>NC_045696.1:21600856-22843398 GCF_009834535.1 Camelus ferus
CTTTAATCATTTTTCAAAAATTTATACAAAATACTGTGGAATTGTCCTTTTTATCACATTAAATATATTCCTCTTTACCTTGATTAATATCTCTATCTCTGTGAACACTTCACTTTGTCAATTTTTTCATGTTTTAATTAAGACATAATTGACATATAACATTATATTAGTTTCAGTTGTACAACATAATGATTATATATATTATATATGTATTATATGTATATAAATGATCACTATAATAAGTCTAAATAATAGCCACCACACTATAGTTACATTTTTTCCTTCTTGTGATGAGAACATTTACAATCTACTCAACTTTTTCATTTGAAAGATAAAAAGGCAATGTTTATAAATAGTTCTTTTCAAACTACCTGTGTAACTTTGGGCAAGCCATTTGCCCTCTTTAAACTTCAATTCTCTGATTTTAAAAATATTGTTAAGACCTCAAAGAGTTTCTGTATAGATGAAATAAGATAATCTATTTTAGTGGTTTTCCTACAACAAGGTGCTACCTTCACTGTGTTACTCTATAATATTTAACACCATTACAAATAGTAGTTTAAAAACACTGGTCCAACCCTAGAATCAGATGACTTCCCTGGGGCCTTCTTTAAAATATTTAAAGAGGGAAAAATACAAACTCTCTAAGTGTTTTTGCCAGAATTTCCAGAGCTCTGCAAAGTTACAAGATTACCATGAGATCTTAAGATCAGTATCTGAAAAAGATGTGACAGGAAAACTAAAGATTTATCTCATGAACAAGATATTATCAAATATGACACAACAATATGCACAAAAGAGATGTTATGACAAAGTATGCTTTATTTCAGAAATTCAAGGAACGTTATTATTCATAAACCAAGTGATATTATTCACCATATTATTAGAATAAAGGAGGAAAACTATATAACTTTTTAAACAGTGCTAAAAATTATTTGACAAAATTCTGTACTCATTTGTGATTAAAAACAAACAAAACAAACAAAATAACTTAGCAAAATAAGAATAGTGTGGAATGTCTTTAACCTGACAAATGGTACCTACAAAAGACCTGTAACAAACATTATACCTGATGAGATTTTCCTAATGACTTCAAGAATGAAAAAAAAAGAATGCCTGCCATTATCCCTTTTATTCTACATTGTACTGAAGATTTTAGTCAGTTATAATAAGGAAAGAAAAAATACATAAATATTTAAATAAGGAGAAAATAAAACTGTCAATATTCAAAGATGATCTGATCCTGTGCATAGAAAATCCAGTAATTTAGCAAGCATACTGGATACAAATCAACATGAAAAAAACAATTGTATTGATTTTGTTTACTAGCTACAAACACATGGAAAGCAAAATTTAAAAAGATGCCATTTATAATAGCAACAACATAAACAAATTATACACAATTTTTACAAACTATGTATAAGAACTGTATAGTAAAACATAAATAAATAAATAAAATAAAGAAGGCTTAAGCAACTCAATATATTGGAACACTCAATATTACAAAGGTGTCCATCCTACCTAATCTGATTTGCAACCCCAATTAAAAATCTCTTAATAATGAAGAAAATGACAATGTGATCCTAAAATTTATAAATTAATGCAAAGGGCTGAAAATAGGCAAGGTAATCTTGAAGAATAAGAACAAAAACAGAAATGCACACTCACAAATATTTTATACATTTAAAGTAATTAAGACTGCATGATGATGGTGCTATATATAATAGAAAATAGACAATGAAAACATAATATAGAGTACAGAAACAGACCAACACATGTATGATCACCTTATTTATGACAGTGACCTGCAGTATAGTGGGGAAAGGTAAATCTTTTCAATAAATAGTGCCAGGTCAATTGGAAGTCCAATTGGAAAAATATTACATCTTGATCCCCATATATACCGTATTATATATAGAAATATACCAGATGATTTGCATATCTAACTATGTAAAATATATGAATAAATAAATAGAAATATAGACATTTTTCTGAGTGAGAAGGATAGGGTTAAATTTACAAGCAGACTTGTAATCTATTGTCTCCCTTTACTGAGGTTACTTGAGAAATAAAGAAATAATCTGATCAGATCCCCTTATAATTAAACACCACTAAACAGATGTACTGGTGAAGGCAATGCGTAAATCTCTTATGTTAAATCCAAACTAGAATGTGTTTGAATACAAGAGATGAAGAGTATTTGGGGAGTAGCATTGACCATCTTGGACCTCCCCAAACCCTAAACATGTCTTTTGTTACTGCCTATACCCTCTGAGTCATTAGTAATTTGGTATTGGGTTATTGAGTAAGATTTCTTTTTAATTCTATTGCCTCTGATATGACAATTTTATCTTTATTGTAGGCAAAGAATTCTTAGTTCATCAGGTAGCAACTCCCTTCTAAGGACAGATAAATGCACTGTGTATAGTCACACAGTAAGATACTACACGGAAGGAGAATGAATAATTTACAAGCATATGCAATGATATAGGTAGATATTATAAAAATAACTTTTTATTAAAAAAGGTGAGAAAAGATAAAAAGTCTTATACACTATGATTCCAACTATATAAAGTTCTAAATCAAGGATTAGTTTAAAAGATTAGTTAATCTTTAGGGTTAGATGTCAAAATATTGTTTATCCTTGAAGGTTGGTTTCTGGATGTGAACACAAGGGACGCTTCTGGGATGCTGGTAACATTTTCTCTATTGGATTCTGGTTGCATGGTTGTGGTCCCCTTGTGAAAATTCATCAAGGTATCCATGATGATTTGTGCATTTGGGGGAGGGGCAGTATAAATGGCATGCTTCGATTTTTAAAAAAGATTAAGAAAAACAAGATCTAGAAAAGTGAAGCAGGTTGTCAATGATTGCACAACTGCTTTATGGTAACAGGCTGAAATAATATCCATGCCTTGTCCTACTATTTTAATAATGAATGTATGTATGAACAGCACACACATATATTACACAAACTCACAAATCTTTAAATAAAGTTTGTATTTACAACTTTCTAATAATTTTGATGGGTTTGTCAACAAAAAATATTGTGCTGTATAAATACCGCTAAAAGGGAAAAAATTACATAGAATACCTTTAAAGACTTGCCCAGGGTCTCAAAAATACTATAACGTAGCAAATGTTAAAACAAAACCTCTGACATTAGAACCAAAGGGCTGAATCACAAGCAGTTGCTAAACATCAGAGTGCAATCTATTTTAGTTGAGAAACAGCCCAAGGTATAGAGGACCTAACTGCCAACTGTTTGGAAAAGTAATAAATAGCAGTGACGAGTAAAGACTACCTATGCTTTTCTTTGCTTGAAAAATCACATTTTGTCTGAACTTGACTGTGCTTTGAGCAAAATTAAAAGAAGTAAAGAAAAATATAGAGAAAAAATTCTTTTCAAGAAGTACAAAGGAAATTAAATGTAACAAATAAAAATTAATAAATTTGGTAGGGAATGTTAAAATTTTACATAACAATTCCAATGAGGTAAAGTCAGGAATTTCTATGATTACAGCCTATCTGGGAACTATAGATGCTAATAGTAGTAATCATAGATATTTGGAAAGAATGAACTTTGCTATTTGAGGCCCAAGACTTTAGAGATAATCTAAAAGTATAAAGGAAAAAAAAATAAGAGCTAGAAGCACATTAAGATAAAATAAATGAGAAAGAAGGAATTGAAGTTGATTTTAGGAAAATATTGCATTTTGAGATGTCAAATTGGAATGAAGAGCAAGTGTTCAGTCTTGAAAGAAAACAAATATAATTCATAAAATTCCAGGTCAGATTTCAAATATTTTTGACATTAAAATGGGCTTGGAAATGCCTACTAAGTTACTTTATTGATTTATTTAGCATTTGGAATTCATAGGGATAGTGAGAGAAATGAGAAAGAAATATATTGAGGCACAGGAGGTCTAAGCAATCTTCATTCTGGACTGTTAAAAAATCTTCACATAAAATATTTCCCTCAGAGTTTGAAATTATATCACTCATCACTCATCCTATACATGCTTCAACCAAAATTGCAATTACAAAAAAAGTGGAAGAGATAATTGAATAAAATTAGGAGATCTGTTTGAAAATCTTCTCCCATTAGGTAGGCTATCTGTTTGTTTTGTTGTTGGTTTTTTGTTTATGTGTTTGGTTGTGGGGTACTTTTTTTTTTTTCTGTGCAAAAGCTTTTTAGTTTGATAAGTGCCAATTGTTTATTTTTGCTTTTTTGTTTCCCTTGTCTGAGGAAACACATCAGGAAAGATATTGATAAGACCCATGTCAAAGAACATACTGCCTATGTTTTCTTCTAGGAGTTTTACTGTTTCAGGTCTTATATTTAAGTCTTTAATCCATTTTGAGTTTATTTTTGTGTATGGTGTGAGACAGTGCTGTAGCTCCATTCTTTTGTATATGATTGTCCAGTTTTCCCAACACTATTTGTTGAAGAGACTATCCTTTCTTCATTGCATGTTCTTTGTTATTTCCAAATCATATATCTCATAAAGGTGTTAATATCCAAAATATATCAAGAAATCATATAACTCAACAACAAAAATCAAAAGACCCAATTAAAAAATGGAGAGAGAACCTGAACAGACATTTTTCCAAAGAAGACATACAGTTAGAATGGCTGTTATCAAAAAGGCAAGAAATAACAAATGTTGAAGAAGATGTGAAGGAAAGGAAACCCTTATACACAGCTGGTGGGAATGTAAATTGGTGCAGCCACTGTGGGAAACAGTATGGAGATTCCTTAAAAAATTAGAATAGAACTACCATATGATTCAGCTTTTCCACTTCTGGAGATTATCTTAAGAGTACAGAAACACTATCAAAATGATATATGCACCCCTATGTTGATCACAGCATTATTTATAACAGCCAAGGTATGGAAACAACCTAAGTGCCTATCAACAGATGAATGGACTAAAAAAGAGATACACAATGGAATACTACTCAAACATAAAAAAAATGACATCTTGACATTTCAGACAATATGGGTGGACCTTGATAGTATTATGTTAAGTGAAGTAAGTCAAATGGAAAAAGACAAATACCACATGATTTCACTCATTTGTATAATAGGAAAAAGAAAAGAAAAATAAATAAATAAAGGAACAAATGAAGCCAAACAAAAATATACATGTAGATACAGGGAACAGAGTAGCAGTTTTCAGAGAGGAAGGGTAGGGGAAAGGCAAAATGGGTAAAGGGGTCAACTGTATGGTGACGAATGGAAACTCAGCTTTTGGTTATAAGCACACTGCAGGGCATGCAGAAGTCAAAATATAACATTATTCATGTGAAACTCACATAATGTTATAAACCGATGTTACCTCAATACATGAAATTAGGAGAAAATTAATATTTTAAGTATATAAGCTTATTTGAAAATACTTTGAGGTATACTATTCTTAAAAGTGTAAAGATAGTGATTCGATACATACTGCAATCAAATTCATGTGTCATTAAAATCAGCATTCAAATTGGATAACTGTTAGTGAAACTCATATTCAGCTACTTACATTATGACCCAAATTCATTAATGTTAATAATAAAAGGTGAATAATGAAATAAATTGGAATAATGTCATTTTAGTTTAAATAAATTTACAATAAGTGTTTATATATAAACTGAATGAAATAATAGCTATCATTGATAAAAACTACACTAATACAATTTCCAAAGCAAAGAAATTTAGAACAATTAATTGTATAAGACAAAAACTGTTAGTATTCAATTATACTTGAAGATGTGTTTAATTTATGAAGCAAATAGTTCCTCAAAAGAGTTTGCATCCTTTTTTTTTTCTTTTCTCCACTGCATTTGATCAGATATATTAATTCCTACTGAAGCCAAATCCGACTTGTAGTTATAAAGCCTTGAAATAGATCCTTGATTACACGATATTTGTATTGTCTGCCTGTTACTGCTATACAAAGTTTGGGGAAGGTTATTTTAAGTTAAAATAGGAGAAAAGAGTGAAAAAACAATTAAGAGATAACAAAGACAGAACTTTATACCAATAGAACTACGTATGGGGATGGAAAAATGTCAATGACTTGCCTTTTTGTTTTATCTCAAGATAAAATGTTTACTTTCTGATCTATCTTCTTTAATTTTGCTTTTGACAGGTTGATAATTTGAGTACAAAGTTGATCAGGCAACACGCCCCACCTCCGACATCAAGCGTGAATCATCAAAAGAAAACGTCAGGGAGCAGCATAGAATATTCTACAAGTGAAAATTATGTGTGACATAATGAGTCATATCTTTCTTCTTTGACTTATTAAGAAAAAACAGGTTATGCATAACATCTGTATAACCTAGTGATTTCAATTGGGGACTTTATATACATTATTTTATTTTATCCTCACAAATATTAACTGATGCTATCAAGGCCAGTATTTTGTAAATAAGCAAAAGGAAGCTCACAAGAGTCAAGAAAATAGATGGAAGTAATTTGACTCATGATCAAATGAGGAAGGAACTATTAGCAATGCTACTTTATACACAAGAAAACAGCTGAGTATCCTTCCAGAGGCCACAGTTACCAAATGGTAGTACCAGGATTCAAATCCTAATATATAATCTGGCCCCTGAATTCACTACATTTGGCTCTCAGTATCAGCAGATTTGCATCCATGGATTCACCCAACCACAGATCGTGTACCATGCTTAGCTTCTGTGATTGGCTGAATCCAGCGACATGGAGGGCCAACTATGGGGCTTGAGTATCTGCGGATTTTGGTATCTGAGGAGGGTCCCATCACCACGAGATACTAAGGGGCAACTGTGTATCATTACTCTGTGCTTCCTCCCATTATCAATCTGTGTTTCAAATTTGATTCCAGGATCAGACTTGAATAAACTCTATTAATGGGATGATTGATGGTTCACAATATTCATCAGACCAAGCTATGTGTCCTTTTCTTCTTTCATTATGACTCTTTCATAAGAGTCAGTCATTTTAGGAATAATGACTGGATAAGTGACGTTCTCTGACCCTTAGTAATGTAATAAGAGCACGTAAAAATGAGGCAAGAGTTAATATTCTTTATCTTGTTCACTTGCTTTAATTTTAGTGTTAATGAAGCAGAGTCATGAATTTAAATTCCATTTGAGTCACATATTTTCTAGACTCAATAGCTATCTACTGCCCTCTCAGATCCAAGCTAGTCATTTTTTTTTTTTTTCTGACAAATGAATAAGGCTGGTCACAAGGGAGGCAAGATAAGAGCTTACAGATAAAACTTCATCATCATACTGGCAAAACAGCTAAAGTCCATCCATTGATGATGTCCAGTCATTTCATCTTTACTTAAAAACTAAACTTGTAGGTCTTAGTAACATTCAGTTCTAGATTGAGAATGTGTCATATATACCTTCCAACTTCTGTATATGCATAGTTGATATGACATAACCTGGCCTGGGTAGACTATAGAAAGGACTAAAATCTCCCAGGGACTCTCTTGTAAAAGACTTTTACAAACTTACAGCATCACTCAAAAGAGAGTCAGCAAGACATGTAAACACCCATAGATGAACTGGACTGAGGAGTTTCTTAAGATGTGAGAATCCCAGTGCTAAATCCAGCATAGTCCTGCACAGACTGGGAGAAAGCACATAACTCAGTAATACTATTTTTGTGTGTTTTGGGGTTTTAAAAAAATATTTCCAAAGGCCATATTAGTTTTTCTAGCTACTGCATGACATGGCTAATATATATGGAATTTATGTTGGAAAAAAATCATCAACATTTCCACAATCATAAGAGATTTCAACATGTACTATAGATACAGCTGTATTTATGGATCCAAGTATATGATCAGATATTTATCCTCTGGAATTCCATTCCTCATGGATAAATTTACAGATTTGAATAGATATTATTTACTTTTACCAGTCAAAATCCATTCACTATTGTCCTGGAAAGAAGACCGGTCCCTAATTGTGGGGTGGTAACTGCATCTCTGTCATTCTTAAGCATAGAATTGTAGTATAAATCCAGGCTTAGCATGGGTATGTAACTTATACCTGAGCTAGGCAGTCTAAAACATTACTGTGGTAAAGACGGTAACTCAGAAAGGACAAGTGACTCACACATGGTGTATAATTTGTAATCATACTCTTAGAAGGAAAGTAAAACTCATGTTTTCTCTAAATTTACACTTTAACACATGAAGTCGTGGACCTCTTAGAAACCAGATGTCATGATTCAAGTCAGAGTGGAAAAGAACAGATCGAGAGAGACCAGCGACAACTATAGAACTTGCGCGTCTCAACCAGACCCTGAACTATGTGATTTACTGTTCTTCTCCTTTTTCACTTGCACCAGTTTAATTTCCATGTTTGTTACTTGCAACCAGGAGCCCTAAAGATTAAATGATATCTCCGATAAGTGACCCTTATTATTTTTATGCACTTAGTATCTGTAGATTTGATGGCCTTTTATGACTTCTAATTGTTAATTCAAATCATGGGGAGAATGTAGAAGAGCCCAGGGTTCAGTGCGATTCAGAGGTGAATGATTAGAAACCTCACTCATTCACATGCAGTCTCTGGGAGTGAACCATGACTGGTGTAGGTCAGTGATGCTCAGACCTCAGAGTACATCAGAATTATCTAAAGAGCTTGTAATCCCATGCAGTCTTCCCTGCCAGAGTTTTTGGCAGAGGATTGATTTGGAACCTGAGAATTTGGATTTCTAACAAGTTTCTATAGATGACACTTTGAGAACCACTGGTCTAAATACGTAATATTCATGTTTGGATTTCATTACTTTTTGTAACTCAAGTAGGGGCTTTCCAGGAACATTTTTCACTGTTTTAAGATGTAGGGTAGTAAAGCCCTCATACTGTAGTCTTTTTCTTCTAGTGTTGGACATTGTGACGAGAGATGTGGTGCTTGGAGTTGGCATAGCCACTTGCAAATCAAGAGAAAAACCCAAGAGAATTACCAAGGGGTCTACCCCATACCCTGACCAACCCTGGGACTAACCTCTTTCAGAGTTATTAGGACAAGTAGATCAATGTCATTATTATTATCTAACCATTCGTCCGGTTCTCTGCTATTTTTAACAAAATATTCTGCAGAGATGCTTATAAGTCATCTACAATAATCGACATAGAAAGCATTCTTCTGGCTGTAAGTTATCTTAGCTCAGCAATGTTTTGCTTTAGATTCTATAAACCCACAATGCAGAGCACAACTTCTTGAACACAATAGATGCTCAATAAATATTTGCCAATTTAACGATAAATGACAGCAATAGTTTGCCTTCAGTCTAAAATAGGTTGGGTTTTTTAACCACAAAAAAAGGTTTTCATGTAATTTTTTTTCTATCCCTCCCACTAGTTAAACAAATATTGCAAGAATCACTTATCTCTTTTTTGTATTATGTATGATTCCTTTTCCCTTTTGAGAATATTTTTCTCTCATAAAAGATTTGAAATACATTTTTCCACCACATATCTAAAAACAGTTTAATATGAAGAAAAACCTGGGGATGCAGTTTGAATTCTTAAAATAATGCATGCTAAAAATATGGAGTAAATCTATCTTTTCTTGTCAAGGAATATTTATAAATGCCACCTAGAAGGACATCATTTCTCAGAATGTTCTAAAGCCTTAAGTCAGCTATTTAATAGAGAAGAATACTAGGAAATATGATTCAGATAAAACAGTTTTATGGTATATAATCCTTTTTCCATGTATAATTTCTTAATGCTGTGTGAATGTTCCTATAATTCAGGCTTACACATATTACATAAAACACTTTTCTGGCTTCTTTGCAACATGGTAAAATACAATTCTCATTAATACTTAACTTACCATAATCTGCATCCCAAGCCTTTAGTAATTAATGCAGCATTTCTACACTTCTGTCAATAAAGTTAAATCTTATATTTAATAAATGTAGATACGGATCATAATTTTATGTGAGCAAATAAAATCTGTACAAAGTCCAAGAGTGACCTTGTTTAAAAAAAAAGTTCAAACTACTATAAGCTATAAGTCAAAGCAATTGCTCCCTTGTTTGTAGTATATGAGCTTTATCTCAAAAAGTTATAGCACTTGCTTGTAGCAACAGATAAAGTTAGCAGTTTTCAGCCTAATAGCACGGTTATTAGTATTCAAAATAATTTGTAATTTATTCAAAATCAATGGAAGAAAAATCGTCATTTTTAAAATTAACCTCCCCCCTTTTTCAATTCATTTTGAAGTGATTGGGAGGAAAATTGTATTCTAAGCATAAAAAAATTCGTTCTAATTCATTGTTTTTAGTTCTTTTTGTTTCACAACAGAAAACTTTCTGGCAATAGACTTCTACTTTAGCTCCAAGTTTGGAAGTTTTTAACATTTATGTGAATACAAATAATAATTTGGAATTGATATTTATACATGACTCAAATCAAATTTTAAAATGACTTATCTTTCTATTGGACTATTATATGAGTTCATAATTTACAGCCTTTATTGGAAGACAAAGTAAAACAATGCATTTAGGTTTCAGCACTCTCAGAAATAATGTTACTATTAGAGGAGTCAGTATGAGAGAAAACACTCACACGGAGACCCTCTATGGTGCTGCCTCGCATCTTCCTCGTCCAGGTAATGGAGTCATCTCATCTCACTCACACGGTGTAGGTGTCCCTGGGAGGCTGCTAATTCATCATGATTCCAAGTCTGTGAGAGTAAGTGCCTGTGCCTGTGTTCTGGCTCCATGAACTTTGTTTCTCTCCCATAGAAGATGAAGGTACATTTGTGTCCTAAATTAGGCTAATCTGACTCCCCCTCACCCCATGAAGTAGAAAATTGGAATGAGAATCATGGACCCGAATACTGCTAAAACCTAATAACATCTTTTGTTGCCACTATGAAGAGCCCTTGGAAGGTTGTTTTTGGTACCTCTGGAACTTCTCTCGTCCCTGACCTTTCTAGAGCTTCACTATTTAGCTCCTCCTAGCTTCTCAGTAAAATTCCTTCTGTTGATCACAATCGCCAGATCACATATCATATGTTGTATCCATAGCAAAATGTCTACCTTTATATTGCTGCCTACCTACTTGTCCATGTACCTCTGTTGATATATGCATAGATGGATAGATAGATGATTGATAGATGATATATATATATATATATATATATATATATATATATATATATATATGACATATGGATATATGGGTATCCATATCATCTCTGAATACATGAGCATATATGATACATATTGATACATATGCCATTTTATATTATATATTTCATAATACACATAGGGTTACAGTAGACTTAAAAATTGCCCTTCAAAAGGAAAAAGTCCCTGACCACACTGAATAATTTAACAGTCACTGGCTTATGGCCTCTCTGTTCAATACCATCTATCTGTTCAGTACCACCTATCTGTACCAGTAGACTCAATCACATGTGAATGAGATATTGACAAAGATAGCACAAAGTCTTGATAGCAACCTAGATGGAATAGTCAAGAAAATAAAGACAGTAAATTATATCAATAAAACCAATTTTTCTGTTCATTAATGGAAAAAATACATTAACAATTATGTTGCCATAATTGACCAAAAAATTTACCTTACTCAATAATTGATTATAATATGCAGGCACTAAGGTGGATATTCTCAGGTGTGTGAATGGGTGGTATAACCAATTTCATTTTCTTTATTAGAAAGAGTAGTTGTCTTGGCCAGTTCCATGGAGTTGCTATGAAAGTTTCTCCCAGATAAAGTTCTATTTATTTAAAATATTTATGTGAAGAACAGATAACCTGAAGAGGGATTAAAATACACACACATGTGCTTATCAACTTATAACAGGATACAACTGTTTTTAAGATAGTGAAAAGAAAACAAGATTGTTGTATAAAAAAGGGGGAAAGTTGTGCCTGTGTAGATACAGCCTGCAGACTATCAGTAAATGTAAGGACAAATTTAAGGTTCATAATCACAAAATGACCATTTTTACAAAATAACATTCTACTAACCAACCTGAGCTGAATTTTCTTTTTTCTTTTTTTTATATTTTGTAACAATGTATGGTGATGGATTTTTTTAATCTTTTTTTTTTTTTTAATTTTTTTACTGAAGTACCATCAGTTACAATGTGTCAATTTCTTGTGTACAGCATAATGTCCCAGTCATGTATATATAAACATATATTCATTTTCATATTTTTTCATTAAAGGTTATTACAAGATATTGAGCAGAAACTTTTTTAAAATCTGTTTTTATATATAGTGGCTAACATTTGTAAATCTCAAACTTCCTAATTTATCTTTTCCCACCCCCTTTCTCCAATAACTTTAAGATTGTTTACTATGTCTGAAAGTCTGTTTCTGTTTTGTAGATGAATTTATAGTGTACTTTTTTTTTTTAATTTTCAGATAAACCATACCTCCCCCTCCCTGGTCAATGACTTCTCTTGTTTTTTATATAGATGACTACTCAACGGCAAAGAGAAACTTGTACTTTGATAAATCTACTCCTGCTTAAAGAGCTTCTGATTATTATGCTGCACCAGAACTCAGCTTTAGATAAGAACACTTTATTTTCATTCAACTCATTTATTACCTCTCTCCCTTGGAACTTCAGAAATTGAGCTAGAACTACAACTTAAACAGACCCCTTATCTAGCCCTTAAAAGTGGTCGCAATAGAATTTTATTTGGATACAAACTACATCCATCGCATAGTACTTATCACTACCATCACATGCTTTATTAAAGGAGTTTTACCAACCTGACATGCTATCATTGCACCCTCCTGTTGAAATGCCTACCTAGAATTCACGTATTTAGCAAAGTCATTCATATTCTAAAGTAATTCTTATGTAGTGTTTCTTATTGCCCCAACCTCATGCATTTCCCTTTATTGATCTTATCATTTATGCAGTTACTTTTTCTTTTCCCATGGAATTACTATACATAAAATTTTGTGTATTGTTCTCATTGCATCTTTGTCATATTTCCTCTTCCTAATTCCTACTTCTTGTCATGAGCTGCTTTATTATTGGTCTCATTTCTTGCTTTTTTTTTTTTTTTTTTTTTTTTTTGTGACTGTGCCATTCATTTAAATTCATCTAACACTTTATATCGGTACTTTGTGAAACTATTTTGAGCTATGTTACCTGAAAATCTAGAAGCTAATACAAAGCTAGCCATTTAGGTGATTACATATGTATCACTCTTTTGGCTTTAAATTTTTTCCATTACCCTATGTTCTATTTTATTAGAAATATTACTCAAATAATGGACTATTTGAGTTTCACATATTAAAAGGAACAAGTTCATCTTGAGAACATAACTCATTTATTTCTTTTCAGGCTACTTTCCGTTAAGATGTGATATACAAACTATGAGACATTCACTAGCTATACCTCTAGACTCTCTTTTCACTGAAAGAAAATATTTGTTTAGTGATATGGAAATAAAATCTCAGGCAATCACACAAAGGGGTAAGTGTTATTCATGCAACGATTATTTCTTAATATTTAGATAATCTAAATTTTCCATCCTGATAATTATTTTTTCAGTGAGTGGTATTGACATCCAAAGCAACTTCTGACTGAAGTCACATCATCTTCAGAAAAGATGAATTGTGCTGTCTCCTCCTGGGATTTTTATTTCATTTCTCATTTCATCAGTTCACTTCAGCCGCAGTTATACAATAGGGCACTACCTGTATTGCTTTGCCCTCAGCCCCCAGCAGGCTGACCATGGTGACTGTGTCGTTTTGTTGATCCCCCTTATGTTACTGGGTGTATTTAATTCTCTGTTTTGTTCACATGTGGTCACTTTGGAAAACCCTCCTTGGCTTCTGCCTTGCAGAGAGAGATCTCAAAACTCTGACAACTTGCATGGATCTCCCTGGCATTTGGCCCACAGTCTTTTCACACTCAGTGATTTTGCCATTTCAGTGACTCATTTGGGTTGCAAAAGTCTCAATAAAGATTATCATTCAGTTTTCAAATATACGCATATGCACCATTTGTATGACATTTGTTTGAGACACTGTATACATCCCACACACATATTCATTGGTGTATGTTTATTTTTGCACTATACATTTGCTAGCTTGAGCAAACATTACTTGGCCCTTAAGAACCATGAAAAACACCACATTATGTTGTTTTTCTTTCAAAACCTAAAGTCTGAGAAAACTGTGGTCAGTACAGGAATTATAGAGACAAACAAAGAATTAGACCGTTGACTTTTATTTGGTTGTACAAAGTGTTAAAAAAAAAAACACAACAGCTAAAATAATCAGGAGAGTGGTTTCTAAGTTGGGGAACGATTTATCTAACACAATAGCAGCATAAATAACTCTAGATAGAAAAAAGGTATAATTAGCTCATAGACATGAGATTAGATTACAAAACCACAAATAGAATACTAAATGCTTTTTTTTTTTTTCGGTATCAAAAACAGCCTAATTTCTTTCAGGAGGTACTGTGTGAACTTGATACAGTTCTGTTATACTTCAGAACTATTGAAACCCAACATTTCTGCCCTTGACAGTAAGAAAAGTGAGCTCCATCCCTGCTAGTTCACACGGTAGTGTGTTCCATCGCAGGAAATGGTATCCAGGTACCTTCTTTTGTATACGAATCGTCCTCGGGTAAGATAGATTTAAGAAGTCTTAAAAACAATGAGCCTAACTTTTACAAACTTTGTGACTTTTCTACTTCCAGACTAATCTTAAAGATACAGAGATTGGATTCCCAGAAAAGCATTCTGTGGATACTTGGCACTAACATGTCTATTAGTGGAAAAGCATTATCTTAACTGTTTCAGGTTTTTGACATTGTATTTTGAGCCTCGCTGGCTTTGTTTTTTCACAATGTTGAATATTCAATATAAGATTACTTACCCTTTGTATCTCCCACTCTTTCATATTTCCTTTCCTCTCTCTCTGATGCCTACATACAATAAAGTTTATCACTATCAGTAACTGCATCAAAAAAATAAATAAAGGAAAATAAAGAAGCTGTCAACTCAAGTGAGATGTAGGTGAAATCAAGTGAGAGACCTTGTCAATATAAATTTGCATTATAAATTAATCTCAAAACTCTGTTCTTGTACTGCTTGTTCTATACGCATTGATCACCTTCCAGTGCATTGCTTCCAGTGTATTCAGTGTTGTTTAGGCCTAGAAGCACCACATGGTAATATTGAAATTTGTAGTTCTTAGACACCTTTCACAATACTCTTAAAATTTTACAGGAATAAGGAAGGTCTTAAAATAGCATCCTCATTTTTGGTTTGTATATTGGAAGGGTATTAATATATGAGACCAAGAACCGGGATCTGGAATTGTATGTAAGAAAAGAATTCTAAGGATGGCTTGGGGTCCCAAAGAAAAGTTGGAGGGAAATGAAAGACATGGAGAGTGAGTAAATGGTGCGTAGTATCACGTTCTTCGGGAGAAGACAAAGGATATTTCCCAACTAATTCTCACTTGCTCCAGAAAGCAAAACTATGACTCCAGTAGATTTGTTCACCTAAAAACTGACTAAAACCCTTAGCTACCCTTCCTTTGTTTTAGCCCCCAGCAAATAAAGTAAAATGTATTTAGCACAATTTACCAAATTTACTAAAAGCTAACAATGATTCTAGTTCTGTCTGAGCTTTCTTGGTAATTGAGAAAATTCAGGAATTATTTCTTATGTGAATGAAAAATACTACAAACCGTATCTGTAAACAAAGACTGCTGAAGCCATCAAGTCATCAGCAGCTGCCACCACCCCCCAGGGAAGACAAGCCTGCAGCCTGGCCTCTGCAGCCACTCACAGTGGTGCACCCTGAGGGGACTCAGAATAAGAAAGGACAGGATACCGGCCCTAGATAGCTAGGTGCTTGTCAAAGGAATGAATTCAATGAGCCCAAATGTTTGCTTCCTCCCATGCATAGAAAAGCGCAAAATTCTTTAACTTCTTGAGATGCCTGGTTTTCTTTAGTTAACAGGTAATCTTTTAATGTTCCAACTACCTGGTCTTTGTTGTAAAGCTCCTGTATATCCTGGCTCCTCCCCTACCTCTACTGAGCAGTCCCACAGAGCAATCTGAGAGGCTGTCATCCTGGGCTCGAAGGGTTTGAGTCCTCAGAAATGTCCGCCAAATAAAACATAACTCTCAATTTTTAGGCTGTGCATTTATTTCAGTCAACACTTATAATATAAAAAAAATAAAGTTATGTTTAATAAAGACACAAGACTATATTGCATGCACAGAGATAATATACAGTATTGAGTCTGAGTCCTATGACTAATGCAAGTAAGAGTAGTTACTTAAAATTTCACTGCAAACTTATGTTGCCTTTCCCATAAGATTACAGAACAAAGCTTATAGGAGACTCTCTAAATTAATTCTGTCATCAATAACATTAAATCCCCACCAAAACCTATTATAATATGTGGTTCTTGCACCTATATACTTCCTCCCTTATATCAAGATTTCAACTATTATAAAGAATATTATTGCAATAGTTTAAGAGGAACAAGAAAACATAAACTCAGATGGCATTACACTGGTGATTTACTACACAAAAGCTAAGATTCTCTACAAAATTTTTTAAAAGCTAAGAATAAAATTTAGTATTTGTATCACCTAACAAATAACAAATACTAATAATTTAGCCAAGTTACTCCTTTTTAGGGTAAAAATGCTGCCTCAAAGCCAAGGATGGTAAACTGAATTCCAGGGAAATTCCAGAATGTAAGTTATCAAATTAAATAAATAAACTGAGCTAAGAAAGCATAAACTATCACCTCCCAAAATCTGAAGCCTAAATTTAGACATTCAAACACTTAAAAAGGAAGTGACCTCCTTCTTTTATTGCAAATATTTATTCACATCCAAAGGAATTCTGTAATCATCCATGCCTCCTCCGGCCTCCACACTGCAGTCAACAAATAAAAGGAAACTGCTGGAAACGCAGCTGTGGTGAAGGCTGTGTTCATTAGTCAGGTGGACATAGAGCCAAGGCTTTCAACAGCCAGCTGCAATTGCTTCTTTTCCCCTGGCATTTATGTTAAAGCATGCGGTTTTCTACTATATATACATGCAAATTTTCTTAGCACGAGAATGATTTCTTTTCCATTCAGAGGAAAGTCATAACTCAAGACCAGGCATGAACACTCCATATTTTGTCTTGCTTCTCCAAACTGATAATTATTATCAGAGCACATTTATCGAACCTAACAGGGTGCAGCCTGCTCTGCAAAAGGTGGAATTACATATGGTACCACCTGAAGGTCTGAGAGAGGTTAAATTAAAAGGCAAGGAACTGAGTACACATACAAAGTACAGTTGCTCATTTATCGTTAAATGAAATAAAATGAAACATTGAGTGTGGGTAAAGGAAACAATTACCCTCTTATGAAGCAGTTCTTAAATTTTTCAAGCTTTGCCTCATTTCTCAGTTTGAAATGTAAGACATAAATATATATAATGAAAAAGTCCTTGTAAATAATTGGTGAAGCAGATAAAAACAAGCAAAACTCTCACTGATTACCTTTTTGTTAGAAGGACTAGATGTTCCCCTGGTTTGTTCTATTCTGTATATACACCAAAACTTAAAAGGTTCCAGAAGGAAGCTAGTAAGAGACATGGCAGCTGATGAACAAGAGAAATATCTCCTTCATTAACCAGCCATTGCATAATTATGTGTCACTCTGAATTGGCTGGTGAATAATGGAAATAAAGCAATTATTTATTTCTTCCAGATTTATTGGGGTATGATTAACAAGTAAAAATCATATAGATTTAGATTGTGTTAACAATATGTTTTGGGGTTTTTGTTGCAGATGTAAAATGTGATGATTTGATATATCTTTTCATTGTGAAATGATTATCACAATCAAGTTAACACATCCATTACCTCACATAGTTAACTTGTGTGTGTGTGTGTGTATGTGTGTCTGTGTGTGTGTGTGTCTGTGTGTCTGTGGCGAAAATAATTAGGATTTACTCTCTCAACAAATTTCAAATATACAATACAGTATAATTAACTATAATCATCATGCTGTACATTATATTCCTAGAACTTATTCACCTTATAACTGAAAGTTTGTGCCATTTGACCAACATCTCCTAATCTCTCCCACCACCCAGCACCTCACAACCACCATTCTAATCTCTGGTTCTGAGTTCCACTTTTTCACATTCTACACATAAATGAGATGTTAGAGTATTCATCTTTCTGTGTCTGGCTTATTTCACTTAGCATAGTGTCCTCCAGGTTCATCTATGTTGCTGCAAATGGCAGGATTTCCTTCTTTTTTATGTTTGAATAATATTCCATTGTGTGTTTATATACCACAAAATAGCCAACAGGTATATGAAAAGGTGCTCAACATCACTAATTATCAGGGAAATACAAATCAAAACCACAATGAGATACCACTTCACATCCGTTAGGATGGCTAGTAACAGGAAGACAAGGGGTAATGAGTGTTGGCTATGTGTGGAGAAAAGGAAATGTAAATTGTTACAGCCTTTATGGCAAACAATACGGAAGTTCCTCAAGAAATTAAAAACAGAAATACTATGTGAGCCAGCAATTGCACTTCTAAGTGTATATCCAAAGGAAATGGAATCAGTATGACAAAGAGTTATCTGTACTCCCACGTTTATTGCAGCATTATTCATAGTAGTCAAGATATGGAAACAATCTAAGTGTGGATACATGAGTGGATAAAGCAGTTGTGTGTTTTACCAGTGAATGTGATGCCCTGGAAAGAGCACAGAGGAAAAAAACCTGTAGCACTAAGTCTAAATCACCCACTGAAGGGATCCTCTTTGCTCCTTGTTTGTAAATGAATGGGTTGAAACAGAGAATGTCAATTATACATAATTGACATATAAGCTTTCTAAATCTCTAAAGAGCTAAAAATGAAAACAAAATCTCAATGTTGTAATCACTCTGAAAATAGAAATTTGTAAAATATGTTTGAATTAATCAAGAATATATTCTACAATTTTTTTCTTATGTAAATATATCTCATTATAATTTGCACAATTTGCCTGACCTTTCCAGTGACACTTTCTCAAGTTCTTTTTCTCCTTTCTTATCACCTTTCTCTCTGTCTGTCTGTCTCTCTCTCCTGTCTCTCTCCCTTCTGTTAAGAAAATTAAAATTACAGAAACTCTAGATTCTGAAATACTTTCCATTTTTCTCTGATTATCCAACCATAATCTTCCTTTTCTTTTTACTCCTTTATCTTCTTAGCTTCATTTATTGGTAGCATCCACAGGGCGATACTATGAAATACATCTTCATCATACTATTATCCTCATGACACAAATCTTAAGTTTCTGGCTCCTGGTCCTGACTGATCCCACCCTCCTCTTCATACATACACACAAGTCTTTGCCTCATGATTAAACATGCATTTCTCAGGTTCAAAAACTACTCTGTTTCTCCTCTTTTAAATTCTCCTCTAAAACATTTTCTGAGAAAAATACTTTTTAAAAACCTTCGTATATTAATTGCTTTGTATTGAAGTAATTAAAGGTGAATTACTATATGTCCATTTGCATCTCAACATTGGATTCATTAAGGTTTATTACTCAACAGATTCATTTTTGTCCTTACATTTTAGTACTTTGATAGGTAAGGAGGGATATGTTTTTCTTTAATCTGAGATTTTTCTCGGTGCCCTACAAGTTACAATATTTTGGCAAGCATTCCTATTTAACTGAAAGCCATTTCTACACATCAATTTTTTTTTCTGCTTGTATTTCTCATTTTCAATTTCCTTGGACCAAGTTCAAATTCTCAATGTATTATAAGGGAGTTTTTAAATACATACTGCCCAAATCATTTCAAAACCTTTATATTCTTTTAATAATGTGTGAGACAACGTTCAAAGACTGTGGTGTCCTTTCTTGTCTTGCCGCATACATGGCCAGTTAGAAACACAGTAGTTACTGGATTGTGTCTAGTCATGATTTTCCTCACAAACTGGATTCTCTTCTGGGTATAATATACATCCTCAAGTGAATGAACTGCATTTGAGATGTCATGGATAAAACAGTGATTCCAAATAGAAAATTATGAGACTGTATCACACTCTCTCACGGAGCAAAGGTTTGTAGAAACAAACTATTTGAATTTATCGTAATTCACCACATTGTGTTTTGAATTGCTATTGTACATAACCATGAATACTGTTTTAATGCTGCTTTTAATCTTCCTTCAAGACTTCATTTCCCAAAAGCCCAATTATCTGCAGCATTCTATGACCTTGAGTACCAGCAATTTTGTCTCATTTTAGGATAGAAACTTATTTTCTTTGTGATAACAATGCTGTACAAAGATCTTAGATGTAACTGTTTCCCTATCACTTGAATGTGTACAACTGCATTAGGAAGAATAAATTCAAGTCATAGTCAGAATTGTAAACAAAAACAGAACAAGATATAATGATTCTCATGTAAAACTTAACTTCAAGAAATTTAATATATGTGATCAAGAATTTTATATGAGTTTTATAAAATTTTGTAATTTTAATAAATAAAGATTTAGAAAGAAATTCCTCCTCCTAGAAAGGAAGGTTAAGTCTCTTTTATAACACTTGGAAGTGAATTCCAGACAATGCCAATATTCAAAGGTAATTGGTAAATTTAAAGGGGCACTGGAAATAAATCCACTTTATGACCAACATTCCATAGTAAAGATTAAAAGAAGAGGACAGATGTCTAAATGAAGCATTATTATAAAAAAAGAAACTAAAAATTGTTAAGACAAATTTTACTTCTTTATCTATTTCATAAAAATCTGCTTAAAACAGAAAATATGTATTATTTCTGACAATTAAAACTGCATTAATAAAATGTTGATTTTTTTTCCTGTAAAAAGAGAGATGGTGGAGATTTTAGTTTTTTCCTAATTTCTAGTTATTATTCATGATAACAGATACATAAGGTAAATTTATATTATTTTTTCTTAATTGAAGTAACATTTATACCATGTAAGTTTCATGTGTACAATGTTATATTTCTACTTCTGTATACACTACATAGTGCTCACCACCAAAAGTTTAGTTTCCATCCATCACAATACAGTTGACCCCCTTTACTCATTTCACACTCCCTCACCCTCTTTCTCCTCTAGTAACCATTACTATAGTTTGCTTTTGTTTGGTTTGATTTGTTCATTTACTTTGGGGTTTTTTGTTTGTTTGCTAATTTGTTTGTTTATAGTCCACATTAGAGTATAATCAAACAGTATTTGCATTCTTCATGACTTATTTCACTTAGGTCCATTCATGTTGTTGTAAATGGCAAATCGATTTCATCTTTTAATGGCTGCATAGTATTCCACTGTGAGTGAGTGTGTGTGTGTGAGTGTGTGTGTGTGTATGTGTGTGTGTATCACGTTTTCTTTATCTGTTCATCTTTTGATGAACACTTAGGTTGCTTCCGTATCTTGGCTATTATAAATACTACTGCAGTGAACATAGGGTTGCATATATTTTTTTCAAATCAATATTTTTGTTTTCCTCTGTGATAAATACTCAGAAGTGGAATAACTAGATGATATGGTAGTTCTATTCTTAATTTTTTGAGAAATCTGAATACTGTTTTCCATAGTGGTGCAGCCATTTTGAATTGATTTTTGTGTATGGTGTGACATAGTGTTCCAGTTTTACTCTGCATGTGGCTGTCCAGTCCTTCCAGCACCATTTATTGAAGAGACCCTTCTGTCTTCATTACATGTTCTTTACTCCTTTGTCATAAATTGTCCTTATATGTGTGGATTTATTTCTGGGCTCTCAATTCTGTTTTGTTGATCTATGTTTCTGTTTTTTGGCCAATACCATGTGGCTTTGATTAATACAGCTTTGTAATATTAGTTTGAAATTAGGATGTGTGATACCTCCTTTTGTTCTTTTTTTCTCAGGATTGCTTTGGCTATTCAGGGTCTTTTGGGGTTCTATATAAATTTAGGGGTTTTGTTCTATTTATGTGAAAAATGCCATTGGGATTTTGATAGGGATTGTGTTAAATCTGTACATTGCTTTAGGTACTATTTTGACAATGTTAATTCTTCCAATTGATAAGTATGGGATATCTTTCCATTTATGTCTTCAATTTCTTTCAACAATGTCATATAGTTTTCAGTATACAGGTCTTTCACCTCCTTGGTAAAATTTATTTCTAGGTATTTTATTATTTTTGTTACTATGGTAAATGGAATTGTTTTCCTGATTTATCTTTCTACTAATTCATTGTTAGTTCATAGAAATAAAACATATTTTTGTATATTGATTTTTACCCAGCAACTTTACTGTATTTATTATTTCTAACAGTTTTTTGGTGGAGTCTTTAGGGTTTTCTATATATAAAATTATGTTGTCAGCAAGTAGTGACAGTTTTACTTCTTCCTTTTCAATTTGGATGCCTTTCATTTCTTGCCTAATTGCTCTGACTAGGACTTCCAGTACAATATTGAGTAAAAGTGGCAAGAGTGTGTATCTTTGTTTTGCTCTTCATTTTAGAGGAATAGCTTTCAGTTTTTCATCAATGAGTATGATGTTAGACATGGGTTTGTCATATATATGACCTTTATTATGTTAAGGTATGTTCCTTCTATACATTGTATTGAGAAATTTTATCATAAATGGGTGTTAAATCTTATCAGATGCTTTTTCTGCAACTATTGAGATGTTCATACAATTTTTTTTCCTTCATTTTGTTAATGTGATGTATCACATTGATTGATCTGCAGATGTTGAGCCATCCTTGCATCCCTGGAATAAATCTCACTTGATCATGGTATGGTTATTTTAATGTATTCTTGAATTTAGTTTGTTAATATTTTGTTGAGGATTTTTGTATTTATGTTTATCAGAGATATTGGTCTGTAGTTTTCCTTCTTTTTTTTAATGTTTTTAATGTTGCTCTTATGAGGTTTTTATATCCGGGTAATGTTGGACTCATAAAATGACTTAGGAAGCACTCCTTTTCAATTTTTTGGAAGAATTTGAGAACAACAGGTATTAAATCTTTTTTTTTTTTTTTTGAACATTTGGTAGACTTCACCTGTGAAGTTAATTGATCCTGGACTTTTATTTTGGGGAAGATTTTGATTCCTGTTTCAATATCCTAACTAGTAATCAATCTACTCAAGTTTTCTATGTCTTCAAGATTCAGTCTTGAAAGCATTTGTCCACTCTACTAGGTTGCTCAATTTGTTGGCATATGACTGTTCAGAATATTCTCTGATAATCCTTTGTACTTCTTAGTACTCATTGTTATTTTTCCTCTTTCTTTCTGATTTTATTTATCAAAGCCTTCTCTCTTTATCTCTTAGTGAGTCTAACTAAATGTTTCTCAATTTTATCTTTTCAAAGAACCAGATCTTAGCTTCATTGACCTTTTCTTTTGTCTTTTTAGTTCCTATTTAATCTATTTCCACTCTGCTGTTTATTATTTCTTTCCTTCTAGTGACTATGGGTTTCATTTATTCTTTCTTTAGTTCCTTTAGCTGTAAGGTTAGATTGTTTATTTGAGATTTTTCTTGTATCTTGAGGTATGCTTGTATTGCTGTAAAGTTCCCTCTTAGTATCAATCTTGCTGCTAAATGTGATGAGCTACAATATAGAAAAATTTAATTTGAACCGTGACTGCCTAATTCAGGCTACTTAAACATCTTATTGTGTGGAATAGTATATCTTACACTAAAGAGTGTTACTTATCTTTTGCAATAACTACTCACATCTTCTGTAAAGACCAAAATATAAATCTCTGGAAAAATACTAATTTTGAAGTGTGTGTATCAAGGATAATATGTTTATGCCATGTATAAACTTTAATTATGCTTACAAGTAGCAGTAGCACCACTTATGTATTAAATTATTCATTTATGATTTAAATTCATGAACAATACCCAGCTCTAATTAACAATTCTAATCAGCTCTCTAGTAAGTATCTTGCTAAATATTTGTACTATTTCCCCATGCTATTTTTAAAAAGATTATCTTAACTTAGTGGTTTGAGTATCATATTGGAATTTAGGAAACTAGACAACTCTCTTCAGCTTTGTTAATAAATTTCTCCTGAAACACGAAGTTGTTCAGTTTAAATGTCCTAAACACTGAGAAAAGTAACTGGTAAAATAAGTGGGCTTTATGCATGTATATGTTTTATTAAAGTGAATTCTAAATAATATAATTTTAATAGTTAAAAATCCTACTTGACTCATAATTTCTAAGATAAAAACAAATTTGCATAAGTAGTTGTTCAATGAAACTGTGATGTTGGACAATCATTTTATTTTAGGATTTGGAAATGAATGCTGAAGTTCTTAAGAATCTCCTGGAAGAGAAAGTTGATCCCTGAATGCCCTGTAAATATTTTACTGACTAGTTAAATTCCCTTCCTATGGGCTCTTTAAAGTTATCTATTAAATAATTCTGTATTATCCGCTCAAAATGTAATTGCAGTCATTTCATTTCTTTGAAGCAAAATAATTATTTGACTTTTCTAATTAAAAGATTTACTTCCCATGTTAATTACATTCATTCAATTTTACTCAAGGAATTCATTTTACTTTAAATAATTTGCAAAGGGTTTGGTTTATGCATTTTAGTAATCTGCGAGTAGCAAGAACTTAATGCTTCTGAGGAAACCAAATCAAATTGTATCTAGATTTTTCTTCAGTGCTGTGCAAGGAGAGACATTTTACTTTTACTTCCCCTTTAGACTTGATTTCATCTTCTCAGTTGTTAAAATTACTAACAATTATTTGCTATCCTTTTTCTACTAAAGTATTTTGTGTAGTTAAATAACTGTACCTCTTTCTCCCAAACTCACTATTTTCATTGTTGATATCTGATATAAAGCCAAGTGCCTTGCTGAGAAATTTAAGGAAGTTTTCTCTCCCTGAGCACAGGACTAAAAGATAAACAGCATTTTCCTTGCAAAGAGGATGTTCAAAAGAGAATTTTGATAAATGAGTAATTTTGAGGTTTGGGAAGCGTAATAGGGATTTAGAAACTGAAGTTCTGATATCTCTGGCAAGTAGAGGTCATGACTTCACCAGATCAATTATTTCCTAACTGCAGATATATTTTTCGTGTAACTCAAATATTGACGAGAAAATATCTGGAAACTATCTAATAGCTTTCTATGAAGGACTACAATTACTTGATTCCATTGACAATAATACAGTTTTATCCACACATTAAAATTTAAAAATCCACACATATGCCCCTAAGAAAAGCCATGTATTTTCATATTAAAATGGCTTTGGGGGAAAAAGAAAATATTCTATCCTCATTGAATAATTTAATTACCTGTAATTCCAATTGAAGGAGAAAACCCCATCAGGATGAAAAAAAAAAAAAGTATTACATTAACAAGGGAAAAAAATAGTGCATTTAACATCGAACCAGTTTTTCTTAAAAGTGATTTTCAGAATGCCCAAATCTCAAATTAGAGTTTAACTTTACAAGTATGAGTATCTTCTTTGGAACTTAGTAAATTGAGTTCTTTATATGACATTGTCACCATTATAGAATAAAAGACTTCAAATATTCCAATATTAAATTTCCAACACTCACATTTCTACCTTTGATAACTTAGTCTCAAGGAACTAAAGATAAGTAAGTAAGTGCTTTCTGTTTGGTTTATAGTATAAACTCTGTATTGAACTTTTCACCTAGTTCACTTTTATCTGTACTCCTATTCAACAATGCAGCACTCAAAATCAGAATATCTTACTGAATCTTAATGTTGTATCATATGGTCCTCCTGTGTTTGTTTATGTGTGTGGTCTGTGTGTGTGTGTGTGTGTCTTTGAGTTGTAAGTAGAGAATAACCTAAACAAGTTATTTCCATTCCTCATACCTGTGTGCTAATTTCAACAAACCATGCCTAAAAATAGTGCAGACCCAAAGAATCCTGTTGTAAGAGGCTTAACTAAGTTGCTAACTCACTCAGTCTCTATGTACTTGGAGGACCATCACATTACTATTAGCTCATCTATTGCTAGCTGATCTCTCTCCAAGAACCACAAAGTAGGAGGTCATCTTTCCATCCTGCACAGGCTTCTAGGAAGTCCAGAGTGGAGTTTTTGGTCTCAAGTGAAATCACAACAAATACTTTTTTTTAATTTAGTTGCATAAGTTGGATGCAAAAGTCACAATGAGAGAATAAAATCACAACTAGGAGAGTAATTGCTTTGGGCATGCCATGTGTATGAACCCTGACATTGGATTGACAGTAATGATTGCCTCTAAATTCACCTGAGCCAAAAGTTGTAGCCTTTACTCTGTTTTCATCTTGAACTGTCATATAAAAACTAAACCTTCTCTGCCAGGGGAAAACAAAGTGGAAGAAAAAAACAAAAACAAAAGTGAATTTAATAACAAATAGAATATGCTAGTGTCCAGAAAAGCACACGGTCTGGTAGAAATATATATATATTTTTTTGTAATTGCAGAAAACTATTGAAAGAAAGACAAACCAGATCCCAGGTAAGCACAGAGGACTCTTCTGTACTGGAGTCTCAGGTCAGCTTGAAGACCTCAGTGTTGCACATTGGGAAACTGAGTTTTATCCCTCCTGGTAAGAATATTGGCTTTCATTTTGGGGAGTTTCACAATTGCAGCTTTGCACAATATCATGACTTATCAACTTACAAAAGCGGTGTGGCAGACAAATCTATGACTAAATAAAAATAAAAATGAACATTTAATTTAGCAGGGTTTTTTTATGAACTTGCTTATAGTTAAATAATTTCATAACAACTAGTACACTGATAGCAGTGTTTGGCACATTATTTCATCTTATCCTTTTCATGTTCATGATCGGCCTTTTATTAAAAAATGCCTTTTTACATGGGTCCAAACTCCCGGTGAACAGAATTGTATTATAATAAAATTTCTAACAAAATCACTATATCTGATGTGAAAAAAAAAATAGCATTCAGTGTTCAAAAAATTAGGTCAATCTTTTGCATAAATTTGACAGAACACTGCATTGTAATGTTGTACCAGTGATTAATTGTGGATTATCTTGAAATGAGTAAGATAAAAATAATCATCCAGTTTATAATGAATATCATACATAACCATAGCATTTATTATCCAGGTTCAAATATTGGAATGTCTCTCCAGCTTTCCTATTGTTTACTGTGTATATATGGACTAAATATTTATATTCCAGTCCCATATTTACCTTTGTTTCACCTGACAGATGTAATAACTTCCAGTGTTTTATTTGAAAAGGCTGGAATTTATATATACACATGGCAATCGAGCCCCTGAGGCTGACGCCAGGGGATGCCAGGAGAATACCGACATTTAAGACTGCTGTGGATTTTTCTCCCAGCAGAAGGAGCTTTTAAGTGGGTCATGGCCCAAAGGTATTGAACTTCTTCCCTTGCTGACAGCTATTTACCAGAGCATGGTCAAGTAAAGGAAGAAGAGGATTAAGGCGCTCCAATTGATCAGAAAATAGCATTCAAAGTTGAAACTTGTCTCTACTCCCAGGACTCAGCTTTTGAAAATCTTTTAGTGAAACCATTGTCAAGGGATGGCATAATCACAGAATGAGGTAAGAAGATTTAAAATTCTTAAGCAGACAAAAATGCATTGGGATTCTAAGTTTTAAAGGCTCATTGGAAATAGCTATGTGCCACTGAAACACAGGGACTAGTCATTGATCCTTTCAAACTATGACAGACGTTTTCAGAAGAAAATAGATCCTTCTATTACACCACCCCAGATGGAATAGAATGTTAGAAAAACATGTGAAACAATGAAATGTGCATACTATTTAATTTGAAATAATTCATACAAGCGATAAAAACTTGAAGTTAAGATTATTTTCATTAACCTGAAAACTAATGTGCATTACATGTAAAAGAATGCAAAACTGCGTATTGAATGAACTATGTTCTGTAGCTGTTTATTCCATGGGAGTTTTCATTCAATCAATTTCTACCGCAAGTTGAAAATAAAAGACAAGTGAAATGTAAGTGATAGTGAGACAGGAGGGAAGAGGTCAGGGCATAACCAGTAAGAGAATGACACAGCAATTAGCACCAAGATGGTGGAAGATTCAACTCCCAGTAGAACTTGAGCTTCATTATATACTCATTGTAATACATTAGCGTGCTAAACGGCACTCCCACAGATGCCATGACAGTTTCAAGGCTGACTATAAAAAGTCAAAAAATGGGTGATGGCCCAATTCCTTGGAATCCCAGCCCCTTCCTCAAAGTAGAATAATCCTCCCACTTGTTAGCATATAAAGTTACTGAGCCCATAAAAACTAACAACCTTGCACCTCATGGGAGCTCTCTCACCTTCTGAGGCAGCCCACATTCTATGGAGTGTGTATCTACTTTTACTTTAAACACTCCCATGTCTCATGGCCTCTCTGGCCTTCTGAGACAGCCTGCACTCTGTGGATGGAGTGTGCATCTCTCTGAATAAATCTACCTTCACTTTACTATGGCTCATTCTTGTATTCTTTCCTATGCAAAGCCAAGGACCCTCACTTGATGCGGCTCATCCCAGGGACTTGCCTGGGACCTGGGATTTAGTCATCCTCTCCCTCCCCATTTGTCCTGTATCTATAGAAACATGAAGAGTATGTGTCTTAAGAAAAAACTGGGCTGGAACTTATAAATGATATTTGTCTTTTCTTTTGTATTTTCTCAGGATTTTTCTTCCATTTTGTGTGGATTTGTCTTTGTTTTGGAAGAGAAGATTGGTGATTTTCCTGGGTCACCTCAGAGCAAAGACCATTTCCCATTGAAGCCTGTGTAAAATGACTGGAGAGTCATTCAAGGATTTTAGTGATGGGCTAGGCATTCCTCATTGCTAAGATAAACAAAATTTTGAAAGTTTGGTTTAAAAAATAAAAAGACAAAAATAAGTGGTAGGCATTGAGTGCTAGTCATGTGCCAGGGACTCTTCTAAAACACTTGATATAAATTAACTCAACTACTGTCACAAGGACCTATGGAAAGAGGTTCAACGAGTATCCCCCATCTCATACAGGAGGAAACTAAAGTATGTAAAAGTTCAATAATCTAACCAAAATCACACACTCAGTAAATGGTAATGTCAGGAGTTCTTGTTTACACAAGGGAAAAGGAGAATGTTGCTAGGGCTTGTAGGGACCCTGAGGTAGAAGACACACATGCAGGTACTAGTTTGACAAGTCACCCCAAGTCTGAGCTACTTCCCATCTAGGAAATTTTAACTGAGCAGGACCCTATGGGGCCTTCCCAGGACAGGCCCCTCCCCCATATACTCTGCTTTGGCTCTTCTCTGAAGTAGCCAGACAATAGTATCTGATGCACATTTCCTGAGTTTTTTTTTTTACAGATGCTAAGAGGATTGATAATGTTAAACCCTGTGACACCACCCTGTTACCTGACTATCAACCAATCAGAGAATTGTGCATGAGCTGATCACACACCCTGGGATGCCCCTCACACATCTTGCCTTTAAAAACGCTTTGCTGAAACCCATTGGGGAGTTTGGGCTTTTAGAGCATTAGCTGTCCTGGACTGCTTGCTTGGCTCCTTATAATAAATGCTGCACTTTCCTTTACCACAACCTGGTGTCAGTAGGTTGACCCCGTGCTACACAAGTGAGTGGACCCAACTTTTGATAACAAAATAAATTAATAATCCTCATCTCACAGCATGACTACATGCAGTAAATAGAAATGAATGCACAAAAGACTGTTTTATTTTCTGGGTGTGAACTGTTAAATTCTGTATTTTATGTAGAAATTCTATGTTTCATATAAAACTACATTTTCAAAAGCTCCTGGAATAAGGTCATAATTTATTTGATAAGTATTAGCCTCTTCCCTTCCTTTTCCCAAGAAAAGGGAAAAAAAAAAGCAAAAACTCTTCTGGGTGTGGCCTTTAGGTCAGAAATGCAAATCATATTCATATATTTTAATTACTCAAACATCTATTCTTCATTTACCAACTAGGTTCATACAACTCGCATTTATGAGCAGCATAATTATCAAATATATTTGGAGAGCTAGTTTTGTTTCAAAAACAGAATAAAACACATACTGGGATATATCTTAAAATACCAGGCACCTTTCAAATCATTGATTAAAATGTTTTATTTATGGTATTATGTGGTAGTTAATTTTTTTTTCCTTTTGGCTTACTAAACCTAACAGCAGAAACAATACAAAGTAGTTTATCCAAACAGTGGTTTTTGACATTTATAAATAAAAATTGTAAATTAAATGCAAATATAATGGATTCTGGGCCTCTGAATATTAGACTAGAACCACAGTACAACATGGTATTTAAAATTATACAAATATATCATGTTGTCCTTATAAGGCATATACTAGTAAATTTACATTTGATCATATTCAATGCTTAGAATTTTGATATTTTTCAAAAAAGCAACAAACAAAAAGAAAGATCCTTACTGATTCCTCAAAATGCATCGTATATCTTCTTAGGGTGTTCTATCTATTGCCTTATTTAATCATCAAACAGCCCTATGCAGAAGGGACTATTATTATCTCCATATTGAAGATGGTGGAAATGTGGCAGGACATTTACTTAATCCCCCAAGTTCCTAGAGCGTGTGTTAGATCACCTGGGCTGTGCAATGAGGAAATCTGGCTCCAGACTCAACATTCTCAGTGGCTCTCCTATAGCTAAGTGTATTGAGATCTAAGACCTGAGACATGATGTCATAATTCATTTTTCTGACGCACGGGCCAGTATTCTTTAAGTGTGCTAAGAGAACCAGAAGATAGTGGACCGTGTTGGGAGACTGAACTAAAAAGCACCTTCCTGGGTCAACTAGTGCCAAAGAAATCAGATTCCCTGAGGGTGGGTCTGGAAATTATTATTTATTTTTAATCTAACTTTAAGTACCCAGATGATTCTCAAACACATGAAATTTGTAAAACACTGTATGTTTTTTTAAAATAGGATCATGTCTGTGTTCTCAGCCCTGATATATACATTGTAGGCAAGGTCAGTAAATCTGTTAAATGAAATAAATTATAAAAGAATATATCAGGGTGTCAACAAATCATTTTTCTCCATAAATCAATAATTTTTAAAAAAATCAAAAAATATTTGTAGTAGACATTCCATGCATATATATGTTAAGTCAAACCAGCCTTCTTGGTTTCTTTCCTCTTTTTTTGCTTTACTTAGTCCACCACAATGACAATCACACCTGTACACAGTTCTAGGATTTATGAAACACAAATGTGAAGAGTTCGGAATTTTTTTAAATATTGGTAACTGCTTTGAAAAATAAAAGAGGAATCCCTATGGGGATTTTACATATCCAAAGCACCACACTTAGTGTTTTTAGAATCAAACATAGAGAGGGAAAAATATAAATTTTCTCCTTTTTAAAGGTAAAAATACTATAATTTTCACTACGAACTTTCTCAAGCAACTGTGTTCCCCATTTTCTTTAAATTTTTCCAGTAATTCCCAACTTTTCATTTACATATACAGCTAGGATCCCCAGTACTGAAACTTCACATGATGCTGCGCTGCACCTGTAACCCTCTTTCACAAAAGGATAATTCCCTTTCCACAACATTAGATATCTATGTCTTTTTTATATGAATGTTTGATTATTGTGTTATGTTGAAATGATCATTAGGGAAGACCACATATCTACGGTTATCTGTAGCTTTCTCTGAAAGTGATCGGGTTAATTGTATGTTAGATATATAACAATGAGGAAATCCAATTTTGAAATGCCAACCAGAGAAAAACTATTTCCCCAGCTAATGGGTTTGAACATGGAAGATTATTCTGCCTATGCCCAGACGGTGTTGATTAATGACAGTCTCTGCCCTACCTGGGCAGACCAGTACCTGCTCATGACCATTTTCCTTTATTGGACCGTAAGTTTAAAATAATTGTTTTAAGCTGTTCAGGCTGCTATAAATAGCAAAACACTATAGTCAGGGGAGCTTATAAACAACAGAAATTTATTTCTCACAGTTGTAGAGGCTAGAAAGTCCAAGATCAGGGCACCTGCAGATTCTGTCCAGTGAGCTCCTTCATGGTTCATGGTTGCTGTCCTCTCCCTGTGTCCTCATGTGGTAGGAGGGAGGAGGGAGCTCCCTGGGGTCTCTTTTACAAGGGCATTCATCCTATTCGCAAAGGCTCTACCCTTATAATCTAATCATGTTCCAAAGGCCCCACTTCCAAATACTATCATGTTAGGGGGTAGGTTTCAACACGTGAATTTTGGCTGGACACAGTCTATAGCAGTAAGTTATTTAAACCAGATATTTCTGTTTTGAAATTCTGTGTTAACCTGCTGTCTGCTAGTGGCTATTAACTATTATTTAAATGTTCTAGACTTAAGTTGTAGAATACAGTATTAAAGAGCAGCTCCCCTGAGGCCAGGTTTGATGGTAAGAGTGAAAATTAACGTCAAGAGGAAATTAGCCAAAGGAGAAGGGGACTCATGGGACAAATTGAGAATCTCCCTCCATTTCAACAGAAGCTTCTGAATTTTATTTTAGAAAGATGGTAGCAGTTTCCTGAGATCCAGTCCCGTATGTTTCTTTTTTCCATCCAGCTTTAGTTCTTATTTTTGTCTCTTCTTCTGTGCTGTGTCCTCCTTTTGTATTTTTCTATACTTATTTAATTAGATTTAGCTTGCTAATTTATTTGTAATTGTAAATATACGCAAACAAAATGTCCGCGGAGAGCCTTGGGTAAAGGGTGGGGAATACACAAAGCTGATATATCTGAACTTAATTTTTATTAATGTTCAGAGTCACCTGTTTCCTCTAACCTGTTCAATAATTTCTTTCATAATACTTTATGGTGAGTAACTGTATCTGTATCTCCGGAGTTGACTTTTTCTTTTTCAGGCTAACTGGAATTTATAAATCAGAAACATGCTAAAATATACTCTGTTTTCACACTTTTTTTATTCACTCAGAACACTGTATGAACCCCAGAATGAAAAAGTCATGATAAACTTTGTGATAAATAGTTTGATTTTAGCTTAGGAGGAATTACCATTGACTAACTGGGTAAAAAAAAAATAAGCAGTAATATTATGACTTCTTGTCAATTTGCTGAATAATTGAAAGAGACTCATAAGCTGTCACAAACTCAATCTAATAAGAGATGTAATTTGGAGGTTGTGGTGCTTTGGCCATGTGTGATGGAGCTGAGTTTCCACTCCCAAAGATGCCAAGGAAAATTGTGCATCATTAAAGAAAACCTAACACTGATGACTTTGAAAAATTTATTTAAAAGTATGAAGAACTAGTTTATAGCTTAATTTCCTTTTGGAATAAAAGTTTGAAAGTGTGAATGACAAGATATATATATATATATATGTATATATATAGAAAATGCCCTTATTTGGTTCACATAAGTAGTCACGTGGTTTCATCACTTACAGTAGATAATCTGCTAGCAAATATATCAAGTGCATCTACGCCAAAAGTGAATGGGGCCAAAGTAGGATAAATATCATTCTCGGGAAAGATCCGTACTTGACGGAGAGAGCAGAGAAGATGTGAAAATAATGTTTTTTAAATAAAATTAATCAAAATCAAATTCAGAATAACTAAGACAGAACAGTTCATTGATATTAAAATGTAAACCATATCATTGGAGAGATAGGAATTTTAATAACAAAAAAGACAATTGCAGTAAAGTAAGAAGACAGGAAAAGAAGGATAAAATGAATAGGAGATTGTGTTAAACTGAGGAAGAACTTGCTCACCAGAGGAGGGAACTTAATAAAAGCAATGTGCTCTAAAGCTGGTAACTTTCGTAATCTTACTTTTTGTCAAGAATCTCCTATATATTCAATTGTTCAAATAGTTCATCTTACCTCTTGCTTTCAGGCAGTGCCTTGATTATTTTGCAGCATTGAAATAATTATCTTTAAAGCAGAAAATATATATATATTATTATCAATCACTATATTACACTGATTTCACTTCTAATCAGATCTTTAAAGAAAAGATATTACAATGAATGCCTATTTATTCATATGAATAGATCATGATGAGAGTTTAACAAAGCCTTATTTGAAGTTTTAAAATGCACAATTATTCAAAATGCATGAATACTGTCTAATTGTTTAAAACATTGAGGTGCTTTCATTATTTAATTTCAAATTTTAAAAATTTCACATTTAAAAATACATGTGTCCAAGATTCTGATATACACCAGATCTATGAAATTGGCAGGGAAATGGGATTTCAGCACTCAATGCTTTTTCCTTTCAGGTTACACCAGCTCTCTGTATTGACCCCCATGGAAAGATCTACCACTGCAGTTTGTCTAAGTAAATCCACAAAGGTAAGATTAGTCTATAACTTTCTCTGAGCACTTTGTCTGGGAATCCAGCAACCCCCATGCTCTTTAATTATAGGACTCCATAATAACTCCCTGCCTCCTTCACAACCATCCCACATGGGATGAAAATAGTCTATGCCCTTTTAAGTCATTATCTCAGACCTCTAATCTTTCTCAAGTGGTTTCTAGCTTTGGATAAGCCTCTCTGAACTGGGTTGCACTGTTATCTATTCAAAATATTTTACACTTTAATAAGAGATTTAAAGATGATATCCAGGGGGGAGGGTATAGCTTTGTGGTAGAGTGAGTTCTTAGCATGCACAAGGTCCTGGGTTCAATCCCCACTACCTCCATCAATCGATCAATCAATCAATAAACCTAGTTACTTCCCCCACCAAAAAAATAGAGCTGATATCCAGTCTTTCCCCATGTTATAATTTTCTGCTTCTAAATCTAAGCAGCCTGTTCTTGTCCATCCGTAATTCCAGTTTAACATATACCTCTCCTTAATCTGCCTTCTCATTACTGATTGTTGCAACTTTGATCATGATGCTTTTATAAGTCCTAGTGTCTAAAATTAGCTCACCTCTTTTCAAAAGCCTGTTTCTCAAAGAAAAGGTGATGACTGCTATTTGAATTGGAAAAATAGTGCAACATTCTCAGCTATGTATTTTATACTTTGATGACTCTGATGCTTACAAGTTTTTATTAAAATTAAAAAACGTGTTCACTATCTTTCTCTGAAATTCTTCCAAAATTTTATTACATATGCTGAACAGACTACTCTAAGGAAAGATTGAAGACAGCTGAAAAATAGGTGTTCTTGCCTTGTTATCATCAACTAAACTGTTCTTTTGCTGACTATCTCTGGGTACATCTTTTAACTTCTCTGAACTAGTTTCTCCATCAATAATATGATCACAGAAATCATTGCTTCCTTTAACATGGAGCTATTAGCAGAATTACATTAATTTTAAATGTAATGAACTATTTAAATGCAAAGCATTATAACAAAAAATACCATTTGCCATGGGTAAATTTGTAAAAGCAAATGCGGAGATGAATGCAGGCAAACCTCCAATGGCCAGCAGTAATTCCTGAGAATCATGGTAGAGATTTTATCTAGAATTGGATGTAAAGGGAGAATTGACTTTTTAGAGTAGATTGTTTTCAACATTGTTTAACCATAGGAGAGAAGATTTATAAGAAAGAATGTAGAGCATAGATTAATTAAAAGATTTAAAAGAAAACCATATGGATTAAGGAGCTTTGTGACTTTCAGAAAAAACAAATGAATGATCTACAACATTCTGCATTAAAGCATTCTTTTGTGATGATTTGAAGTCATTAATTAAATAGAGTTCGGTGTTCTCTTAGAAAAATTTCAACTTCCTTTAAATGGTGGCTGTAAAAATTAATGTAAGCTGATGTGCACCCATGTCTGACACAGAGGTTTTCTGCTTTAGATTTATTTTCTAGGCCAACACTCACAGTGTGTCAATTTTCCACATGCCCCAAATTTCCACAAAAATTACTGAATGTATGTATGCATGCACATATATTTTGCATATAGTTAGAGTGTGATTTGTTATTGTATTATTGTTGTTTCTGTCAACATTCCTACTATGGCTCAGAATCAGGTTATAGTGTTGGCAGTAATTTATGATATGCAGTCACGTGAAGGTGCTTGAAAGAGACAGCATAAAGGATCACACAGATGCCGAGCAATATTTATGGTTGCTGCTTAAACACTCAGTGTCTGTCTTTTACTTTACCATATGCTGATATAAAGGATGATGTGAAGAGGAATTAACAATGATGTTTACCTTTTCTTGAATAAGTATAGTTTTTGGATTTTATCTGAGGAAAGTGGAATAAAATGATGGACAGATGTTTTTCAAGTATTTAAAATGAGAGAAAAGTCAATTACACAATCTCTGCAGAACTCCAGAACAAAATATTAATCTTAAGGTTTTACAAAATGTATAAAATTAGTGCCAGTGACTGGAAGGTACAATATATTTGGCACTTACCAAAATCTGAGGTGACTGGCCTTTGGGGGTGGGGGGCTCGGTTTAAACTTTGTTATTTTGAAGAGAAATGATGAGGCAGAAATTCCGAACGTTAATCAAAGTTTCTCCTGCTTTTTCATTTTCAACACAAGAGTGTTTAGTACGTGAACAGCATCAACCTGGCTTCATTCTGCTGTTCCTGAAATCTTTCCTTGTTTCATCAGTCAGGGTGGATCAGGTCACACCTCCCCATCAGTTGGAGTATTGGACTGCTTTAAAATTAAAAGGACAGATATTCTTAGCGATGGTAGAATATGGAAATGTCTCCATTGCCCCACTGAAGGTAGGTCTAGCAGGCAGGACGCTTGCTGTTATTTAATGTTAACATTAAAAAAGTACATTTGCATGCTTTATGAACTGAGATTTTCACAAGGTTATTTTAAGTTTTACCTGTTCAGTTTCTTTCCAAATAAGAATTTCATCCTTCTAAGAAAAGTACATAGAAATCTTTGTGTGACTTACTTTATTAAAATAGTTGTCATGAATAATTACTGTCAACTTTTTTCCAAGATAAAAAATTATGTGATGATTAATGAGTATAAAACTATAAAAAGACAATTTGACTATTTCCCATAATACCTAAGATATCCTGACATATCAGTTTCCTGGGGCTGCCATAACAAAGTACCACAAAGTGGATGGCTTAAAACAACAGAAATGTATTCTTTTCCTGTTCTGAAGGCTAGAAGTCTAAAATCAAAGTGTCAGCCAGGCTGTGTTCTCTCCCAAACTTCTAAGGGGGTAATCCCTCCTTGCCTTTTTCCAGCCTTTGTTAGCCTCGGGCATCTCTTGGCTGGTGGCAACATAACTCCAATCTCTTTCTCTGTCTTCATATGTCCATCTTTCTCATAAGGACGTCAGTCACATTGGATTCAAGGCACCCTACTCCAATATGAGCTCATCGTAACTTTACTATTTACATCTGCCATGACCCTATTTCCCAACAAGTTCATGTTCTGAGGTATTGGAGGTTAAGACTTTACCTTTTTGGAGGTGGAACAATTCAACCCATAACATAACACAAAACTAAGCTTACATCATTTTTATGAGGTTACTCTACATTAGATAAGTTAGTTCAGAAGACTACCAGAGGAATAGTGTCTCCAACTAACAAAATAGTTCAGAGAAGTCTTATCAGAGGAGAACACCCTTGGAATAAGTCTTAAAGAATAAAAAAGAGGGCTCTAGGTAGCAAAGAGGAATGGAGAAGATAACTCTAGACTAAGAGGACACTTTATACTAAGGAGTGAGGTCATGAAAAAGCAAAATATAGTCCAGAACCTACAAATTATTTAGAATTAATGTTTCAGATAAGTGGTAGGAGCTGAAGCTTAAGATAAACATAAGAACATAATTTTATTAAAATTATTTGAATCATATTCCAAATTTTTTATTGTTTTTTGAAAAGCAAAGTGAAGTCATTAACACATTAAATTGTAAAAATAAAGGAGGTTTATCTTTGTGTTGTAGAAATCCAATCCTGAGGAAGTGCCAAGAGATAATCGGAAAGCACATTTGTCAAATGTTCAGAAAATGTACTCTGGAAATATTGTATGCATCCAGTTGATATTGCTAACTGTATAGATAAAGCTTTCGAAAGAGGAGGAACTTACAAAAATATATAAAAATTTTACTAAGTAATATTATATTGAATATTATATTGTATAATTTTTAAGTAAATTATTCAAGTTATCCAACAATGGATTAGGTTGCCTCATAAGATGATTTGGGAAATTTTCTTATTAAAAAAGAAGAAAAGATGTACACAATGATTAAAAATCAAAAACTTAATTTCTATTCAGGATGTTGGTTTAAATCAATCTGTTTACATTCATTGAATATTGTCTTTAAGAAGACAAAGAAGATAAAGAAACAGGGGGAAACTTCTGAAATCTTTACTTGAAAAGGATGAAATTAAGGGAAATAACCATAACAAAATTTATATAACATTGTCAACATAAGACTATAATTGAGGAATGTGTCAATATGACTGAAATTCAGCATGTGCTGAGGAAAAGTCTGTATGGGTAATAAGTGCACAGGAATTCTGTCATAATCTGAGACATCTGAGACATGGCATGATAAAGCAATAAGATCCAAGTCTAGATCAGCTCTTGGGGCATTTGTAGCCCAGATGGAGCACACTTTTCTATTCTATAATCTGATGTAGCAGGTGAACAATTCCTTGTCTGTCTTTACTGGATATCTCCTCAGTCAAGGAAGGAAGCCACCTGGACAATTTTCTGCCCACTCTTCTTGACCAGGAACAGTAGTCTTGGATTGATATTGACAAGACTTATGAGACATAGTAAATAATAAGACTCACGTGTCACCCAGCATCAATTTGACTTACCTTCAAGAAAGGATCCAGGACAGGTCACACAGCACATATAGTGATAGCTAGTGGAGGTCATGTGACTCACAGGCACAGAAAGCAACATTTCTAAATCACTCTGCATTTGGGACATAGGCGTGCTAATAAAAGAAAAGGCTTACTGGTTGGGCACCACCTTAGCACAGGGAGGTTGTTAGTTCTGGAGTCGCTTCCATCTTCATACCTTGCTCGTCACATAGCTTCCTTGGGCTGTCTAGTGCCCTTCTCCAGTGTGCCTGCACCTCACCAATTACTGCTTACAGATTTCTTAGTAAGAATTTTGATAACACAAGACAGGCCCTGAATTGGCACAGAGTATATATTACTTTCCAAAGTTCATTTTGCTCCTGTGAATGTTCCTTAATTTAGTGTTGCAAGAGACATTTGACCAGAAGAAATGTCACAGATCAAATAATAATTCTTTCTTTCCAGAGAAATATTTCATTATTCTTTGCAATTGGAGTCAATGAAAGAGAAAATTTTGAGACAATTAAAAATTGTTTTCAGATGATCAAACATGAGTACCAAATGGAAAAGTTCAAAGAAATGTATTGAATACTGAAGAAATATAAATCAAGGCCATAAAAGACCAACTGAAAACATTGAGAAATTGGAGGGATAAGCCTATATATTTATATACACACATATATGTGTTTATATATGAACATTTATTAAGTGTTAAATGTTATCCATATGAAAATAAAGTAAAATTTAAGAGGCATGGATACTAAATCCAGTTTCTCTGTATGCAAATTGGGAATTCTAAAAAGAATTACATAGTCGAAGAAAAGGGATTAATTAAATGAATAATAGGCAGTTCCCTGATTTGAAGAAAGAGTTGAGTAAGCACATTTATTAGGCCAACTTCATGATAAAATATAAATCCCCAGACACACTTTGGTGACACTTTTGAATTTTAAGTATTTAGGAGGAGAGGACATTACAGAGTTACCATGAAAGAAGCTCATGTCCAGTGAGCAAGGCTTTGGTCTTGAACATCACCAAAATCTGCTCCTACATCAGACAAAGGGGTTAAATCAAGAGCAATTAGAACCCCACATCGCTGACTTTTTCTTGAGAGAAAATAAACCAGTGAATGGAAACGTCCTGTCTTCAATGGGACAGCCTTTGAGGAAATGGGTTTCCACGGAGCAGCTCTGTTTCTGAGAGTCAACTAGTCATAAGTGGCTTGGCTGTTACTAGAGTCCTCTACCAGCTGGGACTAAAACAAATAACTTCTGATTCCCAGAGCACAGTCCAAACAAAGGGTCTGACTGCTTCAGAACAGCCGCTTAATGATACAGAAAAGGTAAGGATTTTCTTTCCTAGTCTTTAGCATTTTGACTTTATTAAATTGTAATAGCAAGTGAGGTGGGGAAAGAGGAAAATAGGTAGGTCAAGAGTTAGACTAACCAGGATGTTTTGTTGAGGGCTGTGCACATTGACACCCTGATCAAAATTGGGGTTCTGTTAGCGAAGAAGAAGAGGGGCAGAATTTTGGTTATGCAGGCAATCCTGTCTGCCCCAGATGGACACAAATGAGCAAGTGGCAGGTGGGGAGCTGAAACATTCTCCGAGGGCTGCTGCAGTGTACACATTCCCTGTTAACATGATGCTGAGAGCAGATCATTTTCTCTGCAAGAACCAAGTAACCAACCAGCAAAACTAAGTCACAGTGAAAGGAGTTCCAATAACATCATAATACTCACAAACTCCAAAAGGGATTAATTCACTCTAAATCGGCATGGTGGAGGGTAGAAATGTTAGTTTATTTTTTTGTTCCATAAAATTTAACTAAAATTTTATTTTGTTGTTTTAATGCCTACTCTTTTTCTTATTTATTTATTTATTTATATTGAAGTATAGTCAGTTACAATGTGTCAATTTCTGGTGCACAGCACAACGTCCCAGTCATAAAATGCCTATTCTTTTAATACCTCCTATTTTGACATGGGGGTAAACTAGGAAGAACTGAAATATATTATCATTATATGATTCATTGGTAAACCATCTGGCAACACATTTTTCCACCACTTTATTTTTCAAATTTTGTCAATTATTATGTACAATTTTAGGAGAAGGAAATCTTTGGTGAGCAGGAAATAAGCTGAGTTCACCAGACCTTCATAATGGAGCACATGTGATTGAGGGTACCAACTCATCAGAAAGGACGTTTTAATAAAACCAAGAAACAGAAAGTTTTTTAACCAGAGAGTTATTGTCATTGAATTCAGCTCCTCATGGAGTCCCTTGCTCTACAGGTCATACTAGTGCCCAGGAGGGCAGCACCCTGCGGCCAAATCATCTTCCCTAGGTTGAATCCTGAATCGGCCACTTCCTCGCTAAGTGACAATGGACAAGTTAATGAGCCTCTCTATTCCTCGGTGCCCTCCTCCATATAAAAGGAATAGTATTAATTCCTACCTTACAGAATATATATGAGGATTAAATGAAGTTGTATCTGTAAATTATAACTAATTAGGGAACCTGTCACTTATCTATATGTGTGTGTGTGTGTATATACATATATTTACGAGTACATATAGTAGTTAAGTAAGAGCTTATAAAAAAAGCATTGTGTGTTCTTAAAGCTGCAAAAAGAAACAAAGACATCATTACAGAAAAAGATATGTGGGGTAGAAAAGATTTTGTGCAAATATTTTGGGAATAAATATATGAATGAAGAGAGATTTTGTTAACATTTGTTCCATTCATAGCTTAGAGCCTGGTGCAGAACCAAAACTCAGTGTTAATGTCTTTCTCTTTTCCCACCACATAATGCATTCTTGTCATGTTTCACTCAGATCATTAAAGTATTTTGACACCAAGCTTGCTTGAAGCTCAGAATACTGATGTATCTGAATCACCAAAATATCCAAGAGAAATGTGTACAAGTATATATTTGGAAGATATTTTTAGACACTTTCACTGAATGTGGAATACGGCAAAACAGTTTTCCATTAAGATAATACTATGGCAACATTTGAAACTTTGAGAAGTTTTTATCTGCATATATATTTAAATGTTTAAAATGATTTATCTATCTAACTACATAAGCAGTGACTAAAGACTAATATATAACTTATGAGTCACATTCCATGGAAAACAGTGACAGAAACAGACTCACCCAGGAGAAACCGAAAACACAGAGCTTCTCCAACAATAGAGATGTTTTAGGTTACTTATGGAAGCTTTTTGCTCAGTTAAGATTTACATGATGTGGCTTCCTTTTTTACCATCTCTTGATTTTTAAATTATTTCTTAAAAGTTGAAGAAATATTGCCATCTATGCAGACTTCCTTTAAGCAGCATACAAAGGCAAAGAGCAGGTAAGTTTTGAAAACCAACTCTCTGTAATTTTAAATTCAGATTTGACTGGAGTTCTTCTACCAGGAAGATTTGCTGATTGCAACAAAACTTGGATGGCCAATCAATATGAGTGAAAATTTCAATAAGAATACTTTTCTGCTGGCACCACTACTCTACCTGTTTCCTTGAAGAGATTTTACTGTCGACATTCCAAAGATGCCTTCCTTTATTTTGGCTTCTTTGTGAACAGATACTATTCTGTATTGTATTAGTCATGCATTACTAAGGATTTTTTTTCCCTTAAAATGTCCAGCATCTTATTTTTTCTTTTTGCTTTCTATGAAGGCTCATTTGTTTAGTTTCTTCATCTTTTCTACTGTTGTATTTACATCAAGAAAACATGAACAGCATGTGACTTAGTAAGTCACTCTTGCTTTTCTGCACTGCTTTTGTCTAGCTGTTGGATCCCCAGCTCCTTCCCAACCATCAGCTCATAGCTCATAACATTTCATAAAGCAAAATGCATTCATGTGTTCAGTCCTTTTTGCCCCCACTGCTCCTTTTGTCAGTTCTTTGCATGAATCTGCAGAGTTGGCATTATTTAGCTCTCACTCCGAATTAAACCTATCAGGGACTTGCTTATTTTGTACTTCTTATTTTAAGCACAACAGCATCATGGGTTTTATGAATCAAAAGACTAATGAGCCCATCTGTCATATTTTGCAAGAATGTCGTGGTGAATCACTTTTTCTGACTTTAACTGGCATTGGGAAATGACTGCATGTAAATAGACTCAAGGAGATGTCAAAACAAGAGCGTTGCATAAAGAAATGTCTGTATAGTTTCTCCACAACGTTTGGCTGGGCTTGGAGCTTTGTTAGACAATTGGGAGAAGTCTGGGCACTGGAGTTTAAGCAAGATTTTCGGATGTGAAGAGAGTGAAAAGCATTATGAAAGGGCTGGAGGACAGAATCATCTCTCAAGTTAGCAGAGGTTATGAGGTATGGAAATTACTGCTGAGCTAAATAAAAACCTGAATAATGATAAAGCCTCAGATAACACTAAGAAACTTTTGATGAAGGATGTTTAAAATACTTGCTTTAAAAGTGGAAAATATAAGTGCTTCCCATTTGAGAACCTGTGAAGGAACCCTCTTCCCATTAAAATACTTAGGCAAACTCTTGGTGCCTGGTTGAAACTATTCCTTCTTTTAACTAAAGTGCACTTGAATCTCTCCTTTTTGTTTTGCTTTGTGATAATGCTTCCAGGAAATTTTTAAGGAGGAAGAGGATGAAGATGAAGATGAGGATGACACAGAATGTCACTAAGTGATCTTAATGTCCCTGGCATTATGCTAAACACATTGAGCTATAATCTGTTAATTTCAGGGAAGACTCTCTTTTATAGACAATCATCATCTTTGTTTTATAGACATATGCACCAGTGAGAGTTCTATTAGGGACAGAGAATCACTGAGCAATATGGAATAAGAAACTCATTTTGGTGATTAGATTCTCACAATTATGAAGGAATGCACAAAAGGAAAGATCGGGGAAGGTGCGGTTGGAGGGTCAGAGAAAAGCCACTAACAAGGAACCGTGGACAAGAAGTGGTGAAATCTATAGAAACTATTGCTTCTGCATTTGGGAGTGGACAGGCTATAGATCAGCAAGGTGAGCGATTATGAATAAAATCTGTACCTAAAATGAGAAAAATGAAAAAGAAATAAGAACCCATGGGGACAAACCAAAACCCGGGGGATAAACTAAAAGCCATATCTGCTTTTTGTCTTGTTTCTATTGCAACATGGAGCCTTTAGTGACCTGTGGAAGATGCTAGAACTCTTCATGTTGGCACTGCATACCAAGTTGTGAGCCAGGCCCACAACTTAAAGAACCAGAAGGAAGTCTGTGCTGGCTGCAGCCCATGCTAATGAGATGAACTAGCAGTTCAGCTACAAGGTGAGACCTACAGTGATGCTGGGAGCCGAGGCACCAACCTCCAACTTACTAGCCACTGTTTCACATTCACCTTCCAAATCTCATAAATTTATTTTGTGGCCAGCCTAGCCTAAAGCTATACCAAGAAGGGCATTTGAAAAATCAAGTTGGAGTTTACCTAAATTGACATATATGAAAACCACTGAGTTTAGTGTTTAGATCTAGACTACTTGAATCTATTTCCTGAAACTGGTGTATTTTGGCTCTGATACCTTAGGCTGGTTGGTGAAATGTTCTGTGCCTCACTTTCCACATCTCTCAAATGGGAATAGCAGGAGAACCCAACCCATAGTGTTATTATGAGAATTAAATAAATAAATATGTGTAAAGTTTCTAGAATTACACATAGCATCGTAAATGATCATTAAATGTCAGTAACTGTCTATATTATGTTTTATCTCACTTTACCCTATTTTCAGAATGATCTCAGAAATGATGTCTTAGGATCTCCTCCAAAATTACATGTTTCTCCTCTGAGTTAGTGCACACGGTGATTTTTTAAAATCATACAAAAGATGACAAAGTATCAAGACTCCAAAGGTTTCACCTTCCCTTTACTGTCTATTAAGGATAATACATGGCTTTCAGCCCTCTGCCTGAAGGCAGAAACACCAATAGTCTGAGAAGTCTTTTGCTCAAAGCTGGCATTGTAATTTTCAGCGGACATGACCAAAGGGATGTGTCAACAATAATTTTTCTTAGGGCAGTGAAGGTTGAACTTAAAGCAGATGATGAAATCTACTTACAGTCTCCTTGAGACTTAATCCATTATCTTTCTGGGCAAAATTTTATATCAGAAAAATGCTACTCAGACCTTAAACAAAAGAGCAAACTATTCCATAGATAGATTAAGGAGAAGTACATTCAATAGGCCGAGAGCGCAGTCCCAAAAGGCATGGAAATTGCAAATATTATCTATTTTTCTTTAATGAAACTGTGTAGTTATCTTTAAAAAAAAATGCTGACCTCTAGCATGCCTAAATTAAAACACTAGGCTGAATGTTATTAGAACCCTAAGAAAAGGAAAATTGTTACCTGACCAGGCATAAGAGTATCTGATCTCAATGGAGAACTTTTTTGAAGTTTTCCCTTAACAGACAATTATCATCCCCATTATATTGATGAAGAAACTGACATTCAGAGAAATTATGTAAAAAGTATCCACAGTTTTACAGTTAGTAAGAAGAGGCCACGATCTAAACCAAAAGTAGGACTCAAAGCCAACGTTCTTTTGTTTTTGTTTTTAGCAAAGAAATGCCTTCCCTTCACAATCAGGACAGAGCACTGAAATCTGCAACCAAAGTCTTGGAACATAAAATTCTAGATTCTTTCATGCAAAGACTGAGAGCCCATTTGAAGTATTTAATATATTGCATATTTTTATGTCATTACAGGTCACATTAACCCTATATTCGTTTTGTTTCCTGAGATTAGTATTTGTAGCATTAATATTTCCAGTATTATTTCCCAAGATTAGTATTTATTAGTATTAATATTCTCAGTAGCATTTATCAGTATGTAGTGTTTCTCAGTATTAGTGGTGTAGTATTCAATGGTACGGTGATTCCAACTGGTTATTTAAAATAATAGTTAAAAAGAGAATTTCCAAGTTTCTCCTCAAGCTTATTCTTTGAAAAGTCTGTGCTTTTAGAACTTAAATGTGCATATAAGTTACCTGGGCATCTTGTTAAAATAGAGATTCTTGGTAAATAATTCTGGTGAGATTCTGCATTTCTGACAAGCTTCCAGATGGAGTTCAGAGACTAAACTTTGCGTGGTAAAGATATAACCTCTTCATATCCTCTGTAGATACCACTTGGGAGAGAAAGAAAGCCCATTCCCCAGGAAACTCTTTGATTATATGTCGCTGGGACTCACTGCAGTGATGTCTGCAATGTAACTAAGACCCAGAGTGACATCTACATGGTGAATCCCACTGGCAGTACCTTCCTCACTGCCCAAGCCCAGCTATGCTATTTGTACTTCACAGGAAATCAAAGATCAAAAGCTTGTTTCCTGCAGCAGCAAGATCCAGCGTGCTTGTTATATGTTACACATCTTAATCCAGTATGGTGTCATCAAGAATAACAATATCACTAAATCAAACTGTTAATTGTTTTAGGTAACATATGGGTTTTACTATGCACAAGGTCCTGCTGGTGATTGATTTAACTCTCACCACAACCCATGAATTTTTATTACACCTTTTAAATGTTAAAGATCCTTTTTCCAAACCACCTAGAAAAAGCAAGTTCAATTGATTCTGTCTTCTGTCCAACCACAAAGTACCTCCCAGCTACCTAATAAAGAAATAAAGGAAAGAGATTATAGCAAAGCGAGATAATGGTGTCAAGGACTAAATGTGTTCCTCCAAAATTCATATGTTGAAATCCTAGCTCCCAGTGTTATGGTGTTAGGAAGTGGGAGCCTTTGGGAGAAGATTAGGTTATAAAATGAAGCCCTCATGAATGGGATTAGTGCTCTTAAAAAGAGACCCTAGATTCCTCCTTTTCTTTTCTGCCATGTGAGGATACAATGATAAAATGGCCATCTACAACCAGAAGACGGGCCCCTCCATAACTTGACCATGCTGACACCTTGATCTCAGACTTAAGATTCCAGAACTGTGAGAATTACATTTCTATTCTTTATAAGCCATCCAGTCTATGGTATTCTGTTGTCACAGCCTGAAATAAGGCAAATAGTGACTTTAGCAATCCTGTTTATCTTACCATAAACTCAATGATGCTAAAGCTGGCTAACATTGCCTCTTCCAAACCATTCATTCTATAAATGCAGAAGCTAAAACTTGAGGGATTCAGTTAAGTTGTTTAAGTTAACATTATTAGCAAAATCAAGAAGGGAACTTTAGATTTGTGACTTCTAGTCTGATGTTTAAGAAAGAACAGCACCCTTCTCCTCTCCCTTTGCTTATACATATCTCCACGATTACATTGTCAGTCAGGATAGGCTAAGTTATGCTGCATAAGAAAATGACTCTCAGGTCTCAGTGACACACAACAACGAACATCCATTTCTTGCCCATGTTGCATGCCTACTGTTGGTCAGCTGTGACTCTGCTTCATGGTATCTTCATTTTGTGGTCCAGGTTGACAGAGCAGCCCTATCTGGGAGATTGCTTTTCTCATTGCAGAGGGGAAAAATAATGACTTGTTTTTACTCACGTTTCATTAGTCAAAAAAAAGCTCACAACATGGCAGGATGTGTTTTCTACTTTAGGAGGAACACTACAAGGGTCATGGTCAAGCTTGATATCAATGGAGCAGAGAAGGACACTTTTGACTAGGGTAGTAAAATAATATTTTTAATGATGCAGTCTTCTACAATCACAAATGGTGGGAATTCTGTTGCTTTGGCTTAGATCTAGATATACTGATAGCATACACTCAATAAACAGCCCATAGTCAACCCATTTTCCTTTCCTGCTGGTTCCAATTTCAACAATGTTTTCTAGAAGAGATTGGTCAGGTTTATTGCAAAGTACTTAAATGAGAGTATACTCTCCTGGAAACTAAACATACAGCTGTATGTAGCAGCTGCACTATTTTATAACTATCAAGGGGGTGCCATTTTCCCTGCATCAGCAAGAGGCCACATCTACAGCAGCCCCCAAGCACAGGAAGGTTGGCTCAAGCTTCAGGTATAGCCTAGCCATCTGATATACACAGGAGGATAATTCCACTCTCCCAAAGATGTGGCCACTGTCGTTTCTAGCTTCATGGCTATAAAATCATTAGGATTCTACCTCCTTGGGTGTAGAATGACATTCGCATTCCAGTTGGCCACTACAGGTAAAAATGGTAAGAGATGCAGAAAATACCACAGGACACTTTTCAGAAGAAGGGACTTAACTCCCTCATGTATGATCCACAGAAGCAGGGTATCCCTTAGACCCTCTATTTTGGGTATAGTTTGCCAGCTGGTACTAAAGATTAAAGAAATTAATGGATGAAATGAACCCACAGAGGAGGGTGTGTTTGGGAGAGGTGGAGAGAAGGTGTCATTTCTTTTGCCTTAATTGGTTATAACTGAGAGAACAAATGAATAGCACAGTTAATTCCCTTTTTGCTGAAGAAAGAGACCAGGATGCCAAGTGACTGTTTTTCTTACATTGCTAGGCACGCTCAACATCTCCCAACAACAACTCTGCTAAGGGAAGATCAGCTTTTAAATTTTTTCTAACAAATTCCTCATGAAAAGTACACAGCACTTTGGCAATTATATTCCAATTATGTTTGTGTGTGTGAATATACGTGTGTTTTGCTTTTGTATGAATGTGTATGTGATTCTGAGTATGTGTTATGTGTATGTGTGATTAGTTCTAATCACAATTAGTGATTGTGTGTGTCTGTTTTTATGTGTGTGGATATACATGTGAATAGGTGTGCGTGTGCGTGTTTATATGCATGTAGGTTGCAGTTCTGACTGAACTGCTTATGATAACAATATTCTCCTAATTATTTTCATAGTATGGACCAATATGCATTGAGCAACATTAGTTCCTGACAATCTATTTCGATCATTTCACTAAGAGGTTTATTTTATTTTCTAGATCAGAAACATCTAGAGGATACAGACATCTGAGGGGTTCGGGTCTATTTTTATCACAGGGTTATTAAGCTTAATTTAACTGAATTGTGAAGTAACAAAACCTTGGTCAGCATAGATGCTAAATTAAGTAGTAGGAACCTTAAAATGTTTCCAAAAATAGTTTTTTCTAAGTAGTCTTCTGCTATTGAAAAGAAATTAGCTATTTTAATTGCATGCTTTAATTGCAGATTTTAATTACGCAACTGTATTTTGAGATCTCTCTACAGCATCTCTGTTTATTCTTTATCTCCAGAGTTCTCAATGGGGTTGTCATAGCACCTGCTTATTTGCTGTGGCAGAACTTTTTATATAAGGGAGACAATAGTAGGATTATGTAAAATGTTGGAATGATTTATTGCTGTCTTCTCACCTTCACAAATCGGAGACTTTTTAATTGAATTTTTAATAACATATTTTTGGTGAAAAGGGTAAAACAATCTAAGAGCAGAAGTGTCAAATAGATGGTGATTAGGCTTAACAAGTCCAAAATCTTGACACTATTTTTTGAGAAGTTATATACGAACCTTGGCTGAAATGTTAGAATCAACATGTTTTTTTTTTATTAGAGTTTATTCTATATCCAATCTCAGTTCAAACTGCTACCTTACACAAAAACATTAATCTTACAATTAACCAAAATGTGCATTGATATGATCATTTTACCATTATCTTCAAAGAAATAGAAAGTTGGCTGGCATGGTTTACTCCAAATAAACCTAATAAAAGCAGGCTTTGTCTTCAGAACTAATGTCTTAAAACCTCGTTAAAACAAAATAAAGATCATAGAAAATGTGTCCAAGATAGATAAGTACACCCGAGGTATCAGCAGGATAGGAAGTGTTTATATTCTTGAATGAATGAGCTTATCATGTCCAATAGCACAAGATAAAGAAAGTCAAAAGCTCTGGATATTTTAAAGTCAAAAACAAAAGACATTTTTAAAAAGCTTAAGAATACGCTGCAAATAGTTTGTGACTTTATCAAAGGATTTCACATGTTGGCCAAATATTAAAACTTCACAAACTAAAGAATATCATCTCTATTTTGTGAATGACATGGATAAATCATAGGGACCCAATGTCCTTCAAACTAGGGAGATGGCAAAACCAGACTCTCAAAACAAATGCCTTATATTAACAGTACGTCCACACGTTTCCACTGTCCAAAAGATATTTAGGATGATCTGAATTTTAATCTAGGAGTTCTGGAAAATTAAAGGTTAATATGGAGTATAAACACTTTAAAGTTATAAGAATTAGAAAAATTTTTAAAGAAACCAAGAAGACAAATGACCATGATACCTTAATAATCTAGTGGCAGTCTATTAAGCTCAGAACTAACACATTCTGACACTGGAATACTTACTCATGGAAAAGAAAATAAAGTCATTAAAATATTATAATTAAAGAATTTCTACTTTCAAACACACAAGTAAGCACTTTCTAAAGATATTTTAAAATCTTTGAGAAGTGCATCATGAATTATATTTAAATTCCTCATCAAAATCCAATAGTTACAGTTTACTGTAGAAGTGAGGTAAGGAAGTAATAGGTTGGTTAAATAAAACAGATGCTTGTTTTCCTCTCACTATTAGCGCAGATATAAAAGGCCAGGGCATGTGGTTTGGCTCTGCTATTCACAAGGAACTTCCAAGACCACTACTTTTTCCCATTTTATAGCTTCCAGGAGGAAAGAAGAAAATTCCAGCAAGGCTCCTTAAAGAGGTAATCCAGAGGTTGCACCTGCAGCTTTCTCTCATCCCGCCCTCCTGAAATCAAACATATCACCACGTCCAAACTGAAAGACGGATGTTTCTGGTGGCTCACGGGTAAAACTCAGGGAGTTCCATCACAAAAAGGACAGAGGGAGAAGGAACACAGGAAGAGAGTCATCTCCACCAGAGTTATGTTTATATAAATTTTTTCTTAGATTATGTGGTCACCCCAATGACCAAATGGAAGAAATCTCAATTAATTTATATTTATCCTGCTTAATTCCTTGTGTCTAACCAACTTTACCAAACTCATGCCTCTATCATTGACTTTGTCATCTTAAAATAATAACTTCAAAGCTACATTCCTGGTTACTGCCAGTTATTTTATTTTCAATGTAAATAGTTTCGTCTCTTATCAGTAGCAGCAAGAAACATCATTAAACACATAATTCTTGTTATAATACATTATTTTAGCAAAAGCTTACTACCTACCTGACCGTGTTCATCGAAGAACTGACAATAATAAAGAAGTAAATAAAATCCATATGAAGAAGCTGTGCATTTATCTAGTAAAAAAAAAAAATAATACCAAAAGGATTTATTTGGGTGATATCTAAAAAGACACAGTCATTAAAATGAAGTGCAGAATTTTACATGAGGATTTTGAAGCCCAGATCAAGGCCAAGAACTTCAGTTTCCTTAACTGGATGATCTCTTAATTGGATCTTATCTTTGTTCTTGCAGTTAAGAAAGAAAAGAAGACGAGCTTTCTGGAACTGTTTTAATGACAAGACAGTGAAAACTGCTTTAGCAAGTTGATGTGGGAAACTTACTGTATGGGAAAAGTAAAAGCTTGATGTAAGACTTTGGTGATGCTAGCAGGGCAATTAGATAAAAAAGCACTGAGAAACTTTGACAAGTAGGCTGACTCCCTTTCAATATCAAAAAATCTTTTGACCTCCAGGCACTAAGATGATTAAAGTTAAAAAGTAACATGGTGAGAGGATAAATCCATCCTGAGCTACAGATGTGGCTGCCACGACAATACAAAATCATGGGGTTGTGAATTGGTTAGGATTCTGGATACATGGGGGGTTTCTCTGAAAATGACCTAAACTAGCAAACGATAGGGAAGAACATGCTGATATTTTTTCAAAGCTCCCTACTAACCAACTAAGATGATATAAAAAGTGTGGTAACCCCTACTAGGAAAAACCAATCTCTCCCAGCCTAGTTCATTTTTCTTTCCTGAAATACAGGTCTATTTTTGAATACTGCCATGAATAGAGTTCTCTTATGGAACAGTTAAGTGCTATGCAGTTCAGCATGTTCTGGTATAATGCCTTTGATTCAAAAGTTTCATAATCCACTTTACAGACAAAAGTAGATTAGGGTGAGATGCCTGGTGAGAGTGACTTTCATACGGCAAGGTCCGAAGCCCCGTGTGGAGCGGGAACAAAGGATGAAGAGTTAGGAAGCAGAATTTGCATTAGCAAAGGGAAAGTAAATATGGCTTCACTGCAGTCAGACAAGAGAAGGATAAAAAGAAGCTGCAACGGGAATGAAAGTCCAGTAGGAAAGATGAAGGAAAAGATCTTAAGACAGTGTGTTTAAAGACATTGTCTCATGTAGGAGATTTTGAGGTGAATCTTTGAAAGAAATCTGGGAAACAAAGACTTTTTAACATGAAGAGACATTAATCATATCTTTTCTTTTGGCAGGGAACATAAAAGTCATAAACTCATGAAATTTTAGACATGAAAGTGATTTTAAGATCAATAACTTTGTTCTCCAGATGAGCAAATGGAAGCTCAAAAAGATTTAGTGAAATGCTCTGGGTTGCATATAAGGGTCCATGCCTACATGTGAAGGTGGGTCTTCTGTCTCCATGTCTAGTGCATTTTTCACAACATCACATCATCTTCTTTGAATGGTAAACACATTTTTAGCAAGTCAAGGGTAAATTTTTTGTGATTCAAATAGAGTATTTCCGCATGTTAGGGATTTTGTTTTACTATCAACCTAAAAGTATTAGAAGAATCCAACTACTCTTTGATCAAATGATCAACAGATTACTATTAATTAAAAGGATTTTATTCTCTTCATTTTCAGTTTTCATGTGTGTATCCTTTAGTAAAATAGTATTCAGCTGAATATATTGTTCATAAATGAACTAACTACAATTGTGTACCCAGACTTTTTCAGATCCAGGAAGCTTTGATATGACATCTAAATTAATTTTTGGTACAGTTTTAGATGAATGAAATTGTGGTTTTTAGAAATCACATTGAATAGACTTGTGGGTAAAATCTGAATTAAAGCTGAAGCTTAAAGCATCCTTCTCTAGAATCTAATTAAATAAGTTATAAACTAGTTATAAGCTAGTGAAAAAGCCACCAGCAGCAAAAAAGCAAAAAAGAAAAACAAGAAGAATAACCAAAAAACAAAAATAAGAACACAACAACAAAAACAAAGTTCATGACATATGCTTTGTCCAATAGCAAGAATGTTATGAGGCTTAATGTGGCTCTTTTTTCTATCAATCACCTACAAACTGTCTCCTCCCCATCAATGTTGCTGAAAAGAACTCAAAAACATCCTAATTTTCACTAATACTTTGCAATTTGCAGAAAAGCAGGTCATATTGGTGTCAGTTGCCCGAGAAAAAGGAGAAACTATCTCAAGACTAGTGAGCCCTAGTGGCCAGTGACAACTAGGGGATCTCAGTGGAGATGAGAGAAAACCACAGGGCCTTGTGATTTCTCTTTGCTCCTCATCAACTTGTAGGAAATAGTATGCAGTGCAGTCGGTGTCTCATGCAAATTCACAAGCAGAATAAACCCCCATATTAGTACAAGGGAACCTTGGCACAGGGTGTTTGACAAATTTGCAAAAGAGAGAAGGGAATATGACGGGTCATACAAACGTTGTATTTAGCCACCCATGAGTTCATTCTCTTCCCTCAACACCTTCCTCCAACCCCTCAGTTTACAGAAAAGAAAAAAAAAAAATATATATATATATATACACACATCCTATATACTCTTCAAACTGGAGTTCATAGAGATGCAAGGAGAATTCAGCTCCTCTATGGGAAAGCCATGGGAAAGAGCCTAAGCAGGATGGTCTAAGTGAACCAGAAACCAAGTAAAAAGAAATAGCAGGGCAGCCATGCAAATATACCTCTGAAGGAAAGAGGCAAGGGAGGGGGGGAGAAGAGAAAAGTATATAAAATGTTGCCCCCAAAATCTGACTCTTATCTAAAAGCAAATTCAACCAAAGGGAAGTTTTCTACAGTACTATTTATTATAAGATCAGTTAATAAGAAAATAAGTTCAGGACAATAATAATTCAATAAGATAATAAAACATGAAATTAGATTAAAAGAGAAAAATTATAACTCAGAAAACCAACTGCAATCTGAATCAAGAGCATTATACAAATTAGCAGTAAATTAGAAGCAGCAGAGAACAAAAAAAAAAAAAAACAGAGTTGAACACTGCATATAATTTAAATGCATGAGGGAGTTACAGATATGGTGATAATTAGGAGAAATATATAAATATAAAGACAGAACTAACAGAATCCAACCAAGAAAAACTGGACTCCAACCCCAGAAGACATCTAGTAAATTGAACAACCAAAACTTTCAAAATTTTAATAAAGGAATGTTCATTTTAAGAGGAAGGGGACATTGCGTAAGGTACTCAACATTCCAAGAAAACTCAATTCAAAATAATCAATGCCAATTTATTTCCTATTGAACTTCAAGTGTGAAAAAGGAATACTCTAGGCATTCAAGGAAATATAAAACATGTCACATACAAAAGTAAGGTATAGAATTAGCTTTAGCCATTTTCACAATTGTGTTCTGTGTCAGAAAACCAATATTAGAAAAATATCTTCAGCATTCCAAGAAAAACAATTAACTTATGGTTGGCCCATGTACATAATCCTCAGTAAAGTATCATTCAAGTATAAAAGAAAGAGGAAGGTTTCTCACATATGAATAAACTCAGAGAATATAGACTCCATTAGCCCTAAAATAACACACACACAGAGAAAAACTGGTTGACGATGATGCACACACAATCAAAGATGAACGGAGCTGCCATAAAAGAGGTCTAGTTCAATACTTGAGTCCAGAGAATAGTGGAGGGATACCTGCAAGCTTCTGAGGAAAGGGTGATACTGCTCCACATTTTTATGTATAAATTTTTCTTCAATTGTCAAAACAATTAAAGAACAATATCTAGCAATATCTACCAAGCAAATCTCTGGGATTATAGTATCTAAGGAGTCTTATTGACAAAAATATTTAATAATATTTGAAGGCTTATTTTCCCTCCCTTTCTTATGACATGAGATATTTATAAAATAGTTCTCAGACCTTGCACAAAGAAGGATTACGGTCCTCTTGCAACACTTAAGGTATTAAGAGTCTTACCAATTAGGTATTAATGTGTCAAAATTATGTGAAAACTCAAAGGAAAGAAATAGCTAGCCTTGGAGATGAGCAAATGTGTATTTCATACAGCTCTGTCACGTTTGAACCATGCATCATAGGGTAAGTTAAGGTTAATTGACTGGGGAATTTGGACACATTTTCAGAGAGAAAATCGTAGAATCTCCAGAAGTATTCCTGATGAGAAATATTGATTTTTCTTTTTTTATGTTAGTTCTTTTTTTAACTTAAACTTTATTCAAGAAATTTGTCCAATAAAAGCCTAGTCACAGGAAATTATTTAAAGACGAAAGGTATCAGGGGTTTCTCACATTGTGTTGCATAGAGAAAGAAATGTCTTATAAATGCTCAGGGCCTTAATCTTTAGAGACTCTGCAATTCCTTCAGCTACTTAGGAAAGTCAGAGTTAAAATCACACATTGGTTGAGCAAATGAATAGATTATGTTTTGCACCATAATTCTTAACCCTCTGATTCTTTTGATTCGATCATATTAACAAGAGCTTATGGACTCTTAATTTTCTTAGTTTTCCTACTTTTATCCTTTTGTTTATTATAGGCTAAAATCATCATAATCTGTGGGTTCTGGCCAGCAGAAGTCCCACCGAGATGGAATGAATTACTTAACACTCTGTGGAAAAGTCAAGAGAGCGAGAGGGAGTCGGGAGCCAACTCCACGAGCCTCTCAAATCTCCCATATTTATTGAATATAGTCAAAAGAGGAATGCAGGAATTTAGGGAAGGACAGAGTGGGATCACAATGAGTACAAAGGCTTTGTTTATTGTTGGTGTTTGCCTCAAGATCAGAAGACCCTTTTTGTTTGTGTTGAGCCTTATCAGGGCGGAATGTATGAGAATCAGCTGCTTAACAACTTGGACTCAGGCGGCTGTTCCTGCCTTAGGTTGCCCCCCTCAGGGGATCTTACCCATCATTGGCTAACCAGCCTTCTCACCTCTGAGTCTGCAGTTTTCTATAAGTTGTTTACCATTCCATCCCAAGGCTGTTTTGCAGATAGAAGACTAACAGCAGGCATGCCCAGCGTTTATAGCCTGGGGACTGGGTCATTGCTAAAACCTCAAGGCAGTTACTAAGCACATCTTCTTTAAGGAGATAAGCGGCTGGGATCTGTTACAATTTGTTAACCCAGTCATGGGCTCCCACAGTAATCCTCCCTTAGGAATCTCTAAAAGTTCAAACTCTACCTACTCTATCTACCACTATCTTCAAGTCTCTTCCTACTTCATTATTCACTTAACTGGAATATGTCATTCTCATTACTGAAGGGTCACAATTTTGCTTTCCTCATTGAAAGCTTCATTAAGAGCATTAAGGATGCTTCCCTACCCAGAGCTATGGATATCTTCATTCACAAGCCAGATATTTGTTTCTTCTTCTTTGTTTCTACTTCATTTAGATCATTCTAGATTTTATGGCTAAGTTTTTAAGTATATGTTTAAAATAAATGTTTTACTCTGCTATAGATATTCAATTACTTTGACTTAAGTGGGGTAGGGAGGGGTTATTCTGTAACTTCTACATTCCTCAAAGATGAAAACTAATATCACAAGGACTTTAATCATATACTTCCCTTTTCTTTCTCTCTTTCTTGTGCTCTCTCTCTGTATGTGTGTGTGTGTGTGTGTGTGTGTGTGTTTGTGTGTGTGTGTTTGTGTGTGTATATATATATAATGGGAAAATGCAGAAAACTATTAACTCATATGTCCTAAACATCTAACTCTGTCAAGTTAACATGGTTGATTCATTTATTTAAAAAATTTTAAAAGAATGACACAATTCAAATACAGTTGAAACCTCCTTGGTTGGTATTCCACTCCTATACTCTCCAATTCCCTTCCTACTTAGAAGCAATCACCACACTGAATTTTCTATTTATCAATCCTACATAAACTTTTATTACAACAACTGCATTACTAAACCAGTTATTTTCTTTTTTGACTTAAATAGTGTAACAGTGCATATATCCTTCTGAAACTTGTTTCTTGGTTTTTTTTACTGAAATATAACTGACTTATAATATTACTATTAGTTTCAGGTGTACAACATAGTAGTTGATTTCTAGTCTCGTAGCATTGTGGTCAGAAAATATGCTTGATTCTATTTCAATCTTCTTAAATTTAATGAGACTTGTTTTGTGGCCTAGCATGTGATCTGTCCTAGAAGAATGTTCCATGTGCACTTGAAAAGAATATGTATTCTGTTGCTATTGGATGGAATGTTCTATCTATCTATCTATCTATCTATCTATCTATCTATCTATCTACCTATCTACCTATCTATCTATCTATCTATCTGCTGGTGGGCAGGGCCAGATCCTGGGGTACAACATGTTTACATGTGTAAAAGTTTATTATTTCCAGAATGGTAAATACAGCTTCAGTTCTTGCACATTTAACTTGTGTATAGTATTTTATTATATAAAAACAGTACAATTCATTTTCCTGTTGATGGACACAAGGTTTCTCTATTTTGTGGGGCTTAAAATAGTGTTGTAATGAGTATTGTCTCATTGCCTGCATCTAAGATAAATTTGGGCGTCAAATTGTATGTGTGTATTTTTTGGTAGCTATTACCAAATTGCTCTTCATTATGATTATTTGAATTTTCTTTCTCACAAGTGATAAATGCCACCGCTTAAATATGGACTTAATTGTTGCTAGTATACTTGCAGGCAATAACATTTCATTTTTTAATTTTAGTTGGAATTCCATAATTACTACTGAAGTTGACCATCTACTAAAATTGTGCACCTATAGACATTTGTGTGCTTGTATTTTGTTCCTTTATTACTTGTTTGGTTTTGTGTTTTTGTTAATTATCTGCTGTTTGTCCTTTGTTAGTTAATTAGTAGAAATTCTGAATTCTGAAAAATGTTTTTCAGTTGTAAACTGTCAGAGTCCTCCGCATATATGCTCTGATTCATCTCTGCATGCTGACTTTCCATGAATGTTGTACCCATACACAGGGAGAGCTGAAAGTAGGAGAATTAAAGTCCCAGAAACTATTCTCAACCAGTGAGCAAGGCTGTTTGGTGAATAAAAATCCCTGCTTCCTTGCCTATTAATTGGGAGAACTCTGAGGACTTTTCTTTGCGTCTCTCACATTCCCCAGCAGGATTATGTTCCTGAGGCCATGGTGGTTCCTGGTTTGATTACACAGCTTTTATTGGCTTCTTTTCCCCCGACTTTTCATTTCCCAACTCCTCTTATGGACTTTCCTTGGCTTGCCTTCCAAATACATTTGAGAAACTCATAAAATCTTTGTCTTAATTCTGTTCTGTTGTAGCCAAAATAAAAGACACAATTTTTAAAAAAGGAAACAATCTACTTTGTGTCTCGAGTTTTTACTATATTTTTTATATCTTTTTTAAAAAACTGTTGGTCTTATTATTGGCTAAATTTATCATTATTCTCCTTCCCTACTTCATCCTTTTATTTTTTAATGCTTAAAAAAAAAAAAAAAACTCCTTTAGTATCCTATAACAGAAAAACATCTTTCCACATTTTCTGCAAACATTTTTCTATACTTTTTCTGTATATTTAATTCACCTGGAATTTATTTTCCTTCAGAGTGTGAGATAAGGATCTAATTTTATTTATCCCGAGATGAATAAGCCACTGACCCACTGATCCTTTCTGTATCTGTTGGTAACACTGTCATTTTGATACATGACATTTCCATATACAAATCAAGTTGTTTGTGAGATCTTTATTCTGTTCCACTGAGAGATTTTTCTACTCCTGGACCAATATCACTCCCTCTTTATTATTATAACTGTGTAATGAGTTCTGTTATCTGATACGGCAAGTTCCATTTTATTTTAGTAACTTTTTAAAACTTCAAGACATATGATTTGCCCTTTCACATCAACCTGCTTATTTTATTTCAGTCTGTCCTTCATAAGTTTATGTCTTTTTTCAAGAAAGCCATTCTTCTAATAATTTATTTGAGCATATGAGATATAATTACTTAAGACATATAGTTTAAGGGGAATTTATAAATGCTGATTTCATTTCTGAACCTAAGTATATAATTTCTGGTTTTCCATCTTTTAAAAAATTTTTTTGTATATATTTTCTAAGTGACTGTATCTTCTTGGTTTTCCATCTTATATTGAATATATTATTACCCTGTACTTGGAGCAGAGCACGTGAACTCGTTTTGCTCTCTTTTCCTTCCCTTATATAAATTCAGAATCAATGTAACAAAGTTCTACTCAATTTTCTGAAAGCAGTTGCATCTGCAACAGCCCTAATGAAGGAAACAGTGATTATACTTCCATCTTCTTGGCTCCCCGAATTCAAGGGTCAGTCCCCAGGCTCTAGTTGTATGGGAGGGCCTGGCCTATTAGAATCCTCTCCTAGAATATAAGTAAAATGAAGCTCTCCCACCTCCATCAGTGCCATTTCTCATTTACTGGGTAAAGTGTTTAAGAATACAGTTAGTATGAATTCAGTTAAATAAAAAATACATATATATTCCATGACATGTATTTATTTACTTCTAATTGCTTTCAGCAAGGACTTCAGAGAGCAATACATGGTTGTTTTCTTTCAAAAGTAAAGAAGAAGAAACGAAAGTGGCTATGGGTTATTCTAGCCCATTATAAAATGCCACAACTCCAGCTTATTAAGGGCTCTTGATCTAGAACTTCCTTATCTCTGGCCAGTTTTACTGGCCAGAGCGAGACAAATTGGTTCACTTCAGAACAAGTTTGGTTTTATAATTATTAATTTTTAATTCTAAGCTCATGGTTTTTCAAAGTTTGGAAGTTCCAATGGTTAACTTTACTTTAACGATCAGAGAAGAGTCTTGATTTCCCCACAAAGCATAGGACTCCAGTTAGGAATGCAGTTATTGCAACCGGTCCTCTTGTTATTATTGGTATGTTTAAAAAGATAAAGTTTAGGTCACCTGAGTAACATCTTCCCCACCCAGAATACTTCCTTAAAATAGAAACAAACACTTAATTCCTCTCACAGCGGCTGCTCCTGTTCACTGATAATAGCGTGAGGCCATAAAAAGTAGGCATATAACGCCTTGTTCAAGTGGACCTTCCTTTAGGTTAAATCAATACTACCTTACATTGCATAACTTCACATGGGTGAGATAATGAAGATTGCAACATCTGTGATTGCTTCAATAAAGAAATACATGCATACAGAGAGAGAGAAAGAAAGGGATACAGGGAGGCTGGGAAGAGAGATGTATGTATTAATATATATATATTAGGCTTTATATATACCTGTGCATAAAAGTTACCTTAGAATGTCTACACCTACATAAAACGGGAAAAATCCCTCAATAATGACCTGAGTCAGGGGGTAGAAGGTTGATCTGTCAGGAACTCTCTACAAATAGCATGTGCGTGTGTCCAGTGACTAATCTACTACCATGAATTTCACATTTATTCAGCTCTCAGAATGATAAAGTATAATTTTTGTTTACAACATGTATTTAATTTCATTCATCTCAACATCTGGCCTGTTGAGGTGATTCACATTTACAACTCTAAGCACTCCTTCACTCACTTCTTAAAGATTAACTGAGCTTACAACACTACTTAATGTATAGAGACGTAATGTTCCCAAAGGGACATACACAACTCAGTTACACTGGAGTAGGAAGACTAGTGTAGACTTGTTGTGTCACAAATCTTCTTTGAAAACTTGAGAGGTTTTGCTCTGCAGTTGATGCCAGATTCTCTGCTCTCTCAGAGTTCTTAGAGTAGCACCACCTTCAAAAGCCAAAAATGGGGTCAAAGCGAAGGGCAGTTGCAAGGCACCGTTCTCTCAGCACCTATGAGGTCATGTTTGCAGCTCTCTTTGTCATGTTGGTGGTGCTCTGTGCTGGTTTAATCGCAGTGTCCTGGCTGGGAATCAAGGGATCAGAAGGAGGTAAGTCCCATGGAGCTGGCCACTAAAGGTGCTCTCAGATGAATGTACACACTTTAATCTCAGGAATCCTGCCAGTATATTGTATTCATTGCTGTGCTTTTGTGACAAGGTATTTATATTGCTTTCAGATGCTCCACTGTAGTTCACTTCATAGAATATTAAAGGGAAAAACAGTTTGTATATAATTTGGAATTTAATTCAGAATTCATGCCTGAGACTAAGTTTTTGTTTGGTTGGTTGTTGGTTTTAATCCAATCCATTCAGCCACTTTGTATCTCTTGGGGGGGGGGGGTTAATTAATTAATTAATTAATTAAATGTATTTTTAATCACGGTACTGGGGATTGAACCCAGGACTTGGTGGATGCCAAGCACACACTCTACCATGAACTAAACTCTCCCTGCCAGATTGTTTTGAAAATTAAAAAATGGTAAGTTTCTCAATTTCAACATAGCCCAGGGATCTGTTCTGATATAAATCATAAACATAATCAAACATTGTTCACTATAGAAGCTGATAAATAGGCCAAGTTAAAGAAAAATAATGTTCTTTATTTCTGGAGAATTGTATCTTCTTTCTCTTATTAGTACAACAATTTGAATTGCAACAATGTAAGGGAATTTGGTTGTAATCATGGACTTAAAAGATCTCAAGCTGCCTGAGTAGCAATTTGTGATTGACAGAAAAAAATAAGTAAAGGTAACTAATATTTAGAGCTAAATTACCTGTACCAACTGCTTTCAAAGATCTTCAACTGTATTCTCTTGTTACAACAAATCTATGAGTTAGTTATTATTGTCACCATCGTTTGATATGTGAAAAATCAGTGACAAATTTTAAGTAACTTGTTTAAATCTGAAACATGACTAGATAGTGCAAACTAGACAATCCAACTTCAGAACTTGTGCCCTTATTTACCATTTATTCATTTATAGGATAATTTTTTAAATTAATGGCAGCATAGCAAAAACCTGGATTTATTTTTTCTCAGAAAATGTTTGCATTCTTTTAAAATGATGAATTATATATGGGCATATTAATTCCTTCTGAAAACTCACAGGGCCAAACCTTTTAATGTGAGTGATTTTGGTTTTACCAAGAAAATTCTCCGCCTTTGAGTTGGTTCTTTTCGCCAAGTAAATAAGTAAGTTTAAGTTAGAATATAATAAATGTAATTTATAGTTTTATAAAATAATTCCAATATAATCCCTGGTTTATTTAACTACTATAGCTATATGCAAGGGGTCCATTTTAAAGAGAAAGAAGGCTTGTGGATATTTTATGTAATTATATGAACAATTAAATAAATTATAGAGGCTCCTGGAGACTTTTAGAAAAGTAGCTGCTGTGGTCTTACTTAAATGCTGTGAATAACTTCAAGGATATGTAACCATTTGAAAGTCCATTAGAATCTTTGATGCTCAGTGAAAATACAGAGGTTGATTATTTTACCAGTAAAATAGAAAATACTTATAAATATTAATATGATTTAATTGTGAACTACTGAATATAAAAAGGGATTTGAGATAAGTCTAGAATAGAACACCAGAGGACACAAGACATACTACTTTTAATACACACTTTTACTTTAATACACTTTTAACTCTTTTTATTGGAAATCATTTTAGACTTTAAAAAAAAGCTGCAAAAATTGTAGAGTTCTTTTATAACCTTCATCCAGCTTCCCCTAATGTCAATGTCTTGTATATACGTAGTACGATGGCCACAACCAAGAAATTAAAGCTGGTACAGTATTATTAACTGAACCACACACTTCATTCAGATTTCATCAGTTTTTCCACTAAAGTCCTTTACCTGTTCCGAATCCAGTGCAGATTCCTACATGGAATTTAGTTTTCATGTTTCCTTAGTCTCCAATCCGTGACAGTTTCTCAGTCTTTCCTTGCCTTTCATTTTTAAATACTCAAATCTTAATGTAATTTTGAGTATTTAAAAAACAAATGAAATAGTATAATAATAATATGTTACATCAATTGTGTAATGATAACTGTTCAGACTAAGCGTACATTTATTGTTTAAAATATTAATTCTAATGTTCCTTCTGGAATAGGAGGTTTGTGTCAATATATGACAGATCATGGATTCTGAAGTCAGTCAGTCCTTTGTCCAAATTCCAGATCTGTCACTTTTATCATCTTGGGAAATTTTCTTAATGAATTTATATCCCAATTTCCCCATCTGGGATAAGAAGAAATAACATGTTCTCATACCTGGTCAATGTATCATTATGACTACCTTTACTAATGATTTCATTATTGTGTGAGTTTCACCTGAAGCAATTCATTTTAAATATAAATATATATCAAAGAATATATGCTGATAAAGGGATTGTATTGGGCTTAATGGCACATTTAATTACTCATGTTTATATTCAACTTGTTAGCTTTTTTCTTACATTTTTTCATATTGAGATAACAAATTGTCTGCAGCATTCTCAATAAGTTCTCCAGTAATGACAGTCTCCATCTGATGGCAAAAGGTCATACATACCAATTTTATAATTATTAGGATGAAAGAAGCAACTTCAAGGCTATGTTTCAAAGTAACACACACACTAAAATCTTCACAGCAAACTACATGTCGGAAACCAGCAGTGTCCCTGGATGCTAGGTGTTCAAGAAGTATCTGAAAGCAACTGCAAAACTTTTAATGGTACATTTCTCACCATGTTTCCCTGAATGAGTTCCCATAATTGGCGGAAGCTGATCATCCCTGTAACTTCCAATAGGAATCTCAATAACAAAGAAAATGGAAAAAAAACAAAAAACAAAAAACAAAAACTTGGAAGCTTGGAGTGTTGGTTAGACTTCAAAGAAAAGAAAAAAAATGGGATAAAGAAGTTCATTTTTCAATCTTTTAAAACAACCAGATACCTAAAAATTTAAAAAATAAAAAGTAGCTGATTATAAAACATGATGACTATAGAGGGAAAAACAAGAACTCCAGGGCCAACACATTAAGCCAGAACTTTACTTCCATGTCTTAACCGGCAGGTACATATTCTCCTTTATTCATAATTCATATTTTCAGTGTTTTGCTTCTTATTAATTCATCTAGATGCAGAATTTGGAAAAAGTCATGAAACCAGAGGGACATTCAAAATAACATCTGGAGCTATATATAATCCTAATTTGCAAGACAAACTCTCAGTGGACTTCAAAGTTCTTGCTTTTGACATTCAGCAAATGGTAGGAGACCTTCTCTTTTCACCTAGTTTAAAATTTCATTGCATATTTTTATTAACTACTTGCCAAAAGATATACAGATCCTGTTCTTTTTGAAACAATTAGTTAATAAATATAATATGCTTAGGATATTTAAAGGTATGAGACCCATTATCACAGACAAAGAAATTGCTCCAATCCAGTTCTAAGCAGAATATAAAGATTACTTTGTTTACATTTTTAAATGAAATCTTAGATTTAATATACCTGTTTAAACTTTTCTGTTTTCAGATAGATGAGATCTTTCAATCAAGTAATCTGAAAAATGAGTATAAAAACTCAAGAGTTTTACGATTTGAGTAAGTAAAGCTCAAAAATTTTAGCTAGATAGAAAGCACAGAATCACAAAATAGTGACCTTTTGTTAATATTTGTAAAAGAGTGTCACTATTTTTAGGAGAAAATGGAACATGTTGAATTTTCAACATTTTTGTGAAGATTGGGAAAAGTGGGACAGTAGAAACTTCTGTATATGTAGCAAATAATACTAATAGCTCTAGAAAGTTGGTCCCATGCTAACATGTTTCTCCTGAGTTCAAGTCTTGCAGACACACAGGGACAAGGCTGAAGCTGATTAAATGCAGTTGCATAGAAGTGTGATGTTCAATGTACATCAAGTGGGAGCCATAGGGGACTCAAGGTCATTGGAGAATGCAAAGAGCCTCTCTTATAGAAAGGCTGATGATCTCTTATCTCAGATCAAAAACCATTGAACAAGGGAGCCTGGCACTGAAGACACTTGGTGTACAGTCTTCACAAGAGTCCTGACATTAGCAAGAGTCCCTAGTTCTTAGTGACCAAGTAGAGGTAAAGAGGTCAAGTCAAAAGTGAAGAGGTTGTTTAGAAAAGCAATGACAGAAGGCCAAGTGAGGATTAGTTAATGGGCAGAGGGAAACTTCAGGGCTTGCAATTTCTTGTCGGAACAAAACATATCCACTCAGTGGAAGCCATAATGAAGAAAAGCACAAAGCTTCATCATTTTATACCAAAAAAAAGTCTCTTTTTCTCACCTACTTCTCTACCTGTATTTATCATCCTTTATCCCACTGCATATTCGTGATGTCTTAGTGTCAGTAGCCAGTCAACCCTTCCCCCATCTACATGCAGTCTTCATTCCTGTCTACAATACAGAGGCTTCTACTCCTGTTTTCCAGGGATTAAAATCTCTGACAGCCTCTTTTACTGGCCTAACTTCGGGTCTAGAAGGAGACATGTGGGCTCTCAGGAAAGGTTAGTATTATTATTATAGTTTGTTTTTCTTAAAGTGCTGTTTTAAACTACTTACTTAGCATTTATTCTGTGACGGCAGAACCATACATGCAAGAATTTATTTCACTTTTAGAGCTATTTAGCTACTTTGGAGTGAGTGGAACCAGTTTCTCTTTTCCGGTTTTGGAGAAGATTGAGTGTGGAGAGCCATATTAAAGCATCAGTTCGCATTTAGTTCCCAAAGCTTGTAGTCTTCCTTAAGGAGAGGTATTGCGGGTACCTGCCTCACCCTCATTGGGCTCCGCCCAGTGAAATCCACGCAAAGCCCAGGATCTAGTGCAGAGTTTATTAGGATAGTTTTCCTAATGGAAGCCTTTGTCTTTTCCTGTTTACAACATGCTAGATAACTTTGCTTTTCTAAAAGTGGAAAATTTGCTGAATATAGACTTGTGTACAAGGTCTGGTGGTTTATCAAAACCCCAGCATTTTCTTTGATACTTAAGTAATCTTTTATTTCTCTAGATGGTAAAATCACTTTATTTGAAACTATAAATTATTTGAGCTCAAGAATTATTTCTTTCCCTTCAGCTACCTAGGAGACCAATATAGAGCCTAAAACTTGATACATATTTTATAATGATACTCAAATAATATACTTCATCAGTGTAGAGAGATTTTCACCTAGTTGTAGCTGAACTACTTTTAAATCAGAAGTGAGTTGTTAAAGATGCAATGCAAGGAAATTTCATGAAAATGTCTGTAAGATAAATTACAGGTATGTACTTTGGGAGACTGAGAAGAAAAGGATAAGAAAAGAAATTCAGAGGCAGGAAAGAAAGTAACTAGCAAATATTTAGGTTTACTTTAAATAGTTGCATGTACAATGACATACTCCACTCATAGAAGAAAGTGGCAGACGCCTATTAGCTTTATAAATTATTTTCATTTTAATCTCCAATTGATAAAATGAAAAAATGAAAATAACTGAGTTCCCACTAACAATAGCTACACCAACTGTGAAAAATACATCTAAAAATCCTTTAAAGCACCTATTTCCATTTTTGTTACTGATTTTAATGAAAATCACACCCCATGCACGTGTATATAGTCAAATTGCTCGGAATACTAAACTTGGTCATTAATCTATCTCTTCTTCCTTTTAAAAATATTATTTAACATCAACTCTTGCCTCCCTGCAAAATTGTGTGTGTGTGTGTGTTCACAGAGCCACTGCAGGACAAGCAAATGGTTTACCCTCCTCTGGGAACCCTTTCTGTTATTCTGCTTTGTGGAAAGCGCTTTGACTCAAAGAGCAGTTAGCAGTCGATTCCTTTAATAAAGGTCTGTTTACCCTTTGTGGCAATACGAAGCTGATTTTGCCCTTTGAGCACAGATGAGTCACAAAGTTAGGAAAAGAAAGACTTTTGTTTATTCAGCAGCCCTAGAGGTTATCAATATCATTAAGGAAAATAAGAGATAAGAAACATTTGATTTATTGCACGCAGGCTTTCTGTATAATGATAGGATTTATCTGCTCAAAAAAAAAAAAAAAAGAAAGAAAAAGACTCAGTGATTCCACTGGAACAAGTACTTTGAAATGAAAATGAAAATGGCCATTGTTTCTTTTTTCTTTCCCTAAAAGAAGAATTCTCATTACCGTAATAAATAAATCCAACCTCACAGCAGTGATAGAGATCATTGCTAAACTACTGAAATAAAAGCTTTAGCTTTCTTATTAGGTGAAACACAAACGTTTATTATGGTTTTCCTGATTTCTACTATGTAGCTCTCTTATCTCAACATAAACACTGAATAAGAAATAAATTTTAAGAGAATACAACTGTATGTGGATAATAGGATATGTAACTCCTGTCCTTGCAAAGTGTAAATTATTAAATACGATGTATAATTCACAACTAAGAAAACATCTTTCATGCAGAGATGTTTCATTATGCCTGAGGATGAGCTAATTCAGTTACTTTCAACTCAGTGAAAGAAAATTCCAGATTTGCACTCTCTCTACCGAAACTACCTTACCTCTTCTACTCCCTAAGCCAAATGAAATAAAGGCAAGTTTTCAGTCAAATAAATATTACACAAAGAGAAAGTTACACAAAGAGAAAAATCCAGTCTAATCAGAATTAAAACTATCTGCTATGCAACCAAGGATGAGAGGAATATGTGGACTTGAAGACAGAGCAACTAATGAACATTGTTCACCTCACTTTATTTTAACCATATTTAACTCTGTCCATTTAAGAATTTGGGGTGTGAGGGTGGCTAAGGAGACAAGAAGAAGAAGAAGGGGTTATGGAGAAGGAGGGAGGACAAGCAGAAAAAGAAGGGAGTAAAGGAGGAGAAGGAGGAGGGGGAGAGGGAGGGAGCAAGGGAAAGGCGAGGGAAGATGCTCTTTTGCCAAAGTAGGGAAGCAATAAAATATCTATTTCTTCCCCCTCAAGAGTTCACCCAGATATTTTCCCGATCTATTTGGATATAAAGTTCTAGCAACAAAGTAAGATAGTTAAAACCTGGACCTGCACGCGTGGGCAAATGTGTTGTATTGTCTTTCCAACTGCAAAATAGTTCATAATGGTGTTGACAGAGGTGGTTATAGGGGTGGGGGATGGGAACTATATAAAAACACATCTGGGAAACAGAGGTTTTGTGTTTAATTCCTCTCTCTGATACTAATAAGCTGTATAACTCTAGGCAAAGTTAATTGCATTATTCTGAGTCCCATTCTCCTTATTGCTGAAACTACAAAGTCGGCCAACATCAGATGTAAAAATGGAGTCAGTTCTTTTTTCTGGAGCTTCATTTTAAATGTGGGATGAAGCCTGAGAGTTGTGGGCCAGTTAGGATTTTTTAAATTGCACTTAACAGGACACATGACAATAAAAGTGCCTTGAACAATAATTGTTTATCGTCTGACATCGCAACAAATCTGGAGGTTTCATCAGAGGTTAATTCAGTGGTACAACGACAGTGACGCAATTAAGAATTTAGGTGTTTTCCTTCTTTCTCTATGCTATCTTTAGCTTGTCAATCAGAGCTTGCCTCATGGCCCCAAAATAAATGTAACCGTTCTGACAATCGCATCTAAACGTATTGACATTCAAGGAAGAGGAGTAGTAGTCCACCACAGGTCTTTATTTTATTAAATATGGAAATGTTTCCCAGACATTTCCCATCAGTGCCCCCTCCTATTTCACCAACCAGGGCCTGGTCATACACCTATGAATAAAACCATCATTGACACAAAGAATGATTGGAGAAGCCGTGACAAAATAGAGAGTTATTCTCAAATAAAATTAGGGACTGTCTAGCACGGAAAAATTAACAAGTGTGGAAGAGTAGATAAAAACATTGTCTATGACAAAGTCTATCTTGTCAAGGACAAGAGATTCGACAGGTCAATAAATCTGGGGAAACCTGAACTAAATAGTTACTAAGAAGCCTTGTCATTTACAAGATTTGGTTACTATGATTTAATCAAATGATTGAAAAGTTAACATTCTAACATTTTAAAATTATTAATAGAGGTGAAATGTGCAATTATTGATCAGAGTATACTGTTAAGGGAATCACTTCTGCTAAACTGAACCTGAAAATTAGCACAGAAACTAAAAAAGAATATTCTACTGAGTGTAAATGCTGACCCACTACAATCTTTCAGGAGCATTTTGATCCTGTATATAGTCATGAAGGGAAAAAGACATTTACTATAGGCTCTATTAAGACAGGTATACAGACTCTTTAGGAGTTGATGAAGACCTTCCAGAAACTCTTTATCTTACAAATATCACAAGGATATGAATCTAATTGCTTACATTTCAGAACCAGCAAACATAACTATAGGCAAAATTTTGTTCTCCTTAGTCTGCCTCTTAAGGATCCAAGTACACCCTGAGCTCCCCCAGCTTCCTGAGGGGTGCAGAATGAAGACCAGAGAGCTGGAGTTTGTCTCCAAAGTGGTTGTAGCCTAAAAGCACAGTAGCAAAGTAGAAATGGAGACAGAAGAGGGCACATCTCTCAAGTATCCCTCTTGGGTCAAAAATTTATGCATTTTTATGATTCTTTAAAGTATAAACAAATTACCACTGAAGAAAACTTTTAAAATGCATGTTTCAGAGAAGATGAAGTAAAAGGGAAGATAACTTGGGCCACGTAACTGAACTCTAATGTTATGGTCAGAGGTGATGTAGGCAAGATAATCCCAGCCTTTGACCATGAGACTGAAAATCCCATACATCCCCAATAACCCACTTATGCTTGTCTTCTTTCTACCCTTTGAAATCAGGGTGTATTTCTATATTTTTATTAAAAACAGAGAAGAAAAAGTAGATATAAGTCAGTTGCTGTAAGCTAAATCTCAGGCCTTCATTAACTATATAGAAAAATTTTCTTTGAAATCGGTGAACCTACTTTAGACTTCTTCCTACTTAGAAGTCAAATGTTAAAAATGAAGGATCCGCACTCTTCACTTTTTTGAAACAGTAAAGTGAAAATAAATGTCATGATACCATGTGATTTTGTTTAATTTGACATAAATGACTCTGGCCTGGCCTAGCGATTAGTGTGCTGATGTGGGACTCAGAAGTGTCAGGGTATCAGGTTCTAATTCTGACTATGTTTTTGTATTCTTGGAGAAACATTTAGTCTTTTCTTTTTCTTCCACCTGTGAAACATAGATCATATTTGACGTGCCCTACGTTGTACAGGTGTAATAAGGATTAATAAGAGGATAACTGTGGAGAATTTCAAAGACACCTGGCATAAATTGGGCACAAACCACTTGAAGGAGGCTGACTTTTTTCTCTTCTATCACTTTTTGCTTGGCAGAAATGGCAGCATCATAGTCATATTTGACCTTCTCTTCTTCCAATGGGTGTCAGATGAAAATGTAAAAGAAGAACTGATTCAAGGCATTGAAGCAAATAAATCCAGCCAACTGGTCACTTTCCATATTGATGTGAACAGCATCGATATCACAGGTATCTGTGAACATTATTTGATTTCTTTGATTCATTAAGCTATGAAATGAAAATTCTAGCTATATACCAGAGAGGCAGTGGGATCACCCTGGACTTCAGGAACCTGTCTTATTGCCTGAGGTAACACATTTACATAAGAAAAGTGAAATATGGAAAACTGTATTTGGAGAAAAATATCAGTGATAAAAAGTTTGTAAAGTATCAAATATCAAAAGGGTTCTGAAAATATTGGCATTCATAAACGTTCGTGGCTCTGATGACATTTTTGGCATTGGCCAAGCACAACCAGACTTTGCAGAAACCCTCCATTGGAGAGTGATGCTCATTGCTTTCTGATAGAATCGTAGAGATTATTAGATTACCTAACTGAGTGGCAAGTCCAGTCTCTAACTGAGGACTTAAAAGAAGGAGAGGAAGTAAAAAGAGAGGCTAATGAGTTTGACTCATCCCAGTTACTTTTAAAAAAACCTCATTTTTTAAATGATAAATAGTGTTCAGATAAAAATAAATCAAAGGGGAAGAGATACAGGGCATCAAAAATAATAGCAAGACAATAATGTCCATGAGTGTTAGGTTATTGTAAATTTTCCATTCTGGTTATCCTTCGTTCAACTTAATTCAACAGACATTTACACTGTGTCCTATTTTCTTTGAAAACAATAGTAATTTGTCAGACCCATCCAGATCCGCAGTCTCTAATCTGTAAACCATGAGGCTAAATATGTTTTGGAATTCAGAAAACTTTAGATGTTAGAAAGCTGATCGGTATATAAATATCCATTTTAAGTGGAATAAAGGCAAATTTTATATCACCTGTTGCCAGTTCAAATAGTTTTGCTCCAGAATGAGATCAGTCAGTAGAGATTTGCTTCTGAATCAAGTATATTAAAACATGCAGATGTGTTTTGTTTTGTTTTGATTTTGTAATGGAAGATACTAAATCGAGGACCTCGAGTTCCTTTTCTCTATAGTACAGGTTCGTCGAGCACAGTTTACTTCCACCAAGTCTCCTGTGTGTAGTACGGTGCCTGTTCAGTAGGAAGTGCTGCTGAACTAAAGTGCTACAGCCAAAGGGCTTACGTGCCCCTTCTAGTGATGGTTTGGTCCCCTCTGGCACAGCTGCTGGAAAAGAGACGGTTTTGGATCTTTGTCTAATTCAGATTAGCTAAAACAGGTGTTTTTCTTATCAACAAATTACTCCTGGCATCAATCCTATTATGTGGTATCTTTACTACCCCCATGTTGCATAGGTAAATTTTATAGAGAGAATATACAGAGATTCTGGAAATTCATCAAATGCACCACAATCAACTAATAATGAAACAATTAAATAATAGGAACATTCAGTATGAGATAGGATGAAATGGAAACTCTAAGAGATCAGATACTCTGAATAAATATTCAAACTGCACTCAGTTCTTTGTGATCTATTTATACCATAAGCTCTAATTTTGAATCAAACTTACTTTATTCCAGCATCTTTGGAGAATTTCTCTACAATAAGTCCTGCAACAACTTCAGGTCAGTACTTAAGGCATTTTAAAATATGTAACTTAGTGACCGTAAAACTCCATAAAATGACGTTAGGGAAGGATTCAACTTTTTTTTCCTGACAACTCTTTCTGAGACATTTAGTCTTCACATCAAAATGTAAAAAGCATACATTTGCTTAGGAATAATGTAGTTCATAATACTGCAGGGTTCATAACGCCTAGTTACATATGCAAGGATATGCATTTCCAATTTCAATGCTCCTTTCATATTTTAAACTCTATATACATATATGCATATATGGGTGGGTGTGGGTGTGTGTGGGTGTGTGTTCTCAAAATATGCCTCTGTTCATGCAGCCTTGAAAATGAAGCCATGACACTTGTAAGGTCACTAAAAATGAGGGAAAGGAGTTTAAAAGATAATCAAATGGTAACTTGCAAAATGTATTGCACTCTTTGGAGAGAAGAATCTAGGGCTTAAGTTAACTTTTTGCTCTATTCTGGCATTTTCTTCACTCCATCTTTCTAACTATAATCAGTCACTACTACTTATAAAATTTAGAAATTCACTTTGTCTTATCAAGATCATACACACTATTAAAAGGGTGCTTTGAGAAATTATCAATAATTTTAGAATTAACCTGAGTTACCTTAAAATGTAAAATCACTCCATTGTAGAAAAATTATTTAAATTGAAGTCAGAAGATTTGAAAACTAATCCTTTCTCTGCCAACTACCAGAATCACTGGGCATTTCAACCTCTGAAAATCTGCTTCCTATAAATTGTGAATAATAAAATTTTTATCAATATTTCAGAAGTCATTCTTAATATAAAATTTATATAAAATGATTTTAATGTGTAAATTGTCATAAAACCATAAAGATATGACTTTCAGTATTATCTATAATCATGGCCATTTTTATAATATTTGAAAAATCTATTTTTTAAAGTATCTACTTGGACTGGGTATACATTTTACAAACATTATCTCATTTAATTCTCAGAGTGATTCTGTACAGAGGTAATATTTTTTCCACCTAAAAATAAATAAATAATCAGGAACATACCCAGAGTCACAGCTGCTACACGTCAAAATTAGGAATTAAAATGAATTCCTTTCGATTCTAAAGCCCGTGGTCTAAGCATATCTCAAGCTTCTATTTCAAATAACATCAGATTAACCTAGAACATTTAAGTCTACAGCCATTATGAAACTAATGAATCCTTATGTTTAGTTACTGAAAATTAAAAAACATCATCTTCTTTATTTAAAGAATAAAAGATGACTTATAAATCTAGAAACCTCTGCTCTGTAATTTGAAGAATCAATAAAAATATAAAAGATTTATTTTTAGATCCCAATACTAATAGTATATTCTTAAGTTAATAAACACCAATAATTCATAGTAATTTTTAAAACGTCAAGTAAAATATTAAACAGAAAGAATTCCTAATAATCAGTTTTAAAATGTAATCATTATTTTAATGTCATTTATTTTTATAGACAAGTTAACAACTAGAAGTCCTCTGCCAACTCAAGGTAGGTTTTAATAATATTACTTCTCTTATCTTAAAAAAGTTTTTGCTAATGTTTGATTTTGGGGCTCCTGAGAATTCTCTGATAATACGGCATTTAATAGGACCCCTATCTAATAGATTTTAAAAACTAAAGCATAAAAGTTTACAGTTTTAGCTTAAGATTCTACAAAAGTTAACAATATATTTCAGCTAATTAATGCCTGGATTATCTGACCTCACTCCATTCCTCCATCTATTAGAGCCATGGTTATTATCTACTGCTAAGAATGCCACCAACAAGGTTAAAATGTTTGCCAGAGAGGATGTAGGTTTCATCAGATGTGAGGGATTTTTTCTTCATTTATTCTCTCTGTATACAAATAGGAGATGCTTGCTGTCTCTTCTTAACACTCATATGTTGCCAAACCAGTACCAAAGTAGCCTTGGATTCAACCATCCAACAATTTTTCATTAAATGCCTACTTTGTGCCAACTCCTGGGATGTCTTTGATGTGACAGTTTCTCTGGATTCTTAGTAATGATCTACTGTGCTTTTGTCTATCTGCTGGTTAACTAAAGTGTCTTCTCTGGTCCTAACTTACTCTTCATGTTAAATGATCTGGGTGTGTACCTAATCTCTTTAGGTATACTCTGTAAAGGCAATAATGTATAGATCTTCAGCTCCTAAAATAATACCACCATTTTAATGTTATTAGAATTTATATCAAATATTATATACACACAAGGAGAGAACACTTGTGAAATTATAAATACCCTCTGGATGAGACTTAATAATTCTTGAATAAAATGGTTGGTGTGATGTTTGAAAAGCAAAGTGATACGTGAATCATTAATCAAAATGCTTTATGAAACAGATCTTCACATCTCCAAACGCACAGAGGTCTTCCGCGGTAAGATAAGCATGCCTAGGGTTGTATTTAGGTGTTATCCACGTAGTAGCACACCATACTGAAAAATAAAGCTGCTCTTGAGCCCCCAGTCCCTTCTCCAATGTAGAAAACTATTTATAGCATCTAAAATCACCTTTCAACACGCTTGCAAAAAAATATTTTTAGGATGGAGAATAGCTAATTCTTTTAATCTAAAAATCAACTAAAAAAATAATTTTAACATATTTTGAGAGATTTATTTCTAAAAATTTAAAAGCAACAAATATCTAAATGAGTGCTCTGTTTTTTTATTTCTGTCTGTTTATTGATTCATTGAGTGATTCATATAACATATTGAGGACCTCTCAGTTGTGTAAAATGCCCTAGGAGAACTACGTGGAATGACTTGGGGGAAAAAATCAGTGTTAAATCAAGAAACTCTTGATTTCAAACAAGTTTTTCCCTTTACTATCCTGAAGACAAACCCACCAAAAATACAAGAAGTGACTGAACCATATGCCCAGTTCCTTGTGGGACATTTGATCCTGTTCAAAATGTCCATAAGAAATTTGTCCACACCAAAAAGATCCTTGATAATTTGGCCCCATCCAAAACCATTTGTCATGGACCAAATTACAGTCGTGGACATTTTAGATAGGACCAAATTTCAAGGATCTTTTGGTATGGACCAGATGTCTTAAGGACCAAAGATCTCAAAGACCGAAATGTCTTATGGAGCAAATGTCCTGTGGTCATTTTAGGCAGGACCAAATGTCTGCTAACAACCCAGTTTCCTCTGGCCGAAGGAGATGGTGCCTAGGGAACAGAGAGCATGAGAGTAATATTCAACCCATGCTTTTCTCTCCTGGGGAGGGGAGCAGAAATCTCCTTTCCTACATGTAAACTGTAGGAATGGGATCAGTACATATTTAGTCCTATATTTTACACTTTATGTAGGCATATGATAATCAAAATGAAGACCAAAAAGTAACATGCAATTCTCAGTCATTGAAAGGGCATGGGTGAATCTACCTGTAACTGATCCCACCTATACATGATGTTTGGCAAGCTACCTAGTCTTTTTGAACTTTGTATTTGTTGTCTGAAAGATAAAGATTAAAATATGTACCTTAGAGAGTGGTCATGAAGAAGAGAGAAAATACGGACACCATTGTACTATCTCAATTAATGACTGGCACAAAGGAGGGATATAACCTATATTAGATCCTTTTCCCTTCCCTCTTCTGACTTAGAAAAAGGTAAAAAAGCAGTTGGATATTTCTTATAAAATGGCTTTTCAAAAAATGAACTAAGGTTAAAACAAGATGATTGTACTTGGTCATGCTAATTTTAATCTGATCATTTATTTGAAAAAAAACTTCCTTTTCCTGTTATTAGAGACTGTGTTGAATTACCTTAATCAAACCTCAAAGAATTATATTAAAGTAAGTAGGTAGCAAAATATCACATTCCCTCTTTTACTGGATTGTGAGTCCCCAATCATCCTTCCCATTTACTCCTCTCATATGGCAAGAGACCGTAGATTTATAGAGGGGAACGAGGCAATTAAACTTGAGAACCGCAATTTCCAAGCAGTAATTTATTATGAATATGCCTTTCAGGGATGTTAAGTTTATTTTCATTTTTATATGCCTGGAAGACAGAGTTTGAGAAAAATCAACAAATGCATGCATCATATACCAGGCGTTAGTACTGTTATAAATTCTGCCGAAGAGAATTTTTGGATGATAGCGGTACAAAGTCCATGAGGATCGTGTTCTATTGTTCAGCTGCCTTTGTTGCCAATTACTGTAAAGTTTTACTAACCCACTTGGAACACTAAGGGGAGAGATGGGAACTGAGGGTGCATTACACCAATTGATGTCCTGGCTGCTACAGAGTGCCTGGAGGGGCTCTTTGGGGCAATTGTTCATATGCTTGAAGGGTTTCTAGAAAATGGCCTGTTCTAGTCTTTTGTTGCTTACTGTGTAGGCAATGATTGCAGAAAAACAAAAGTTTCACTATCATGGGCTTTCTCAGTCTCAAAGAAAATGCAATCCTGCTATAGTTCTACTATGTGGAAGGCTTTGGGAACTGAAGAAAAAGAACTGGCTGATTTAGTGAAGAACATGAAATTGAGTCAAGAGAAACTAAAGTAGAATTATGTTCCTCAGTTGAATTAATTGCCCCAGGACTAAGGCACAACCACTGTATCTGACATAAAAATGCATTTTGACTTTAAGTATTTTTTTCCTCTGCATTCGAGAGAACAACATATATATATGTATATACAGCTAAGCACTCTCCCGTAATTTAAGACATTTTGATGCACATGATATCAGAACTATTAAAGTATCTTTCCACTGTAATTTCATTTGAATTGAACAGCCATAGTCTTGCCAAAAAGATTAAATTTATTCTATCAAAGTAGATGAGAATTTCTGTAAGGTGATCTCTATTTCTAATGCAGTACAATGAAATGAACTTGGTCTCTCAGAGCAAACGTTCATGGATTCAGATTACAATTTCATTACTAAGTGAGCTATAAGGACCTTGAGTTTAATTTGTCTCACTTTTGGCCACCAAGCATTATTATTACCCTCATTTAAATCATAGGAAAAACAAATAAACCTCAGATTTCCAAAATATGATTTTCAAATTATAATCTTGTATATAACACTTATTGTAACTGGTTTGGAAGGAAAAAAAATAATGGATTTCAGTCTTTTTTGTCCCCCACAATGCTCACCACAGTGGCTGTACAAAATAGGCACAAAAGATTTCTCACCCTAAATCTCTGGAAATTATTGTGCTCAGTCTGAAATAATCACATTTGAGTGTATACTGAATCCTTCATAATACAAATATAAATAGATAATTAAAACCTCCCATTTGCAGAATTCCAAATAATACTAATTTACTGGTGGGTTTTCATACTATGCAAAAAAATTAATATCCTGAAGATAAACAACCATAAAGACATAAAAATATGCCAGGTGTTTTCCCACTCAAGAGAACAGTAACTAATATTCAGGCAACTTGATCAGCTTCTAATAAACAGAATCAATTATTATTCTCTTTGTGTACATTTCCTTCAATAGAATTCCTTAGCTCCTTTCCTAAAAATTCCCTATTGAGAAGTATAGGATAGATTTCTTAGAAAAGGAGAAAGACTAGAGCAAAATTAAGGAATGGAATGGAAAGCTAAGTAATCCACAAGTCAAAGAACTCTAGTTTTAAGAACGGAAGGTCATTTCTACAAACTAGCATCTGGCTAATTTTTTTCGTAGTTTTGTTGGAAATTGTAATGATAGATGTGCATGTAAGGAGATGAGAGGGAGACAGAAGACTAGGTAAAAATACAACCTGATAAAATCCTAAAACAATCCATCTATGTAACAAGACGACATTCATATTTTCCATATTGGTTTCAATATGAGGAACTTCTCTTTATTCACAGACCAAAACAGCTGAGTGTTTATGCAACAAAGTCCAGAGAGATAGAGTGTACAACCTAAACAAGATTCTAGTATTTCCACCTTCAAGTCAGAATATTTCAGACTAGAGTCATTTTGTGATCCCCCCAGCTGTTGCGCTTACAGTCACTGTCATGACGAATGACCACTGGCAATGCACTGGCCACCCCAAAAGCAAAGCTGTCATCTTCGGCATCTCCTTATCCACCCCCCTCTAATCAGGAGCACATTTGGTCATGAAAGCTCATCGAATCTACTTGTAAAATAGCAAGTGGACTGAATATGCCCTGTCTCCTCTGCTAGTGCAAGAGTTCCAACCCTTAGCAACGTTCACCTTGACCACTGAAACAGTTTCTTAATTGGTCTGCTCCCTTCACTTGAGTCTCCACTTAGTCCCGGAATTGCTTTATGAAACACGGACTGATCATATCACACATATATGTAAAAATTTTCAATGCCATTGCCTATAGAAAAAAATTTTTTTTGATATGTTACAAAGATTTTTTTAAAAGTCCCCCAAGATTTGGCACCACATTCCCTACCATAGCTTCAACAAGCATCCTACATACAGATAAGTTAGATGCCTCTATTTTCCATATATTAATGTGCTTCTGAGGCATCTCCATGTATACGTCCCACATTCCTCTCTTCCTTGTGCATGTCTTAGCATCCTTCAAAACATAGTTTATATGAAGATGTTTTCAATCCATGCCTCAGAAGAAAACTAATCCTTGGTGCAGTCCAGTTCTTGGTGTTCCCATATCACTTTTTTTCTATCTCTTTTTTTAAAAAAATGATTAGTTCTGAACCAGTCTCCCACTAAACTCCAAGCTCCATGATGATAGCCTCTCCGCCTTCCTCATCTTTTTATCTCTATCCCTTAAAAATCCATGACATAAATGAGCAGAAAATAAACACTAGTTAAGTGAATGAACGATCATTAATTGAGATCAAAGGTCCCAAGTGGTGTCACTTGCCAGTGTGGTTTTGAAGTTCACTCTGTAGAGTTAAAAGCAACAGATAAAGTCGTGAAGCATCAGAAAGTAAAGTTCCCATGAGAAGCATTAGGACAGACAAAATTATCGTCTTAGTTATATCTGCAAATCTGTTCTTCTAGATGCTGAACAATTAGAATTCTATTAACTACTGTTAACATGAGACATAGAGTTTCTAGAATAATGTGCTTTTTTCTCATTTATTTATCAAGCATTAGTGGAATACTGTCAACACGATGCCTTTCACGGGGACTCAGTAATTGAGGATTCTCTTGATGAGTGTCTCATATATATCAACAATTATAACATGCATATGAGTTTATCCACTGTCATTTTTATCATTTTTTTATTCTCCTAAATGGGAGTATTCAGTCATTTGGGAGTGGCTCTTGTCTTTATCCTGTCCTGTTTTAGATATTAGGTGCTCCATGATTTCCCCAGTGGTTTATATCCATTTTAATTGTAGCCAATTACAAAAGTCCAGTTTAGTTGTATACATACGCAGCAACCCTGTCTATAATGTTCCTAATTAAGTATTGGCTTAGCAGATTGATTACAGAAGCACTTTTCTTTTCCCAATTAATTTTATGGGGTATAAAGAGAAATTTCAAAATCAAATATATTTTTTCAATCCAGCAGATGGCAGTGCAGTGCTGGTTTTAAGATTAAGAACAATAGCAAAAAATGCTATTGAGCTTAAAGACTTTCCAAAACCTTTACACCATCATTGTTATTCTAATCATAGACATAAGTATTCAAATTCTCACATTTCTCAGAAATATAAAAAGATATGTGTTCATCTAGTGGGCATATAAGTATATTTTTAGAATTGCACCTAAATTTTCCAAGTCAAATTTTAAAGGTAAAATGTGTTTCTTAGTCCATCTTTATATTTAGAAATGAGGAAGCGGAGCAGGTGAAGGACAGGACAGGCTGAGAGGTGCAAATTGATCAGATCCTGGACAGAGGATGGCATGGAACCCTTCAGAGCTATGTTTGCATCTTCCCCCCCTCACTAATAACTTCTGACCCAAGCAAGGAGATATTGAACAGAAATAGCCATTGGGTTTCTCTTGCTCAGTGCACTGGGGATCTTAAGTGTTTTATTTTACTATAAAATAGCTTTCTTTGACAAACTTTGGTCTGCAATATGGAAAACCTTGTCTTCAGTCACTATATTTTCAAATAGTAAGTTTTTAAGTAAATGAAGTGGCTTCAAGATACTGCAGATGATATGATACACATTTCAATAAATTGCCCGTATAATACGTAACAACCCTAGGAGGTGTAAATACTGGGGGCTAAATGTCCAAACTGTAGTATTGATTTATCAGTGTTAAAATCAACAAAGTAAATATCATATTTAACACCTATGAAGAAATATGTATCTTTTTTCAAAATTTAAAATTCTAAATGTTTACAAATTAAATCGATTCACTAAATGAAATAAATACTTCTTTTGGGAATTGAAATACATGCTTGTAAGTAAGTGTATATTTACCTAAGTGATGAAAAAGTACATAATAAATATCCAAACTTGGTACACATCTCATTAGTTGGAAATTAAATCTACTGTGCAAGAAACTTATAAATTGAATCTTTTTCAAAAGGAAACATCTCAATAGAGTGTCCACCTGATTCAAGGCCATGTGCTGATGCACTGAAGTGTATAGCAATTGATTTATTTTGTGATGGAGAATTAAACTGTCCAGATGGTTCTGATGAAGACCATAAAATTTGTGGTAAGTAATGACCTTCCCTCCCCTCTCCCCTCTTCCTTTTCATCTTCTTACACTGTGTACAAACACACACACACACATACACACACACACACACACTCACCCCTCAGGTGCCAGAAACTACTGGAGAATGAGCTATCTCCATAGCCATGTTTATAATTTAGTCAAAAATCTAAAAAATAATTATATTAAAGTTTTCTAAGCTATATCATATGATATTAAACATATTAATCGATTAAACCAAATTCTATTTGACAACTATAGAAAAAGGCTGTGGTTAACCCTGTCTGGGGAAGAAAGTGACATTATTTTTCATCTCTTATTAAACTATTACAAACTATTATGAATTTGGACACTTTTTCACCTTCATATCATAATATCTGTCATTTTATTTTTGCCATTTTAGTAGTCTCTAACTCAGTAATCACCACTCCTTAATTCCAATTGTTGCTTTTATTCACCTTTTGGCCAAGAAACAAAACACAGACAAAGAGTGTACCTGAGTTGCAGTTCTGTGAATAAGGAAAATCAGTTATGAATAAGATCTTCATGGCTGATGAATTTTAAAAATCTGTGTTTTCTTTGTAAATTTTGGCATCTGTTTTGAGTGCTAATAATTTTTTAAAAATCACTGTTATTGTTATTATTAACTAACACTTAAGTAGTGCTTACTATGCACCAAACACCAAACATGGCATATCCATGGCCAATCATCTAGGTGATTTAAACATCTTTAATCTTTGGCTTATTTCTTCGTTTTATAGCTGGGTAATGAAAGATTACCACGTAGATTAAGCACAGGTTGGTAAGCAGTATGAGGAACTAATTACATAACTCCAGCCTATAATTTGCTTTTGAAAAATTAAACAGCGGAAATCAATTTTTTGGTGTGGTTTATGGTCAGTTTAAAAACTGACCACGAGCACTATTAGTTCCTGAAATGTGTAAAGGCTGTAGATACAATTTGCTACACTTGGTCTCCTACTATTTGTTACCCTTTGTTCTTGTTGCTTGACGTTAACTGAAGAGGAATGCTCCAATACCAACCAAAGTTGCAAAAATTAACCTCTCCACTTGGTACATACTTGAAAAGACAGGCAGTCTGTCCGTTTCTCAAGACCAGCTCAAAAACTGGCATCTTGACCAAAGAGCTTCTAGTAAGCAATCCCAATTCAAATGTTCTTGGATAAAATTCAGACTTCAAAGTTTAACCACACACTTTGAAGTGCACTCAGAGCATATTGGAAGAAAGTGCAGGCTACAGAATTTTTTTAATCTATTTTATATAACCAAGTTACTCAAAGAAGAAGAAAGCAATATCTATTTTTTTTTTTTGGTTTTTTTTTTTTGCTACGGTTTTTAGGTGGTTTTCAAAACCTTGTCAGAGAGTATCTGAAACAAGTGTGCCATCGTGAGGTAATAAAGGCGATATTGATTTATATTTCAAAAATAATATGTATCAAAGTGAGACATGGACTTTCAAGCCTGTGTAATGATGATCGGTAACTTTAAATGGGGGAAAATATATAAGATGAATTAAATAATAAGAAAATGAACCACACCTATTATTTGCTCACCACTGTCACAGAGTTTATCATTTTTAAAATAAATTAGTATCCATGCATATCAAAAAATAACCATAGAAATATTCAATGATAAGTTATAAGTTATCCTAAAATAAGTTATAAGGCCATGAATTCTTCTTCTGAGTCACTATAAACTCATGACACGAACCTCAGTATCAGAACTAAATCCTCTAAATTTGCCTAAAGACACAATCACACTGCATTATTATTTTTCAATATCATGAAGGATTTGTGTTAAATGAACTTTAGTGTCAATTCACTGTCCATGTCACTTTCTTAAACCTCTAGATCCTCATGTTCCATTTTTCTTGATTCTTTTCATTATTTGTATCTTACTTATTTATTTTATTTTTTATTGAAGTATAGTTGGTTTACAGTGTCGTGCTAGTTTCCAGAGTTTAGCATAGTGATTCAGTTATACATATATATATGTATATATTCTTTTTCATTATAGGTTCCTATGAGATACTGAATATAGTTCCCTGTTCTACACAGTAGGATCTTGTTATCTGTTTTATATATCATAGTTTGTATCTGCTAATCCCAAACTATCTCAAACTCCTAATTTATCCCTCCCCCGCGTTCCCCTTTGGTACGGCTGAATTTGTTTTCTACGTTTGTGAGTCACTTTCTGTTTTGTAACAAGTTCATTTATATCATTTTTTTTTAGATTCCACATATAAATGATACAATGTGACATTTGTCTTTCTCTGTCTGATTTACTTCCTTTAATATGATAAACTCTAGGTCCATCCATTATTTGTATTTTAAAGTTAGCATTATACCTAGCTTTGAAAAGGAATTTAAAGCCTTTGTGGAATAAGGAAGTGGACAAATCAGTCAATTACTTTACCTTTATCTGTCTAGGATTTTCAGGCATGTAAGTTGTTTCATTCATTACTTAATCATTAATGGTGATGAGTTCTTCACCTAAGCACCACCTTGAACTCCTAGTAGTGTAATTTCTACACGGAAGCCCTTGTCCATCAACCTGCATTCACCACAAAATCATTTTAAGAGAATTCTCTTTATGAAATTGACCTTTGTTCTCTTTTTTCTCTTTTGTACCCTCCAGCTGTGAGCTCTAATTCTAATTTGTGTTATTAATAGAGTCTTATTAATGTTGACTTCCTCACGCAGCTTCCTTTACTAGTCTTTAGAGATTTAGGTTTGCACAACTTATAGCTGACTATAGTAGAATCAAGATTTCTTTAAATTGTTTTCCTTCTGATGTGAATTGCATCAGCAGGAAAGAAAGTTCACTTTTTAGCTGACCTGTGAGAAGAAGAGATGCTGACTCACAGCTTTTAGGCCAGCGCTCAGGCCTATTTGGAAGTTGGCAAGTGTCCTCACTGATTGTTTGCATGTCTCACATGTATGTGCCCAGAGGACCTGGGTGAATGAGCATAGATCGTGTTCGATTTCCGTGTCCTTTAGAGTTCAGTGCCCTGAGCAGACAACTAGTAAACATTGAGCCAGCAGAGGGCGCTCTCAGCGGGTCCTAAGATCATACCCTTAGGAATCCCATCCCACTGCAGGCAGCATTTCAGATAGAGCAATAGAATACCTGGTATTATTTGACAGGCTCATTTATCTCTCACGCAAAAATTTTTTTTCTGATGCTTCGTGGAATAGCACTTTGTAGTCTAAAAAATTATGATCCTGAACATTCAGTAATCTTATTCAGCTGCTGATGAAATATTTGTTTTTCCAGAAGTCTATCCTGCTTATCTAATATAAAATTAGATTCTCCAAAAACATCCTGAAATTAAAGGAAAGAATTTAAGAGAAAGTCCCTAGCACAAGTCTGCATCTTGAAATGATAATAATTTGGCATTCTGAATTGTGTTATTGTAACTAGTTCAACACTCTTGTAATTTTATTGTGGATATCTTCAAGAATATTCTTCTTACTCTTTATTCACATGCAGGATTCCCAGAGGCCCTTTAGAGCAGAACTTGACCTATAGGTGACCCACTTTCACTAAAACTCAGCAATTTCATGGAAAACTGAACAGGCAAATTGATCATATTCTTTAGGGCAGATTAAATATTATGATAAACAGTCTTACCAATGTAAGATGATTACAGGTCATTTATCACTTACATCACAGTCCAAAAAAGATGGCAAGAGGCTGTGCTCTGTAGGCATTCAGGATGCCAGTTCCACCACCATATTGACAGACAATAGAAGAATGTCATAGATCTTCTTTGGAAATCACATCTGCAAATAAACTCAATTACTTCTACATTTTATTAACCAGAATCAGTCATATGACCCATTTTGGAAAGTGCAGTCTAGTCACATGTCTAGAAGGGGACTGAAAAAGGGTACAGCAAACATACAACAACCTCAGCCATCAGGGACATAACTCAGCTTTCTGGAAAATTATGAATCCTGTCGTGCAGCAGAAAGCTGTTGATACTTTTCCCCAAAATATGTAATGAATGGATGTGAAGAATTCCTGAAATGCTACCAGCTTTGCGTATAAGTTTCTCACTGGGTTCCTAAGTATCAGAGTTTAAATATAAACTATTTACAATAGTAGTGGACTTCCTTGCACTGCTTATAGTCTTGGAGTCAACACGTTTCTTGACAAACTATGCTTAAAAGTCTCCATATATCACTTAAAATACACCCAGACACCATTTTCGTTTTTATGGTCATTGAAACTAAGGAATTAATTGTCCCATTTATTTGGCATGGTTTGTGATGGGCAGATAGGTGAGAATGAAGGACAAAATTTTTTTACAACTAGAAAATGATTTATCTCTGAATTAATAAAGTCACGTGTTTTACTGTTTAATCTTCAAATCATACAAATTAGCCTTAATTGTCCTTTTTACTCCAGTAAGTATTACACAAAAAGTGATGCAGTTCTCTCAACAAGCCATAATATTTTCTCTTTCATTTCTTGAAGTCTGTGAGATTGGGTTATTATCTTTTTTGTTCTTAATTTGTTCTTTTTTTCCTTTTTTTTTTTTTTCTCCTGCTGGGAATTGGGCTATCATAATCCAATATAATTACTTCCTAGGCCATTATTTTTAAACAGACTTTGAATCGTAAAATTTATTTAACTTTTTTTCATTCCTTTACCATTTGTGTCTTTAAAAAGTATATAGCAAAAAGCCAACCAATATGTGAGATTTATAGCAAGATTTCTATGTGCTGTTCAATTTCTTCCTTTTGTTCATAAAAATGTTTGATGTCATATAATAGCTTGTATTTTATAACTTGACAGAATAACTGTGTAACATTACAATGGGCTTTTCCATTTACCAATTTAGGATTAGTTTAATCTAGAACTCAGATTCCAGGAGCAACAATTTAATTTTGGTAACTTTCTTTGATTTCCTGGCCCTCCATCAAGTCTGGCATATGAGGAATTAACAATGTACCAAAAAAAAGCACACATTCCAAGAGTCATTCAACATAGGATATCAACAGAACTAAGTATACAGAAAATAACCTAAGAAAAGCTAAAAATTGTGAAGATTAAATAAATTTTATTTTTAACACAGACTATACATAGGAAGTATAAAATAAAAAGCTACAAGTTATGACTCCTGGTTCATGCTTTCAAGATGATTTTAATATGGTTGGAAATGACTCAGACATAAATTAAGACAACTAATAATGAATTGCATGACATTAAAGAGAGGTACGTGAAATAAATGTTCTGCAAGAATTAAAAGAAGAAAATAAGTTGTCTTGACGAGGAAAAACACATATACTGGAATACTGAATGAAAATATTAAGCTAGATTGTGATTGCATACAAAAGGAGAAAAAGTGATGAAATTTGATAAAAGTTGTGTCCAGAAGACTGAATGGAAGACTCTCTCCAGGCCACTTGTACCATGTGTATCATTTTCCTGGCCATGTTCTGACCATATTTTCACAGAGACGTGTCGCTTGGTGCATGTGGTTGAAATTCACCCTAGCTCTAATTTCATGGGGAAAAGAAAACAAAACATAGTTGTTTGTTTAAATTGGAAGTTTACAATTCAGATATATTTGTTTTCTTACAATTATGGAAGAATATACTAAAAATGCAACTTAGCTACGGGCATTTAGAAACAGAATGCTTTTCTAAAGTCCTCTATAATGGAATATGTAAGAATATATGAAAATAGCTAATAGATTTAAAGCTTTAAATTTGATCTACTTCCATTTGATTATTTTGTTTTTGAGAAATAGCTTTATACAGATTTAGTCGCATGTTCTATAAAGGTTCGTTAGCCAGTTTGAATCGCCTTTCATTTGAGAAATCCTTCGAAGATCGTTTTTTGTCTGACATTAGTCGCCATTTTTTCACAGCCACAGCTTGTGACGGAAAGTTTTTGTTGACTGGATCTGCTGGGTCCTTCGATGCTGCCCATTATCCAAAGCCCTCTCAATCAAGTATTATTTGCCGGTGGATTATACGGTAATATACCATCTTCTATTCCATATTCTTAAGTCATAAAGTCTTCCTGTGATACAGTAAGTTTACCATCCTTAGTAATGTGTTTACTTTTTGGACACTTGTTTTCAGTAACTATTTAAATGTGACGCAAAACCTTTCCAACTGGTAACCTATCCAAGAAGTTTCTCTCTCATTCTTAACCTTTTAAAAAGGAATTTTGCTTTCTAGAAGATAAATGGGGCCATCTCATTGGACTCCATAGCAGTTTTTCCCCTATGGTTGGCGTAAGTCAGATGCTCCCAAAATGAAGAGCACACATGTATTTCTGTGTATCACAAGAAACTGTATTTCACTCAGCTGCATCCTGGCGACAGGATAGTTCCTTTCTCACTCAGCTTGCATCTGGATGAAAATCTGCTATGGTGTGATTTGGTCATGGCAGATCCAGAGCTGGGACACTGCCTGTACTCATCTCGTTTGCTGGATCTTGAGTAACAGTTCAATTACTATACATTTGACCTCCAAGTCTAAATTCAACTGAGTAATCCAATCATTATGATGATCAAAATAGTCAAATGCTGATGGCTGATCTACCTTAATATTTGCCTAAACATTTTTCATAGAGTAGTACTTGATGTTTCTCTGAGATATTCCAAAGGAAAGATTATTTGTACTCAATTTAATATAAGGAACATTGGAATAAACTCATTATAACTTTTAAAAAGTATAAGACTTTTCATAGCCTTAAATAAGCCAAGATGTAAGTAAATCTCCTGAAAAATATACAGTTGACCCTTGAACAACAGGAGGGTGAGGGTGCCAACACCCCATGCAGTTAAAATCCATGCTTAACATTGAACACTACAGTTGGCCCTCTGTTCTAGGTTTGGATAATGCATTTATTGAAAAAAATCCATGTATAAGCGGACCCACACATTTCAAGCCAGTACTGTCCAAGAGTAAACTGTATGTATGTGTGTATATATTTCCTATTAAGCCACTGAACATTTCCCCCACAGAGCGTTCAGCACAAGTGCTCTGTGGAATTCGCTTTGAGAAATGCGTTCTAGTTAGTTCATTTCTCTTAACAGCTGGATGGGATTATGGTTTCCCAATCTGACCTACTGTGTAATTATTTTAATGATTGTGATGACTCACTAGAAAACAGGGAATCAATATAACAGCTAATTAAAGGAGGTGAAACGACAGAGCCTCGGGTTCTTGCCAAAGAAATGATAGGAAACGGCCCCATGAAGATTCACAGGGGTTGTTTCCCTGTGTAGATATAGTCCAGAGATGAGATGAGGTATGAAGGGACGATTGTTCTAAACACATTTACTTGGCCTTGTTCAGGGAAAGAAGGACATCCTGTTCAGTTTAAACAATCTCTGTCTGGGAGTTCAGCCCCGTGTAAGTTATGTGATATAAATAGGAACACAATTTCCTCTGTTTTCAGGCTCTAAAAACATGTTACTTGTGTGCTGAAGATAAGATTTTGTATTAAAAATGGCAATTTTAAGTAATTCCTGCCAAGTGAAGAATTAACAATTTAGAGGATATCATTTCAAATATAGTCACATCATATTTAAAAAGAAGGGTTTAAAAATGGCTATTATCATTGTTCATGAATAAAATGAAAAATATTCTGTTCTTTACCTAAAATGTCAGCAGAAAATGTTAGAAAAATCTTCAGTTACTTCCTTTGAACATGGAAAGAACATAACTTCTAATTAATCTACATTCCTAAGTGCACAATGATTTCTTCACACAATCTTTGGAGTTTTATTAATACCGAATAATAATAACTTAATTGTCAAATCCACTTCTTAACAAAGCTACGTCAAATCTACACGGAAGTTGTATTAGCAAGCAGAATAAATTTTTGCTATAATAGTAACATCTTTTAGGTAATAATCACACTATGTTAATTAGGGATTTACACAGTTTTATTCTTTTTACTTCCTTTTTCATTACTTAACTTTTAAAGCTATTTTAAGAAATATACCATTAATCTAGGGATGTTTTTAAAACCCATAGAATCTAAAATATCACCCTAAATAAATACTATACTTCATGATAGAATTATGATTTAACTAATTATGTAAATGATCTAAGTATCTTTTCTTCTTAAGACTGATCACTATATTAGAACTGCATTGTACCTGACAGTTTGTTTTTCCAAACTGTGATCAAAGTAGAGCAAAGACAGTGATGTTTCCTACAAGCTTGGGAGTTGAAGAAACTAGCAGAGAAAGGGTTAAGATGCAATTAAACTATATTTTTGAATTACATTAAGACCACAAGTAGCGGAGTGTCAGTAACTAAGAATGTGAGCCCTGGAGACAGTCTCTGTGCATTCAGATTTGGCTTCTTTAGATTCAAGATGTGTGATCTCGGGTAAATGACTCAATCTCTTAGATACACAATTTCTGTATCTATAGAGTTCAACATCTCTTAACTACAGGGGCCAAGATCATGATTAAATGTAATAATAAATGTAAAACACTTAGCACTATATTAAGTGCTCCATTAAAGTGGGCTTTAAAAAAAGTAACTATTGATACAAAAATGTAAAATATATGTTACATTTAGAAAAGTATCCTTTCCCCTCAAAAATTCAGAAGGCAACCATGTCTAATATTATAAAAACATCAGATACAATATTCACTCATTAATCTCACCTTTGTAAATGCCTGTGTTTTATTGCAAGTAAAGATGGTCTTTCTGAATCAGAAGAAAAGTAGAAAACAGTATGCACTTGTTTCTCTCTTCTACCTTCAATTGTCTGTTTTGAAAAAGTAAAGGGCCTCTGAACACATAGGTTCCTAGTGAGTTTCTCTTGCATGCCTTAGTTTCATAGCTTGAAAACATCATTTAAAAAAAAAAAAAAACACCTAACTATATTCTTGCCTGGAGACACCAAAACTTTCATCAAAAGAACAGAAATCATCCCTGAAGGCTGCTTATTTCTTCTTCTTCTTCAGTCTTCTCCACCTTTGATGCTGGATTCCCTTAAGGTCTCACTAGCAGGTCTCACTTTCGTCATCGTTAAAGAGACCCAACAGAGGCGGAATTTTTATAATCAGCTGTCACCATCTGCTGTGCTCTCCTCCTCTCGGTCTGGGCTGGAAGGACCTCCTGCCCCCTCACACTGATCTCCTTCCAGCCCTGTCTTCCTCCTGTGGTTTACCTGTCTTCCTCCAGTGGCCCTCAAGCCTGATAGCACATCACAGTCACTCCTGAAGTATTTAAAAATATACATCCCCAAATCCACTCCAGAACTGCTGAATCTGATATCCAGGATCGAGGTCCACATGTAATAACTCACTATTGTTCTAAAATCACCTCCGTAGCACCAAAAACTGGTCAGATCCAAAAACCTGAGTTTCTGTCTAGATGTTTTTAATGCTGTCCTGCTAGTCATTGACATGTCAGTGCTGTCAGCCTCACTCCTAGAGGACTGAACTCCAGCCCCACACCAGGAACCTAATACAGGGCTTGCCAAGCCAGAGGTCTTGCCCCACATGGACATTTCCCAGCAATGAAACGTAGGGTTTCAAAACTAACTACATTTGTGATGAATGTTCCCAATTCCCCAACTGATCAAGGTACTACTGATAATTTACCAAAATTCCTAGCTTGCAATGCCCCTGGCCAGGAGCCCTTATTCAATCAGCAGCCTCCACAGCCAGCCTCTGAAGCCAAGTATCTTCTCAGTCTCCTTCTTGGCTTTGGAGATGAGATCTCTCTCTCTATTATCAGCCCTTTCAACCTCCAGCCGTCTTTAACATTATCATCACCCCTGCTCTGCTTTATTGTTCAGCCTTCCTCCTTTCTGAGGAGTTCAGGGGAACATTGTACTTCCGAAGCACTCAAGAATTATTCACATTCCTAACCTACACTTCAGTGAAACAGTGGAATTATAAATAGGTGTTGTCCTAAACACCTTTTCCCCAAACTGAATATCTGAAAATTAAAATATGAACTAGATATTCAGATGCAGAATAAAATTGGACCCTTGTCCTACACCATACACAGAAATCAACTCAAAAAGAATTCAAAGCTTAAACATAAGACCTGAAATTGTAAAAATCCTAGAAGAAAACACTGGGCGAAAGCTTCTTAACGTTGATCTTCATAATGACTTCCTCGATTTGGAAACAAAAGCACAAGCAACAAAAGGAAAAATCAGCAAGTAGCAGGACATCTCATTAAAACCCTTCTTCACAGCAAAGGAAACAATAGAATGGAAAGGCAACCTATGGAATAGAAGAAAATATTTGCAAACCATATATCTTATAAAAGGTTAATGTCCAAAATATGTAAGAAACGCCTACAAAACTCAATAGCAAAGTACAACAAATAACCCAATTACAAAGTGAGCCAAGGACTCAAATAGATATTCCTCAAAAAAAGGCATACAAATGGCCAACAGGCATATGAAAAAGTGCTCAATATCAATAATTAGCAGAAAAATGCAAATCAAAATCGCAATAGCCATTATCAAAAAAACAAAACGTTATAAATGTTGGCCAGGATGTGGAGAAATTGGAACCCTTGTGTGCTGTTGGTTGAAAAGCAAAATGATGTAATTACTATGGAAAGCAGTATGAAGGCTCCCTAAAAAGCTAAAAATAGATCTACCACATGATGTAGCAATCCCGTATTTGGGTATTTATCCAAAAGAATTGAAATCAGGATCTCTAAAAGATAAACACTCCTATGTTCACTGCAGCATTATTCACAATAGCCAAGAGGTGGAAACAACCTAAACGCCCGTTGACAGATGAATGGATAAACGAAACATGGTCTATACATACAATGGAATATTATTCAGTCATTAGAGGAAGGAAATCCTGTCATACGTGACAACATGATTGCACCTTGAGGACGTTATGCTAAGTGAAATAAGCCAGTCACAGAAGGACAAATACTGCATGATTTCATAAATATGAAATGTCTGAAGTGTTCAAACTCATAGAGACAGAAAGTAGCATGGTGGTTGCCAGGGGCTGGGAGAGAAAAAAATGAGAGTTACTGTTCAATGGATACAGAATTTATCCATACAAATTGGAAAAGTTCTAGAGACCTGCCATAGAATATTGTGCTTATTGTGTCAAAAATAATGTTCCATATGTTTAAAAATGTATTGAATGTCTATTTCATGTTAAGTGTTTTTTATCACAATTAGAAAAATACATCCAAATTCAAGAATACCAACTGTTGTACCAACTGTTAAGAGTGTAATCATCTATTTTTTTGCTTTTAATTCAGAGTAAAACAAGGACTTTCCATTAAATTGAGCTTCGATTATTTTAATACATATTATACAGATGTATTAAATATTTATGAAGGTGTGGGTTCAAGCAAGATTTTAAGAGGTAAGTTAAAACAAATAACACTCCATTATCAAAATGAAAATGTGTGGAAAACTTTTTGGAATGACATGTTTTCCCTTTGATATTGAACTGAATGTGAACTTGTACTTTAAGTTACTGAAAGGAAAACAAAATTAGTCCTCATTACTCATTATAAAAATTAATATTTTAGTGCTTTATGATATCAATCTTCTTAGGAATAAAATAGTTACTCTTTCACATGATCCTCTTCTAACTGATGCTTTAAAAATCAGGTGGAATTCTACTATGCTTTGTTTCTGTTACTCCCCATTAAACAAAATTCAAACCCTAAAAAATGACGATTTTTCTTCAACATTGAATCTCTTTTTTTTTTTCTATTGTTCAGTATGCACTCTGCTTCTCAGTCTCTTGCAGGACTATTACTAACAGTGTGTAAAGCAATTAGACCAGGTTGTAGGCTCTGTAAATGGTAGGTGTGGATGGTATTGTTACTATGTAACCATTTGTCATTATGCACATAGACATCGATGGAAACTGAGAAGAGGCAGGGAATGCACTAATGATATGTGTGTGTCTACCCCACGTTATTCCATCTGGTCCCCAAATGCATAGACCTCTTCATAGTAGCCAGTAAAAGTAGGAGTTAAATTCCAGCAAGGAATAAAATAAAGATGAAGGCAAGAATGTAGAAATGGAGTCCCTGGAATAACTAGCTTTCCTCACACTTTTGGGGAATAGTCAAGTGCAGAGCTAAGATGAGGTTACAAGTGACACCTGTTATTAAAGTTTATGTAATAGTTGCATTTCTTTTAATAATTTTGGATTTTACATTGCACTCATGAGTAATTAAAAGCTAGATTCTATTGAATAAAAGTTTTTGATTGACTTACTGGTTTGTGAACTAGCCAAGCATATGATAATAATATGTACTTTTTATTAGGTGCTTTTAAGGTGGGACTTATCATACTGAGGACTCTATGTGAATGTTCTTATTTAGTATTTTCAATAAATCTGCAAAGTATGCATTACAAGAGACAAAAATGAGGTCTAATGAAGTTAAATGACCACAAGTCGACAAAGTTAGTGTTGGAGATAGAAATCAGACTCAGACTCTGACTTCAAACACAATGTATTTATTCACTGTGCTTTACAAGCCCCAAGCACAAATATAATCATGAGTAGACATAAAACAGATGAACTCATGGTAAGTCACATTTGGCTTAAATGAATGGACCAGCCATTTCATAATCTATTTATTTCTGTAGTTGATAAATCTAGTTCCTTAAAATTAATGTCAACATAAATATTTACATATCTGGACAAATAAGCCAGTTCATATAAATTTCTCCAAGGGCTAAGGTGATATTAATAATAAGTTTTAGCATACTTTGATCACTTTCAATATGGAAAGTTGTGTTCTCAACACTTCAACTCAAAAAATGCTCCCCCTAACCATATTATGTAGGTGATATTACAGTCTTTACAAATGATAAAAACTAACTTCATAGAGGTTAGTTGCCCAAAAGTGATAGGTGTAAATTTCCCTCAGGTTCCCTTCTCTTCAAATATCATTTGCCTGAATGCTAATTTTACCTATCTTCATATGCTTAGACTGTCAGTAATACATAACTAAATCTTAAAATCATAAGGTGTAGCGATGTGAATAATGCACAAATAATTATTGTGAAAATGCAAAAAAGAAACTGAATATCAAAACAGAAAAAAAATCTAAGAAAATCTAAAAATCTAAGAAATTTAAATTATAACAACTTTTTAAAAAATGTAAATATATTTTAAAGTTTTTTAATTGTTTTCATTTAACTTGGAAAAATATGAGAAATGACATTGCCTGTTAAAATTACATTTTTTAAATTCAAAAATAATACTTTTTTTAAAGACAAGAAGGTAAAAATTCCTTACCTCCAACATCTAGCATGTGCCTGATATATTGTAAAACCCAGTATCTGCTGATTTAAATTTAAACCAACAGTTTATATATCATGGTATTACAGTATGTAATCAATGGATAGCAATAGCATTTCTTACAATTCTAAAATTATTTAATTTTGTAATAATGCTGATAATGAAATAATACTTTCATTCTTGATTCACAATCCCATCTTTTTTTCTAAATATTTTAGCAATTTCTTTTTGTGAGAGATGTATACAAATTTACTTTCATTAAATTACAATTCAGAATGTGGATCTCAAATAATGTAATTATCTTTATCGCATGGGAAATGTCTACATAGTTTAATTAAATCAAGGAAAACAATATTCTCTAAAGAAATTATAAGAAAATAAAAGTATTCAGTACCATAAACAGTTCTTATATACTTGATTAAGGCATAAGTCAGTATAAACAAATTCTAAAGGCATTTTTCAGTCGTTTTTACATACAGTCATGATGTAAAAAGTTTATCTGGTAAAAAGTTTCAGAGGAAGGTGGGCATTTCATAAAGACAGATTGTATAGAGTAAATAGGGTCTTCTCCAAGTAAGTGTGCAAACTGGGGTAAATCAGAATAGATTAATAGGATAATTAGTTCACAAATGTTTTCTTTAAGTTGTGTTGATGAAGGTACAATATTCAATTCATTGGTGGTAATAATTATCTGTACTGGGTATGGAAGTGGTAGAAGATGGTAAATGTGCTCCTTTAACTCCTTGTTCAGAAAAATGCATAGATATTTTTGCACATCCTCAAAGAAAGACAGCCTGTGTCAGCACACTGAAACTGATTTCAAATTGCCAAGCCGAGAAAATGCACTTGTGTGTGTGTAGTTACGCCATTCTTTCCTTCCTAAGTGCTTAGCTGTTATTCCATTCCCAAAGGACTGTTAACAACATATCCATATTATTGGAGCTTAACAGTTTAAGACCATGTTTTTAAAACCAAAAGTGTGCATAGATATAGCCGAAGATACATAATAAACATACTGAATCTTTCTGAATTGTCAATTTATCCTACAGCAAAAATAATCATATTGTAGACACAGAACTAAATAGTAGATGCAAACATTTTTCACAGCATTTTCGTTAAAATTTGTGCTTTTATTAGAAGACTTTCACGTATGGTTAGAAGTACGCTTTCACTTCTGTTCATAGGGGTTATGTTATACGGAAAAGTTTGACTAGAACTGGCTTAATGTGTTGGACTTCCAGGAGGCTCTTGACTATTCCCCAGACATAGTGCCTGGGAAAATTAAGAATTACTTCCTCAGTACTCCCATGGCATTTCTCCCACATCTATCAATTCCAAAGTAATTTGTTAATATAATTCACTAATCTGAACTTTCTAGGAGGCTAATGGGGAACTTGGTTACTTCTTCTCCAGGTCATCAGCACTTAGACCATACCAGATCCACAGTGAGCACTCAAAGATATGTGTTGAATATGTTAGAAATCTCTTATAATTCACAAAGAAGCTAATCCAATGGCAGAATTTCTTCTCCTATAAATTAGATAAAATAAACAGTTTCGAGCTAGATCTGCTGAATTATACTCTGTGGAAAGTCTGTCATCCCTGACCATTGCCCTCATTCCAAATTCCCCTGTGTCTTAATTATACTTCCCAGCTTTCCTCTTTGGCAAAACCTATTCACTGGAGCCCTTATTGTTAGAAGATAAATGAGTAAACTCACACTTAAATGTGGCTGTTTGGCAAGTTTAATATCGATAGAAGTATTGTTTATTTTAGTAATAGACACCGGATTCTCTTAAAGAATTACTGCCTGAAAGTTTATTGGGTCAGCTAGAGAAAAATCCAGCCTTTAGAAATGATTAGGAAATTGGTTTTTCTTTTAACTCCAGTCCCAGCTCTTTGATGACTCTTTTATGTAGGCGAACTCTATTGCTCTATTTACTCACATCTTAATTCATGCACCCAAATATTGATGACAAATTGCCCATGCTCTGACACAATGGCAGAGGCACAGAAGGTGTTAAGTATAATCTCTGCATCTTCAGGGTTTACAATCCAGTGGGGGAGATAGAGGGATAATGGCTAGCATTCACTGAGCATTTACTATAAACCAGGTAGTCTATCATATGGAAATTACTTATTTACTCCTCACCACAAATCTTTATAGAAGGTGTTATTATATCAAAGCAGAGAAAACTGAGGCACAGAGAAGTCTAATAAGACATGGAATCAGAAATAAATCTCAACATTGCCTCTGGAGTTCTGTTTTTAACCACTGTCTTGTACTACTTTCCTGAATGCATAAGATATGTTCCTTCCACTGGATCTGTGGTCTGGGACTCTTTCTAGTCACAACTTTAAGGATCTGATGAAAATTTTATGAAGTCTCTACAGATGCAAATATTCTACACCATTTCCAGAAGTTTGTGTGTATCTTTGAAGCATATTAAAGGATCTCAGGACATAAACCCCAGACTATCTAGACTAGTGCAATAACATTAGACAACGTGGGAATCCAACAGATTACAACCACGAAGAGTGCTATTGAACCAGTAGCCATTTCTCCCCACCCGTCCCCTCAAATTCCATTGCTTTAAAAAAGAAAGCAAGAAAGAGAGGCAGATAGGTTTGAAGCAAATTTTCTAGAATATTCACATCCTTTAAGCAACTAGACATTTATGGACTACAAAGATTTTCAATATGAGAATCATTTGGATGACACAGTTATACAGGAGAGTGGAAGGAATATGAATAACCAATGTAGTTCTTCATGAGAAAATACTGAAAGACTGACATACAGCATTACTGGGGAAAAGATGCGAATCAATGCTTGCTCACGATTTTCTTTCCATTCGATTTTATTGAAATTATCGTGCATGTATCACATTTTCTCACTAATTTCTATATGATGAGCACAGAATTTTTCAGTAGTTTATGACAGTATCTTTCTTTGGAGCTCAGTAAGTAACACTGGTGCTTTGTCTTCAATTTGCAAGCATGATACTTTTCATAAACTTGAATTTGATGCCCAGTTCAAACCATCAAACTAAAATGCTAAACCATTGTTTCTTATCTTTTTTTATTACCATTCCCACTAAGGAATTTTTAGATCTTTTTTTCCCTAATTGCTCCCCCATTAAATTTTAATTTTTCAGATATTCTGTATACCTGCTTATGTCTTGTATGAATAACTGAGCTTTATACGTTTAAAAATTAAGATTCTTTTGCCCTTGAGAACAAATTTTTACCCCGTAGGAGGAAATATCACCCACTTTGAGAATGTATGTGCTAAATAATTATTTTTATAAAAGCAAATTTTATATAGCAATGCTTTTATAAATCATCATATGAGTACTCCTTATATCCCAAGCACTATACTAACATTTGAGAATCAAAAATCTAAAAAGATATTACCTTTTGTAGCTAGAATCAAGATGGAAAAGTGATGAAATCAATATTAAATTCTGTACCATCTTTAAGTTGCCTGGTACTTTTCTGAGGTCCTACAGTCATAGAAAGCCAAAGGAATACTCTTATTTCTATTATTGTGATTGAATTTAGCCCCTGTTAGTGTGGCATGGGAAATACCTGACAGAATCAAACTCACTTTTTGTTTTATAGCTGTTTAACTTGTGTGTTTCTTATAGGAACTTTTTCAAAAAGAAATGCATCTTTTTTTAAATATGTTTAAAGTATATGTAACCAATAATTAGAAATAAAAATATAGTTTTTAAACCACAAATATATGTAATAATTTGAAACATTATTATCATAGGAGAAGAGATGTTTTAGTTAAATAAATTAATCATAAGACATTCTTTCAGTTAACCAAATAGGATCAGGTAAAAAATTTGATAGATCGATAGATGGATGGATGGATGGATGGATGGATGGACAGATCAACAGATAGATAAACAGATAAATATAACAGTCATTTACTTTCTTTTGTAGCTTCTCTCTGGGAAAAGAGCCCTGGCACAATTAGGATTTTTTCCAACCAAGTTACTGCCACCTTTCTTATAGAATCTGATGAAAATGATTATATTGGTTTTAATGCAACATATACTGCATTTAACAGCACAGAGCTTAATAGTAAGTACTGTTTATTCCTCAGCCTTTGAATCTTCAGTTGCTTTAAAACTGTAATGGAATTTTTTAAGTAGCAGAACCTAAAATTCCAGAACAAGATCATTATATGTTTCATTATGCAAGTTCTTTAATGAGTATCTCTTAAGTATACCTCTACCTGATACTTGGAAGGAAATGAATTAGAAAATAGTTAACATTTTTCAAAACAATCAAATAACCAATTTGAGAAAAATTATGAATTAACAGGAAAATTGAACTAAACTTTTATATACAAGTATTCAAAGTAAAAAAAATTAGCATAAAACTAACTCTGATAATATTCCACATCAACTTAATTTTAACCAGAATATTACATTTAGTAAATAAAAAGGGAGAGACAAAAATTGAGGACAAAGTTTATGTGGGTAAATCAACAGAGGTGAGATTTAAAAATCAAAGAGTAAGAACAAGATGCTTTTGCTAAAGCCCTAGTGGGGCATAAGAAACATATTAACACAGTTGGCAACAAAAAGCTGGGTTTTTTTTTTAACTAAATGGAGTTAAACAGTCAAATAAAGTTTAAAAAATAATTTTATGCATGCCACTTAATTATAAACTGTGAGTTTATATTATGTTCATCTCGATCTATTATAATTAGTCATATTGTAGACTAAATCTGAAGTTTTTTTTTTTTTATTTCACAGATTATGAGAAAATCAACTGTAATTTTGAGGATGGCTTTTGTTTCTGGGTCCAGGATCTAAATGATGATAATGAGTGGGAAAGGGTTCAGGGAAACACTTTTCCTCCCTTGACTGGACCAAATTTTGACCACACTTTTGGCAACGATTCAGGTATAATTCGTGTTTAATTCATAAACCAAAAGAAAAGTCGCATGTGTCATTCTTCGGTTCAAAGTGAGCAGTATTAAATGCAAGACAGTCTCTTCAGATATTCTTTTTTTTTTTTAAACATGAACTAGTAAATGAATTTAAGTGAAAAATAGTAATCAAATAGGCAAGTAAAAATATTTCAAGAAATATATTCTTTTATATATTCATGAAATACTGAAAAGTACACAGAGGGTATTAGAGATAAAGAGACAGTTTGTCACCCTAGACTTGCCACTTATTATTAACTAAGTGGACTTGTGGGAGATAATTAACTTTTCTGAATTTCGGTCTGTTTTGTCTTAATTTCACTTGCTGATTGTTTTTAGCTAGTGTATAGAAATACAATTGATTTTGCATATTGATCTTGTACTCTGCAGCCTTGCTGAAATTGTATATTAACTCTATTAGTTTTCTAAGAATTCTTTAGAATTTTTAATATACAAGATCATGTCCTCTTGAAATACAGATATAGAGGCAGGTTTACTTCTTCTGACAAGCTTTTTTAGTCCGTCAGGGCAGCTATAACAGCTTACCACAGACTGGTTGTCTTAAATAATCAATATTAATTTGTCGCAGCTCTGGAGGCTGGAAGTCTGAGGTATGAGATGGTTCTGAGAGCCCCTTCTTGTCTTCTAACTGTATTCTCACATAGTGGAGGGAGACAGAGAACATGAGAACATCCTGTCTCTTCTTAAAAGATCACTAATCCCATTGTGAGGGCTCCACATTCATGACCTAATTATCTCCCAAAGACCCCACTTCCAATATCATCACATTGGGAATTAGGGTTTCAATATATGAATGTTGAGGGGGACACAACCATTCAGTCCACAGGAGAAAAGCTATGGAAGAGCTGATTCTACAGCATGATCCTAAGGGAAGGGTTGTGTTTTGTACATATATTTTGCACGTGAATGGGATATTAGAATTGAATTTCAGGTGGAAACATTAACATTGAAACAATAATATTTGACTGAGAAGACCAGAAATCACAGCGAATTATCAAGAGGTAAGCAACTCATAGTGAGAAAACCACCCATGTAAACCGTGGAAGCCTGTATTCATAACACCAAATATGATCAAAGTACAAATCTGGAAGTAATATGGATCATACAAAGTAAGGAAAATTACAAAAAGGACAGAATAGAAATTTATGCATTTAGATAATTACCTTGGACAAAATCTATCCTATAATATTTCTTGTTACTGATGAGAATTAAATTCAATTCAAAAAATGCATATCAAAATCTGTCTCTAACCTTGTCTTTGAAGACACAGGTCACATATCACCATTTCTACAAAGTCTTTCTGGACCCTCCTAGTTGAAATCTTCCTTTCTGTTAAACATTAAAACACCTTTTTTCTTGTTTGTTTTTCCCATCACGTGGTGTTATATTTGCTTACTTACTTTTTTCTTTCCACCACAGTGTTCTCTTCAGGAACCAGAACCTTATCTTTTTACGTCTTTGAATTGCCAGTGCATTTGAGTGCCTGAATCTCACTAATGTGGGAAGTTATTTTCAAATACATGAATGAATGTCTACAGCTTTCACTCAATAAGTAATTTCTGAGTGAGTGAGTTATTAACTAAATTAAATAGCTTATAATATAAAAACAGCCTGAGCACATGTGCATCGTGATTTGTTATTAATGGCCATTTATATTATAAAAATCAATATTCTTATTTTTATAATCTGAAAGTAAATAGCTGATTTAATGTCAATTGTGAATGACATCTAGTAAAAATATATTAAAAAGTTATTTTTTTTCATGGTAGAAATGTATCTGACTAATCCTGGTTCCTTTAACAATACATTACCAGAATAACAAAATATGGTTCACCATACTACTTCACCTTGAAGGTATTTCTTAATAAAAAGTGACTACTTTTAATCTATTTCCCTAAGAAATCACTGAAAGCCCCATCCAATGTATTCTTTCACTCCTCCCTTTAAGAAGTAATTTTTGACTCCCAGGCCCTATTCAAGGAACTCAGAATGTATCTGTGAATAAAATAAGCCAGATTTTCTGTTCTCATGGAACGCATATTGGCAAAGAAAAACAGAAATAAGCAATCCACCTGACAAGTAATTACATTTGGGGGTCCATTAAATGTGAATGAGTACTCTGGGAAAACACAGAGCTAAGTAAGGCCAATGGGGAGGCCAGGTGTTGAGGTGTTACAAATGTAAAAAAAAAGTGATCAGGTCAGGTCTTATTGAAAAAGTGACATTTGAATCAAACCTTTAAGGAAGTGAAGGAATTCACCATATAGATTACTCCAGACAGAAGAAACAGAGCAAAGGCTCTAAAGGGACAGCTTGTGCCCGACAGCTTGAAGAAAAGCCAGGAGGCCAGCGTGGCTGGAATAGAATGAATAAGGCCAGTAGGGTCCGGATTACATGGGTCTTCTATGGCTTTGGCTTCTTCTCTCAGTGAAATGAAGAGCTATGGAAGTTGCTTAAGTGTAGGAGTGATGGGATTCGTACTGGCCGGTACAATAGTTTATGGTGGAACAAGACTGTTGTCAGGGAGACCAGGGAAAGGCCATCACTTAATCCAGAGAAGAAACCATGGGACTCTGAGAACAATGCGAACAGATATGGTAAGAACTCAGATTCTGGATATAACCTAAAAGTGACGTTAACAGGATCCTGCTAAATTAGTCACCAGTGTGGACCTGCGGACCAAAAATGTGCTCTGCGTAGATGGCCGATCCCATCTGACCTACATGTTTAGTACTGGAAATTATGACCTGCATAGTCTCATACATAATTAATCTTCTCTGAACAAATTATTTCCAAGAGCCTGATCCTCTATGGATAAATTTGTCATCTGCACAGCTGAAGTAACCCCTAAGTGATAATCACCCCAACCCTCTAAAGAATCCTGACCTAAAACAGTCAAATAATTTGACCAATTTTTTCCATAACTGCAATAAAAAAAGGGAAAAATGTCTCTACCACACTTGGACAAGAGTAGTTAGAGGAAAGTGGAGAAAGCATTTATATCTATTGACTATGACAGATAGCTTTTATGGAGTCGAAGTCTTTGATGTTCAAATCATCATTTTCTACTTTTATGTCATCATAATAAGAGATAAAATAATTCCACTGATAGTTGAAGAATATAAGTACATTACAGGAGAAAAATGGTTTCAGCTTGCCAACAGATTAAGTAACTAAAGAAATAAGATGAAACTGACCAAAGGGAAACAGGTTGAATGTCAGGTGGAGGTTTTTAAATAGTTGGGTTGGAAATGGAGTCTCAGGATAAAGTCTTGTAGCAGGAGTTATTTAAAATGAGACGAGTCAGAGCAGTTCAGAGCCCACCAGAGGCAGCAGCGTAATGAGAACGGAGGAGAGGCCTTAATAATTCCTTCCTAACTCTCATACCGGTGATTTCATAATCTACCAGTCATTCCCCCTCAAGGGGCATTTCTCTTTCAGCCTGCTTTTTTATGTGTCAGAACATCCTGCCACTGAAATGGAAGAGAATTAAATTTCTCCCGCTGTTCCTCTTATCCATGCAGGGGTTTTTTTGTTTTGTTTTGTTTTGTTTTATTTTGTTTTGTTTTGTTTTGTTTTGTTCTTTGCCTTCACTTTAAATGACAGGAAAGTCTAAATGAAACAGATAAACTTTGAATTAACATTGCTTTAGGGAGGAACATCTAAGCCCTTTAACTTTCTGAGTCCTTCTAAAGAACTTTGTCCTGGTGGAGCACCAGCTCCTAAATCTCTATACAGTCAGTGCTGATTCTCCACACCACTTAGAAACAAAGGGAATTGAGACCATGCCACTGATACAGGTCTGCATCTTGGGATGCTCAGAAGTGGCCCCTTTGTTCAGAACATTCAGGGGATATGAGGTTAGTAACATGTGAAAACTTCAGAAACATAGGGGTCACAAAAGAGCTAGACAGCTCACAAGAAAGCATTTTTTGTTGGCCTTTCTCAAGGAAATCATGGTCATTTCTAGTACTTGGGGATTAGTGTTGTGTTGTAATAAGGATCATCAAAATCTGAAATCTTAGCTAGGTGTAAATTTGAGCTCTGCCATTTAGATGCCATTCCCTCATCTGGAAAGTGGGCTGATGATAATAGAACCTGAATTTAGAGGCATATTATGAACATTACATTATTATGTTATAAAAAAATGTAGAAAAATACCTAGTACATGAAAAATGCTATACAAATATTACATATAATAACTATTTTCTTTTCATGCCACAGATGTATTTAACAGACACAAACTGGCTGTGGTACTGTTCTAATTAGGAAGCTTGAAAAGAAAATACTTATACTGCTCAATTTTCAAAAGTACAGTAAATCTTTTAGATATCTGTATTTTATATTTAGCATGTAAACTTATTCTAAAACAAGTGTAACTTTAGCATTCCCAAAAATATTGTCCTTATTTCCTTATCTTTCCTGTGATGTAGAATTTTGGAAAATAACATTACTCTTCAATATTGACCGAATCTTACTGAATTTGCACTATTCTCCAATCAAAAACTTTCAATGTTTATCTACTAGATTCAGTTAATGTATATGCACCACAACTCACAAAGTGATTTATATCAGCTTATTTTCTTTTTGAGAGGGACCTTGAGTTTCCAGGAAGTTCTGCTACCTCTTTGGTTTCTGCTATCTCTTCATCACCATCAGCACGTGTCCGGCACTTTTTCTCTTCAACTGGAGCACTGGGTGGAGGGAGGTTAAGTTCAGTTCATGGAGAAACAAGCAGAAAAAAGGTATAGATGGAAGAGAATTTTCTAGTCATGTTGAAATGGAATGGGCTGCTTTGAAATGCAGTGATTTCTGCTGTATCTGACATATGTTAAATAGGGGTCAAGTGACCCCATAGGTAAAATGTCGTGGATGAAGTATAAGGACAGTTGGGTAGTTTGACTAAGTAAATTTTTCTCTACTCTTGAAATTCATAATTTTATGAGGAATTTCCTTCATCTTCTAATTTGTTAACTAAAGAATTTAGCTGATTCTACAAGTGTAAAAATTTAATATGTTATTTTACTTTATTACAAAATATGCAATTCTATATGCTATTTAGTATATTGTGGTTTTTCAATTTATTTATGCAAAATTCATAAGGTACGACAGTCCATCTAATGGTGTTGTATCTAAACAATGATACAAAGCTCATAGCATCATGATATCTTGTTCAGACTGAAAACCCAGAGTATATTACTTTTTAATGAGTAAATAATAGATTCAAAAATATTTCTAATTATAACTAATAGATTGTGAACATGGCCAAACAAAAGTAGGAACATAATATGTGTTTGATTTATGTAATTATAGTTAACTAGAAATATTTATGAATAAGCTAGCCATTTCAGTACTAATTTATGACATTCAGAAGTGTTTTAATTATTTCCTCTCCAACAATATTCTAAGCAACTCAAAAGGGACTTAGAGTTGAGCATTTAGATAGTAGATTCTGAAACATGTCCTCTGTATCTATACTACATTTTTATTGGATTGAATAATTGGCCCTAACCAACTCCATAGGTAAAAGAAGTACTCATGAAATATCACAGCATTATATAAAACATAAGTAGTGTGTTAATAATATAAAGTATTAAATATACATTTATTTCTACTTTATATCTTGTAATCTAAATCCAGTGAATGTGCATATGTTACATTTACTAAGATATTTGATGATGAGTTCATCTGAAATATTCACTAAGTTAAAGAAGTCATTTACAAAAGACCAGCTGTTGCATGATTTCATTTATATGAACCATCCAAAATAGGCAAGTCTATGGAGGTTTAAAGTAGATTAGTGGTTGCAAGAGGCTGGAAGAAAGGTGACAGGAATGAGGAATGACTGCAATTGGGCATGGGTTTCTTTTTGGAATTATGAAAATGTTCTAAAATTTTTTCTATTGAAAAAAAAAGAAAGGAGATTGATTTCAAACACACACTACATTTCAGCATTTCATAAAAATTACATTCTAATAAAATTAAATTTATCCAATATTTCTTTTGCTTTATATCATAATTTGTTCCATGATTTCTGTGTTCTGTCAAATACACGAGCTGCAAACTAAGAATTTAAAAAATTATTTGCCTAAGAAAATGTTCAAGATGTCTCACCCACAACTGCACTTCAGGTAACTCAAATCATTGGTTGGAATAATGAATTCCAGATCAAAAAGCACTTTATGTAGTGGCTTGAGCCATTTAGAAAGCTATTATGTGAATTAGCATGCTTCCTGCTCCTTTGTAATTTGACTAGTTATCATTCAAAGGAATTGGAAGAGAAGACCATTATAAAATCAGTTAACTTCTTGTTTAGAGAAACACAGTAGACACAATGGAATGAAAAACTGACCATCTTTGAAACACTTAACTTTGCCTACAAATTTGTATTTAAGTCTTTGCCTATATCATGAGTTAGTCCACCAGCACATCTAAATACCTTCATGGACTGGTTGTCTCTAAACAGGTTAATTAATCAAAACATTAATAAATTGGAATTAAAGTAGTACTTGGACATAATAATATGATGCAACAGTCATGTGGACTCATAATAAGTCAGAGCCTGATACATCCTTAGTGGTGCTCCAGTTCAAGGCTCTTGTTTTACAAACTAGGAGGTCCAGTGTTGAGAAGTGATATTCTTAAATAACAATTTATTATGGAAGTTGCCTTCTGGATTCCAGTCTAGCATTCTCTCCACTCTACCTGAATATGTGTCCTTACACTTTCATCTTAAAGTTGTTCTTTACTGCTTATGAATGATACAGCTCACACAATGAAACTGCTAATATTTAAGTGAAGTAAAAATGTTTTTGCTGTTTTTACAGGATTTTACATTTCTACCCCAACTGGACCAGGAGGGAGACAAGAAAGAGTGGGACTTTTAAGTCTCCCTTTAGACCCCACTTTGGAGCCAGTCTGCCTTAGTTTCTGGTATGTTATTGACCCATATGAAGTAATGTTTTATTTAATGAGTAACATAGATTTTCTTATGTTGCCAGGTTCAAATTTTAATAAGATGTTATCCCAGGTTGTCCCATTACTTTTCCTATTGATAGAGTAGCAAAATGCTGGGGGAGTCTCTCTCTTTCTCTAGCAACTCCCTCACCAGAGGGGAAAAGGAATATTTCAAAGACAATAAAGTATTTAGAAGAACTCTAAAATACTCATATTCTTGTAGGAATCATTCATTTTTGCTTGTTTCCAAACTAGGTATTATATGTATGGTGAAAATGTCTATAAATTAAACGTTAACGTCAGCAGTGACCAAAACATGGAGAAGACAATTTTCCAAAAGGAAGGAAATTATGGAGAAAATTGGAACTACGCACAAGTAACATTAAATGAAACAGTGGAATTTAAGGTTGGCAAAATACTTTATAACTTCTAATCATGTATTTGTATTACGAAAAAGTTTATGGTAATACGGTGAAAAAAACTAATTTTATGGTTAAAGTTTATGGTTAAAGTTTATGGTAATACGGTGAAAAAACTAATTCAGTTTCTGAACGTAGCCAAGGCACTTTCTCTACTTTCCTAATCTTCCTCCTTTCTAAAAAAAACTCTTTAAGTGCCTCTATTTTCACTTATTCATTGACTTATTAAAAAGCACTTATTGAGGAACAAATTACTGCATGAAGTACTACTTATAATGAGCCATAAAATTTATAAAAACCTTAAAGGATATTTCAGCTTTCTTCAGCAACTTTTTAGCACAGATCAACCATACATGTCTCCTGCCTGACTAGATCTTCCAACTTTTCACAAACAGCACCTATATCAGCCCTGCACTTTTCTAGGGAATCATCTTTGCCTGTTAGAACATCCTTACTCACCGATATCCCTCCACCCTGCCCCACTCTGACTTAATTGCCATATATTTGCTGTAGCAAGAAATTCTGTGATCTGTATCGTTGGGAAGTCTCTCATCATTTATTTCACATTAGGGTGAATTAATTTTTCACATAACAACTTAATGTGTTCTCTTCCTAAGGGTGTTTGCAATTAGAATATAGGATAATCTAGGCTAATAGTTTGACTAAATGAACAATGCTTTAATTGGATAATTTCAGACAAGAGAGTATAACTTTCAGAAGATGTATATCTGGAAAGACATTGTCATCAGTGAAGCCCGAGTGCTTTCCTGTGGCTTGATAAAAAGCAGACAATAATCAATGACCCTCAACTCTAGTCCTCTCATCTTTCTTTTTCCTTCTTTTCCTTTTTCTTCTTTCTTCTGTTCCTATATTTCTTCTGTGAAGTTGTCTGCTCCATCTTTGTTGGTTTTTTGATCACTCCAGAAAGGGTAAAGGAAAATGGAACACCAAGGTAATAATAAGATGGCAGCAGCAGGGAAATAAGTATTGCAGTGACCAAATCTGGCTCAACTCACCAAGAATTTTTTAAAGGTAATAAAACTGCATCCACATTTTCAAAATGAGCTCATCACGCAGTGTGAGAGTGCCAAGTTCTACAAATATTTGCACCTAGGCTTTGTCACTTTGTTGTGAAATCTTGAGCAAGTTCCTTAGTGTCTTTGAGATTCAGCTTGTGCATATGTGAAAGGGGGAGAAAAGGAGAAGATACTTCCTATTTGGAAAAGTATCTGTCATGAAGTAGGTGCAATGAATGAACAAATGAGTGAACAGATAACTGTACATCAGCGTTGGAAAAATTAAATGAGATAATGTATGCAACGTGCCTCACATGACAATTAACATATGACAGGAATTCAGCTTATGTCTTTCCTTTCCTAAACAGGAGAGGATCCAGGAAAATCCAGCTAAAAATACCCACTGTCCTTAAAAACCTAATATGTTTCATCTGCACTGGACCTTTTCTCCCAAGCCTGTGTCTGTGTCCTCTGAGCATCACCCTCACCAGCTTCCTGGGTGAACTCTGATCCATGCCAGCTAGCCCTGGGTAGCTGTATCATACTTATATTTTCTCTTATTTCCTTCTTCTCTCATCTAAATTATCTAATCAGTGTGTATTCTCTTCAGGGTTTGTGTGCTCTAAGAAAGCAAACAGCTACCTGGATTTTTAATATTGGTGGGGGAAGAACCTAAAAGAAGAATGCTCTCCCCTGACAGATGATGTGTGTATATATGGTGGGGTGCAGTGGAGTATGACAATATCACAAGAGAAAGACAGAGATAGAGACAGAGAGAAACTGACAATGTTGCCTAACAAAGAAAAAAAAACACTAGAGAAAATTCAGACTTGTATTATGAGCACTTGTATTATAATTAGGGAGTTGGGCTCAGCTGAAGGACCTTAAAAAACGTGATTCATCAATATTTCTCTATGCGATGACTAGTCCACATTTATTTGGACATGGCAATATTGATTCTCCAGAGGACACAGACACAAAAAATCAACGCAGAGAAGATTAAGGTGGAATCATTTTATGAAATGATTGTATGCCTCTCTGAATTACAGGTTGTTTTTAATGCATTTAAAAATGCATACCTGAGTGATATAGCATTGGATGATATTAGCCTAACATATGGGATTTGCAATGTGAGTCTTTATCCAGAACCAACCTTGGTCCCAACTCCTCCACCAGAACTTCCTAGTAAGTAACCTTAACATGTGTTTTCCATAATTCAGTTATTAATATTTTTAAGCCAATCTCTTTCTGGCTTATTTTTTATTATCTTGCCCTAGTATTATTTTGTCACTGAAAATCAAAAACTTTAAAATATATGTAAAATGGAAACTAGTAAAATATTACATGTTATATATAAATTCACAGTGAAATCACTTTGTTATGCTCATATTGTTGATAATTTTAGTATATTTCCATTTTTGAAAATAATTAAGGTGCTGATTGCCATTTCATTTTCAATTTAATACAAACTAATACTTTATTCGCCATGTAGCATGGCCTGTAATCTTTTGGGAAGAAGCCTTAAGATTCTCATAGCCTTCTTAAAGAGTGATGTTAAGATCTCAAGAAGAGTTTGGTTAAGCCTGAAACCCACCAAGCTTATTTCCAGAATAATTTAATAATAATGATTGTGCCTGGAATTTGAATACATAGATCACACAAAAGATTTGTGTCCTAAAATGGTGCCTTTGTAAGACCTTGCAATAGCAGTGAGCAGGATTTCCCATGTCCTCTGGGACCTTTTTTTTTATCTCAAACGAACAAAATGGAGCTTGTGTTTACCTGTGTTCTAAACTCAAAGTGGGATCGTGACATCTCAGAAGCAAAAGATATATTACCAACCATCTTATGTCAACAGAGAAATCACTTCATACCACCTTCAGATTCAGACTATGGGATTTGAGCAAAAACAAACAAACATATAAACTATATATGTGTGTCTGTGTATTGATATATGATATCAAACATCTATTACCTATTGTCCCTCTATTGGGATGTTTTCAGTACATTGTAGCTTTGATGCAAAAGCATCCCTTTTGTCTTTGGATAATGCTGGTTGGAAGCTCATCTAGCTCTACAGCTTTGCTTGCATTGAATCTCATAGATGTTTTAATTCTGTCATGAAACACAGCACGTTTTCCACTTCCCCTTTTGTGCCAAACACCCTTGAAAGTCTGCCCATATTCACATCAGCAAATCAGCTGGTAACCTATCCAGATTTGATTTTACTTCCAAAATTATATATTTTTCTTGCTTCTAATCTTTAAGTTAAAAAAACAAACCTGACTTTTCAGATGCATGTCTTTAACAACTCAGAAGTTTTAAAGACAAATGACTAGTATTTGGGCGTGTCAAACAAATGGGCAGCCATTAAGATGAGGAGAGACATCACACTATCATACTTGTTCCATGATGAGCAGTTACATCCCACCGAAAGGCTGGTTTACATTTACCATTGTGTGTATTAACATGTTTAGATACGTGTATGGGTTATACGTAAACTCCTCAATATTTCGAACATCCATTCACACTTTATAGATGTCTACTACATGCAGAGCACTGCACAAGAAATGTAAGCTTAGCAATAACCACTGCTAGATGAAAAATACATAATCTATATCATATAAATTTACAAATTAATCAATATTAAAAACAACATATAACTATATGCCCCTAAATATTATAAATGAGAAGATTAAGTGATAGAGGACTTTGGAGAAGAGAGTATAGAGTGGAGAAATCTTTAAGGAAGCAGTAAGATTGAGAGACAGAATGAAACTCATAAAACTGAAACAAAAGCAGGACAGTAGCATGCATTCCCACATAATAATATTGGCCACGAAATTGTTGCAAGAATTTTTCTTGACATCAAACTCAATCTAATTCATCTTTGCTTCACCAGTGTCTGACTGGCTCTATCACATAAATAGATCATCAATAAATACTATTAGGTGTGAACTAAGTCTCTCTCTCTCTTTCTCTCTCCTTTTATTTTGGCTGTATGTTTCTTTCAGTGACACAAACATTTTTGCCAAACAAAATTTTGATACCAGAATCAAAGCTTGGAAATGATGGTGAGGTTACGGATGTAGAGAATACCAACATGAATGCAATAATTTGGGCTTCACGGCATTGTTTAAGAAAAAATTGTCTCCATTTTCTGTAGGTGTCCCACATTGTTTCTGTCTATTATATAAAACATTTCCATGCAAAAAAATTATAATCTTTAAAATCACTGCTGGTCTGATAAATAATTGCTATGGATACCAGACAGTTGCAACATCTTGCTATTTCGATATTGCAGTCATTTAATAAAACAGATTGTCTTCATAATCCTTTCTGCCGGTATGTTCCTCTATTCACCAATCAATAAGTGGTCAAGAAGAAAAAAATTTTAGGTGAAAGTAACATAGTTTCATAGGATCAATATTTTAAAAGTAGCAAAACCTCATCATTATATGAAATAGAAAATTCGAGGCAACTTTTGGGCATAAAATCATACATATGTAAATAAAACTATAAATATGATTCTCTATATTAAAACTTTATCTAACCCACACAGTCCTCATATCTATTCCAATCGGAAAGAGAAAAGGTAATACCTCGAGGTCAAGGAAGCATGATATCCCTGCATATTTTCACAATAGGGAAATTGTAACGGTAGAATAACCATCTGATTTTAAAATATAAACTTTCAGATTTGCCCAGAGAATATTTGTTCCAGTTTCCAACTGGTTCACTTCAGGGCAATATTTAGCACAGCAGAAAATGTTAATTACCATCAAATGCATTCTGAACAATTTCATTCTAATGCCATTTGCAACTGGTTCAGTGAAATTCTTATTTGAGCAGAGCTTTTCTAGTTCCAGATCACTGACTTGTTTAAGCAGAAACAAAGGGAAACTATGGCTGACTGGCTAATAGCCTTGTCTTTGGCTCTTAAAGAGCATTTAAAGAAGAAAATAACCTCAGTCAAGTAACTAACTAGCAAAGGCCAGTTTTTTCTGTTGCTCCAGGTAGTGCCTCGTTTGGGGAAAGGTAAATTCAGTTTCCATAACCTTAGGGAGTCTTCCATTTTGTGATGTTAATCTGCTGCTGCACCAGCTCTATGATTTTTGCCTTGTGACATTAGCACAAATAATTTAAATGTTGGGCTTGTATTGAGCCTACTTTAAAAAGTTAACATTCCATTGCACAAATATAATGCCAATTTGCAACACAGTTGGGATGATTCATGGCAAGTTCGCACTGAGTAATAGTACTAGATATATACAAAAAGAAATCCACATTTCAGCCCCTGACTTACTTCCAGACTGTTAAAACTAATTAAGGCAGAAAAAGGACAAGCTAGTTTTAGCTATTGTAGTAGTCACTCTATTTCTACATTTTGCTCAATTCTGCCATCATTAGGCCATTTTCCATTTCTAAAGACAAAATAAAAGTTTATGTGAAGTTTCATAGGCTTGATATTATACTTAGAGTGAAATAATTTTTAATTTTGGTTATTCCTGTAAAAAATAAATCAGTACCTATTTAATTCCCTTGTAATTGATGACCACGTTCAAGTCGAGCTGCTGGTCTTTTATACTATTAGTATGACTTGATATTCAAGCCCTCAGCAAATCCCACATCAACTGCACTCATACATTCCTAACTCAGTGTGTTTTGGGCTCTTCTGTTTTCATCTTCTTACCTTCAAAACGAATAGCTTATTTATTAGAGTTATTATTGGCTAGATTGCTATTAACGACAAATAAAATTTAAACCACAAGGAATAAAATTTGAACTACATTGCCACAAATTGTAATAAAAAAAATTTTATCATGGCTGATCACCATAACCTGTTCACAGAAATATAAATTTTGACAAACTGAACCCCAGATTTTCTTTTCATTTTACAACCTCAGCTTTTAAAATGTTGTCTGTAATACTGTAGGGCTTGTTATCTGTTACTCTGATAATAAAAAATAATTGCTGATTTGGAAAATCAGCCACTTTTAACATATTCAAACATCAATGTGAGATATTTTAACTTAAAATTTACTTATTATTTCCCTCGCATAAGAGTACCCATCAGCAACTTACTTTTATCATCCTTATTTCATGTTACAAATATCGTGTAAATTAATTTGAACCCTCCTACTGCAAGTGAAAGCTGGCCTCCCCTTCCTTCCACCCTACAGTGTAAGCCTCCACATTGACACATATCTCATTATGCCAGAGCGTGGATTAAAAATGACATGCCTCACGAAAAATATCTATCCTGGACAACCAGTTTACAAGATGCTGCACATTATTTACATATTGCATGTAGTGGAAATCCCTATTGGCATAGTAAGAAATTAATCAGAATACAAATCTTTGAGAGAACAGTGCCAAGAAAAAGAAAAATGGAAGAATTTAACAACCGTGAATGTGCAGAGTTCCCTGTACCACGCAGGCTATTTAACTCTTGATCTCTGGGTGAAGATGATTTACTAAATGACACAGCATGACTGTGATCTCCAGAATTTCATGAGTTTTGGGCTCTTCTGTTGAGAAGCACATGCTGCATGTCCATTATAGCAGCACCACCATGAAAATAAATTGTGTCGTCATGTTTAGAATGTCTGAAAGAGCTTTTGCCAGTCCCTTACAATCATCTACATACAGAGAGTAACTGATATAGCTTATAAAGCCAAGGATCAGAGCTATCTTACTGATCAGTTATTTGATATAAAATTATGTTTGCAATGTATTTCAAAAATTATTTAAGTATTTTATTATTTTTAAAAGTATTTTAAAGCGATGGATTTTCCAAGGTTTCTATTCAGTGGAGAAATGCTAAGTCAACTTCATACCTTGACATACTTAACAGTCACACTTGACAACATTTTAGCTCTGGCTGTGTGTTTATTCAAGTCTCACCTACTCGTCTACAAATGAGTACTGTCAAGTACTGTAAGGTACTGCCCAAGTGTTCAGAGAGGTGAACATTCAGTACCTTCTCCAAGTTGGTTACTATTTACTGTATTAGGAGTATATGATTTTGACATTTTCCTGTTCCTTGAAGAGAAAATGAGAATGCTTAAACAACAACACCCCCCAGCCCCCACCGCATCAATGGCCACGCTGGCCGTGACTCAATCTATGAACTAGAAAGAGCTGGTGTTCCTCAGTCTTTAATCTGCAGTTTTATGTTTGTCCCTGCAGCTACACTTTCCCTTCTCCATTATTTCCCTTGAGAAGACAAGGAAGCATTGCATGGCACCTAGAATTGCTAAAATTACATGCATTGTGTACACGGGAGTTGAGGGATTATAGTGAATCTTTTTTCAGAAGTCTTTGCAAGACAGTGAGTCACACGATCAAGGAGAGGATTAGCTCAGAAGCACAGCTGCTGTGGGAGCACGTAGTCTCCTCAGACTTTCCCTCACCCCTTCCAGAAGATGCACTTGCCCTTGTTGTGCATCATTACTCTTTCTTTGGTTCCAGTGCCTTCTTCAGCACCCTGTGTTCACTGCTTTCTTCCTTCCAGACCTACCCATTGTTGACCTTACTTGTTAGTGCTCTCATCTGTGTTCCCTTCTGTCCTCCTCTTTGTCATGTACCCAAGTAAACATCACATACCCACCAAGTGCCACTTACTGAGACTCAGTCTAAACCCTGCCTATGGCTTGGACCACATGGTTGAAATAATTTCATTTGATCAACCAGTAAGAGACAGTAACGTACTGTGAGATGAGCTTGAGGTTAACTGAGTTGAAGTCTTGACTTTATACTGTTTATATGCACAGCATTAGCAAGTAACGGAATACCTCCAATGCCCAGATTGTCCATTTAAAATTGAAATAGTAATAATAATTACCTAATTCACAAGGATGCATTGGAAACCAGTACTGAGTATGCCAGGTAATGTGTAGGCACTTTTCATAAATTATGTCTGATTTTTACAATGACCCTGAAAATCTCTAATATATATACATATATCTTTTATATACAAGCAAATCCAGTCTCAAAAAGACAAATAACTAACTCAGAGCAACAATTTTAATCCACCAGCTTCAACACATCTTTCTTTTATACACCATCTTCTCTCCCCAGATGAGACAATGTGCATGGAAACTTTGCAAACAATAAGGTTTTGTAAGAGGTCTTATTATTCTTGCTAAGCTCATCTGGCTTGGGACAAGCCTGGCCCAGGAGGGCATATAAGGCAGACCAAGGCTTGTCACCTTGCAAACAGGATGTGTTGGCAATGATACTACTCTGAGCCACAGCAACTGCCTCTCTCTGTCCCACTGTGCATATCATAACACCCAAATCTAAGAGGATTATTACATACAAGTTTGGAAGATGCACATGGGTTGAAGGGATCTATATAAATGAGGCAAGTAACATGTAAAAGAGGGATCAAAGAAGAGGATATGACTGAACTCACTGCCATAAATGTAGAGACATTTAATTTTCCCTCCTGTAATCTGATTTCTATTCCTGAGTGTAAATAATTCTTCTATCATCTGTCTTTAATGATTGGGAAAATATATACTTATGTCGGTTTTCTATATTCTTCTAATTAGGTTACTTTTATTCTTTTCATTTTAAATGTAACATGGTAATAAAAAATAAGATAAAATTAGGATACTTAAAGTAGTTGATGAATTTTTACAGTACTTTAGAATTTTCTGTTAATAAGTCAGATAAATATAAATTCCAGAACTTCATAAATTCAACCTACCCATTTGAAAAATCAAACTATTAACTGAAAGATCTGTGCTCTGTTTTTCTAATAAATCAGCATTAAGTTCAGTCCCAACTTGACTCCTGGACAGTCTAGGGCAATTATTTAGCAAGTAGAGATTTTGTTTGTCTCCCTTTCTTGATGGCCAAATGCCACAGTACAATATTCAGGATGGTGAAGCTTCCTCTCTACTGAAAGAAAAAGGTAGAAAAAAAAAAGAAAAGAAAGTAGAAAAACAAGAAATATCATGATTAGTGATTTATTAGCCCTTCTGATAAGAGATTGGCAGATACAAAATTCATTCTACTATGAAGATTCATTTTTTTATCTGCAGCAGAGGGTTGATACCTTATCGCATGAAGTCTATTTACAAAGGATGCTCATCCAAATTGTTTCCTTGCCCAAATAATTTTGGGAAATACTGAACAGTGCTATTCCTTCTTGGAGAATCACAAAGAACATAAGAATATTTCAGATTTTGAGGAGTTCTTCAGTAAGGAGATTTATTTACCTATATTTTCCCCCTTATTTAAGAGGCATGATTTTCCCTGACACACATTCTAAAATGTGTCTGTCAAAACGAATATTCCAAGATATATAAGTGGAAATTTGCTGGCATATAGTATTATGTCTCTGAAATTAACCTTATGTTACTAATGGTTTTTCTCTGCTTTATTTTTTAGCGGACTGTGGAGGACCTTTTGAACTGTGGGAGCCCAATACAACATTCACTTCGATGAACTTCCCAAACAACTACCCTAACCAGGCTTCCTGTGAGTCATTTCTTTTTCAGGCCATGAGAAAAAAAAAAATGTCTATATCAAAGTTAGATTCTCCTCTTGATACAGCACAGTAGATTATAAATTTGCCATTTCTGTACACAACTACCACATCTATGAGATTGCTTAATATAGTGATGACAAGAGTAACCGTAATTAATTGCTACCTTTTTCAGCATTTATTTTATGCCAGTCACTGCGCTTGTGCTTAATATACCTTATTTCAGTCAGTTCTCACAATCATTCTTTAAAACAGGTGATATTATCATAATCCTCCAATTTAAAAGGTGCAGAAAAACAGTAAGCAAAAGAGCCAGCCTTACTCCAGATACCACACTCCTTGATTATGCATCTAATGCCTGTAGTGAATAAAACAAGTTTGCAGTTCCATAAAATAAAGTCAGTGTAAAGTATAAAAAGCCAATGGAGACAGCCACGCCTTTTGTAAATAAAGACCAAAGTTAGTAAAACAGACAGCTAGATAATGTGATTAGATTTCCAGTATAAAAGATGAACTAACGAGACTCACTGAAAATTTCTAAGACTAGAGAGACGACCAGACTAGTATGCTAAAAGTATACAAAGCTTATCTCTAGGTCACAGTTCTAAATACAAAAGCTCGTTAGAGCTGCATAGGGATTGCTTGCGTTAAAGATGCTGATTCCCCAGCTCATCACACAAAGATTCCACTCCAGTAGTTCTAGGAAACAGACATGTTCTTCTGCCTTCTATGGCTACACCGCCAATCTAAATAGAAAATTCTACCAGTAGAAAAAAAGGTCTCAGTGGCAGTGAAAAATGTGTTCTTAGAAAATTTCAACTTCTCTTCCTTTAAATGATCCAGAGATAAGGGTCACTTCCATAGGAGAACAGGATCACTATGATGAAGAGATATTGGACTCAAAAAAATGAACAGCCATTAATCTAATTTGACTTATATGGGGAACTAGAGATTATCATCTCTACTTCACATTGAAAATCTCTTTCAAGTATGTCATTTGTACAAAATAATGATCTAAAAATATCCAAAAATTAGTGGAACACTGAAAAAACAGTTTGGAGAAATGTATTAAATTTATTTTTTTATTCAACAAATATTTATTGATTACTTTGTTAGGCATTAAGGTAAGCAAAGAAGAAACAAACATAATGCAGTCTAGATAAAGACTCAGATAAGTTGTCAGGCATTACAAAATGTCTAACGTACTGTTAAAATAAGGGCAAAAACGGGAGGCTGTGGAGGGACATGGAAGGTTCTCAGCCTACAAAAGTTTACAGGTAGATGACCTTGATTTATTCCTGAATCTCCAAGCAGAATTAATTAATGATAACAAATGAGAAAATTGAGGTGTGAAGGTATTTCACACCATGTTAAGCAGTTTGGATTTTATTCTGTGAGCACTGAGGAGACTTTAAATGGTTTACAGGAAAATAGTGATACAATCAAGTTTCCTTTTTAGATGGAGCCATCTGGCTGTGAGATCAGAGAGATGGTGAGGGAGGAGAGCCACCCGCATCACCAGTTAGGAAATGAAAATAACAGTGGCTTGAACTCAGAGGGTGGCAGTGGAGACTGAGAAGGGAGTGGGAATCCAAGGATTTAGGAGGTAGTGTTGGCAGCCCTTGGAAACTGGCTGGATGTGGCAGGAGAGAGGAGGTCAAGGAAGATGCAGAGGTTTCTGTGAGTGGATGATTAGTGGTACCGTTTGCTGAGACAGAAAGAATGAAAACAAGAATGAGTTGGAGAAGGAATAATTGTGTGTTCCCTTTATTACATGTTTAATCTGAGACACCTACACCCATACACAGTAAATAAGTTGATAAATGTATCTACTTCTCAAAAAAGGGTGTAGAAAATGAAGACTATCACTATGTTGATAAAATGATCTTACACAAATGAATTATTCTACAAAACAGAAATATATTCACAGACATAGTGAACAAACTTTTGCTTACTGGGGAGAAAGGGCATGGGAAGGGATAAATTGGGAGTTCAAGATTTGCAAATACTAAATATTATGTAAAAAATTGATAAACAACAAATTTCTTTTATATGGCACAGGGAACTATATTCAATATCTTGTAGTAACCTATAATGAAAAAGAATATGAAAATGCATATATGTACATATATGACTGAAACATTATGCTATAAACCAGAAACTGACACAGGTAAATGGACTATATTTCAATTTTTAAAAAAAGAGTGAATGAGAATATTCATCAAGAATGAGGAAAGAGGCTAGAACAAAATCTAAAGACAAAATCATTTAAGGAATCAGTAAAGAAAAAGAAATGTTTCACAGGCATAGAAAACAAACTTATGGTTACCAAAGGGAAAACATAGGGGAGGGATAAATTAGGAGTTTTGGATTAGCAGACACAAACTACTATATATAAAACAGATTAAAAAAACAAGGTCCTACTATATAGCATAGGAAGCTATATTTAATATCTTATAATAACATATAATGAAAAATAATATGAAAAAAAGTGTATATATATATATAATGACTAAATCACTATGCTGTATGCCAGAAACTACCTCAGCATTGCAAATCAACTAGACTTCAATATAAAAAGTAGAACGAGTGTTTATTGATACTAATTTGTGTTGTTTTGCTTCAGTTTTGTTTCAAAATGAACTAGCAACATATAAATAATGGCAACAATTACTTAAAAGAATATTAAAGTTTAGTTACCGTACAAACTGCATTTTAATCACCTCATTTTTCCTATGAATTTAATCATGGAAAATAAAATAAATGGAAATAGAATGTCCATAACTTTAGATATTCATAACTTTTGGATTGTAGGAGTAAAAGGCTATTTGCAAGCTTTGATTAAAGTATTCCATTTTATATGAAATAAAACAAATTCAATTACAGTAAATTATTTCATATTTAATTGAAATTTTACTATAAATATTCTGGATTACACAAGACATTTCTTCACATACATACATACACAAACAGCTTGGAATGTTGTTTTTTATAAAATGAAAAAATCTTGGAAAGTGATTTGAAATCCTCAAGAGATTGAAGTTTTTAAGAGAAATCAAAAGAATTCTGCTTAAACTAAGTGTTGCTATTTATTACTTTTAAGGTGTTTGGAATTTAAATGCACAACAGGGAAAAAATATCCAGCTTCATTTTCAAGAATTTGATCTAGAAAATATTGCAGATGTAGTTGAAATCAGAGATGGTGAAGGAGACGATTCCTTGCTGTTAGGTAAGTCTCCGACTGAAGTGTTGTGAATGTCAAATGGCTCAAGACGTTGGACTGAGAGCATCTCTGAATAAGTGCAGTCACACTTTCACAACTAGCAAAATGAAAATACAACAGCAGAGTAATGTCGAATTTCACTGAAGCTTCCAATATGAGGCATGTTTGCAATGACGACAGAATAATATTCTTCTTGAGTGTTCTTGGCAAGCCAGGATTAATAGCTTTGCATCAGCAGTTCCTTCCAACTGATACTAATTCACCACAGTAAGCATTACACCTTGTAGACTAAGAGCTAAGAACACCCTTAATGCAGTTTTCTATGCATTATGTGCACATCGTATGTCCATAGATAGCTGTTCAATTAGGTTTCATTTCACTTCAAACTAAAGAAACAGTTGTGGGTTTTATGCAAAACTTTTAAATAATTTGTATTTTATGTTCCATTATTACTTTCTCTGTGTCTCTAGTACTAGTTGCTTCTATATGTCTCTGAGAATGATTTAAAAAATTGACCAAAGTTGATTTTCCCTATATTTATTGATCATTAATTTTTTAATAGACATAGAGGAAAAGTGTACTATTCCAGGGGAAATTATTATACCTAGATCATAAAATAGATGCTCATATAGTAAAGATCCAATAATAGCCAATATCCTATTGAACTACTTATTAAGAAATTGTCTCTCGATAAGTCATGCATTAAACTATGAAAATGCATGAAAGGTCAACTGAAATGCAGAAACAACACAACTTACAAGTAAAAGTGTCTTATCTAACTGTGTTTTAGACCTATATTAATCATTTCCTATAAAATCTGGCCAGATAGCTATGCAATCACATGAACACTGCAACCAATGGGTAAAAACTCCAGAGGGTACTTTCTATAGCAATGAAGGAGCTGAGTGGTGGAGAGGGTTCCCCAGCCACACTCATCCATCACCCATTATGCAGAGTTCTTCAGCAAAATCCCACCAAGTTCTAGAGTATAAGTTTCCTGGGAGAGGATTTTGAGAGCCACACACAGAACAGATAAGTAATGAAAGTCTCAGTGAGGCAAGGAGCCTCGTGCTAGCAAGAACCGAGGAACTTCAAATATGATTTTCATATATGCAGTTATAAACGCATTTTGAGGAGTTTTTCCATTTTCAGCTTGCATTGTCTTTCTAATAAAAACTACAGTGTCTCATTATCTAAGAAAAACCCATTTTTATCATTTTACCTCATAGTATTTCCATCAATCATTGAAAAGCAAGTAAGAATTCCAAAAAGATCTCATAATCATAGTTTTCAAATTTGTAGACAAGACATTCTTTTGAAACAGAATCACTTTCAAGGACTCCAATGTATATTGGATTCATATATATATACATAGAGAGAGAGTGTGTTTTTTAGTCAAGAGTATTTTATTGTTTATGAAACCCTCAAGCCCAGGGATTAGATGGAAATAATTTGAGAGCTACCATTTAGGTTTATTTGTCTCTAATTAATTCATCTTTTGGATTAAGTTAATGATTCAACTTATAAAAAATGTCGAATAAACTTGGACAAAAAATTATTAAGGGAGACTATAATCACTGTTATTTTATAAAGGTCTTTAAAAGCAGGAAAAGAATCATTTTTCTAGGGTAACATGAGCTTTGAACAGTGGTGCTAAGCCAGACAATATTGTGAGTCATTCATTGTTAAATCATAGAGGTATAGAAACCTTAATTAATACTAGAAAAAGTCATTGGGGAAGTTGGCTTTCCTAGAAGCATTGTCTAAAATGTAAAAGAATGTACACACTCACTTACACGTGGCTATTCTGCAGCGAGCCATGCTGCACGTTGCATACATCTGGAAGACAATTGAGGAAAAGGATCTATTTTCCTCGAGTTGAAGAATTGTCTCACTAATTATCTCGTTTTCCTTTGGAGCAGCTGTGTACACAGGGCCTGGTCCAGTAAAGGATGTGTTCTCAACCACCAACAGGATGACTGTTCTTTTTATCACTGATGAAGAGTTGGCAAAGGGAGGATTTGAAGCAAATTTCACTACTGGGTATCACTTGGGGATTCCTGGTAAGTGCACTCAGGATTGCATGTTGCCTTGTAACTTTTGGAGCAAAACCATCCAAACATACAGGACTTAATTTCAATGTTTGCATGCTAGTGCACTCATTCATTCTTCCTCATCTTAAAGGAGATTTTCTTCCTTTCAACCTCTTTAACCACTACCTGATTTTGTTCAAAGCAGCAATCCACACTGCTTTTTCAGCAGACCTATTTTCACTTCTCTGGTGTGGCAAGAGTTGTGCGTTTTGTTCCTTGCAGAGGGGCATTTTAAACTGTAGAGAGAGGTTCTTGGCACTGTAAGGAAGGAGGATTGGCTGTCATGATCCTTTTGCCAAGAACGTCTTGAGAGAACAGCAGGGAGACAGGCAAGTGAGCTGTTTGGATGCCAACAACGTCCAATTAAGAAATTAACATCATTAACTTCTTGGAGACAAGCCATGTAAAGACACTGCCATGGAGGATGAGGAATTTGATGCTGATATTTGCTGGGATGCACAACCTTATTACCCTGTAATTTTATAGTATCCATAACAAAATCAGCAGGAAAAACAAAATGGTGGCCTGCCTGCTCATCATGGAGATTATATATATATATATGTGTGTGTGTGTCTTTTCATTCAAATATGCAAGATATGAAGCTACTCTGTATTCAACAGTCTGCAGAGAATTTTTATAGCTTACTGCTTCACTTGGACTATGATGATTTTAAATGCTTCTGTCCCACAACTTAGTGGTTCTCTCTAGGTACAAATATGTCAGGTAAACAGAACACACATTCCTCCTATGTTGACCTTTCCCTTCCATAGGAGATTATGGTCAGTTTGTCTTTAGCCAGAATGTCTAGAAAAGAGGTAGTATTGGAGCATTGATCTTCATCTGGCCTATTATCTAATCCCAGATTTATCTGTGCAAATATCTGTCCCTCCACTCACCACCGGCCCAGGCCTTAGACTCCATCCCAGAAAATTGTACACTTCCAGCTTTGCTACAAATGTAGAAGTTGACCTGTAGCTTATCTACCCTCTGGCCCTGAAAATAAGTCATAAGAATTGTTATTATGCAAGCTACTTGGGTGGGAGTAAATGGTAGCCTAACCAACTTCCTGTTCTTCTGGATTTTGTGATTGGTCTTAGAAGCAGCTACTTATGATTTATGAGCAACACTGACAGGAATCAATCAAAAAATCAGTGAAATAAGCAAACAAAACTATGAAGGCCTATGAAAAAATTTACAGCACGAAAGAAAAGGAATAAAGACTTTGAGACTGACAGACAATTAGAATTTATCTCAAAACAGAGTACATGAAAAAGGAGAAAATGTAGAAAATATGATTTAAAATTATCTTAATTTATAAATTAAATTATTTGTTTTTAAATTACATTTATAATTATTTTTCAAAACAGCACAAAAGGAAATATATTGACATGAAAATATCACTGGATGTTATGTACTTATGTATATATGTGTATAAATATAATGGGTAACATATATAATGTATATAAAATCAGAAACATAGAAGAAAAGTAAATCACTGCCTTGGAAAATGTTAATCAAGACAATTTTGAGACTACTATTTTGAACTGAGTTACTAATTCTATCCCTATGTTCATCTATGGGCAGAGGAATTTCTTATTGAAATTCTACCACTACTAGATTATTTTTTCTGATTTGATCAGAGTTTCTTGTTAACAGTGGAAACTGCATGGTTTTTTGGTCAACTGCACACTGATTCAAAGTCTCTGGCACCAAAATACCACATTTTCACAAAAATGTTGCACAAAAGCATGATCAAGAATGCTAAAACAATATATAAAGAGACAGAAAAATGTGTGAGTCTGTGATAGACATGCAGGAAAAAACACCAACCCACAAGCTGAAAGTGATAGTCATTCAGAAGGAAAAAACCCATCAAAACTAATATTGAAAGGTATAGTGGGGGAAAAAAACTATATACTTTCTAGACCATATTAAAGTGACTGAAAAATGATACAGTCTTATCGTTTATTGTAAAAAAATTTACAAGCAGAAATCAGTGTTATAACATTTCCTATTTGAAATTTTAAATTTCCATAGGAAAATTTTTCAGCACATTTTTAAGGAAAATAAATAGAATCACCTTTCAACGATGTTAAAAATCAGTCCAGCTATATATTTTAGTCATTTTCTGATGAATATTTAAAAACAGTGGAGTGGTATTTCTAAATTTTTGAGAAGAAACTTCCACAGTAAAAAAAAAAATGTATAGGCATTAATATCCCTTGTATTTGAATGCAATAGAATTCTGTGCTCTGTTCTATAAAGCAGCTTAAAATAGAGTAAGAAAATACCTAACAGCAATTCTCTTGGAGGGAAGGGGCTCCCAACTTGCTTTCCTAGAATTTCGTGCAAGGAATTTTTGAAAGAAGTACTATATTTTTAAAGAAATGGAGATGAATAGAAAAACCGTCTGAACTAATGAGATAAAAAACTAAGAGCTCTAACCAATAAGGGAGTGAATTTATTCACGAATCCAAACTACTGAAATAATGATTGAGCCTTCCACCATCTGCAAAAGTGAAAGCATTTTGAAATGAAATTTTAGAGAAGTAGTAGGTCTTTAAATCAATGTTTTAAATAGTAAATGAGAAGGGAAGAAAGAGGTGGAAAGAGAATAGATCGTGGAAAAGAAGGTGGCAACATCTCTCCCATCAAAAATAATACAGTTACTGGCTTTAATAAGAAAAGTATGCTAAGCATTTTGAAAAATAGTACAAGCAATTTCTATTCAAGATAAAAGACAAAAGAACTTAATCTATGGCTTCCAACACAAAATAGGTGATTTATGGTGTAGATGTTTAGATTGATTTGCCCTTCGGGTAGATTTTAGTTACTGTGATTAGTATTTAAGCATAAATCATTTAGAGAAAATTCCCTTGACTGAAGCTAGAATGGAGTCTTCCATGACCATCACTGTGTGCTGAATACACTGGGAATGCGGTTTCATGTTCCTCTTGGACACGGGACAGATGCTGCGGGGGAATAGAAAATAGAGTGATTGAGTCATCATCGGCACAGTCTTCTCCCAGGGAGATTTTTACACCAAAAGGCTTAAAAGCAATTACAGAACCAGGGAGTTGGCAGTGGAAGATAATCACGCTGGTAACAGAGAGATTAAGCACACAGATCTGTTTATATTGGTGCTCTGCTTTGCTGGTCATTTTAGGAGAAAAAAGCGTAAAAGGCACAGCATCCATTTTCAGCATTTATGTGCTTTATTTATCTTCTGAGATACTTTGGGGACACCTTCCAAAGCATTCAGTTGAAATATATGTCTATTGTATAATGTATTTTTGTATCTCCTTTCTTTATCTAATTTTTAACATTTTATTTACACTAAGGTATATGAAATACAGATTTATTAAGATCATTCTCCTATACATGTCCCCGTATTGCACTTTTCTGAATCTCAGAGTCTTAATTTGGAATTCAATTGTGCTTATCAGGCAACTGTGGAAGAGGTGGCTGATTACATTTGGGGGTTTGGAGCCCTCCCCAGATTGAGTGGCGTGTGCCTTAGAGATCAATTCAGTTCCATTTCAAACCAAGCATATGCTGACTAAATGAGGCAGGGCTATGGGAGACTTCATAAAAAGAAGATGGAGAAATTCAATTCTTAGCAATATTTCTTTCCCTTGCTCTCACCATGGGCACAAAATGATCAGAAATAAGACATCAGAGGCCACAGAGAGTTAAACTTTTGGATTAAAGTTTGCTTAATGAAGTTGAGCCGTTATATGTTGCAAAAAATCAGAATCCAGTTCATGTATAGGAAGGAAAATTTTGAGAGAGTTTATTTACACTTCTCAGAATTTGACATTTTTATTCAGTTAAGCAAAAGTGATTATTTTGCCCCATTCAGCATTTTTTTATCCAATACATTCATCTTAGAGAAATAGGTTCATTTTTTGATGTTCATAGGGGATAACCCTAATCACATTGGCTAGAGCACAAAAATGAATTAGTTTTCAGATATTTACATGTTTCCATTCATATTTTTATTCAAATATTTAAATTTTCATTAGATGGATATGTGCTTTTCCAATTAAATGTAGCTTGGTTATACTAGTAAAAAAGTAAAATTATTAATAAATTTATCTGTGATTAAATTATTGGCATTAAAAACTCATTTTTACATAATGATTTTAACAAACTATGAAAACAAAGTAATGGGATAATTTAAAAATAACTGGTGGTGACTAACATTCTATAAGTATATTAAAATATTTGATTATGGATACATAATTAGTCTGTTGACTTTCATAATATATATTAAATATAGAGTTAAAATAAATACGTAAATTTAAACACATGTATACCTAGTTTTAAGTATTCCTGTTTTCTAAATGAAAATTAATACTAGAAAAATTAAAATATAAAGTCAGTTAAAGCATTAATGCTTGCCTGTAGAATATGTGCCCATTTATCATCCTTCTAATCTGGTTTAAAAATATGCATTTGTGAAATAAATTGATAATTACATTTGCAAGAGTCTCCCTAATAGCATTATATTTGATATATGTAACCTGTTTCTTTCATCGGGTAAAGATTTATGGAAACAACTAGGCCAGCCATGCCTTGCTTAAAGTATTTTTTTATTATTTAAACTTGGTAAGAATGAAAAAATATAGACGTTATCAAAGTTTACAGTAACGTATACAAATAGCTCCAATTACTGTTGTACGATACCCAGAAGAAAGGATTAGGTGTGTTTTTTTGTGTTATCTGGAGGAGAAAATTGCACAACAGGCATTTGGAAGAAAGAATGGCAACTTCAAAATATTAATGAAAAGGAAGATTTTTTACTAATTTTGCTGCTATAGATAAAATTGATTCTGCATCCAGTGTATTCATATTGGTATACTAAATACATTTAATTTTTTTAAATTTATTCTTATGATATACCCAAGACATAAGTAGTATTTTTTCTTATTTGACAGTCAAGGGGATTGAATCTCTGAAAGATTAATTTATTTGCCCATGATCAAAAATAAATAAAAAGAAAATGGCTAAATTACAGATCAAACCAAGATCATATAATTCCACAGCTTATGTTTTAACTACCATTCAAGTTCAAATAAGTAAATTTTTTCTTCATAAGTCATAGAATCCATTCTTATTTTTCAAATTAATAGGGTTACCGTCAGTCAACTGCCTTATTTAAAAATAGAGTTTTTGAAATCATACTTTTAAAGATTTCTTTATACTGTGTCAACTTTATTACTAAGGTTCATACTGATTTTTGAGGCATACCTCTCATTTAACATAAATTAATTCACTTAACAGCTAACAAATATCTACTGATTTTCTACTGTGTGCCGGGCATTTTGTTAAGTCCTGGGCATACAAAGATGAAGAAACAAGGTATATGGGTGTTACAGCTAGTAAATTGCATATTCAATTTGAAGAATGGACTCAATGAGAATATAAACAGAAAAAGCTTTATTTTCCTCCATCTACTTTATTCTAAACCTCTCTTTTTGCTCCTGGATATTTTAGGCAGATATCTTCACTTTTCCAGGTTATGCAATTTTCTTAACCAGGTAATTAAGACTCTCTCTTAGGTATTAAAATGTACAGTCAAATATAGCACCAAAACTTTAATATCATCTAATTCAAAGCTTTTTTTTTTTTTTCCAAATCTCCCAACTCAGGCACAAATCATGGCCCGAAAATTTAAGGTAGAGGAGAGTGAAAATACTGTCTTTAATTTCTCTCCCACTTTCTTTCCCTTCCATCTTCCCATGGCTTCAGTTTTGGGAGAAAGGCCAAAAGGAAAACTCTGTCACCACCGTAGTTTTCTCCTGGCTAACAGTGTTCCTGGCCAAATGCTAACTCATGTGCAGAACAGAGTTACGTGTTCCTTTGAGTGTTCCTTTCCCCCTTCCCCAGGACTCCCACACCATACGCACGGGTAGTACACTGCTTCCCCTTGTGATGTCTTATAACTCTGCTTAGTTCCCAATCCCCACTCGCCAGCCTCCATTCCTGCACTTCTTTGTCCTGGAGCCAGCTTGTCCTGACAGGCAGCTGTCACTCCATTACCCTTCCAAGCGCCCACATGGCCGAAAGGAAACTCACGCATGGCCCTGGACATGGAGAAAATGTAGGTTGTCTCTACCGCCCCCTTCTCTCCTAGACCTAACTACCATCAAGGAAAGGTCCAGCCAAATTTCTGACTTTTAAATTCATTGCACAGGATGTGAATACAAATCTTTATTGATATAGCTATCTGTCCCCAAACTTAAGGAAACTAAAGTCACCACCTCACATGAAATTTTTCACTTCACTTCAGTTTAGTCTGGTATTTTTTAAAAAGCATATCATGAAATCAACTTACTGGATTTTGCCCAGCATTCTTGTTATGGAACAGAATGGATGGAATTGGATACAATGAAATGGGATAGAATGAATGGAATAGAATAGAATAGAAATAATAAAACAAAATAAGAGTAAATTTTAATTTAGTTACACACGCATGCACACTTACACACACATAAGTATACACATTGCTGTGTACCCTGGAGTATGATTCAAAATATATTTTTTACTGCAGTTACAGTTGAAAAGAAAAGTCTGAAAGTGCCTGTACTAGCCCTGTGTAAGTGGCAGTCCTTATGCCTCTGCAAGGTAATAAATGTTCAACTGGGGAGTGAGAGTACAGCCTCCCTTCTTTAAGGCAACCCAGTTGGGTTCTTTCAGAGAGCCTAGAATTGGTTCTCCTGGGGCATCCCTCACTTGCTTTGCTGGATGGCCCCTTCCTCCCGTCTTCCACATGAAAACACTCCTCCTTAAGTTTCCTATGTAGGCTTTTTTAAGAAAAAACTCTAATCATTTTTGTAATAGCTGGAAAAAAAAAGTGATAGCTGGAAATTTATAGTTGCTAGACTAGTTTTGGTAATTTTTTTAAGTATTAGTATGGCTACATTTAGTACCTCTCTTTAGAACATAACAGTATTTGTCAGTGCCCTCAGATTTGGGACAACCACCTAGATTCTAAAACAACAGAAATGATTCCTTACAAGTGCCATTACATTTGGTCATCATAAATTGAGAAAGTCTCTATGGAGATGAGTACCATTTGTTTTGGAAACCATTTTCACTTGAATTGTGTATTCATGAAAGCAGTATAGTAGTTAATGATTAATATTCACTAACAGTTTTTAAAATACAGGTTTCCCTGTTTCTTTTTTTTTTTTTTTCAATTGCTTTTGCTTCCCCGTTATTATTGTCCATGTGCCACTTAGGGGAAGAAACTTTAAGCCTCTCCATATCCAACTACCATTTCCTTTCCCAGGGGACCCAAATCCCATGTGGCCCTCAACAGAGATCCCAGTGTCAGCACGTAGATGTCCCTCCCAGGCCGTAATCAGAAAACAACTTGAGGGAAGCAAATCCTTCTCCTCCAGGGAAACTAGGGCTGTCCCAGGGCACACGTCTTTAAGAATGAACAAACATATCCAGGAAACATAGTTCTCACTCCCTTTGAGCAATGAATATGTGTATTTCAAGTAGGCCTCTTTTGGCACAACTCAACCTCTGGCAAGAACCACCAGATCTACTCAGTTCCTTCCTTGTCCAGCTTCTTCATTTTCCTTCTGTGTCTTCGTGTCCAAGCACATTGCCATGACTTCAGCCTTGTCCTACTAATTTGGAACTGCATCCCTGTTTCCTTTCAAGTCACTGCTGCTACAGATCCCATTTCTTTAGACTACTTTTTCCTGCCTGACCATGCTTTAATTCAGCTCACTGTTTCCAGCCGGGTCCAACTTTGGTCCCTCCAAATAGCAACTTCTACATTTCTGTATAGTAATGGTGTGGAGGTATCCTTTGGACGGTTAAACCAAGAGGTCTCTTTATGCTTGGATAACATTCCAGTGGTTGTCATCTGTATGTTCATTTGGGTTGGAGATGTTTTATTGAAGAGAGACTAGCGGAGATTGTGAGAGAGGAATGGGACCAAAGCCATACCCTGCCTCAAAGGAGCTGCTTAAGCTTTTAGTCACACTCTTCTTTCTCAAGCCACGTCTCTGGCTTTGACAGGACTACTGCGGAAGCATTCTGAGCAATTAAGTATGTAATCGTATTCGGTATCAAAGCCAGCATAACTTTGCACTGTGGCAAAGAACTGGGGTTTAAGGAAGCAGAAGTGGGATGGGTACTCCAGAATTGCCTATTTGTCATTTCTTTATCCTATACAATGCATATTATTTCCCCCACAGAGCCTTGCAAGGAGGACAACTTTCAGTGTAAAGATGGAGAGTGTGTTCCACTGGTAAATCTCTGTGACGGGTTTCCACACTGTAAGGATGGGTCAGATGAAGCACATTGTGGTATGTTTTCTTTTTAAGAAAATACTGCTTATCCATTAACCTCTACAGTTGGATTCTACAAATATGAAAGGAAGATTAGTCCTGTAATTATTAGGGCAGATTTTGGTACTTTTGGGTTATGATCTCCTGGTGATTTCAGCACCTCTGTCTCCGTCCTGGTTAAAAGGAAAGTTAACATGCAGACCTTTGTTTTTGTTTGTTTAAATTTGACGACTTTTAATAACTTTAAGTCTAGGACAACCCATATGCAGGAAGAAAGCACAAAACACCACAAAGAGACAACAGCCCACACCAGGCACATTAGCACCATTCTTATTAACTGTTCTATTCTGTAGGTTGCCTACATACAGAGGCACCGTTATGCTCATTGATAACTCACATTCTTAGACTTAATCCTTTGCATTCTTGATTCTTCAGTATCTACTACTCCTCCTGCCTTGAGTCTTCGATTCAGTCCTACTCCAAATCTCTATAACATTATGAGAAATGGCTAGTTTTACTCCGTCCTACTTTTATTTCAAAGAAAATATTGAATGCAACTTCTTATGTGCCACGCACTATAACTGAGTGCTGTCAAACAATCTTAACAAAGTTAGAATTAATTCTACCTCAGCCACGGGAAGGTTGAGGCTTGGAGAGGTTAAGTGGCTTCCAAAGTTCCCTATAAACACCTAGTACGGGCTAGAGCTGTGTTTTCAACCTAAGTCTGTCTAATTCTAAAGTCAATGCTTTTCCTCTTTTTATAAGAAAAACAAGTAAACAATTAACGTTCACTTACAGAATTACAATATGGTGTCTGTGGATAAAACTACTGTTGGTGATGTTTTAACTGTCTGATAAGCCAGCTTAGCTTGGCCCAGTCCCTACCTGGCCTTAACACTCTATCCAAAACAGTTGTAAGATGGAAGGGAGGATGATGGAAAACAAATAGCAAAAGAAACAAGCCAAAGAAAATAGTTTCTGGGGAAAGAAGTAGAAAAAAAATGCCTAAAGTTATCGCTGAACTTGAGTTTTCCTTCTTTCAAAGACTAAGCTTACAAGCTATGCTCTTCAGAAAAGATTTACTTTCTTTTTATTTGCTGTATTGCATATCTCTGCCCTTTCCACTTTTATACTGATATGAAAGAGCAAAATTCAGCCTGCCAAATTTGTATTTTTCAACTTAAGACTTCCAATATACCCTTAATAAAAAATACAACCAGTCTCTAAACTCTAAATGTTAAGAACATTGCATGTTTAGTTTAGAGTCATTTTTTACTTTTATCAACTTAGGTCAAAATGACTCCATCTTGATCTAATCTCTTTAGTGCGTCTTTTCAATGGTACAACAAGCAACAGTGGTTTGGTGCAATTCAGAATCCAGGGCGCATGGCATGTAGCTTGTGCTGAGAACTGGACCACCCAGATCTCAGATGATGTTTGTCAGCTGCTGGGACTAGGGTAAGTCATTCTACTCTGCTCTCTTTTAAATTATTCTCAAGCTTTTTTATGGGTCTTAAAGTGGGTTTATTAAGAAATTTAAAATTTCTGAAAATTATCTATTTAGAAAATACACATATTCAAAAGGAAGAAAATAAAAATCTAGCTTAACCCCATTCTCAAAAAACAAGCACAGTTAATAGCCTTTTTATAAATATTACATAAATACAAGGATATAGTAATAGTATATTATAAAATTACACAAAATATCATATTATGCTCTGTTTTTTAGCCTACTTACACATGAACATTTCTCATAGCATTAAATATTTTCTATAGATTATCATTTTTAAGAAAATGAAATATTCCATTTTCTGCTATATGGTGTAATATATATATAACTAATTGCAAGTGTACTTTAGAGAATATGCTTTTGCTGTATCTTCGCAACATGTTTATAATAGTTCTTTTGGGAAATTTGTAGCAGTATAATTGTGAGAAAGCATATGCAAAATTGCAAGACTTTCCCAAGAAGGGTGATGCAAGTGATAATTGCATGTTATGGACTCACCAAAACTTTATTATACCTGCCAATTTAATGTCATAATATATTACATCAAATATATAAGTTCACCATATTCATTTTTTTACCTTCCCATCAATCTCAAAAGTGATAAGATGAAAATGGGAGGTAATAAGTAGTGAGGATTTACTTCTTTTAAGTTGTATAATCAGTCCACTCTAATTCACCATTCTGACCCTTCGTTATTCATGATTTTGGAGATCTAACCAAACGCGGTCAGATGTGAACGTTTATCACTTATAGCACTGTATCATTACCAGGCTGGCCTGTCATATTCAACTACAAAGTCTGTAAATGTAAGAACCATGTCTATTTTATCATTGTTGCATTGCTAATATCTAGACTTACCTTTGTCTCAAAATACAGGTGCTAAATAATCTGTTGAAGTACTAAATTATTCGTTATATAAAATATATATATGTATAAATATATATCTAACTAAATATATGTTAAAAGTATACATTTCTATATTTGTCAGTTATAAATCATTATAATTTCCTTTCTGTCCTGAACTGGAGAATGATTTTCTAAATTATTTTAAAAGATTACATAAAATTACAAAGGAAAATAATTTAAGTCCACATGCACACATGCCCCCAGCATTTCCCTGTTTATCTCAACTATTCTTAGTTCATCAAAATCAAATTTAATAGCTTTCCTCATCAGGGGACCTCTCTCTGATTAATAATTCATATAACAGTCTTCATGCTATACACAGATTTTTAAAAATTGATTTCAAAATGTTTATTTTCTAACCCCCAAACCTATGTTCCACTAGAAATAACATTAGTGAAGTGTTTCAAAGTGTTTTTTTTTTTCAACCCAAAACATTATTTTCCACTAAAAATAATGTTAGTGCAGTGGTTAGGTCCTGGTGTCGCCGTAATAGCTGTTTAATTCCCAGTAGACTGGGAGAGTTAAATTGATTACTAATGCCAAGATAGTACCTAACCACCACATACAGATATTTTACAATAAGAAAATTTGTTGAGGTCCCAGTCGGAGTATCAGAAATGCTCCATAACTTCCTGCAATTGGATTGAGAGCTTTCGACTCCCTTTACCTCCTCTAATGTTACCCATTCAGAACAGGAACTCCCCAGCTCCGAGTCTCATCCAAGTGATCTCAGCCTCATCAGAAAGGCAATTCCTATCAAGATCCAAGGGAGGAAGTGAGTTTCGTCATCCAGTATGTAAATCATCATCAATTTGGTTTAGGTGTATTAGTCGGAAAATTCCTGCACTTTATATATATTTATCCCTTTAATTACACATTGCAGTTTGTGTTCTACCAGAAACCCTTTCAACATGGGGGGCTTTGAGACATAGAGTCTTGGAGGAAGGTAGGTCGTAGGGAGAATACTGTTTTTTGATGAAGAATCCACACAACACTGAAAAGGACAGTTGTTTATCCTCACTTCAAGTAAAGCGCTGGGTAAGTGGCTTGGATTCCAGATTCCTACCTTAATGTTGACTTCAGTTCAGTAGTGAGTTCATACAGCTGCGGCCCTTGGAAGTCGTTTGTTTCCCCTTCTAAATCTGCCAATAAAACGGAGGAGCTATTTTACAAACTGAGAAACTTAGTAAAGTTTAGGCTGACGAGATAGGTTACTTGACATTGTGTCCCCAGCTGATGAATCCAAATGCCCTGGGTGACTGGGCTCTTCCTGCACAGGAGCCTGTGGTCCAGTTCATCACCTTCCTAAGCAATCACTATATGATTAGAAACACAGGCATGCTTTCCATTGTGGTGTTCCCTAGAGGACATATGGGGTTAAGATGAACCATTTACAAAGATCAAAATGATCAACATCTTCTTCGGCAGAAATGTTTCTTAATGCATTTGAATAAAAATAAAATATGATAGCATGCTATTGACTCCCGTTATGTGAGAGAAGATATTAGAAAGGAAATATTTAACTTTATTAACAGTTGCTAATATAAATATATGATTTTGATTACTCCAGGTCAGAAATCAAAGCATTGGCAATCATATTCTATCTGTTCTTCAGATAAATAAGACATGGTTTTGGCTTTAAATGCTTATGTGGTACAGATAGTCACATCAATAGATAATTGCAATATAATGTGATAACTACAACGTGCTATAGGAGAACCTATATGCAATTTGTGCATGTCAGGGAAGGCTCTCTAAGACAATGGCTAGTCCAGTGGCTTGCGCCGTGTGGATGACAGCCAATTCCACACAGCTGTATACGATCTATTTACATGTTTTTCCCCGCAGCCAGATTTTGCTCTCTGGTTCACTGACCTTATTTCTTATGAATCACAGTCCTTCCAGATGGAGACCGGGACAGAGAGCTAAATTTTTTACTGGGTGTAAAGCTAGTAGTACATCCCACTGCCTTCGATACAGTATTTTTGATAAAGGTCAGGCGCTTGCTTTCTTCAGAAATGAGTCAGGTCATCTCTGCAAAGACTTTAATCTGTGGGCCTGCACTTATTACATGGTCTCCATAGAGCTCTAGTAATTGAAAGAAAGTTATAGCCTTAATGAGAATTTGCCTAGACTGGTGCATGGTAACCAAAAGAAAACTTAGCGAGTTCAAAATGATGTGTTTGGTACAGTGGAAAGTAATTTAGGAGTCGATTTATTAAAAAGGCACTGGAGTCTCTCAAGATTATTTATGCAGATAGGGCACAAAATGCAGTTCCCCACAGATTCTGGTAAGTCATATGAGGCAGATTTCATCAGCCTTCCCTTTTTTAAATGAAATATTTTCATTCCCTGACACTTACAGCATGCATAAGTAGAAGGTACTTTGAATAACATTTTCATGTCTCTGATCAAAGTATGAAAGAAAACATTTTATACTGATGCAGAAATAATCGTTAAGGAAACTTAGAGTAGTGATTTTTAAAATGAGATTTCCTAGGAAAGCACACCACCCTGTTACTAACCCAGTAAATGACCTATGCGGTTGATTTGCCCCGCTAAGCCAGTAAAAGCTAGAAGTCATCAGGGTCTGTACAGCTGCACAAAATTTAAGAAATACTAATGTTTTTTTTTAAAAATAGAGCTAGATATATGTATCCCCATCAGGCAGTGCTATAAGGAGCTGGTGCTCATGTTTAAGTCCCATGATAATCCTGTGCTAGGTATCTTCTGTTCAGATACCAGAAACATCACACTGACTCTCTTGTTCTGAAACCCAAAACAAGAAATGGAATTCCTTCAAGGTTCTTCCATTCCAGAGGTGTTTTGAAAATGTTGGTGGAGAATGGAGGGTAAGGGGTAAAATTTTTTTTAATTAGTCTTACAAATAAATAGAGCATGATAATTTAACTTCCTGTATAAGCACCACCACAGAGTTGCATTCACAATTCAGCACTGAAAATAGTTTTCTGGGAAACTGAAAAATGGAACCTGTGCTTCAGATGAGTTTAAGAAATTGGTGGACAAATTATGTTCTTGTTCATATTTTCTGTCAGTGTCCCCAGCTTTTCAGCTATGTGGGCAAAGCCTTAACAAAACTACAAAAGTATAGGAATTAGGTGAAAAAAATATAATGATGACCTTCAATTCTGAATGATTTTATTTGCTATCTTGACACAAAAATATGTAAATAACATTTTCTGGTTTTTTAGTTTTAATATTTAGTTTTTTAATTTATAAGTTCAACACAAAAAGGAAATTTTAATTTTATTCTTAGCTATGTTCCTGGGGAGGGATGGGTAAGGCAGTGGGCTGGTGGGGCAGGGGCAGCTGTGGGCAAGATCATGGAAAAAAATTTTTATTTTACTTGGTTTAACTGGCCAAGCTAAGAAGCTCACCATTTGCCTGAATTACAATGTATAACTCTGATTTTTTTTTCCTATTTCGGAATTAGAAATGCATTAATTAAGAATAAGTAAAGAGAAAATAATTAATAGCAAACTATAGTCATCGTATAACTTCCTGAGAGTAATCTTTAATAGGCTTATTATCTAACAGGGTTGGGGAAAGCACAGTGGTTGGGTAACTATATTTGCTATGAGCAAGGGAGTGAAAATAAGAGAGCCACTGACTTGTAATCCAGGAGCTAGATCGGCAGCTCCCAAACCTGGTGATACGTTAGAGTCACCTGGCCGTCGTCCCAGACATTCAGACTCGGGGCGGTCTAGGTCAGTGATTCCCACTGTGTGATTTTAGAGCTAAATTTCTGCATCTGCAACACCTGGGATGCATGTATACAAATGCTCGTGCTGGAACCCCACTTCAGACAAGCTCATCAGAAAGTCTAGAGCAGGGAGCAGCAATCTGTTTTTGAACAAGCCTGTCAGGCGATTCGGTTGCTGGTTAAAGTTTGAGAACCGCCGTCAGGGTGGGTGTCCTTAATCTTCTTCTGTGTGTCATGGACCCTTTTGGCAGTCTGGTGAAACTTACCAACCTCTTCTTAGGTACATATTTTTAAGGGCATAAAGTAAAATAGACATAATGGCAAAAGGAAATTCATTACATTGAAAAAAGTTATCAAATTATTAAATTACAAGTTATCAAATTATTAAAAATACAGTATGGTATTATATATGTCTTTATTAAGGTAATAAATACGATAGACCGGTGATTCTCATGATTACTCTAAACCAAGATGAGAATAAATGATACTTTTGATGTATGCAGTAACTGCAGTGTGACCTGAAGATCTCTGTCATTTGTTTGGGTTGCAAAATTATAGGTGTTGCTAATAATACTGTGGTTAGATGGAAAGCCTATATTTCAATTAGAGGTTAATAAAATAAAGTGTCATTATTTTTCCTCCAACTATAAGCCCCCTGCATGTTAATCATGGACCACTAGGGGCACTGTAGAACCCAGACTGGAACCTTGGCTGGAGTGAAGCCCAGAGAGCCTGGGTCTTTAAAGATAAGTAGTTGTCTCATGTCAAAGGAACCTGAACCTTTGTGTACTTGTTTCAGTAGAAAACACACAAGTTATACAAAACGTCTCTAAAGTTTGGCAGTTTGATTTCATCTGGTATTAAAAACAAAGTCAGAGGTGGGCATAGTTCAGTGGCAGAATGTGCGTTGAGGTCCTGGATTAGACATCCAGTACCTCCATTAAAAAAAAAAAAAGTGAAAATGAAATCAAACGTTTTTTTCCTACTGTAATCAGATTTAAATGCTTTATGTGAGGGCATCTCTGACTTAATCCAGGGGATTTCTTAGCTTGTCATTCTGACACCAGCCTATTTTAACTTCTCAGGAAAACTTCTTCCTCCCAATAGATCAAACACAATTAGAGAGTTTCAAAAGACTACTGTAAATAGGACATCATTAAAAGGGTATATACATATATACATATATATCTCCATGGCTAAGTTTTCACCAAACACAGGCTGGTATTAATTGCTTGCTTGGAAAAAAATCATTCCCAATTTCTCCCACTATGTATTTGAGAACATTATTGGGACTTAAGGAACTCGTTTATTGAAATGTCATTTATTTTATTAGGGAGAAATCTCTTTAATTTTGACTTACACTCTAATTTGTAAGAGTTATGTGGCAAGGAAATTACCAAGAATATAATTATACATACAAAGAGTTAAGAAAATTGGTCAGTTGTGACTTATCTACCAATAAATTTTCTACAACATAGCTATTTAGTCTCTAAAAATCTGTTACAGAGTTCGGGGGGGTTGTTTAATTTTTATTCGTTTGTTTCTTTTTTACTCAAAGGCCATTTTTTTCACTTAAAGTTTGTTACGTAAAAACAACAAAAAATTACGGTTTTCCCCAAACTAGAATATCCTCCACCATGCCCTTAAATCCTGTTGTTTGGGAAGGTGGAGGGAGGCTTCTAAATTCTAAAATAGAAACAGATAAAGGCAGGAAGGAAACTATCACCCCCTGAAATGAAAAACAAAAGTGTTCTTGTTCGTTCTGCTTCCCTTCTGAAAACTGTTTCCAACTGATCAGCCTGTAAAAAACTAATGCTGTATATTCTGTGAGCCAAAGACAATTTTGAATAAAATTGATAAAATCTAATGGAATAACATACTTTTTTCTCCTTTCCTTTAATTTTCCCTTCCTCTTTCTCTTTTCTATTTTCTTTCTTCTATATGTTTTGTTTCCCTCCTCATTTCCTTAGTCCCTTCCTTTTTTCCCCTTATTTCCTTCCATTCTCTCTTTTCCTTGCACCCTTATCTTTTTAAAAGAAACTGAGGTGATTTATAACAGAGTATATGCAGTAAGATTAATAGAATAGTGATATAAATAAGGTCCAAAGAAATAAGGAGGTAAATTGATAAAACATGCAAGGTCAGCATAATTACTAATAATTGTGTCTGAGATTCCTGGAAACTGATGACACAAAAAAGGAAAATACTAAAAATTGCATAACTTTAATTATGAGACAAGATAAATAGTACCAATTCTATGGGGAAAACAGATTTTCTTCTGACATTAAATTCTAAAGGAAATTTTGCATGTATAGTCTTACAAAGTAATAATGCATTGAAAAAACATGCGCCCTGAGAACACGTCATAGTAAACATGGAGGTTTAGATCATATGCCTCTTATTCAAAAATAAGTAAACTCCAATGGTACTGAGAAAATAATGTTACAAATGAATCAAGGATATACTACAAAGGATTAAGATTATTTTGTCCAAGATGCTATCCATGGAGATGCTGCCTCTGACAATCTAAGTATCACTTCCCTCAGCTGCAGTTTTGGTAGGAGATGCCAGGAGTTCATTTTCTTCTGAATATCGTTATGTCTGTAGGATAACAGAGAGCAGCGACCAGACTGACCCCATGGATTTCTGTCTTGTTCTTAACGCAGTGGCTTGCACAAAGGGGGAAATTGATCAGGTGAAGATAGTTCTTTTCTGTTGACATTTTTTTTCCTTCTGTATATGTCACAAAATTTTGAGTTGAGATCAGAACATCTAAAATTAATTAAGCTTATCTAAGTTTGCTAAGAGTTATGATAGTGCTGAGTGAGTGCTAGATGTGTTGCTGTAAACATGGTAAATGAATAAGCAGTTGTGGCTGAAACGCATCCAGTTCAGTTGTGGTGTTTAGGACCTGCCCACGTGTCCTGACTCTCCTAGTGGGATGCGTTGCCGTCCTTTGCCTTGAATCCCTTTCATTCACCACGCCCCTGCCTATGAAAATGCTCTCTCCCGCTTTCTGCCCTGCCAAATCAATGCCCTTCTTCCCTCCAAGCTGAAATGGAAAGCCCATCCTTCTCCAAAACCCTTTTCAGACTAATCCCACCTGGCTCAATTCATTACCTACAGCTTTTGGGTGTGACATGAGCGACAGTGCCTGGCTGCTGCATTTGCAGCATTTGTTATTATTCTCTGCAGCTTTAGTGTGTCCAAAAGCTTAAAACATCCCTCCTAAGCTCCTGCTTCAGGGAGGAATTCTTATCACAGCACATGCAGTCTGAGTAGCGAGACAAAAGAGAGGAAACCTAAGCAGGGTCCAAGAAGAGAGGCAGATTTAATACTGTGCAAGACCCCTTGGGATAGCCTTCTTTTTCTCACTAGAATTCCTCTCTGCGTATATTTTTATGCCTTCATATATGACCTCAAAAATAATAATGGTGGGTTGCATGTGTATGCTTCTTTTCTCAGACAGAATAAGGTTCCCCTGAAGCCAGAGGAGCCCTCTGAGGGCGCACAGCCTATAAAAGTGGTAATAAAGGCTTGGAAACAGGCAGTCAGGAGGCATTAACATGTCATCAAGGTGCTGCTACATGGGCGCATTTTTAGGTAATACCAAACGACAGATTTCAAACAGTCATGCAAATGCATATACAGTTATTGAAATTTGCAGAACTGGAACACATTTAGGATCTTTTTTAATGCAAATTCTAGTTTTAATTTTGAGAGCATGCCTCTCTAAAATTTAACTAATTTTTTTGCAAGAAAAGGAAACTGAGGCTTGCTTTAATTATAGAACTTAAAATATATTCTCAACAGTTCAATTTTTCAGTTATTCTGAGATTTTTGTTTCTCAAAAATAGATGGTGACTTAACACATGGTTCCTAACCTTTTATTTTGCCGAGAACGTTTTAAATATATTTTTATTGTTTCAGTCATTTCTTAAAATAAGAAGTAGTTTGTCATCAACTTCTGCTGCCACTTATATTCTGTTTACTGTGAATACAAACTGGAATAAATTGTGTTCAGTTCAAAAAAGGATGAGTTCAACTTGGCAGGATTTGAAAAGTACTCTGTCTCAAATTAAATTCCAAATTTTAACATCCAACACTGACACCTGGAAATGTGTTTATGAGCTGATGCCTCCGTGCACCACTCTGGTGTTGCAGATATCAATACTTAACAAAAAAATTAATTATGTGATTACTTTAGAAGCTTTTTCCAAAAGAATGTTTTACCCAGTTATTCTGAATAACCCAAACCCACATATCTACACCATTAACTGCAGTCTATTTTCTCATATGAAGTTTGAGACTACAAATGTAGAACACACTCTTAGAATATAAACTGTACATGTGTCTTTTGTCCATATGCACACATAATCTCTGTTTTTCTCAGCCAGGTAGGGAAAACATCACTGTGGTACAACACCTGAGAATCCTAGGGTGGAGCATTTAATATCTACTGAGTATTCTTTATTCTTAAAGCTTTGCCTCTAGCCTTCCTTTCTTCTAGAATAGGCTTATGTTAAAAATTTAACTGGCAATCCCATCACAGTGCAAGGCCACTGGTAGGTAAGTGCAATAAACAGATGCTAGATTAAACACTGATTTACAGATATTTCAGTATTTCTTGCAATTTAACTTTGTCTAGATTTTGTTTTAAATTTCCAGAGAAATAAAGGCAACCCCTCAATGTTGTCTTAAAAGAGATAGCCAAGCGATAGACTAAAACCAGTCAGAGACAATGGAGGAGTCTTAAATCCACAGCTTTGATGTATATTTTTAAGAAATTACCTTTCTGGGTGTTCCTCCACATTATCATGAGTGCTGTCCAATGACAAAATGAAAATAATTTAATAACAAGTCTGATGTCCTTTATTAAGGGTAAATAGCCCACGGACTTGGGGAGGTCTGTGCCTCACAAGAAGTAGGGCAGTCTTCCTGGGGGATTTGGGGTGAGAGTGACTTTAATAGAACATTAGAAGAGGCAAGGAAGAAATGGTCTGATCGGCTACAAGATCCAGGAGGTGAGGACCCCTGATGAGGCCACCGGCTTCTGTTTTCTAGGGCAAGGATGGCTAGCTCAAGGTGAGCTGGAGGATTGCGATTGGTGGTATGTTTCCCTGACAGGGAGGCAGTTCTTGTACATGTGGGCTGACTTAGGTTTAGATGTGTGACAGCGGCCAGACCACTGGACGACCCCTACTTTGTGGGTCCTGATATATGGATTAACTCTGTCAGTTCCTCAAAGAGATTGCTTATCAGGCAGCCAGAAGTCACTGTGGAAGCCAAAGAGCAGACCCCTGAACAAGTAAAGAATCAGATTTTATATTTGGCTACGATGGTTGTTTGCCGGCTAGCAGGTACCAGAATCACCTGGAGGGTTTGGTAACAGGCTCATCACCGGACCCAACCCCCAGAGGTTCTGAATGGGTACGTGGGTCTGGAATGGTGCTGGACAATTTGCAGATAACCCCTGGTGAGGCTGATGCTGCTCGCCTGGAGAAGACACCTGGAAAGTCCTTCATCGTGGAGCATCAGGAACACAGAAAACCACCTAGGAGAACATCCAGCCCATACAGGCATTCAGCAGAATACGGATACTGAGAACATGACCAAAGGCAGTAAAAGAAGACCCACAAACAAAAGGGAGATTGGAGAGTAACTAGGTTCCACCAACTCTTCCCTCCCAGCAAATATTTGCACTAACCAACCAATTCCAGTGATATTTCTGGAGCCTGTAGGCAAAGTCAGCACAACTAGAACCTCTTCAGATTGGATAGACATTCCTTGGTATTCTTAAAAGTCAAGATTAATGTGATGAATTGTACCAGGAGTTGCACCAATGGTAAAAATTAAAGTTCTCTAAAATCTATTTTGATCCACATCCTGTCTTCCCTAAATGTGTGAGTCCTTAACTAAAAGATTCCTGCAGTGGTGAAGTCCTTCCTGATCCAGAGCATTCCTGACTGCCTTTCGAGTTGTTTTTTTTTTAATTGAAGTATAATTAACTTACAATATTGTATTCGTTTCAGGTGAACAACGTAGTGATTCAGTATCTTAATAGATTACACACTGTTGGGGAGGAAGAAATATTCCTTTACCCTTCTATTGGGTCTACTGAGTGGTCTAAGAATTAAGTTAACATGAGACAGACTAACATTTTGTGTCTCTTAATCTCCTTCACCTAATTTCACCCCTCCCTCCATCCGTTTCCGTTCTGGCAACCCTTAGTTTGTTCTCTGTATCTGTGAGTCTATTTCTGTTTTGTTATATTTTTTCACTTGTTTTGTTTTTCAGATTCCACATATAAGTGAAAACACCCAGGATTTGTCTTCCTCTGTCTGACTTGTTTCACTTAGCATAGTACCCTCCAGGTCCGACCATTTTGTCACAAATGGCACAATTTCATTCTTTTTGTGGCTGAGTAATAGTTTGTTGTGGGTGTGTGTGTCCACATTTCTTCATCCCTCTGCCATCTGTCGATGGGCAAGTAGTCTGCTACCGTATCTTGGCAACTATAAATAATGCTGCTGTGAATACTGAAGTGCATCTTTTCAAATTAACATTTTCATTTTCTTTGGATGTTTTTATGCCTGTTTTGTTTTCTGAGCTAAAACAAATACATCTTATGTAAGTACTTAGATAAGATGATTTTTCTGCCCACATGGAAGGAATATCTTAATCTTTAACAATAATAGTAGTAACACTCATTTTTCCCTTTGGTAAATCCACGCCAGATTTTATTAAAGGAACAATCGTTGATTTATGTGCTTGAGTTACTTTTATCTGTTTATAAAATCAAAGTGCAAGGGGCTAAATTCTGGGACATTACATACAGGCGCCATTGTTTCAGCTCTCCATTCAGTGGATGAAAGTTACCAGACACTTTCAGTTTCTTTAAGGCGTTGTCTTACCTGAAAGAGAGAGGGAACACCCTCTGCTTAGATCTTTTCCTCTTACTGAGCATAACAGCCATGAGTGTGGCTTGGAAATTTCCTCCACATGCACAGATAGAAAAGGATCACGGGCGAGTATAGCCTAGGGAAGACACTGGACCTTCTTCTGAAGAGGAAGTGGGCGGGTCCTTCAGATACCCCGAAAGATAAGAACCATATCATCTCCCCGCTAATCAGAAGCAAATAGCGGGAATCAGGATGTTTCCAGCCCAAAGGGGTATTTTTATATGAAGGTTAAAATCTCGAATAAATAAAAGCCAGGAAAAAGATTAGAAAGTGAGAAGCCGGAAGAATAGAGGAGAGAGGATGATTAAAAGAAATCTTCAATTAAGGCTCACAATTGACAGCACGGATGTAACAGGTGTTCAGGGATAAGAAAGACCAGTCCACGTCTTTTGTCTTTTGTCACATGGAGGCTTTTCTGTCTCTTTCTCTGACCCATTCTGGCTCAGTGGGTTTCCAGGCTACATACCCACCCATTTCAGAGCAATAACATAGCTTCTGGCTTTAAATTAGGGCAGTTAGACTTTGAATTGAATGAAATACCAACATCAAAGCAACACACAGAAAGGTAAACAATCAACATCTCTTTTTTCTAGGTTGTTCCTAGGCAAGGTGCATTTTTTAAAAAGATGAATTCCACTCAATAGGAAAAAAGTTTAATAAATTATGGTATGGCAATTCTCTGAAGTTATTATAATTGATGTGAAAATTATTGAACATAGGAAAGTCAAATGAAAAAATCAAACACTCCAGTGATATATACACTGACTTTAGCCTTGTTAAATAATATATATAAGCAAGCAAACAAGAACTAGAGATATTACATAAAAATTAAAATTATATTTTATGTCATTATGGGAAATCCTAACTATCTTTTAGACATAAAACATTTGAAGTTTAATATTAAAATGTTTGGATCTAATATTAAAATGTCTGTCTGGAGTTTCATATTTTATTTATTTATTTATTTCATATTTATTTCAATGTCCACAGCATTAAATAACTAGAAGTTTAGTTTATGGGTCTTTTCCGTTTGTGTTTTTGTTCTGTCTGTGTTTTTCCTTAGGAGTGGAAACTCATCCATGCCAATCTTTTCTACTGGAGGTGGACCGTTTGTAAAATTAAACACAGCACCTAATGGCAGCTTAATACTAACACCAAGGTGGGTCCCAAAATGTGTTCTTTTATTAGTTTTATATTGACTAGAAAGAAAATGGATTTTGAAGCTAGTCAGATTTTAATACCACCACATGCTAGCCATGTAATCTTGAAAGTTATGTAACTTCTTTATTATTTAGGTGACGCCAACAGCATCTAACTGACCTTACCCAATAACATTGCCTAATCCTCAGATAGATGGTAGGATGGTCAAATGAGGTATTGTATGTAATTATCTAGCACGCAGATAGAGATTCAATAAGTTTTACTTCCATATCCTTTTTATCTTTACTCTTGGATTTATGAACAAGTAAATCCCATAGAAAGAAATTGTAAGAGTTAGAATAAAAAGGTCCAGTGCTGATCAGACTAAAAAGAGTGACACAATTAGCTATTGTCGAGAGAGAGAGAAAAAAAAGCCATGGTATTCATTTCTCTAGCAAACAGAGCATGGATATTCAGTGAAGAGTTCAGACTTCTTGTTGTGCCTGCATTTTCTCTTTTGCTCTTTAAAATTAGGTTCACTTTTACAGCTTTTACCAATGTTTTAAAAGCAACCTCCTTCCTGTATTTAAAGATCTGTTTTAGCTTAGTTTGTGCCATTCCTCCTGTTTGGGCATTAATAATAATTTTTGTTGAAACTGGCTTCTGAATTTTACAGTTCCATTAAAGGCCAGCTTGGGCGGGAAGAAAGTAATTTCAAGAAGAGACTATAACAAGGATTTAAGATATCATCGCTGGTGCGCTAGCTTGTAGTTTTTTGAACATACTTAAGAGTGAAAAGCAAAATTATAATTATATTGTATAATAATTATATTATTATAATCATTATATAATGATATTTATTATATTTTTATTATAATATAAATATTATATTATAATTATTCAGCTCTTCATGAAATGTGGCCATTTCTGTGAGCTCTATCAGTAAAACAAATTGTTAAAGGAGAATTTTTAGTACCAAGGTACTTAGCAGTTGAATGTTTTATATGAATGTTTGCAGGGCCTTGACTGATATTGTTAGTCTCATTGGGGGTGAATCAAAGCATCTGCAGGTGAGAAAGCAGCCTTCTCGATTCCCTTTGTGTAAGGCGTGTCTAAATGTGCATTACCATTACAGATCCTGAGCCGTTTTTATATTGAGAATGTCTCTCATTTATACTTTATAGACATTCAAGAGTGAGTTAGGAAAAAAGGAAAAGGCATAAAATACTTTCATATTAATTATACACATGTTTAAAATAAGAACTAGGTCATTCCATGCTTAGCACCAAAATGCCAGTATCATCACACATTGATGTCTTTATTGTATGTATGTTCATGTTATTTGAAAGAGACACCATTTATAGACAAGGATACTAGAAACTTTCATCACATGAATAAGCCAGGACATTGTTAATCTCTCCCGTGATTAGCCATGTTATACTGGGTGAGCAGGAAATCAGACATGTATGCGTTTATCTAGTTAGCTAATTTATGTGTTTATTTATTGCAGAGGTACGTTCACTGCCCCATGAAAACTGGTACTTTTGAAAAATACCCTTTCACTAGTGGTTGTAATTGTTAAAAATTAAAGAAAGGAAGAGGATATCAAGGAAGATGATTCTTCCATGTATGCAGGTCTACTGAACTAGATCTCCATTTTTTCCTTCCTTTTATGAGGCATATGCATGACTAGGGGATTATTTCCCACCACTGAGAAAGGCCGCTCAGCACGACCCCAGCAACCTGCCCCGATATCACTGGAAATGTACAGTTCACGCTGCCACCAGCGCTAAGCTTCCCTTTCCTCCAGTTCTTTGGACCACTTTAGTAGTAGTTCTAGATGCAAAGAAAAAAAAAAGAAAGAAAAGAAAAGAAAAGAAAAGAAAAGAAAAGAAAAGAAAAGAAAAGAAAAGAAAAGGAAAGAAAAGAAAGGAAATGGACTTATGATATACTGATTGACAATATGTTCTAAGCATGGTGCTGGATACCGGATATGAAGCGCTCATCAAACACTTTACTGAATCCTTATCATGTGCAGATGCTATGGTAGGAATATTACGGTGTTAACTAAGGAGATTATTTCCAGTCCACTGAAAAGCTCTGTGGTTTGGTAGCACTGCTCCCCCATCAGGATAAGGAAACAGGCCTGGTGGTGGTAAGTGACTAGGACATGTTCACAAAGCTGGTAGGCACCGTGGAGATTCCAACCCAGGTTTATCTGACTTCAGAGCCCTCCACTTTCCCACTCTTCTGCTCTGTGTTCTAAGCCCCCCAAAGAAGCAGCTCACTTTAAATAGCAGCTCTGGAAGGAAAAAAGAGAAAGAAAAAAGGCCATGTTGTTGGGCATATATAAGGAGAGAACTGAGTTCATTTTGTCAGTACAGTAGATATAAACCCATTCATTCGTCTCCTGGTACTGCCCCACTGGGCGAGAGAAAGACGCAGATCATGGCACTGCCTTTTTTCCTGTACAGAAGGTTAACCTAGTTCTGACTCCAGGACCAAAGGCCAGGACAGTAATTCTATTTTTTCTAATCTCTCTAAATGTTCCTGGACAAATGTACTCACTCTCATTGTGACCAGAGGTGAAGCAACATATTGCTCTCTACTGAGATGCTGCATGTGTGCATTTGTGTATGAAGATTGCCCAAAACACATGGAAAATGGGGTGCTAGGCTCAGTTTATTTTCTGGTTAACTATTAAGTTAACCAAAATCTTTTCTGTGCTTGCTGAAAAGAATGCATCCATCTTATATGTGCCACAGAGTATTAAGCATTATTAACACCTAAGAATGGTGAAGCACTTTGAATGTGGGTTTCCTGGATGGGTATTGTAACTGTAGGAAATGCTTGGATGAAACTTGACAGGATGCTGAGAAGCGTCCTAGGAACTACTTCTCTCCTAACCATGGGCAGATAATAGAAGGACAGTTAACTGAGGCGTCATCCTTGTGGGACTGTGAATGCATATGAATATATCTGTATCTAGGTAAATATACATACATGCACATTGCTTATTAATAAATATATTTCCTTACATTTAAATTGAATATGTCTATTCTAAAGGACATATCCGTTGGACAACATGGATGCATGTCATTTCAAATGAACCTTATCACGTATGTTCCAGAAACACTGAACTGCTTTGATTGTACTTATGAGCTCATGCAGATCTTGGGTCATGTTTTGTATTTTTTGGTTTGTTCTTCCCTAAAATTACAAGCACCTAAACAACATTCACAATGGATGGTGTTAAGTATATAAATATTAAAACTGTATGTCTGTGTATGTGTATGTGTGTGTGTGTGTGCATGTGCGTGTGTGTTAATGTGACCAACAGCTTACAGTAGCTGGATCAGGAACCAATGCAAATACTTTAATTTCTTGTGTTATACTGACCTCTAGTGGTTTGTAAGTATAGCACACTTTAAAACAATTTCTCTGTGTTTAAATTTTCCTTTAAAATAGAATTCTTGGCTTTGAAAAAGGTTGATATCCAAATATTTAAACAAAGAGTGAGTTTTTTAATTATTTGTGCCTACAATTTATTTTATATTTGCCTATTTACATGTCTGCCTCACTTGAAAGCAGGACCCATGATTTATTCATCATTGAATTCCCTGAATAAAGTGCACAGCTTCACAGTGTTGAACACTGAATAGCTGTCTGATTAGCAACATTGAAGCATGTCCTGCATTACAGAATGGTGAAATCCAAGGTTAGTTCGTGCAAACTAACAATAACTATTGTTTATTGAGTATTCACTGTGTATAATGCACAGTAATAACTTCATTGCAAATATTTCTTTACCTCTCACAAAACTCCAGTAAAGTACTAATGTTCCCATTTTGTGGATGTTAAAACTGAGTCTCAGGGATATGAGTAACGTATCCAAAAATCATATGAAGAGTAAATGGTAGAGTTAAGGATGCAAACTCAACTTTATTTGACTTTAAACAGGATTGTCTGCTGTGCATTTCAGCTTCCCTGCATTTTATATGTAACAAATTTAAAAGTCCGTTTTACTAAAGAGAAAAAACAGGATGACCTACACTATGTTTTGTTTTAAAATGTTCTGTGCACAGCTTTTAAATATAATTGTTCTTCTATTACAGTAAACAGTGCTTAGAGGATTCACTGATTCTGTTACAATGTAACCATAAAGGTAAGTAAATATTTCATCCTGTCCTCCTTCAAGCCTTCAGTTTAAAATTCTGTTTAGAGTTAGTATGTCACCTCAAGTTACTTTGTAGTGAGCCACTCAGTTTCCACAATCAGAGGAAATCCACCAAAATAAAATAGATGCTCTTTCTTCAATGATCTCAATAGCTTGTGGGAAAAAACTGGTGGCTGATGAAGTTAGCCCGAAGATTATTGGAGGAGATGATGCCAGAGAAGGAGCCTGGCCCTGGGTCGTGGCCCTGTATTACGACAACAAACTGCTCTGCGGAGCTTCGCTGGTCAGCAGGGACTGGCTGGTGTCCGCCGCCCACTGCGTGTACGGGTGAGTGTGACGTCATGGTGTCCCTTCCCAGATGAGGTGAACCTGGCAGGCACTGTGCATCCCCTTTCAGGCAGCATCCCCAAACCCTCCCAGCAGGGAAACGTTCCCACTGTTTAGAACACTATAAACTTTCCAATCATGTTCCCATTAAAATCATGCATAAAAATAGAGAAGGTTCAATTAAAATTCATTCTTTGTTAGATACTCGCATCAAGTGTTATGTTTCCTGCAAACATAAAAATGGAAATTTCTACCTATTCACAAGGTAAGCATTTTTTAAGGTGTAAAATTAGTTTTTAACGTATAAAATGTGCTAGTTATCAGCCAATTAGGACAATATTTATTGTCAGCAAATTGTCAATATTAAAAAAAGCTTGTATAGATAGCCCTCAAGTTACAAATGTAAAAACTGTGCTCCTTGAAATTCATGCATAAGCACTTTGCTGTGAATTGGGGTTAAAATGTTACTTAGTTCTCAAATCATATCTATTTTGATACTAACCATAACTAAAACTAAGAACAAATATCAACTAACCATAGCTCACTCTTTTTTTGTAGTATAATATGAGAAAATACATGCTGAATCGGGGGATTTACCTTCTCCCTCTAATAGTAGTCGTACTCCCACACGTCTGAATTAAGTCTGAAAAAGAGGTAGCTTCCTCATAAAGATTCGTAAGCCCTGACGAGGGTGATTTCCTGCCCCTGGTTGAGTAGAAAAGGCCTCCAGAGACTGACCTTACCTGTGAGGATTCAAATGAGTCTCTAGTGTCCAGGATCTCTGAGAAAAGAGCCCTGGGTGTGCAGAATGGAAGATGCAGTGGTAGTTAATCAGGTTAAAAGACAAACTCTGGACAAACACAGACATTGATAGTTCTTGGATAGATGGAGACAAATTGCCAGCCACAGAAGTCTGGGAGATTTGTTGGGGAGTTAGGGAGGGTCAGGGAGAATGAGTAGTGAACTACCCATCATACCAGAGTGAGGGTGAACTCAAACTCATAGTCCTGGGAACTTGGAAATGAGGACCCTCAGCTGCATCCTGGCTTGGCCAATTACCTGGGCTCCGAAAGGACTGTCCAAGGTGCTGCCCATCTACATCAAAGCTCTCTCATCCAGTGCATGATACCCTGCATCTGGGTGACTAAGCTATACATAGCCTCTCCCACAGCTAAAAAGCACCTTCATGACTTTGCTGATAATCATATTTTATCTGTTAATTATATTTTGATAATTACATTTTCATCTGTTTTCAACTATATCATAACAAACGTGCATAATCGTCAGTTTTCCCATCCCCTGCAAAATGTGACTTCATATACGTACTCTATGCCTTGGGCGTATCACAGATGAATAACCTTGACCTTAACTATGTTACAAGTAAAAGGTATCTTCAGGTATTAAAAAATACAGTGTTTTCAGTGACACTTAGATAGGTCTTAGTAAGATAGCAACCTCCTGTATTAACCTCAGATTTGGTAAATTCATCCATTTGATGTTCTTACAGAACGTATGCTTTCTAAATGTCAACCAGGCTTGCAGTAATATTTGGGACATCTTTCAATTATTACCTCACAGATGTACTGATTGTAGGTCTAGGGTACCATGTCTTTTCAAACCACAAATATACAAAGGAAATAGAAGAGCAATTCCATCTAATATAAACACATGTTCAGTCATACAGGACATAAAATGTCTTTTCACATGGTTTCAGTCTGAACAAAGCAAACAAACGTAAGCTGTAATAGAATTGTGATGAATTCACAGTTATCCTCACCAACCTTGCGTTTTACTCTTCTTAGCTGCTCTGTGATATTATTTCTTCTTTTTCCTGTTACCAGGAGTTTTCTGGCTTTTGTCTTTATGTCTCTAACCAAGAAAGTAAGTTTCTGATATTATTTCAGACAGCTTCATCAAAAAAAATTCTTACCAGTATGCTAAGAATTACCACCTGTTATTGGTCTTTTTTAAACCCTACTTGTGCAGTGAAAAGCTTAAATTCCTAACAAAAAGAACCCAGATCAACCAACTTATTGAAACCATACCACACAAGTGACCTGACTGCAGTATAAATCTGTTCCAGGTGATTTAACCTGTAGGTGGTGAAGCAGTTTAATTGGACAGGTCTTCTCTGTCTACAGTCATATTGTCCTCCCTCCCATTCCCATCCCTGAGCCTCAGTGTTCCTTGATGTCACTGCACTTCTCTGTGTCTGTTCTGTTTCTCTCTCACTGATTTGTCTTCTTTTCCAACCTTCAAAGGAATATTTGAAAAGTATGGGCCAACTTTGCTATGATTTAAAGACAAGGTTAACTTAGAACCAGAGAACAGGATTTTGGTCCTACCTGTGCTACTGACCTTGTGTGACTTAATGTCTGTGGGTTTTACCATCCTCACCAGTAGAGTGTCCGTAGGATACCTACCTGCTGAGGTGATGGTCAGGACAAAATTAAGACGCCGCAATACTTTTGGATACTGTGAACTGTATAAATGTGCAACACAAAGTTTACTGTGCTGCTGTTCCTGTGTGGGAAAGCTCCATGAAAGAAGGGTCTAAGACTTACCCTCTACACATGTAATGCATTGATCTTCTAAACTTTTTATATTGATATAATTTCAAACATGCACAAAATTGCAAATAATAGCACAAAGAACTCTTGTGCACCCTCGCCGAGATGCAACAATTATTTACCTTTTATGCTATGAAAACTTCCTTATCACTCTTGCATTCCCTCTGACTTGGAGAAATGTTTATTTTCTGAATCAGTTGAGAGTCAGTTAGACATTGTGCCTCTTTCCATGTGATTTTTACAAGAACAAGGATATTTCCCTACATAACGGCAGAAAATCACGGAATTAATTAATGCAATACAGTTGCCCAATCTAATTATCTAACACAGAATACACTCATTCTTATCAATTGTTGCAGATAAGTCCTTTATGACACTTGTGGTTTGTTTGTGTGTTTTCCGCCCAAGAGCCATTTTGGGGTAAGGCGCTGTGTTTAGCCGTGAGGCCTCTTTCATCCTTAATCTAGAGCAGCCTTTCTGTCAGCCTTTCTGTCTGTCTTTCTGTCTGTCTTTCTCAGCCCTTCTGTCTTTCTTGTCTTTTTTTTTTTTTTTTTTTTTTTTTTAATATAAGCGAGTTATTTTACAGAAAGGCTTATCTTTGGGGAAACCCTTCATGCTTGCTCCTTTGTTGGTCTTACTATATCCCCATTCTTTGAGAACTTTTTTCCTTTTTTGGCAAAATAAGATGTTCCAGGTTCACTCTATGCATTCCCTGGCCTTGCCCTCAAATCAGGTGTTCTGTAAGAAACCCCAAATCCACTTAGCCATTTTAGTTCCTTCTACATTAAAAATAAAAACAAAAAACAAACAACAAAAAAAACAGGGTCCTCTTCACCCCTTGCAGCTGCTGGTGTGTCCTGCTTCTAGACCCTCCTAATGGACGTAGCTCTATACCTATAGATATGAACCTAAAATGATAGCTCCAGTCCAAATAAAAGACCACAGGGTACATTCTAGTCTTGTCTCCTTCCGTATTCATAACTCTTATCTCCAATAATGAGAAACCCTGTTTGTGCATCCACAAAGTATTTATGGGTTTGCTCAAGCTTAGAACACAAAAAGTAGTTTGAGGATTATTAACTCAGACCACTGTGTAAAGCAAACTTACCAACCAGAGTTTTATATTTATTTTCAATTTTTTCCCACTAACATATAGCAAAATGCAAAATCTTAAGCGTGGATCCCAGAAGGGACCACTATTCAGTCCCTTGGGTTGGCCAGTCATGTAGAGACTTACTGTCTGGATCACATCTATTGAACAGACATATATCAATGATGAAATTGTCCATAGAGAAGGCTCTTGCCAATCTTCCATTTTTAAATTTGCTCTTCAGAGGGGACCAAATGCAGCATATGGATTACCTCATTTCTTATTAAAACAATTTCTTGAAATAGGTGTCAACATTTCTGAAATAGATGATTCACGATGAGGTGTTTTGGAGTAGGGCAAGAAATGCACACTAATATTTGTACTTTATTTAGTGCTAAATTAACTGATACATCTAATAAAATTCAAAAACCAACTTTTTAAACAGTTAAGTATTGATTATAAAGTAGCATTACTTAACTAATTGATGCAGCAATTACACTTTAAAATTTGAGTTCTTTTCAATGCCTCAAAATTTTTAAATAGGTCTAGATACAGAATCTATCCAAATATAATATTTTAAAATTTATTTCATTTCTACTTAAACCTACTCTAAAAAATGAACATCATGGGTTTAATTAATTTCTCTATTTATCTTCCTATCCTTATGGCTTTAGGAGATTAGCTACTAATATACTATAATTACTTAAATATTTTAAAAGTATAAATACTTTCTCAAGATTATAGTCATGTTTATAGATCCGAAAAAAAAAAAAGGAAGAGCATTTTCCTAGGCCAGTAGAATGTGCAAGATTAGCTTAGTGACATTGGGTTTTGGTTAAGGCATGGCTCTTGTTTTCTTTCCTAAAGGAGTTCAAGTTTGAGCTGCTAGTCATCTTTTTGATAGTTAAAATTTTCTTATTCTGTCACTAGGACTTTTTTGATTTATGCCTTTCTAACAGGTTTTACCAATTTCCAACCAACCTGGTTTCTCCTTAAAATTACGTATTTTTTAAGTCTCCCTTGGTCAATTTTATATAACCCATCTCCTTGATATAATTCTATTCAGTGTTATTTTAATAACATATTTCTCATTAGCAGGTAACATTATAATTCTTAGTCTACCCAGAAGTTTTATTTCCTAGATGCTCCCATTATCAGAGCTCTGAAGTTACTTCTACTTTGAGAACTATTTCATCTTCTTGAATCATGTGACTGTGCCCTCTTTCTCCTTATTTATTTTGTGCTACCACTTGTGTTGAAATGGCCTGATATACACTTCCCCTCCCTTTACCTGGCTGTTGTGTGTGCCCACTGGTCATGCTCAGTCCTTCTGGCTCCTGGATTGCTTCCTGTTTCTCATATATTCACTCAGTCAGATGATATTTACTGAGCACTTATCTTGTGCCAAGCATTGTTCTAAGTTTTGGGGATGATAGTGCTTTACAGACCAACAAAGTCTTTGCCCTAATAATGCTTATATTACAGGGAAGGGCAGAAAGACAGAAACCTCGAGAAGCCCTGCTACTGCTGTTGACAAGGAAGTGATTGGCAGAGGAGTAGGAATAGGATTGGATGTATGGGCAAGACCAGATCCGAGGCCCTGGTGAGAACTCAGATGGCCGTGGTAAATGGGATGTAAGACCATCTGGAAGGCTGAAGAGTGATGTTAACTAATCAGGCATCTGTGTGGAGATGAGACTGCTGGGCAGAGCAAGAGTGAAACTGGGGGGACCAGTTAGAAAGAAACAACGGTGGTCCTAAGATTATGGCTGAGGAAGGCGAGCAAGTGTCTGGATGTCATTAGTGAGTTCAAATGCTTGGAGACATCTGAGTGTACTAATGATCGCAGAGAGATAAGGAGAAGGAAAGAGGAGAACCAAGGGTTTGGGTTTGAGCAATAGGATGTGTTGAAATAAGGAAAATGTGAAGAAATGGAATTGGAAAGGGAATAAAAGTTCTGATCTTTATATATTAAATTGAGACTTCTTACCAGAGTCCAGGTGGTATTTGTTGGCCAGTTGTGGGCATGTGAGTCTAGAGTTCAGAGAAGAAGTCAAGAATTGGAAAACAAATTTGGAAACTTTCAGCATATAGCTGGCATTTAAAGTCATGGCATGGGATGCAATCATCCATGACATTAGTGTAAATGGAGAAGAGAAGATGGAAGGCAACATTCTAGAGTGTTCTAAATATTTAGAGTTTGAGAAGAAAAAGAGCTGAGGGGGAAAACCTAGGACAAGCAGAGAGTGAAATGAAAAGAAAATCACAAGTTCATGGATAGTCTTGGAAGTCGAGTGAAGAAGGGAGCTCAGAGATGATTCCTTTAGTTTTGAGAAATAATCTACCAGGTCAAATAATGCTGATGATTAATTGGCTCACTCTTGGTTCGCTGTACTTCTCTTTTTTACACTTAAGTAAGTACATACCTATATTTTAAAAACAGATTTTTACTTAATAGATGAAATAAAAATACCCACATGTATAAAACTCTTGTCCCTACTCACGAAAAGGAATAATAAGTGAACAGATCCTCAATGTCCACCTCCTTTTACAATAGAACTACCCTTTACACACTTGACTTTTATTTTTTCAAGTTTCATTATGGACTCATGGCCCTTCATTAAGCATTCATTTTATTAACTAGGATAATTACGATTCATATGATGCTCAAGTTGTTTTCCTATTTAATCTGGCTCCTTTGTTCTTTTAAAATTACCTCTGAGATTCTTGAAAAGTTCATTACTCTCTGACAACAGCACTACGTTTTGGAAGCAGTCTAAATTTTAATTGCTTTTAAAAATTAGAGTTGGCAATTTTCTTAGGAATCCTTTCCATTCAGTGGAGAATAGTAATAGGGACCAAAAGCATTGTGCTGTGGGTAAACATTGGGCTTGGCGGTGGGCAAACTTGCTGAGGTCGCTTTATGCCACCGTTAGTAATGGTAGAACATAAAAAACTTTCAGTTTATATTATTGATATATTCCCATTGATTTTTTTTTTCCTTTTAGCATATTGTGTTGCTCTATCTACCTTACCACGTTTATTTCCTACCACAATGAAAATCCCACTTAGAAGAGGATAGCTTCATGTTCGGAGTAGTGACATTATTTACACCGCAGCACATAGCAACATAGAGTGGGGTAGCGCCAGCTCATCCCATCCAGTGCAGCATCTGTGGAGCACCTACTGTGTACCAAGAAGTGTGCTAGTCTTTGAGGTTAGAAACATGTCTCTCTGCTTTTTCTAAGCCTGTACCTTTCTTTCCCTTGCTACTGAGGAAAACACTTTGCTTGGACAGAGCAGGCAAAGGCTAAATGTAGCAGAAGTTCAGCCAACTTTCCCTACCTAAAGCTATCCTATTTCCCTTTAGCCTCTGCTGGCTTGGGGTCTGCCTAGCCAGTGGGTTATCTCCTGTTCCCATCCCCACCTGTCTTCTGTCCTATAACATTTCCTTGGTCAATTAGAATGCAGATGCTTTGAAACAGGGATATTTTTGGAACATGTCTCCTTTCTTCATCTGCAATGATGTCTCTGAAGGCTTTATTCTTCTATCTCTTGGTTTTAGGAGGATAGAAAAATCTGGGGAGGATTTTGTATTGCTCAGTATCCCAACAGTGATTACAAAGTACAGAATCTTGGGTCCCACACCAACCTTCCAAATTAGAATCTCTGGAGGTAGAAACTAAGAAACTGAATTTTAGCAAATTTCTGTTGATTCATAAACTTTAAGTACCATTGGCTATGACGTCTGTATTCTCAAGTCTTTATCATCTGAGAGAAAGAGGTGGTCTTGTGTTAGTGTTGGGCTCGTGGTGGGTAAATTAAGTGCATAGACACAGAAAGGTACGTGGAGTAAGACTTGAGAGAGAAATGCAATGATACGTGTTGGGGAGATAATTCCATTCCACAGTGCTACTTACAGATGCAGGAAAAATGCTATATTCCATGCAGCACATTAACAATTTCAGGTATCGTTAAGAATGTGTCAGAACAACATTCCTGTAAATCACATTAGACCAGGAGCTTGAAACATGTATGTTTAAACTTCACAGTTGGTGGTTCACGTATTGGTTTTCTACTCAAAACTCTAAAATAATGAGAGAAAATGGTGATTACTAAACTTTGCATTACCTACAAGCTGTCTCATATCAGTAATTATATTTATGGTTCTCAGATGGAGTACAGTGCTTCCAAGAGAGATAATTTGGGAATTTAGCTACTGAACTGCATTATTTTATTGACACTGCATTATTTTATCATTGACTTAAATCTATAGCAAATAAACTGCATATAGCACTCTGAACTTTTATGTAATTTTTTAAAATAAAATATGCAGAAAGCATTTAAGGAGATAATTCTATCATTTTTTTAAATAAATGTACTCTATTAACTTCAAAATAGAATTTATATAATGGGCTCATACTCCCTTTGAGCAAATTTTTATAGTTATTATTTAAATGGTATACCATTAATATAGTTAGTATTATTTATAATTTAATATATAAATGCATTGGGTATATAACATATAATGCAGACTATAATATGTGTAAATAAATATAATCAAATACAAAGGAGGAAACATGGTGTGGCAATTTTAAGATTAAATTTCTTCTAAATATTGAGTAAATATAGAAATCAAATGCTGAATAAAAACATACAATTCTTTAAAAAGAGTAACCAGCTGTTACCTAACAGGCATGCTAATCCAGTGACAGCCCCAATCAGCTTGGCTATTGGAAACAAACTTGTGATAGAGGGAAAAACTCAGGGATGGGACATGAGGGAGGAGATTTCACTCCATCCCTTCCTTCTCCCTGAGCAGGCCAGGGCGGGCAGGGGAGTTCCAGGGTTCAGTGGGAGTGGGTGCGGTCAGAACATCTGAAATAATCATTATGTCCAGCTTGACCAAAGTCCTGATTCCTCTGTGCCGGAAAAGAGAGAGTGAGAAGGCCTTCTGACAATCAGAGGGGCCTCTGTGGCACCGTAATGCCTTCCCAGCCCAGCATCTGGGCAGTTAAGGAGTTGCAACCAGCTGCTAGGAGCAGAGACATCAGCCCCTGGCTGAGCCTAGGTAACTCTGTGTCTCCCCCTCCTGCCCCTAATGTTCTCAGCTTTTCCCACAGAACCCTGCCAAGAGCTCCATGAGGCACCCCAGCTCCTGGTGCAAGGGCAGCTTCTAAAGTCAGTCCCACGTCAGGTCTCCACCCTATCATTTTAAACCGTCAGCACCCAGTTTGTTCCAACTGTAAAAGCCGTAGAAACTGGGATAAGGATGAAATGAGATGATGCCGTCAAAGTACTTGGCATCACGCTCGGCACAAAGCAGCTTCCCCATGAATGGGAGTTGTTCTATTGCTATGAAGCACTCAAGGAAGTTCCCTCAGATTTTAATGCAGTGTGGTTGTAAGTGGACGCTTACTGAATGCCTGGGCTTTGCGGATGACTGCTACTTGATCAAACATAATCCTTTGGGAAATATAACGACGTAATGAATAGATAGAAAGATAAACAGATGGACTTCAAACAACTTCAATGCCCCTTTATATTTGTAGGTAACTTGGATTTTAACCTTTGAAATAGCACATGACACTAGGCATTTGAGACTACTGAGAATTAAGTCACTGGTTCTGCTAAGACTGTGTTACTGAATTTTTACATCATTGTGACTATGGCTCAGGTGGCTTAATTCCAGCTGTTCACTGGTCATTTCTTGGCATGAAGGTGTTGCAGGCCAATAGCACATATAGGAGTCCCTGTACACTTTCAAATTACAATATACTCTTCAATTTAATCTGCCTACAATACAAATGTCATCTTTTACCAGTACATTCTCAATATCAACGTTGTATGTGGAAAACCATTGTGTGGAAATCACTCAAGTTGGTGTGTTAGTTTATAAGCATTATAATAGGTTGTATTGCTTATATGAACTCTGTGAATTCAAGGACCCCCCCCCCCGAACAAGAGATGCTGCTGAACCTCTTTCCGTTATTACCCGAGCTGCGTGGTTGTCTGAGGAGACCCTGGACCAAGATGCAGTCACCACAGTGGAATGCACTATAAAGCAGTGGTTCTCAAACCTCACCATACAGCACCATAATCTTCAAGATTCAATTTGAAAATGAATTCTTAAAAGTGCTCCTCTCCATCCCAGATTCATTAAATCAGAGACGGGAGATGGGCAAGTAACAGTGTTATTTGAAAGAATGTATGCATGTATGTGTTACTGAATCACTGTGCTGTACACCAGAAACACAGCATTGTAAGTCAACTATACTGCAGTTTAAAAAAAAAAAAAAGAGAGATGATTTAAAAGATGTGATAAAGATTAGCATTAATTAAGGCTTCATCTATGATCTGATCAGAAAAATAAAAATTAATGGAAAATTTTTAAAGAAGAATTCTTCAGAGAAATTCAAGGATATCTGAGGATGAGAACACATAGCCCTGAAGCACCTGCTATGAAGATCTCTAGAAAGCAACTTGGCAGATGAAGGGTTTCTTATACTTCTTTTTCATAATCTTTAGGAGAAATTTAGAGCCAACCAAGTGGAAAGCAATCCTAGGCCTGCATATGACATCAAATCTGACTTCTCCTCAAATAGTAACCCGGCAGATTGATCAAATTGTCATAAGTCCACATTACAATAGACGGAGAAAGGACAGCGACATTGCCATGATGCACCTTGAATTTAAAGTGAATTACACAGGTAAAATAAATCAGTTTTAGTCATCTCATCTGCCCAAGTTAATTCAAAATTAGATTTAAGTATTATCAGTACCAGTGCATTAATAGTCCATAAAAGTTGGATCATTTGTTACAGAAATCATTATAATTTAAATGGAATTGGGGAATGGAGAGAAACATATTAAATTACCTTCATCAAGGTGCTTAAATCCAACTTTCTAGGAAATTAACCAGTGAAATATAACCCTCGGAGCCTTCTGTAACAGTGGGCTCGGAGGAGCAGCCCAGAGAAAATGTCACACTCTAATACATGCCTTCTCTGGCTCTCCTGTGCAAGAAAGGCAGGTCCCCCTGCCACAAAGGTCAGAGTAGAGCAAACTGAGAGATGAGAGTATGTTCCAGGAGCAAAGTGAGTAAGAACTGCTACCCACAAAGGAGAGTCAACAGCATCCATGAAAATGGCAGGTGGAGGACTTCCTCCAAATACCTGGATAATGTGCGAGAAATCACCTGGGGGAGTGAACTTTACCCCGAAGGGCTCTGCTCAGCTCCAGCCTTCACTCTAAGACTCTCCAGTGCCCAGGCAGGAGGAAGTGCTGCTGTCTCTGTGCTCCTGTGGCACTGGGTCTCCACGTGCATCAGAGCGCTTGTCCAGGGCAGACTGTTGCCACGGTTAGTTGTATTAACCCTGTCCTTTTATTCCCTTTGGTGTCTACCCTGGGTTTTACAGGTCGTGGATGCTGAATAAATGTTCGGAGGCTTGCCAGTTGTTGGAGAAGTGCATAAAAAGCCAGCAACCAGTGCTAATGCCTCCATAAGGGTTCTGTGAAACAATCGCCTAAAAGCTTTGTTAATGTGGAGATAGTTGGGGAAAATCAAGGAAGCCTCAGAACATTGGCACAAGTTGCTCTTAGTTGATGCTGAGAAACAGCCTTACCAAGATTTTCACAGAACTGGCACCACATTCTATTAAGTACCGTGATTATTTAGAAATCAAATATAAATGACTAATTCCAGAACTAAGACATTGTCTACATTAGAGTAACTAGGAGACAATGTGGAGGAACTTAAAAAGCCACCAGTGGTACCTGATTCACTAGCAAAGAAGTGCTGCTCTGGAAAGCTTCTTTCCCCTAAGATTGATGTCAAAAAAATGTCCAGCCAGGATAAAACAAAAACACATTTTTTTTGTTTAGATGAAATGTTGAAAATGATTGATTGTTAAACCTTTTGGATATGCATGTGCGTCTGTTCTTATTTCTGTTTTCTTCATTTTTCCAGATTATATACAACCTATTTGCTTACCAGAAGAAAATCAAGTTTTCCCTCCAGGAAGAATTTGTTCTATTGCTGGCTGGGGGACGGTTGTATATCAAGGTAAATTATCAGACTCAAAAACAAAGAAAACATTTGCTGGTAAAAAACATGCTATTGCTCTATCCTGTGAATATTTTCAACACTTTAAAAACTCATAACAGTTTTCTGCAAAATCTCTTAAAAGCACTGTTAGGCTTATATTCATATGTTGTATATTTGCATAATTTAATTTTTTTCCCAAATTGTGTGAATTATATTATAAAACTACAATTTTTATTGGAGGGGAATTCAAGCATTCTCCAAACTCAATATCTAATTTAAGTATTACAAACACTCTGATAAAGGGAAAAGATACAGCTATTGAAATGAATATAACCAAGGGCTACAAAATTGTATCTCTGTAAAACATGGATAAAGTCTTATCAAAATAAAATCTCATCAAAAACCCAATTATTAGCTGTTACATTTCTCAAATCAATAAAGCTATTATTATTTGTCACATAAAGGCTTCACACTCACATTCCCTAAAATGAGAAGGGGATCAGTTTTATCACGCTGGTTCTGCCTACTGACAAGGAGACTCAGATATGGCCAATATAAATAGATATACCATTGACTCACTAGCGTCATTTAATAGCACATTCTCCAATCAAAGAAAAGATGCATATTAAAAATAAGCAAACTTTTTAAAAAAGCCTTCATACTCTCTAAATGTAACTGTGAGGCTCATTGGTTTTGAAATTCCTAATAGGAGATACTCCATGTAGGATAATGTTTGACAACTCATCAATAGTTAAGCAAAGAGGAAAAACTATTGTCTGGTGGGAGAACCTGGTCTCTGCAGTCACAACAGGTCAGAGCCGTGATATTTAAAAATCCTAATTGCACTTGAGATGAAAAGGCATAGAATCCTGCGGAAAGATGCAGATGCCAGCAACAAAGGATTCACAGCTAAAATATCCTTACTTCTTGTGAATGTGAGCATAAAGTCTAAGTCGAATCCTTGCCTGATGATTCCAAAAAACGTTATTCACTGCAATTACATTATGTTGCTGAAATGCTTCATTTCTGCCATCCATAAAATACACTGAAGTCAAAGACTGTAAATTCTTCTATTTCCTCCACTTGAAAAATGTCATGACTTATTAAATCTGAAATCTAAAGAGTAACAATGATTCTTAGATAAAAATTTTCTCTATCGGACTTCAAGTAAAATACATCTATGACCACAGTGTACTCTTCAAAAAACAAATTATCCACTAACAAAATATAAGACTCTATTCCATAGGAAATTATTATTTTTTTAAGAGCTGAGTAAACTTGCTCCCATTTGCTTATTGGTACTAAAGATATGCATTTAATTGGCTTAAGGGAAGTCTCTCAGAGTGATATGGAGCCAAGAAAAAAAAAAATCTACATCTGAGATCAATTTCATTTAGGAATAAACAGATCATGTTTGAATACTTCCTGGGTGATGGCAATTTTAATGAATTCTATGAACTTTGTCTGAGGGTTTCCAACTACTTCTAAAACCTCAGTTTTCCCCTCTTTGAGTATTTTACACTAATTAATTTTCTAGGAAGATCATGAACATGTTGCTTACTAAGAAGTAATGAAGTAGTCAATTAAATTAAGGCAATTGGTCAACTTAAAATATCATTACTGACATTTTTATGTTTTGTGTGTGTGAATATGTGTATTCTCAATTATTCTCATGGCAACTCATGTTGACAGATGTCACATGTAAGAACACTGCTCAAATTTTCCTTTACCAAAAAGTTTTATCACATACCCAGCCAATTTTTTACCCCTTGACAAGCAGCAAAATTGTCTTTGATCTTTATTATAAAGCTAAGTCTACCAGCCCATTCTTGATCTTCATAGAGCAAATGACAGTGAAATGCTGAAAGTTCTCCTCCATCATAACCTCTTTAATTCACTTTTTAAACTTAAAGTCTATTGTCAAGCTTTAAAAATCATCCAGCTGCTGGAGTCACTGGTACCAGCTGGCATCAGCTCCCAACTTCACATTCACTGTCACTCTGGCACCCTGAAATGGACCGTGGTTGGAGTGTTTACAGCGGGCTAATTGGCAGACAATACACATTGGGGCTTTGTTTTTCATTTCTTGAAGATCAGTTATTAAACATTTATCAACCCACCACTAGGTTATACGTACATTGTTTTGCACCTAAATTATACACACGCAGGTAGACACACACACATACACACACATACATACATTTCTTATCTTCTTAGTGTGGGTGTTAAACTTAGCTGGAAATGAGATCACCTGCATTTTTGCAACAATGTTGGCTGTCAAATGTACCCCCTTATCCTCAACTTTCTGCCTCTCTTGAGAAACTAAATAAACCTGCCAATTATTAGAAAATGCTTACCAGTTACCTTTTCTAGGGCACTAGACACCTGCGTTTTTCATGTCTCTCTTGGGATCAGTATTCCTGTAAACAGAGATTCGTGCTTCCAGTAGATGAGTCATTTTTGTAAAAAGCGTGGAAGTATACTCTGCCACTAAATGCCTCCTTTCTCTTCGCCTGCACGTGGCTGACAAGCTGATTGCCCTTAGACCAGGGCACAGTTCATCTGAGCTTTGTCTCCTGCTCAGTGTGCACCTGCTCGCTCACACTGCATCACACAGGAGCTGAATGCCATTATCCGGGAGCACCTCTTCAGGTGCCAGATGAAAAGCACGCCTGGATTTCTGAGCCTTTGCTAATTTCCATGAATGAAACTCTTTATGTTGGTCGGCTTTTTTCCCCCCATGAGTAATGCTGTAACTGTTTAAAATTACTGAAAATACCTAAAGGCTATCTAGTCTAATCTACCACCCTGTTGGCCCTTGGAAACTAAAGAAGTGCTTTACTGTTATCCATTTGGCAAAATCCACAGATGGGCTTTATTATGTGCTTGAAAGTACGAGGTTTAGCATTTAGCTCCTTTATACGTACACACAGTACTTGATAATGAGCGTGAACTGCTGAAATAAAGAAGACTGATGGTGGCTCATTCAGTGATGCATGCTGATCACTTCTGACTGACGGGCTGGCTGCATTATCCGTGTTGAACAGGTCCTCCTGCAGACGTATTGCAAGAAGCTGATGTTCCCCTTCTCTCAAATGAGAAATGCCAACAACAGATGCCCGAATACAACATTACAGCGAATATGGTGTGTGCCGGCTACGAAGAAGGAGGGGTAGATTCGTGCCAGGTAAATGGTAAAACTGCTTCCGCTGCATTTCCAGAAAGCACTGCTATATGATGACTTCGTTGCTCAACAAGGATCAGGGAACACAGAAATCTTCAGGGTGCTAATTTTTCATTTCTTCTTTTTCAAAACTGTGACTTTTTACTTTTCTGTGTGGCTTTTGCATAGCTTTCCTGGGTGGACCTGAGCGTTAGAAACAAAATGGATTTTTACCGACAAGGGTTACAAATCAGATGTCTTTAGGGATGAGGCATAAAATGCGGATGTCAGACAGCTGAGTAAAATATGCAGTCGTGGGCCTGGGGGTGAGCTGGAGAGTGTACCCCTTAGTTATAAGCATTTATTTCCAAATTTCCAATTCTTTAAAATTTCTATACAAAGAAAACAAACAAAAACAGATCTGCAGGCGAATTTGGCCTAGACTCCTTGTTTTCAACCCTGGTTTAGAGGATGATCCAGGTATCCAGTGACTCAAAATAATTTCCAGATGAAAACCAACCTGGATAGCCCGCAACATATTTGAATATCACTAGCTTTTGACTTGCATGGCTTTCAAAGAAAACCCTTACTCGCAGACTACCCTCTTGGAAGATAAAAAAAGTCTTAACCACCTAGAAATAATGTAGCCATCTGTGAGCTCCATGAAATCTACACACACTCAATGAAAAGTAAATTCTGCTAGATTTTAGAATTATAATTAATTTGTAGGTGCAGTATGGAGTAGCCATGAAAGTATAGATTCTGTGCTCAAACTATTTGACCCTTGCTTTAACACTTACCAGTGAGACCAGGCAAGTCACTTAGGTATGGCTGAGGGGTTTCAAAGAGGTAACACATATAAGACACTAAGTAAGCACTCAAAAATATTAACAATTTTTATTAAGAGACTTTGTAAATAAGTTTTCTGGCATATTTTCTGTATTTGAAAATTAATAAAATATTAATGCGTTAACATCTACTGGATTAGATTAAACCTGATAGCAGAACTGAGCAAATAATTTACAGATGTGGACGTAGCAATTTATATTGTGGACAAATGGTTTCATTTTGTTAACGTGGAAACAACTTATTTATCTTAACACATATTAATGCATATGTCATAATTTGTCTTGATACAAGACTTTCTTAATAGACACTTAGGAAGGTGGATCTAAGTGTCCTCTAGTTAAGTCAATGGCTTGTGACATGTGAAATATTCAGCTTTGTTTTACATTTATTCTGCTTTGATGAACACTGCAAATTGAAGACAAATAGGAGAGCAAACTTGTTTAAAATTTATCTTTGATCTTATACTTTCCTTTTAAAGTGAAAAGTGTGCTAAAGGTAAGATATATTGCCACTTAGCGGGAGATTTATAGAATTATCGTTCAAGAGGGAAATCAGCTGTACAACTTCAATTAGAGTTAATAGGGGTTGCGTGGCAGACGCCTCCTGTACCAGGTAGGAAATATGACTGTTGACGCTACTGATGTTAGGGTCACATTAAGCCAGTAACTCATGCCACATCTCTGAACTGTCATACTTGGCTCTGATTTCCAGAGAGTCTAAGTATGTTGTCCATTAGCAAGTAAGGAAGCTCCCACACAAGGCAATACCTTGTGTGATATGTTATCATGACTGAGTAATCAATAGTCTCGAGTCACTAGGTTGTCTTTGTTCAGCTTTAATACTGTGTTAAACAAGAGGACTAACCGATTAAATAAGAACGCATTATTTTACATGATGCATGTTCATTACTGAGACATCACTTGAGTACGTTCTCTGAAGCATTATTTTTCCCCCTATAGTGGTGAAGAGCTTGCCTTCTTAATCATTTACACGTTCTTGAATATCTTCTGGTTTACCAACGGCTTGTGCTTGTGGGGCAGTTGTTTGGATTTTAAGGTGCCCTGTGTGGCTGTAGAAAGTTGTCTCTCTATAAAACTAAGTAAATGGCAGAAACCCATCTTGCTGACTATTCCGAGCCTTGCTCTGTACGCCACTGGTTTTTCAAAGCACGGCCTCTGGTCCAGCAGATCAGCATCACCCGAATACCTGCTACACAGGCAAGTTCCCGGCCCTGCCAGAGAGCTGCCGAGTCAGAAACTCCAGGCGTGGAGGTCCAGCAGCGTGTGCTAGCAAGCCCTCGGGGATTCCGACGTGATCTGAGGTTAAAGAACCACTCCTCTAAACAAAGATGGTCTCCAACCCTCACACTCAGCTGCTAGGTCAAAGGAGGTTTTTCTTTTCCAGTAGAGCATCTAAGTGGCAGCAGACATTTTAGGTTAATACTGTACATTCTGGACATTTCCACTTCTATTTTTGGAGTACTTAACACATCTCTGGGACAGTGGAAGAAGGAGACACCTTCATTGAACAAATCAGAAAATTAAGGCAGAGAGAAGTAATGGAATAGAACTGAAATGGGGTCTCAGATGGTGGGAAGTGTTTGAACCAGACGTAGGGCTCGCAACCAGACGGACCGCCCAGCTGTTTGGCCTTAAGCCTGCTGGTGGATTCTTTGAATAACTGCAACAGAGCCGGTATGTGCGGGGTAACTGAAAACCCGTGTCCGTGTAATAAACGTCTGGATTCTATTGTCTGTTAAAAAATTGAATCAGTTTAGAAAATATGAAGAAAACCAAATGACTACTTTTAAAAATACCCAAACAGTTGAGGTTTATTTTGACGAATTTCAAGGTCACGTATAACTTTGAGCCAGTATTTATCCTTCTATTTTTATTTTTTATTTTTGTTTTTATTGAAGTATAATTGATTTATAATGTTTCAGGTGTACAGCAAAGTAATTCAGTTATATATCTATATATGTGTGTATATATATATATATATACACACACACATATCCATATATATGTATTCTTTTTGAGATTCTTTTCCACTGGGCCTGTATTTATTCTTACCTTGGATTGATACTGTTCCATAAATATAGACGAAGGGTTTAGGATACAGAAATAAAAATCACAATCCCTGCCTTCAAACAGCTTGAACGCACTTGTTACTTCTAGAAAAGAAGCAACCTGTGGTTGCCAATGCAACTGATGCTCCTCTATACCCAGGAGAGAGAGGGTGATTTTCTAGACCACATTATTTTCCCTCAAATATAGGTCCCAAAGATAATAAAGAATCAGGCAAAAAGTCTCTCTCAGGATAATTTTTAACATAAGCTTGGGTGAAATATTCTATTGTACCAGTGACTTCAACCAAAGTACACAAGGCTTTAAGTTCCTTCATAAATATAAAAAAGATTAACTTAAAAATTTTGCCCAATTAATGTGAGAAAGTTTTTGTCAATTCTGTCATTAAATAATGGTACTATGTGTTTATGTGATATTCACTTGCATTACACGGAAATAATCATGTGCAGTAAAATCTAGGTAATTAACTGTGAATTGCTATAATTAATATTTATGAAAATTAAAAACTTCATCAATTAAAATCTCAGCTGAAAACATGTGTGCCTATCACTAGAAGTTATATCATAGATGTGCCTATTTCAGTTGAAATGTTAAGTTTTTTTCAAATCTGATTGGGCTTGTCTAATGCCAAAAAGTGAATGCTACCCAAGAGAATTAAAATCAACTTTATGTGTGAGGTTTTAGTTATTCTAAAGCACCAAATGTGGGATAATTGTCTTTTCCACAAAGACCCTCATAATATTTAGGGCATACCTCCTTTATTAAAAGGATTAGCTTTTAATACATATTTTACTTGGGATGCTCTCACAGTTGTGCCTTAGAAAATTTCTTAGTACCCAGTAAATTGCCATAATTAAAGTAAGGAAATGCTTGCTATACAAGTGAATCATAAAAAATTACATACAAATTTTTTTTCGTTGTCATAGTTTCTCCGTGTCCTTACTGAACAGCAAAAGGTTCTCATTCTCGACCTTGATTTAAGTGATGGTGAGACTATATACAGATGACTAGCAATTAAACCAAAGTTTTGATCTTCAGTTTTGAATTTATTTGCTAAAAATAATTGTATATATTTCTGTCAATTGATCACACATCTACAACTTTCTTTTGCGATGTACTCTTCAGGGGGATTCGGGAGGACCACTAATGTGCGAAGAAAACAACAGATGGTTTCTCGCTGGTGTGACATCATTTGGATACCAGTGTGCGCTGCCTAATCGCCCAGGGGTGTACGTCCGGGTCCCGAGGTTCACAGAATGGATACAAAGCTTTCTACATTAGGACTGTTTCCTAAAACAAAGATGAATATGAGGCAGCTTTCCCATTCTACTTTAAGAAGTATGAAAATTGAGAGTTTTGAAAAAATTGTTTCTAAAAGCCTTTATTCTTAACTAAGCCACTGAAATGCTGAGTGGAAAAATGATCTTTACAGTACAAAGTAACTTTGAAACAATACATTTTGATTTTATTGGGAACAGCTATTCTTTCACAGATATCATTATTTCCTATGGTCTTAATCATTTTTATCATATTCTCTATAAAGGAATGTTATTTTAAAGTATAAACTATTACACTTAAAGTTTGAGCAAAATTAGGAAAAGAAAGGAAATAAGACTGTTTTGCACAAAGTATGTTATTGTTTGAAACAGACTGCTATAAATTATCTAATTCTAGCTTTGATCACTATTATCAGAATCTCAATTGTCTCCCTACTTTCCTATCCAAATGCATTTCCAATCCATCTTGAGCACATCCTTAATATTTCCTCCACTTATAAAAAAAATACTTATTGTAAGCTCATGTCACAGACCTGGACTACACTGAATGCACAATTCTCTCAAATAAGCTTATTAAACTAGCTTAGCAAACTAGTACAAGTCTATATATCACCGCTGTATCAAAATAAAAGCTAAATTAACTAACACTGTCATTCTTTCATTAGATCATTTTTAACCTGGATTATTCATACCATCCATTTATTTCAAGCTAGTATTTTTTAGGTTTCAAAAAAAGTAATCAGACATATCAAAGAAATACCACTATTTACCATTTTCTTCTGATAGAGGTGCTAGAGTGGATATTTCTAACACGTGCAAAACTTATTTAGACACAGCTGAATCGACCATTAGAAGGCCAAAAATGTGGAATAAATGAATTGGCTTCACTGCTTTAGTCTCCTGGATCATTTCCAGAGTAAGTGCAAACTTCAGTTTAGCTTACAACACAAAATCTACTGATTTCTTCAGGAAGATTAAATTCATACAAATTAATACAAATGGGCACATTCAAACACACACATGCATACACACACACACACACACACATTCTTGCATGAGTCTATAAGGTCCAGAGTAATAGAGGAGAGAGTAAGGTTTAAAAGAATTGGAAGAAGGGATCAGTCAGTTGATATTGGCCTTTCTTATGGAAGAAAGGAGATGTGGGCTACACCCGAGAGGAGTAATCTTTACTGACATATTGAAGAGGCACTGGAGACCACTGTGTAGGTGGGAGTGACCCTGAAAGTTTAGGGAGAAGGGGCAGTAGATAATCATGAGTTGTCCTACCAGAAGACTCTCTCTCTGGGGAATGATCGAGAAGGTGTGGCCAGATGGTTGAGGACTACAAATTTCTGGTTAATAATCATGGGATTTATTCTTAGGACAAAAACTGGGAGTCCCTGAACACTCTGTTCTTTTTAAGACCTGTCCAATGACCTGTTTCAGATAGGAAAGACGGAGTGTTTAGGAACAATGGAGCAGCAGGGTGGGGTGTGTTGTTTGATTTTAACCCCTGAATATAGTTTCACAATCCACCTGCATTTCAGAACACACAGTCCAAGTATGTTCTGAGAATACAAATACTCACAACAGATATATTTTTATTTTTTATTTTTCAAAGGTCAGCTTAAGAAACCCTGAGGACAGCCTCTCTGCCATCTTCTAATAAGAGAGAAGTTCATTGGCCCACCCTGCGTAACTCATGGGTTTAGTAATCGATACCAGAAGAGTAATCCAGTCCTGGATCAAGATCAAAGGCAAAATCAAGTCCCTTCCCCATTGCTCTGCCTCTCCCACCCTGCAGCTGTTGTAGCCATGGGTGGCATAGACAGTGGGGAAAGCCTCGTCTCCCTCTGTCAAGTCCTGACTAAAGGAGTGCATGGTGGGAGCTGGCAGGCAGGAGGGGGATCCCAGCAGCTGGTCTCCTGTTCTGCCCAGAAAGATGGGTGGCCAGGAAAAGAAAGAGGAGTGCTAAATGTAGAACACAGCTGCCCAATTCCTCAGTCACTGAGCAGCTGAAAAGGGACTGATGCCCACTGATTTCTATTTTGCCTCTTAATTTTGCCCACCAACTGGACTTGTGAATTTCTTTAATGCAAGCACGTTTTTATCTAACTGAATCTAACTGAAAAGATGAGGTTTAAAACACTCTACACCCATGACTTCCATTCTCACCACACACAACAGTAATCTGTTCCCATATATTGTTGCAAACACATCTGTATATTGTGCACTTAAGAGATTTAGATAACACCAATGATCATTCTTCAGGAACACGAACTTTTTATTTGATTAAAAGGAGCACAGAGACATTTGACGACCAGATAGGTACAGCTCTCTTGAGAAGAAGGAGCCACAAGCATTGAAGAAACTAGAAGATTAGGACAGAGGCGCCCCAGATTACTGTCCTCGCCACACCCTCGACAACGAACACATGACATTGATGTCTTGCAACCCATTTTCATACTAGTTCATAGTTTCTTTCCTCCTGGAAATGTCAGTGTGCTGGGCCTTAAGTCCACAGCAGCGGTGACCATTCACCTAGTCCCAACTGTAAAGCCCCTTTATATGCTGATAGAGGCTAACCAGGTAGGAAAAGCCTTAGGCAAACTCTGCAGCTAATCCACCTCCGGGGTAATCCCAGACCCAAACCACCATCTTTGCTTTGTGGGCAAGGGAGGGACCACATCAATTCCAGAACCCTCATAGAGCTACTTGTGGTTATAATAGGCAACATGTGAAGACAGATGATTTATATTGAGTATGCCACTTTTTTTGTTCGAAATTGAGTATATTTTTGTTTATATAACTATTAACAAAGTTCTTACAAAATCTGTTGAATTTTAAATTAAAAATAATTGTAAGGCACACATCTTGCACAATTGAAATCAGACAATCCTTGCCTCTAAGTAAAATATTTGAGTAGACTGATACCACAGTTCATGAAATAACTTCTTACTTCTGAAGACATTTTCTACACACAGTCTGACCCAAAGCAGAGAAAGTAAAAGAGGATGAGCCATTTCTAGAAAAGACATTTTTTCCTATGGTAATGTATTTATGTGTGTGTGAAGTCACTTGACAACAGTGATAAATTTCTTTAGTCAAAACAGCATGTACTGAAAAATGAAACACCGTAAAAATAAATATTAGAACAGTCCACTTTTATCAAACACGTATGTAAAGGAAAAATACTTTTTGCACACTGTAAATTGCAATGCGATTTACATTACATTAACTAGATTACAACTTATGAACGGTGAAAGAGACAAAAATAACTGCTTCCAATGCACATACTTCTGTGACGTGTTGACAGCAATTTTATCTGCATGGTCTATCCCATTTACTTGAAGTTTGGGTGCTTCCTTTAGCAAAATAAGCATGTCTCACTCCATTATTAGCATAGCGTAGTTTGTAAATGAAAAAGTAACCATATAAAATTATTTTAATATCTGCCTCAAGGGGGAGCTTACAGTTCATCTTGCAGATCCTTTGAGATTTCAAAGCCATTCCAAGCTTAGGTTCTGATGCCATTCCTTACACAGATCCAGAATTGCAAAACTCCTTCTGGAGCCAAGCCAGTGAATTATTACACTTCCATGCCACTTTCTTTTCTGGTGCTTTTTGAAATCCACAGTGTGGACTGGTTTGGGCTAGTTTTTGTTCTTCCTTTACTGAAAAACAGAAGAAGAAGTGAGTTCAATGTCTGAGACTTTTCTTATCAAACTAGGCACGTCTTGGTCCACATGGAGATATGTCAGACCCTTATCATGAAAGAGTCTTTCTTCTCTCAGCAGCGTATGTTTTCATTCCTATAAAAAATTCTAGATTGTTCCAGTATGTGAAGATGGTAAGCAGTTCATATGAAATAATGAAAAATTAAATAAAACAGATCTTTCTCTGACCCCTCATTGTTTAGAATTCAGATACACAAAAATGTGTCTGACATAGTATCAAAATTTTTATTGTCATCAATAAATCTTCATTTTCTTTGATCAAGGATTTTTATAATTTTGCTTTTTGAATAATCTGCCACTAATAAATGATGTATTTAATGCCAAATCATCAAAACAGTGCTTTTGTCCTAAGTATAAGGACTTTCCCAGTCCCCTCCTCCCATCACTTTTTCTGTCCTATAGTTAAGTCACTGAATCCCTGAAAGTTTTAATTTTGCTTCAGTCTCTGAGACAAACGTAGTTCAAACCAGATTCAGGTCTGATAAGTCAGGCGTATCTGAGGTCCTCTAGATCTGTAGCCTGTACCTCAGGCTGTGATGGCTTCTAACTTCTTCCATAAAATGGCCATTTCAAAGACTCCCGCAAAAGTGACTGTTCCTGAGTTTACTCAAGTCATCCTCTTCCAGATACTTATCAAGGTCTAGGTGCCTTTTGGTCTAGTTTCCTAGGAAGGAGTCCTCATCTGGATCACTAGCCACTTGCTGTCCCTGTCTATTGGGTCCTGTACTTTCTTTCTCCTGCAGACATCCCCCCCTCCACCAGCATCTGCCCCAATCCCCCAGGCATTCCTTCTACCTCATCCCATCCACTCACTATCAGATGCTGCAGAATTCCTGCAAAGAAAGAAGTCTTCCTGAACAAGCCTGAGCAATACAATGTTATCATATGACTTAACTGACCTCAATTTACCTGTGAATTGGTTACTAACAAGTTATTATATGACACATTTTGGAGATATGCATCCAATTAAGTAAGGTCAATACATCTCTATCTATGAAGTCCTCTAACACGAATGGAAAATAAGCCAAGCGAAGTTTATGAAAAACATGAGATTTTTCTAAACGGTTTAAAAAAAGGAGGGGGGGAGGTGGTTAAGTTATTAATGTGGCTTTTGTGTAGCATTAGTATTTATTTCATTTAAGTTACTACAGTTAAGGAAACAAGACTTATTATTTTGAACATGACATGGAATGAGAAACCATCATGTGTACCAGATTGGAATTTAAACTTTCTGCAAGGCACTCAGATGATAATGGAGTTGAGTCTTTGATGAAGTGTCTCCTTGCTCTCCTGGAAGAAAGGAAAAGGGGAGGATCTAAGAAAGAATGAATTAAGCACTACAGCTAATTCCGGCATCTGGACGACTCTGTTTCGGTTTATTTTCTCACTCTGAGAATTCCACATAAGTGAAAACTTCACAGAGGTCTTCAGAGTATAAGAACCTGAAAGAATTTAGAATGCGCAGAATCTGCATATAACACACTATTTGGAAGAAGGAAAACAAATTTTGGAGAAAACTCAGTCAGTAGCACTTTAGTAATTTTAATTTTAAAAATGAGAAGGTCTACATATTTTTTTCAAATATTTTTCACACTGATTTGTTATTTATAGTTATTTCTCAAGAGTTTGGCTGGGTTATGGGGGGATTTCTATCAAATCTCCCTCTAATTTACTGTTTTTCATAATGATAAATTATCTTTACGTCTATAGACTTAGGAATTAAGGTAGAGATTAGACACTGACTATTGTCTTTATTCTATACAAAATACTGAAAAAGAATTTTAAATGTGACATAAAATAAAAAATAAAAAAAAATACATGAAAGCCTAGAGAACACAAAATGTAGTACTAATTTGCCAGGCTTTATTTATCATTATTCAAAATGTCTATTTAAATAGCCAGTAAATCACAGGTTGGATTCTTTTAAAAAATTTATGTGAACCATTTAGTTTATGGCTATTTATTTTTTTCTCAGGGCTCTTTTACTTAGTGGATTCTTTAAGGTTCATTTCAAGAAAAGCAGATGATGAAGTAAAGTCAAAAGAGAAAAATGACTTATCTGCAGGTCCTTCCCCAAGGGAAGCATTCTCTTAATTGGTTTTTATTTAAAACACTCTGACAAAGATGTCTAGTTTATTCTAGCAAGCAGGCATACATTTAAACCCACCATCTTTTCCTTTTCCTTTGATACACATTGATATTTCACATATTAATGTTTTAGTTTACTTGGAAAATTGATACACATGAAAAAGTTTCACTTCTAACTTAGGGGTATGAGTAAACAGATGTAAAAGAATCTTGCTGTTAAGATATATCATTTTATTTCAAGATGTCTACTAAAAGCGATACATTTTTACCATTGTACTGTATTTCCTACACTTAAAAGATCCTGTGACTTCGAGTTTTGAAAAGGAACTACAAAGCACCTACAAGACTCAAGCCTTGCATACAACTTGAGGTCAAGATTGAAAGGCTTAGCACTCAAGCTTATGCTTAATTAACAAGAGACAGCACAGTATAGTTGCACACTTTGTAAGCTAATAAGCATTCACATTCAGATCCACCACACCCTCCAGCTATGAGACCCAAGGCAAACTGGGAAACCCATCCAAGCCGCCATCTTCTCAACTGAAAAACAGAAGCAGAAGGGTACCTACTTCATTTGGTTTGTGAGGATTAAATGAGATAATTCATGAATCCCATAATCATGAGGTATATTTTTAGATTATATATACTGGATCTGTACTGACAGATATGAAAATCAGAACTTTCTTACGGCAAATTAAATACATGCTTGTATATTAAATTTTTAAAGAGTTCTGAAAACCTACTTAAAGCTTTTTAAGTTGTCTCTACATATGTGAGTTATTTACCTTTTATGTAGCATCTGGAAACAGCAGGTTCCAAAAGCAACCAGTATCAGTAAGAGCAGTGGGATGGTGGGTATAACAACATAGATTAGATTGGGAATTATTCCTATAAAAGTAAAACAGTCTTAATGTAAAGACATAGTTGAGGCAGGATTCTAATATCAGAGTTGTAAAAAACTTTCCAAAAAGTTAAGGCAAAATAGAATTATTATCAATAAGTAAATTCCAAGCAAGGTTCTTCCCCAAATACTGAATAACCTGATGAAGTAATATATTCATGTTTGGTAAAAAATTAAAAACAAAATCATACTGCATGGTTGTCATGCTCCAGTTAAATATCCCTATTTCCAAAACTATGATTAAATCTGCGATTCAGATTGGGACTGGTTTCCATAACATATTAATAATCTAAGCTATCTCACTTCATTAATCCTTGTCAGTTATTACTTAGAGAAATAAGCACTGATTATTAAAGAATAATGATTATTAATATAATTCTTGATTTATTGGATATGCAATTATCCTACTAATAAGCTCAGTGCCATGATGATATTCATGACTCTCTGGGCTTAAAAAAAAAATATGTAAACATTAACCAATGCTACAGTCATAACCTAGAGACATAAGATTCCAGAGGCTTAAACACTTGATCTTAATTAAATTCTAAAATGAGTCATTTTTAAATCCTCTTCTATTACACATGATAATGTTAGATATTCTTGCTGGAATAAAAAACAGCCACACAGAAGTCCCATATAACTTAAAATGACTTTATTAAACAATTTTTCAACATTATAAGAGGGAAACTATTCCTAATATAATAATTTACTGATCTATTAATTTAGATTTACATGTTCTGAATGGTTTTAAAGTTAGACACCTGAAAGTGAAAAGGTGAAAAGTGCTAAGGCTTAATATCAAGTCAATAAAAGAAAAGCAAATTGGAAAATTATGCATCTAACTAGCAAATCAAAAGCCATCATAATAATTAATCTAAATAATTTTGGTCAAAGTGGACAGGACTTAGACCAAACTATCCATTTTATTGCACATCACTTCCTTTGTTAACTTTAGAAGAAAAATTAAGCAAGGTCCAGTGATGAGGAGTTTTGGGGATAATCTGCTATGTTTTCACTGACTCTTGAGCCTCCAACATGTGAGTTTAAACTTTTTAAGTATTCAGGAAATATTTCCTTTCCTATTCAAAATACCATCATGATCCTTTATATATAAGAATAAAGAAAAAGAGAAAGTATTTCCTACTCTTTCATGGATTTTGGATAACCTGTGGAAAGATTTTGAGACTTTGGGTCTTTGGCTCAATCTTCACAAAGTAACTAGTATAAATTAGTATTTCTGTCCAACTGGCATCAGGACACACTGAAACATACCCCTAACTGATACTAAGAGCAGTTTTTGACCAACATGAAATTTGCATTGGGATTGCATTTCGTGTCTTCTGCAGACAGTGGTATCTGAGGACACTGAGTTGAAAGCTCATTTATACCTGCTACCCAACTTGCCGTTCAGATGTCACTTTGTAGCTTGAAATTGGCCAGAGTGGAAGTATTCACACCATAGAAAACTCAAAATCTACAAATTAGGCTTTAAAAAAACCCATCCTACCCGAGTCAGTCCCTAAACATTTACCAGTATTCCCGTTTATAGGCCACTGAATCTGCCAATTTACATCATAACACTTCCATACTGGGGAATTTCCTTGTGGATCTATGTTTTCATGTGGAAGACTTAGTACTAGATATACCCACTTAAAGTGAAAACAAGAAGAAAACAAAACAGATTTTTCTATTCAAAACCCAGCCTAACATCATTGGTTCTAACCTAGTCCTAAAGCAAATTTCCATAGGCCTATATTTTGTGCACTATTTTATCACCAAGCAACAAGAAAAGTCGGGGTCAACATGAAGCAAAGTTTGAAAGCACATTTTCTGCTCTTCATAGATGAGTTAAAGATATTTGAACTAATTACCTGCCTCAGTAACAACCACATTTTGATGAGTGTCTCCCGGTTGATTTGTGAAATAAGTCTTTTCCACAGGAGGTGTTGGATTAATCTCTGTAAATAGTAAGTACAGGTATCATATATACTGATAAACAAGACAAATCCAAATGTGGATGAAAATAGAAGTTTATTATAAGACAATATAAACATCATAGTTTCGTTTTCTGAACAATTTACAACTAATTCTATCTTGGATTTAAATTTATATGAAATTACCTAACTGTAAAGTCAACACTTAATTATCTTTGAACAAAGGATCTACTTGGTGAATCTTGGCAACTTGGATCCACTGGGTGGATCCCTACAACCCCAACGTGCATTTAGCAAACCCCAAAGTGCCTGTGCTGATGGCAACCCTACTAGAGGCAAGAGTGACAAAGGAGGTGCAAAGCCAGGTAAAGATATACAAGAATGTGAGACACTAACTGCAATTCAACAACCAGCAGGGAGGATTCCTATACCATAATCAGTGTATGATTTCTCCCCACAATAATAAGCAGCAGATGACTGCATATAAACTGCACCTGGGATTGGTGATTCAAGGAAAAATGTTCTAAAGCATGTTTCTCTCCCCTACAAGCAATGCCATCCTTAGTTTTCCTTTCCAATAGGGTCTACTTCTTTAAAAAATAATAATAATAATAAACTAGGGTTTGCGAGTTGTTTCTTTCTGTGGTTTTATGAGGCAAGATTGCTTCAATTACCATACACCTGAAAACTGTTAAAACTTCTTACCGTGATCTGGTTTAGTGAAAATAAATTTAATTACTAAGAAAAAATCCTGTAAATTTGTTTTTATTTGTTCCAAAAGTATAATTCTCTATTTTTGTCGATTAATGGAAAAGAAAAAAAAAACCTGTAGCGTCTTACATTAGTTTTACAATATTAAATCATTTTTAATGGAATGTTTACTACTCTAATTGGGCCACGTGGTCTCTGTTGACTGGAAGCTTAATCATACAGCATCCTATAATAACATTTATTATTCTTATATACATATTTTACCCTGACACTTTGCCTCCTCTTGGCTTCAGACAGAGTCCTACCCTATGCGCATTCTTCTGCAGAATACAGGCACTCTATGCCCCTGGATGCTCAACTGATATTTGCTGAACAGATAATACAGATATTATGCAATTTAGCAACAGAGAATTGGTCATCCTCAAAATATTTTACCAAACTTTAAATTAATGCAATTGCTGATTAAGTAACAGAATTTTAGGAACATAATCTCATACATACCATTTTTAATGTCTAAGAGCTCTTAATGTAATTTTAATAAATATGAAAGTTAGAGTAAAAAATATCCCCTCATAATTGTCTTTGGATAACATTGGTAGACCCAAAGAAAAGATATGCAACTCACAGGACAGTAACCAACAAAAGGTGGAGAAGAGAGTGAGAAAGCTCAGAAATGAATTACTCAGTTTCCAGATGGCCAGGTTAATTTTTCACTACTTGGGATATCATTAATCATGCTATTGGATGGTATGTAGAAGCAGAAAGAGGAGACTAAGTTCAAATCATGTAGTACTTCTGGGATAATGGGAGAATAAAGATCAAAACAATTCAGTGGTATAATTTGTAAATTTTACTTAGTCCTGACACTTGATCCTCCACTCCTCTCATCACTGAAAAAATAACTACTCACCACCAAAAAAGCACTGATTATACAAGCAAGGAATTTAATCAAACCAACATCTGTCATACAGAAGACACTAAGTTCAAGGAAAGAAGGTTAACTCCACAGAAAAGAAATAAAGATGAAAATATTTAGAGTAAAATAAATAATAAAAATTCTAAGTACATTAATAAGACCAACTGTATAAGTATACATGTGCTTCAAAAACAATAAATACATAAAAGAATTTTGCACAAATATAGGCATTTGAAGATTCAGGTAGAATTTAGAAGATAAGGAAAAAATTATTTTATGTCTAAAATGCTCTTCCATGCATAATATAAACCTAGTCTACCTAATATAAAACAAGTAAAGAAGATTCTGAGGGTGATAGTGTCCTGAATAATGTAATAAGTATGACATAAAATAACATATGAAGAGTCACCTAAAAGCTCAAAGAAAGGAGAAGATAATATTGTATTAAGAATACTCTACAATACACTTGGTTTCATTTAAGTTTCAAGCACATAGTGTCACAAATTTAAAATATCAGAGAGTTTCAACTTTATATTGTTCTAACAACAACAACAAAAAAAAAATCAAGAGAAAGGAGCCCAAGTGCATAACAGATTTAGCTTTGCAAAAGCTTCTAAGAGGGTAATGATGGATGTAGCCACCAAGGGGTTTAAATAAACTCACCAGGGATAAAGAATGTAGGCTAATATACTCAAGAACAGGATAAATATGAGAAGGGTAAATCTAATCCAAATAATCCCCTGGGCTTCACAGTCTTATGAGAAAAAGAATCATGTAATTTCAGGAGAATAATGGAAATAGCAGTACTTGATTATAATTGCCTTCGTGAACAAAGGTTACGAGGTCGAGCAGACAGACAGCACTTGGAAGAGTTGAAATGAAACTTCCCAACATAAAGAAGGAGAAAAACAGCAAAAACCCTTAAAGCCTTAGTATCTGATTGGCCTTCCTTAGACGATTAAAGAGTTGAGTTTACATAGTTCTGATTAGTCTCTCTTTTGGTCAAATAGCAATTCAGTTGAATTGTCCTGTGTAAAATAATTCAAACTTAATGTTTCAACAGGAAACAACACCAGTGTAGCTCAGGCCAGTGCAAGCTCCTCATGTGCCGCACGTGGCAAGAATCTGGAACCTTCAACCAAAAGCAAACTGAGGCGGCACATTCCCAAGAACGAGGATCGCAGGAAGAGCATGGCGCACGCCCTGACTTTTTTGCACCAAGTTTCTTTGAGCCGTGACCAGTCTGACTTCCACTGAGGAGTACACACCAAGTTTCACTGCCGTGACATGATAAGCCAACGTCCCGGGAGAATGCTTTGTTCTCTTAAATTCCCCAGAAAATCACCTAAGGAACTACTGACCAGATGTGTAAACCTATTGGTGTGTGGAGACTTATACCTACTTCACACACACTGATACTCAATGTTTAAATATTTTAAAATAGGTATGTATTCTCCATAAAAAAAACTGTTTACAAAAACACAACTTGCCTTTAATAACAGAGACAATTAATTTCTCTTTAAGACCCCTCTCCAGATGTTTCTAGTTACTCCGTTCTGTTTAACTCATTGTGCAGTTTGCTCTACAGCACAGTGTGCTTTACTAGAGGATCATCAGGCTGCAAAGTAACTCCATGTTCCACAGCAGAAAAATTCAAAGAGCCCAGGGTAGCGAAGGGTAAAGACAAAACTTAATATAAGCGAATATGCACCACATCTGCTTGCACAGAGACTTCCAGGGCCTCCTACCTGGTTCATACTTGCAGATGTAGTTGTGCTTCATGTTGCACCTGTCGTCATTCCACTGGTACAGGTAGGGACCCCCAAGGCCAGGATTGGCCGTTGGTTGATGATACATCACCACGCACTTTTCACTTCCACAGGAAGGTTCATCAGTGTACCAGTTTCTGCAAATACAGGCCAGCAGCCACACTTTGATTCTGCCCATTCTACTCTGAGTAACAGAAATCTCCCCTTGTCCTTTGCCCTCCACGCCCCTCCAGAGCACATCTGACTGGTCAGGATCCCTACTCACCGGTACTGGGAACTGCTTCCGTCGGACCACCGGTAGAGATCTGGGCAGGGACCAGATGTGTGCCCCTCTCCATTCCTCCAGAGCCCTATCCAGAAATCGCCATCCGAAATCCCCGTTCCTGGCTTTGTCAGGTTTTGCAGCATGCTTTCAATTAACTTCTGTTCTGCTTCATTCTCGAGGCTGAGCAGGGCTCCCCCCTCACTCTCACAGGCCAGGCGCGCCTCCTGAAAGCTCACCCGGCTGGACAGCTCGTGGAAGTAGGCCATCTTGTAGCATGGGTGCTTGTAATCAGCAAAACATACCTTTTGGCCTGAAAAAAAAAAAAGATGCCCATGTATTGATTATCTGAGCTATATTCATAATACTACTTACTACAAATTAAAATTAAAGAACCTGTCAAAACAGCAACACTCTGCCAAGGCTTCCCCCATTGAACCATTGCATAAGTTTATTTTCTAGATTATTACTTTCGACTTATAAAGGCAAATTGATTTGCCTAATAAACTTGTAACATAAACTTTTAAACACAGTATCTCAAGGAAATTTTTGTGAAGGGAAGTTATAATTCTTCTGACTTAGATTTTGTAAATTGATACCCATAGCAGGTGAAAATAGCTAAAGAAATATCAGGTAGATACAGAAAGGGAAGCAAAAAGGTCAAAAGTGTAAAATAAGAATAACTCTTAAACAAATTTAATTATTAAAAACAAGTTAAAAGTGTGGGGGAGGGTATAGCTCAAGTGGTAGAGGACAAGACAAGGTCCTGGGTTCAATCCCCAGGACCTCCTCTAAAAAATAAATAAATAAAACCTAATTACCCCCCCCATAAAAAAAATTTTTTTTAAAGTTAAAAGCAATTTTATATAAGGTATCATAAAGTGAATAAATTTAAATAATTTAAATTAAAATAAAGTGGGAAATTTAAACATTTATTTTTATTGTATATCTCTGAAAGCAAATACATTAAAACTGAAAGTTAATAGAAGTCAGAATGAAGGTAACGCTAATAATTTATTAATGTAACACTGCATTAGAAGTGACAGGTTAACCTTCTAGAGTACTCTAGAATGCTCAAAATTTGGAAGGGAAATTTTAAATGTAACTTTTATTTTCACATGTATTTTAAAGGTTTTTATAAGTTACGGTACTCAGTTTAACCAGCCATCCTGATATCTATTAATGATTTTAAAAGTCGCTATATATATAAAATATAAAATAATTTGTGTCAAGATATTAAACAGAACAAGAGATGAAGCTTAAGATAATTCCTGAGGCCTTTTGATGGAATATCACCTTTTAACAAGCTTCGTTGCTGTGGCATCACTAGACTTCTGCTTTAACAACATCTGTGAAGACTCAAATACATGGGCAACAAAAGCTTGATTTCAAAAACTCTCAAACCTGAATTTCACATACCTCTACATACTGAGCATGTGAATTTTCCTAATTACTTAATGACATAACTAGAAATATGAGTGATCAGACTGGGTCCTAATAAAGCCACGTATATAACAGGGATAGTACAGTGTACAGGATTTCACTAACTCAACCAGCAATGGAATTCTTATTGTACTATTGTTTACACCTGCCTCTTTTTACCACCAAATATGTGTACCACACAGTCTCCAGAATGGCATGCTGTTTTGTTTTTCATTAGCTTCTTTGGTTCACCTCTGACCTCTGCTGTCACCTTGAAAAACTGCCACAGATCCTTCTCTGTCACTGTTCCTTAGGATTTCAGCTTGAGGTTTGGCCTTGGAAAATAGACTATCTAGTATTTTATGTAAAATTAAGGCAAAATACTTTACACTAAGAAATCAAGGCGTAGCTATACTGCTTTCTTACAATTCTTACTCTTATTGGGACTAAAGGCGTTTTTCATTATGTATTTAATTTTGTAGCCGATCAAGAAAATCTGTTCATAAGTGGAGGGTTGGAAGCGTTATTTTAAACACTGGCTAAAAAATAAAGCATTCAAGCTTTGTACTGTTAATTACAGGACACCACACTGAGCCAACATGGGTATCACATTCCATTCTCCCACAGAATCAGCAATTAATGACCTGTGATGACACTCAGAGGCAGGAGGGAGCAGACATCAGGGAAGGCCATTAACCTCACAACAGTGTTTGAGTGATAGGCATTCAATATCTTGAGACAAGCTGAGAACAGCCAACTAATAACACAGCCATTCCAGCAAGGCAAGCAAGACAGCCAGTTGTCCTCTCTGTCTGGACCCAGAAGCAACACACTGAATAATAAGAACAAATTAACAGACCACCCCAACTAATTGTTGATGAAAAGTAGCACATTTGTATGAATGACCATGGGAAATTGGAATTAAAGAGACTTCAAGAGGACAAATCAGTCTGAAACAAATAATCCTGGAGAGATGATCATGGAAGTCCCAATGGTTGATCCTAATACAATTATTTTTTTTTAATGTTTCCTAATTTATTATTAGAGTTTGTGATGACTTCATTGTTTAAAATGGTTGTTCCTGGCAATACTCTAACGCCATTAAGCCTAGTGATTTTTATCCCTGTATTTTTAAAGTAAGTTCTGTTTCCATTTTCGTTTTCTACATCTTTTACATATTTCTTAGTCTCAAAATGTATCTGAACCACATTCCCTTGAGTTTTCAATTTGTTCAGTTTTTCACACTAAGAACTCTCAGACTTCAATTGGATTCCAGCACTTTTGCAATATTAAACTTGTCCAACGAGATTGTTTTGCAAGATAACAAAAAGAAGCCACACTAAAACAAACAAATGAAAAAACAGATTAGCCAGAAGTTTCAATGAATGAAAACTATGTAACAAAGCCAGCACAAGTTCAAAGGATATGTACGTATAATTTATGTGCCAAAAGTCTCTGTTTATTATCTTGGATACATTAAAAAAATGCAGTACAGATTTATTGTTTACAGTGAGGCTACAAGAATGATGATGAGAATTAACTTATTTATAAAGTTAAAATCGCACTTCTAACTAAATGCATAAAAGGGCTTAAAGTGTCTAGTGGAAATTCCTAATACGGCCATTAGATATAAGGAATATTGACCTGTAGATAAATGTTAGCCTGTAGAGGAATAATAATAGTATTAAAAGAAAAATCTCTAGACAGGGATTATTATATTTAAAATAAGAACTAATAAGGTATGAGCTCTGGACTAATAGCCAGCTTGGCACTCTCTGCGCCAGACATCCTCTCTTTGGCTGTGGATGATGGGGTGGTCCAGGGGCCCTGGGTGAGGAGGTGAAGTCTGTGGTGGCTGTACAGCAGGGTGACTCTCAGAGGATCAGGACAGTGGCCAATTACCAACTGCAGAGGGATATTAACTCCAAAGTGCATTAACTGAATATCAGCTGTGTCCACACATTTTAAACTGAAAAGTCACTAGCAGTTGAGATTTAGCAAGGCAGTTTTAATGAAATTATAGATACACTGCAGTTTTTTATGGTGTCTATATGCAAAATCAGTTAAAGCTGACACTGTGAATTTCTTTACATCCAATTTGATTTTATTACTGATGTCCACTTTATTATGCAGATTTGGTCCAAGTTGCAGCAAGATCAGCAGAAGCAGCGGCTTCTGCACTGCTCACCACCATTTCAGCTGATCCCACTTGGCTGTAATAGCAGTGCAACTCCCAACAGCTGGGAAACAAATGTTGCCCTAATTCCCAGAAAAGTTCCATTAATACGGATCTTCTGGAAGCAACTTTCCCACTTCTGTAAAGGCTAACTTTCTTAGGGAACCATTATGATTATCTCCTTCTCATTCTGTGAGGTCACATGAAGAATTTCCTTTTCTCTTACTTTTAAATCTTATATTCAGATAAAATCTTCCATAGACTATTTTGAACGAGAGGAATTCTAGTCTTCCATCTACAACATCTAATCTTCCATCTACTCGTCTGCTACTTACAAAACATTCAGATAAATATTCATATAGCCATATAGCAGTTTTTAATTACACTAAGGCTACCTTTGCCTAACAATATTTTCTAACAATATTGTGTAACAATAATTTACTAAATGTTATCTAACATCTGTAGTGTGAAATCTCCCTTGATTGTTGGCTTACTTGCAAGAGAGAAAGACCTTCCACCTAGATTCTACACCTCTTGGTTTCATACATACACGCACGCACACATTCACACACAACTACAAACATACACAATACATACAATGCACTTTCATTTAGAGATAATACTCAGTATTGCCTAGTAAAATAAGCATTCCTATCATTGTCACAGCTAAGATTTTGCTACTGTTTCCACCAATAAATAATTTTGTCTTTTTTCCTAGTCATGAAAATTCCTTTAGAGCTAAAAATTGGCAGTTTTAAATGCTTTTAGCAACAATGTAAAAGTGGGGCCAAACTCATAAAGTCTTGGCAATTTCCTTTTTTCTTCCTGAATACAAAAGACCTATAATTTGGTTTTTGTTTTGCTTATATTTATTAACTCTCTGAGAGTTGGGTCTTCAGTTAATTATGAAAGTAATAACATTTTCCTTACACCTACACTATAATCATATATTGTCAACTTTAAAAAAGTATTGAATTTATATCATACTTTTCAATAAAAACATGGAAGACATATTATGAATTCCTATTGTTCAATTATGATCTACCTTTAGTTGCAAAGAAGTTATACAAAAGAGGATCTACGTGGTAAATCTTTCCCAAACCAGACTAACTGAACTTTGGACATTTTACTAAAACCCCCCAAAATAATGTGTTTTTCATAATCCTTTCTTACTCTACTCAAAATCAAAGTAACAAATATGTTGAAACAACAAGATAGTGTGATATGACCTCTGATAGCAAAGCCAACACTTTCAAACGAAAAAGGGGCAAGCTATCATAAGTGTTCTGCTTTCAGTGTTCAACATTTCACCAACTTCTTAAGACTTTTTCATTATAAAAAAGTTGTCATATAAACTTTATTTTTGCAACAGATTTTATAATGTAATTAACTGCATAGTACACTATTAAGATTGTGCTGGAATCTGTTCTCCAATATTGATAAACAACCAACACTGAAGTCTTAGGTCATTGGCTGGGTGACAGTGGCATCTTAAGCCCTACATCTCCACTTGGGAAATACTACAAGCTTTCTGAGAAGGGAGTGAAATTTATTTATTTTTTAAACCCAATATTTAAAATCAAGATCCAAATAATAAATTGTAAACCAAGTAACTGCATGAGTTAAGAATTCAAACATTCAGTCAATAAGAACTGGCTTGGAATCCCAGAGCTGAACCCGCACTACTGTGTTTGAACCCTTTAACCTCCCAACAACCCTGTGATGTAAGTGCTCTCTCTCATCCCATTTTTAAAATGAGGCAAGGGAGGCAGAGAAAAGTTAAATAATTTGCCAAATTCACCTAGCTCATAAGTGGTAAAGGGTTTAGAACCAGGCAGTCTGGCTCCCCAGTTCACGCATGACCCAGATTTCTATGCTGCCTCCATATAGGTCTCAAATATAATATCTTTCTAAGGTGAAAGATTGCATAACTAAAAGGACTGATTACTAGTGCATTATTAGTATGACCTATGTGATCATTTTTAGAATTGATCTGTCATTGATTACTAGGTGGCTAATGTACACTATGGGTTATAAATTAAGTGTTTCTAAACAGAACGTAGATTTCCTTTCATGAACATTTAGACATAGGATTAACACTAGAACATCTCTCATTGATTTTCAGACCATGTACGTTCTTAATGATATGTTACCTAGACCTTTTATTTTCCAAGTTAGACAAATGAGTCCAAACTGAACTTTTTCTCAATGACAATGAGTATTACTTTAGTCAAGCTGTCAGGCTGTGTTGTATCAGTGAAAGAAATGATCTTGCCTGGTAGTTGGGTACATCCATCCACCTGGGTGCAAAGTGCCTAACAGAAGAGAGAGACACTTGGAGAAAGGAAACATTCTTGGTGAGACCATCAGCCAGATTTCCACTTTGGATGCCTTTATATAATGTCCCCTTCTAATGTTATACATAACTGTTCTAATTTGTATAACTTCTCTTTCTAATGTTAATGTAACATATATTGTCATCTTCAAAAGAAGGAGTTATAAAAAACAAAACCATAAAGGATTAATGGCTACGATGAATGTGTAGTTTATTAAACGACTGGTAATAAGATTAATTTGTCCCTTTCTTGCCCGAGAGATACTTAAAGTAATTGCATCTTTGAAAACTGCACTGTCATCACTTTATGCTCTTGATGATGTCATGAAATAGTACCATCAGCTAGGATATGCTCAGCAGTTTGTTGTTGTTGTTGTTATATCTCCCTTGCTTTTTATATTAATCTGTAGGCTACTGGTCCCCACTCATGATTTTGCAATATTCTGTGGCATTTGCATGATTAAAAACAGAGGTCTCTAAATCGGTCAGTCTCTTAAATAAATATTTGTCAATTTCAATAAATTCAAATGAATACATATTAAAGTCTTCTGCAGAAATGTGGAGGTATCACGAAATACACTAAATGCATTTTGCAGCATAAACAGGTTGATGGAATCATTGCTGTGTGCACTGAAAAGATAAACACACAAACACACTACTTCAGAACACTTCAAATGCTTCAAAATATCCATGTGCTCCTCAAACACATCCTCCCATTTTAGAGACCTAAATTTTGAACTCTTCTTTTTCATATGTATTCATATTCCCCCATGGTAAAATCTTCTTACCTTTGCTCTAAAGAAGGTGTCATTTACCCACCAGTCACTTCATAAATTTAAATGATTGCAGCCTCCACAGACATCCTCTACACATCTGTGTATAGCAACAAACCAGTGCAGGTCTAAGGCCCTAAAAGTAGTTCCCAAGTTAGAATCATTAATCCACTAAATACACTTTGATCATTATCTTTATGGTTATATATTTTTATTCCATATTCAGGCATCAAAATAAGTATAGCCAATAACCCATCAAAATACTCTTCTATTACTGCTAGATGCTATTAAATCTTATGGGGTAGATTATAATGATGATGTTTAAAAAGTTATTTCTCATTAAAATATTTTCACTTTACTTATGAATAATGCTCTCAACTATAAAAAGGATAGTGTGTTTAAAAGTATTGGAAAGTATCCTATTGAATGAAGTACTAAAACGAGAATTTCTATAAAGACTTACTTTGTGAGTTTCTGTTTTTTTCTCTAGGCTCAGTGATTATTTTGGTACACTATATAGAAATTATAAATGGTTGTGCTGATATTCTATAATTAGAAAATGTATTCCATATATTGTATGTTCCTAATAATGACCTTGTTTCAGTTGACAGACAGTTGAGTAGAATTTTGATCCCTAGAGGCATAAAAAAGCTTAACATCAACCAGGAAGGCATTAGACCTACTATTTCCAAAATGTCAGGCTCTAGACTGCTCTGTAGTCATGCCATTATGACTGAAAAATAAATTTTTTAAAATTAGTTTTCAAAGGATAAAATCACAAATCAATTTATAATGGTTAAATTTCAATGTGAATTTTTATGGCCAAAGACAATTAAATTATTCATAAGAAAAACATAACTAAGTAATTGTTTTAATATCAAGTAAACATCATCTTTTATGTTAAATCAAATAGATCATGTTCAGTTAATTAGAAATTTTCCAGATGTCACCTACAAGATGCCTATAAATACTTAACAGGAAAACACAGCAAAAGGCTTATAACAATTTATGCAAAAAAAGAACACAAAATAAACTTTTCACCAACAAATTTTTTCTACTTCTGTTTTTACTATATGTATTCTTTTCCTCTCTTGCAAAGTTTAAGTTATAAAAAAAAAGTTATATATAAGAATATACCAAATAGATACTATGTCAAAGAAATGTTTCTAGGAGTTTAAAAAACATCTTATACTCACAGCCTGATATCTGCTGTTCATTCATTTGCAAGAATAATTCTAACAGAAAGGCAGTCAGATATTTAATTCACACATTCAGATGAGTTTGTTTACTGTTTTCTTTGAAGCTAAATTGGAGGGGGGAGATCTAATGTTATGTCTTTTGTAACATCCTTATCTCATACTGTAAAGTTTTCATTTTATAAACGAATAAAGTCCGAAAAAACAAACGGAAGCAACATGCATTTCCAAATAACATTTCACATTGTATTTAATTCCAGTGTCTCCCCAGGGCCAAAAAGTTAGTGGAGACTGATTGATAACCAGACATTTAAGAATTATATTCAGAAGATGTAGAACATCGCATATTGCTGAGGGGAAGATCAGTAACAATTAAGCTTAATATGCCAGTTTCTAAAGGTCTGGCTTCACTACTGATTAAGTTCCTGTCATCTGTCATCTGCCTCTACCTCTAGTGACACCTGTTATACAGACGCACAGCATGTGAAAAGGAATCCCTGCTTTTACGCTAAAAAAAAAAAAAACCAAAAACAAAACCAAACAAAAAAAAACCCTACACTTAAAACGCATGTCCACATACATTCAACAAATATTTATTGCAACACTTTAATTAGCATCACAAGAGATTTCAGTTAGGGTAGCTATGCTCAATTTTCCTGTAAGGCCATATTCATTTATCCTAGGCTTTTAAGAAGATGTTTTTTGAGACCTCCCCAAAAAAGTAAGGGAGGGTGAATACAATACAAACGGCTCAACAATAGGACAGTGAAAAGTCGACGATAAAGAAAAATCAAAGAGAACGCTGGGAAGCTTGCCAATTCGGATCCATTTCCCTTGCAGCGACTGACTCGACGGACCTGATCCGGCACCTACTGTGTGCACAAATCTGCATTGATTACCATGTACTCGAGCGGACTTCATGCTCTGAGAAGTCCCCAACTTGGAATGCCGTGTGTAAGTAAGGGAAAGGCGTCTACGCACAACGACCAGTCCCCTGGTCTTTGTCAGCCATCCTCAGAACAAAGGCTGCGTGCCCAAGGGTCCGTGAGCCACCCACAAGGAGCAGGTCTGATCATCCGCGTGAACCCCGTACGGGTGGGGACTGAAGTCGAGCCACGCCAACAGAGGGTGGCATTTCTGTGTCGGCTCCCTCTGACTCCGCGGTACCCCACCCCTTCTACAGGTACCAGCCCTGCCCTGCGGCTAACACTCCTACAAAGAAAGTGTAAATCACTCCTAGAAAACGCAGAACTGCTGAGCATGAAGCACAGCTCGCTTCGCAGCTACTGAATCAGGCGCTTTCAAAAAATTTAAACTTTATGTGTGTTTGGAGGTCTGGGAGAAAGCTGAATACAATCAATTTCCCCCTGCCCCGTCCCGCCCCCTACCTACTCAGCAAGGTTTCCAACCCCCCGGAGAGACTCCACCTCAGGACCCGCTGCCCCGCAGCGCCCTCCCCCGCGCGCCCCACCGTCCCCTCACCCGGCTCAGCGGCCCGGGACTCACCGCTGACCACCCGGCGGCAGAAGGCTCCGTGGCCGCAGAGCAGCGCGGCGCCCAGCAGCAGGGAGACCACGCGGCTCATTGCGGCGCGGCGGCGGCAGCAGGTGTGGCGAGTAGCGAAAGCGGCCTCTACTCGCCGCGCAGCCGGGGCCCTCACCCCGCAGCCTCCCTGCCTCCCCGCTGGGCCCTACTCCCGCCGCCTGAGCCCGGCCGCCCGGCCCCCTGCACGCATCGCCTGCGGCCGGACCTGGCTCCGGGCGCGCTGATGCCGCGCGCGGGTGTCCTGGGCTAGAGCTCAAGACCCGGCGGGTGCGCGTTCTGGGAAAGGCAACAGAAGTTAGGGGGTCCCGTATCCGTCCCAGAGGTGAAGCAGGAGCACCAGCTTGAACCCCGCGGCCCCCTTTGCTCCTCTCCTCAGCTTCGGGCTAGTGAGGGGCTGAGCCCGTGCGCCCCGGTCGTGACTCCCGCAGCAGCAGCTCTGCTCTTGAGGCGCGGTCTTATATACTCACATCCCGAGGTTCCGGCCCCTAGCTGGTAATAATTTTTAACTACTTCGTCTCTCCTGCCATGCGGAGCATCCTAGCCCCTCCCCTAAAAACTGGAGCCACTTTGAAAACAGTCCAGTCAGCAGCCCCACCTCCTCCCTCCCCTCCTCCCGGTCTCCTCTTTCCATTCGCTAGCAGACTGGACACTCATTTGTGTAAAATGTGACAGCTTTGCTATTAAACTCTGGCAAAAGTTGGATCCATTTGGTTTTCTCAAAGATTAATGTCCACGGGGATGCCAAGTTTGTGGGGCCTTTCTTTTTTCGTGCTAAATTGCTTGATCATATGTATTGGTAGATGCAGGGCACCGGCCACTATGTAAGATGGATTGGCCGAGTGGGAGCCAAAACCTGCTCAGTGAATTATATAATGTGGCAGGTTTTTTCCCCACCTAGGTTCTGCAAATAGATTACTTCCAAGCAGGTGGTTTGACTAAATTGCCACAGGAGTAAATTGAAGAGAATATTTGAAGCACAGTTTTCCCAACTGATTTCCATCTCACTATCCGTAGCTCCAGAGAAGACCGTCAACACAAAATACGTTTTCTGAATACTTGGGAACTTCCTGGACATAAATGTATGTATTACTTTGCAATCATCCATCAGTGACCTATGGCTTACATTAGAAGTAAACCGTTCTAAAACCTACAAAGGCACTTTTCCATAACCTGACTTGGTCTTTATTTTAACAGTCCATCCAAGGATGTTAACGTTTCCTAGAGTACTGAAAGAGAAGTTCATAAGCATTTCATCTGTATCTAGTCTATAATAGGAAACCTGAGGAAGCTCTCATAATGAGCTTCAGTCGAATTGGTATTTTGCAATTTCATTGTTTTAAATGAACAAAATCCTTCGGTTTTAATGGGTGGTGCATTTACCTATAACACCTCCCTGTCTTTGGTTTTCATAAGCCACAAGTACACTCTAAACATTTGTTCAACTATTTTCTTGGAAAAGAAAGTCAATCTTGCTAAAGACATGTCTTACAGAGTAAGAAATTTTAACACTTGGAAGCATCTTAAAGATGATTAACTCCACTCTACTCAAGAAAGTAGAATTCTAAAATAATTATAATGTCTATTAGTTTATTTTCCTTATACAACTATTAAAAATGCTAATTTATTCCAGGGCTGTGGACAATTAATAAACCATGTAAAGGATATGGATTTTTGTGAGCTTTGCCACTAGGTAAAGGTCCAAAACAAACAGGCATTGTTGGGATTTTAAATGGGAAATGAAAAGCATGTGTCCTCAAAGCAATGGAGGTATATAGGGCTCAGCCCTGTAAATCATGTCAGAGTGTCTCTGGGTGTGGCTGTGTTCAGAGAGCTGCTCCAGGGGCTCACAGGCCAGTGTGGAGAGAGAAATGTAGTAATAAATGTGTGTGTAAATGCTACAGTGAAGTGTGAGTGAGTGTTGTGGTTAGCATGGAGGAATGAGGGATTAGGTATTTTTGCAGGAATTCCTAGCCGCTATCCAGGTTGAGCATGATGCTCCTCATTGGCTATGACCTTAGTGACTGCTCCAAGTGCCTGCAGAACTAGGTAGGACTCGGAATGGGAGCTCCTTTCTCCTTTCATGCATCCTACTCCCAGACATCCGTGTGGCTCATGGAAAAGTCCTCATTTGGGAAGGAATGTCAGTGGATTACAATATAAGCACTGGGTGTAATGTTCCATATGTCAGTAAACCACCAAATGGCTCTAATGCCCCCAAAGCTGGCAAGTCCTTGAAGCCATAATTGACAAGGGGGAGCCCCATGGTTTCAGTACTTCAGGAAATCCAGATTGTATTATATCCTCAATATGATTGCACAAACTTCCTAAAATAGAGTTTCTTAGCTTTAGGCTCGGATTATATCAGCTCAGGGTGGCCACACCCATTAATTAGGGCTACTCAAGTTATTCTGGTAGCTGTTTGACTTACTAGAACAAGTTATTAGAGACTCTTTTTAGATATGTTTTTAAGGAAACTGGCTGATAAGACCAGACTTTTTTCTTTCTCCATCACTAGAAAACATCTGGACAGATCATCATTAAAGTCAGAGTGCACATTTTGGGTAGTCAAAAATATAGAACAGCAGTGGTATTTGGTATTCTCTTTGAAGAACATGGGGCAGAAGATGTCTCTCAATTTTTTTTTCCAATATAGCATAGGAGGAGACATGAATTTAAAATTTTAAACAAAATTCCCTTTTTAAATAAATTATAAAGTTACTGGCAGTTAAGGGAAAGCAACAAATATTCATTAAATTTTTAAACAAATGACTTTCATTGGTTTTCCCTATGGATATTCATACGGTATCATAGGAGACAAATGACTTCCTGACAGCAAACATATCTTAGTTCCAGAAGCTCAGCTGCTTTTGGATCAATCAGGAGATGAGGGTTCCCTTGAAAGCAACCAAGAGAACCTAAGGTTATGTGAACAGGGCTTTCAGACTCTCTGAAACCAAAGTGTGACAAGACCGCGTGACTAGCAAATCAGGAGAGAGTTCTGTTGCAAGTTAAGATTCTTTGCCCAGTTTAAAAATTTTAAATGAGAACTTCAAACTGATTAGGGTAAGGAGTTCAACATTGATTCAATGACATTAAACGTGTATCTTCAAGCCCCAAAACAGGAAGGTGATCTCAGTAAGAGTGATCCCAAAGAAAGCTCCGGCAAGAGTCAACCAGAGTCTCCAGAAGCTCTGAAACATTAATTGAGCAACAATATTTGGAATCCAGAGTTCTGAAAAGTGACATCAGGGCCCTTAGTAGTACACTATGGAAGCTGTATGCTCCAAATATACAACTCACTCCTCCATTCTCCTACTCCCTTTCAAACGTCTGCAATTCCCCGTGAGCATCTGTTTTGTGTGTCCATTAATAAGCCCAAGGACTGACAGTCTGAATTCCAGACACTGATTTGCATTCAGTGGCTTCTCACTTGGGCAACTCTACACAGTGGCTTCAGCCTCAGTCACCACGGGGTTCACTCATGTGTGTTCCAGGGCAAAGAGTGACAAATGTCATTCTCTCATTCAGTTTGGACTGCTATAACAAAGTACCATAGATGAGGTGGCTTATCAACAACAGAAATTTATTTCCCATAATTTTAGAGGCTGGAAGTTGGAGGTCAGGCAGCCAGCATGGTTGGGTTCTAGAGAGGGCACTATTCTGGGTTTCAGACTGCTGACTTCATGAAGGAAAGACAGCCAAAGAGCTCTCTGGGGGCTCTTGTGTAAGAGCACTAGTCCCATTCAGAAGAGCTCCACTCCCATGATCTCATTATCACACTTGGGGGTAGGATTTCAACATGTGAATTGGGAGGGGGATACAAACATTCAGTCCATTGCAGTGGTCTACAAAGGGAATTTGTTAGGTTTTAAATTATTACAACTTTATATTAATATATTTGAAATGCTATTGGAATCCAGTATTAACTAATTTATTCATTTTATTGCATTTTATTAAGGATGCTAAATAATTCTCCTGAGGACTATCAATAACACTGCCAGCACATAATGAAATAAATATTTGAAACTGAAAAAAATCAAGCTAGTACTATATAACTACTTCAGCAGTAGGAAAAAACTGTGTTGTTGTTGGTGTTGGTGGTGGTGGTGGTGGTGGTGGTGGTGGTTTTGAAATGATGGTTAGCCATCACTTCCAGGAAGAGACCATTGAATCCAAGGTTCTACATCGCCATTCTTTAAGGGTGACACATTGGTATCTGTGCAGGCACGTAAATGGCTCAAATGCAAGGATGAGCAGTTGGTCAATTCCCCTAAGATTTACTTGTTCTTTTCAAAATAGATCTGTACTATGGGGTACATGACCTGCCTCATCCAAGATCCAGTTCTGCTCTTCCTCATAATCCCAGGAGAAGCCTTGGTTTTTACAGGGATACCTAAGGGAGCATCATTGTTCATCATGCTGTTTGAAATTCAATGAATAATTGTATACACTACAAAAACTTGCTTTTCTATCATATAAAGTTTAAATTTAGGAACTATGGAGTCTGTTTCATGTTTTGACCATTCAGGTGATGAGTTAAAAATATACTATGGACTATACTTCAATAAAAAAAAAAAGGGAAAAAATATGGAACTCAATTACTAGAAGTATATGTTATCAGATCTGAAGAATCATATGAATTTATGTGAATGTGCAATTAAATCTCAACTCAGTAGTAGAATTTCCTTCTGGTGCTTCTTTATTAATTGAAAGCAATGCAGTCAGTACCAATGTTATCAATCTAGCATGGGCCAATACTTTTTGTGACAATCTTGGCTGGAATACTAAATCTAGTCTTAATCTACATTAGTACAAATAAGCAAAATTGAGGCGATTAAACCAAAAAAAGTATAACCTAAAGTCATCCTTGTTTTAAGTGCCCAGCCTGAATTATCTTGGTATGTAACTGACAAACTCCTCATTGAGTATGATAATATGGAAAAATCACTTGGCTAGCAGAATTCTTAATCCAAATTTTTAGTTAATAAGATCTTAGGCAAGTTTCTTCTTCTTCTTTTTTTTGGTTTTTGTTTTTAAAATATGAAGAAAACCAATGAGTTGAAGTTCTGTGCTTCCCGACTGAATGCCATTCTGCCCCAGAAATACTTCACAAATTTTTCAGATCTTAATCTTTATGTGCACTAAGGATTATCCCCAGCCAGAACATGTCATATATTTTATATATATACATATATGTATCCACTAAGTTTCCAAATGTATACAGATGTAAGTTCAATTTTTAAATGTCAATAAATTCGTAAAACTTTTATCCATATATTTTTGATCAATATTTACTGAAATAACAATTGTTATTATGTGGGGTCATGGAAAAATACATTTGTTAAAAATAGAGCTTCACAATCAGAGAGGTTGGGAATCACTAGATTATTTCTAAAGTCCTTTTCAGCTTTATAATCCTATTTCTCTAAAGTTAGGAAAATCTAACACTTATCTTCCTTCTTTTTTCCCTTTCCTCCTCCTTCCCTTCCTCCTTTCTTCTTCTATGAAAAAGACAATGTCAATTTACAATGAATGGGTGTACTCTCTTATTTAATTATCAAGTTAATCAGAAAATAGGAGTCCTGGAAAATTCTCCTATGATCCTTTGAGTAACAGATCGATATATCACAGATGCCACATAAATGGAAAATCCAAGCAAAATAAATAAAACTGAGCGCCAAGCTGAGTGAAAGAAAATTACATCTAAGAGACCATAAAACTATTAATGAATATTTGATGAACCCAGATTTGTTTTCTTTAAAAGTTCTCCATTTTATTCAAAAGGGAAGTGTACCAGGAAGAGGAACAGCTAAAGACCTAGAAAACGTAAAATATGCCTTTATTGTATTCACAAATATTCAGTGCTTCTCCAAACATATCAAGTGACTAGAAAACAATTGGTGTCAGAGCAGCAGTAATAGCAAGAAACTGGGTTATGTGGAATGACATATAATGTTAGAGAAAACATGAGGAAAAATAAAGATATTAGGACAAAAAAATCAATTTAAATATCCTGCTGGAGGTGCATCTGTCACTGCAGTATTTGTCCATACACTATTTCTAAGGGTAAAGTCTTTTGTGCCAAATGCATGTGAATCCTGCAGCAAAGCAAAATGGAAATTTGGGGAAAAGCAAGGTACACACTCTCCAGTAACTCATGGATATCAGCATCCATAAAAGTCTCTTTATCCTTTAGACTATGCTTTTTTATATATATACACATACAAGTTATCATTTTTCTGTAATAAAGTCTAAATATTCTGCATTGTAAAGAAACCTTTTAAAAACAAGCCTGAAACAGAAAGGGAAAATCCCAAAGGTAAGAAAATTTCTATTATCAAATCCCTTACGCCAGAAAAAATTAACTGGTCATATTACATAAGGAAGTGATGCTGTAATATTCCTCTCCAAAGCATGGACACAAAGATTCATAAGGCAGCCTTAATTTTCAAGAGCTTTCAAGAACATCAGAAAAGCAAGAAATCATCATGAGTCTATTAGCTAAGTACCTCCTATCTTGCCTAACAGGTAGGACTCATTTAATCTGACACTAAAAACTTTAAAATAATGGTTTAGATTTTTAAATATTTATGAAGTCAAATAGTACAAAAGTTGCAAGACAATATAAAATTGTTAATATAAAACTGGGATAATCATTGTGGGATGAGGTTCATCTCCACCGGGGCTCATCTGCATGTAACTCTAATGACTTGTGAAAAAAGTGCATACTGGGAACAAAACGAGACAGAAGTAGACTTGGATATCTTCATCCCCTAATCAGTTGCCCCCACCCATCGACTTCAACCCCTCCCTAAACATACCGCTTCACATGGCTTACTCCAACATGATGAGGGCCACTGGGACCCTGGGGTCTTCCTTCCCAGACTCTACATTGATTTCCCTAACCCAAGTTAATAGTTTACAGTCCTAAGAAGCTCTTTATAATGATTATAAAGGAAGTGTGGAGACCTGTCCCTCTCTTTCTGCCTAGAACTGCAGAAAGACCTTCCCTGACCACATAATCCAAGTCTACTCCAGCTTATTTCTCTGTTTATCTCTATGGCTGCAACTGTTATTCATTCAACAAACATTTAATGAGCACATATTGTACTTTTCTTCAGTTAAAATTGGGGGTATACTGCTGTTTAATGTTTGTCCCCACAAGATTATAAATTCTGAGCAGGTTTTATTTCCCACCAGTAAGTGCCTGAGAAATATTTATCAAATAAATAAATGAAAGAAGGAATGAATCTCTGAATTAAGTTTTTTACTTTCACCTGAAGCCAGATTTTGGAACTTCCTTTTCTGCTCACAGGAATGAGGGTGATGGGAGTAGGAGGGACCTCGGATAATGGTATGCAGCACAGGAAGGACGGTCTCCTTGCTCCATACTTCCTTAATCCCTGGGCAGAGATGAAGGGAGGCTTCCAAAATTCTGAAGAACCCTCCAAGACCTTCCTTTCCTTTACTGATACTGAAGGATGTTAGGCTTACAAAGGGAGAGGCTGTCAGTTGCATTCAAAAATCTTAAACATTTCCTTCATATTCTGCAGAAACCAGAGTCACCCACATTTTAGTGATATGTTCTATGAGAGAGAGTGAACATGAATCCATAATTTAGACATTCCTAAATGATAATGTCAGGGACTCTAAATTTTGTTTTTTCTATCTCCACCCAGCTATAGACCCCAGTCGGTAACATCTATACATATGGTAACCACATTCCCACCTGCCTGGCAAGGTTCTGCTCCTCCCAGAACAATGCTTGTTCACACCTTGCCATCTTCCATGTGGTTGACTATCACCTCCTATATGAGGCTTATTTTCTAATATCCAGAAAAAAAATTTCCTGCTCATGTTCTTTATATTACACTGTATTTCTTCTCCAGTAATTAATTGGGTACATTATGTCTCTTTCTGTAGACACATCTATCTCCTTTAAAGCAGATAACATGGTATAAAATATCCTGTATCCCAGTGCCTACCACTAGGAATTCATAAACGTTGACTTCAATTAAGAGGTTTTTCTTTGGCGGGGGTGGGGATTGTAGCTCAGTGGTAGAGCACATGCTTAGCATGCACAAGGTCCTGGGTTCAATCCCCAGTACCTCCACTAAAGAAATAATAAAATAAATATGTTAAAGTTTTCAAAAGCCTACAAATAGAAATTATAAAATAAAATTTTACCTATCTGAATGTTAATATAAAATTTTACTGTATGTATTCTTATATAATGTTCACTATCAGAGCATAAGATGAGGATATCTTATGAATAGAAAATGTGCATTTATTGTTCAAATGGTTATCTGAAATTCATGTCAAAATTATTAGGATGTAAAATATTACATTTTTATCAAATTGCTATAAACTTTTTGAATTAGGAGACTATCTACTCTTTTGCTGAGCCCCATAACTGCATTTCTAGTGCGGTGCTGAGGTAAAACCTAAAAGAAATAGAAAGCACCTAAAACAAGTGACCATAATGACCATACTTCCTTCCAGAGAAATCTTGGGGATATTTTGCGGAACACTTAGGATTCATAAAACACACTTTGAAAACCAGAGTTGCAATCAGTCAATAGCTATAACATCCTGAGCTAAGGGTCAGAATGTTCAGAATCCACCAAAAGCAATCAAAGCTCCAACAGACGGAAAAGGTTTCTGAGATTCAGGAAAAAATAAACAGGAGTTGACTCATGTTATTTAATAACCAGTACATGACGCAAATATAACTAGACATTCTAAATCTATATGATTTTAAGGGAGAAAACTACTCATTTTTGAACACTGGAGAGTTTCAAATTTCTCCCTGGATTTATAAAAATTAAAAAGGAATACCACCTAGCTAAATGAGCTATCTCTTTTCTGCCTCACCTTTAATGTTCTTGTTTTCAGTGACTGTTCTAGGTTGTCATAGCAACAAAATGCTATTTTCAATAAGTTTTGGTAGAAAACCTGTGTGGAACACCTAATTTATTATAAGTGGAATATATCCAGTTGGTTGCTTGTATGACAGATTTTTAACATTTTTTTTAGATTTAAAAATTTTTTTAATTATTTGATCATATTGTTCTTGATGACTGCTACTTCTTCAACCTGTTATGACATAAAATAACTCTCCCAGTTCACAGACAATAATAGGAATTCAGTACAGACATAGCTGTAGTCAATCCAAACTGTTGACTGAGATTTAGGTTTTAGCTTCCCCCAGCCCCAGTACACCCAATTATCCTGCAGAGTCAACACGTTGTTTGTCTGGAATATAGATTTCTCATATACTCATTAATTTCTTAATTTACTTCCACTGTTAATATAAATATTTTTATAGAAAAACATGAGACAAATATTAGAAGAATTTATGTATAATGCCACCATCAAAAGCTATTTAAAAAAATACCGGTTTTTACATATTCTACTGCTCAAAAGCCTTCAATTACATTCTAGTCAATAAAATAAACTTTGAATTCTGTTGTCCTGCATTTGAAGCCCTCCAAAATTTGACCCTCTTTACTATTCTAGATTCATTTCCACTTTCTACTTTCATAAATCAGCCAGCACAACCAATCAGGTGACCAATTGTTTTTATGTTTTCTCACCTCAATGCACACTTCTCCAATTTTCGCCCACCTTTCCATGCCTGTCTCTCTTTCTCTATGCCTATCATAAACAGCGGCTCCTCTTTTCTCAAAAAAAGCTATCTCCAATCACTCTCTTGCCTTTCCCAAATGGATAAAACTCACTGTCTCTGAGCGAAATCTACCTTGTAAAATGTTTCTATCAATTTTCACAAGTTGCTCAGCTGCTTACATGCATATATTTTAACCTTCTCAACTAGAAGGTAAGTTCGTTCACAAACAGAACCATGTTTGGTGTGTCTTTTTACCAGTCCAGAAACAGTGTTGTTTATTTTATTTAATAAAAAAGCCTTCAGAGCAGAAGTCATGTTCCAGGTCCTTTCTGCCTTCCAGTGACACACTTGATAACTTACTTTGCACCCACACACCAGACATATAGAAACAGTGATGGGGATTAAACATGAGGGGATGTATTGTTCCCATCCCCTTCTTTTAATTGTATTATCTTCTTTTATCCCAGACACTACATGATTGTTATAATCACTTACTTCGTGAGTGAGTTATCTATCAAAGGATACCTTAGCATACACTCAAAATGTACGAAAGAAAAGCTGTAAAAATGGATTAAGAGGCCAGGATGCAATACCAGAAACAGGTGTTTCTTTTCTGCTTAACCATTAGTCGTGCCATCTTGAGGTTTCATGACAAAATGGGGAAAAGATGATACTCTACACTTGTTTCCTTTTCCTACACACCTAAGGAAGTCACCTGGTATCCTTCCAGAAACTTGATTATCTAAGTAAGTACCCCCTCTCTGGAGAGCAATCTATATTTTCTGGCTAACACCCACTTTCCACTCACAGTAGTCAGAGTAAAAGTAGAGCATCTTAATGAGGATATGTTAGTTTTCACACAAAGCAGCTTATTTATTGCCATTAAAGTTAAAAATTATGTGATTTGCTATTTTGCACTTATATTAATGTACACAGTTAACCAAAAACCTTGGGCATGGCAAATTTCTTTATTTTAGCATTTTAAAATGTTTAAGCTTTATTGATTCATTCTATGAAAACAATTTGGAATATCATTCTCCGATATATCACCAAAGAATTAAAATATCATGCATTCCGCATTATGTGTTTTTTGAAAATTGGGGTCAGACTAGAGACAGTATTTTATTGACTTAAACTTTTAAACCTTGATAGATTTATTGTTTTCAGTCACAGGGTAAAGTAATAAATAATACAATTTTGAATATGAAATCTTTTCATTGGCACTTCAGAAGATGAGAAAAGGGAATGCATAAAGTCTTACCAGAAGTAGTCTAACAATTGAAAACTAAGGCCCAATTATCTTAGCAAAAAAGATATGTATGTGATTCAAAATATTTGGTTTGGTGTTTGAGTAAAATATCAGCTGGACTGTTAGAGCTAAACTCAGGTCTTCACACGAGATAATGTTATCGGAGACTATGAGTCTCTCTTTCTTAGGGGAATACTAATAATATCAGTTTATAGTTACTACGTACCAGGCACTGTTCTAAAAGGTTTACGTATGTTTACCCACTTCATCCTCACGAAAGCCTTACGACACTCTTGTTATCCCCATTTTTAAAGATAAAAAAATTGAGGCACAAGGATGCTAAGTAACTTGCCCAAAGCTACCCACGGCTAAAAGATGACAGCTGGGGTTTGAACCCAGGCAGCCAGACTCTAGAATCTGTGCTCTTAACACAGCATCAAACTACCTCTCAAAAAGACTCCCTCCTACGCAATTAACACAGGAAGACTGGAGCCTCCACTAGCCTCCACTGACAGCAGATTTTTTTTCCCATTTCACACACCTAATTCTACACCCATCATGCAGCCATTTGCCAACTCTAATCAAAAGCAAGTCAGTGCTTTCCAAAGATGATCTAGATGGTTTTAGGTGAAATACAGGTTTTCTTAAATTTTAATAATTATATATTTACTTTTATGTGTATTAAGATATCACCATAATTAGCACATCAAAAACATGATCTTACAAATATTACTACTTGAACTAGACTGAATAGTGAAGAATTTAGGTCATTTTAAAGAAAAAAATATCAAGTAAATAACAGGACCGGTAAACAAATGGGGCAGAAATTTTTAAGACAGCATGGGACCAATGGCAATTTGCTAAACCTTGATCTCAGCAGTGCTCTTTTCTGACAGCTTCATTTCCAGAGAAACCATCTCTGGAGTGTTCTAGTTAAACTAAAGCAGAATTATTCTAACTGTATCAGAGTGGCTAGAATTGGCCACCACTTTCTTATCTGAAACTACAAGCTCTCTCCTGTCACAATAAGCCGGGGCCACCAAGGCAGTCATGCCCACTATTCAGCTGTGGTCTTTCCAAACAGAAGCCTCCCTAGAACGCAGGGAGGCTCATCTCTTACTTATTCTCTGAACATCTAGCCAGGCACCTTTTATACAGACCTAAGGTGCAAATAAGGATAAACATGATCAGAGATGGAAAGGAAAAGGGACACCAAAAAGGGAAGGCACCTCCTTGTTGAGCCATGTCTTAAGCACTGTGCTGATTAGCTCATTTACTCTTCCGAATAACTGAGATGAAGGCATAGTTCGTTGTCCCTCTTTTATAGATAAGGACACTAAAGCTCACAAAGCAAGCAGTTGTGCACCAGGCTCTTTGATTCTGAAGCTGGAGGACTTCTACTGTACTGTGCAGTAGAGACTGAAGAAGGGAAGGAATAGACAAAACAGAAAATAAAGCTGAAAGAGACCTTGAGAAGATATATTTCAAATCCTCTTTTTCATAGATTAACAATTAAAGTAAGGCAGAGCCAAATGGTCATGCGCCCAGAGCTACACCATGGATATTCAAACAGCCAGTTCAGTGCTCTTTCTAGCACCTTTTTCGGAAAGGCTTGGTATTCACTGAAAGGTAGAGCTGCAGAAAATGCTTAAATTAAGTCAAATGGAAGGAAGCACTGCTGTGCCAAGTCGCAGAGTTAAGTACCCACCCAGTGGCCGGCAGCCATGGAAACAATTTCTGCTGAATAGGTTATAAAATAAATAGGTTCCTGCAGGGAACTCTCCAAGTGGTGTCACTTCATGATGTTGGAACCAAAAATGTTGAGCACGTTAGTGGACCTGGAGAGGAGCTGACACTTCCCTTGTCAAAATCTTTATCAGAAATACTGCCATTTTATGGTAACGCTGATTAGCACTTTTTAAATTTTGAAAGCTGAGTAAATTTGTTTCTTCAAAGACAAACTACCAGAGACATTCTTCCCAGTGAACTATAATACCACCAATTAAAGGGCCATTTTGTCCTCATATCCCCATACTGTCTTGCCCATGGCTGAGGATACATAGGGGTTTGTTGAATTGAATCAAACAGATTGTAAAAACTGAGGCACCTGTGCAGGAATAAATGAAGATCCTCTAAGTAAAAGAAAAATCATAAAATAAAAAAGCATCTGTATTTCTAGCAGTTTGTGTTCATCTTCCTTCATAGCTATCTTTTGAGAAAATCATTATCATAAAAATAATTTTGGTCAGTAGTGACAAAAATTATGCCAAAATTATTATAACTCTGCTACTCAGTGATTCATAGTCGTATTCTACCTTCTTGATTGGTATTTTAATGCATAACACTGCTACTGAAGCATATTAACCCACCTTGTAACTCCAGACAGCCCTCTTTAACCAAGCTTTTAATTTATAAAATGATACTAGACATAAACTGATGTTACTTTCTTTGCATGTATGAGTAGTTACCCCACGTTGTCTTGTCATATTTTATAATAAAGTATAAAGCCATATTATATGGTGTCAATGAGTGTTAGAGATAATGAAGTTCAAGTAATTATAAGCCTAAAATCTTGAATAGAATATTTAGTTTTTATTTCCTTTTTCCTTTTTCTAAAAGTGATCCCAGAAATGTAAAACTATTTCATTAAAAAGGTCACAATTGCACAAGAAGCTAATAATGCTAATTTTGTAACCCTGAAATGCATAATTTCCTCATTGAAAATCATCTTTTCAAAATTAATAAAACAAACAAAAACCAGTGATGTGCGGCCTACAATTTGAGTGATTTTTATTTTGTTGCTTTTGTATGATTCACCTTCTTCCCAGCTTTTTTCTCTACAAGGAAATTTCGAGCAAAGCAAATTTTGTGTAGAATTAGAACAGTGAAGACCCTGAAGGGCACTGAGAAAATTTCCCAAAGAAACAAAGGAGGATATTTAATGGTAATAGTTTGCTCTTAGGGTAAGTTTAGAAACCTCTCCTTCCTGAAGTCCACAACTATATTCTATTTGGCTACAATCCACTTAATTATTTCTCAGTTATTTGAGGTAGACTGCACTACTTTCACAAATATTGACAACCCCCCCGCCCCCAACTCATACCTTCTACAGGAGCAATAAAATTCTCCATTTAATTGATTTCCATTTTGGCCACATGACTTAGTTTGGCCAGCAGAGTGTGAAAGGATGTGACATAAGCCATATCCAAGCAAAACCTTAAAGTGAGCACGGGTGGTTTCTCTTGTTCTTTTGCACGTTAGATCTTTCCACAAGGGAAGATCTTTCCCAGGTAGCAACTGCTTCTTCATCCTGGGACACAGGATAACAGACATCAGTGACCATCTAGAGCGGAGCCCCGACATCCAACCCCCAGGACCACTTGTGGGAACTGGATGTTGTAAGTTACTGGCATGCTTCAATCCATTGTTCCCTAACATTACTGTAGCAAAACCAAACTAATAGAGACATTGATACCAGAAGTGGGTTGCCTGAAGGAAAATGTAAAATTTATGACATTGGCTTTGGGGCCAGATGTGGGTGGCCAGGAAACCATGCTTTTTAGAGATTATCTTGTCCTATTCCACCACTGAATGTTGTTTGGGGAAGCTATGATGTAGCAATTATCACAAGATTTTGAACTTCAAGTCTGATACCATGAAAGCACAAAACTTGGAGGGGAGGAAGGGGTCTTCACTCACATAGGGGTGAACATATTCTGTGGAGGGGGGAGAAAGGAAAGTTAATGTTACAAACAAATTATGAGTAGGTTGCATAATTTTACCACAAATAGTCATTCTCCCTACCCCACCACTGGGGAAGTATATGTTTCCACCCTACTGATGTTTGCCTCGATTATGCAGTTTGCCTTGAACAAAGGAGTGTGATGGGATGTGACATACAACCCAGCCAGGCAGAGGGTTTAAACGTACTTGTGTGTTCTGGTTTGGCCTCTTAACTAGTCCCTTCTGCCATGAGAAGAATATGCCCTAGTTAGATCATGTTTATTCAACTTACAGCACAGAACGCCAGATATATTGAACACATTTAAATGCACCTGGATCCCAGAAAAGAGATGCCTCTGCCATCTTGCAGACCTGTGAGTAAGGAATAAATCCTTTCTCACGCAAGCCATGGAAGTACTGCAGTTGTTATATGACTATCACAGAAAGTCTGACTAATAGACAATTTCATAATAATGTGTCAGCAATCTATGCATGAGAAAATAAAAGTGGTATTTCACCTGATTTCACCTGATCTTGCCTTCTCCCATGCACATATATTTTACATGCGTGATTTTTATAGTTTTATTTGTAGTTCTGCTTCATCAGGCTATCAAAACATACTTTTGTCAGTGTCTGTTGTTCTAACCATACCTCCCTAGCATATCCAAAGAGCTTTAGGAGATTCATAAATTGATGAGCTCATGAGGTCAACCTCACCGCTCCCCCAAGTAAACTTTATAGACCTTTAATCTGGGAATTTGTCTTCTTATGATAAATTAGGAAAATTGTGCATTCACCACTACTTTCACTTGGTGAGCTAAAACACAAGACAGCAACAAAACTTTCTGACTGCATTGAATGGTAACCTCATTAATTAATTACCCTCTGTTTTATCTCACTATATCAATGTTTTTAGTTGAAATGAAGCATCTTATGTCTTACAATAATCCTTAATCTCCTCAATCAAAACTAAAGAGAAAAAAAATCTTTGACAAACCAATTTAAATGAAAGAAGTAGGTCAGGGTAGACATTAGGGCTTTCAGATTTAAGAGTCGTCCTCTAGCTGCTCACAGATTTAACCGGAGGATTAGGTTGGCTCGTGAGCACCTTTTCATGCCAAAGTAGACACCAGGGAACTGAAAACACAGCTGGGATGCTTAGATTATATGTGTGACAACCCCTGGAGGAACTGCCAGCCAGATGCCCATAGAAAAGGCAGCATTCCTTGTGCAGCACAGACATGAAACTAATGATGCATTCCATGGTGCAGCCATTGAGATAAAACCATCTGTTGGTTTATTCATCCGCCATTTTGTCATTACAGATGAGCATTAAGAAAAAAACATGGCACGAAAAGCAATTTACAAGGGGAGGTTTTTGGTATGTAGACACGCCCTAATGACTATACACATTCATAAATTTGAAACTGTCTATCACAGTGCTGTCTTATGGTACACCATCCACATATTATGTATGTGATTCCAGCAGGCTGAAAAATTAAAACTATCCACTGCAATGAGGGAGGCACCAAATTAATTAACTTATCAGTATAAAATGTTGACGTGAGATGTAAGCAGCTTTGGGAAAAGTCAATCAGATTAACATGAATAGTTTTTATAAATCATCAACAAATGGCACTGTCATACAGCATGGCTGAGTTTGTTCCCATCAAATGAAAAGATGCAAAACTGAAAAATTAGTGATCTAATCATCACCAACTTATTATTCTGAGTGCATATATAGTAGTAATACTAATAATAGTGACTTCAACACAGAAGTCTTGGTGTTTTAAAAAGCTGGAACTTTTAATCAGAAAGTAATATTTTCATTCAGACCTTGTCACTATCTTTTGTTCTGCAGATTTATCTACCCAACAAAGCAGTGTGGAGTCTTGTAAATTTTCCAGTTAATCTATACTATAAGCAAGTGAATAACAACATTTTATAGATCACTAAAATTTAGAAAATGTTTTTATACAATTTTACGGGCATAACTCAGAGAGATTGCAGGTTTGGCTCCGACCACCACAATAAAGCGAGTCATGAATCATTTGGTTTCCTTGTGCATGTAAAAGATACATTTACACTACACTGCAGTCTACTAAGTGTGCAACAGCATGTCTCAAAAACCTTAATTTAAAAATACTTAGTTGCTAAAAAAAAATGCTAGCCATCATCTGAACCTTCAGCATGTCACAGTGTTAACATCAAAGATCACTGATCACAGATCAACATAACAAAAATGGTTCTATTACTCAAAAATGGTGAGAAATACTCAAATGTGACACAGAGGCATGAAGTCAGAAAATCCTGCTGGAAAAATGGTGTCAATAGACTTGCTTTACACAGTGTTGCCACAAACCTTCAATTTGTAAAAAAAAAAAAAAAAAGCGCTATCTGCAAAGTCCAATAAAGCAAGGTATGCCTGTAAATGTGTTTCTGTTAACCATCCATTGTGTTAGATGCCATCAGCTGCATTTAACCATGAGACTCCTGCGACAGGGAGAGAGACATATCCCTGTCCTCCTGCCCCATCACAGGGCTGGTGACTGGAAGGGTTCTGACTTGAACCCAGATTTTCTAAATTCAGATCAATCCAAATTTCTAATAAGAGGAGGTTTTATTTGCTAGTTAAATCATCATCCTTTCCATCTTCATGAGTATTACACTGATAAGATAAAAGTTAAATACCCATACACTACATACATACAACAAATATGCTGTAAAATTTTAAATTTTTAAAATTTCTATTTATTGAAATTTAGAATTTATTGATAATTTATCAATGTAAATAGCAGACACAGGAAATCTTAATAATGTTCATGTTAAGAACCTTGATTTCATAGCAAAATTGTTTGATACTTACTACCATTAGAATTTTGTATATTATTTAAAACAAGTATCTTCCTTAAAATCTGTCTGGCAGGAAGATGCAGATAAATTAAATTGGCTAATCTAAGATTTTAGAAGGTTTAAGTGTACAAAGTCTGAACCTTTTGTCCGGGATGTAACTTTTTTTTTTCCTCTCTCTCCTCTGCCTCCCCTACCCCATGCAGGGAAAAAAAAAAGAAAAACTTTACTGTTTTAAAATAAACTTTAAACAACTACTTTAAACATATGAATCCATTTATTTCTTTTATTATAAACGACAGGAAACATGAAAAGTTTCAGAGGACTATAATAAAAAATCAATTTATATAAAAACAAGATATTATAGCAACACTTCAATGAGTATTGCTAAGAGACAGGAAGAGCATCTTCTATTTAGTATTGAAAGGAAATGTTTTGCATTTTCTATCACAACTCATGTCATCTATAACTAAAAATAATGACTTCATCCCTTGGAAATCTGAGAGAAATAAGCAATGCATCTTCCCAAGCATGAAGGGGAAGGATTTTTGTGAAAACGATGCACCACAGTTTCTCCCCAAAGTTGGCAGCCATTAAAAAGTTATTAACAAGACTGGCTTACAAGGCTGCAGAGTTTACCTTTGGTTCCTAACACATATTCCTTTTAGGTCCCTCTAACCCCGTCTCTTCCTGCCTTTCCTTCCGAATGTGCTGGATTCCCTTGCAGCATCCCTCCAGAGGAAGTGTACTGTCTGTATGTGCCTATTTTATATGGATCTTGATGATAAATGCCCCTAAAATCTAAAGAATATTTTAGAGTTACTGTATGTTTGTATGTCATTTAATTTTGAGTATGCGATCTACGTTTTTCATTAATGTGAAATCAAAGATATCTACTATGAAGCATCATCTTGTTTCAATTTTTTCCCAATTCTCCTGGTTTCCACTCATCTCACCAAAACAAGTCCTGTTTATTAGTCTTGTGTGTTCTTTCAGATACATTTTAAACATATATAAGAAAAATAGACAACACTGTTGCTGGGTTGGTAAAAAGACACACCAAACATGGTTCTGTTTCTGAATGAACTCACCTCATATTGGTCAGAATGGCTATCATCAAAAAAGACTACAAATTATAAATGCTGGAGAGTGTGCAGAGGAAATGGAACCCTCCTACACTGTTGGTGAGAATATAAATTGGTGTAGACACTATGGAAAATTGTACAGAGGTTCCTTTAAAAAGCTAGAGTTACCATGTGATCCAGCAATCCCAATCCTGGGCATACATCCGGAGAAAACTCGAATTCAAAAAGATACATGCACCCCAATGTTCATAGCAGCACTATTAACAATAGCCAAGACATGGAAGCAACCTCAGTGTCCATCACAACAGATGACTGGATTAAGAAGTTGTGGTGTAGCTGTGTATACACACACACACACACACACACACAGAGGAATACAGAGGAATATTACTTAGCCATAAAAAGAATGAAATAATGCCATCTGTAGCAACATGGATGGACCTAGAGATATCATACTATGTCAGACAAAGACAAATATTATATATCATTTATATGCAGAATCTAAAAGATACAGCACAAATAAACTTGTTTACAAAACAGAGACTTATGGTTACCAAAAGGGAAGCGGGAGAGGGATAAATTGGGAGTAGGGGGTTAAAAGATGCACATTACCACGTATAAAATAGATAAACAACAAGGATTTACTGTATAGTATAGGGAACTATATGCAATATTTTTAATAAACTATAATGGAATAGAATTGAAAAAAAAATAGATATTTACATATACATAACCAAATCACCTTGCTGTACACCTGAAACAAACATGATATTGTAAATCAACTACACAACAATTTAAAAAAAATGAATAATACCTGATCAAGTTGCATAATCCACTCAACAGAATTTTTCCCACTGGTGGGCAAACTGACATCTACAAGTAATAAGCAATTGCCCTTAAATACAAGACAAACACATTAGATACACACTCGGGAGTAAACAAAAGAGCCAGCTATTTTTTCAAGAATGACTACACTTTAGGTTAACTATTTTATGCAGTACCACAAATAGTAAAATAAGCATGCATATATATGTATAAAAATTTTCCAATCTAGCAGAAAAATAAGACCTATAACATAAAGAACACCAGACTTCACTTCTATCCAAGTCTTTTTAAATGTAAAATTAACGAAGTATACACACATTCAGAAAAGCACACAAATCATAAATGTCCAGTCTATGCATTTTCACAAAGTGTGTGTACTTGTATAACCAGCATCCTAATAAATGGAGTATTTCTAGCACCCTGAAGATGCCCTTGTGAAAAGAAGAGGTGGAAGTATTATATTAACTGAAAACAGAACAAGTCCCTTTTATGAGAAGTTGAAGAACAACTATTAATATTCTGAAAATATTAACTCCAATACATTACTCTCTCTCTCTCTCTCTCTATATATATATATACATATATGAAGTATATAATCTCCTACCCTCTCAGATTTATACAAAATGCTGTAAATATAGTTCACATTTGAAATCACAGGAATGTGCAGGTTTGAAGACTGGGGCATATTCAAGAAGTGCACAAAAGTCTAAGTTCTAAATCCCAAGGGAATATTAAAAAATTCCAAACTAATTTATGTCTAGAATTTAAATCTCAGAGATTAGATCCAAAATGGAAAACCAGGAAGTGTCAGGGATTTTAGTGAGTGCCAGCTCTCAGCTTCTTATGTACATCGGGCAATTACAACAATTAGTTGTTAATTATGACAGATAACAATGAGGACCAACCATTACTGAGTGTTTTGCTGTGATATCAACAAAGACTATTCTAGATACTTTCCAGGATTATCTCATTTACTCTTCCTATCAACTTTATGAGGTAAGTTTAATTATCATCTCTATTTTAAAGATGAGCAAAGTAAGGTAGAGAGGGGCTAAAGTGACCAAAACAGTATGGAATGGGTCATCCAGCTTGGAAGTGTTGGAGGTGGATTTAAAGCCAGTCTGATTTCCAGTACAGCCTTGGCTCAAAACAGGGTCTCTGAAAGCAGTCTGAGGAATCCAGGAGTCAGCTTGGCAGGAAATAGCAGAGCATGTGAGGGGAGGAATCTCAATTAGGCAGTAGGGCTCCAGGCACAGGAGCTCAGGAAACTGGAGTCCAGCGCAGTATTCAGAGTCCTGTGGAGACTTAGTACTGGGGTCCTCATCAGCCATTCCACTGTGATCTCCTGGCGACAGTTTAGAGGGTCCTCAAAACCGAGGCAATTTTCCTCTCACGGTTGGTATTTTCTCAGTCAGCCTCTGATGCTGGCTTCTTGGTAACGATAGGTTTCTTTCAGTTTTATGATCCTTTCCACTGAGGCATTATTCGAACAAGGCTCACATATATTCTTTCTTGAGAAGAGAGTTCCCTGAACTCTCGTATTAATAACATACGTAGGTTAATATGCATATTGCATTCCACTGCCTTAAGACAACAAAAGCTTATTTTATGACCACAGAATCCATTGTGGGTAGACTTTATCTTCTAGTTATGCCATCTGGCATTGGTGATGACCACGGAAAACAGAGACAAATGGAAGCAGCGCAAGCAGCACGCCTACTGAGAACCGCCTCAGCCTGGAAGTCCCAACTGCAGAGGAAGCTGAGAAACAGAGTGGCTGAACTCTGTCTGCCCACCACACACAGCTTCCTCTTTCAGGAGTTTGAGACATTCCTGTGGCCTTTCCTTGTTCTAGATTATTGATCTTGGCATTCTGTTTGGTCAGTTGTGAGTCTCAAACTTCAAATTTCATTGGCTATTTCTCCTGGAAGGCCTCCCAGACCTTATACAAATTGTATTTCTGGTGGAGAATATTGTGATATCCCAGTACGGACATAACCCTCTTAAAAAGAAAAAATATGTGTGTGTGTGTGTAATGTAATTTGAATTAATTTAATTTTGTAACTCAAGAAAAAAATTCCTATGATTTTCTCTTGCTGCCAGTGACAGCACTTTATAGATATTGGAGGTAAAAAATTCTAGAAAATACCCTGATTGAAAATACCCTCTTTGGACCAATAGCTTTGGTTCTACATTTCCATGACTGATTATCACTCTTCAATTTCTGGTCACTCCTCCCATTTATGTAATTATAAACCTTCTAGTCATTGGCTCTCTTTACTTTTTAATATTTTTTCTATATAATTTCTTTTCAAATGAAACATTATAGTAGTTTCATATCACTAATAGAGAATTTTACTGGCAGTGAGGCTCTTTGCTTGCCTATATTTCTGGTGTTCTTTGAAGCTTCATCTTGCCTGGTTGAACTCAAAATTCATTGTTTGACTCCTTTTCCAAAGCTGAGTAATATTAAAAATATCTCTTTGTTAATTGTTTTGATGAAGTTTAACAATTTCATACAGATGAAAATGCTACTCCATCCCCCCCATGCAGTGACCAATTTAACTGAGACTTAAAAAGGAGATACTTGCAGGTGTAGACATACAGTAGAAGTTGTGAGTTTTTCAGATGTATGCTTTTTCAGGACTTCTCCTTTTCAGATAGTCCCCAGGGTGCTTTATTGAGGTCTGTGTAGTCTTGATTCAGAGAATTCCTGGTAAATAAGTGTTTGATTATAGTAAGGGCTCCAAGATTCCAGGACCAATCACATTCTCGGGTATAACCTTTGGAAGGAAACCTAAACCAGAAGGTAAGTTCAAGAATTAAATTGGACTCTGAATCACAGATGGCTTGGAGCCAAACCAAGTGAAGATGCTAAATATTAGACTAAAAAGAACATGGATTCTTTCAGCATAAGTGAAGTGTACATATACATTTATACACTACATATACATACATACACATACAAGATATATAAAACCAACTTAAACTAGCTTAAAGCAAAGAAAGTGTAATAGCTCAATGTAAGTGGAAAGTCAAGGACTGGAACTAAATTTGAGCACGGCTGGATGAGGGAACGCAAAGGCTATCGAGACCATGCCACTCTACGTATCTCTCTGCTCTGCTTGGCCTCATTCTTAGACATTTCTCTCCACATGCAACCAATGCTTGCAATCCTGCCTGCTCCTGCAATCACGGTGGTGAGGATCAACTGTCCCATCTCCCAAGGTAGGGTTGGCGAGTAGGAGTCGGCCCCACCCTAGGTGAGCAAGTTTATGTTGGAATGATAGGCATTTCCCATTGGAGATAACTCAGAACAAGTTTTCTCCTTCAGTTGGTGGAAATTAAAGGAGATAAGCCTGAGCTCTGTCTTCCCTCCATGAATTACCCAGCTTGAGCCCAAGCCTGGAGGGAATGAGACAAAATGCCTCCAGATCACGGACGGCAACCTCAGACCATAGTACCTTCTTTGCCAAAATTAATGTTTTAACCAGTTCTTGGTTGTTTTATCATGACTATCTTTGCTTATATTTTCCAGTTTAATATTTTAATTTATCACCTTTATCCTTTTGGATTCAATGTTTCAGCTCTTACTGTACATACGTTGCTAATTTTACATTCTTGTTATTTCCGTACTCTTTTAAAAGCACCAGCCAAACCATACCGTTATAGCAGGGGCAGATGTGAGATGGTTCTAGGCGGTAAATCAGGGATATTACGAGGCTGTCTCATGTGTGATCCTGGACAAAGTTCAAGTGCTGTCTGCCCTGAGCTGGCCCTGGAGAGATTCCTTTAGCAACTAATGATGCTCAAAAGAGTGCTTGGCAAATTTTAGATGTTCAATAAACATGTGTCGAGTCAATGACTCTCTTCCCTGTTTCTTCCTTATTTGGATTCTTTAACTATAAAAGTAACCTATAAATTCAGTGAAAGTAAATTGTCCCCTTTCAGTTTACAAATTAAGAACTGAGAGCAAGATAGGCTAAGTAACCTGAGAACAAAAGTAATTCATTGGGTCAGGCTAAGAATTTGTGTAAATATCACGTCATTTGATTGAACAGACGTTAATTAATGCTTACTATATGCAAACCACTTTGCTAGGTGCTAGGGAGTTAGATAATTAAGACATTATTCCTGTCCATCGTAAGCATACAATCTAACTGGAAAAACATAAAAACAAATTGAACCATAGAATGAAATAATTACTACTTAGATCTAAAGTAACAGGAAGTCCAGACAAAGGCATGATTTCATGAATAGACATGGTAAAGCCTCAAAAATGAGGTGACTTTTTTAACATTCCCTTAATGAATAAGACTTTAAAAGGCAAAGAAGGGAGAATGCTGGGCTAATGTAATAATACAAGTCATAATTTAAACCAGTAAAAGTTTAAGGAAATTGGATTTGGGGAGAAAATATGTGATGATAAAGTTAGCATTGCAAATTTATTAGAGTCTATGGATAGAAAAAAATAATTTCGGTGACCATGGCCTCACTGACACTTCTGAGGAGACACTTATCATAGCTTCTTCATATACTTTAGAATTTCTAGCCTGAACCCTCCCGGTAGAGAAAGAAATACTGGCTGATTCAGTAACCAAAGGTCTCTCTCTCTGGGCTCAACTTTCTCAATCTAGTTCACAGCAGTGGGAATACTGCCCTGTCTAAACTCTGACAACTGTTGAATAAACTCATTTTGACCTAACCCATTTCCCGTTAGCTGAGCTCAGTTCTTGTTCCAGTGTCTCAACTGAATAGGTAAAAATCCTTAGATCGGCACAGTTAATTGAAATCCCCATTGGCCTGTCAGGTGGCTTCTAGAGGCACACCTATAATTAGATCGGTGTCCCTGGGTTCTTAGTATCTGGTTTTATTTACGCCACCCCTGTTCAAATTTACACTTAACCTCTGCTGGGCTCTCTTCACACCCAAGCCTACACCCAGCATTTCCGTTTCTTCTGTCTTCCTACAAATTTCTTCTACCTCTAAGTCCAGTCCACCAAATGACTGGTACCATACTGATACTTAAACTCTGTTGATGGCAATAACAGAGTAGAGTTCTTTATGTTCCAACACATACAAGAAGGAGAATTGGACAATAATAGCATTTGTTGTTTGATTGGTATGTACTAAATAAGACAAAATGATCAGTCCCCTGGACATTTTGTTTGGATCCTAGATCAAAACATATTGCTTTCTGCCTCCTTAGAAATTACAGGCATTTTGATCATGCTAATAATCATTTCATAAACAGTAAGTAGTCTGTACTGATACAAGCCTTACAGATATTAAAGGCTGAAAATGTACAAATAACAATCTAAAGCAGTGAGGCTGGCTAAATTATAAGAGTGTCTCAAAAGATGTACCTTTGATCAGAACATTACTCACAATTCTAGTAACACATGCCAAAAGAATTTTTCATGTAGCAGAAATTGGACCCAGATAATTTGCTTGACATACCTAACAACTTAGAAAACAAACAAATCATTGCATCTCCGTTAGTGTTTCCTGACTGATGAATGCGATCAATATAAGTGATTGCTCTTTAAATGAGAATGTCATCACTTCTTCCAAATAACATGATGGCCTTAGGCTTTTTGCTTCCATCCTAGTTTGTGAGTCTCGCTAAGATAAACATGGTATTTACACCTCTCACTGCAGGGTCACTAGCAATTTCCTTTTGGAGACAGATATTTTAAAATGTGATATTGTCATAGGAGAATCTCAACATATAACTTATGTGAAAATAAAGAATAAAAGAAAGTGATGAACGAAGACTATTCTCATTTCAAGAGAATACTTAAAGAAATCTTAAGAATATTAAAGTCCAAAATATTTAATCTCAGTATATTTTGATAATTTACTATACTAAATAATATATTTTTATATAATATATATTATATAATAAAGTATATTTTAACTACAGTTTACATAAGTTTTAAATTTATTAAGAACCTGGTTATTTAGCTGGGGCTTTATGAATTCTTTTAGTTTAATACATTTTTATTTCCAATGAAAACATGCAAAGGTTCACTGTATTTAAATAATAGGTAACAAAACTATAAATGCATGTTTGCACTGCTTTTAGTCAACTTACAGACTTTACACATAAGAATTCTTTTGTTTCTACTTAGGTTTCAAACTAATTTTAAACTTGTCTAAATCGTCATGATCAAAAGTACCCTTTTCAAGATGTGATGTATTGTTCAATACTCTTATCTAAAACCAAAAAGAGTTTCTTATTGATCTATTGACTTCTGAGGGCAATTATGGTGGTTTCAGACATTAAAATTGCTATTAACTACGATATTGTTTGGGCAGTGGCAAAGCCATGCTATTAGTTAACGTTCAGACTGATATTGATTGGCTTTTTTCAACAATAAATATAAACTTACTAGACAGCAGCATTCAACTATTTCTTTTCTGACAGTTATGGAACTAGCAAAAAGATTCGAAACGTGTGTTGCATGGCCAACCCCATACCTGAGACGACAGGAATCACTGCTTTCTTTATGTCCATACAGCATTCTGTATATGCCTCTAATGGAACGATTACTACATGGTATTTATTATTTTTGTATATGAATTCTAAGTTTTTTAAATTCTAGTGGCCCACTCAACAGGAAGGATCTCAATATTTATCATGGAATAAATATATTCAAATAAATGAACTTACAATAGACAAATTTCAATCAGTAACAAGTCTACAGATGCAGGTCCAACAAAACGCTGAGTGTCAACTTAAATGTTCTAGGTCAGTGCCGTTCGATAAAGGAACCACTAACATAAGTGATCATTACACACTTGATATGTGGCCACTACCACTGAATTTTAAGTTTTGTTTTAAAGTTAAATTGAAATATAAGGAGACATATAGTTAGTGGTTACCGCACTGGACAGTTTCTAGAGGTTCTTTAAGGAGTAAACTTTGGCAGTCTTTCAAAAGTATCAATAATTTTCTTCCATAAATGTCAGGAAATCAGAACTCTGAAGGGGGAATTCAGCTGAAGATTTCCTGAGAGCTATGAGACAGATGTCATAGTCAAGTTTTCACTGATAAAGACCAAAAAACACTGAATTGCTAAAGAGTGAGAAGATATTCCACAATCAGATCTAAAGACTCTGAAATTGTTGCCTTTTGCTGTCATGATTATTTACTGCACCCGAGAGCAAAAATCAACTGAAGCAGATAGTCAAAAAAAAAAAAAAAAGGAAATTAAATGCAAAAGAGAGTGAAGGCCAATAGAACTGGCTACTAAAAAGGCAGTGACTGGTCTCAGTGTTCATTCATCCTGAAACATGCAGGTCTCAGGCATGAATTTCCGGGATATAACAGGCTAATTCAATGTACCAAGACCATGTGCCAGGCCACCAAATTTCCCCTGACCTATTTAGACTCTGATGCTAACTTTTTCCCTTTGGACTCATTGTTGAGCCATTGATTGTTTTTATTTTGACTTACTTTCCTCTAACTTCATTCATTCATTCATTCAGCCAATAGTTATTGGGTATCACCTACATGCTGTTTGGTGCCCTAAGCACTGGGGTACAGATCTGAACAAGGCTGACCAAAATCTCTGGCTCCTAGAGCTTAGAGTAGGGGAATACAAAAATAAACAAACTACATAATATATATCATATGCTAGTGGATGACACAAGTGCTATGGAACAAAATAAAGAATAGACAGAGTATGTGTGTCTGTGTCTGTGTGTGTGATCAGGATGCAAGGCAGCAAGCTATGTGAATATTTAAAGGAAGAGTATTTCAGTCAGGGGTAAGAGCAGGGTTGGGGGAATGAGAATCTTTGAGGCAAAGCCAAAACTGTGCAGCTGGAACAGAATGCAATAGAAAAGCAGTAGGAGGCAGATCAGAGAGGCAATAAGGGCTAGAGATTGTAGCCTTAAAGACTATTTTAAGGACTTTAACTTTTACTCAATGATATGAAAGAATTTGGAGAAGTAACATAACCTTTGATTGGGTTAGTCTGCCACTCTGACTACTGTCTTAAGATGACAAGGGATCAAGGGAAAATGCAAAGAAATCAGATTCAGGAGCTCAGAATTAAGAGACTTTGCAGTAGCTCAGGTGATAAATGATGGTAGTTTGAACTAAGGTGGTAGCTGTGAAGGTGGTGAGAAGTGATCAATTTCTAGACATGGTTTGAAGGTACAGCTAAGGGATTGGATGGACTGGATGGATCTACTGTAGCTGTGAGAAAGAGCAGTCAAGATGTTCAACAACTGAATGAAAGGAGTTGTATTTACTGAGATGGAGGCAACTGGAAAGGAGGGATTTGGGGAGGGAAAATCAGGAGGTCAATTCTGAAATTGGTTGAGACGTTTCTTAGGCATCTGTGTGTAATCATTGATTTTAAAAATTCTGGAGTTCAAAGAAAAGGGTGGAACTACAGATATAAATTTGGGAGTCATCAACATCTAAACTCTATGTGCAACTGTGAATGAAAAATGTTGTCTGTCACATCAGTAAACAAAGGATGTTGCAGCCATCAAGCCACTACAGCCGCCCTCAGCGTGCACCAGAGGGGACTCAGGATGGGAAAGAACAGGACACCGGCCATGATAGCTAAGGTGCTTATCAAAGGAGTGATTTCAGTGAGCCTTCCCATACATAGAAAACTGCTAAATTCCTTAACCTGAGATGTCTGGTTTTCTTTAATTAACAGCAGTCTTTTGATGTTCCGACTACCTGGTCTTTGTTGGAAAAACTCCTATATCCTGGCTTCTTCCCTACCTCTTTGGAGCAAGTCCCTCAGAGCTATCTGAGAGGCTGCCTCCTGGGCTTGAAGTCTTCAGAAAATCTGCCAAAGAAAACATAATTCTCAACTTTTAGGTTGTATATTTTCTCCAGTCGACGAAACCCCTAGGTATCATAGAAGACTACCAGGAGCTGAGAGGGATGCAAGTGTTTGTAGTAAGTGCAGAAGTGTCCACAATGAAGATGAGGTGAGGGCATTTCCTAGAAAAGCCAGGAATCCTAAGGGCTGGGAAAAAAGAGACATTGATGTTGCTTTTTGGCACCTGAGAGTCTCAGAGCCCCTGAATTCCTCAAAGAGGAAAATCATTGGGTAACGTTCAAAATCTATGTTCATTAAACGGAAAAATCTGAATTGCATTTTAAAAGGTATTCTACTGTCAAGGTTTACATATAAACATTAGTAAAAATTTTTTCACTTTCAGTAACTTGGAAAATCTATTCTGGGACATACGCCCTTACCGTTCCCACAACTGAAGCTTTACTACTATCTCCACCTGAGATCTGGGTGGGACAATTAAGAAACTCAGAAAATAGGTAACAATCCTGCATCATGTGTTTGAAAGTTGCTAAGAAACTAGATCTTGTAAATTCTCATCACAAGAAAAAAAATTGTAATTACATGAGGTGATGTGTGTTAACTGAATTTATTGAGATAAACATTTTGCTATATGTCCGTAAATCATTATGTTGTATACTTAAACTAAAACAATGTTATATATCAATTATATCTCAATAAAACTGGGAGTGGGGGGGATTCTTAGGACAGCAAACTTGTTCTTTATTCTATTCTTCTCCCCAATATGCTTATTGGGCTTCAAGAGAATTCAGAATTATATATTACTAATGCACTATACTATATGAACCTATCATCTGTAGCCTGAAGAAATTATTCTTTTGGAAGCATATTAAAAAAAAAAAAAAAACCCAAGTGACATCCAATAAGTAAACTAAACCCCTCCTAGAAAATTTAAGTTTCACTGGAATTAAGCAATTAGATTTTCTCAATGGAGATCTTAATTCAGGAGTGTTTTGTGAAGGTATAAATAGGAGTGAGCAGATTATTGTCTTTCTAGAAGTTACAGTCTCATTATGACCACAGAAGAATGGCTTCCAAGAGTTGCTTTGTTTGTACCCATCAGGGAAGGGAGAAAAGGAAAATATTTGAATAGTTTTATATGTTTTATTAAAAGGAAAGACTTTGTTATCACATAAAGCAGCCCAAACTCGACTGTTCCATGTTTTGAAACTCACTCAGGAGTGTTGAGTGTCTTTTCCGGTACTGGGTCTCAGACAGAAATAAGAAGATGCAATGGGGAAAATACCCTATGTTTTATGTTAAAAATAAACTAAATACCATAGAATGGCAGAATCTGACATTTAATGTAGTTGCAATATGTCTGGAAGTATGAATATTATTATCATAATTGATTTACCTATTCCCCTAGATAAGTGTAGTACTCATTTTAAAACAATCTTTTAGGACCATGGTAGGATTTAGAGTCAAGAATCCATAATGATGTCTTAATAGTTTCTGGTAAGATGCTCATTTCTCTGAGTTTCTTTTCCATTTCAATAGCTACAACATTCATTTTTTAAAGTATACAGAATCTTCACTGGTGAACTGCAGAGATGCCTTGAGATTTTTTTATCTTAAGGTTTTAAAAATTTCTAAACAGTACAAAAAAGAAGAGGCAAAGTTTAGTTTTTTTCAGTGAGCTGGTTTTTTAAAAAGATTTCTTTCAGTCACTGACTTCTGCCGTAGTTATCACTTTAAAGAGCACTAAAACTGTGTAATAGCAGACTCTGATTAATTTACTTTTAATTGAAATATTTTTATTGAGTCCATTTCCCAAATCCTGTAGCAGCTTTTAAGTAAGAATGACATATTAACGCCATGATAGGCTATCTTGGCATACACTGCATACAAACAGAATTCTAAGATCTGTATCAATTGTTGGCCAAGATGGCATCTTTCTAAGAGGGACTCTCATGATGATCTCTTATTTATAAGGGTAATAATGGGGCCCACAAATTAGCATTTCATAAAATCAGTCATACGTTTGTGGATCAAGCTACCCACGTTGTCTAAAAATACTAAACTGCTTCTTTAACTGAAAGTCTATCAACTTACTCGCTAAACTGAGTATCTCATGCTGAGTAGAGCACAGTAGTACATGACTTTCATTCACATAAAATTAGTTATGTATTATTTTCTAAATATTATTTGGTGATCAAAACCATCCAAAATATGTGGTCAATGAAAGTAATTTAAAAATGCCCCTAAGTGAAAAACTTGGGAACGGCAGAATTTTAAGAAGCCATAATTAAAGACCCCAAATTAATACAATTGAAAATTCTTCAGAATTTCACTTATAACAAGAAAGTGCAATGTTGTCTAGAAATAAAACTTGAAAATGTAAATCCATAATGATGTTTCTCATGACAATTTAAATACAACTTAGAAGGGTGTTTGAAATTTTAAAGCAAACTATTTTTTTTAGTTGAGCTATAGTCAGTTCACAATGTTGTGTCAATTTCCGTGTAGAGCACAATTTTTCAGTTATACATGAACACACATATATTCATTGTTCCATTCTTTTTCACTGTGAGCTACCACAAGATCTTGTATATATTTCCCTGTGCTATACAGTATAATCTTGTTTATCTATTCTACATATGCCTGTCAGTATCTACAAATTTCAAACTCCCAGTCTGTCCCTTCCCACTCCCCTCCCCCCTGGCAACCACAAGTTTGTATTCTATGTTTACAAGTCTGTTTCTGTTTTGTATTTATGTTGATTTGTCCATTTGTCTTTTTCTTTCTTCTTTTTTATTTTATTTTTAAGATTCCACATATGAGTGATCTCATATGGTATTTTTCTTTCTTTTTCTGGCTTACTTCACTTAGAATAATATCCTCCAGGGACATCGATGTTGCTGCCAAGGGCATTATGTTGTCATTTTCAAGGCTGAATAGTATTGCATCATTTAAATATACCACATCTTCTTTATCCAGTCATCTGTTTATTTTTATGCATGCATACATTTTTACTTGTAAATTTTGGGGCCACCACTTAAGACATTTCAGAATTTTTTTCAAAATTTGAAGAAAAGAAAGATATATCAGCTGTCTCAGCTGATTTTTCCCTCATGTGAAGCCAATAGCTACTCAAATGCCTCAAACTTTGCTTCTAACTCTGCTCTTTCCCTCGTGATCACAAAAATTATAACTGAGTCAGGATCCTCTCAGATTTAAGCAAAACAAAATTCTTGTGAACCCAAAGATCACCAAATAGTATAATTGAATCATTCTGATAATTTGAAAATTAATTTGATCTGCACATTCAAAACTGACTGAATTTAAAACTCAGTTTCATTTAATGATTGGATTAATCTTTACCATATAAAGTATTTTTGATTTATATTGGCTGACATTCTCTAACAATGATTTTTCAAGATGAACTTTCCTTTTAAATTATTCAAGTTAATCACTGACATTGAATGATAAGCTAGCTTTAGTAGATGTAGACACATGCAGGACATTCACCACCTATGTTAAATGATACAGGATATTATATGTCCAAGGACCAAGATGGGTGAAGATGAAAATCTCATTTCACTTTGTTGAAAACCAAGTGACTTTTCTATTAACATTAGTTCATTCTGTCTGAAGTGAGAAGATTTACATAAAGTTACTAAGAAACATGAAATACTTAATTAAGGACTAATTCTCTGGTTGTGTATTTTTCATTTTTCACCTATGTTATCAGTGAATCATTTTAACTTAAAATGCATTATATAAAATGTATTAAAGAATCTAACCTCCCATTTTCTCAGAGATTATTAGAATAAAAAGTAATTTTTTAACAATTAAAAGAAGCTGTCATAGATCCTTTAAGAAGTTTAATAAAAGATTATCTATATAATATAACTTCATCAAAATATGCTTCTGTCTTTCTCTGGTCTATATGAAAGGATGCACAACATACACTTAAAGTGATTTTTTTAAAAGACCCTTAAATGAAAAACTTGGAAATGAGCACAATCTCTAAAATCCAAATGATTTTCTGCATTTAAAGGATGGAGTTTTAGAATATGAATTAAGTCAAATGATTTATTATATTAGTTATTCACTGTCCAATTAGAAATGGTTCCTGCCCTAGGTTAATATGTCAAGGAAAGAGAACATTTTTCAAAATAAGCATGTATGAAATGCTTCGTTGTTCACTTCTGTAGCCAAGGAAGTTCACTAAGTCATCCTATCTTCTGGCCTTCAAACTAAAAGACTTCTGTCATTAAATTAACACCAAATTAATAACCAAATTACCCTTCTGGGAACTCGGTTCAAATACAATACGACTAAATTTTGATTACCTTTTCCAAATCAGGTAAATCATTTTGTTCCATAAGAGCTTATTGAAATAAAAATGTATATGAACATTTTTGCAATCCCCTGTTAAATCCAAGCATCTCATTTTTTTAAAGCAATAATATGCTTACAGTCATGAAATAAGGAATGACTGCCAATACAAAAAGATTTGGCACCTTATTTTTAGTTAAGATTTAAATTTAGCTTCATCAAACTAATAGCCTGGTTCTTTATATCATTGTTTTACTGATAGATATTAACCAGATATTATTCAGATATTAAAAATACTCTGCATTGGTTTGCTAGGGCTACCTTAGCAAATTACCACACTAGGTGACAACGCAATAGGTATTTATTCTCTCACAGTTCTGGAGGCTAGAAGTCTGAAATCAAAGCAATGGCAGAGCCATATTCCCTCTGAAGGCTCTACAGAAGAATCCTTCCTTGCTTCTTCCTAGCTTCTGGTGGCTCCCAGCCATCCCTGGCATTCTTTGGCCTGTAGCTGCCTCACTCCAAGCTTTGCCTCTGCCTTCGCATGGCCTTCTCCTTCTCTCTGTGTCTTCTCCTCTTCTTATAAGAACACCAGTCACTGGATTTAGGACCCACCTCAAGATCCTTAATTACATACACAAAGACACTTTTCAAATGAGATCACATCCACAGGCACTAGGAGTTAGAATTTAAACATATCTTTTTGAGTTATACAACTCAATGGACTGCAGCCTCCAATTAAGTAATTAGGCTGAAAAACTGATTTGATTTCATTCCTTTTCTAAGAATTATTAAGGTTTTGCAAAATATATCAAGTGTTTAAAGTATGTGAGAAATGAGATGGTGGGATATAGAGAGGAAAACTAGTTATCTTTGTTTATAATTACTTCTTTTTGTTGTTGGGGTTTTTTGTTTGTTTGTTTGTTTATAATTACTTCTTATTTTCTCCTTACTCTCTCTGAAATTAATATTTCTAACAGGATAAAAAGAAAAAAAATCTGACCCCCCACTGATAAAAGTACCTTCCTCATGAAAGAAACAAAAAGAGCAGGTAGAAATATTCTGTGTTAAGGTTATTACCTTAGGTAAACAGCTTACTTGAAAGTTCAATTTAACAGATTATTGAATTCATTAATATTTCTAATTTAATACACATGTCAGTAGTTCTTTAGATATATCTAACATTTTTCATTATGTGAATTGATAAATTCTTTAGATATATCTAACATTCTTTAGATATATCTAACATTTTTCATTGTATGAATTAATAAATTTTATTGTCTTTATTGTATTATGGCTATGGCTATTGGAAAGATTTTTTTTTTAATATCCTGAATCAACACTAAGCCAAAATCTCTAATGACTAGAATTCAAAAAGCTGGCAATACCAAATGCTGACAGGAATGCAGAGCAACAGGAACTCTCATTCAATGTGAGTAAGAATGCAAAATTCTATAACCACTTCACAAGAGAGTTTGGCACTTTCTTACAAAAGTTTTATGAGATCCGGCAATCTAGCTCCTACATACTTAACTCAGATAAGCTGAAGATTTACATCCACTTAAAACTCTGGACGTGAATTACAGAAGCTTTGTTCATAATTGCCAAAAGCTGGAAGCAACCAAGATGGCCTTTAAAAGTGAGTAGGAAAACAGTGGTACATCCATACAATGGTGTGTTATTCAGCAATAAGAAGAAATGTGCTATCAACTCATGGAAAGACATGGAGGAAACTTAAATGAATACTGCCAAAAAAAAAAAAAATCTGAAAAGCCTACCTACTACATGATTCCAAATACATGACATTTTTGAAAAGGCAAAGCTATGTTGACAGTAAAAATCAGTGATTATCAGAAGTTCAGGGTAGGAGGGGATGGATGAATATGTAGAGCACAGGCATTTCAAGGCAATGAAGCTACACTGCACAATATCATAATGGTGAATACATGACATTCTGCATCAGCCAAAAAACCACGGAACTACAGAGTGAACCCTAATATAAACGATGGAACTTAGTTAACAATGTGTCACTATTGGTAGTTGTAAGAAATGTACCATACTAATCAAGATGTTAATATGAGAAACTGTGAGGAGAGGAAGTATATGGGAAAGAAACATTCTGTACTCAATTTTCTGCAAATCTACAACCGTTTTAAAAATTAAAGTTTATTAATAATAAAATTGTGTTTCTTTGTATCCTGAATCAAGTTTGATTGAAACAATGCAGCCCTTGAGAGTTACCTAGGATTACACTCCTGACCCCATGATGCCTGGTCTAGGAGCAATCATTCTGTTTTCCTCTTTTGTATATTTTCTGGAGCTCTGTTACAATGGTATCTAAAAGTCAGCAAATAAATCAAATCTGTATTTGAGAACTAAATCTCTAAATGTAAACTTAGCATTTTAGATTTTCTATGCAGCAGGAAATTACTTAATCAATTTATTTTAATTCTTTGGCCTGTAGGATCTCTCTCAATATCTTTAAAATGGCATCAGACAGGGGCCGAATTTTTTTTAAAATGCCATTTCCTATTAATTTTATAATATTTTCTATTCATGAACAATTGCATGTGTTAATGACAGCATTGATACTCTGACGTGTGCTTAGTTTCCCATTTCCTCTATCTTTGGGCAGTCGCTGGGGCAGAGCTATTTGTGCCACAGAACGTACCTTTTCCCTCTTGGTGATGTTATTACTGCCTGTGTTCGAAGGTTTCTATGTTGTGTAATAATGCAGGACATATAAATATAAGGAGCACATTTTGGAGCCACAGAGGAAAATAAAGAATTCTCTCCAAGAATGTTAGTTCTATCCTGCTACAATACTACCACAAACACCAGCAAAAATTTTAAAGTGTAGAACATTGAGAAAACCTGCTCTTTGGGAGTCTGTAGATTTTGTTTTGTCTGGGGACAAATGATGCCAAAAAACAATGTCAAATCACACCAACTAAATTTATTAGTTTCTATGAAGCTTATTATTTTAAATAACTATTATACTGCCTTCTGTTTTTAAACACCATTTCATAAGACTTTATAAGTTATATGGTAGAATTTGAGACATAAAGGGGGAAACAGAACAGTTTATTGAAATCGTCTATTTTAACCTTGTTGCAACATTTACGTGATCTGTGGAATGAAGCATATGATCTTGCTTTTGATTTTCTATTTCCCCAAGATTAATAAAATGTAAAGCCTCCATAAACTATTATACCTACCTAGGGAATATGGAGTTCTTTGTATAATGCGCTACATAGCATTTAACTGAAAAATCGAATTAAGTAGAACCATAGATGACAGAGGCATCTACGTGCTTTCAATTGTCTGTTATTTGCTGACCTGTAGATAACTTTCAGTTTGCTATTTTCAAATAATAAAGCTCACTAATAACAATGGCTTTTCATTAACTAAATGCCCTGTGATCATCAACTGAACTGCCTGCCTCTCTCCTTAATGGTGGCCCAAAATGCTTAGGTAAGTTTAAACTATCATGAAATATTTATTTGGCTGCATTTGCAAATTATATAGTACTCACATGAGTAATTGTGAAGTAGACAAAGCTTCCCTTTCAGCTTACATGTTTGGTTTCCCTTCCTCTCATTTGATGGTCCTTTGTCCAGATGCCTTTTGCTCCATTGCCATTTCCTTGGCTTCCTCAGGACTTGTATTGTGGCAACTCTATATGGCATCCAGTGTGCTATAGAGTTGGGTATTTTCCCAAGACTCCTTGGCAAGGGCATGAGCTCTCGACAAGCAGTGGTGGCCCCACTGTGTAGGCTGCTGCAGCCTTTATCAGCTTAGGGTTAGTTGTGCAAAGCAGGCATGGCTGAGGCAAAGATTACAAAGAAAAACATACTGGTGACAGGAAATTATTAGTGTTAGGGTTAGATACACTTCTCCAGTTAAGTTACTCATGTTATCTTGATCCACCTATCTTTAAGGCAAGGAACGAACTTTGGAGGAGCTAAATTTGGATTCCTATTGTTTGTTCATAAGCTCAAAGATCACTACACCACACGGTCTCACTTTGTCTCTAAACAGTCTTAGTACATATGAGAGAGTAAACTTCCCAAGGATGCAGCCTTGTCGGACTTAGTGATTCCACAGAAAGAGGTAATAGAAACAGCTAGTGTGCACAAGACTAAAGATACCTGCTCATGAGAGATGGCCAAAGTGTTACACTGCTGAATATCACCCACACTTGGTTCAGTACTGGAGTGGCAGAAACAAAGTGTTTAAGCAAAAATTTAAATTAGGAGGGTAATGTGCTGAGAAAGGAAACTCAAGTAAGACCTGTGATGGGGGTTTCTAGCACTGCACATTTTAAACTTTGCAAGATGACCATTTTTCCCACATGCCCTTTTTTTTTTTTGAGAGAGGAGATAGTATTTGCCATAATCCAAATATTGCAGATCCATGTTGCCAAAATTAACTTGTCCCGGTAGAGTTCCAGTTCATTGTCAAGCTCTGGGTTAAGGACAACTGGCAGCAACTGCTATCCTGGCAAAAACAACACAGAGATGGTATCCTCAGATACCACTGAGTCCCTGTTATGCTCCTTGGCAAAAGATACTGGGTTCTGGAAGCATAAATTGGCCTGAGGTAACTGCTCATGAAGATGGAAATTTGCTTGTTTTTTAAATTAGTGTGATTGAGGCCATTGCTGTGGTAATCTACATCTTATTAAGTCTCTGGTCTGTTTAAAAAGTCAAGCGTATCGAACTTGGTTTTGAGAATATGGAAGCCACTGTGTGAGTGACCCCCGCAGAAGGCTCCCACTGAGGCTGGTGAAGCAGCCCAGCTCTTTGTGCACCGAGAGTATCCCTTATTGAGACTCGAGAAAGACCGTGGTGAAGCCTTCAGACTTTTCACTCACAAAGGAGAAAAGGATTTTGGGTTTCAATCTTTTGGCCACTGGATTTTAACTTGCAAAGGAAATGTTTGAACATTAATTTTCCCCATAAAATTAATGGGGTAGACATTCAAATTTGTAATATTCCTATGTTGCTACCATTTTGTTACTGAACTATAAGCATTTCTCGAAGTATCTTTATGCTACATTTATTGAAATATAAAGAACTTCCTTATTTTTTTGAAATATAATCAGTTACAATGTATCCATTTGTGGTGCATAGCATAATGTCCCAGTCATGCATATATATGTATATATATTCATCTTCATATTTTTTCATTAAAGGTTATTACAAGATATTGAATATAGTTCCCTGTGCTATACAGAGAAATTTGTTTTTTATCTATTTAAATTTTTTATTGAAGGAAATATAAAGAACTTCTGATGCAACTGGATAAAATTTTAGGTAAATAAAAGAATGAATTTTCAACGTTAATTGTGTAGTGATCGTGGAGTCAATTTCATTACTGTCCTGTTCTGACCATTTTAAGAGTCTTTTGTTCCCAGAAAGATACCCATAGAAGCAAGGGTTGGGATCAGGGGAGTGAGGCCATGAAGGTGGCAGCTGGAGACTCTTCTGGGATTTGGCTAATCTCGGAAGGCTTTATCCACACACGACAGACAAGATAATTTTGGCACTGTGGTACCACTTCTGGATAATACCCTACCTCTGCAAACTATATTTCCTCTCTAAGAGAAGGGCATCTGAAGAAAAAACTGCTGCCTTCATTTGAAATTTAACAGAGAATAAGGCTTTGGAAAATATTAAGAAAAAAATGACTGTTTTCTTCCACGTGGAAGTTGATCAGAGAGTAATGTTCCCAGCCTCCCTCCACGCCCTGTACTCACTCTGCCCAAAGGGAGAAGCAGTGACTTTTCTAATTGTAAACATGATAAGGACATCATGGGCTTAATGGGCTCAGCTGTTTTTTCCTCAGGAGCTGCTTTTTGCCTGTAGGATGGAGACCTTCTCTGCTTCTACAGCAGGATTTTAACTTAATGGTAAGAGACTTCTGGTCCTGTTTTGCCATAATTGAATAGGCACATCTGTCTAATCCTAGGTTTCATTTGTCAGGCCCATTTGGTGCTTACATTAAGCTACATACTCCATCTCAACTTTTAGTAGCAATAAAGTTGATATTTCTGCTTTACAATTTCCTTACTCTTGTTGGATTTATCATTTTTTTTTTAGATTCCAGTGAGGGAAAAAGAAAACACAATGTTTGGTAACCTAAAAGATCCTAACAAACACTTGTGCTCCGTCTAACATCTTGAAACATATCTCCTAACAGTTATATTTTAATTGGAATAGTTATGTATTCCCCCAAAATGTATGACTATTAGTAACACCACCACAAATTAGCATAGAAATGACACACACCTCACAGATCACCATCTCCCTGCGTAATATTTTCCTGATGAATGCCTTTCATATTTTAACTGATATCATAGAATGTACATTTTTCTCAATGCAATGTTGATCAGCTGATGTTTACACAAAAGTAGTGTATAACTCTGTCCGCAAACCTCAACAACAAAATGATACATGGGAAAAGTCTCGAATTACAACCCAGATACAATTAAGAGGACATCATCAGAACTATGCATAGATATTTCGAAAAGGATGCCAAGTATTAACATTGAGCAAGTAAATCTGAGATATCACTGGAGCTGAAGGAGGCATCAATGGCTGATGGGTTCTGGAAGCATAAACTGTCCTGAGGTAACTCCTTAAAGTGACAGTGATATGATGAAAAGCTTCTCTTTTTAAAGCACTTCCTTGTTTCTTTATGAAACATAATCACTGGAAAAGGGAAAGGTCTATTTTGCAATTTTTTCATCTTCATTCATTGACCACCTCCATGGAAGGTATAAAAAACCCATCACGGTCAGGGAAAGCTACAGCATCGCAGCCAAAAGTGTTTTTAAAAAAACTATCTTGCTTGGATATTTGCTTGATATTGTTGGTTTTCATCCCCATCCAGCACGTCACTTTTTTTGTTTTGTTTTGTTTTGCTTTTCCCAGGTTCTTTAAATGACATTCTCAACCATCCTCCCTCACTTGTTTCTTAATTTTGTTTAAGCTTCAAGTTTCAACTTTACATGGTGGAAAAACATTATGTGACATTTTCCTGTTGTTTTTATTTTTGTCTGCTTTCAAAGATAAACCTCTTTAATATCAGAAAATATTTACCATGTTGTAAATATAGTATTTGTGAATCTATATGCAAACTTTATATGTTAATGAATACAAACAATTTTTAATTATCTAATAATGAGCATAAAAGGATGCTGTAGGCATTTGACATCTGAACATGAGAGTTGTTACATGCACAGATACGTATATGGTTTTCCCATTTAACGTTAATGAAACCAGGCATAAGCTCCTATTTAGCACTGTCACCCAAATTTCTGATTTTCAGAAATGGTTGCTGGTGTTAAAATGCTTTACCTTCTAGAAAGCATATCTCAAATCATACAATATTACTGTACTCACACAGAGTGCTAATTTGTTTAAGATATACTTGCTAGTTGGAGTTACAGGCCTAAGTTCTCAACTGCTTTCAGTTCCCAGTATGACTGCTTTAGAATTACAAAATTTAGACAAACATAATCATCTTTACAAACATTATCAGTAAAATTGAATTATTGGTATGTGGTGTAAGCAAGCCACAAACTTTAACAACGGTGCACTTTTCACTCAAGGATTTAGATATCAGGGATCTGAATTATAAGAGTCTATTAAAAAATCAGTTATCATTACTTTCACTTGATCATTAGAAAAAATGAGACCCCCCCCCAAAAATATACTATATCAAGATAATTTCCTGTAAAATTCAGAAATGGAACATAAATAAGTTTATAAAATGATTTACATATTCAAAATACAGAGAAATATACATGTTAAACTGTAACAAATTAAAACTATTAGAGAAAGGGGGTCATATGATATACAACACATAAGAATTCCAATGAAGAAAAGTGAGCTACCTCAAGAATTTCTGAGTCTCCATTTCCCCGTCTCCATGTGGTTTTCCTCCTACCTTTCAGGATACTTTTAATAAACCTCCCTTAAGTCTCTTTCTGCTCATTCCCTACGTTCAAGGTTCTCATTGGGACACTTTTCTTCTCACTTTGTTCATCCTTCCTGGCTACTTCCTCCACTGAGAGGCCCTCAGTTACCACTGTATTCTGATTGCTCCAAATCTATAACCTCTAGCCATTACCATTTTGAATATCAACCTACATATCCAGCTCCTGATGAACATTTCCATTTAAACACTTAACATGTCCAACAAGTCAATGTTTTCCAATAAAGTCCTCCTGTGTTCTGTAGCTCAGTAAGTGTTCCACCACCCACCATGATGTCCAAACCAGAGTGAATTTTACACATGTCTCACTGAAACTCACATGTAATAAATCAAATCTTGTTGACACCATTTCCATTAATACCAATTAAATCCATCCAGTTCTCTCACTACTGTTCCTAACCTTGATGAGGTTGTCATGATCTCTTCTGGACCATCATCACCCACTGGACCAACTGTTTCATTTCTTGCCAATCTTAAATAGGCTATTCACGGCATCAAGCAGTCCTCTAAAATACAATCTTGCCAATCCTCTGCTTCAAATTAGTTAAGCAAAACTTCAATTCCTTAAAAACTTTCCCAGACACACCATCTATCGCATGACCTTTATATTCTGTTCCACCATACTGAATGTTAGTTTCCTACATGTGCAGGTGTTCTTTTGTACCTAAACATTTGCACAAGATTATATAAACCAAAATACTGCTCTAACACCTCCATCTTTTCCTTTACCTGCTTGTTTCTACTAATCCTTTATAGCTCTATTTAGATAGGCTTTCTTCACAACACTTCTCTGATATCTAAACACCAGGCTAGGTATTCTTTCTGTGTTCCGTGATACCTGGCACTGAGCCCTCTTTGCCTCTTACTACTTTGAACTGTAATGGACTAACCCTGGTGTGAACCTTCCACGTGCTACAAACATCATCATTTCAGGAGCCTTGTCCTTGTTATACAATCAGTGTTTGGTTTGGTGCAGGTTTTAACATGTAATTTCCTAAAAATGTTGAGGGAGTGTAAGAGGAAAGTAGTATCACTGGCAGGAACAGGGTCATTGACAATGGAAGCTGACTTGGGGACTGAAAGTAATTATTTCAGTTTAGGAATATGTTGAGATTTAAGGTGTACTAGAATTCCCAAGGGAAATTGTGGTAGCGATCTGGCAAGACAGAATTGAGAATTGAGCTTTTCATTCTAGCCGTAGGTTTCAGCCCCATGAATGTTGGTGATAAGTAGTAAAAGCAAACCACATTCTTAGTAGAAAAGAAAAGAAAAAACAAATCATTGGAAGAAATAATAAAACTGTTTGAATGATTAGTTTTATTGTTTTGTGTAAAAATCAACATTTCACTTGGCTTTCTGTTAATATAGTGGAGATTAATGTGAGATTTGTTTGCTTTGCTGACTAGCTTCACAAATTAGCTGATATAATGTATCACTGTTTAATATTGGCTTTTACTTTTCCTCAGAATAATAAAGCATAAAAAATCCAAAGATACTTTGATTAATGTAAAATTTAATGTCTATGTTTATATAAAGAAATAGTTAACAGTATATATTTAACACATTAAAAGAATATCTTTTAGACGCTAGAAAATTTTATAAATTTCCTTTAAGGAACCCTTGCTAAAATTGATGCAATCAGTCACAAGGGAATAAGGAAATTATTGAATAGGAAGAAAGTATTTGTGATAATAGCCATAAAATCATGTTTTAGACAATATTTAATGGGTAGATGTTTAGAAGAACATTGCTTTTTCAATTTTAGTTAGACACTGTTTTCAGTAAATGGGCAAAAACTGAGTGAAGACATTTCTCTAAACAATTCCACTTTCCCAAATGGATTCATATTGATTTTGTGAAAGCCACTCCCCTCTCTCAAAATATTGTTTGTCAGTTACACATGCCAGTCACCACTTATAGTTAATTGTAACACAGCAATTCTATAGGAAGTGGAAATAAACATTTCTAGTTGGAGATCTGAGAAAAATATTTGAAAATCTTCCACATTAAAAGAGGAAATTTTTCCTAACATTTAGAAATGTTATCTTTTTCACTTCGTTTTAATAAAAGTTTAATGTTGATAATTTTATAGTAATAGCACAAGTTATTTGAGATATAGTTTGTAATAAACCACGTTTAAGGGAATTTAATTAGAACTGATTAGAAAAATCTCAGATACATCAAAGATTAATATTAACAGGCATGGCAGTTTTGGTGTTATGGTACAATTCTTTCATCCTCAGATTTAAAGTAGAGATTGAGGTAGATACTTAGTAATTAAGACCACAAGACGATTTACCAGTTCATCAAGGAATGTATATTCCTAGAGCTGGAAAGGACTTTGACCATCGTTCTAATCCAGCATTCTCATATTATACACAAGAAACTAAGGTGCTGAGAATAGAACTTGGGTATGTCATACTATATTTACCATGTGCAGAATGATTGCCACTTGCTTCTGACCTCTTCAGAACCTAGCTGGAGGAGAGATGATATGCCAGTCATTGCCAATCTGCATTTTTTTAAGCATGGCCAGCAATAAATATTTATTCTTTAGGAACATCCATAGTGCTGCAAATGGCATTATGTTGTCAGTTTTTATGGCTGAATAGTATTCCATTGTATAAATATACCACTTCTTTTTATCCAGTCATCTGTCGATGGACATTTAGGCTGTTTCCATGTCTTGGCTATTGTAAATAGTGCTATTATGAACATTGGGGTGCAGGTGTCTTTTTGAAGTAGGGTTCCTTCTGGATATATGCCCAGGAGCAGGATTCCTAGGTCATATGGTAAGTCTATTCCTAGTCTTTTGAGGAATCTCCATACTGTTTTCCACAGTGGCTGCACCAAATTGCATTCCCACCAGCAGTGTAGGAAGGTTCCCTTTTCTCCACAGCCTCTCCAGCATTTGTCATCTGTGGATTTTTGAACAATGGCCATTCTGACTGGTGTGAGGTGATACCTCACTGTAGTTTTGATTTGCATTTCTTTGATAATTAGTGATATTGAGCATTTGTATTTCTTCCTTGGAGAATTGCTTGTTTAGGTCTTCTGCCCATTTTTGGATTGGGTTGTTTATTTTTTTCTTAATGAGTCGTATGAGCTGCTTATATATTCTGAAGATCAAACCTTTGTTGGTTTCATTTGCAAAAATTTTCTCCCATTCTGAAGGTTGTCTTTTTGTTTTACTTATGGTTTCCTTTGCTGTGCAGAAGCTTGTAGGTTTAATTAGGTCCCATTTGTTTATCCTTGCTTTTATTTCTATTGCTTGGGTAGACTGCCCTAGGAGAGCATTTTTGAGATGTATGCCAGATAATGTTTTGCCTATATTTTCCTCTAGGAGGTTTATTGTATCTTGTCTTATGTTTAAGTCTTTGATCCATTTTGAGTTTATTTCTGTGTATGGTGTAAGGGAGTGTTCTAGCTTCATTGTTTTACATGCTACTGTCCAGTTTTCCCAGCATCATTTGCTGAAGAGACTGTCTTTATTACATTGTATATTCTGGCCTCCTTTGTCAAAGATTAGTTGACCAAAAGTTTGTGGGTTCGTTTCTGGGCTCTCTATTCTGTTCCATTGGTCTATATGTCTGTTTTTGTACCAATACCATGCTGTCTTGATGACTGTAGCTCTATAGTATTGTCTGAAGTCTGGGAGAGTTATTCCTCCAGCCTCTTTCTTTTTCTTCAGTAGTGTTTTGGCAATTCTAGGTCTTTTGTGTTTCCATGTAAATTTTATTATGACTTGTTCTAGTTCTGTGAAATATGTCCTGGGTAATTTGATAGGGATTGCATTAAATCTGTAGCTTGCCTTGGGCAGTATGACCACTTTAACAATATTGATTCTTCCAATTGAGGAGCATGGATATCTTTCTATTTTTAAAGTCTTCTTTAAAATGTTTTATAGTTCTCCGTGTATAAGTCTTTCACTTCCTTGGTTAGATTTATTCCTAGGTATTTTATTACTTTGGGTGCTGTTTTAAAGGGGATTGTTTCTTTACTTTCTTTTCCTGTTGATTCATCATTAGTGTAAAGAAATGCAACTGATTTTTGAACATTAATCTTGTAAACTGCTACCTTGCTGAATTCTTCGATCAGCTCTAGTAGTCTTTGTGTGGACCTTTTAGGGTTTTCTATATATAGTATCATGTCATCTGCATATAGTGACACCTTCACCTCTTCTTTTCTAATTTGGATCCCTTTTATTTCTCTCTCTTGCCTGAGTGCTGTGGCTAGGACTTCCAAGACTATTGAATAGGAGTGGTGATAGTGGGCAGACTTGTCCCAGATTTTAGTGGGAAGCTTTTGAGTCATTCACCATTGAGTACTATGTTGGCTGTAGGTTTATCATATATAGCTTTTATTATGTTGAGAAATGTTCCCTCTATACCCACTTTGGTGAGAGTTTTTATCATAAATGGGTGTATTCTTTAAGTACTTTTTAATTCCAGGCACTACTATTGGCTGAGATATACGGTGAAAAACACAGGTAATAGATAATGTCCCTATTTTCTTTGTTTGCCTTCTATTGGGAAGACACAAAAAGTAAAATGTATGTAAATCAGAATCATAAAAGTCGTCCCTTGGTATCCAAGGGGGATTGGTTCCAGGACCCCCTCATGGATACCAAAATCCTCAGATGCTCAAGTTCATTTTATAAAATGGCATAGTATTTACATATAACCTATGCACGCCATTCTGTATACTTTAAATTATCTGTAGATTACTACAATGTCTAATGCAATATAAGTTATATGTAGATAGCTGTAAATACAATGTAAATGCTATGTAAATAGTTGCCAGTACACAGCCAATTCAAGCTTTGCTTTTTGGAAACTTCTGGAGGTTTGTTTTGTTTTGTTTTGTTTTGTTTTGTTTTTTTAACATTTTTGATCCATGATTGGTTGAATCTAAGTATGTCGAACCTACAGATACAGATGGCTTACTGTATACACGTTAGATATAATTATATAAAATATAATAAATTATATGAAAATGTCATACATAGAATTGAAATAGAAGGATGTAATAAAGAATGAATTGTTGGTTACTTTAAGTTAGGGCTCAAGAAAAGCCTCTCTGAGAGGTGACATTAAAGTATGATTGAGACAAAGAGGAGCCAGATTTTTAAATCAGAGGGAAAGGTTTCCAGGAAATGAGACAAGTAGAGCGAAGGCACTAAATAGGGGATGAGTTTGGCTCTTTCAGGAACACAAAAGGAGGCTAGTGCACCTGAAGACCAAGGATCAGGGGATCATGTGAGATACAGTTATAGATGTGGGCAGGGGACTGAGCATAAAGGGCTTGTGGATAAGAATTTTTTTTTTAATATGATGGGAAACCATTGAATAATCTTAATTTGGGGAGGGGAGTAGGAAGGCCAAAAGGATTTGAGATTCTGAAAATTTTTCAGTTTCTTTAGTGAGAAGAATGGACGTGCAGAGGGCAACCGTGAAAGCAGGGAGACTAGTTAGGCTATTTGGTTAATCATGGTAAGCATGGCAAGAGACAGTCATGGTTCACACAGGGATGCAGCAGTGGAGATGGAAGAGAAGTGTGTGTGGCTAACCCTAACTCAGGATACTCTTTAGGTTGGGTTGGACTTGCTGTTCTGAATGGCAGCAGGAGAGTGAGGAAAGGGACTTCAACTTGTAAATCTGGTAAATGGCAACCGTCATCCATCCACCCAGAGGGGAAAAATCTAAGGAGCAGCTTTCTAGGGTGAGGAAGAAAAATGTTACCAGTAGGTCTGAATATCAAATTCCCTTCTCAAAAAACCAAGGAAGTTTTGGGGCCACTGTAAGTCTTGACCAATTAATTCACTTGCTGGAAGATAAACAAGGGCCTTGCCAAGATTTGCTGCATACTGCAAACATACCATGAAATGTTTTGAGCAAGATAAATCTGATCTCTCTGGATATGCCTTTCTCAAAATTTTTATCCTAGCCCAACTCTGAAAAGAACATTTCATATCTTAGGAAACTGCCACATAAATATTATTGTCCCAATATCTTATGTATTAACCTAGTCAGCAGGAGATATAATAATCCAATAATAATATAATGTCTTGGCTTAGGCTAACAACCTGTCTTTTTGTGTTGTTATGGCTTCCCAAGGATAATCTCATTTTTTTGTTTGTTTCTTATTTTTTCTAGTTTTGAAAAATAATTGACACACATCACTGTATAATTTAAAATGTACGGTGTGGTGGTTTGACTTACATATATTCTGAAAGGATTACCACAGTAGGTTTAGTTAACATCCATCATCTCATATAGACATGACAACAACAATAACAAATTTCTCCTTGTGATGAGAACTCCTGGGATGTACTATCTTAACAACTTTCCTGTATACCATACAGCAGTATTAACTATAGTGATCATGTTGTGCATGACATCCCCAGTACTTATTTATCATAACTGAAAGTTTGTACCTTTTGACCAACCTTCCTCCAAATTCCCCTCCCCACACTTGGTAACCACAAATGTGATCTTTTTTCCACGTGTTTTTTTTTTTTTAAACTAGATTCTAAATGTAAGAGAGATCACACAGTTGTCTTTGACTTATTTTACTTAGCATAATGTCTTCAAAGTCCATCCATGTCCTAAACAGTAAAATTTCCTTCCTTTTATGGCTGAATAATATTCCATCATATATATGGTATATTATATATATGATATATAGTATATGTACATATATGTGGTGTATGTATATACATATGGTGTGTGTGTGTACACACACACACACACCACTTCTTTATCCACTCATCCATCAATGGACACTCAGGTTATTTCTATGTCTTGGCTATTTTAAATAATGCTGCTGTAAACACAAGGTTACAGATATCTTTCTAAGTTAGTGTTTTTGTTTCTTTTGGATATACTCCCAGAAGCAGAATTACTGGATTATATGATAGTTCCATTTTTAATTTTCTGGGAACCTCCATATTGTTTTTCATAGTGGCCATACCAATTTACAATCCCGTCAATAGTGCACAAAATTTCCCTTTTCTACATCCACACCAACATTTTGGCCATTCTTAATGATATCAATTCCAAGGCAAATCAGTATTTAGTACTTTTCTTCAGTTTTTTATTTAATTTTTTTTTTTTTACTTTATCCAAGTAGGCCTAAAGTCTTACCACAAATTTCTACTATACAAGAAGTTAGAGTTATAATATGTAGTTCTCACCAATTTTAGAGTAAGATGACTTTGAAAGTTAACATTATTAAGAAGTAATTGAACATACCTTACGATTCTTGAAGTTAATCTCTTTTAAAAACTCATAAGGACAATATAATAAGTGAAAAACAGGATTAACTTTTCCAAAGGTAGGGTCAGTAGATTTAAGATTTAATTTTAATAAAGGTAGATAATGGATTTTAAATAATCTTTATATACTTAAAATCTTACTGACCAGGTAAAAACTAGATTGATTGAAACCTTAAGTGGAAGCAGCACAAACAAAAATACCACCTATTGCTTCTTTATACAAGACTTTGAAAACACAGTTTCATGATAAGTGATATATTCAGGTTCAAGTATAGGACTGATTAATTACACAAATGTATTTGGTTTCTTGATCTTTTTAAAATAGGCTATATAACCATAAAAAGTGCTGTGTTTTAAAACAAAAATAAAGATAGAAATTTACATCTTTAACATGAAAATGCTTGCTTTTTTGTTGTTGTCGGTTTGTTTTTTTGCTGCCTAGATACTCATTTGGGATCAAACTTAAGATAAGCACACATTTTTGTTTAAACTGGCATGACATGACTTCCTTCCTTGTTTATGATGCTCGTATAATATGAAAACACTTGCTCGTGTATGCAGCAAGTTGGAAACCGCAGCATACATGCACACTGTCCTATGAGTGGCTAGATGCCCTTCTTCACAGAAATCTAGAACTTGTCTAGGAGCTGAGCAATCAGTCTCTCAAAGTCAAGTTTCCAAGCCAAGCAGACAAGTCAGAGAAAGGACTCTCCCCTGTCCCTGTCACCTAGTTAGGTTGAAAAGGAAGGACATTTATTCCCAACGTTAAGCGGTTCTCCCAGACAGTCTCAATGACACTGAACATTTGCCTTTTCTCAATTCTTGCCTTCCTCTTGCTCAAACTCATGCAGCAGTGAAAACATCAAAATTTTCATCATGATTTTAACAAAGTTTCAGGTTTTTTCAACTCAAGTTTTTAAGTTAACAACTTTTAAGTTTTAACAATACAGTATTATTAACTGTAGGAATGACGTTCAGCAAATGTCTGGAGCTTATTCACCCTGAATAATTGAGGCTTTATGCCTGTTGATTATTAGCACCTCCCTATTTCCTCCTCCACCTAGCCCCTGACAACCACAACCTTACTCTGATTCGATGAGCTTAACTGTTTTAGAATACCTCATGTAAGTAGACTCATGCAGTACTTGTTCTTTTGTGACTGGCTTATTTCACTTAGGAACTCTTACAACTTAAGAAATAAAAAGATACAAATGAACTTATTTACAAAATAGAAACAGACTTACAGATCTTGGGAAAAAAAACTTATGGTTACTAGGGGAATGGGGGGATGAGAAAGGATAAATTGGGAGTTCAAGATTTGCAGATACTAACTACTATATATAAAATAGATGGACAAGTTTCTTCTGCGTAGCACAGGGAACTATATTCAGTATCTTGTAGTAACCTATAATGAAACAGAATATGAAAACGAATATATGTATGTATATGTATGACTGAAACTTTATGCAGTACACTAAAAATGGACACAATATTGTAAAGTGACTATACTTAAAAATAAATAAATAGAACCTCAGGGCAAAAAAAAAAATCTAATAGTCAAGCATTGCAACATCTGTGCCTAAATCTCTTAAGAGTAGGAAAGTTGACTATTACCACAAATTTTTCTTCTTTAAAATCAGAACAGAATCAAGAAAGTCATCTTTAGTGCAGAAATATTTTACAAAAGTAAAAGGCTCCTAAAGCATGAAAAAAAATAATAAAACAAGCTAGACTTCAATAGACATTTCACTAGGAAAACATACAAATAGCCAGTAAGTATCTAGACAGACAATAAACCTCACTAATCAGAAATGCAAGTCAAAACCACAAAAAGCTAACACCTCACTCCTGTTTCGATGGCCGTTATCAGTTTTCTTTTAGATACAAGCCGTCTTGCCGCCTGAGGTCGCAACGTTTTCCCAGGGCCTTGCAGAGACTCTTTCTTAGACAAAAAGTGTTTGCTGAGTAGGCTGGTTCCTACAGCCATGTTCATCTTCAGAGAACTCTGCAAAATCTGGCTCTTCTTTTTTTTTTTGGAAGTCCTCCCACAACTTACCTGTCAGAAATCCGCCTCTGCTAAGATGATACATTTCTGTAGTCAGGACATTCTGTGCCCTTGGTCCAAGTCTCCAATTTTTCACTCATACTTGAGTGATAATAAAACTAATAGTTAACAGTTTTGTACGATCAACTAGAGCTCTGTTTTATCTAAGAGTTTTCACAGGAGCGCTCTCTGAAAAGAGTGTAATGACTGTGTTGGGATATTCTTTCCTTTCCTATAGAGGTAAATCAGTCATGGAGTCAGAACAAGGCTTTTATTTCCAGACAAGAGACCAAATCAAGTGTATCTTAAAGTTTGCTAATATCAGGCAACTCTCTCCAGCAAAAATAACTTTTCGGAATTTCACCATCATATTATAAATCTTACAAATGCTACATGATAATTATTGGTAAAACCTGACTCATCTACCTGAATATAAAATTCATCTTTTATCAGTTTATCACCTGAGATCTCTTTAGCCTTTTGTGCCTAATGTAACATACTACCTAAGAGCGGAACATTCTCTACTGCATCTTTCCTTTAGAATTTCCCTCCTTATAATTTTACAACTTATTATTTTAGCCATTAAGCATGTTATCACCAACAGCATGACTTTACCTTCTCTGAGAAGTAAGTTCCATGTCTGCCACTAAATACCAAACTTCCTGAGCCTTTTTACTAAGACTTTTTTTCCTTTCACAAAAACTTTACTCTGTTTTGAGATTCCAATAACCATTTAAAATTAATCGGCACCTTTACTTGTCAAATGACTAGGATTTGCAGTGAACTGTCTCTTCAATTTTGCAGAAGCCACGCCCAGACCTGTCGATTTTTTTTTTTTTTTTTTTTTGTCACAAAGAGCAAGGAAATAAGACAGCTTGGATGAACAGCCAATAAACACCTTATTGATAAGCAACTTTCATCATAAAGGACTTGTGTTGTACCCCTTGCTGCACTAGCACAGCGACATGATTCATAAGATTGTGTGTACACCTAAAACTGGAATCTTCCTCTCTCATCTCATATCTCACCTTTAAAACCATCACATTGGATCACTAGACACATTCATAATATATAAAAGCTAATAAAATAAGACAGAACGACCTAATAAGCAAATGAGGAAAAAATAGATGATAAAACTTCCTAACAATTTCTAACTTGCATAATCCATGCTTTGCAATTGTTAAAAAAAAAAAAAAAAGAATTAAAAAACAAAAACAATTCTAGGCCTGGGGAGAGCCACTTAACCCCAGGACACAAGCTGGCCTGTCAGAGTGCAATTCCCAGGTATTTGGGCAGAAAAAACCCAGCTCCTGGTTCTGTCTCCACACTTGCACACTGGGAACTGCTGTTAGTTTAGCTTGCAGTTTCCTATTTGTTTGGAACTTTCCCCAGATTCCATGCTGGGAACTGTTGATGGTTACAGGCTAGAATGGGATTGGGTCTGACTTAAAAACCAGACTGGGTCTGAGATTAGACTAGGTCCAATTTAAAAACCAGACTGGGTCTGATTTAGGCTAAACTGGGTCCAGCAAGAGAACTTAGGCGAATAAAATTTTGTTTAAATTGGACCCTTTATATTCGAAGAGTTGAGTTGCCACGTTCTTAACACACCTGCTTATCTTGTGTCTGAGAACTGTGATCCCAGAAGCTGTAGATATTTATAAAAATGACCTATCTTACAAAGCTGTTTTGTGTCCTGAGAGCTTGCCTTGAGAGCTGTCAGGTTACAGGCTCCAAAATACGGACAAATAGAAATTTAAGTCGTACCCCACTTGCAGCAAGACATGGCTAAACTGGCCGAACTCTATTTGCAGGCAGGGACCTACCAACTGCCGCCAGCCCTCAGGGGAAATTACAGTGGTCATTACAGGACCATTCCAAATGTATAAGATTTAAGAAATGCACTTAAAAGCAAGAGCTCCCAAATCAAACAGAATACAAATAGAATGGAGTACCTATTTTAATTAGTATTCAGAAGCCTCCAAAATGCATCACTGAAAGATTTCAAAAGGCTAACACACAGTTAAAGAAATAAAAGGTACCCAAAACAAATTATTTGGGCAATTGAATACTATAGTGCATATCTCTGCAGGCCATAGAAGTTCAAAGTTCATCGGCCCCCTCCTTTTTTTTTTGCCAATCTGTCAAACCTCATCTATTTCTCTCATAATGCTTGAAAAGATCAAGATGTGGAAAACAGAATTGTGCTGTGCTTAACCTGTGCCTTTGTGATGTAACTATCCCAACTTCATCTTCTCTAGAATCTAAGAGCAACTCTTTGAAATGCAAACCTTAGGGAGAAGATTCTCCTAAGGAAAAAAAAAAAAACAAAGAGGCATTTAGAAATTGGGCTAGGGAAAAATCTTACAAGTTTCCACAAATATTAGTAACTATCCTGTCTCTGTGTCTGTCTATATGTTTGTATGTGTGTCCATATATGCATGTTGTAGATGTGTGATGTTTTTCTACCTACAGATGGTATTGCCAAAATTAGTTTTGAAAAAGCTCTATTTAGTTGGTTTGAAGGCAAGCTTTTATAAGGATTGGGCATTATAAAGTTCTCAGAAGTAACAAACTAACCCAAATGTTTTTCAAGTTCCCATGATCTGGAATAATCTTCAGTAATTTAAGTTCATTAGTTTAATTAAAACAGACATGTCTTTAAAGTTATCAACATTGAATACAAAGCAGATAAACTTTTATTCTACCTGGGTTTTATCAGTCAATTCATAGTATCTCTGTTGTGAAATTTGTCAGCAAATACTTAAAAACAGCTTCCAAAATCTTCTTGGTAACAAAATTCAGTTACCAAAGTAACTAGTTCATCCTAGCTACTAAGTTAAATTATATGACAGAAATTTAATATCCAGATCACTTTCAAATTAACAGTGAAATGTTAAAGATCATAGGTTTAACACTTTGGGCTACCTATTGCAAAGAAAATAAAGATAAATTTGGGTCTTAGTTAATATGTTTTATGTCATATTAATGACTGTACTGTAAAGGAGCATGTTTCTAGAAATTATGTATAAATAAATTTGCCAGTCTAAAAAAAAATGCTTGTATGACATACAGTTCAGTCTTTACCTTCTTCTTAGTTTTCACTAGACATTAAGGCTTCTAAGGTTTAAGAGTTCTAATTAATATACGTATTAAAGCTACTAGAAATAAGGTAAACATTTCTGTATGCAAAGAGAGTGGGATGTGCTTTTGGCCAAGAAAAAATACGAGGTTTAGAGATGAATTTTTTTTTTTTTACTTTTTTTATTGAATTATAGTCAGTTTACAATATTGTGTCAATTTCTGGTGTACAGCACAATGCTTCTGTCATACATGAATATTCATATATTCGTTTTCATATTATTTTCACAGTAAGCTACTACAAGATATCGAATATAGTTCTTGTGCTATACAGTATTAACTTGTTTATCTATTTTATATATACCAGTCAGTATCTGCAAATCTCAATCTCCCATAGAGATGAATTTTTGTTAAGGGAAATGAGAGTAATTTTATCCGAACTAAAACTTTTGATTACTTCAAAATGAGAAGGAAGAAAATGAAAGACAAACTATGGCCATAGAAAGCTGGGAAGAAAGAAAAAAAGAGAAGGACTCTTGTGTAATCAAGCTGGCTAAAACTGAATTGTTATTGTGGGAGTTTTAAGAATGAGCTTTAATATCAATAGTGTGTTTATGTAAAACTGGAACATAATTTTCTTTCATCTGCTAAAAGAGCAAAGTTTTATCAGATTATTATTTTGCTCTTGGTAAGAGATTAAGATTTTCTTTACCTTTTAAAGTAATATGCCTAGAAAACAGTAATTCTGTGTTTTGCGAAGATAACTATCTGTTAAGTCTTTGATGACTTAAACATAGTACCCTTGACATTAAATGGCTGTTTTCCTCAAAACTATGTCACATGAATCTGCTGTCATCAAAATTGAGGTTCACACCAAAAGGGCTGAACCTGAATATCAGGGAAAGACCCTAAATGCCTTTCATGCAAATGCAGTAGCCACAGAATCTACGAAGACCGTGGCCCACTGGATGAGTTCTGTTCTGCTTCTGCTAAGAATAATGCCTCATTGCCAGATGTCTGCCATCCTGATGTCCCTGTAACACGGCAACAGTCTGCTCCTGAATCAGAAATTATGATGGGTAAACAATGACTGTAAACTCTACAGTCAGCGTTCTAGGAAACCCAACACAGACATTCAGTCTTTTCCAGCTTTATAGCAAATCCCATTTTCAGTCTTCGCATTCCTTCACCCATCATGGTGCATTCAAGAAAAACTACATTTGAGCCTAGTGGCCTCCCTCCTCTGTACCCTTTAAACACTTCACTCAACTGCCACTTAATATGACTTGTCAATACGCTCTTGTACTGTGTGTGTCTTCCAGATGGCTTCCCCTGCCACAAGGCTGATTCCCTTACGGTGACCAAGAAACTGTTAGAAAATGTGTTTCCCATTTAAGGTATATCTTTCACAATATCCACGGATCCAGGCACCCACTTCACAGGGCAAACCATACAAGCCTTAATGAAAACCTCGCAAACTTCATAGGATTATCACTGTCCCCATCATCCTCAGTCATCAGGCAAGGTCAAGAGAACTAATGGAAAAAACGGATCCTGAATTCTTCCAGTTTACTCAAATATCTGGCTGCAACTGACCAAACCCTTCCAGTTTTCTCCCACCCTTCTGATTTGGAATCACTAGCAACAAAGACTGCCCTTAAATCTCCTTGGAAGGACCATACCAGGTTCTTCTCACTCCTGAAATGGCAGTCAAATTTGAAGAACTTGAACCTTACATATACAACTCACAACTGAAGAAGAGCCAGCTGACACCTGGCCCTGTAAAAATGCCGGACACCTCTGAATCAAATCACAGAGGAAGACAAGTAGCTGACATCAAGGGAGACTGCTTCCACACTAGACAACAAATTAAGACTTCATATTTTAAATATAAAATACTTTCTCCTCCTTTTACTTTCTTTTACTCTGGCATTGGCCCGGAAAGGTAACACCCTCATCTGTATCTTCTAGTCCCTTGCTATGGGGGCAACCCTTTAGATTTCTGGATTTGTCAAAGATTCTGATCTGTCTATAACTATCTGGATTAGACTTGCTCCCACTTAAGCAATCTGTATTTGTGAGGCATTTAGGATGACTATTTCAGGCTAGGAGATTCCCTTCACACATGTACTAAAAACATGACTGACCTTTGGACGGAATGGTTAAGTGCAGCAATCCCTGTAAATAGATCCATGTCCTGGTTAGGAGTAAATGCAAAAGAGAATATGATCAGAAACCTTCCCTTAACCCTTGATGGTATTTGCAAATTCCATTGTTAAGACATTAGCTGTCCAGCAGAAAAAGTCCTTAGACTCTCTGGCCAAGGTTGTACTTGATAATATGATAGCCCTTAATTATTTTTCAGTTGGACAAGGAGGTATCTGCACTGTGGCCCACATCATCTGCTCTACCTGAATCAATACTTTTAGGGAAGCTGAAATTCAGTTATGCAAAATCACTGAGTAAGCCACTTGGCTTAGAAAGGTGACTCCTTCAGTGGGGCCTTTCTTTGATCAGTTTGGGCCTTGGGGACCATGACTCAAAGGATGCTCTAAACATTGGGAATTATCCTCCTTATAATGTTGCTGCTGCATTGTACTCTCTAAAAAGCTTTAGATGCATATTCTCAGCTGCTAACCAAACACATGATCTCCCTAAAACTGGAATATCAGAAAATCAAAGAAAATGACCGATTTAAGGATTATGAACCTGAAACTTTGACCTGAGAATGTCACAAGGAGTAGGGAAAACATCATCTTCTATGGATGCAACAGCAAAAATCAACAAAGCTGAGGACACTGAGTGGTGGCTAAGAGTGATCCTAATACCTTAAATACATCATCTCTCAGACTGAGAATTTGATTTTTTTTTTTTAAAAAAAAGGCAGGATTAGAAAAAAAAGAGGGGAAAAAAGAAACTACAGACACAAGTGGAACCACTTGACCCCCGAGGACAGCAAACCAAGACTTAATTGTAGTTTCAACCTCTCCCCAGAGTAGAATTTCTGGGATTTTCTCATCAGCACTAGTGAAGTAACCTTGTCTGTAACAATTCTTTCTTTTGCTAATAGTCACTTCACCCTGCCTTGTTTCATTAGCAGCCTTCCATATTGCACACAGGCCCTCAGAGCACCTTTCTATTTACTAGACGGGATGCTGCCTGATTCATGAGTAGCTGAATAAAACCCATTAGATTTTTAGATTTTCTCAGCTGAATTTTTTTTTTAACACAATGTTTCTAACACAAAGTCGGGGCAGTTGAGTCATGAAGCAAAAAAATTCCTTTAGAATATCGTTCCAATTTTCTATTACACCCAAAAGTTTGTTTACTCCTTTAAGTCACTCTGAAGTGCATAAGGGTAGACTGTGTGAATTCAAGTAATGGACTGCTATCAGTTCATTGCCTCCATATAATTCAGAGCTCACCAATTATCAATGGCCTCCCCAGACTTGGGTCAAGAATGAGAATAGACTAGATTCAGTGAGAATGGTCCTGCTGTGCACTTCTGTAAAGGACAGAAAGACTACTTGCTCATGTCCATCATCATGAGTACTGACATCACATGGCATGCTCAACTCAAATGATTTTTTAAATCTCACTCTTTTGTGTAACCCCAAGGCTCTCTGGAATCGTGGTTAAGAATCAAAGGTCTAAATTATTATTTTAAAAAACAGACATTTTTAAACCTGAAATTTCTGGATTTATGGAGTGCAGCTATACTGAGGAATGAAAGTCACACTAGCAAGTATAAACGCTGAGTCTCCACAACTTGATGTCTCCCTTAAACGACTTGTAAGTTACAGAGGAAGTGCTCCGTTTCTCCAAAACCAAAATATCAAAATATATCCAGCCTGAAAAAAAATATTTAGGAAGCTGCCTACGATGCTGTGAGGTATCCCAGGTATCAGTGTGGCACCTAGCACCTCTTTATTCTTCTATTCATTCTCAGTCATCAATAAAGGTAGGTTTTGAGTAAGATTTATATTTTGTTTGAATCAGATGGACAGTTTAGCCATTTCTGATAATGCAAGAGGAAATAAAATTTTGTTCTTATTAAGTTTGAAGTGCCTATTAAACAATGATGTAGAGATATAAAATAGGTAATCAAATATGGATTAGCAAATTTAGAGTTGCAGTATAAGTCAGAGCTAAGTACACACATATTCAGAATCTAAATATATATGTTTATGTACATGAGAATGAATGAAACCACAGGGGAATGAAGTCTAAGAATTAAGCCTTCAGTATTACAATATTTTAAAGATGAAATGAAAGCAAGATCAAAATGAACTAAAATGCAGTGGCTAGAGAGAAAGTCAGTTTAGGATATTATCATAAAATCCAAGAGAAAAATGTGTTCCAAAAGGAGAAAATGGTCTCATTTTAACTAATGCTTCTAAACACCAAGAAAGAGAAGTATGTGGGATTTAGAAGCATAAACAACCCTGACAAGAACAATCTCAGTGTAGTGTTGGAGTCACTCCACTGATTTGAGGCTGTGTACGTTAAGAAAATGGAAAAAATGAGAGCACAAATTAGCAAAATAAGAATAATGGAGAAATTACAGCAAATAAAATAGAAATACAGAATATCATACGAGAATATTATGAAAAACTATAAGGAACCAAACTGGATAACCTAGAGGAGATGGACAAGTTTCTGGAAACATACTGTCTACCAAGACTGAATCAAGAAGAAACTGACCACATGAACAAACCGATCACTAGAAATGAAATCGAAATAGCAATAGAAAAACCTCCCTACAAATAAAAGTCCAGGACTGGATGGCTTCACCAGGGAATTCTACCAAACATACAAAGAAGAACTCATACCAGTCCTTCTCAAACTCTTCCAGAAGATTGAAAAGGAGGGAATACTCCCAAACTCATTCTATGAAGCCACCATCACCCTGATACCAAAACCAGGCAGAGACACTACCAGAAAAGAGAACTATAGGCCAGTATCATTGATGAACATAGATGCCAAAATCCTCATCAAAATATTAGCAAATAGAATCCAACAACACATAAAAAAGATTATACATCATGACCAAGTGGGGTTCATCCCAGGGACACAAGGCTGGTTCAACATACGCAAATCAATCAATGTAATACATCACATCAACAAGAGAAAGGACAAAAACCACATGATCATTTCAATCGATGCAGAAAAAGCATCTGATAAAATTCAACACCCATTTATGATAAAAACTCTCACCACAGTGGGTATAGAGGGAACATATCTCAACATGATAAAAGCTATATATGACAAACCTACAGCCAACATAGTACTCAATGGTGAACAACTCAAAAGCTTCCCACTAAAATCTGGGACAAGACAAGGATGTCCACTATCACCACTCCTATTCAACATAGTCTTGGAAGTCCTAGCCACAGCAATCAGATGAGGGAGAAATAAAAGGGATCCAAACCGGAAAAGAAGAGGTAAAAGTGTCACTATATGCCGACAACATGTTACTATAGAAAACCCTAAAAGGTCCACACAAAAACTACTAGAGCTGATCGAAGAATTCAGCAAGGTAGCAGGTTACAAGAGTAACATTCAAAAATCAGTTGTATTTCTTTATGCTAATGATGAATCAACAGAAAAAGAAAGTAAAGAAACGATCCCCTTTAAAACAGCACCCAAAGTAATAAAATACCTAGGAATAAATCTAACCAAGGAGGTGAAAGACTTATACACAGAAAACTATAAACCACTGATGAAGGAAATTAAGGAAGACTTTAAAAAATGGAAAGATAGCCCATGCTCTTGGATTGGAAGAATCAATATAGTTAAAATGGTCACACTGCCCAAGGCAAGCTACAGATTTAATGCAATCCCTATCAAATTACCCAGGACATATTTCACAGAACTAGAACAAATCATAATAAAATTTATATGGAACCATCAAAGACCTAGAATTGCCAAAGTATTACTGAAGAAAAAGAAAGAGGCTGGAGGAATAACTCTCCCAGACTTCAGACAATACTATAGAGCTACAGTCATCAAGACAGCATGGTATTGGTACAAAAACAGACATATAGGCCAACGGAACAAAATAGAGAGCCCAGAAATGACCCCACAAACTTTTGGTCAACTAATCTTTGACAAAGGAGGCAAGAATATACAATGGAATAAAGACAGTCTCTTCAGCAAATGATGCTGGGAAAACTGGACAGCAGCATGTAAAACAATGAAGCTAGAACACTCCCTTACACCATACACAGAAATCAACTCAAAATGGATAAAAGACTTAAACATAAGACAAGATACAATAAACCTCCTAGAGGAAAATATAGGCAAAACATTATCTGACATACATCTCAAAAATTTTCTCCTAGAAGAAATAAAAGCAAGAATAAATGAATGGGACCTAATGAAACTTACAAGCTTCTGCACAGCAAAGGAAACCATAAGTAAAACAAAAAAACCTTCAGGATGGGAGAAAACTTTTGCAAATGAAACCAACAAAGGTTTGATCTCCAGAATATATAAGCAGCTCATACAACTTAATAAGAAAAAAATGAACAACCAAATCCAAAAATTGGCAGAAGACCTAAACAAGCAATTCTCCAAGGAAGAAATACAAATGATCAATAGACACATGAAAAAAAAAATATATATATATAGAATACATAAGCAGCTCATACAACTTAATAAGAAAAAAATGAACAACCAAATCTAAAAATGGGCAGAAGACCTAAACAAGCAATTCTCCAAGGAAGACATACAAATGATCAATAGACACATGAAAAAATGCTCAGTATCACTAATTATCAGAGAAATGCAAATCAAAACTACAATGAGGTATCACCTCACACCAGTCAGAATGGCCATCATTCAAAAATCCACAAATGACAAATGCTGGAGAGGCTGTGGAGAAAGGGGAACCCTCCAACACTGCTGGTGGGAATGCAATTTGGTGCAGCCACTGTGGAAAACAATGTGGAGATTCCTCAAAAGACTAGGAATAGACTTACCATATGACCCAGGAATCCCGCTCCTGGGCATATATCCAGAAGGAACCCTACTTCAGGATGACACCTGCACCCCAATGTTCATAGCAGCATTATTTACAATAGACAAGACATGGAAACAGCCTAAATGTCCATCAACAGATGACTAGATAAAGAAGAAGTGGTATATTTATACAATGGAATACTACTCAGCCATAAAAACCAACAACATAACGCCACTTGCAGCAACATGGATGCTCCTGGAGAATGTCATTCTAAGTGAAGTAAGCCAGAAAGAGAAAGAAAAATACCATATGAGAATGCTCATATGTGGAATTTAAAAAAAAAAAAGAAGCATAAATATAAAACAGAAATAGACTCACAGACATAGAATACAAACTTGTGGTTGCCAAGGGGGCAGGGGGTGGGAAGAGATAAACTCGGATTTCAAAATTGTAGAATAGATAAACAAGATTATACTGTACAGCACAGGGAAATATATACAAGATCTTATGGTAGCTCTCAGAGAAAAAAATGTGACAATGAGTGTGTAAATGTCCATGTATAACTGAAAAATTGTGCTCTACACTGGAATTTGACACAAAATTGTAAAATGATTATAAATCAATAAAAAATGTTAAAAAGAAAGAAAATAGAAAAAATGAGACTTCAAGTCAAGGAGTTATCCTTAAGATATAGGATATAGAAATGAAGGGAAAAAAAAAAAAAAAACAGGAAGAAGCCAAGGGTGTGAGAATGGCAGTGGTTCCCAGGGAGTTCCCATCTTTAAGCAAATAAACTTGCATTATGTGCTTCAATGACTTTGGTTCGTGTATCTTACACCTGAGTGAGTCTGGCTGATACAAACTACCCCTAGGAATTATTTAGAAGTTGGAGATCCACTGAGAAAAGAAGTTACTTCTGGCAGCTCTCCAAGTAAGAAAAGTGACTCCAACCAAGGAGAAAACTTGTATTTGCCAGTCTGGGATGATAATGGGAGCTTGAAATTTTCTTGAATTCACAAACAACTGGTTCCCACCTATCCACAGCTCTCTAGACAGATACGGCTTCCAAGATATGCCTAAGCAATCCAGACACTATCCCCTGGGCTTTGGAAATCTTGGTGAAAGTTCCTGTCCCTAGTTGACACAAACAGATGGTACTTCACTCCTGCCCCTAACATACTGAAAAAATCAGAGTCCTAATTTGGGGACTTACGAATTTTGTACAAGTTTCTCTCTCTTCATATAGTGTTTGATATTAGGTAGTGCACAACCCTGATGACTTAGAAGTTGGGGTCAGATTCAGTTAAATTTAAAACAAATGGTTATTTTACTTTTTTTAGTTTTATTATACACATGGGCATTATGGAGGAAATTCATACCAAATATTTATTTTTTTAAATCAATGCCTGGTTGAGACTTTGTAAAAATGAAAGTAAATGTGTGTTTATTCCTCTATCTTCTTTTAATTCCTCAGAATGTGCTTTTAATAATAAACATTCTAACTTGATTTTTCTCAATTAAATTTCTCAGTCTGAATTTTACTTAATGTTGTACTAACAGCCTTTATACACATACGTGTGGGTGTGTGCATGTGTGTGCACCTCTGTGTGTGTGTATTCTGTGCTTCAAAAGTAAAAAGGCAAGAGTTCTGGTCCAAGATGGCAGGAAGACCCTGAACTCACCTCCTCCCAGACATGTTGAATCTAAACCTACACACAGAGCACTTCTTCCTGAAAAAAACTGAAGGCTGATTGAACAGCTTCTGCACAACAAGTGACAGAAGGACCAGATAGAGATGGGTAAGAGAGGTGGAGACATGGTACTGACAAAAACCCCACCCCTGACTCATCAAACTGCATTAGGGAGGGATATTACGGAGTAGTTCCCATACAGACTTACCTGCCCTGGGGCTCAGCAAAAAACAAACAAAATCAGCCAAAAAAAGAAAAAATCTCCAGCAGTTTACAGAGCATCTAGACTGTATGTGAAGAAAATCCATGTATTAACACTAGGGCATCTATCAAACAGGCAGGAAACTGCTGGAACTCAGTTGGAGGCACCAGAAAGCACTATTTTTTGTGCTCCCCCTCCACCTTGATAGCGCAAGTGGAAACATGGTCCAGGCACTCTAGCTGGCCTCCAAAGGCCCCCCAGCACACCCCAGGTCCCTGGCGCACGTTACCTACAGCTGTCTTCCAAGGCAACCTTGGCATGGCCCACACCAGGATATCCCCAGGCCACACCCACTCCAGCTCCAGCCATCCCACCAGGATGGCCCTGGTGTGGTACACCCTGGGACCCCTGGGCTGCATCTGCTCCAGGTTCAGCTGTCAGCATACAGTTTAACACAGGGGACACTCATACACAAGGCCATACTTTCAAGACCAGGAGAGGCAGATGTTTTGCCTAATTCATAGAAACAAACAGAAACCAAAACAAAATGAGGAGATCGAAGAGTATGTTTCCCCCAAAAAAGAACAAAATAAAGTCCCAGGGGGGAAAAAAAAACCCTAATGAAATGGAGATAAGTAAATAACCTGATAAAGCATTCAAAGTAATAGTCATCAAGATGCTAACTGAATTCAGAAGAAGAAAGGAAGAATACAATGGGAACTTTGACAAAGAGTTAGAAAATAAGAAACAATCAGAGCTGAAGAATAACTAAAATGAAAAGTACATTAAAGGAATCAACAGTAGATTAGATGACAAAGAATAGATGAGCAATCTAAAAGATGTAATGAAGGAAATTACCCAATCAAAAAAGGGAAAAATAATTTTTAAAAATGAGGCTAGTTTAACGCATTTCTGGGGCAACATCAGGTGTACTAATAGTCATATTATGTCACATTATAGAAGTTCCAGAAGGTAAAAGGGGCAAGAAACTTATTTGAAGTAATGGCTGAAAACTCTAACCTGGAGAAGGAAACAGATATCTGTGTCCAAAAAAACAAAGTTTCAAACAAAAATGAATCCAAAGCTACACACGAAGACCTTACAAATAAGATGGCAAAAGTTAGAGAATTTTAAAGGCAGCAAAAGAAAAACATCTAGTCACATGAAAAGGAAACCCCATAAGCCTGTCAACTGATTTTTCAGCAAAAACTTTGAAGGCCAGAAGGGTAGCATATTTAAAGTGAATATATGCCAAAAAAAAAAAATACAATCAATAATACCGTACCCAGCACAGTTATCATTCAGAATTGAAGGTGAGATAAAGATTCCCCGAGATAAGCAAAAACTAAGACACTTCATTAACACTCAACCAGAATTACAGGAAACTTTAAAGGGTCTTCTTTAAGCAAAAAACAAAAAGGCTATAACTATAAATAAGAAAATACATGAAAAAAACAATTCTCACTGGTAAAGGCAAATATGTAGGAAAGGCAGGGGATCAGCCACTTAAAAAGCCAGTTTTTAAGTTGAAATACAAAAGTAGTAAAATCAACTATAACATAGTAAGTAGTTAAGGAGTTAATAAGCAATACAAAAAATTACAAGGTGTAAAATAGACTATCAAAAACAAAACATGTTGGGGGAGTTAAATGCAGTGATTTTACAATGCGTTTATACTTAAGCAACTACCAGCTTAAAATAAACTGTCTACCTCATGATAACCACAAAAAAACCTACCATCATTACACAAAAAATAAAGTAAAAAGTATCCAAACACTAAAAATAAGGTATCAAACCACAAAGGAGGAAGATTCAGGGAAAAAGAAATGAAGAGAGAAGAAAGACAAAAACAACCTCGAAACAATTAACAAAATGGCAATAAGTATATACCTATCAGTAATCACTTTTACTGTCAATGGACTAAATACTCCAATCAAAAAAACAGAGTGAATGAATTTTTTAAAAAATCAAGACCTATCTATATGCTTCCTAGAAGAGACTCACTTCAGATATAAACAGACAGACTAAAATTAAAGGGATGAAAAAAAGATATTCCATGCAAATGGAAACAAAAAGCTGGGATAGCAATATTCACACCATACAAAATAGACTTTGTAACAAAAGACAAAGTAGGACATTACACAATTAAAGGGGTCACTCCAGAAAGAGGATATAACATTTGTGAATATTTATGTACCCAACATAGGATCACCTAATACGTTAAAAAAAATTAACAGATATAAGGGGAGAAATTCAGGGTAATACAATAGAGGACTTCAATACCCCAATCACATTAATGTACACAGCATCCAGACAAAAACAATAAGGAAACACTGGCCTTGCATGATACATTTGACCAGACAGACTTAATACATTTAATACTTAATAGAACATTTCATCCCAAGACTGCAGAATACACATTCTTTTCAAGTGCACATAGAACATTTCCCAGGATAGATCACATGCTAAGCCATAAAATAAATCAATAAATTTAAGAAAACTGAAGTTATATCAAGCATCTTGTCTGACCACAAAAGGTATTTAACTAGAAATCAATTAGAAGAAGAAAATTGGAAAAAGCTCAAAGACTAAACAACATATTACTAAACAACCAATGTGTGCCAAAGAACTCTAAGAGGAAAACAAAAAAATGTGACAAATAAAAATGAAAATAACTTTCCAAAATCTATGGGACACAGCAAAAGCAGTTCTAGGAGAGAGGTTCATAGCATTGCAGGCGTACCTCAAAAAATAAGAAAAAAAAAAAAAACTCAAATAATCTAACATTACATCTAAAGGAACTAAAAGAAAAAAAAAAGCCCAAAGTTAGAAGAAAGAAGGGAATAATAAAGATCTGACAAGAAAGAAATAAAATAGAGCCAAAGAAAAGATCCATGAAACTAAGAACTGATACTTTGAAAAGATAAAATTGATAAATCTTTGGCAAGACTCAAATGAGAGAAGTTACAATGGATACCACATAATAGAATCATAAGAGATTACTAAGTCATAAGAGATTACTACAAACAATTATATGCCAACTAATTGGATAACCTAGAAGAAATGGATAAATTCCCTAGAAACAGATTTCCCAAGACTGAATCAGGAAGAGAAAATCTGACAGACCAATTACTAGTGATTAAACTGAAGCAGTAATCAAAAAACTCCCAACAAACAGACGTCCAGGATCAATGGCTTCACAGGGGAATTCTGGCAAATATTTATAAGAAAAGCTAATATATCTATTCTCAAATTACCCCCAAAAAAGTGAAGAAGCAACCCCAAACTCATTCTGAGATCAGCATTATCTTAATACCAAAATCACATAGACACCACAAAAAAAAAAAATTGCAGGCCAATATTCCTGATGAACATAAATGTAAAAATCCTCAACAAAATATTAGCAAACCAAATTAAACAAGACATTACTAGGGTCATATACCATGATTAAATGGGATAATTTCAGGGATGTAAGGATGGTTCAACATCCACAAATTAGTCAGTCTGATACACCACGTTAACAAAATAAAGGATAAAAATCACATAATCATCTCAATAGATTCAGAAAACGTATTTAACAAATTTCAACATCCATTTATGTTAAAACCTCTTAAAGTGAGTATGGAGTACTTCAACATAAAAGCCATATATGACAAGCCCACAACTAGCATCATACTCAATAGTGAAAAGCTGAAAGCTTTTCCTCTAAAATCAGGAACAAGACAAGAATGCTCCTTCCCAACACTTTAATTTAATATAGTATTAAAAGTCCTAGCCACAGCAATCAGACAGAAAAAGAGATAAAAGGCATCCAAATTGAAAAGGAAAAATTAAAACTATCACTGTTGCAGGTGACACGATATTATATATAGAAAACCACCAGAAAAACTATTAGAACTAATAAATTGAACCACTAAAGTTGCAGGATACAATATACAGAAATCTGCTTCATTTCTACACACTAATAATGACGTATTAGAAAGAAATTAAACAAATCACATTTACCATTGCACCAAAAAATAAAATACCTAGGAATGGATTTATCCAAGGAGGTGAAAGACCTGTGCTCTGAAAACTAACACAGTGAAGAAAGAAAATGATAATAACCCAAATAAATGGAAGGATAAACCACGCTCATGGACTGTTAAAATGTCCATACTACCAAGGAAATCTACTGATTAAGTGCAAGTGCCTATCAAAATACCCATGACATTTTTCACAAAACTGGAACAAACAATCCTAAAATTTGTATGCATCTACAAAAGACCCCAAATAGCCAAAGCAATCTTGAGGAAGAATAAAGCTGGAGGTAATACATTCCCTGATTTCCAACTATATCACAAAGCTATAGTAATAGAAACCGCACACTACTGGTACAAAAATGGACATGTAGATAAATAAAACTGAGTAAAGAACCCAGAAATAAGCCTGTGTTTATATTGTCAATTAATCTCTGACAAAAGGGGCAAAAATATACAGTGGGGAAAAGACAGTCTCTTCAATAAACAATGTTGGGAAAATTGGACAGCTACACAAAAAAAAATTAAAACTAGATTTCTTACACCATATACAAAAATAAACTCAAAATGCATTGAAGGCTTAATTACAAGACTTGAAAACACAGAACTCCTAGAAGAAAACAATAAGCTCTTTGACAACAGTATTAGAGTTTATATTTTATATACATCTAATTTTTTTTTGAAACTGCCTCCTCAGGCAAGGGCAATAAAAGCATAAACGAATAAATGGGACTACATCAAAGTAAAAATTTTTGCACAGCAAAGGAAGCCATCAACAATACAAAAAGGCAACCTAATGAATGGGAGAAGATACTTGCAAGTGATATGTCTGATAAGTGGTTAATATCCAAAACATATAAAGAACTCATACAACTCTATCAAAAAACCAAACAATCCGATTTAAAAATGGGCTGAGGACCTGTATAGACATATTTTCAAAGAAAACATACACATGGTCAGCAAACACATGAAAAAGTGCTCAACATCACTAATTCATCAGGGAAATGCAAATAAAAATCACAGTATCACCTCCCACTTGTCCAAATGGCTATTACCAAAAAATTAAGAAATAAGTGTTGATGATATGGAGAAAAGGGAACTTTCATGCACTGTTAGTAGGAATGTAAATTGGTGCAACCACTATGGAAATAGTAGGGAGGTTCTTCAAAAAAATTAAAAACAGAACTACTATATGATTCAGCAATTCCACTTCTGGGTATTTTTCCAAAGAAAATAAAAACACTAAATCTAAAAGGTATTTGTACACTATGTCCATTGCATAATTTATTTACAATAGCCAGGGTATAGAAGTAACCTATGTACCCATTGTTAAATGAATGGATAAAGATGTGGTATACGTATACAGTGGAATATTCCTCAGCCATAAATAAGAATGAAACCTTGTCATCTGCAACAACATAGATGGACCTAATGGGTATTATGAAGTCAGTCAGAGAAAGACAATTACCATATGAAATACCAACTCACAGTTTATGTGGAATCTCAAAAACAAATGAACAAACAAAAGACTCATATATACAGAGAACAAACTAGTGGTTTCCAGAGGGATGGAATGGGCAAAATACAGGTGAAGGGGATTAAGAGGTACAAACTTCCAGTTATAAAAGTCATAGGGATGTAATGTACAGCGTAGGAAAGATAGTCAACAATATTGTAATAACTTTGTATGGCAATTGATGGTAACTAGACTTACTGCGGTGATCATTTTGTAATCTATAAAATACTAAATCACTACATTGTACCCTGAAACTAATAATATTATAAGTCAATTATACTTCACTTTAAAAAGTACATCATCCAGATTTCCAAGTTAGCAAATATTTATGTAGAAGAAATTTTCAATCACTATAATTAGTTACATCTGTAGAAAACTCTTCCAGTTGCTTTTTAACTCAAAACCCTTTTTCCCTTAAAATCAAACTGCTGAGTTTTTGAGGTTTCCTTTTGGGGTATTTTTGGCAAAAAAAAAAGAGAAAAGTATGCAAAACTATACAGATTGCATTACTACAAAGTGTAAGTGAATTTCAAATGTGACTAATTCACATACTTAAATATCATTTGAGTCCAAAGTGGAAACAATAACTTTGGAAAAGTAAAGCTTTAATATTATGCTCCTAAAGAAGATTTTGGGTTTTTTTCAGGTATGGGAAATGTGTTTTTCTGTGTAAAAGAGAAACAGGCTTTCAAAAAGCTAGACTTTGATGTTACAAAAGAAAATTTATGTTCAGATGACCACAACACCCAAATAAGTTGTTTTTTAAAGCCTAATGTTGAATACAGTGTTCCTGGCCTACATCTATAGCCACATCCCCCAGTTAACATAATACATAAACCATCAAAGACACACCCTTCCTAAAGGATTTTTCCTTGTTACATTAGTGCTTATAGAATTATGATGTCTTATGTGTACAAATACTATTCCAAACAGCAAATGCAGGGAAGAGGGAGAAAAGCATTGTCCTTCTTTTTGTGGCTCTAAGAAGCTTGAATCTTAAGTGCTTTTTTTATTGCAGGTAATAGAAATTCAATCCAGCTTAGGGGAAAAAATAGAGAGGAAATAAAGCCAGAAATGTCTCTTGGACAGCAAAGGCAGGTATCAGAGTTGGCTTCAAGAAAACTAGAATCTCCATCTCTCTCCCTCCCTCTCCTTCCCTCTTTCCAGATCTTTTACTTTATATCTTTATTTTTCTGCACTGAGACAACACAGTAGGTAATGATTGTGCCACAATCCTAATTGGTAAAATTTATCCCAAATTACAGTTGGAATCACTTGGATCCAGTTTTAAATTCCTGAGAAAGGGGCATGATTTGACACAGATTGGGTCAACCCCTGGTCCAATCTCCTATCATCACAAGATAATAGGCTAATAGAAACAGATATAATAGAAACATATATTTTAGGAAGCACCTCCAAAAACCGTATGGACAAATATGGGGAAAGGTGGAATGCATTCTCAGAGAAAGAGATCCCCCAAATGTATATATTCAAAATACCTTTAAAACGTATTTAAAAACCAATATGAGAAGTTGTCTTCTTTTTAAAAATTCTTTGTAGAATGGCTTTTGTGTTTAATAAGTATGACAATTTCATTTTTTGTGAACTTAGATCATGTCTGATAAAAGGTTTTTAGCCCTCAGAACTGTAGTAGCAGGAAGCTACCCCTTTTCTTACCTCCATATACCTTGACTAAGACTAACTCTTAGGGTACAAATGTGACAGAATGGGTAGTAGACAAGGCAACACCCAGAATACTTCGACTAGACTAGGTCCAAAGAATAAAATGACAATAAGGTGACCAGGGAATTTCCTTTGTGTTAAAAAAAAAAAAAATAGTGGATAATGCAGCCCGAGGAATGACTAATGTACTTGCTTACTCTGGAATCACTTTATATAAAATTGATTAAAAGGTTGTGAATTTCCATCTTCTGCTTAGATACAAGAGCTATTTAACAGCATTTTTTAGGTCTTTCCGAGTGTATTTCTCATTAGGTGCTATTAAGATGTGGAACACGAAAATCATGAAAAACAAGGTATACTTGAGACAGAAAATTCAGGACTAATAGTTTCCTAATGATACTCAACCACTCAGTGTCCCTTGAGGACTTGTATGGCTGTAGAGAAAGGATGGGCGTTGGAGCCAGTTAGACCTGGGCTTGAATCCTGACATCGGCCCTCATCTTATCCTTTGAGACAGCCATGGGTAATATCCTTCAATTACTTGAATGGCAGGTTCTTTATTCATTATGAATTCAAAAGCAGTGTTCAAGATGGTATTCATATTAAAGTTTTGAGAACTGTATTTGCTAAGAGGAATGTAAAATGGTGCAGCCACTTTGGAAAACAGTCTGGCACTTTATCAAAAGATTAAATGTAGCACTAACATATGATCCAGCAATTCTACTCCTAGGATATATATATCCAAGAGAACTGAAAAATACGTCAACAAAAAATGTATGCCTCAGTGTTCACAGCAGCATTATTAATAGCCAAAAGTGGAAAATCTATATATCCATCAGCTGATGAATGGATAAACAAATGTGATATTCACACAATGGAATATTACTCAGCAATAAAAAGGAATAAGGTATTGGTACATGGATGAGCCTTAAAGACATTACCCTAAGTGAAAGAAGCCAGTCACAAAAGACCATATGTTGTATAATTCTATTTATGTGAAATATTCAGAGTAGGCAAATCTATAGACAGAATGTAGATTAGCATTTGTCTCGGGCTCGGGGAGAATGGGAAGCAACAATAGGTACAAGGTTTCTTTCTGAAGTAATGAAATGTCCTAAAATTACACTGTGGTGATGATTGCATAATTCTGACTATACTTAAAACATTCAATGGCATAAATGGGTAAGTTTTATAGCATACAAATTGTATTTCAGTAAAATTATTTTAACAGTGATAATGAAATACAGTATCAATTTATAATTCATTTGTGCCAGGATAAATTACATACAAACTTTCCTTCATATTTCTAGTCATATCAATTCACCCTATCTTAGAATAAATAGGAATAGGAATAAAATAAATGATGGATACTCAAAGTATTTAAATGCCATAAATAATATTAGTAAACTAATTAGTAATATTAATAAGAATAGCTGTGAATTATAACTTATTCACTATGCACTAAGCACTAGACTAAGCATTTGTATTTACTAAGTATTCTTAATAATCATGAGAGGTAAGTATTCTTAATCCATTTTATATATGAGAAAGTTAAGGCTCAGAAAGTATTGATTAATTGCCCCAATTTATAAGTCTAGTAAATAATAGTAGATAAACCCAATTCTAGCCGATTCCATTGGCCAAACTCTTAAACAATATACAGCCTCCCCTTCAGTGACCTGATGGATATATGTAACTGGTTTTAGAATATCTCATTTAATCATATGTTAATAATTTTCCCCCCAAACTTAGGTGAATTCAATATATAAACTACACTGAACAATACTGTTTCTTTCTGTAGATTTTCCGGAACTCCTGGATACCTTGAGAGAATATTCAACTCCCTTCTGAGTTAGATATTGTAATGCTGTGCGTACTCTTAACTACTGATTGATTTGTACAAACCAGTCCCGTCACAGGCTCAAGAGTACCCCTTCAGAATGATAATAGTGAAGTCTAACTGTGAATCCCTAACAGAACTTTCTCCAGCACCCACTGGGTAACCACTGGGATCCTGAGTGATGCAGGATGCGTCAGCAACATTGGCAGGAGTCCTTCCAGGATAATACTGTGTAGGCAAATTAATAATTACATATCAATGCACTGTCAGAAGAGCACATGATGTTACTTCTATCTTGCAGTGTGGATTTTTTAACAGGAAAGACACGGTCTCACAAAGTACATCTTTGTCTTAAAACGTTACCAATAATAGAAGTTAGTATTCACCAAAATACTAACTATAACTTATGTATTCGTTTTTTTTATATGTATCGTCTCTTAACCCCTAAGATAATACTACAAACTAGCTACTATCATTGTTTCCTTTTGACAGATATAGAATATGGGGCAGAGGGAAATAGCAGATCCAGGATATCAGGCAGTATAGCTTATAGCTTATACCTCTTAATCATTACTCTACAGTGACTTCAAATGCTTAAATTCAATTTCAGTTAATAAAATCTTTAAACGGTCTCACCATAAAAATCCACATACAAGAAGGCTCTATAATGTCTAAGAAACCAATTAAAATTTCAGTGTTGAGATTTTAATTTGTGTGTGTGTGTGTGTGTGTTTGTTTTGTTTTGGGGGGTTTTTTGCTTTTTTTGTTGTTTTTTTTTTTTCTACAGAGTCAGTGGGGAAAAACTAAAACACCACAGTAAATGAACTGTGTACTGGTTTTTAAATAGTTAAGAATATCTATAATTATGTAAATAAATTATAAACAACATCAATTTTGTATTGGTAAAAACTCACACTAGTTTTTTTCTGAGCATCTTTGTTCTACTTTTGTTTTTTAAAACATGTTGTTCTACATTCAACAGATGATTAAAAAAAATTAAGGGTCAGTGTTAAATTAACAGGCCTTTATATTTTAAATTTCACTAGCTGAGTAGCTGGGGGCCCACTGAGACCTTTATCTTGTCATGTCAATGTTTGAATAAAAACTTACCTTCTCATACTTTCAGATGGGGCATGCATTCTTCATGTATATCCCATCTCAGTCCTCAAATTTCTGGCATTGAGAAGCACGCCATATTAGTTCAAGATGCATTTATTATGTTAATTCAGAACGAAACCTCAGTCATGCAGATCCCTCTTTAAACCAAGGAGGGGGAAGAAGGGATGACGCCATTCACAGAGACTATTTTCAGACATTTTGGTTCATTTGCAAAATATGTAAGCATTTTCTGATATTGCTAGCTAGTGTAAAGAGTTTGCTTGTAGTAATCTCATAAGTCCTTCATGAAGTAGGAGGAAAGGAGAGTAAAAGGAAGAGAAGTGGTAGTAACATCACACCTAATTACTCCCTACATAGCAACAAAAACAGGAGAGTCAAGAAAAAGTGAAGACCTCTCCACTTATTAATTCCCCCAAAACTATTCTTAGGTGAAACTTGAGGGTAAAATTGTCCTGATTCTAGACTGGTAGGAATAAGGGGCAAAGCAAGTTTCTACCAGTCTGGAGTAGGCCACTGAGAAATTCTGCAGCAACAGCCATAAAACTGGCTTGGGTTGGTCCACACAAATCTGAAACCATAAACCAAGAGGCAAAACTGAATCTATTCAGAATGGTGAGTGTAAAGCAGAACTGACTTCAAGGTGATTTTCCGAAAACCAAAGTCACTAAGACAGGAATCAACGAACGGAGGCAAAATCCAAGAGTTAGGACTAGAGGCAGAAAATGGGCCAAAATGGGTCCAAGAGCCAGTAGAACAACCAGAGGGCAAAGCAGAAGCCTGGCTAAGATTTTTGCCAAGCAACTGGGTGTTCCTGCATAAACTCAAAACAAATGGGGGTTTTCAACTCAAGACCCTGAGTTTATTGAGGTTTCAGTTGTTCAAAAGCAGTATCTAAGGATGGATCTATGTGTTTGGTGGTGATCAGCTATCTTTTTTAACAATATTCAACTCTTACTAACAGAAGGCAGGGTTTTGGAAGATTGGAAAGAAGTGAGACAAACTTCCAGAGGACATTATTGCCTCAAAACTGGTATAATTCCACAGTGAACTAATACAGTAGGTATCTTAAAGCTGAAATGAACAGTGACAAAGATAATTAAGATGACCACAATACTCTCTAACATACCTTATGAAACTATAGTTATGAGTATGATAAGCTGGTGATCATAGGAAATTGAAGTTCATGAAATTTTTGAATATGAAAGGGGAAAAAAGATAAAAGATAAAGCAAGCTACTGCAAAGCATAAAGTAGTGCCTGGATTCACCATCACTACCTGCTCATGGCATTAGAACAGAGATAATTTTAAGGGAAAAATCAAGAGAATAGATTGTCCAGTAGCCTTATGAAGATAATTTATACCCAGGATATAGTTATAAAACTTATACCACAAAGTATAATTTGAAATTATAAAATTGTGGCTTTACAGTATACAATTAGCTAGAAGATCTCTAAACTAATTATTACCACCCATAAGCCTGGTGACTGAGACATCCCTAGCCAATTCCTCAAGGTTTCTATCTATTCTGTGAATTCAGGAGGGAATTAAAGTACTGAAAACATATCACCCCAGTGTTCTCGCTGAAAAGTAAGTATTTTCATCTGGACTCAGGTAAGTAGCTTTTTCAAAGATTAGCACATTTGCTTATAAAGTGACATTCTACACCAACTGAATAAACTCAATTAACTTCCTGGAAGATTGTCATAAATAATTTACTGGTGATGTGGCATTCTAAACCAATTGAATAGTTAATTTTTAAACAATTTACTACTATTGTAAATTGGATAACTGATGCAACATTAAATAAGCTTTAAAATCAACAAAATATTGGTAATTCGTTAAATCTAGAGAAACAACTTATTGACTATACTGGCTTCACTTTGTTTATGAATGTTGTCATGTTTTCTGGCATTATAAGGCTTCCATGAGGTGTCTGAGCATTTCGGTTTTGAGTCAAAAAATAATTCTTTTGTGAAGTTGCTTAACACTAAATTGCCATGGATTCCATTGAAATAAGATCAAAATACAATTTTGTAAATTTTGCATGTCAAGAATTATGCTGAAATACATACAGGAAAAAACAGAAGAAGCAATTGATAAATATCTGGATCATAGAAAGAGCTAGACTGTGAAGTTAAGGACTCAAATTTGTCTCAGCTCTTCAACATTTTTGCCGCTTCAGAATTTTAGACAATTTACATAATCTTTCTCAACCTTAGTTTATTCAAGTGAAAAATAGGTTTTATAACACCTGCCTTGCAGGGTTGCTAAGAAGATTTACAATAATGTATATAAATCACTTAGCAAGACATTTAGCTAACAAGGAAAGCTATAGAAACTTGCTCTTGCTAATATCTGTATAATTAGCATACTTTGGACTCTTGATAAATGAAAAGTACAACCCCACATCTGATTTAAGTTCTTTATCTTAATCTAATTTTAATGTAAGTTATTATTAACATCTAAGTTCTCTTATTCTCCATAGTAAATAGGTACTGAATCTTTTCCAGTTTTTAACTCTGTTTCTTCTGGGCTTGCCTAATAAAAGCTTTTCTTTAAACTACTTCAATATCCTTTTATCATATGTATCTTGTAATATTAATATGCACATATTTTAACATCAATGCTTTTATATTTAGTTGTTATATTTTTCCCCATTAATTAGAAAATAAGTTTGGTACCAGGCTCCCAACACTGTGTTAGACTCAGTGGAGACAAAGGAAACAAGGTCTATACTTTGGGATTTTATAGTCTAGCTTGGCATACACATGCTAACATGATATGCTATAGAGAGGGTCAGGATGCCAAGAGAATATATAAAAGTTATAGTTATAGCTCTTTTTTCTAATAATATTAACTATGTGACAGATGAAAATGAAATTATTTAAAAAAAAATTGTCCTAGTAACGAATTAGGAAGATGAAGCTGAAAATCACAATAGAGACCAAAAAAAATTAGTAAAATTCTGCAATCAATGGGAAATCAATTCAAAGGAACAAAGAGGAAAAAACAATTGAGACTGTAACTCAATGTACACTTGTTTCTAAAACTAAATGGATGCCACCCTACGGCTCAGTCACAGATGTCAGCATGATAAGGATTAACTAGCTTCCTATCGGGAAATTAACACCCTTCTATTAATAGTTCCCAGCACCTCTAATGGACGCATATCTTATTTGACTTAGTGGAACCCAACTTCTAACGTCATTCCCCAAACCTATTTCCCCTACTGCGTTTGTGAGTTATTATCTATTACACAGCTCAAGACCCTCTGGAAATAATTGATTTCTTCTAATCCATTATTCCCTCACTAATCATAACTAAGATATTTCTGTTTTCTTCCTGCAGTGAATGTTGCATCTATTTCCCTCTTTTTGCCTTCCCTGTGTTTCCTGTCTTGTGGGTCACACCCTCATCATATCTTGACCACCCTTCTAACCGTTGTCCCTGCCTCCAATCTCTCTCTTCCTTTCCCTCCATCCTGCCCAAGAGTAACTTTCCTGTATCACAGCTCTTATCATAACATTCCTCCATCTCAATAAACCCTTGCTGGCTCCCAATTGCCAACAGAATTTAATTTATTTAGCTTTGTTTTAAAAACATTTGTTTCAAGCACACTTTTCTGCAATCCTCATTGATCTTGGAAAGAATACTGATTTTCCTTGATCTCAATGACAAGAGATGGCATGAGATAAAGACCTCAAAAACCTCAAACTTCATTTACTTTGAAGGAATTATATTTGCCAGTACAAAGTAATGGTCCATTCCATTATACCGATCTTAGAAAAGGGTTAAAGTTTGTGTACATATTTTTAAATCTTTTGTTGACAGAAACAATTCAGCTATAATATATAGACATACACAATGACCATGCAATTCCACTCTGCTGTTCTAACAGACTCTAGTATTGGGATTTGTGAGAATGATATAACTAACAGATCATACTGTGGTCTTAACATTACCCTTAATTATGGGCCTTGAGAAGCTGACCTCACACCCTCCAGGTTTTCTTTCTTACTATCTTCTTATATTCCTTTGCTGGCTCTTCATCTTCTAACTGATTTCTAAATACTTTTGTTCTTCCCATTTCAATCCTTGATCCTCTTCCCTTTATATACTCTTTCTCGATGATCTCATTTATTTATCTGAGTTTAAATATAACCCACATACTGTTATTTCCCAATTTTTTCTATATGCTCAGACTCTTTTGAGCTCCAAACATATGTATTCAACCACCTACTAGACATCTCTGTATGGATGTCTAAAAACTTTTAACAAAATTAAAATATCCAAAACTGAACCTTCGGTGTTCATCTCCACCACCAGAAAGCATGTTCCCCTACTACCACTCTGATATCTTCTTCAGCTTTAACAAGCCAAGATCTTCCATGCCTTAATCATCTTGCACATGTCTAGAGTGCTCTGCCAGCTATTCTCTGGTTCTTAAAATTCAAGGTTAGTTTTAACGTCACCCTCTCAAACAGGTCTTCCCTGATTACTCAATATAATGAAGTAGCTTCTTCTCCGATCTCGGTACTCTGGTACACAGAATTTGTTACAACTTTTAAATATTTATCAGTTTCTTTTTGTCTGTCTCCTTTATCTGATTATAAATTGTGTGAGGGCAAGGACCATTTCTTTCCTCTTCAATAATCTAGCTCCAGTGTCTTGCACAGTACCCAGTATACACGCAGTATCTCTAAAAACATTTGCTAAATGAATAAATAGGTGGGGGAAAAAAAGCACTGAAAATCTCCATAAGATATCACTATGAGAAGTCCCTAACCAGCTACTTCTAAATTGCACCTCTACTGCATTTAGGAAACCTCAGTTTATAAAAGCAGAAAAGTCATTACAAAGTAACTGTTTTACCAAAAGAACTAGTTCATAAAATATTTACTTTGGTTTGAGGGCTTTACAGATATTAATTACTTAATCCTCTCTACAACCTTATGGGGTAGCAACCAAAATTACATATACTCTACAAATAAATAAACTGAGGGGTAAGTTTAAGTCTTGCCCAAAGTCACACACTTAAAAGTAGAAAGTCCAGGATTTGAGAACAGTCATTGTGACATCAGAGACTGCGTGCTAAACCATGTAATTGTGCCCAAATACCTCTGTATCTAGGCATCTCTCTTGGCATTTTAAATGTTTCATTTGCAAAAAAAAAAAAAAATACACGCACAGTGCAAAAAGGCCCTCAGGACATCTGTGGTATTAAATGAAGCACAGCTGTATCCCTGTCCAGCCCTGACAAGCTCTGCCAGGTTACAACACAGGGATATTTTTCCCTCATTGACTTAAGTAGGACCTGTCTGGTACAGTCCTTTCTTATTAGAAAAAGCCATTTCATCATTTAACATTTTTTGCAGAATCATACATTCATCCATTAGTTATCTCCAAGAGCGCTGTCAGCAAAAATTGTATCTTCAAAAAATGACAAGAAAAGCTTACAAATTTGGCCTTAAATATGAAAGTTAATGGCTAAGAGCAACTGTGTTTCATAACCCAATGTAGTCCTTAAAGAATTCTAGAATTATTGATGACATAAAATTCATTTCATTAGAACTTTGGCATTAACATTCAAGGAAAACTAGTAGATATTGAGTGTAATTCTTGGAATAGCACTTTACCTAGAATAAAAAACAATTGCAATAAATAATTCCTTTGCATGTTAATTACTTACTTATAATTTTCAAATGCAATTATCATACCTAGTGTTGCACTGTTTTTTAGAAAAGAATTTCCTTATCAAAATGTGAATCCAAATAAAGTAAACATCACTATTCTCAAAGGCTTAGCATCTGTATCCTGCATTTTTCTTAAAAATTGTATAGGAACACTACAGATGGTTAGAATGTTCTGTGTCAAGTTATTTAGGCATTTTATTTTATGTGCTATTGATGGTTTCTTTTATAATTTTTACTTAATTGGAGATAAACAGCAGTATTATAAGTATCTCATAAACAAGTCAAAGTAAGGTTAAACACATGTATCTCAATTGTCATTCAGTTACCTAAGTTTAAATTTAAAACCTTAGGTCTGAAAAGGATACCATCATGGTATAAAGCTCACCATTATTCCTCACATAATACACCCTGAGAAAATTACCCACTCATGGGAAGTACGGTATTAGCCCTATTTATATGCTGTCATTCTATTTTATCAAGAAGAGCATTTCTACCAGAAGAATGCCAGGACAGAGCTATAAATATAGACTAGGGTATGAAGAGTAGCATGGGAGTGGCAACACAGTTGTGTAAGTTATGGCAAGTCCCCAACATAAAAGCAAGCTTTCCAAGGATAACACTCTATCAAAACTTGCTCTTGTTATATTGGGCATTAGATTTTGACTACATTGGTCAGTTGGAATCCACTCAGTCCACTAGTACTCTATAATGACACTTGTAGTCATTGTTACCTTATGAAAACAAAAATATGAATTGAAAATTACTAAATCAGTAAATGGAATGAGAACTTCTAGAGTTTACTGTTATGTGGCAGACAATTCTATGATGATCCTTGAATAATATCCTCCTCAAGAACATACACAGGACCTGTAACTTGCATCTAAAGAAGAGACTATGGCAAAGGTGATGTAATATCACTCCTGTGATTGTCATGTTATCTTATATGGCAAAGAGAGATGAAGGGCCTTGGCAGGTGTAATTAAGGTCCCTAACCAATTTAAAGTTAGTCACAAGGGAAAAGGGGGAATTATCCTGGGTGGGACTGCACAAGCAAGTAAGCTTTTTAACATTGGGTCTAGGGTTTAGACCATAAGAAGTCAAAGAGATACTCTCCTGCTGGTGTCAAAGAAGCCAACTACAATGTTGTGAACTGCCTACAGAGGTGGGTAGCCTCTGGGAGCTGAGGACCTCAGTCTTACAACTACAGGGAACTCAATTCAGTCAACAATTTTGGGAAAGGACTGAAAACTCTATAGACGAGAAGCCAGCCCAAGATGACATCTTGATTTCAGCCTGTGAGACTAAGCAGAGGATGCTGTTGATCAGTGCTCAGACTGCAGACCTACAAAACAGTGACATGATAAATGGGTATTGTTTTAAGCTATGAAAGCTGTGGTTGTTATGCAGCATAGAAAATATACTGAAGGAAAGAACTTCTGAAAGCAAGGAGTAAATATACCCAAAAATCTACTCCTCCATAAGAGCAACAGAAACACTAAGATTTCAGAACTCTGGGAAAAAACCATACTTACATGAATCTGAGATGTGGTTATTCCAGGAGAACAGCTGAATCTTGGTAAGAATAGCTGGTCTGGTCACATTTTAACCAACATTATCCCATCACCTTCTCCCCACCTGTGCACTGGCATTGAAAATCAGCCTTACAACTAAGATAGCTATAAAAATTGCTAGACTAGCAACCACTGGATGGGACAAAACAGGTTTAGAAACGTTTTGAACCAGAAAGCCATATTCCCAGAGCAATGTCATTATTTAACCTATACGGTTACTGCTTGAAAATCTACACTCATAGGACTTGTCTTTATTTGACTGATTCAGAACTCTCTCAGCAAACCGCTTTTTTCCCTAGGTTTTCTGTCAGGAAAAAAAAATCAGTTGCAATTGTTGAACACCCACACCTGCTTAAGGCAGGAACAAAAATGAAAGCATAGGAGAAACTTAAAACGGGGGATGGAGGGAGGACTTGAAAGGAAAAGCTATGGGATGAGATGCCAGTAGAGAAATCTGAAAAACTGACATATTCCTGGGAATCTAGAAGGTCTTGAAAATGTGGTGATGCCAAGTAAAGGCCTGAGAAGCACTTAATCTCCCATCTGGAGCTCACTTTCGGGATCCTCACAAGCAGGAAGTGACGGCTAAGATAAACTGTAAACTGCTGGAGCTACTAACAGTTTGCTCCAGTACTTAGACTCCCTTAGGAAAGAGTGGGAGACTTATTCTTTCAAAACCTTTAAGGAAAAACTCTGTCCAATCATTTGCTGACCACTAAGCTAACTGGGCAGAGAAATCAGTGGCCACACATGACAAAAAATACAGACCAGTAACAAACAGGAGAGAATATGGTGGGGGAGCTGATTTTCAGAGATGTCATATTATTTAAAATGTCTAATTTCCAAAGAAATTTCAAGATGCTCAAAAAACAGGTTGTATTGCTATATACTAGAAAAAAAAAACAAATCCGTAGAATCTGTCCCCAAGAAAACCCAGAAATTGAAGTTACTAAGCAAAGCTTTTAAAAGTTATTATAAATACATTGAAAGAACTAAAGGAAACCATGTCTAAAAAACAAAGGGAAGTATGAGAATGAAAGACTACAATTAAATAGAAATTATAAAGAACCAAATAGAAATTCTAGAGTTCAAAAAAAGACAAAACCAAAAGTTTGCAAAAGAAAATAAAGATTAGACCAGAAATAAATAAAATAAAGCAAAACAATAGAAACAGTCAAAATCAGAAGTTGTCCTTTGAATCACATGGTTCCAAACACACACTTTCTGGCTTCAAAACTTACTACAAAGCTAGAGTGATCAAGACAATGTAGCCAAGGCATAAGAATAGATATGTAGCGAGGGAGGGTATAGCTCAAATGATAGAGTGCATGCTTAGCATGCACAAGGTCCTGGGTTCAATCTCCAGTACCTCCATTTAAAAAAAAAAAAAAGTAAAAAAAAAAAAAGGAACAGATATGTAGTCAGTAGAAAATATCAAGGAAAATGGCACAACTTTACCTAGACTAATGAAAAAAGTGAGACAAATTACTAAAACAGGAAAACAAAACAATTACTGCCTGCCTTACAGAAATAGAGATTAAGGGAGTATTATTGACAGCCATGTCAATGAATTAAATAATTTGATGAAATGCACACATACAAGACACAGAGTACTAAAACTGACTCAAAAAGAAATAAAAACATCTTAATTAACCTGTTAACAAGACACTAAATTAGTATCAAAAAATTCTCACAGAGAATTTTTCACAAGTCACGCCTTGATGGCTTCACTGGCAAATCCTGTCAAACAAAGTAGTAACAATTGTTCAAACTCTTGCAAAAAAAAAAAAAACTGAAGACGGAACATTTCCGAACTTACTTCATGAGGTCAGTCTTCCCAGAATTCCAATACCAGCCAAAGACAGGATCAGAAAACTACAAACTAACATTCCTTATGAATATATACCCATTCTCAAAATACCAGAAAACTGAATCCAGCAACATAAAGAGAATTATAAAAACGACCAAGTGAGATTTAACCAAAGAACACAAGGTTGATTCATCATATGAACTCAGAATATAGCTTCTTAACACAAAAGGTAAAGAATAGTCTTTTTAACAAGTGTTGCTTGGACAACTGGATATCCACAAATGAAATAAAGTTGGACCCCAACCTTACATTGTAAAAAAAGTCAACTCAAAACAGACCAGAGATAAATGCAAGAGCCCAAACTATGGAACTCTTTAAATAAAATACATGAGTCAATTTTTGTAATCTTGGATTAATGTTTCTTAAACATGACACAAAAGCAAAAACATAGAAAAACTGGAGTTTAAAATTAAAAAGCACTGTGATTCAAAGGTCATCATCAAAAAAAGTAAAACTGGAATCAAGGAAATATTTGCAATTCATATATCTGATAAGGAACTGGTATTCAGAATATATAAATAACACTTACAATTCATCAATAAAAAGACAATCAAATTTTAAAATGGCAAATGATTTGAATTGACATTTCTCCAAAGATGACACACAAATGGCTGATAAGCACATGAGAAGATGTTTACTATCATAAGTCACTAGGGAAATGAAAATCAAAACTGCAGTGAGATACCATTTTGCCACACCAGAATGGCTAAATGAGAGATAGACAATAACCAGTGTTGACAACTCCAGCTCTGGAGCAAGAACGCTTGGATTCAAATGCACATGTTGCCATTTGCTAACTATGACCACGGACTAATGGTTCAGCCTCAGTTCTCACTGGGAAAATGTTAGCAGTAACATACTTACCTTCTAGGCTTGTTTTAAGGCTAATTCAAATAGTCAATATAAAAATAAAACAGATTTTTAAAGTTTTAAAGTGGTAGAAGTATGTAAAATAATACTTTAAAAGTCTTAATCAAAATATCTCACAAAAATCTTCCCCATTGCCTCCCAAAAAAGAATACAAAACATGAAATTAGAAAGGTATTATAACTCTTCATAAAAAATTTTTAAAGAATTCTAATAATGATCTTTTCTTACCTATGTAAACTACATTTGAAAAGTGGATAAAGTGAATTACCAAACTGATCCTGGTATTAAAAATAAATAATAAACAAGTTGTTTTACCAGAGGAGAAATTGAGGGAAAAATAAAAAAATTTTTAAAGGAACAATCTACTGCCTCCATCTGTACCTACCCTGACCCCTAACCCTCAGAAAGCCCTGAAATTACTAGGCTTAAATATTTTCATAGGCACACTTTAGCAAACCTTCATGGATCAGGAAACTCCATTGCTATTTAAACCACTCAAAACATAAAATGGGAAATTCTTAGTACCAGCATAAAATTAATCCCACCACAAATAACACAATAAAAGAAGTCTACAGGGTCATCTTATCAATAAATAATGATACAAATTCCTAAATAAAATTATAGTAAATAGAATTCAGTAACATCAAGTGATGTCATTTCAGAAATATCAGGATAAAATATTTGAAAATCTATTAATATAACAGCACAACACTAATTCAAAGGAAAAGGCCTATTATGAGAAAGATCTAATTGCCCTTGTATTATACAGACCGACACATGTCAAAACCAGAGTCAGCATGTTTAATGGGGAATCATAAACTCTGTGGTTGGCAGAGTTCCAAGATGGAACTTAAGATTTCTGCTCCCTTAATGTACATATCTTGCATAATTCCCTTTCACTGAATGTGGGCAGAATCTGTAAACATGATCACATAATGGGATGTCATTCCCTTGACTATGTTATAAAAGGGGTTTTGCATGTACAATTAATGTTACTCATCAGTTGATTTTGAGCTCATAGAAAGGGAGATTATTCAAGTGGGCCTGTCCTAATCCTGTGAGCCCTTAACAGCACCTAGCACCTTCCTGGAAAGAAAAAAAAAATCTGAAGCATGAAAGAGTATATTGGTGGGGGAGGGGACCTCCTGGCAGGAACTTCAGGCAGCCCCTAGGAGCTGAGAGCTGCCACCAGCGGACAACCAAAAGAGAACAGGAGTCCTCAGTCCTGCAACCACTAAAAACTGATTTCTACCAACAATCACATGAGCTAAAGAGGACTTCCAGTTCCAGGAAGGATGCAGCCTGGCTAATCACTTAATTTCTGCCTTGTGAAACTCCGAGCAGAGAATCCAGCTAAACTGAGTCCAGAATTTGTTTTAAGCCCTGTCTGTGATAAGTCATATACAAAAAAGAAAAACAATGCACGTTCTCATTAAAGTTAACGAGACAAAAACTTCCAACTTAACTTCCTACTTAATATTCATCTTGAAATAGTGTGGAGGTAGTATCGTCAAAAAAAAATGCAGATAGCAGTCATTTTAATCCCACACACCCTTCTAGGATTTTGTCATACCTTCATCAAGAGGTGGAGATTTTCTCCTGTCCTTGAAACTCGGTAGTTTTTTGTGATTCTCCTGGGGAGTAACTCAGAAGTGACACTATGAATTCTGAGGTTAGGTTCTAAAAGGCAGTTTGGCTTTCATCTGATTCTCTCCCTCTTGAGACTCTCACTCTTGGAAGTCAGCCACCACGCTGCAAAGAGGTCTACTGCCCAGGCTTCTAGCCACTTCTGTTGCCATGAGTAAAGCAGAGATGCGGTGTTCTTGCCAACTACTGCCCAAACTGCAGGTTCTTGAGCAAAATAAGTGTTACTGCTGTATTAAATTAAATCAAAGGTTTTTTAAATGCAGAAATAGATACCAGAATAAAAATTTTTAAAGATGAAAGAAGGCAAACTTATCTTTACTTGAAATACTGAATTATATAACAAAAATCTAAATGGATCAAATAAAAAACATAAAATGCCTGAAGCAGCTTTGTGATAATTAATTTTACGTGTCAAGATTTAATGACGACTTATGTGAGTGCAGCAATTCTTAACGGGGATTGATTTCCTCCCCAGAGGACAATTGCCAACGTCTGGAGATATTTTGGATTCACAGCTGGGGAGGCGCTACCCACATCTAGTGGGTAGAGGCCAGGGATGCTGTTAAACATCTTTAAATGTACAGGACAATCTCCACAATGAAGAATTATTTGGTCCAGGATATCAATAGTACCAAGCTTGAGGAAACACTGGGTCAGTGTAATGGCAATGGAAAGAAACGGGCATCTTCAAAGCAGTCATCCTCCAGCGTCTACAGATGATTGCCCCCCACCTCCACCTCAAGGATACTAAAATCCAGGATGCTCAAGTCCCTTATATAAAATGGCTTAGAACAGTGTGCCCACCACCTCACAGATGTGAAACCTGGGAATATGGAGGGCCAACAGTACATATCAGGGGTAGAATAACAGAATTGCTTATAAGAGATGATGGAAAGGGAGGAACAATGATAACTTCCTGGATTTTTGGCTTCACTAGCCTAACGGATGGTGGAACCATTACTGAAAGGAGGAGAACTGGAGAACAGACTTCTGTGTTTGGGATAATCAACAGTTTCATTTTAGTCAATTTAAGTTTGAGGTGCCTATCACAAATCTAAGTGGAGATGGTAATCCAACAAATCCAAGTTGGACAGACAAGTATGGAGCTGTGAAAAGACCAGGACTAGTGATATACACTTAGAATATTTATCATTCAATCCTCAGTCTTATGACATCGGCATCATCTCTCATCCAATAGTTCAGTAAACAGAGGCTCAGGGAGAAGTGAAATCATAGAGTTAGTGATTGCTAAGCCTGACACTTGGAACCAGATTTGTCTAATTCCAAAGTCTTTGCTTTTAACCACGAAAAACAAACAAAAAAATGAAATGACTACACCAGCCTAAAGAAACAGATTTCTAAGTTGTCTAGATAGCAGAGTACAGAATGAAGAGTATTATTGGATATCAGATCCCTGACTTTTAGCTATGGTCTAGATCCTACTTTGACTGCACTCATTTTTAAGTGCCACTGCATTTTTTTGTGCTTGCTTGAAATTGAATTCCTGGCTTCACGCTTGCAATCAAAGTATTTTAATTAAATCTCTCCTGTAGATTTGAATTTACTTGCCATCTGGAATGCAGGATAAGCTCAAAGACTTTTAACTTAATTGGGGTGCAAGCCCTTTTGTTTGGCCCCCGTGCTGTTTGGCAGCCCTGGTCCTGTTGCCTCTGTCTGGGACGAGCTTCCATTCAGACTGCAGTCAGCAAAATGAGACCTCAGGAAAAGTGCTGATGCCTACCACTGCAAGCTGAAACCACTTAATTAATATACAGGTTTAATGCATTTGGTAATTAAAATTTAATTCTTTAAATACATACAATAGAAACAACTCCTCCTGCAAGCATTTAATCCATTGTGCCGCTAAGAATAAAGTTGAGGAGGGAATTGAAATGGGGTTGCTTCTCCTTTTTAAGCATTAATCACACCCCGATCAGTAAAGCTATTGCATGTGCTTTGCCCTGGCTGATTGATCACCATTCTCGCTGAGTCTTGAGCCTTCTCTTTTAGTGAGACAGCTCTTTTATCACAGAAAACCTGTGAATACAGAGAAGCCCCTATACAAATATGGTTTATCATTGAAGTATAAACAATTCTTCAAGAAATTTAAGCTACCCTCCAAACAAGCAAACAAAAGTCTCAGCATAAAAATTCAGTGAGTAGATGAACTAGGATCCAAACCATATTTTTACCCTCCTGAGACTCTAAGGTTTGAGTAATTTATAAGAAGAGCTCATGATACATACCATTTGGGGAAAAAAAGATCCAGAACCTATTTAGTAAGGAAATACAGAGTAGAGCTTAGTGAAATTTTGGTCCCTAGCTATATCCTGCTCAAAACAAAAAGACGTTTCCTGTCAAGCAAATTTGAGAAATACTGCCTTTCACATCACTCTCTAGGAGAGACACAACTCGTACTAGCATTTTAAAGTTCTAAAAAAAAAAAAAAGAAAAAAAGAAATCCTGCAGTATAACTAAGAAGAACAAACAAAATGTCTTACTTTATCCAATCGAACATTTCCTGGCCATGGAACTCTTAAAAAATGGCATTCATTAAGATCCTGTAGAAGTAATATTCCAAAAAACATAATTGGAGAAACACTTGATTTTTCCCTTCCAAACTCTGACATTTGCTCATTCAGTAAAGCTCTTTAAGAAAATACTTTAGCTGCCTCATAAGGACTCATCTGTTCAATAAATACTTACTTATATACATGTACCAAAAGTCATATATAAAAATTTTCACAGCAGCACTATTTGCAATGGTCCCAAGCCATAAATACTCCAACATCCTTCAACAGTAGAATGGATCAATATATGTGTGTGGGCAGTGAACAAAACACAGAATAGTAATGAAAATGAATCACTGATACACATGATGATATGGACAAATCACATGAACACAATACTGAGTCAAAGAAGACCAGAACACATTGTATATGTTCTATTTACTTAAAATAGAACTTCAAAAACAGGTGTTATGGGTTGAATTGCGGCCCCCACCCCTATGCATAATGTTGAAGTCCTAACCTCCCGTATCTCAGAACATGAGCTTATTTGTCAATAGGGTCGTTATAGATGTAATTAAGATGAAGTTAAACTGGAGTAGCCTGAGCCCCTAATCCAATAGGATGTGTCCTTATGATAGGGGAAATTTGCACACAGAGACATACACACATGCCATGTGAAGATGAAGGCAGAGATCCAGGTGATGCTTCTACAAGCCAAAGAATGCAATGCTCCTGCAAACCATCAGGAGCCAGGGGAAAGGCATGGACAGATTAGATCCTCCCTCACAGCTTCCACTAGGAACCAACACTGTAGACACCTTGATCTTCCACCTCTAGCCTTCAGAACTGAGGCAATAAATTGCTGTTGTTGAAGCCACCCGGTTTGTGGCACTTGGTTACAGCAGTCCTAGCAAACTAATACAACAGGCAAGACTGATTCACGGCATTATAAGTCAGGATAGCGACTGTCTTTGGAGAGTGGAGTTGGGGAGGGGACGGTGATTCAGAGGCTGAGAGGGGGAAGGTGGTGGTGTGCTTCTGGGAAGTCAACAGTATCTTCATCTGAATGGTAGTTAATGGTTACATGTGTATGTTATTTTCTTAAAACTCAACCAGCCGTACACTTAGGATTTGTGCCTTTTCAGTTCTAAGCTATATTTCAAAAATGTTTTTTTTTTTTTAAAGAAATATTTACCAGTGAGCAGACACAATCTGATCCTGGGGAACTTTCAGCCTAGAGGGAGAAGCAGACAAGGCAAAGGGAAATTACACTGGGAAAATAGCCTCTGAAGAAGGGTTCAGTAAAGCGCAGTAGAAGCACCCTGTCTTGGGGGTGGGGGGCAGGGGGGATAGAGTTCCCAGAGGAATCAAATGATAAGAAGCTGAGACTTGAACAAGTACAAAGTAACATGAAAGAGTGCAAAATATGTTGCAGTCTGAGCAAACAGCATGTCAAGGAATGGGGTAGGGGGAGTAAAAGCAAAAATTAAGAGCATGATTGATTTAAGGAACTAAAAGTTCTACTGGCTGAAGCACCAAGCGGAAGGTGTGGCGTGTAGAGAGAGAATGGGGAGAAATGAGCAGCAGCTGCACGACGGGGGCTCGGGAAGACGCCACAGAGCTTTGCAGGCCTCAATACGACTTCACTGGAAGTCAAGGAGTTTTAAGTACTGTTTTTTTACATTTTAAAAAAAGAGCTGATATAAATTGATGAAAATACGCCCTCCCTTTTCCCAGATGACACTGAACTCTCCAAATTCCAGAAAGCAATTCTCTGTTCCAGCTAATCACAGGGCTCACACTTTATAAAGAGAATAAGGACCAAAGATAGAGTATTTTGTACTTTAGAAAAGGAGTAATCAGCTTTCACCTAGACAATAATTTCGAGGTCAGTTTTAAGAGCATCAGCTTTAAATTTAACTGCACCTGCCTTTGAGACCTTGTCCTCCAACCCGCTAGCGGGTGACCTTGTGTGTCTTTCTCCAGACATTCATTTCCCTTCCTCCTAGGGCTGCTGAAACGATTAAATAAGATATATAAATAAAATACTGGTATTAGTTCCCTATTGCTACTGTAACAGATTACCACAAAGTTAATTGCTTAAATAAATGCCATTTTGTTCGTTTGTTTGTTTTTTAGCTTACAGGCCTGTAGGTACAAAGTCTGAAGAGGGTCCCCCTGGGCTAAAAGCAAGGAAGTTTCCCTTTCTGGAGACTGTAGTGAAGAATCCATTTCCTTACCTCGTCCAGCTTCTGGAAGCTATCTGCGTTCCTTGGTTCGTAGCTCTTTACCATCTTCAAAGCCAACCACAGCAAGTCGGGGCCTTCCCACACTGCCATCCATCTAACTGAGCTGGGAAAGGTGCTCCCTTCTTAAAGACTCGCGTGATTAGATTGAGCCCACCTGGATAACGCCCAGCGCAAGGTCCTTAATCTCAATCACATGCGCAAAGCCCCTTTTAACATTTAAAGTAACAGACTCACAAGTTTTGAGAATTACAACACATACCTCTTGGTTACCTCCACGTACCTACCACAATCTGGTCACAAAGCCCAAATAAGGAAGCTGTCAAAAATTGGCCCCTTATATTTTCATTCTTTTTTTCCAATGTTTTAATTTTTTGCCAGTTTTATTGAGATATAAATGACATACAATACTGTGTAAGTTCTTTTTTTTTTAACAATCAAGTCAGGTTTAACAATCAAGTCATTTGTGTGGAAATTTACTCCAATAATATTTGAAGTTAGCCTGCAAAACTAAGCATTTTCAATATCTGATGAGGCTTCTTTTGGGAAAAAAAGACATTATCCCAATACAGCAGAAAACTTTCAATGGCGGTGGAGGGGAATAAACTAGGCCAATTTTTGAGCGCTTCCCATGTTAAATCATCACCATTTCCCACCTTAAATGCCAATCCCATATAGGACAGGAAAGTGACCCCCACAAAAAAAAAAACACTGACAAAGAATTAACTAGCACGAAATGTCAACAGAGCCATGGTTGAGAAATTGACTTCAGGCAAGAAAGATTTTAGAGCATGTTTAAACACAAATGTTTGGCAGAGAAACTGTGGAGGTCGGATAAAGAAAGTACGAATGATCGGTATTCCAAGATTGAAAGAAAGAAAATGTTCTACACAAAAACCTACTGTGCGTGAGACTTGAAAATTTTCCTCTCTCGTGAAATGCAGTAACTGGCATGTATGTGCAGCAGCCTCCCTGACCCCTACCCACTAGATGCCGGGAGCACTCTCACCCCACCCCCCTGCCCCCAACCCCAATATGACAAACAAAACTGCCTCCAGACACTGTCAAATGTCCCCTGTGGGTCAAAATTGCCTGCAATGGAGAACCACTGCTCTGAACTAAAATATACAAACTCGCTGGTTAATGGAGTCACATTTAAGAAATAGCAGTGAAAACAAAAGCCAGAACACACGGCCAAAATGTCTGTAAAAAAATGAATCTACTTGTGATATATACTACACATCATTTGCCTAGATGCATAATACACTAATAAAGTTGAAGAGTAAATATATATTCTGATGCTTGCTTTTCTTAAAATGGCATTTTCTCAGCAGTACTGCCTGAGTACGTAGGTGAAGTGAATAGAAAATGTAAATGGAAGATGCAGGTGCAAAGCAACACAAGAGAGTCTGTCTTCTAATTAAGTCTTTTGAATAATCTCTGCTTCTGTCTTATACTGAGTGAAGCAACACCAATAAGGATTTTTTATATGCAGCACCTTCTGTTCCCCCTTTTAAAGTTTCAGGCAGATGCCAAAAAGGGGCCTTCTTCATCAAACTGTGGAGGTTGGATAAAGAAAAATACGAGTGATTGAATGGTATTCAAGATTGAAAGAAAGAAAATGTTCTACAAGAAACCTATTGTATGTCAGACTCTGAATGTCCTCCTCTTTTATGAAATGGAGTAATTGTCTTCCATTTTCACTCCCACCACTCCAAAACTTACTTCTAACATCTCTAGAAGTTCCACTATTGACGAACAGCTGAATTTTCAGAAAAAAAAACAACAAAAAACTCTTGGAGTCTTACATGATTGAAATAAGTCCTCAAATAAAACACACTGTAAAATCATCTCAATATTTCCACTAATTGCCCAATTTATTGTCATCTTTTTTTCCCACTTCTTTTGTAGAATAGGTTTATTTTCAGTTCTCTATTTCACTATAAGATACAATAATTATAGGCACTTATTTTGGCAACATAATCTTTAAAAATGATAAAACCAGAAGATTGGAACTAATAAAATAATTTTATTAACCTTATGCTTAAATTCTATATACAAAAAAGTATATAGATTATGATCATTTGATAAATATCAAATTGAATAGAGTGATATAACCCATTCTGAAACTTAGCAAAATAGTGTTACCACAAGCCAAGCCTCCAATACTAGGTCCATCCAATACAACACATAGCTATAAAAGACCTGTGTACACATTGGACTTTATCCAGTAATTACTGCAGATGATGAGATAGCTTGGAATATGACATTTTTTATTCACATGTTATGGCCCAAATGAGAACATCTGCCCAAATGCATTATGGGCAGGCCATCTGCTGTTTGTCTGACAACCTGCCTAAAGAAAGAGAAATAAAGTCTTCACAGAGATATGTATAAATGGAATTTTTAATGGAATATGTCTATAATGTTACCAGTGAGCTGAATAATAAAAGTATCATTGTTCAATATATTTGTTATTTTCATCACTATTATTAGAATATGTAGTTTCATTTCTTTTTCGACCATAAAGAAAAATTTTTTTTTCCCTCAATAGGTCCCAAGTGCATAATGGCAGGTAAGCAAGACAGACTAGCTAGGAAGATACTCTCAATTGGATAATTAACATGCACACCATGAACACTGTGACAGACTGCGCTTTCCAAAACAGCTGCAACCTATCTTCCGGCTCACACACACTTGCTTTGACAATATAAGCTTGGCACTCCTCCAGTTGAGAGATGGTGCCCAAGTCCAGGCCCCCGTGAATGTGAGCAGGTGTGTGATGTGCTTGTAACTGAGAGAAGCGATGGCAGTGATGGGAGTGGCACCACGTGGTTTCTAAGGGAGCTTCCACAGTGTTCACTGAGACACTTGCACTTGGAACCTTGAACTTGCATGTAAGCTGCCATGGCTGTGAGGAAGTCAAGCCACTCAGAGAGGCCGAGGGTAGGAACACCTGTCAGCCATCCTAGACTTTGGGTCCTACCAGCCCATGGGCAAGGAGTGAACAAGCCATCAGTGATACTAGGCCCCAGGCATGAAATTACACCCCCTTCCCAGCTATTGAGTCTTCCAGCTGAGGCCCCAGGCATTGTGGAGCAGAGACAAGTCATCCCCACTGTGCCCTTTAGAAATTCCTGACCCACTGAAGCCATAAGTACATAAAAGCTGGTTCTATACTACTAAGTTTGGGCTGGTTTGTTTCACAGCAATGGGCAATGGAACAAATAGGCTAATAACCATAAACAAACATTTTAATATGATGTTCATGTAAAATTTAACAAGAACAACACACAATAAATCTATGGATAGTATTAAAATTTATTGATACTACACTGACCCAGAAAGTAGACTCTTAAAATCAGGTCCCTACAAATTTTGCTTTACTAGCTGTATGGGTGCTAATGTTCATTTTATTAAAATTATTTTTAATAAACAATAAGTTTTAAACCCTGAATGTGTAGGCCAGTGCCAATTTTTAATTCCAACTATTTTTTGTTCTTTTAAAGATAAATTAATTGAAAACGAGCTGCCTTTTAGTGTCTTTTCACCCAGACACAGTTTTCATCAGATCTTCTAGGTAGAGTGAGTCACTTGGGTTTCCCTCCAAGAGTCCAAGGTCAAAAGAAATACGTTAGGCCATATTTCAACAGAGAACCTCCCTGCTGTTCTCTGAGTATCTAACACTACAGACAGTTCGGCAGTAGTAGCACTCGGCCTCTAACCTGACAGTAAAAGTACTCCATGCTCATAATGCCTTTAAATTACTTGGTTCCAGGATTTCCTTTTAGTGGACTGATGACCCTAAGACTCTAAAGCCATTTAGTTTAAGTGGCCTGAATCTGGCATTGCTTAGCAATTTAAGCTGGACTCAAAAGGACTAGAATTGAATCAGTAGCAGCCTCCAAGACTGAAATACTGAAGCCTAAGGGTTCAGTCTGAAAGAACGACTTTGGTCAAGATCATTGTTTCCATGGCTGCCTTCCTGGTGCCGATAACCAGAATGAGAGCTGACCTCAGAAGACTACTAACTTCCTGTCTGAAGTCTTCCATGGGTGACATGGTTTAGCTAAACTCAGCAGCCCTGTATTTCTACCACAAGGTTTCTCTAAAACCTCAAAGAGCTTCCCTTGTGCTTTATCATATTCATATTTAAATTACTCCTAGAGGACATCTTGAGAGTGGATACGAATACCTCTAGCTGTCGGCAAAAGTTTGCCGAATTGGTGGAAAAGAACGTTTTCTCTTCTGGGTCATGTTTCACAAATGAGGAAGTTCAGTGGAATAACACTCCTGGTCCCTTACTCCACCCTATCACTCCCTTCTCTCCGTACGGGAATGTGGAAGAAACTTTGTTGGGGCTGGGGTGGCAGGGGTGGTCAATGCATCCACAAGCACATAAATTCTGGGTTTCTCCATGCCACTGGATTTACAAGGACAAATTCTCCTAAGACTGGAGACTTGGCAAACGGGGACTGTGACTGGATAAGTCTAACTTAGCCTGTGTCTTGTATCAGTTTTATTCTTTCCAACCTGGCTTTTATGCTCTCATTTGGTTCCAAATTCTGGTAGGAAATAGGAGTGTTATAAATAGTTCCCCCTACTGTAACTGGATGAATAAATACATCAGTTTCACTCTGTATTACAGGAAAATTCACAGTACAGATTTGCTAGATTCTCTCAATTCCCTCACTTCCGAGCACTAATTCAAGGTTGTCCCTCAGATCACATCCGTACCCTCAACAGTGATTTCTCCATGTCTGCCCACCATCATCATTTTCATCTGTCTCTCACATCCCTCCCAAATACAATCTCTGCATATCTCCATCACACCATCTCTTATACAGACTTGACTTTTTTGACCACTACAGAGAGCAGTAAACACATCAATCTCATTTTTGTGGCCCTCATATTGAATGCAGAATATTAAACATAGAATGCACACCATAAACACTTGTTAATTCATTTTCAGTATGAAGGATGTGGAAGGCAGAATTCCAAAGACATCTCCCCAAGTTCCCTGTCTCCTGGTTATTCATTCAAACACTAACCTAACTACTGGTATGAAGGGACTTTGTAGATGGAATTAAGGTTATTAATCAGCTGAATTTAAAACAGATAAATTATCTTGAATTTACCCAGGTGGACCCAGTATAGTCACATGAGCCCTTAAAAGCAGACAAAGAAGGCAGAAGAGTCAGTCAGAGATACACAGCAAGAGAGGGAGAGAGATCTGAGGCAAAAAGGGAGGTCAATGAGATCTGAAGCATGAGAATGACTCAACCTGCTATTGTGGATTGAAGATGGAGGAAGGTGGACATTAGCCAAAGAATTTGGCAGTTTATGGAAGCTGAGAATAACCCCCAGCCAAAAGCCAACAAGGAAATGGGGTCCTCACTCCAGCAGTCATGTGGAACAGAATTTTGCCAAGCTCTAAATGAGCTTGGAAGAGGATTTATCCCCAGAACCTCCAGAAAGGAAATCAGACCTGCTGACACTGCAATTTTGGCCTTGTGAAACCCAGAGCAGAGTACCATCTGAGGCGAACAGTGCCTGGACTCCCAGTCTACTGAACTAATAGATAATAAATGGGTAGATTGTTTAAGCTGCTTAATTGTGGTAATTTGTTATGGCAGTGATAGAAAACTCACACAGAGAGTATTAACTAGAATAATAATTAATCAGTTCTGTGTAGGCTGCTACATTCAGGGGACACTTAACAAGATAAATACAGAAATCTCTAAGGAATGTCAGGACACGATGCAGCTCCCAATCAGGGTTCATCACTCTTGCTGATGGCAGTGGCTATTTACCCTCCTAACTTCTTGTCAGAAGAGGCATCATAATTATCGTAGCAGCCTGAATATGAATACATTCATATGTTAGGCAAAATTCTAAGATGGTCCCCAAGATCTCTGTCCCCCTGCATACATAGCCTCCTGTTGAATGTAGGTGGGACCTATGAATATAAGGCAGGTCAAATCCATCATAGCAGAGTAGGGTGGCATTTTTCTGCTGGCTTGGAAGAAATAAGCTTCCATGTTTTGAGAGGGCTGCTGGCTAGGACCTCAGGGAGTCTAGTCAACAATTAAGTAGGGGTTTCAGTTCCACCACTGCAAGGAACAGAATTCTCCCAACAACCTCATTGAGCTTGGACAAGCACCCCAAGCTCCAAATGAGAATCCAGCTGCAGCCAACTTGTTGATTTCAGTCTAGTGAGACCCTGACTAATATAGACTTACGTAGGTCTGCTCATTCAATCCAAGCCTGTCATTTCGTAGACAGTGCTACAGAGGGTAGTCACCCTACAAAGGCAAAACTGTGGCTAAATTGTAGAGCTTGGATTAAAAGCCAGATTTTGATTTTGGGCTTCCATGTATTACACAACTGTTATCTTGTCAAATGGATTATTTATTCATGTATTCCAAACCATTCTACAGCCAATTTTATCAAACTTCATCAAAATATTTGCTACACTATGATACTAATAAGTTACACATTACCATACACATTCACACACACATAGAGACATACAGAATTACATACATATTGTCTCATCCCGGGGAGCCACCTTCCTATCAAAGGACAAGTTAGCTTATTGGAGAGCCACTTAGGACACGTAGTGGCATTAATTTTTACAAAACAGGTGCAGTTCTCCTCCAGGGACTTTAATATTTTGACCCTGTGTAACTGGTTTGATATCCCCAATGAGATGTAAATTGCCACCTAGAAGTCTGAGACTCCCTTTGCCTATTTAGAATTTGTAGGATTAAAATAGCTCAGGGTAGTTGAAAGACTAGACTTTAGATGTTGTCCATAAGCAAAAGGAGAACCTTCAGATAGACACACCCAGGAGACTTTTTCTGTTTAAAAAAAAAATTCAGCTTTCCTGTAAATGTTTGATAGATGTATTTCTGAGCACTGTAACATCTATTGGTTTGAACACTGGTGCTACAAGAGCAACTGTGTGTGCATCTCAAGGAAAGTCTTCCATTGGCGATTAGACCTCAGGAGTATATAAAAGAGGATGGTCCATTGACTGTGAGACTCCTCTTCCTGAGTCTGACCATGACAGCCAATTATTGCCAGATGGAATAACAATAAAAGAAGACAAGCGAACATCTGAAAAGCATAGCTTTCCCTTTCTTGTGTTTCCCTTCAAATGTCATTAAAGCTGAATCCAAAATTTGACTCTCATGGTTATATTTTACTTTTACAAATCAGGAAGAAACTAAACAGGACAGGGAAACAAATTCAAACAGAATGTTCAGCAAGGAAAGAAATAAATTCTCTAATTAGAAAGCGGGAAGGCTAGTTTATTAAGGGTAAAACTGCTCACGCCAAGCCAAAGAGCCTGCTTTAAAAAATAAATTGGTGTCGTTATTCCACGGTTAACAGGTGGGAAAGGAGGCTCTAACTGAACTTTTTTCTTTTGATAGCCTACATTTTGAGGTAAGATTGAAATTGGAGTATATTTGAAATAAATTTCCATTTGAATGTTGATGATCAAGTGGAAAGTTTTTGCAATACAAAGCTATTTCTGGGTTAACAGAAAGTTTTCCAATGTCGGCAACTAAACTGCTTGATTAAATGGAGTTTTACGATACGATGAAATGTGTATGTAGTATAAAGTGGTATTTCCTGGGCAAGGAAGGAATTGTGGAGAAGGAAATTCACATAAATATGAAATATTTGGAGGCTGGATTATGTAACCTCACACCCCATAAATGACAATATGAGACACACTGCATCCATTTTCCAATGAAAGAATACTGTATGCGTGTGCATAAGTACCATAAACCTCTGTAAAATCTATAAATTCTCCACAGAAATCTCCAACTTTTTAATTAGATTTTACTCTATCATTTCTTTTAAATCTTGGAAAATATTCTTCTATACATATAAAAATTACATTAAGTGGCAGTTACATTCTCTAAGAGATCTTAGAAGAAGTGTTATGTCGCAATGATATCTTTGAAAAAGATAGCTTTGTTAAGGTACTTATGCTTCTCATGAGACTTTTAACTAGGTCTCCAGAGACATAAAGTTTATCTTTGCTGAGAGTTTTGGTGGCTTGTGAAACAAATTAAAAATATCCATTCTTAAATATTGCAATCTCTGCCCCAAAAGAGTGGTGCCAGTGTGTGTCACAGATCTGGGGATGTCACAGATCTGATAACTTAATTGACGTTAGCACAAATCATCATCACTATCATCATCATCGTATGATAACAGATATGCTCTAGTCCCATCCTCATAATGTAGCTGCCTCAGGAAACTGCCTTTCTTGTGTGACCTTCTCCTACAAAACAGTCACCAGAGGACCCCAACAGATGTTCCTTTGTTTCAATGTTCAGAAATGGGGTATAGACCTATCTCTAAACCCACCGTTGGCAAAAGGAGATCCTCGCTGGTTTACATCAATCATGACGAATCCGCTGACCCTGAGGTGCCTACTTCCCTGAGCATATGCTCACCAACTTAATACTGGAAAAAAAAAAAAAAACTGGGTTTCAGAAAGGAAGCATGAAGGTGAAGCTGCTGGATAGGCTGGTGTCAGCAGACTACAGTCACGCTCATTTGTTTACACATTGTCTGTGGCTCCTTTTACGTGACAAGAGCACAGCCAAGTAGATGTGACAGGATCACATGGCTATAAAACCTAAAACATTTCTTTCCTGGCCCTTTGAAGAAAAAGTTTGCCAAACCCTGAGATAAATAAATCAATAGAGTCTTCCACGATTTATACAAGACCAAAAAGTTCTAGAATAATTATGATAAGAAAATAATTGAAAATATGTCTATAAACTACCAACAGAAAGAAGACTTATTGCTTTAAAATCCTTTTACTAAGCAAACTTAGCTGTTCCTTACTGAATAGAGATGAGGCTTGGGAATGCAAGTGGATTAGAGAAGACCTAGAAAACAGCATAACCAGCATTTGGAGAGGAGAGGGGTGCTACCCCCGGGATGTGGAAGAGACTAGGAACTTTCAAAATGACGGAGAGTTTTCCAGAGAAGAACGTGCTGAATCTGCAGAAGAGACCGTTCCTCTTCTCTGTACCCTCATAACCAAACCAAAACATTACTCTAAGCAGCCTCTTCCAAGGAATTTTTAAGTTCAAATACAGGAGTAAGAAGAAATCAAACTAACATTAACCTGTGTAGCAAGACTGTCTCAGAGGATAGTAACATATTAAAACCATTTTCCATCAGTCAGAACACGAAGCCTCTTTCCCTTCGCCAAGTCGAGAACATAAGGCCAAGAAGAAGAAGCTAAAAGGATCAGAAAAGGATTGGAAAAAATGATGAGCCAATTTTCTCCCTCTTCCAAGATCCCCAAACACTGGCGATTGGGAAAGAAGAGGTAGACATTTCAGGTTTAATCAAAATGACACGAGTCAGAAACGCTAAAAAAAAGCCAGCAAGCTGCAAATAATTTTGATGGAGACAATTTAAAAAAGCAGACTCCAAGACATTCTTCTTCATGACATTTGATAGAAAAGGATAATAAGAAAAAACCTGAGATTAACTGCTTCTCTTGATATAAAAGAGATCAGAGATGTAAGCCAACACTGTGAAGGCACAGTGCACTCAGGAAACTGCATTTTTTAAACTTTTCCTGATGTGCACAGTGTTCTTTCTCAATGTGCACAGTCACTTGGATTCATACAGACACAACTCTGAGGACTGGGTTAGAGACATGAGAGAGTTAGTGTCCATGTGTGTGCATGTGTGCGTGTATGTAAAAAGTTTTCTCAGTCATCAATGAAATCATCACAGTGTGAAAGGAAAATTAACCATCATCTGGTTTCTTTGATCAATAAACACTCTCAAACCAGATTCTCAGTCTCCAAGCTGAAAGCTTCTAGGATTCTTTATGAAGTTTTAGAAACACAATGATGTAATTCATAAAACTTGGCTGAACCCCAGGCTTGTTTTCTTGAGCACATCAACTCTGAATGAAATAGTTTACTGCCTCATTATAACAGTTCCCCTTTAATCTATATCCCTAGAACCAACTTTTGGATGTCTGTCACTCAGTCTTTTCACATACAGTTCTAAGATGATCCCAACATTGCACTGAAAGCTGCTTTCTAATCAACAGTGTTACAGAAGCGTTCTATCTACTTCATCGAGTTACAAATTTCCCCTTAGCCCATAAAACGTATTTGTAGCAAATAAAAATAGATATTTAACAAGATAAAGATTGCTTTTATAAGTTTTTGTTACTGCAGAGAAGAACTGAATTTAAATGAAATTAGTCATTTATCATTAACATGCAAATAATTTATCTTCAAAAGCTTCAAAGTTATACTTTTTCCTTTAAAAAATAGTGTTTTGAACCTTTACAGTGTTAATGTGATTCTGAATTAGCCTTTTTTCTTTAAAACTTTTTAATCTTGTCTCCTACAGAATTCCTCAGGATTTACCTTTTTCTAAATTTTCTTGCCCTGCCCCATTAAATTCAGTAATCCTATAGACAGAAAAGTCAAAATACATCATAGGCTGGAGAAAAAAAAAAAGTTACACTTTCTTCCTAACCTCAGAGAAGGAAGAGGTGGGGAGAAAATTATACATTTTAAACAATATAACCAGACGCATATATCTAAAATGTGCTTTCTAGAGAAATAGTTGTGAAAGCCTGCTGTGTGAGGGAACGTGCAAGTGAGCTCCCTGCAGTCTATGCGTGAATGTAAACCACTTCAAGGTAAACACTTACTGAAGTTGCTTCATGTGATGGGGCCTAGAAATCATCGCAAGTGACACAGACACAGGTTCAAAGTGAACCAACTTCCGTGTAAACGTGGCCTTAAGGTTAGCTGTGTATGTGAAATAAAGAGTGATAACTGGAACAAAGTTCATGAATTCTCCTAATAGTGAAATGAAATTCTTCCCCTGCTTTACATTAATATATCATTCTTCACAGCATTTCAGTTCCTTAAGCTAAGAGGTTTACAGAAAAAAATGTCTATATGTGATGCAATACAATATAATAATTATCAAATATGAAGAACTATCTCCTCAGGTATCAAATAAATCTGGTGTGATTCCTTTGACTATAAACAATCACATTAATTGAAAATAAAATAAGCTATATGTAGAAACACACATACCTAGTTTCAGGCATCCTGTTCAGTCAGAGATAATATTATTAACAGATGTGATTTTATAAAAGGCTAGCCTAATTAATATTCATAAGAAAGTAATTTTTCATAAATTAGGACATTATCGTTTAAAAAAAAATCTTTAAGTTGCCTGAATATGCAAATAAATACGCTGAATAACAGCAATAGCCGACTATTACATAGCATTTAATATGTTTCAGACACTATAGTAAGTGGTTTACGTATTTTAAATAATATTATCTCAAAACAACCCTAGATCATAGGAGCTATTATTATTCCCACCTTATGGATAAACTGAGCTAAAGTAACTTACCAAAAGTCACACAGCTAATATCTGGAGAACCTATCATTCAAACTCAGGCCTTCTTGCTCCAGATGCATGCAATGCCCTTTACCATAAAACTTTTAAAACAATCCATTTGCAAATAGTATCTATTGACAGAAGTAGATAAAAGAATTCATCTATCTATATAAAAAGGACCACTAGCCGTAACAATTAAAACTATGAGACTTTTCTGTTACTTGTTATGCTGAAGATGTTAGACAAACGGACATTGGAGAAACACTACATAGTGGAGAAAACTAAAAAAGATCAACTGACACAAACATTTCAGCTGAATATAGACAGGGCTTTAGCATCCTCCCTCTTGACTGTTCAATATGTCTGCAGTAACTTACATGAGCTTAACCTGGAGAATGTGCTCCCAGCACTCAGTGCTGTGAAAAATATTACATGCATGTAACTATCAGTTCATTTATAAGGTGTTCTTCCCTAGGGTTTACTAGAAGTCAATCAAGTCTGGTCTCTGAAAGAGAACAAAAATATGAAATAGAAAAACAAGTAAATAATTAGAATAGCAGAATGGCTGAATTCTCTTGTTTCAGTGGAATGTTAACTACAGCTCAGTCACACTTCTCCTGTGCTGAAATCTATTTATACTGGATATCTAAAACCCCAGGAATTCCTATAGTTGAGGAACCCTAACGTAGAAGTACACAAAGCACTTAAATATTCTGCAACCATCAAATGCAAAGTAGATCCTGGTCAATCAGCCAGCTGTGTTTACCACATACCGATCTAGGCATTCAGCCAGCTAGCGTCTGCACATACTTGTCAGAAAATCGTGTAACACCTGATGATTCTCCTAGCAGATCTGCATACACATTTAATAAGAAAAGACCACTGAACACCAGACAACTCCAGATTCAGAAATCTGGCATATAGAAAATGGATGGTAGAAAGTCGAGAAGTAAGGGAAGGAAGTAGACGCACAGTGGCCTCACAGGATATCATGACCTACGTGGATTTACCAGGATCTGGAGTCTGATCTTCAATGTCTCAAGGCCAGTAACTGGGACATAATACTGTACTCAGAAATAAGTGATAAAGAAGATGTGGTATATTTATACAATGGAATACTACTCAGCCATAAAAACCGACAACATAATGCCATTTGCAGCAACATGGATGCTCCTGGAGAATGTCATTCTAAGTGAAGTAAGCCAGAAAGAGAAAGAAAAATACCATATGAGATCGCTCATATGTGGAATCTAAAAAACAAAAACAAAAACAAACAAACAAACAAAAACAAAGCATAAATAAAGGACAGAAATAGACTCACAGAGAATACAGACTTGTGGTTACCAGGGGGGTGGAGGGTGGGAAGGGATAGACTGGGATTTCAAAATTGTAGAATAGACTACACTGTATAGCACAGGGAAATATACACAAAATGTTATGATAATTCACAGAGAAAAAAATGTGACAATGAGTGTGTATATGTCCATGAATAACTGAAAAATTGTGTTGAACACTGGAATCTGACACAACATTGTAAAATGATTATAAATCAATAAAAAATGTTAAAAAAAATTACTCTCGCTAAATTCTCACCAAGAAAAGATGTAAAATTAAGAATACCAATTTACTAATTTGTAGTGGAGGATATCTCTTCTAATGTCCATATTTCCTCCAATATTATTAGCCAAATAATTGGATCAGTAGGTTGATCAATGGCACAGATTTAAGGCAAAGCCCAAGGATTGACATGGTGAATATTTCACTGGAGCCATAATGAGGTCTAAAAATATATATCTGCCTACAGCAAAAAACACCTTGTTCATAAATGAACTGGGTCCCCCAAACGTCATCTCTCTCTTCCTGGACAGTGCTTATTCTGAAAGTCAAAATTTGCTTCTCTTAAAGGACTTTCTCTGCACAAGCCAATCCATTTTCCCCTTAACTACATTTTTCTAAGTAGGTCTAGAGAATACAATTTCTATTCCCAATAGATTTGTGTTTTATTCTCAAAAAGCAAACATGTTTCTCCAAGTCCTTTGGAGGCATCTTCTCCACTATATGGTCAGGTTAAAATATAAGGTTGAAGAACTCAAGTTTTAAGCAAAGTCTAGGTCAATTCACAGTAAATCAATAATATCTTGGCAACCACCACCCAAGTCCTCGTGTGGGCTATTCAAAGTCAATGCAGTTTCTTAAAATGCTTCTTTATTCTCATCCTCATTGTGTTTGTTTCTCTGGCTTATATTTCTCCTGCTGATCAAAAATATATGCGTTTTCCCCAACATCACATTACCATTTTCATTTTTCTTCCTACTGTTTCTCGCAGAGAATCTCCTTCAATTCTATTGCTACCATACCCTGGAAGGTGACCTACAAATCTCTACCTCAAGTGCTAACTTCTCTCAACATTTCAAAATACCTAGATCACGTGGAGAGCACAACGGTTAAACCTCCAACTTTCATCTCCAACGTAAATTCATCATCTTTCCACATTATTAAAGGACAGCAAGAATATGAATTACAGTCTTCTCTTGGTATCTGCAGGGGGATTGGTTATGGCACACACACAGTTACCAAACTCTGCATATACTCAAGCCTCTTAGTGAGCCTTCTATACCCTCTGGTTCCGCATCCACTTATTCAATCAACCTCCAATCCCATATGAAGTCTGCAAGCTGCAGTTGGTGGACTCTGTGAAGGCAGAACCCACAGATACAGAGGACTTTGTATTTTTTGGAAAACAAATCCAGGTATAGGTGGACCCGCATATTTCAAATCCCTGTTGTTCAAGGGTCAAATGTTTTTGTACTATCTAAGCAGATTCCTACCTGGTCCCATTTGCTTGCTCTATTTTTTCTCCTTTCCCTGTACTTGGGAATTTTCAGATCCCGGAACAAGCAATGAGCCACTGTGGGAAGAGCCTCAAAGTAATATTCAGCTTTCATGCTTCACAGCTTCCCCCCCACCTGTATGGAATGGGTCTACAAGGGCTCTTCATATAATTGTACAAGCCATCAGGGAAAGGAATTATTCACGAGCCACTGGCAAAGTCAAACAGTAAACAATGGTTCATTAGAAAGGTTATTTTGCCACTTATAAAATTAAAAGCATATAGACAGGGCAGCAGTCCTGAGTTTACCACTGTCCCCTCTGTAAATACTACAGACTTAAACTTTGAGGATTATCAAGTTTACACTCCCATTTTGTAAGAAAGTAATTGAGGTTTAAAGAGGTTAAATAAATTGTCCAAAAGTCAAGGAGATAATTATCCACGCCTTCAAATTTTTTTTCAATTCCTTTTTAGTCTCTCCATTTACCCTCAAATCCTAGAAGAGTGTTCTGAGAGAGTGGACTCCAGAAAGATTCTCATTTCCTAGAAATCTAGCCATTGATATTAAATTGTCTCGGAAGTCAGGGAAAAGGGAGACAGTTACTAACATTCTGTTTCTGGGAGTTTAAGTAGCAGAATATGGAACAGTGCAATGAGATAAAGAGCAGGGAAGAGATTGGGACAAATAATTCAATTAGATAACAGAGCCATTTTTAGCACTATAATCCATGTGATAGTTCCTCATTTTCCCCAAGTATTTAGAGACATTAAACATTAGTATAGTCTCCCAGCCCCATCCCCACCTTTTTTCCTATCAATTCCTGACATTCAAGTATAGTATTCTTTAAAAAGTTAGGTAATAAATATTATTAATAGAAAACACCGCATAGTATACACGGCAAACATTAAATGTATAGCCTGGAGTATACGTTGGAGTTTCTTAGATGTTTTTAGCTGTAAAACACGTTGCTGTTATTTGTAACCACTGATGTTTTCTTTCGTTTTCTAAACAGGCTTATAAAACCTCAGGGTACCAGAATGCAATTCCCAATTTCCCCAGGATTCCATTGCACACAGTGAATCCTGGATGCAGCCAAGAGGTCATGGTCATTGGCTCAGGTTCTGCTCCCAGATAACCTGGGCTGTGAACCTTCATGTCTCAAATTCCAATAATAAATTTTATACCACATACCTCCATAACACCACCCCAAAGCAGCGGAACTGTATCACTTTCATTGTTAGTTGCCATTTGTTTTCTCATTTTATTTTCTTTTTTTTTTTTTTTTTTTTTTGAGAGGAATAGAATCAATTTCACTTCCTATAGGTTCTCCATAGGCCCTTTACCTACTCAGTCAGTCCTCCATTGATGACCTTCTTTGTATCCTATCCCACTATCACAGACTTATTACACTTTCAGTTCCCAGAGAGAATAAAAATTCCTACCTACACTATTAAACATCAGATTCAACCATGTTTATGTAAGAGACAACTGTCACATCACTGTTGCAGACATAGTTTTGGGTATGAACACACACATATACACAGACTCACATATTTACTCATAGGTTTGTATACATACACATACACACACACACACACATCAGCCTGGTTGTAGCATTATTATCTTCCATGAAATAACATTAAAGGGAATAAACAACCACAAAAACTATTTGTTAGCTTTTTCATTTCTCGTGCAACTTCACTGCAGTCTATCCATGCCTGTCTCTGCAGTTGAGAGCCCTGCTCAAAGAAATGAGGCATCAGCTCCTATTTGATATATTCCTAGGTCTTGGCTGAGAGTCTTTCATCAGAGATGAACTGCGCCTAATGCAATGACCAGAATTAAAGCAGCTCAGAGAACGCACCTCCCTGCCAAGAAACCCTGCCGTATTGTGCTCTTGTTCACTTGCTATTCCAGCAAGTATGTAACTAGTACTAATAAGTCACTGGCTGCAGTTCCAGAAAGAGCAGCAGGAACAAAAATGCTGACCTCGGTACATTTGTCCTCACTTTACAATCCATGAAATTCTCACTGATTGATCTACAAGGCAATGCATCCATCCATTCCATTACCGTTCCCTCCAAGAGCCTTTTAGGAACTTGCAAAAATCAATGTAATTCTGTAAACAAAATGAATCCCCATCAATATGACTATAAATGTGATAACAGAAAAAGTTGTCATATTTTAACTTACCAAAAACACGGGTAGAGCAATTCTAACATGATGATCCAATTTTATTTCAGGAAAATAATGTAATTATTATGAAAATAATAAGGTGTTACATTAATTAAAGTGTATTTAAAGTTTTTTAAGGTTCCATATTTTAAGTTTAAGATGACTCAAAACACTTCCTTAATTTGGACCTATATGTAATTAAATTCTAAACATACATACAGATATGAAATAAATTAAATAAACGGGTATTTTTCAGTGGAAAATAGAATGAGGGACACTTCTTTCAATTGCTTATAATTCTGTAACTATTATATAAAACAAAAAGATGATTAAGAATATAAATTATTTTACATATAGGGAAATAATCTCTTTTAAAGATGAAGCTTTGTAACAAAATGCTTTTTCATAAGAAAGGCAAAATGAGCCTGACAATACATCTTTCAATTTGTGTTTAAGTTTTCAGACAAAATGATTTTTCTTAGAATTTTTCTACTAAATCCCCATAGACAAATTGAGTTTTTGAGATTTTTGTTTAGCAAGGAAATGTTCTTAATGTAGATAAACATAAAAGTATACACTGTGTATCTTCATACACGTGTGCATAATAGAGCTAGATGTCCTTACACACACACTCATAGTGTTAAAGAAATGACTACCTGAATGAACCATTTCTCCTAGAAAGACCAGCACTTCCAGGTAGATAAGAAAGGAACACACACACACACACACACACACACACACACACAGTCTATATATTATCTATATATATTATTACTATCATTTTTTAATCAAATGTGCTTACAAATTCCAGGTGAACTCAGCATTTATTTCAGAGGTGGATGACAACTCTATACTGGAAGGTTATTAATGGACCATTGTAGATTTACAAAGTCAGTCCTAGCACCTGGTGCACAATGAAGGTTGAAAGTAAAACTGCCTGGCAGAATAAAGATTGTGGGGCTTGAGAAAGGTTACTTAGAGAAGTTAGGGAGAAAGATCTTGAGAACTGGGGTGGATTACTCGAGAAAGGCGCCTGCTGAAAATGCTCTAGGTACAGAGACATGAGAAAATATAAGATATTTAACATATTCAGGCTGAAATCATTGGTGTATTGTAATTCTCATCCATTATTCTGAATCTTTTCATTTTAAAAATGCTAATAATGATAGCTATTTCTGGTTGATTTCTTTGTAGAAGGGGCATAATAAAGAAAACCTGATGGAGAGAAAAGAACAACTACAGAAGCAATTGACAGATAAATAAGAATAGAGTAGGAGAAGGAACTCAGAGTTAAAGGTGTTTGGACAACATAAACTCCTTGAAAATTCTCAGATATAGTGACGAGAGCACTGTTTCACTCTGTACATGGGCGGTGGATTTAAGCTATTTTAAGGAGATGTTAGAGGAAGATTTGGGGCTACTCCGGATACCCACAACATCTGTCATTCACCTTTAGTATTAGAGATAGCAAGCACAAAACATTGCTGATAAAAACTGATAATTTAGTGTGATACAAACGTGAAATGAGATGAGCAAAAAATAGTCTTTTTTTCTGTATCTCATAGTAAGTGGCATTTGAATTCAAATTAAGCACATCTAATTGGGTTAGTTATCACACTGAAAGAGATTAAAAAACACACTTGTCTTAACTCTGGCTGCTGTAGCAAAATACTATAAACTGGGTGGTTTAAACAACAGACACTTATCGCTCACATTTCTGGAGGCTGGAAAGCTCGAGACTAGGGTACCAGAAGGTCTGGTGCTGGTGAGGGCTTTCTTCCTGGCTTCTAGATGTCTGTCTACTTGCTGTGTCCTCACATGGCAGAGAGAGAGGAAGCAAGCTCTCTGGTGTCTCTTCTTATAAAGACGTTAATCCCACCACAAGGGCTCCACTAACAGGAACTCATCTAAACCTAACAACCTCTCAACGGCTCCACCTACAAATACCATCTCACTGGGGACTAGGGCTTCAACATAGAATTGAGGGAAGACAAAATTTAGTCAATAGCAGTGCCCCTAACAATTTAGACAAGAGCTACTTGTACATTTTATATATATATATTTTTTTACACACACATATATACATACATATATAAATGTTTATACATATAGGAACATATATGTGTGTGTGTGTGTGTGTAACTTTTTTATTGAGGGTATCTGCCTCTCTGTAAACTTCCTCTGTAAATAGTCTATTTGACACAGCTACACTTTGCACACTTTCTGCCCCAGCATATATCAGCCCCACCACCACCACACACACACACACACACACACTTGAACACCAACATAGGATAAGCTACTAAGTGAAAATGCAACTTGTAACAAAATGATTGTTTCCCTGGGGAAAGTCTCAAGGTCCAGATGGAACATTCAGGGGTGGATTCTTTTAGGGTAGTGATTAGCATTCATCTAAGAGACAATGCTCCCCATCCCTAGGATGTGTGGGACATGGGAAGTGTTTTGAAAGAGGATACAGTGAACTTAGACAGCATACAAGTCCTTTCTGAGTCAGCTTTATAATGGTGCTCAACAATTTTGAATTAAACATTGACACTTCCCAGAAAATCAAGGATAATTACTCAGTAAGAATAGAAGTGAATTTTAATTCCAAATCAAAATATTTTAATCTTGTGCATTTCATTCCTCTTCTTCCATAATGTTGGAGAATCAAGAGTTGACTCTATTTGTGTAAGTAAAGCTAACATACACAGAAAATATGCTTTAAGGCAGGGATGGAATTTTAGAAACTCTCATTCACCCATTAATTCATTCAGCAAATACTTACTGAATGCCTACCATGTCTTGAGTAGCACACCAGGCACAAGGAAGACAAAAATGAATGAAGCATACCTGTTCTCAAACACTGTCTGATCCTAGGTTAGTGAGAGAAAACCCACTCCAACAGAGCAGCACTATGTACTGTGACAGAGGGAGGCTGGACTGCTGTGACCTCTCAGGAAAGGCTGCAAGTGAGAAAAGACTTCCAAGAATGAAAACCTTGACGTCAGAGAAGGAACCGGCTAGATGACGGAGTAGGAGACAAATGGAGAGGATTCAGTAGGAACATGACAGTCTATGCATTGGAGATGGAAGAAGATAACTGGGTGGAGTGCTGGGGTCACTCCTTGCTTCCACAAAAGCAACTTTGCTTTTGTTTCTTCTTTTGAGTTTCATCTCATGTTGTATTTCAGTGATTTCTCATGAAAATAGAAAGGATCAAGGGCTTATGATAAGGAACTGTTAGGAGCTTGAAATACTGGAACTGGGAGGGCATGTGTGAAAATGGTAGAAAATTACATCAACAGGATTAGCAAAGAACAATTTGTAAACTTGATTAAATGAGAACCTAAGTACAACGGGATAAAATGGAACGTTCCTCTTATATAAGGACAAAAGACTCTAATCAGAACTGATACCACCACACTCCAATAGAAAAAAGAGAGAGAAAGAATCATTTACTTACATTAAGTATGATTTCTCTTATAATACAAGCATTGCTTGGATTGGTCAAGAAAAAGTAAAATTCTTTGTATTCACAATAATGATAAAATCTATTTTTCAAACAGAACAAGATCAAAGCCAGGCTCCTAAGGAAAAAAAAAAACCACATTTTTCCTAATTTGATTTTTTTTCCATAAAAACTTTTGCCTTGATGCATTATATTTACATCTTAGGTTACCTGATAAAGACTCACACCCTCCAGTGGCAGAACTGAAATTAATACAACTTCCCATCTCTTATAGATTGAATGTTTGTGTCTCCCCCAAATTCTTGTGTTGAAATCCTACCCCACAGTGTGATGGTGTTAGGAGATGGGGTCTTTGGGAGGAGATTCGGTCACTAGGGCACAGCCTCACAAATGTGATTAGTGCTGTTACGAAAGAGATTCCAGAGAGCTGCCTTGCCACTTCTGACATGTGAGGACAGAGCAACAAGACAGCCATCTATGAACCAGGACACTGGCCTTCACCATGTACTCAATCTGCTGGTGCTTTGATCTTCGGCTTCCCAGCCTCCAGAGCGGTGAGAAATACATTTCTGTTGTTTTATAAATAAGCCATCCTCCTTAAAGTATCCTTACAGCAGCCTGAAAGGACTAACACACTGTCTTAGACTCCCTTAGACTCCTCATGGCTTAGTCAGAAGAAAGATCCATTAGTATTGGGCTGAATCTTAAAGTGTCATCCAAGTTTCCAGGACTTAAGGTGGAGTCTCCTCCTCTTGTAAGAGAGGTGAAGCACCGTGAGGGAGGGAATAAGAGCCCCAGCATGATGGATCTAAATGGATAGCTGATGAGGGAAGGAAAGGTAAAAGGAACTATTGGCTTTAGTCTGAAAAGATTTTCACTTTCATAAAACAGAAGACTACTAAGTCTATACCATGTCTATATTTGTTCCTCAGCTCATGTACTGACATTCTGAGAGCAATGTGGCCCTTCGGTTCCGAGATCTGCATTATCTATATTGTAGTCCAGTGTGCTTACTCTGAAGGAAATGAGAAAGGCAAGATGGCCTAAGGAAGTGATGATAAACTTAGAGGTACAACTGCAGAAGTGGGTGTCAGCCTCACCAAACCACCTCCACCCTTCACTGGGTAGATTATAAAGTGAAGTTACCCCTGTTTATCAATAGTATCCAAGAGATCCATAAGATGACAGTGGAAGAAGAGATCATCTAAGTATAAAAACAGCAACATCAGGAAAAGAAACACATGCATATCTAGATTACAAAAGAATGGTAACCTCATCATGAAGGTGCTAAAGAACCAGTGAAAGATTTATGAAGAAGAATATGTATATATATAATGTATGGTATCTGTATGTATATTTCCCTGTGTGAAAATTCAATTGTTTATCCAAAGCTGACACATTAGCACTTTCAACATTCTAATTTATTGTTACATTAAATAAATACAAATTGTAATGCATACTAAAGTTCTAAGAATAGATTTACACTGGAATGACTCAACTTGTGAATGACTCAAATAAAAAGCAACAAATGTTGCAACTTCATTATTTTCAGATATTGTTATGGACTGAACGTCAGTATCCTCCCAAAATTCATAGATTGAAGCCCTAGCCCTCAATGTGTTGGTATTTAGAGATGAGACCTTAGGAGGTACTCAGGTCAGCAGGGCAGGGCCTTGGTCTGATGACATTAGTGCCCTTACAAGAAGAGACACCAGAGAGCTGACCCCAGCACACGAGCACACACCGAGAAATATGTGAGCCACCACCAGAACGTGACCAGGCAGGCCCCTGATCTCAGATCTCAGCATCCAAAACTGTGAGAAAATAAATTTTTACAATGTAAGTCACTCTGTCTATGATATTTTGTTACGGCAGCCCTTGCTGACCAAGATTTGCTAACAAAATGAATAGGAGTACAAACAAGGAAGACCAAACACAACAACAAAAAACCTTTCAAAGTGTTTCAATATTTGAAAGAATTCAGTAAGTATGTAAATAGTTGGGACAAATAACACTCTTCTTTGGGAACCACGCCATCTCTACCTGTCCCTAATAATGTGAAAAGCATTTGCCAAACTGGAGTGTGTAGATAACATCATAAATCTTTTTTACAATTCGATCTTGTGCTTCTCTCAGCTAATTTAAAGAATAGATTTTTTTCAAACAGATTGGTTAATGCCTGTTACTATGGCCAAGCTAGTGTGGCTCCTCATGCTACACACCGTTGAGTATTGAATGAATGGATGAATCCATTTTTACCTGAAGGTAGACTGAGTCCCCAGGAAGCAGTCTTGTCACCCCTCAGCTGCAAGACTGACTTTCTAAAATGCTTTTTATCACATAGATCTACTCTATAGCCTATTTAAAGTATAGAAACACCTCAGGCTGTTATAATGTCCATTTTACTAGTTAAGCTGCTTCAGTTATGCACAAAGATGGAGAGAAGACGGGATGTCTTGCCAGTGACCTGTGTGGATGACAGTGAGCAATAGGAATAATAAAAAAAATGGTAACTAACATTTATTGAGCACTCCCTATGTGCCAGACATGGTATTAAAAATTTTATAATAATTATCTAACTTAATTGTTAAAATAACCCTCAAACAAAGATACTTTTATTATTTTCATTTTACAAATGAGGAAGTTGAAGTTAAAAGAACTTAAGTAAATATTTGGGTTATTTACTACCCATCATGGACATGATCACATAAAAAAGAAACCATAGCTGGAAAAAAAATACAGATTAAGACACAGATACCAATTTGCTCTCTATTCCATCTCCTTGCTGCAGTGAAAATCTGTGTGTAGAAAGAAAACTCCTTGGCTTTCCAAATTATGTTTAGTTAAAAAGATCTCTGCCATAGAAATGCAGGGTCTATTTGTATCACACACACACACGCACGTGCACACACACACACAATGCTAGAATTTCATTTATTACCCAACATGATGTATATATATTTTTGCTTTGCAACTGCCAGGCATTCATCAGTCACATTCCAGGAACATCACACCATTTCAGTATTATCAGAAATGTATCCAAATATGATTTCCCCAAAGATAAGTGGCCCATAGGGAGAGTTTGATGAATGTCCTGCTGCAGAGGATTTTTAATGGATTTTTACTTCTGCCGAAGTTACTTTATTTGAGGCTCTGTTGAAGGTAAGGCAATGCCAGATGAACTGTTAGGGTCCTTTCCAAGTCTCAAGCTCTATTACAGAGATGCTAATATTCTAAAGAACTCAAAAACCTTCACCATCTATTATATCTATTATTCAAATTCATGGAATTTCCTCTGGTGCTGTTGCATAACATTTTCTTTTTTCATACATTAAATTATTCAATTCACTTCCGTTTTTCTCTAACCCCCCTACCCCTTCTCATACCATGCATTCTGAATATATGCTGCCAGAAGGAATAACTCCTGCAAATTAATAAGGCTTGTCACAGAAAATGTCAATTTAGTATTGGAATAACAGAACAATAAAACAAAAGCAATTTCATAAAGTAATGGTGCATGTCTAAAAATAAAAATCTGTTCTTTGTCAAGATTTTGGTGAGTTTTAATAAGAGACTTAATTTTATTAAAATAAAAATTATTTTTATTAGTATGTTTTATGAGCTAGAATTTTATTAAAATAAACCCAGTGTTGTTTTCTCTTTTTTTCATTCCTTATGCTGTGCAATATACAGCAATCAACACTAGAGAAAATCCAGTAAGATATAAAGCAAATTTGTTTAATAAATATATTTCGAATATCTTCATTTGTGTGTGTATATATATATATATATATATATAGTCGTGTGGCTAAATTTGGCACCACATGGAAGAGGTAAATGATGTAAAACTATTAAACAGGGCCTAAATTATTTATATTAAGAATAAATGCATCCCAATTCACATTTAGAAGGCTAGAAGTATTACACAGTTTTATAAGTCTACAATGATTTCCATAGCATTGTCCTTACTAAGGATGAAAACATTAAAATAATTTTACAAATAAGAGTTATGAAAATGTTATCATATATGTATACAAGTACATATATATGTACATATGTGTGTGTGTGTGTGTGTGTATATAAGAGGTGATATGTGGAAATATATTTTGCTACATATGTGCACATATAATTGATCCTCTTAGGAGATACTGCAGTCCTAGTACCTTATCCCCTGCTAAAATAGTATCCAATTATACTTAGTATGTTAATTGTTTTTTAAAAAAAGTAAAAAACAACCTAATGTCTACCAATTGGTAACAGGTAAACAAAATGTGGTCTATTTATACAATGGGATACTGTTCAGCCATCAAAAGGAATGAAGCACTAATGGATGAACACACCCGTTGATGAATCCTGAAAATACTATGCTAAGCGAAAGAAGTCAAGCACAAAAAGCTACTTTATGTATGATTACATTTATAAGAATGTGCAGAATAGGCAAATCCAGAGAAATAGAAAGTACATTAGAGTTTGCCAGGGGCTGGGAAGGGGAGATAGGGACTGACAGCTAATGAGTAAAGGTTTTCTTTCGGGAATGATGAAAATGTGCTGGAATTAGATAGTGGTGGTGGTTGCTCAAGTTTGTAAAAATGTTGAAAAACACAACTATCCACTTTAAAAGAGTGAATTTTATGCCATGTGGGTTATATCTCAAATTGTAAAAGTATTTAAAGCTCAAATGATCACACCAGTGCTCTATTAGTACAATCTTGAAGGAACAATAAACCAGATTCTAACACTATTTGTAAAGACATAACATATCATAAAGGAAGTATGTGTGTTTGTAAGAGTATGTGTGATCATAAGGAAATACATAGAAATGTTAATAAGCATTGTGTCTGGGTGGTGGACTTGTGGGTGAATTTTCTTTTCTTTAATTAAAGTATAGTTGATTTACAATGTTAGGTTAATTTCTGGTGTACAGCATAGTGATTCATTTATAAATATATATATATTTGTTTTCATATTCTTTTTCATTATAGGCCATTACAAGGTATTCAATATAGTTCTCTGTACTATACAGTAGGACCTTGTTGTTTATCTTTTACATACGGTAGTTTGTATCTACAAACTTCCAACTCCCAATTTATCATTCCTTACCACTTGGCTCTCCTGGTAACTGTATGTTTGTTTTCCATGTCTGTGAGTCTGTCTCTGTTTTGTAAGTAAGTTCATTTGTGCCCTTTTTTTCAGATTCCACATATAAGTGGAATCTTTTTTTTTTTTTTGTATTTTCTAAATTTTCTATGAGTCAGAACAAAAATAAACATGTTTTTTAAAAACAAAACTTCCAATTTGCTTGTTGAGTTCTCTAGAGCTCTTTACAGAACAGATTTTGCTAACTTTCCCTGTGATGGCATATGCCATGGTTCTTTGGTGCCTGTACTTCCTACGTATTGGTGGTGAGACCTAGAAGCTTGATCAAATTCAGGTTCAATTTCTTTGGCAAGTCCAATTCATGTGTGTTGTGTTGTTCTTCAGGAAGCATATGATGTCTAGTTGTCTCTCTTTTTGTATGTTAACACTGTTTGATGATATGTTCCTATATTAATTAATTCATTAGAGTTTACTGAATGATGATTTCATCTCTTCTCTCACTCCTTTTTCTTTTATTTGATGGAATACTTTCATAAAGAGAAACTCTCTCTCATCAAATATTTGATTAGGCAAAAAAATAGTTTGTTAAAAAGGTGGAAAAGTAATTTATTTAGAAAGGTAGTATAAATGTTTAATTCTTTTTTAATCAGATTTAAAAATGGATTCATTCCCTAGCATCCTCAAAATGTAATTTTAGTAAGCAGAATTCTAAAATAAACCCCAATCATCCTTGGCCTTGTATAAGCCCCTCTCCTTCAGTATGAGCAGAGCCTATGAATATGATGGAATATCACTCCTGTGATAATGGTATATTACACAGCAAAGGCTAATTCAATTTAATATAATGTATAGTACAATCAAAAGCAAGATTATCCCGGGTGTGGAGAAAAAGGAACCCTCCTACACTGTTGGTGGGAATGGAAATTGGTATAGCCACTATGGAGAACAGTGTGAGGGTTCCTTAAAAAACTAAAAATAGACTTACCATATGATCCAGCAATCCCACTCCTGGGCATATACCTGGATAAAAATGTAATTTGAAAAGACACATGCACCCCAGTGTTCACAGCAGCACTATTCACAATAGCGAAGACATGGAAACAATCCAAATATTCATCGACAGATGACTGGATAAAGAAGATGTGGTATGTGTATGTGGTAAGATATATTCAAAGTCCTGATTGAGGAAAGCTGCATTCTAGTATACTGTATCCAGCAAGACTCTCCTTTAGAATAGAAGGAGAGATAAAGAATTTCACAAACAGTGGGGGAGGGTATAGCTCAGTTGTAGAGTACATCCCTAACCTGCGCAAGGTCCTGGGTTCAATCCCCAGTACTGCCCTTAAAAAAATTTTTTTTAATTTCACAGACAAAAACTAAAAGAATTCATCAATACTAAACCTATGCTAAAACAAATATTGAAAGGTCTACTCTAAATAGAAAAGAATCAGGCCTCTATAGAAAGGAGAAAACCATAATTGGAATTGCAATAACTGCAATGAATTGCAATAGAATAAGCATGAAGATGTAAAAGAGGACATCAAAATTATTAAAGGTGGGAGAGGAGAGCAAGAAAATATAGATTTTTTTCTTCTTTTCATTCTTTTTAGGATGCGTTTGAGCTTATATGACTATCAGTTTAAAGCAAACAGATATAGTAATGGGTTAATATACTTGAAAAACAGGGTAACTAGAAATCAAAAGCATACAATAGAGCCACAAAAACAAAAAAGAAACCAAGATAATACAAAAGAAAATTATCAAACCACAAAAAGACAAAAGAAAAAGAAAGGAACAAAGAGGAAATACCAAATCAACTGGAAAACTAAGTTCAAAATGGCAATAAACAGACATCTATCAATAATTACCATAAATGTCAATGGACTAAATGCTGCAATCAAAAGACATAGAGTGGCAGACTGGATAACAAAACAAGAACCTACAATATGCTGCATACAAAAGACCCACTTGAGGATGAAATACACACATAGACTGGCAGTGAGAGAACAGAAAAAGATATTTCATGCAAATGGAAATTACAAGAAAGCAGGGGTAGCAATATTGATTTCAGACAAAATAGACTTTAAAACAAAGGCCATAAAGATAAAGAAGGACAGACACTATGTAATGATTAAAGGAGCAATGCAAGATGCGGATATTACATTCATTAACATATATGTACCTAATACAGGAGCACCTAAATACATAAAGCAAATACTAACAGACATAAAGGGAGAAATTGATGGGAACACAATCATAGTAGGAGACTTAATACCCTATTAACATCATTAGACAATCTTCCAGACAGAAAATCAATAAGGCAACAGAGATGCCAAATGACACAATAGAACAGTTGGACTTGGTTGATATTTTTAGGACATTACATACCAAAAAAACAGAATATACATTCTTTTCAAGTGTGCATGGAACATTCTCTAGGATAGACCATGTACTTGGGCACAAAAGAAGCCTCAAAAAATTTAAGAGGATAGAAACTATTTCAAGCATCTTTTCTTACCACAATGCCATGAAACTAGAAACATGCTACCAAAAACCAATGGGTCAATCATAAAATCAAAGAAGAAATTAAAAAATACTTTGAGACAAATGACAATGAAAACACAATCATACAAAATCTATGGGATGCAGCAAAAGCAGTCCTTAGAGGGAAGTTCATAGCGATGCAGGCCTTCCTCAAGAAACAAGAACAATCTCAAGTAAACAACCTAACCTATCACCTAAAAGAATTAGAAAAATAAGAGTAAACAAAACCTAAAGTCAGCAGAAGGAAGGAAATAATAAAGATCAGGGAGGAAAAAAATAACATAGAGATTTAAAAAAAAAAAAAAAGAAAAAATTAATCAAACCAAGAGCTGGTTTTTTGAAAGAGTAAACAAAATTGACAAACCTCTGGCCAGGCTCCCCAGGAAGAAAAAAGAGAGAACATTAATTAAAAAATAAGAAAGGAAAATGGAGAAATTACAACCAATACCATAGAAATACAAAAAACCATAAGAGAACACTATGAACAACTATATGGAAACAAATTGTACAACCTAGAAGAAATGGATGAGTTTCTGGAAACATACAATCCACCAAGACTGAATCAAGAAGAAACTGACCCCTTGAACAGACCAATCACTAGAAATGAAATAGAATCAGCAATAAAAAACCTCCCTACAAATAAAAGTCCAGGACCAGATGGCTTCACTGGGAAATTCCATCAAACATACAAAGAAGAGCTCATAATTATCCTCCTCAAATTCTTCCAAAAGATTGAAAAGGAGGGAGTACTCCCAAAATCATTCTGTGAAGCCACCATCACCCTCATACCAAAACCAGGCAAAGACACTACCAAAAAGAAAATTATAGGCCAATATCACTGATGAAAATAGATGCAAAAATCCTCAACAAAATATTACCAAACACAATCCAACAACACATAAAAAATATCAAACACCCTGATCAAGCTGGATTCATCCCAGGGACACAAGGATGGTTCAACACATGCAAATCAATCAATGTGATCCATCACATCAACAAAAGAAAGGACAAAAATCACATGATCACCTCAAAAGATACAGAAAAAGCATTTGATAAAATTCAACACCATTTGTGATAACACTCTTACCAAAGTGGGCATAGAGGGAACATATCTCAAAATAATAAGTTATTTATGACAAATCCACAGCCAGCATAATACTCAACAATGAAAAACTGAAATTCTCCCCACTAAAATCTGGAAAAGACAAGAATGCCCACTCTCACCATTTCTAGTCAAGAGAGTCTTGGAAGTCCTAGCCACAGCACTGAGCCAAGAAAAAGAAATAAAAGGGATTCAAACTGGAAGATAAGAGGTAAAATTGTCACTATATGTGGATGGCATGATACTATATAAAGAAAACCCTATAAGCTCCAAACGGAAACTCCTAGAGCTGATAAAAGAATTTAGCAAAGTAGCAGGATATAAGATTAAAATACAGAAATCAGTTGTATTTCTCTACACAAACAATGAAATAGCAGGAAAAGAAAGTAAAGAAACAATCCCTTTTAAAATTTCACCCAAAACAATAAAGTACTTAGGAATAAATCTGACCAAGGCGGTGAAAGACTTACACGCAGATAATTACAAAACATTGACTAAGGAAATTAAAGATGACTTAAAGAAATGGAAAGATACCCCATGCTCTTGGATTGGAAGAATTAATATTGCTAAAATGGCCATACTGCCCAAGGCAATCTACAGATCACAGCGAGAAATGTTCCCTCCACTTTTAGATTACAGAAGTATTCACTTATGTTTTCTTCTAGTTATTATATGGTTTTATATTTTACGTTTGACTCTGACCCATTCGGAATTTATCTGGTGAACAGTGTAAAAACTGAATGAGAGCAGGGCTCTTTGCTTTTTTGCTGATGTACTCTAAGTAGCAGAACAAGTAACCAGCACATATTAGGGGCTCTGAAAATATTCATTGAGTTTATGACTAAGTGAATAAAGAGGAAGTTAGAAATAAACGTTCATTTAACAACTGAAACATCCCATGTGCATTAACTTAAATTATTTCCTTATAACAGCCCTCTAAGGTGCTTTTTGTTTGCTGATTTTTTTATCATTAAAGAGGAAATCAGTTCAGAGAGAGCAGGCACTTAGTTCAAGACTGCATCACTCATAAGTGGTAGAGCTGCAAATCAGTGTGACATTCTTGGTTTGTGACTCACCACACATGCGTGTGCATGGATAGTTGCTGCAGGGCAGTGTGTCTGTCAAGATCCTAGATCTGGATTTAGATAGATTTATAACTTCCAAACTTCATCTCTACCGCTTGCTAGTCACAGTCAACTTATTTATTTAACTCTCTGTGTCTTGGGGTTTTTGTTTTTGTTTTGTTTTTAATCTATGATAATTGTACCTGCGTCAGAAGTTTACTGTGAGAACTAAATGGGCAAATGCATGCAAAAGTCTTAGATCATGGTACATGTAAGTGCTTGGTAAATTTTAGCTGTTGTGATTTATTCAGAACATTATTCACTTTCCCTTTTCTACCTTTCTTCCACTGGTTTGATCACCAAATGTCCAAAACATCTTCAAAGGGTTTGGTTGCATGCAAAGCAGACCATTTCTTTCTATGTGCTTTCAGGTACATCAGCTTTCCAACAACCCTCCTGATAGTGTACACTTAAAATTCTTACCATTGAAATGCTTAGAATTTTTTTTTAATCTTAAAAATCTATCCCACTGATGGGTTAGCTCTAAGGTAGCTATCGTGTTTTTGCAAAGGCATAGTTAAAATACATTTGAGCACACAGGACCAGAGGTGTTTATGGTATCAGCTAGATGATGTGTTTGACCCTCAGGGAAAAGATACAAGAGGTGCATCTTTCCAAGTACAAGGTTAGCAGTAACATATCAAGATTCCCAAGGATGTTGGGCAGCAGCATGTTGGGGAAGGGTCAAAGAGAGTCCATGAGGTGGGCAGCAAAGAAGCATCATATCACCTGTCTGATCACCTCCTATCCACCCCCTTTATGAGGGAGGCATTCCAGCCTTAGGGGAATGGGGTTGGCCAAACATGACTCCTGACCCTGCACAGATGAGACTGACAGCAGTGTATCAGTCACATATACTTACACCTGGGAGGGAGGAGGACGGTGCATATCATGGAGGGTCACACAGGACTGCACCCAGGAACAGAATGAATGGCCAGGGGTTTTAGGAGGCAGATTTTCTACTATCAAGACAGTGAGGTGCCTTCCAGTTCCTGGGGGAGGATGTGATTGGCTTGTCTGAATAATTCCTCAGGCTGGCAGGGAACTGAAACTGGCTACTCAGAGATAAGCAGGAATTGTGCCTGGTCTCCTTCATATGGAGGGTTGTTTGGCTAGGAGACCTCATCCAACAGGAGCAGAGTGCTAGTGGTGGGGGACTTGGAGTTGGACTGAATGAGCCCTCCTGATGTCCCCAAATGTCAAGGCAGCACACAATACTAAGCTTCAAGTTGAGGCCTTACACCCCAGCATCCAGTGAGGGTGGGTGCCTGGAGGAAGAGAACAGCTGGAAAAGCTCCTGGCAGAGATCTTTAATTCATCTTTTGCTTGACCCCACACTGCTTGTGATACACCCTCATGAGCCGTCTTGTGCATTAAAGACTCTGGCTCTTAATGTGTTGCTCGGTCAGGCATCATAGATGTACGGGATCTTCAACATGGAAAACCAATTACTTCTTTCAGTAATCTCATACAGAAACCAAAACAACCATCCAAATAAACTGCGTAAACTTGTAAGCACAAAAGTTGATGATTAAATGAACAGGTAACTATGAGAGAGAATATGTTGCTTTATACCAAACAGTAACTATGAAGTGATTGATGAAGCCACTCATGAAACTTTAAATTGACAGACACCTTAAATTTGGTAAATGAATAAGCCTCTAGTGGAAACATCACTCTTAGATATGACAGAAAATGTACATGTATTTGATGAATACATTTTGCAAATATCCAGTCATTAGTTTTAATAATTTTATTTCTAATCTCCATGTATCATCTCTTTTGTAACCACCCTCATCCTTAGGTAAAACTACTTTCAATGGTGTTCTATTCTTTGGTGATATTGCTTCTACATCCAAGTTGACACAGGAGGTTTTCTCTGGCCTTGACAGAGCCTGTTAAAATGCCCCCAAAATGAGCAGAAATGTGTTGGTGGGGTTTTTTTTTGCATCGTTATTGAGTTGCTACATTTTGGCACAGCCTTTTAATTAGCCATTCAAGCTCATAGAGAATCTCTTCCAGAAAATGGTGCAACAATATGCTAACTTTCTGTTTAAACTGCTCAAATTAATTATCTTTCTTCAGTAAGAAACTCATATTTTACAAGAATTTAATGCAGTATATGGACCTTGGCCAGTGACTGTAAGAAAGTATATAGTTTTAAAAGATTTTTAAAGGAATGTATGTCCATCAGTAGTTCTGAATGCATCTCTTCTTACATATATTATTTTGTTTGGGGTTTTTAACAAAATAAATCAATTTTTTAAAATGGAGAAAATAGGATCATTTTAATAGAAACAGCTTAGGCATTTAAAACTTCATAGTTTCTTACACATACTAAAATTAAATTCTTCACGAATGGAGATTAAAACAAAGTAATTATTTTTAGAAAATGTAAAATGATAGTTGTTCTTTAAGGGCAATAATTTACCTGAGATAACACAACAATTCAATTATTTTAATGTAGATAAACAAATTGATTGATAAATAGAGCATTTACTAAGTGCCTGACACTGACAATGAAAATCTACATTCATGGAAACAGACACGGTTACCAGGAGGGAAACAGGGGAGGGAGGGATCAACTAGGAGTTTGGGATTTGCAGATATTAACTACTATATATAAAAATAGATAAACAACAAGGTCCTACTGCATAGCACAGGGAACTATCTTCAATACCTTGTAATGGCCTGTAATGAAAAAGAATATGAAAATATGAAAATATGGAAAAGAATAACTGAATCACTGTGCTGTACACCAGAAATTAACACAACATTGTAAAACGACTATACTTCAATAAAAGAAAATCTACATTTATGGGATTTACAGTTTGGAAGATGGTAGGCAAGAACAATAAATGAGAAAAAAATATTAACTACTGACCACACCATGCAATTATTAAAATTAGATGATAATGTTAAAGAGTGTGCTACTCTAGATTGGGTTGTCAAGAAGACTCCTCTGAAAAGTGGTATTTAATCTTAGTTCTGAGCATCAAGAAAATGGTATAAACACCAGGAAGAAGAGCATTCCAGTGTGCTGGCTCTAAGGCAGAAACTGGTTTAAAAAAAAAAAAAAAAAAAGTCTAATGTGATTGAAGCGTGGTGGGTCTGAAATTAGTCAGAAGAGTAAAAGTTGGCACAATCTAGATGAGATTGATAAGCCAGGGTAAGGTGTGAATTTTATTCTAATTGTGATGGGTGGTGATCAGAGACTTAAAACAAGGGGGACATGATCACTCTGGATCTACAGGAGAAAGGACTATAGGGCTGGCTGAAAGAGTCAAAGCAGGCACACCAGTAAGAAAATTGTGTCCAAAGGTTGGATATGTGATTATGAGAAATACAGAGGAATCAAAAAATAACTTGATATTTTGGCTTAAGTCATTTGGCAGAGATAGGCACTATGGTATTTACTGAAACGAGGAAGATGAGTGAGGAGCAGGTTTGGAGGAACAGGAAAGATTTGGGGCCATGTTGTATTTGAGATACATCTTTCATCTAAATGGTAGTGCCAGAGAGGAGGAGAGAAGATGGCGGAGTAGAAGGACGCTCGCAGGTCACCCTCTCCCACAAATACACCAAGACCCACATCTACAGACCCACTCAGCCAACCAGAGCACCTGTGGAACTCCGACAGAACATCGCCCTCTTCAAAAGATAAAGACGCCAAAAATCTGGTAGGAGAAAAGGAAAAAAGAAAGAACAAAAGGCAAAGCAGTGCGGGACGGGTCCCGCGGGGAGGGAGCGGCAAAGGAGGACTGGCGCTCGTTCGCTGGGTCTCCCCTCTCCAACTGAGAGGCCAGCAGGACGGAGGGGGAGCCTCCGAGGCTCAGATCTATACGGAGCAGCCCTTGACTGACAGAACTAAGTTAAACGGGCACAGAGGGCCCCCCCGACACCCAGCCTGAGACGCGGGCCGGCAGCGGCGGGCAGGGCCAGGCTGCACAAGGTGGGTGGAGGACGGGGGCGGCTGCACTGAGGCAGCCCCGGGGGACCGCAAGGGGCTGCGCGCCTTGGCTGTGGGTGTACAGGGCAGAACAATCTGGGCCCTCCATAAAACAACACGGTTGATGTGCCCTGGGGGGAAGGGTGCATACCCCCCCCCATCTCTGAAAACCCCCAGAAAGCTTTCGGGGGAAGAGAGGTGGGGCTCAGGCACAGCTGCCATATCCTCCGGCGCTTAGCATCCAGGCGGGGGCGGGGGCGAAACCTGTATCTGCACCCAAGGGCTTAGCAGCCTCAAAGGCCAGACTGAGACTGGCCTACAGCCTGAGGCAGATAGGATCCTTCCATCCTGGTCCCTCAGAGAACTTGCTCCACAAAGGACAAACAAGGAGCTGGGTTTTGGCTCAGAGCAGGGACAGGGCTGTCCCTCGGTCTTCCCCGAGCCCCACCTGCGGAGTGCCGACCAGGGCGGAGCGCGCAGCCGCACAGAGCAGCGGAGCTACCGGCGGCGCAGGTAGAGGGAGAGCGGCCCCCCGCCTTTCGGGCAGGAACACAGCCCCTGATCGAGGTGCTGGGAGGGGGCAAGACCCTGCCCTCCTACCTGGCCAGTCTGCAACATCTGACTGCGGCATCGGGAGGGGCAGTGACCCGCCCGCCCACAGCAGAGGAGAGCTGCACCTGACCCAGTGTTGGGAGGAGGCGCGATCTGCTTGCCGACAGGTACTGAGAGCAGCACAGAAGAGGGCGCCAACGGAGGGCCTCTGAAAACAGCAAGCTGAGCTTCCAAAACAGGACGAAGACAGAAAGACTTCACATTAAAAGCACACAGACTCCAGGAGAACACCGACAACCCCCCTTCTTTTTTTTTTTTAAATCTGTTTTTACCTGTTCTATTTTCTATTACCTTCTTAATTTTTACTTCTTAATTCATTTCTCTTTCTCTTGGGTTTTGATGCACTGTTATTGATTAGACACAGGTTTCAAATACATCTTTTCATCTTTTCCCCTTTTTTTTAAAGGTTTTAAAAGGACGTCTCAACCCAATTGACACTCTGCTTCAACTCGCTTTTCTATTATTCATTATACACTGTTTTCAAACCTTCTTTCTCCCTTCTTTTAAAACTCTTTATCTCTCTCTCTTGTTTTTTCTTTTTTTTCCTAAGTCTTATCCCTAAATAGGCATTAGATAGATAAACTCCTTAAGGACCACAATAGATAACTGATACTCCATAAACCACAGTGCCAGAGAGGTATGAGCAAGATGAAGAAGCAGAGAAACCTTTCCCAATTAAAAGAACAAGAGAAATCCCCTGAAAGAAAGATCAATGAAATAGATATCGATAGCCTACTAGATCAAGATTTCAAAAAAGGAGTGATCAAAGTGCTGAAGGAATTAAAAGAGATAGTGTTTAGAGATATAAAATATGTCAAAAATGAAATTGAAGCTATAAAGCAGAGCCAAGTAGAATGGGTAAACTCATTGACAGAGTTGAGGAATGATCTAATAGCTGTGCAAAGCCGACTAGATAATGCAGAGGAACGAATTAGTGATCTAGAAGACAGGACAATAGAAAGCACCCATTCAGAAGAGCTACAAGATAAACAAATAAAAAATAATGAAAATAGCATAAGGGACCTATGGGATAATATAAAGAGTCCCAATCTTTGCGTAATAGGGGTCCCAGAAGGGGAAGAAAGATCAAACGGGATTGAAAAGGTTTTTGAAGAAATCATGACTGAAAACTTCCCAAACTTAAAGAAGGAATCAGATATCCAAGTACAGGAAGCTCAGAGGGTCCCAAACAGGAAGAACCCAAATAGACCCACACCAAGACGTATCATAATCAAGATGGCCAGAGTCAAGGATAAAGAAATGATTCTAAAGGCAGCAAGAGAAAAGCAAAGAGTAAGTTACAAGGGAACCCACATAAGGCTGTCAGATGATTTCTCTACACAAACATTACAGGCCAGAAGGGAGTGGCAAGATATATTCAAAGAACTGAATGAAAAAAAGATGCAGCCTAGGATACTTTATCCAGCAAGGCTATCCTTTAGGATAGAAGGAGAAATTAAGAATTTCACAGACAAGAAAAAGCTGCAGGAGTTTAGCAACACTAAACCTATGCTAAAAGAAACATTGAAAGGTCTGTTCTAAATAGAAAAGCAGCAGGATGCTACAGAAATGAGAAACTCACAACTGGAAAGGTGATAACTCATGAATTACAAATAAACACGAAATTATAAAAGAAGACATACAAATCACTGAGAGTGGGAGAGGGAGGCAGGGAAATATAGAATATATTTTTTTCTTTCTTTTTTAAATTTTTTTAATGGTAGGATGGGTTTGAGATCATGTTACTATCAGTTTAATAAAAACAGTTATAGTAATGGGCTAATAGATTTACGAAAAAGGGTAACCACAAGCCAAAAATTTACAAAGGAGTCACAAAAACTAAATAAAATCCATGATAATACAAAGGAAAATTACCAAACCACAAAAGGAAGAAGAAAGGAACAAAGAGGATATACCAATTCAACTGCAAAGATAAGTTCAAAATGGCAATAAACACACATCTATCATTAATTACGTAAATGTTAATGGACTAAATGCTCCAGTCAAGGACACAGAGTGGCAGACTGGATAATAAAGCAAGAACCTTCAATATGCTGCATACAAGAGACCCACTTTAGGGAGAAGGACACATATAGATTGAGAGTGAAAGGATGGAAAAGGATATTCCATGCAAATGGAAAAGCCAAAAAAGCAGGTGTTGCACTACTGATTTCAGACAAAATAGACTTTAAAACAAAGGCCATAAAGAAAGATAAAGAAGGACATTTTATAATGATTAAAGGAGTGATACAAGATGAGGACATTACACTCGTTAATATATATGCACCCAATATAGGAGCACTTAAGTACATAGAACAATTACTAACAGAGATAAAGGGGGATATTGATGGGAATACAATCATAGTTGGAGACTTTAACACTGCATTAACATCACTAGACAGATCTTCCAGACAGAAAATAAACAAGGCAACAGAGAAAGTAAATAATACAACAGAAAAACTAGATTTGGTGGATATTTTCAGAGCATTACACCCCCAAAAAATAGGATATACATTCTTTTCAAGTGCACGTGGAACATTTTCCAGGATCAATCATGTACTTGGGCACAAAAGAAACCTCAACAATTTTAAGAAGATAGAAATTATCTCAAGCATCTTTACTGACCATAATACCATGAAACTGGAAATCAACAACAGAGAAACAAAGGAGAAAAAAAGGAAAGCATGGAGATTAAACAATATGTTATTGAATAAACAATGGGTCAATAAGGAAATCAAAGCTGAAATTAAAAAATACCTTGAGACAAATGACAATGAAAGCACAACCACTCAAAACCTATGGGACACAGCAAAGGCAGTGGTAAGAGGGAAGTTTATAGCAATACAGGCCTTCCTCAAAAAAGAAGAACAATCTCAAATAAACAATTTAACTCACCACCTGAATGAATTAGAAAAAGAACAAAAAGCCCCAAAAAGCAGCAGAAGGAAGGAAATAATAAAGATCAGAGAGGAAATAAATACAATAGAGATTAATAAGACCATAGAAAAAATCAACCAAACCAAAAGCTGGTTTTTTGAAAAAGTAAATAAAATCGACAAACCTCTGGCCAAACTCACAAAGAAGAAAAAAGAGAGAGCACAAATTAGCAAAATAAGAAAGGAAAATGGATAAATTACAACAAATAAAATAGAAATACGAGAATATTATGAAAAACTATATAGAACCAAACTGGATAACCTAGAGGAGATGAACAAGTTTCTGGAAACGTACTGTCCACCAAGACTGAATCAAGAAGAAACTGAACACTTGAACAAACCGATCACTAGAAAGGAAATAGAAATAGCAATTAAAAACTTCCCTACAAATAAAAGTCCAGGACCGGACGGCTTCACCAGGGAATTCTACCGAACATACAAAGAAGAACTCATACCAGTCCTTCTCAAACTCTTCCAGAAGATTGAAAAGGAGGGAATACTCCCAAACACATTCTATGAAGCCATCATCACCCTGATACCAAAACCAGGCAGAGACACTACAAAAAAAGAGAATTATAGGCCAATATCACTGATGAACATAGACGCCAAAATCCTCACCAAATATTTTAGCAAATAGAATCCAACAACACATAAAAAAGATTATACATCATGACCAAGTGGGGTTCATCCCAGGGACACAAGGCTGGTTCAACATATGCAAATCAATCAATGTAATACATCACATCAACAAGAGAAAGGACAAAAACCACATGATCATCTCAATCGATGCAGAAAAAGCATTTGATAAAATTCAACACCCATTTATGATAAAAACTCTCACCAAAGTGGGTACAGAGGGAACATATCTCAACATAATAAAAGCTATATATGACAAACCTACAGCCAGCATAGTACTCAACGGTGAAAAACTCAAAAGCTTCCCACTAAAATCTGGGACAAGACAAGGATGCCCACTATCACCACTCCTATTCAACATAGTCCTGGAAGTCCTAGCCACAGCAATCAGGCAAGAGAGAGAAATAAAAGGGATCCAAATTAGAAAAGAAGAGGTGAAGGTGTCACTATATGCAGATGACATGATACTATATATAGAAAACCCTAAAAGGTCCACACAAAAACTACTAGAGCTGATTGAAGAATTCAGCAAGGTAGCAGGTTACAAAATTAACGTTCAAAAATCAGTTGCATTTCTTTACACTAATGATAAATCAACAGAAGAAGAAAGTAAAGAAACAATCCCCTTTAAAATAGCACCCAAAGTAATAAAATATCTGGGAATAAATCTAACCAAGGAGGTGAAAGAATTATACACAGAAAACATTGAAGAAGGAAATTAAAGAAGACTTTAAAAAATGTAAAGATATTCCATGCTCTTGGATTGGAAGAATCAATACAGTTAAAATGGTCACACTGCCCAAGGCAAGCTACAGATTTAATGCAATCCCTATCAAATTACCCAGGACATATTTCACAGAACTAGAACAAATCATAATAAAATTTACATGGAACCATCAAAGACCGAGAATTGCCAAAGTATCACTGAAGAGAAAGAAAGAGGCTGGAGGAATAACTCTCCCAGACTTCAGACAATACTATAGAGCTACAGTCATCAAGACAGCATGGTATTGGTACAAAAACAGACATATAGACCAATGGAACAGAATAGAGAGCCCAGAAACGAACCCACAAACTTTTGGTCAACTAATCTTCGACAAAGGAGGCAAGAATATACAATGGAATAAAGACAGTCTCTTCAGCAAATGGTGTTAGGAGAACTGGACAGCAGCATGTAAAACAATGAAGCTAGAACACTCCCTTACACCATATACAAAAATCAACTCAAAATGGATCAAAGACTTAAACATAAGACAAGATACAATAAACCTCCTAGAGGAAAACGTAGGCAAAACATTATCTGACATACATTTCAAAAATTTTCTCCTAGAAGAAATAAAAGCAAGAATAAACAAATGGGACCTAATGAAACTTACAAGCTTCTGCACAGCAAAGGAAACCATAAGTAAAAGAAGAAGACAACCTACGGAATGGGAGAAAATTTTTGCAAATGAAACCGACAAAGGCTTGATCTCCAGAATATATAAGCAGCTCATACAACTCAATAAGAAAAAAATAAACAACCCAATCCAAAAATGGGCAGAAGACCTAAACAAGCAATTCTCCAAGGAAGACATACAAATGATCAAAAGGCACATGAAAAAATGCTCAATATCACTAATTATCAGAGAAATGCAAATCAAAACTACAATGAGGTATCACCTCACACCAGTCAGAATGGCCATCATTCAAAAATCCACAAATGACAAATGCTGGAGAGGCTGTGGAGAAAGGGGAACCCTCCAACACTGCTGGTGGGAATGCAGTTTGGTGCAGCCACTATGGAAAACAGTGTGGAGATTCCTCAAAAGACTAGGAATAGACTTACTGTATGACCCAGGAATCCCACTCCTGGGCTTGTATCCAGAAGGAACCCTACTTCAGGATGACACCTGCACCCCAATGTTCATAGAAGCACTATTTACAATAGCCAAAACATGGAAACAGCCTAAATGTCCATCAACAGGTGACTGGATAAAGAAGATGTGGTATATTTATACAATGGAATACTACTCAGCCATAAAACCTGACAACATAATGCCATTTGCAGCAACATGGATGCTCCTGGAGAATGTCATTCTAAGTGAAGTAAGCCAGAAAGAGAAAGCAAAATACCATATGAGATTGCTCATATGTGGAATCTAAAAAACAAAAACAAACACAAACAAAAACAAAGCATAAATACACGACAGAAATAGACTCATTGACAGAGAATACAGACTTGTGGTTGCCAGGAGGGCGGAGGGTGGGAAGGGATAGACTGGGATTTCAAAATTGTAGAATAGATAAACAAGATTATACTGTATAGCACAGGGAAATATACACAAAATGTTATGATAACTCACAGAGAAAAAAAATGTGACAATGAGTGTGTATATGTCCATGTATCACTGAAAAATTGTGCTGAACACTGGAATTTGACACAACATTGTAAAATGATTATAAATCAATAAAAAATGTTAAAAAAAAATGGTAGTGCCAAGTGACCAGTTGGTTCTATCAGTCTAGGGTTTTAGATACAGCAGGGATTGGAGTCATCTTCTTAAAGATGGTATTTAAAGCACAGAAATGGATGAGATTGTCAAGAGAGGATGTGGACGGGGCTCTGGAGAGCAATCCTGGGAAACTTCAAAGTTTGAGTCTGAGAGAAGGAGGAATCACCAAAGACAGAAAAGATAGCCAGTGAGCTAGGATAAAAAAAAATAAGAGACAATTTGGGAAACTTGTAAAAGTTTCAATGTTTTATAAATGCAATCCCTGACTTATTAGAGCTAACTGAATGATAACTGGTTGCTCATCATATCATCTTTCCTGGGCTCCAAAGAAATGTGAGGTGCACTTTGTTTTTCTTGGTGGTGATTGTACTGAAGTATGGGCACATGTAGAAAAGCACATACAATTTGAGTACAGAATTTTAGTTTCCCTACATGTAACAGGACTAAAATGGATGAATAATCAAGAGAGAAGGCCATTATATTATCAGGACTTTCACAGAGGTCTTTTCCAATATTGATCAGACCAGGTAAATAAGAAATATAATTAGCTATGGACAGAGTAGGAAAATATTTAAATATATGTATATATGTAGCTATAGATACATTTTTTAACAAGAAGGTACAGACAATAAATAGGTTTATTATGGTTTCCAATAAATGGTTTCTATGAGTAACTTTGACCACCTAAACAACTCTAAGCTGAAGTAGGAGAGGTCAAAAAAGGTAGAATTGGCTCCCTCTGGTTTCAGTTCATAGACCCACGAGTCTGATTAGAAATGAAAAGAATGTAGGGGACAGACAAATGGTCACACGAAATGAATGAACACAGGCAGTATTACTGTTATTACTCTATTTTCTACCCTATACACAGAGTAAGTCTGCCTGACACAAGCAAGAAAATAATGTCACATTAGACATAGCTCCATAATTTATACCTCTAATAATGCCATCAGCACAGTGTAAAACAAGTCTTATTCTCAAGGGTTCATAAGTACAGATTTATTCTCTTGTCCAGCAGTTTTAGGACTAAAAAGCTGCTAGAGAATATTCTTCACCTAGTTGAAGGGGAAAAAAACACCTTCAACCACAATATTGGGACTTTCATACTCCTGGATTTCACTGCCAATTACAGCAGTTAATTTTAGCAGGTCCTGGTCTATTTAGCCATTTTCAATAGCAATTTTGGTTCTTTGAGGAAAAAATCCTACACATTCAGAATCAGGAGGCTTGGGTCCTAGCTCCAAGTCTGCCACTAGTAAACTGGATGACCCTGAATATCTCATTTTCATGACTCGAAAATAAGAGCATAGACTTATGAGAACTCAAGATTCCTTCTGACACTCAAATATTATTCTATAAGCTATATAAATTCCTATTTTTTCCATCACTACTTTAAGTTCTCTTTCCTCCACTGTTATTACGCAGCTCTCCCTAACCCCCCTACTCGTAAGTTCTTGACAGTTTTTATAGAGCACCTTCTTAATTTAAAGCATCTCTGTTCCACAGTTCCAGAGCTTAGACCTATGTTCCTACCGTTTGACCTACCTCTTCATACAGCCAGCACTACCCTTTTCTTTACATGCCTGGATCACTTTATAAGCAACCCCTTTCTCAGCCATAGCTGTGGTCAGCACCATGAACACACACTAGAGGCAGTCAGAAATTGGGACTTGAAATGGGAAGCCAACCCCTGAATCAGCCTCCAACCAGTCTGATAATCTCATGGGGTAAGCAAACAGGGAGTTACCCCCACCGTACATGGGTCCTTACCTACTTACTATCTTTCAGCCCGGCCTTGGCATCTGGAACAGAAAGCAGATCAGCAGTTGACTGGGGACTGGGCAGTGCAGGGTGGGAGGAAGGGACTACAAAGTACATGAGGAAACCTTGGGAGTGATGGATATACTCATTATATTGAGAGTGGTGATGCCATTGTGAGTGCGTGTCTATGTCCAAGTTTATCGAATTGTACACATTAAACATGTGCCATGTATCATATGTCAATGACACTTCAGTAAGGCTGTTTGGTTTTTTTTTTAATAGTCACAGAGTTAAAAAAAAAAAAAAAAGCAGACAAAACAAAAGAGAGAGAAAGAGGTATTCAGGAGATAAAACTGACCTGGTTTGGTGACTGTGGTTAGTGAAGTAGACTAAGCTGACTCTCCCGTCTTGGTTGGAAAACCAGGGCGTCGGGGAGAGAAACAAATTGGAAGTGAAAGACGCACATGAAGGCAGTCTGAAAACTGTAGGGAAAAAAAGGTACCAATAGTAGTAATAAGTGCTTATTTTTCTAAATGATGAACATATAACTCTGTTTTAATTTTATTTTATTGTGTTAAGAACACTTAACATGAGATCCATCTTATCAAATTTGAAGTGTAAAATACGTTATTGTTGACTATAGACACAACATTGTACAGCAGATCCCTGGAGTTTATTCATTTTGCATAACTGAAACTTCATACATGTTGATTAGTAACTCCCAATTTCCCCCTCCCCCAGCCCCAGGCACCCATCGTTCCGCATTTGATTCTATGAATTTGATTAATTTAGATATCTCCTATAAGTGGAATTATGCAGTACTTGTCCTTCAGTGATTGACTTTTTTCATTTAGCATAATGTCCTAAAGGTTTATTTGAAGTATAGTTAACTGTCCTTTCAAGACAGTTAGAAAAGCTACGAAAGGAAGCACACGATTAATAACTGAGCAGTGGCAGAGACAAGTGCTAGGGGAATTCAGAGTGAGTCGTTCTGTATTGAGTGATATTAGAAGCCTGCTTCATCCCTTCCTGAGTTAATTATTTAGAAAAGAACTGTCAGTCCCACACAGGCACCGTGTCAAGTTAATTACATGAAATATAAGACCCATTTAAGATGCATTTGTTAACATCTCAGAAACATGCCATTATTGGTGATTGCTTTATGCTTTTACTGTAAGAGTGATTTATGATTAGAAAAATGGGGGATAAGGCTAATTTATAACAGAAGTTCCTAACTTTTAGAACAAAGTCTTAATAATCAGATTTTTGACAAATATTTGAGGTCATTAATTAGCGTTATTGAGAAGGGACGTAACTGAAAGGCATTAGCTGTCTTATTACCCTCTACCTTTGAGTTATTTGCATTCTTCTCATTCAAACTACCAGCCCATTAAGGATGGGATGCTTGTCTCACTTCTGCATCTCCCAGAATGCCCCAAACAGAGCTCTGAAGGAGTTGATGCTCAATAAATATTTATTGATTAAACTAGGATAGATGCTCTCTTCTCCAAAGCAATTCATGTAGTTAGTCAATTAATAAAAAATTTCCATTAAAGCTGGAAGTCATTAACATAAAATATGCATGTGCTTCAAACGTTGTATTTTAATCAAAAACATGTAAGTACACATTAACTCCCCAGGTTTTCAATGTAGACACGGGGTCTTGCTCCCCTGTTGTCTTTTACATATTAAACCACCATAACACACATGGTATATGATTTCAGGTTTCAGTTTCTTTAAAGTGGAATGAAAACATACAAACTCCTGTGACACAAGCCAAATATAGAATCAGAAATAGAATTTTCTCAGCTTTGTAAGGTTTCTTGCTTAAAGCTAATTTAACATAATCTCTAAACAATGTATCTTTATGAAATGTTCCAAATTCAATTTAATTTCATAATAACAACTCTCTTTCTTTTAAAATTCACATTTCACTATTATATTGGATATTTAATAAAAAGTCATAATTATAGTTACTCATGTGTTTATTGTTTTTCTCTCCTACTGAAATACTAAAATACAAGCTACATGAAGATACACAATTCATCAGTCTTGTTCATCAATCCATTTTATGGGGAGGTTAGTGGGTAGTTTCATTCACTCATTTTTGAGTGAATTATTAAAATACCACTGGCATACACAGGACTGGAAACAGATACAACTGACTATATTTTGTACATTAACCTAAAAACCAAGATGGCGAGAGGAGCCTCCAAGCTGTGAGCCTACGGTTTGCATCAGGCATCAGTCAGTATGCAATATGGAGGGAATGGAATTGTCATTTAATCCAGCAGATGGGTAGAGATTTCTTAAATGACAGAGCTTCCCAATATGTATCTCATCATAGCACCAAGGAAAATAATACTCTTAGAAATGTTAGAATAAATGATCCAACAGTCCTGGGAGCTCCAGCTGCTCAAGTCTCTGTCCAGCCATCCCAAGGGCTGAGGCACTCAATGACCCATCAGTGAACACTAGCCACAGGTTGGGAAGCTCTGACTCAAAGCTTCTACTTTTATGACAGCTTCTGAAGCGGCCCAGATAGCACCACCACTTTGCTGTTGATCGTGGAGCATTGCCATAGCCTGACCAAGTTACTGTTCCTTTTGGGTCCTAGTGCCTTGATGGCTGACTCCTTCAGGAAGTCAGTGTCACTACTTGCTGAAACTCTGGCTAGCTACAAAAATACAAGCCCAATGGAAGAATCTGCCCTGGCTTCCCGTGGCCATCTACTTTCTGTTGGCATCCTTGCTCATTCAGCCAGGCCACAGTGATGCAGAGGAGGAGGATGCTTCTGTCACTGTCACTCATTCAGGGGTGTCCTGAAGCAAAACTGGCTGAGCTCCAAGTGCTGCAGCTCTCTAGCAGGATAACATGAGATCCATCTTATCAAATTTGAAGTGTAAAATACGTTATTGTTGACTACAGACACAACGTTGTACAGCAGATCCTTGGAGCGTATCTTTAGCAGGAGGTATCTTTAGATTTACCCTCATGCTTTTCTCCAAGAAGCACCCAATTCAACTGGGTGGTAGCATCTAGATGGTACCCTGGATCAACTCTCTCCTCCCGTGACCCGGGGCCTACTGTCCATCTCAGACTCCTCTCTCCAACTTCTCTTTCTTAAAAACCTGCCCTTGATTAAGGATCCCTTAGTCTATCAGGTGCATTTCTCTATCTTTTAATTCCAACAGAAAAAGAAGAGAAAGAACCCACTCTTGAATTAATCTAGAAATGAGATGGAGTGATCTGAACTAGAATGGTGGCAAGGAAAATAAAGATAAATGGACAAAAAATAGAGATATTTAGAAGATAGATTCAATAGGACTTTGTGATTGGGTGGAGGTAGAGATGTGGGAGCCAAGATTGAGTTTAGGCAACTGTGTTGGATGTTGGTACTACTAAATGAACTAAGGCAGGGGGTGGGGGGAGGAAAAAACAGCGAGAGAAACAGGTTTAAAGGACATGGTGACTTTAACCAGACGGGTCAAATCTCAGGAGAAAACCATTTCATATTAGGCACTGACATTTGAGAAGATTAGATAACTCAAGAAAGTTCTGTAAATGATGTAAAAAGGAAAGAGGACTTTTCGTACACTCTTAAATAACACCAAAATTTAAGGAATAGACAGAAGAAGATGAATAAACAAAATATTCTTAAGGGGGAAGTTTAGAAATTTAGGAGAAATGCTAAGCAATCCAAAGGAAAAGAGCATTTAAAGACAGTGGTCAAGAATTTCCAATGCCACTGAAAGTATCCACTGAATTCAACCAGCAGATCATTGATTACTCTTCAAGAGCAGTTAGAGTAGGGTGCTAAGGATGACCTTGCCTTTACCTACCAATCCTAAGACCTATGGGGTGTAGAAGATAAAACAGCCTGTATTTCAGAGACCAGAAGGAGGAGTATTCTCAAAATAGAACCAGCCTCAGGCTTGGGACAATAGAAGAACTGTTCAATGAAGAAACAGAGAATTTGTCTTCATTATGGATGAGAAACAATAGAGAGCAGAGTGGAAAGGTTTGGGCAGAATGGGAGGTAGAGTTGTGGGGAAGGAGGAGGAAGGGAATAGCACTGTGAGAGAAGATGAATCAGGGGTTAAAATTCTCAGAAGTAGTAAAGAATGACATAAAAGAAAGACTTCATGAGTTTAGCTGTACGCAAGTTTTCCAAATGAATAAGTCCCAGGGGAACTGAAATGGTTGAGGGTATGGAAAAAGGAAAGGAGGGTGAAGAGATCCTCTGGAGATGTAGCGTAAGTCCACCACGACCTGGTTGGGAGGTCCGCTGGGAGGATGCTAATCCAGGCAAGTAAACTAGCAATGGCACTATTGTGCACAGGATTCTCATTCATATTTCAGAAATCAGCAGCCTTTGATGATAGGGAGGATGCTATAGTCTGGAAGGAGTCAGATTATTTGCACAAGACCCAGGAAAAAGGCTTTGAGTTCCCGGCTTCTGGCACAACATCTCCTGAGGAACAGCATTGGCCTTTCCTGGGCTCTTCCAATTACTTCTTAAATGCTCTGATTCACCTTTATCTCCTATAATCCGTCCCTGCAACTTTTCTATTAATTTTCCAGAATCAAATACAATTGCATCAGTTATCCACTGCTGCATAACACACCACCCCATCAATTAGTGCCTTAAGACAACGGCATTTATTTAACCTAGGAAGATTTGGGAGGCCATTTGGGCTGGGTTAAGCCTGGCAAGTCTGCTGTGGGCCACAGCGGGGTTCACTCAAATATCTGCTGTCAGCTGGACACTGATGGTCTCACTCACATGTCAGGCAAGCGGCTGGCTGTCACCAGCTCTAGGTGGGTCTTGCCTGGAATGACTGGAGCAAGTGGGACTCCTCTTCTTCCAGATCTACTTACTGAACTCCTACTGCACCTTCAATACTGAGGTCAGACATCGCCTTTTTGTGAAACCTTAACTGAGGTATTTACACCAACCTTCAGGGCTTTTGCAATCCATTAAACATATCTTTAATAGCAATTATTTCCACATAGTATCGTTACTATCAAATGTGCACGTGTCCACACCAGACTGTTATGGGCAAAGACTTCATCTTTACATCGCCTTTACCTAGCATGGTGTTCATCAAAAAAAAATCAATAAATGTGTTTTGGGTGAAAGGATACCTGATTATGTGCTGCCTTTCACTTCTTTGAGGATTCAGAAGGACTGAGGGTACAGAGAGAGCTTTGCTGAGTGAGTTTCACTCCCAGAGTGAGTATAAAGTTGCCTCACAGTGTTGAACAGATCACTGCTTTTGATGGCAGCCAAGGAACCTGCAGTGTAAGGAACAGGCTAATCTGAAATATATTAGAAACAAAAGCACAGCTTCTCTATAGGCATGAAGTGTATATTAATTGATTTCCTTAAAATTAAATTATAGTGTAAAGAAGTAATTGATGAAGAACCACTTTCCATAGGACTGAAGGAAGGGGTATTATGAACTATTGCATACTTCACAAAAGCTAAGGTGTAGAAATAAAATGCCACGCGACCGTGCTTAAAGTGTCTCAACCAGACTGCAGCGGCTTAAGGAAATGATACCGACGTGTCTTTTTGTAATGGTCGAGAAAATTGACAACATAACTACTGGCGACAGAAAATAACAGGGAAGTTAGCTCTTCTGTAAGGAAAATCTGTATCATTAAATACTAGTAGGCTTTCCACGGGCCTAGCCAACAACCTCATCTTTGTGATTGGTGGCCCACATACACAATGAACAAAAAGAATATCCGAATACATATGTGTAACTTCTCAATGGATGCATAACGTTAATTGAGGCTGCTCAATTAAAGCAGAAATGTGAATTGAATTTGTATCAGCATGCCTGCCTCCATCTCCAGGTGTTTTGAATTTAGCATGAAAAGATCTACAGTCTAACATGTGAAAGTCTCCCTCCACAAATGAGAATTTTTTGTGAGTTACTATCAAGAATCTCTAGGAACTAGTTATGCCCTGTTGCACCAATTCATCCACTTGATACCCCTGTCACGCACAGAGTGTAGGTGAGTGGAAGCTCAGTACTGGTCTGTAATTCTAATCCTGGCACATTATACGTGAACACCCACTCAGCGTGGCAGCTCTCCTAGCTTGAATCTAAGTGAGATGCAGACTTTTCTTGAATGTGTCTGGAGAACTTAGGGGCAGGACAAGAGAACTCGAAGGGGACTTATGCAGAGGAACAAATACTAAGAAGGAAGGAGCCAGGGACAATGAGTTTACTTCAGTAAAGAAAAGCAATGAAAACCAAAAGCTTTGGTCTTTGGAAGAGAGGGAGTATCTTAAGCATATTGAAGTCTGTTACTTGGATCTGTCCCATGTTCTCGTTGCACTATGACTCATGATTTATACTTACAAAATGAGGAATTTTAAATTATTCCAAATACTGGTGAACAAACAACAGAGACCCCATCCTCACCCCCATTCTAAAGCATGTTATAAAAAGACAACCCTAAGCTTGGAAGAAGCCATTGAGAGAGAGAGCGGGACCAGGCCATCCCACCCATCTCCACAGCCAGAACTGAGCCCTGCCAGGCACCATCACTGAAGACTGGGGTCTTCATGACACAAAACTATAAAGTAGGGTTGTCTTGTTAATGACTTACATTAGAAAGAGAAAGCAAATGACAATGGAACTGGATTATTAGTGTTACTGTAAACCTATATGTAGCTAGTAAAGCCTGGAAAATTTAAACAATAGCAAAGCTCCTTTAACCGTCACTCTACCCAAACTATTCAAATAAGTGTGCACAACGCCCCAGTGCCCAACACATATGTCTCAGCGCCCATCTTCAGCACCGTTCTCTCAGCCCAGAACCTGGCAGGAAAGCACCTTATATTGTCTTCCTTGCTGACTTTGCAGCTACCTACAGTCTGCCTCTCTCCTTTCACACACTACCTTAAGAGAATGCATTAACTCTGTTCTACCTGACCAAGTGGAAAAACCACCTCGAGTGCTGAATGTTTTCTGGTCCTCTGGCCTTTTACTTCTTGGATTTTGAGCTCCTTCCAGTTAACGCTACCTTGGGTCACCCAGGAAAAGAATGCTCTTTTTACCTTCCTCCTTCCTGCCTTTCATTTCTTCTTAATCAGTCAGAATCTTTGTCGCATGCAATGGAAAGAAAGGTCTTGTTGACTTAAACATTTAAAATATATATATTTAAAGCGTATTTTGCAGCCCTAGAGGACAATATTCTAAATACTGTCTAGAAAGATTTACTGAATCTCCAGAAGCGGGGGCGGGGGGAGGGGGGTGGCGCATGGCAGGCAACGGGTATGGAAAAAGACAGAAATAAAAGATTTGAAGCTGTAGCCAGAACCATAGCCAAAGTCGTGCCAAAAAAAAAGTCCCTTAAAAATCTTAGTGCCAACCTTAGACGCTTGATGTCATTCCTGGATCACTGCCACAGATGCTCCTGGAAACTTAATTCTGTTACTACTGCTTGTGAAGTTCATCACTACCAAAACAGAATCTCCACCCCTTTTGCTTGCTTGAGTCATTAATTACCCATGCAGTCCCATGGTGACGGCATCTAACAGACCACGCCTACATCACATGTTCCCATTCTAGCTGGAAAAAAGGCTAGACCACTAAGTATCTGATTCTCAGATTCTATAAAAGGAGAAAGTGATGCCCTGCCTTCTACCATGACTCATGAGGTGGGTAAATCCCAAATATAAGAAGGAGGACTGAGATGATACACAGGGAGAAAAAAACAAATAATTAATATAATTCATTCCTTAGACTGCACAATACTTACAACCTTCTTCAAATTTGTAAGGTTTAAAAACTGCTGCTACATAATTAATGCTGTAACTATCACCTGTGTGCTGAAAACATCTGCAGTCCTTATTTAAGGTGGGATGATCCAAATTTTAATCAACATTCTGCTTTAAGTCCTGGATCTCTTACAACTATAGGTCTGCCATGATCCAATTTTAATATTCTGTGATGTATATACTAAACTGTATAGATTTTGCAATCACCAAACTACTTGATATAAAAAAGTGACAGGGAAAAAAGGAAATAAGAGGAAATACAGATATACACACACACACTGATATGGCAGTGAGGAAAATATGGGAGAGACTATAATCTTGTCTCTATAGCTATTCATAAAGGTGTTTTTATTCTTATGACTCTCTTCCTTTTTCTCCCTTCTTATAATTTTTTCTCATCAGCTAGCTGGTTAGTGAAGTGACCAAGTTCTAATTTATAAAGAGCCCTGTTGGAATAGCATTAAATTAGACTACTTGCCACGGCAGTACTAGGGAGCAGCCAAGATACCAGGTGACTTCTAGTCAGAGACGTCCCATCCTTTAATGTATATCAGCTATGTAACTACCCTTGACTGTCAAGCTCAATCATTAGGGCCAGCATCATAGCCCTCCTCTTTGACTGATAATTCAGCAGCTTGAGGAGTGCAAAATGGATCAGCAGAAGTTTTACCTTCTAATTCAACATAGAACTTGCTGTGTCCCTTGGTAGAAACACTTCTCCCTTGAGTAAAAATACCTCTGCACTAGCAGAGCATAGTGTTTTAGGGACAGGAAAGGAAATGCTTCCAGCCATAATAAGTGCTGTTGAGAACATGCAACTCCCAGTTCCGTCCACGAGTTCCTCAATTCATGAGAGCTACAACACCCTGTATTCGTTGCTGGCTCAGAGTATCAGTGCATCCTAGCGGACAATATTCTAAATATGTGATGGTGATCTCCCAGCAGACATGATAATTATTTAACCATTCCCCCATTTTGAAAGGTCAACAGCTAAGTAGATCATGGAGTATTTGGTAAAATCCATGAATCTGATGGGCAAATGCCTAGTAAACTCGAGATCTTGGTTAGGAGAGAGATTGTGTGCAAATTCAAGATGCTGTAAAAAGAAATCAGTAAGTTCAAGGTTTGGCAAATACACGAAAAGCAGAGCAAGTAAATCCCAGTGCAGAATAACCATCTATTGTATACAGTAGTAGCATCTAAAATAATCAATCTGTAATTGTATTTCTACTTGAGGGTTATATTTCCCACACATTTATCTATAGTTTCCTCCACTAGGGCCCTTCTGATGAGCTTTCATGTGGAATCAAATAGTCTTAACAACCAAACACATATTCATTATACATTTTGCTTCTTTTTCATTTTTCTTCTGACTTCCTTAACTTCACCACCAAACTGTTAGCCATGGCCCAGGAAGCAATGTAGCTACTCAGTTTGGGCCATTTCTCTGTCCAGAGCATATGGACAACGTGGTGTTCTGCTCCGGGTTCTGTCCAGTGGGAAGATTTTCTTTTTCATTTTCCCGCAAAGCACACCCTGAAGTCAGCTACCAGACTGCAAGAGGACCCTTCCATCACACTAGGCCCACTTTTTCTAGCAACTCAGGGAGGGGAGGGTGGCACTGTAGCAAAACAGACACATCCAAACCACTTGTACAGTTTGTTTCTCAGGGCTTGCTGTGGCCCTAATACTGTTAACACAGAGCTTGTAAGTCCCTTTCAGTTTCTGAGACTTGCCTTTACCCTCTGCTACGCATGTGTCCTTTCAAGGTGAAAGCAGACTGCATCTGATATTGTCTGCTTTAGGGGTAGAGAATAAAAGGTTAGCCAGACCGATGGCCGTGTACCAGGACTAGGTTTTCCACTTACTTGTTCCCATCAAGAGACCGCATCTGGAAACTGCAGCTGCTATAGGAGTAACCATCAGATGAAGCTTCCAGCAATGCACCATCATTCTCCACGGGCATATCCAACCTCTGTACGCAACAGGCAAGCTGGCAGAGTAAAAGGAAATGGGAAGAGCTCGTTATCCCTGTTTCTTTCAAGACTCAAAATGGCACTGATACTTGTATTTCCCTTAGACGTACTATTGACTGAGGAGAGGGAGCCCCAGAGGTTTTCTCGTAGCTCTTTTTAGCATAATCGCTCTTGCCCTCTAGGGCAGGACGTAGAAGTGTGGATTCTCCTGTTGCTTAGCATATCCTTTACTTCTACACACCCGAGTGTGGAAAAATTGTCCACAGGGTGGTGTCAAGGTCCCACAGGGCCTGGTATATGGCAGATGAACCAAGACTCCATTTGTGTTCTGACTCTCAGGGTATCCTGGGTCCCCAGGAATTAGAATTAACACAGATCTAGTAACAACAACAACAAAAACCTTTTGAAACCTTTGTACAGCCTTTGCCCTGTGCCAGCCAAGGACCTTTGAGCTACCTGGTAACTAACCAAGGACTGCTGAAGAAGGCTAGGAGTCATAGACCCTGTTGGAACTACTACGTTATCAAGGTTCTACCCTCAGAGTTACTATTTTTCATCCAAGGTCTCTGGGTGTGCAAATGAACTTAGGGCTGGAAATTGGACATAGATCTAGGACTGTCAAAAGATGAATCAAGTCAGACTTTCGTTCACGAGACTTGGAATTTTCCAGTTGTACAAATCAAATAGGAACTCTGTAGGTTTCTCATCCGTTTTAGTCTAAGGAGCCCATGGCTCATCTTTTGACAGAACCTGGCTTGGAAAAAGGCACAAATAATAAAGCAGGTGTCAGGCGGGATTACAGTAAAATCCTGCAACAAAACAGGTCTGATGTGTACACTGCAGCTTGCTGTAGGCCAGCAGGCCGTGAGAACTGGAGGCTGCTGCCGCCGCACCTCTGCTGCCCTGCCTGGCTCTTTGCAGCACAGGATCATGGTTCCGCAGGTGAAGCAACTATGACTAGTTAAGCCAACATCACGGCTACACCACTTGTTGCCCAGAAGGCTGCGAAAGGGAATATTGCCCTTTCCAACTTCTCATGGGAAGGTACTCTCTGAATCCCACCGGATTCAAGGTAAATAACTCCAAAAACTTCAAAACAAGGTTTAGCTGCTGGTCAGCCAAAAAAACGACAGATATTTCTCATATCATGGCATAACATCATACTGAAACACATCAGTTATATAGCACCATTAGGGAAAGAAAAACTCCGTGAGCAGGAAATCTTGAAACTTACACTTCACACGTGATACACATTTAATGTTAACTATCAAGGTTTAGAATCTCTCTAAAAGAGATTATACATTCTATTACACTTTCAGGTGACACGAAACAAAGTTTAAACTTTGTGTTACTGAAGTCATAAGAAACAGTAATTGGCAACTTAGACTATAAAACAAGAGTCACTGAGATCCTGATAGACTATTATTCCATCAAAAAGTCCCAGAATGCTAGAGTCGCAGTGGCCTGTATTTTATACTTTTTCTTCCCCTTGGCTTCAAAGTTCCTTACTTGTGTCTCTTTTTAGAAGTCCAGCTTTCTTTTAATTTTTTTGTTTCTAATCTGCTATATGCTGCAAAAACAAGTAACTCTGAGAATTGGCCTATAATAAGTTAAAGATTGTACCTGGTCTGAGCCTTAGGTATTTTCTGTGATTAAAGTACATAAATTCACTTTCACTGTTTTTTTAAATAACAGTGCCTTTTATTTTATTTTTACTGAAGTACAGTCAGTTTACAGTGTTGTGTTAATTTCGGCATACAGCATAGTGATTCAGTTATACATATATACACATGTATCCCTTTTCATTTTCTTTTCCATTATTGGTTATTGCAAGGTATTGAATGCATGTCCCTGTTCTCTACAGCAGGACCTTGCTGTTTGAATGCTTGTTGTGCTTACTTCAGTGGTTCCCAGGTATCCTAGTGACATGGGGAATATAATCTCCAGATGCACTGAAGAAGAAAAGAGAAGGGAATTTTCTTGGTAAGTTTCTATGAGAGGCAGTTAAAGACAGTCTCACCGGACCTTCACAACAACTCTTTGGGGAAAGCTGAGGCTGAGAGCTACAATGACAGGATTAAGAGTTGGAGTCTATTCCCCTTCCTCTTGGATTTGGATTAGACATTATGTCTCCCACAAAGAAAAGAATGTGACAAAAGGGATGGTCTGGAACTTCTGAGTTTAAGTCACAAGAAGCCTTAATGGCTCCTGCCTGGGTCCACTGGGATGTTCACTATAGGAAAAGCTAGCCTTCCATGTAGTGAGTTCAGCTCCCCTGAGCCTGACATGATGAAGATGTCAGACGCTGGTATGGTCTTCCACAGGACGAGCTGAGACCCCAGCCTCCTAGTCCTCTCCAGTATGGCACCAGATATGCACAGGAAGCCATCCTGCCCTCCCACAGCAGCCCATCCACCACCTGAACATCCAGTGAGAGACAGTCAGTGCTACAGTGGAGCTGAGGAAGCACCATCTGTGCCCAAATTCCTGACCCACAAAATCATGAGATATAATAAAACAGTTGTTGTTTTAAGCCACTTGGTTTCTGAGTAGTTTACACAGCAATAGATAACCAGAAAAGACATTAAATAAACTCATTGATTCCTTTAGCTAACTTGTGTTCAAATCAGGAGTCAAACTCAGACTGTTTTAACATCAAGGCCTATAATCTTCCCCTAATTTCACAGTGCCTCCAATGAGAGACTAGGATATTTATACTTTGAAATTATTTCATTTTTAAATTTACAAAATGTCAGTCTCTATTATTTTAATATCTGATTTTTGTATAAAATCTGATAGCTTAAAAATGTCACACTTTCTCATAATTTTTTTCATTCTTACAACCATCCATTGAAGTAAATCTTATTATTTCTGTTTTATAAAAGAAAAGGCTACAAACAAATGCAACTCTGTCTCCAACCTGGGTTCTCTGACTCCAAAAGGGACACTCTTATCATTAAATTAAAATACTTTTTCATCTATTCCATACTTAGTCCTTTATAATGAAATTTTTAAAGACAAAATCATCTATCTTCAGTTTGGATTCCAGTGGAGGGCTTAGTGTTATTGCTCTCTTTATGCCAAAATAAAACTTCAGGATGAGAAAGCAGAAATTTATGCCAAGGAAATTAATACCATCACTTTCAGTTCCAATTCTTACTTTAAGTTTTATAGTATCCCATTTACTAAACTTGTCCCTCCCTGCACTAAATAGTTCTATCTTGCTTCTCAGCAAAGACCTACAAAAAGAGTTTCTATCAGCAAAAATGTTCACAAGCCCCTTCAAATGTTAAAGTGATGCAGCTGATGGCCGTGAGCACTGATACTAACATTAAGCTCCACCTTTTCCAATTAAAATGTTACATTCCTCTTTCTGATCGTTATTTTAGACCCTAGCTGATCTCTCATGTTCATTTTTATGACTGGTCCTACTTGCCTAAAAACTATGGACTCCATAAGTGAGCTAAACACTTATAAAGAGCAATAAATATTTCTTTAGAGCTTCACACTACACCTTGCACTCTTTTCAGTGAGTTTTTTTTAAACCAGCCTTTTAAAAGATATCATTAATTGCTTTAAGGCCCTTTCAAAGCTGAGCAAAAGAGCACATTCTAAATAAACCAGAACAAAAATAGGCTCTCATGTACACTGTTATTCATTGTAGACATTGCCTACTGCCCCCTCAAATCCTACGTCATGATGATGGTGTAGGTAACAAACACACTCAGTCTCCATGTACAGTTAAAAATCCAGACAAAACATAAATATTCAGTGTTTAGGGCACTATTTAGGAACTTACTGTGAAGAGCAGATCTAGGAAATATTCAGGTAAAGGAATATGTGGCAGAATCCTGAAAGGGTTAAAAAAAAAAAAAACTGTTAGGCATTATTTCGGGTGATTGACAAGGATGAAAACCCAGAAGTTGTAGAGAATAATCTCCCTAGAATGGGAAGGTCTGCTTAACTGCAGTAAAGTTTCACCCCAAGAGTACAGACCAGGGAGAGGAGAGCAGATATAAAATGCAAGTTGCAAAGCAGCTCTGTGCCTCCTATGATACTGAGCTCACAAATACCTCTTTATCCTGGCAAGATCTGCTGAATTATGTAACATTAATCAGTATTAATTCTTGGGCCTGAGTAATCAACAGTTACTCATCTGTAATTGGAAATTTTCTCCTTAAATTTTCCTTCTTTTTTTTTTTTTATCCTTATTAAGTTTTGGACAACTTCATCTGCCTCAATTAGAAGTATACTTTTTCAAACTGATTTGGACCATGACCAAGCAAATATAGATTTCATTATGGAAACCAAATGTGGATTCCTCTCATTTTTCAAAGACAGCTTCACGGTAATTTCATTAGTGCCCCTAGCCCTGGATGACAAACTTTCTTACATACTTACAAACACAGACATAAGCAAAAAAATTGCGATAAATGGAAATAGACAATGGTGTTGGAAATGTAGATGTTGGCTTCACCTCTTATCTGTTTTTCAGTATTGACATGTTTTTATTGTTATGATAATGTATTTCAAACACAGGTCAGACATCTACAAACTACAAAAATATTCAAATATCTACCTTCCAGTTCTTTGGGTATTAACAGGAAATCTCCACACATTTAGTACTAAAAAAAAAATCTTAAAACTGACTACTGGATAGGAATAAGAAAAATAGAAAATTAAGGTGAAATTAAGGGTGAAAATTAAGACACCATGGGGATTCTCATTAAGAAAAACAAAACACTTTTAAAACCAGAATAAAAATTGTATTGTATTGAACCTATACAAAAAGTGCATCACCATCTCTAATTCAATATTCTCAATTTACTGCTCAGTAAAGGGAGATCGTAAAACACTCATTAACTTGCCTGAAATTAAAAAGCTGGAGTAAAAATCTTAAGACCACTATTCTATATAAGATGGAATTCCCAAGACAAGAAGCTTCTCAAATACAATATATTTAATGTATTATCACTTGCCTTGGTTTCCTCTGGTTTTTGAAACTCTTGAATTGATACTCGACATCTTTTATCTTCTTCCTCATGTTTTATAGACCTTTTTTATTCTCCCTGTGATACATTTTCTCCACCTAATTTAAAGCCTTTTATGTGTGTATTTACACACAGTTCTCATGTTAGAGATGTAATATCTTTTCGATTGTTTTGAAGTTCTTAATTACGCTCTTTTCTAACTTATCGTCTATTGTCTGAAATATCTTTATTTCACCCTTGGGGTGATTCTCGAGTTAGACCATCAACACAGAACCAGTGTCTCCTGGAAAGACACGAGTCGTATTACCTGCCCTAGTTATTACCACTCAGCTTATTCCATTTCGATAGAAGAGAAGTCTCTGCTAGTTCCTGCGTGTCTTTTGCCCTTGTTTTACGTTTTTGTCTCCCCCTACCCCTTTTCTGCCAGGGTAAAACGCCAAGCATCTAATCATTCTGTGCTCAAGTGTAAGTGAAGTAAACGGTCACACTTACAGGCACACAGGAGTTATAATTAGTCAGTTTACACTGATGGTGTCATTCTCTAATGTTTAAGTGTCCATTCTGATTAGCCACCATCATTTTTGTATCAGTAGTGAAGTATTTCGTTATGGCTGACTTAGGACGCATGCCATTCATTTATCTTACAATCTCTTAGTCTGCAACCCTCTTCCACTGTAGGACTTTTCATAAATATTTACATTGTAAGCTTCCTGTGCTTGGCTCATCAAGATAAACTCATTCATCTGATTTCTATTTGCAATAAATGTGTTGAAATATCCTGATAGCCTTCCCCCTACCCTCTTCATGGTTGTAAGCTTAAAAGCTTCTTATCTTTATCATAAATTTAATGGAATCTCAGGCAGAAAGTATATGTTCCACATGGGCTCAATCTGTAGCCTCGAAGTAGAAACTAAAAATTATGTAATAAACTAGAACAAACCACAGCTTGATAGAGATAGGGCAAATTATAAAGTAAAACATGTTCCTGTGCTCAATTATAAAATAAAATACATTATGAAATTCTAATGGTACTTTTATATCTCAGATGTTGTGACAAACGCAACTGGTTAGAAAGAAGTTTATAATACAAGTTATTCCATGACTAGCACAATTTAAGCCAATATCAAATGTGAGAAACATAGTCTCTGCTCACTTTCAAAACTATGATGAGAAGAGAAACCGAATTCTTAACAAAGCTTTAATGCTTACAAACGGAACAAGGACATTATGAATCTAATGAAACTAAAGGTATTTATATATTTAAAAGTAATGGAAATGGAAGATGAAACTAAGGAGATGAGAGAATAACTAGGGAGAAAAAATTGCTAACAGGAAGCACAGAACGAACAAAAGAATTGAAAAGGGAAAATCAAACCACCCACCAGCTGGAGTATGGACTACAGGAGGCGATGGTGAGAGATGAGGCTGGGAAAATAAGTTAGGATCGTGTTGCGGAAGGCTGAGCTTCTCAACCGAAGTTTTTGAGAAACCACAGAAATATATAGATATTTGCCAGATGTTCACGTTCTCTCTGGAACATATTCCTGAAGCATCAAGGTAAGACATTTAATGGTAAGAATTTAAAACATTAGTGGAATATAATGACATTTTTATTTCAATTTTAATGTAAAACATGAAAGAAATATCAGACACTTTAGGTATGGAGCTAGCCACTGCATTCCCTTAAGAATTTTTCTTCACTTTCCTTAGCAGTTGGCGGTATAATGGGAGAAAAATTTAAGAATCATCACTCTAGTTTGATTTTAATGAGTAAACAATATGGATCCAGGGAGTAATATGATCAGAACGGTGCTTCAGTTTGTCTAATCTGGAAGCAAGATAAAAGATGGAGTGAAAATGGGGTAGGTTGGAGGATCTGGCCTTTGGGAGGCTATCACTGGCCCAAGCTAGAAATAATAAAAGTTCAAGTAGAACAGTACCTTACAGACAGGGACAGAAATGTAAAAACAAATTCATTATAGATAAACTCTATCAAACCTGGCATATAACTATGTTGGAGCACTCAGGGAAAAGTGTGGATAATCCATAAGACACTGTGGCACCACTGATGGAAGAGGAAGAGGTTTGTAAAGTTTTGGTTTGGTTTGGAACTCATATTGCATAAGAATTTAATATTGTGGTTTCTTGTGTTTGTAAGACTTATAATCAGAGAAATAAATGAAAGTATCCTTAGGAACATACTTTGTGTTAGCAGAAAGGAGTGGAAATTTCTGTGAGTAAGATCATTCCATCAGTGATCTGCCAATTAACCTCAGAATCAGCAACTCTGAACATTGTAGGAAGAGTAGATGGACACCTAGAGAAGGTGCACAGTTCAGCAGCACATGCTCAGAGTAAAGTTTAAGGTGGGAAGGGGCGTGTAGTGGAGATAATCAGCCCTCCCCTGGGCCTGTAGCAAGGAGCAGGCTTGAAGAGCAGAGTAATAAATCAGAGCTCTCCAGGTCCACTTGTGTACTAAGAGAAGTAAGCCAGAAGAGGAAAGACAAATACCATATGATATCACTTATATGTGGAATCACACACATGAAAAAAAGGCATTAATGAACTGATTTACAAAACAGAGACATACTCATAGACAGAGAAAACAAATTTACAGTTACTGGGGGAAAAGGCAGTGGGGAGGGATAAATTGGAGGTATGGGATATGTAGATATTAACTACTATATAAGAAACAGATAAACAATAAGGTCCTACTGCATAGCATAGGGAACTATATTCAATACACTGTAACGGCCCATAACGAAAAAGAATTTGAAAAGGAATATATATATATATATATATATATATATATATATATATATATATATACACATGTATAACTGGATCACTATGCTGTACATCAGAAATTAACACAACATTGTAGATCAACTATACTTCCATTAAAAAAAATCAGAGCTCTAAAGAAAACTGAATAAATCTGTGAGGTAAAAAAAAATCAAGAAATTATAATATTTACATATAAAGAGAGGTCAATAATGCTTCAATGCAATAATCAAGATATTTAAATCATTATTTAAATATTATTTAAATATTTTAGTTTACTATTTTCCTATACTTATTTCATCTTGGGTATCACTTGTATTAGGGAGAAACTTATATTTATTCAATATCTGAGATATCATTTGAGTAAGACTCTTATTGAATAAACACAGGAATGTATCTTCACTTAAAAACTAATGTGTCAGTGGGATTCAAAGGAAAAAATTTGAAATAAGAGTCAGCAGATCTGGTTTTCATTCTAACCATCTAATTACTAGCTGTGATTTTTGACAAAGTGGATGTTTGCGTTCATTCATTCCTTTAATAATGATTAACTGAGTACCTACTCCCTCCATTCCAAGAGCTGAGAGTTTGTTCTCCATTAATAAAAGCAAATATTCCTGCTTCCATGGAGATTATATCCTGGCAGAAGGATACAGAAATAAAAAGTGAACATAATATATAAGCAAATTTAACATGTTAGACCATGATATCTGCTGTGGAAAAAATTAAGGGTAGAGCAAAGCAAAGAAAATACTAAGTCCAGGGTTGGGAGAAGCGTCAATATTTAGAATGGTCAGGACAGGTGTTATTTCAAAGATGATATCCGAGCAGAAACTTGAAGAAATTAGCGATGAGAATAACTGGGAGGGGTGTGTGTGTGTCTGTGTGTGTGGGTGTGTTCCCAGGGGAGGAGGGGAAGCTATTTTCTTATTACCCATAGGGCCTAGCTTAGCATCACAGAGATAATCAAATTCTAATACATATTGATTTAGTATATATATACATATAGATCATTTAATTAGTCTCTCTATGCCTCAATTTTCTCGTCTACAAAATGAAAAAACTGAACCAGATCCAGAGTTCTCTAAGTCAGAATAGCAAGGATTAAGAGATGATGGTATTCAAGAGAATATGCATAAAGTCCCTGACACAGGAAGCACTTAGGCCCATTCATAAAACAGAGGAAAGGCCAGTTTTGCTGATACAGGAAGAGCGTGGAAGAATATTGTGTAAGACAAGATTGGAATGGAAATGAGGTCCAAATCAGTGTTTTGCAACATTAGTTGGTGATGAATTCAAACTATCAAGTAAACATTTACATTAAAAAAAAAATTGAATACATTGGATAAAAAGATAAAATAATATACATAGGAAAGGTAAATTTTGTTTTCTGAAGCATCTGTTTCACATATATGTGTTGGTGTTTGTGCACATAATTGGTCACCACATAAAGATTTCTTTCAGGGAATATAATCAAAAAAGTTTGATAGAGATCATGTGGGGGCCTTAAAAATGACATTAAATTTTAGAAAGCATAACACAAGAGAGATGCGTAGACCCATTCAGGGTAGCTAAAGAAAGCAGATCTTGAAGTTGCAGGTAGCTGCATTTATGCACACCATAAGGAAGAATTTCCTAACAGCTCCATCAGTTCAATCGCGCAATTAGCTTTCCATCACTGAAGGCTGGATGGTGATGTCAGAGATGCTATAGAAGGGTTCCTGCCTACCTTTGGGATGTGGACCTGAAAAAGGAAGGCTTTGCTCCAGGGCTTGCAGCATAAACTGATGCATGATTTCCCTATCAGGAAGCTTGCAGTTAGATTTAGTTTTAAATCATGCACATAAAAAATAACAGTAAACAACCAGCAGAAGATATAAAAAAGAGTGATACAGATGCTAAAAGTTCAAAGGCAGGTAAGATCACTCTGAGTGAGGGTGAACTAAGGAAAGCTTGAAAAGAAAAAGGGAGTTTTAGCTGAAGCCTGAAATGGAAATGGCCGTGCATGGTTGGAAAAAAGAGTTCCCATCAGGAGGAGACAAATGTGCATGATTCAGATAAGAAGGTGCAACCCACTTGGTGACTGTAGATAAACCCATTCGGCAGACCCTACTGAGGACAAGGACCTGACAGAGGCCTGGCAGGTTATAAATCAGGAAGTCAAAATTGAGTCAGATTCTGTTGGACTTTATCTTGAAGTACTGATCAGATAAAAGAATTGGTTTAGGAAAATTATTTGGGCAGATGTGTCCATTGACATTAGAGAGACTGTAAGAGAAAATTGAACATACATGTAAAGTGTGTCAGTCAAGGTGTAGCCAGGTATAAAGGTTCTATTATACCTGGAATGTAACAGAAAACACTCCAGGTATTTCAATCAAGAAAGAAACAAATACAGTGGATTAGTTATTTTTAAAACTCCTGAAAAGGCTGCAGGAGTGAAGCTGAAAAAAAGAAAAAAATACCGTGGCTTAAACTCTCTAGTTGACTTCTGGCTTTCACAGGGTTGAGCACTTCAGGAACTGGAAGTAACCTAAACCTGTGATCAGAGCTGCTTACAGCTCCCAGGAGAGTGATTCACAGGGCGGCAACCAGAGGCCATAAGAAGCTTCCCATCTGTCAAGGCCCACACATCTGCCTCCTGCAGATAAAGGAGCAATGATTTGGCTTCGGCTTCATTTCTTCTGCCTTTCAAGTCTCACTCTAGTTTTTTTCTTTTCTAGTTTCTTTATGGTGAAGCTGAAAGCTGAACATTGCTGGTAAAGGATGCTGAGAAGTGTATCCATAGACTTCCAGGTCCATTACCCAGAAGAGAGCATAGTAGGGGGTAGAAACGAATGCTTGCTAAAAACGCATACACACATACACGCGGTCCCTGGTCCTGCAGATGCATCAACTCTCCATTCCTTCTTTAAAGTCTCCTCACATCTCTCTTCTCTTCCCCTATCCCACAGTCAACAGTGTTTTTAATCTAGACTTTGAATAGAAATTCTTTCTCTCACCCGTCATGAAAACTCCCATGTTCCTTCTTAGGCAGGAGTAGATTAATTTTTCTCTGCATTCTTTTCTTTTCTTAGGCAATAAACATAGAAAACTCTAATAATAGGATGTGGAAGAAAAAGAGGGAAAAGGAAATTTCAGGGGAAAATCTGAATACTATTTCAAAATAGTTCATCCTACCACAAGTTAAGCATCTCTCCCTTTCCTCCTCACGTGTCTACATCTAATAGTCAAGTGAAAATTTTTTTAAATTTTAAAAGGAGAAAACACAATAAGTTCATCTACTTCCATCTCATCCACTGAAGACTAGATATAGTAATGTCTCAATATATACATTATTGTCTCATACACACTTCTTACAGTATCTTAAAAAGAAACCTACATAAATGCTACTTAATGTTCCTCAGAGCAGCAAACACAAGCAAGTCATAACCATTTAACTCAGAAATTCTTAAAAAGCACTCCAACATTGAAACGATCACTGCTTAAAATCTGTGTTATTAAGCTTTGCTCACGTGACAAGTGACATGTGTCTAAGTCAGAAGTTACTTAGCAATTATTTCTCATTGTTCTAATAGGCATGCAAACAGCCAGCTAAGATTTCTTTTCAGGGATGATTCCATGAAGCCTGACTGGCAAATGAGAGCTTTCTCATCACTCAATCATTCGGTAAAGAGTGGCTATTTTCTATATAATCAATTCCGTCAGCCATTATGATGGTCAATAGCCCAGCAGTTCATTCAGCAGTAATCAGATTCATTTGTCTCCGGCATTGAAATAATTAGGTTTTTTTTCAACGTTTCAGTTCATATAGTAATTAAATTCCACATCTAAGTGATACGAAATTAAAATTTTATCATAAGAAAATAAAATGAGATTCTAAGCCAAATACATGAAATTTATTTTTAATTTCTTATTCCTTAAAAATAGAGGTTATCACTTCAATAAACTGCATCAGGATAAATTTAATCTACATATAATCTGCAAAGAATGTAGTATTTGATATGTCACATGAGTGAATTGAATAATCAAACAAAAATGACTAATTACCAATAAAGACATTATATATTAGGAGTGTCTGAATTTGGGATGGAAACCAAGTAAAATACACCCTCAGATAAAGCCATTTTTTTATCCTTAGACATTTTTTTCTACCTAAAAAATACAGATTTAGAAAGGAATGAGTTGAAATTTCAATGTGAATATTATACTTTTTTTGTGTATTAATTTTTTATTGAAGTATAGTCAGTTTACAATGTTGTGCCAATGTCTGGTGTACAGCATAATGCTCCAGTCATACATGATCATACGTATACTCATTTTCATATTCTTTTTCACCATAAGTTACTACAATATATTGAATATAATTCCCTGTGCTATACAGTATGAAGTTGTTGTTTATCAGTTTTATATATATTAGTCAGTATCTGCAAATCTCGAATTCCCAATTTATCCCTTTTTAATTTAAGTAAATAATGCTGCTTGAATAATCATGTACTCATGTGGTAAAAAGATAAAGCAAATGAAAAAAGAAGTTTCTGCTTTACGGTGAATAATTTAAAGGAGGAAAAAAATCGTAGAATCATACTGAAAGTTTAAACCAATGTAATACAATCATTGGAAGTATAGAAAGGCTTCCTGCCATGCCATATGTTACTGATGCAAAAGATGGATGATGATTAAAGATAATCATTCATGAAGACTGCAATTGATGCATTTATTAAGGGAAAACTACAATCTGAAACCAATTCAAAGTGCAACCAATTTCACCTGCTCCTGAATTTTTTATTCACCTTATGGATGTCATTTTTTAAACTGGTTGCTTGGCATTGCTCTCAGATTTTCACCTTAATTTTACTTTAAAAAACTTTAGGCTGGTATTAACCTTGTATTCCAGATCAAAGTCACTAATGTTTTGACTATTTCAAAAAAAAAAAATTTTTTTTCCATGGTGTGGTATTAATCATAGCTACTCCAGTATCAAGAGACTAAAGTCACAGTAAATGAGATGAGTGTCACAAAGCTGCACTGAGATGGTCTGTAATAGTTCCCATCCCCCAAGTAATTCCTTATCTAATGTTATTGTTACTGAAGAGGTCATACACTGATAAGAAGTCTTCCAAAGGCTTAGCATCAACATATAAAATTTAATAATAAATGAGACATCAAAACACACGGAGATAATAACATATTTAAATGCCATTATAATGAACTCCAACACAGTTTGAAATTAAAAGACCACTGAATATAAAAATAAAACTTTTTCATATGTGTATCTAGCCTAAGAGCCTCTCTATCCTCAGGGGGGTGGCAGACTGTGACTCTTGATACGTAGCAGCTGGAATTCCATTTGCAAAGTTACATTCATGTAATTGTCTGGACAGTCAGTAAAGATTGTTTTTACCCTACACATGGCTTTTTATTTCTTCCTTATCTGTTACCTTAAATTAACATTTCTCTGTCTCTTAAGAAACTATCTGCAGAATTGTTACCAGGCATATGCCAAATTGGACCATCCTACATAGATTTAAATTTATTCTCATTGAAATACAACTATCAAATGCAATGTTACTAAATTCCTACACGTGGAGCCGTCTGGCACTCTCTAGAGTCATAAAACTCCCACCCCTGGGCTTTCTGTGTGCCAGGAGGCTATTGACACCTCAACCCCCACTCCTCACTGCCGTTCACTCCGCATACCTGCATTACTACAAGATAAAAGAATCCTCTCTTGTTGTGTGTTTACCCTAACAAAACTCATCGCCCCAGGAAACAGCCCATCTCACAACACTCTAGGGGAAAAGGCCTGGAATCCTGCCTTTATCAAGTTACAAACCCTATTATTCAGAGTGGTTCCTGACAGATCTTACAATCAATCAGGCAGCTGTGCATGAATTGATCATGTAGCCCCCTACTCCTCATGTGCACAGACCCTCACACCAAATAAAAGGCCCTGAACGTCCTCCCCAGCGTTCACCAGGCACCTCTTGTCTGTGTGGCCCGCTGTTGTCTGCAGCAGCGTATCTACTAAACCTCCACTTTGTTCTTAAGTCCTCGTGGTCTTTGGTTCTTGGTAAATTCTTTTACCAACCCGCACACCATCACGGCACAACATTGAGCACAACTTCTAACACTCTTCCAATTCATTTTTGCTAGAGCTTTTCTCATCAGCCCTCATCTGAAATCTGAAGCCCTTCCTTCAGATAATGTCAACTCTTTGCAAATAAAAAGGGTTGGGGGTGGGAGAAGTTTCATCCATGTAACTGCCATTCTTGCCCTAAAAAATATTGATTACCATAATTTCAAATGATGAACTGTGTGCCATTTAATGTTTGTCACTAAGCACATTTTGACAAATTCCATTGAAGATATAACTAAAGCTTCTAACTGACGCAGGAAAACAAATGTGGAGCATGAGAAGAGCTGTGTCCCAGGCTTGTTGAGCCCCTGGTACGTGCCCCGCCAAGTATGGGTCCTTGGCTTCGCACAGGAAAGAATTCAAGAGTGAGCCACAGTTGAGATTTATTTAGAGAGATATTGCATACAGCGTAAGGCAAGAGAAAGGTAAGGAAATAGATGTGGGAATTGGGTGCTCAGGTTAAAGTAAAAGTAGGTACACATTCCATAGACAGAGCGCGGGCTGTCTCCAAAGAGGAGGGAGCGAAAAGGGCCACTAGACAAGGTGTTGCCAGTTTTTATGGGCTTAGTACCTTCACATGCCTAAAGGTGGAATCATTCCAACTGCCCTGGGGAAGGAGCTGGGATTCCCAGGGATTGGGCCACTGCCCAATCTTTGGCCTTTTGCAGTTAGCCTTGGGGCTGTCATGGCGCCTGCGGGCATGTTACTTATCATGCTGTTACAATGAGCATATAATGAAGCCCAAGGTCTACTAGAAGTCAAACTTCTTAATCCTCAAGGCCAACTAGGAGGTGAATCTTCCACCATTTTGGTGTTAAATTGCTGTCATTCCTTGAGTGGCTGTGCCCTGCCACCTTCCATCCTGTCTCATAACTAATCCAAGGTCTGGAAAGCTGCTTTTCAATGAGCATTACACATTTTTTTTAACTAATTTACTATTAGTATTTTGAGAACTAGAGACCCAAATTCTGCTAGCAGCTGAGTATTCAGCACATAGCTCTGCAATGCAGTGAAGCTATTTTAAAAATAGATTTGTATAAGCAGGTTACTATATCCTTCTATGACAGAACTACAAGGACTTTATTTGTAAAACCTCTAACAAAGTTTCTTACCACTTGTTGACCAGCAGAGTAGAAACACTGAAGACAAAAGTAAGCCTTATATTTGAAGAGGGCTGTGATGTATGTAGTGTGTATAGGAGAAAATAAAGCTTATTTTGGATGTTAAATATTACATAAGGTACAGGCATGTATGATTTACTACTAAATGAAACAGAAATGTGTATTCCACAGATAAGATCTCTGTCCACTTTTCACTTGGCCATCCACACCTCAGATTTTAGGGAAGAGGTACCAAGTGTCATCCATACAGGGAGTTACTAAAAAGTTCTGAAATAGATACATTTTTAGAAAGATCACTCAGGCAACCATGTAGAGGATAGAACTGAAGGAGTGAGCATAGAATTAGAGAGACCAATTAAAGAGCTGTAGTTACAGCCTCAAGTAGGATGTTGAGGGCTGAACCAAAACAGAGGTGGGAATTATAATTGTAAAAAAAAAAAAATTATTCAAGTAAAACCCACAGGGCTTTAATAATTTATTAGTGAACAAGAAAGAAAGGTTCAAAGAATGGCTATGATTTTACTACTTTGCAATAATAAATATTGACAGCATTTACTAAACTGAGAAATGCAGAAAGAGAACATAATTGGGATAAAGAAAAATGGTTCTATTTTAGACATATCATCCAAGTTGCCATGATGAGAGTTCAAAGAGAGAAAGTTTTAGAGGTCATTGAAGTTAAAATGGTAGTTGAAGGACCATTTTTTAGGTTTAGGAGACAGTTCTCCATGAGTCTCTCATGTCTTATCTTGAAAGCAGATGCACTGATGGTCTTTGTTCTGGGCTATCTTTTCAAGGATGTTTGTGTAGTTAATAAGCTTAGAAGATGGAGTTAGTGTCTCCCTCCAGAACATGGGGAAGTTTAGTTCCGGCCCAGAATAACAAAGATAATGTCTTCCTGCAGGGTGAAGATCAGACAGACTTAGAGTCCATTACACAATATCTTGCTTCTCTAAGCTCAGAATTCCTCTTCTATAGTGCAACTCACAGAGTGGCCTTCTTTGTGTCCCTTTGTGGGAATCAGAGCTCAGAGAATAGTGCAAATGCTGATTCTCTGGCCACTGCTAGTGTTAAGTAAAAAGACTCCTAGTCTCTAACCCAAGAGTTATATGAAACTGTGGCAGGTTAACTTGCAAGGAAAGGAAACTGTTGAGGTTTTCCAGGTGTCAGGAACTGTGAAGGGTTCATGTATGGGTTAAAAATGAAAGGAATTGCCTCATGATATTGAAATAGAGCTTCATAACCCAGAGAGAAGAGAATTTTCAAGAAGGAAATTTTCAATCATGCAGAGATGTCCAGTAAGATGAGGCCTTCAAAAGGTCAACTCAATTTGGTACCATCAACAAGAACACTTTCAGGGTGAGAGAGGATGCCAGAACAGTGTCCAGTGGACGACGGAATAATCTTTAGGGAAGGACAGAGTGAGAGCAGACTGAAACATCTATTCTAAAAACTTTGGTTTCAAATAGAAGTTTGATCTTGAAGAGAAGCAAACATTTAGAGGTGTAGACTGAAGAGAGGGCAAAATTAATCTAAAAAAAAGGATTTTTGTTGTGTATCATTTTATTTTTTAATTGAGAGGGAAAATAAAAGAGAAAATCTAGTACTCTGATGAAAAGAGAAAGACTAAAGGTTGGGAGGAAGGAGAAATGAAACAGAACAAGAATTAAAATCCAGTGAATGCTGAAATGAAAAAAAATGTTTTAATCTACTCAGCAACTCCTTAGGTGTGAAGAAAGAGTCGATCACAAATGAACTCTGAATAGACTGCTGGCTGAGGACACAGCCAGTCATACAAAAGAGAAGTGGGAAATTATTTGGAATAGCAATGTTTAGAGAACATTATTGGAGACAATAAACAATAATAACTGAAGTTTTATGATTCAGGAATCCACATTTCTCAAGTATGAACGAAAAGAAATGAAATCAAGTGTGTGTTGTTTTTCTAGGGCTGCCGGGCAGGTGCTTAAACAACAGGAATGTATTGTCTCATGGCTCTGGGGGCTGGAAGTCCTGGATCAACATGTAGGTAGGGTTGGTTCTTTCTGAGGGCTGGGAGGGAAAATCTGCTGAATGTGTCTCCCTTCGCTCCCGGCAGTCTGCTGACAATCAGCATTGCTTGACTTGTAGAAGCATCGTCCTGATTGTCTTTATCTTCACAAGCTGTTCTCCCCATGTGCATGTCTGTGTCCAAATTTCCCCTTTCTATATGGACACAGGTCATACTGCATTGAGGTCCCCCCTAAAGACCTCACCCTAACTTGACTTCGTCTGCAAAGACTCTATTTTCACAGAAGGTCACCTTATGAAGTCCTAGTGGTTAGGCTTTCAACATCTTTTGGGGGAACACAGTTCAATCCATAACAAAGTTTCTACTCATCTTTCCAAGAAGTCTTCTCTCACCAGCTCAGATATCTCTCTATATGGCTTAAAAGTGATACCAACACGTGCTGAGGTGAGTACCTACAAGGAGCCCTTCATACTGTCTGCATGAAACACAGCTCACTAAGCATCTTCCATGCCTCTATATGTGTTTGCTAAGGCTGCCATAACAAACAATCACAGATAGTGACTTAAACAATAGAAATTTATTTTCTCACAGTTAAGGAGGCCAGAAGTCCAAGATCAAGGTGCCAGCAGATATGGTTTCTCCCAAGTCCCCTCCTTGGCTTGTAGATGGCCCCCTTCTTGCTGCCTCTTCACAGTCGTCTCTGTGTGTGTGAACTGCCCTGGTATCTGTATGTCCAAAGTCCCTTTCCTTTTAAGAACATGTCAAATTAGATTAGGACCCACCCTAACATCCTCATTTTAGTTACTTCTTTAAAGACTCTATCTCTAAATAATGTCACATTCTGAGGTACTGGAGGTTAGAGCTTCAGCTTATAACTTTGGAGGAAACATAATTCAGCCCATGACAGCCCCCTAAGTTATACTTCACAGAAAATGTGGTACAAGAATCCACCCATATTTCTTTTTAGGCAATGGCAGGGATTTTATTCTTCTCCCTACATGATTTTCTCTGTCCCCATTTCAAGGTCCTTCCACAAAGTTGTTATGAGATCTCTTATTCGTGGAGGAAGTGGAATGGGCTCTCTCATCAGTTACCAGTCCCTAGAGAGGGACATTCAAACCTATAGCATCATATGAGAAAAAACACACAGAAATAAAATATTCAAATGTAAATTAAACAATGTCACATTTTCTCTTATTGTGGCTTAAAAATAAGATTAAAAAAAACATGTAATTGAAAGAAAGAAAATTGTTAGAGCCTCTCTTAGAATTAAACAATTTCTGGTCTGAAAATCTTAGTTTACAGGAAAAGAAATGTTGCATATTTATGAAAGAAGATTGGAAATCGAGCACATAATTTCCTAGCTTTTTAATAACCTGAAATAAAATACATAACCTTATATTTCACAGAAAATGTAATTTAGCAGCATGAATCATGAGTAGAGGGCATGAAAAAAAGAAATTTCAAGTTTCCAAGTTAATTTAACTCTAACTCAGTTTTAGAGTCAGCAATCAATACCAAAATCCTCCATAACCTCCCTAACAAAATTTGCTATAGATTTATATGGTGGGTGGTCACTGAAATGTAACAAATATTTGCCTTTCAAATTTTCCGATGAAGTAGCTAAACTGGATTAGGTTGCTTCTGCTAAACAGCAGTGCATCATTAACAATGTGAGTTTCTTCCTTCTCAAATGTGCCATCACAGCATTCATGTTAAAAGTTTTTTTAATGCATTTCTTAATACCCTCAAATAATTATTCAAAACTTCACTTGAGCTTTTGTTGCCAAGAAAAACGAAAGTGCCTTAGTGTCTCATGTTTTATCAAAATTGTCTCCAATATCGCATTCAACGAGTACCTCTGAATGATGAATGATCCCTAGCTTTGCTAAAACAATGGTGTTTTCCTCCTGAACTTCTTAAAAATTTTAATGTAATGTCTGTCTGCCTGCTTCTGTACTTAGGCTTCATCAGCAACTTGACTGCAATCTCGAGGAGTGCAATGCTTTGCTTAAAATCTTTCACTTCTTATTAAATAACACTCCACTAATCATCTTATCAGGAAAGAAATAACACTACTGACACAAAATTTCAAGTCTCCAAATACCTATGGCATTCTCAATTCTCAAAATTCCTTGAGAGAACTATGTGCATAGAGGTCCATGCCTTTTGTGCATTCATTAATCATTAAATTTACTCATTTATCATATAATTTTTAGAGTGTTATGAGCCAAGTATTTTATTAGAGCTTGAAGATGAGAAGGTGAAAGAGAAGGTCTATGTCCTCAGGTGGTTTACAGTGTTTCATAAGGCCGATTTCAATGCAGGGCTGTGGATTGAATCAGAAACTGGGCATGACTGGCTATACAGAGAAGCTGGAGGTGTGTGCGTACATCGTGTGTGTGTGCCCTTGTGTTCAAAGAGCACGATATGGTAAGATAATCATATAGTGGGTACAAGCATCAATCCTCCCCATGGAACCTAATCATAAAACCCATCCTTCAATTGGTAGTAGCAACCACCATTTTCAAAAGCATGAGCTGTATCTGATTCACAAATGACTTCGTCCACCCAACACACAACAATGGGGTAACTGCTAGCACCACATACACCAATCATTTGACATCATGATTCCATTTGTGTTAACAGCAATATTCTTGTTGAATCTCCTTTCACTTAACTTAATTAACTATAAACTATTACTGAAATATTAATAAGGCAGACACTCATTACATATTTTTAATTTAGATTCATTTTTATTAATTTTATCAAAAATTGTCAAATACCTAGCTAGTGTCAGGCATTGTATTAGGCACTGAGAATAAATTAGTAAGTGAAAACTGACAGAGACCCAGCATTCTTGGAGCTCTCATGGGAGAGATGGGGATTATTTAAGTCTAACACAATTTAAAATAAATTATAATTGTGATAAGTGCTAATGCAGAAAGGAACATCTGACCCAGGGCAGCAGGCCAGTGAAAGACTCTTAGGAAAAATGAAGATTGATTTATAGTCTCAGAGAACAGTAGAAGCATGAGGTGAAGGAGAGCTTGAGTGTAAAAGGGGGAGATCGTCCAGAAAGAGGGAACGACCTTTAATGAGAAGCAGCTGATCACATGAGCAATATAGTAGACAGAGAATAGAAAGCAGGAGTGAGAAATGTGAAAAAAATGAGATGCAAAGGAGGATGATGAATACCAGGCAATGCTTGGACCTGGAGGCCATGTTCAAATGTTTGGCCTTTATCTTAAGAGCAATGGGAATTCATTAAGGGTTTTTTTTTTAAACTAGGTATTTTATTGAGGTATGACTGACATACAAAAACCCGTATAATTAAAGTATAAAATTTGATGAGTTTAGTGACAGCTATACACCCATGACACCATCACTACAATCAATGCCATAAACTTATTGATTACCTCCATAAGTTTCCTCCTTACCTCTTTGTGTTTTTTTGTGATAAGAACACTCAACAGAAGATCTATCTCTTAGCAAACTTTTAAGCACAAGACAGTACTGTTAACTACAAGCACTATAATGTACAATTCATCTCTAGGACTTACTCATCTTGCGTAACTGAAACTTAGTACCCTGTGACCAGCACCTCCCTGTGCCCCTTCCCCCCAGGCCCTGGCAGCTACCCTTCTACTCTGCTTCCTTGGGTTTGACTATTTTACATTCCTCATGCAAGTGCAATTATGTAGTATTTGTCCTTCTGTGGTTGGCTTATTTCACTTAGCATAATGTCCTTCAGGATCATCTATATTGTCACAAATGGCAGGATTTCCAGAAATGACTCTGCTTCTTCAAGTGTTTTTTAAAGTAATATTCTTTACATAATTCCTTGATTGTATAAAAAAGAACTATTTGAATGTTTACAAATTACAAATCTCCTAAATATATTTTAATTCTCTTTCATATTTAACCAATCAAAACCTAAAATCATCACGAAATTTTAATTTGCTTGAAAATAGTTGTGGTTACTGTTATTTTTTTCTCAAATAGTATGAGCCTAGGTGGGATTCTTATAAACACACCTATGTTTACCCCCAAGGGCACACAATCGATTCTCTCTCACTTTTCCCAGAGAAATATCTGTATACAAATAGGAACAGTCTATTTTAAATTAATTAATGTCATGCTGTTCGTCTTCAATGTATCTTCAGTAAATAGATGGAAGGAAAGGGTAGCAGTAAACTGTGGCAAGTATGCCTACGGAATCCTAATTACAAAGTGTGTCCCCCCGCTGAAACATCCTTCCAGCACGTTCAGCTATCTTCTCTGCCCCCTCCTCTCTGAACTCTGAGTCCATGAGCAGCTCTTCTATACTGATTCTGTTACTTTGCTCCTCAGGGCTTCATGAAGGGTAAACACAGCTGGACTGTCAGCAAAGGTCTAATCTGGAAACCATCTCTATCATCGCTCTTGGAAACTTTTTTGGATCCACGCTAATTCCCGTCTTCAGTTCTTTGAAAGGATTCAGTTTTAGGGAACTTTCATCAAACCAGCCATATCCTGCTATTTTTGTCACTTTTTTTTAATGTTTTTCTGAAAATGTAATTATAATTCCATCCATCGTAAGGTAGTTTTGTTTTTCACAAAATCAGAAGAAATGACGGTTTTCTATAGAGGTCCTTTGTGTCTTCTGGAGGACGATTTTCCTTTTAAAGAATACTTTTTCTGCATTAAAATTAACATGCCAACCCCCAAGCTGAGATCAGCTTCTGGGCTGCTGCTTGTTATTTTCGAACGTGTAAGCTTTGCGCTACAAGTTTCCCCTGCTGTCCGAAAGCAGAGCGTTCCTATGAAACCTTTCATAAGCCGAAATGGCCTAAAAGAAAGAAGCAATTACCTTAGGATACATTTTGCTAACGGATGCACAAAATAAATCAAGATAAAGTACAAGTGCTCACAGACACATTTCAAAGCTATGGTGCTTCATGCTGAGACGCTGCATGTCGTTCCCAGGGAAGCAGCTTGATGGCGCCACTCACTGCTCAGGATGCACACTGCCTCTATAATGGCTGGCTACAAAACAAAGGCTGAAAGCTATTTTCGCTTTCCTTCTTTTTCATAAAAGCAAAAATCCTCTTAAAATTTCTTTCAGTTAGTGAAAAGAGGTACTAATGTAGGTCTTTCATAAAAGCAAAGTGGTATAAAGCAAACTTTGGAAAAGTGTGGCATACCTGTATTTGGTGAGTTTTCTTTGTCACTGAACTCATACTCTATCACGTTTATGGTCTGGTGATTCTTCCTTTTTTTTAATATTCTTCCTCTGTTTTCCTGTTGCTCCAATGCCAACTTAACCTGATTCATCTTCTATCAACACTCAATCCAGGGATTATGTCAATTACAAACAACACACTGTCACATGGAGTGTTGTTTCATGAGTCTATAACCAATGACTTCTTTTAATCATTATTTTCTGCTAAACACAGTATTTTCATCATTTTCATTGTTTCAGATATCGGGCTTGTGTAAATACTGAGAACCAATGGAACAGAATCACCTCTATCCTGGGTCTTGACAAGCTTTGACATAGTTAGCATAGTTTAGTATGCCATTCAAAATCTACATCTTGCAGGTGTTTATATCTTCACTGATGCCTACTCTGCATTCATTTCCATTGTCATTATCATGTTGGGAGTATGATACCAGAGACAGAAAGAGGGCTGCCATTACATTACCCCTGCAGACAGAATGCCCAGGTCATTCGAATCCAGAACTTTTCTGTACTTAGATTGCCATGATCATGTTCTGTAAAATCACTACTCGCCCAGTAAGTTCTGCTACCACAGAACAGCTAAAGACTTTGGGGAAGTAGCAAGTAGCAAGTAGGATGTCAGTGGCTATTTTCCTAAACTAGGCTGTTATATTACACAGCTATAATGAGGCCAAATTAATAATGACATAGTCACAAGCCATTAAAAAAATGGAAGAAAATTCTGTAGAATTTGCTTTTGGCATTGATGTTGCTATTCTATTAGAACAACTTCTCTGTCACATCACCATTGTTTTGGTTTTCCACCTCTCTGTTTCTCTTTCTCTGTGTGTATATATATACACATACACACACACATATATCATGTATACATATACTTTCATCACAGGTAGATATAAATTACATATGATATATATATCATGTGTATGATAAGATATATATGCATGATTTGATACATAATATCACAAATTATACATATTTGTCATGTATATGATATTGTATCACATGTGTGTATATGTGTGGTAGGACGTGTGATGTACAGCAACAGAAAGACAGAGAGAGAAAAATGATAGACACATCTGTGAGGAAGATGTGCAGCTGTGGGTACAGTTATCCTGGTGAGAGCTGGTATGCGGATGCTTTCTTCTTTGTGCTTTTCAGTCCTCAGAAGTGCAAGAACTCTGCAAAGCAATCTATTACTTCCTGCACAATTCATTACCTACTCTTTGTATGTGTCACTCTACTTCTTTCAAAGGAAGCCAAAAAAAAAGTTGTTCAAAATAAATATTAAGAAATAGGTAGATATAGACAATTAGATTTTTCTATTTATCTCCGAAAATATGCTACTGTTGACCTGCCTTTGTAATACTACTTGAGGGTCCTGATATCATCAATGGACAAATGGAAGTTCAGCTCTAAAGCAGTCATCTCATTTGCAGTGAAGTCACTGTAAAATTTTGGTCCTTCCAGCCACTAGAAATTAATGTATCAGACCAGGTCAGCATTTTAATGAAAACCAAACAAAACTATTTTGGCTACTTTGGACACTGGCAATTCTATATGCAACAAAATGTCTTCTGAGGTCAATGCAGAATTGCAATGTCAGCATTACAACAAACAGTACCTCAGGTCAGCAGTGCCAACATCAGTGATGTAAAGATCCTGTGGTTCTTTGGCAAGAGAAAAAATATTTCCCCTTTCTTATTCACCAAATTTTATATTATCTTATGACATCTTTTCTCTTCCAGTATATTTAGCTGTTCATAATAGTCTTCACTCCCTTTCCTAAACTTTTGGGCAGAGTTGTTCTGAGGCAGCTAGCACATTTAACTCCTTCAGAGCAGGTCTTCTCTCGCTTTCACCATTGATAGACTATGTCATTTCCATATCAGATATATAATGCATAAAGAGCTTGGGCTTGAAAACTGCTATATCAACCACGAAAATCAATATTTAACTTGAGTTGCATGCAGTGTGCCTAATGAGAAATTTAATATTCTCTGCAGTATTTTTATTTCCTCAATGTTTGAAAATCTATCTAAACATGGATTAAAGAAAGAAAAATATATTTGTGAGGGTCTAGAAGTTTGATTCCCTTAGCTTAAATTTGTTGATCAGAGAAATCCGGTTGAAAATCATGTTAATGAAATCAAAAGTGACAAATTTAATTCACAGGTTTCAAGGAGCATCTTTCAAAATACTGGCCAGAAATGTTTCCCTCATTGCAGACAATGGCGGCAAAAGAGCCTGATATCGGGGACAACTAAATCTGTGCCAAAGGGGAAAGGTGAACCAGTGTTAGTCAAAAGATGCCAATATGTGTGCACAGAAGCACACGGAGACACAACATGCTTTAAACCCTGCCCACCCTTCCTCGCAAGTCTTTTATATCTATGGTAAGGATTTCTAACAAAATCGTGGTGATTTCAGATTCAGTTAGTATTTCTAACAAAGCACAAACTTAGTTCTTTTAACAAAGGAACTGCCCAAATATTTTATATACCAAAAGAAGAGACCAGTCTACAAAACACAGCATTGTGAGTTGAAAGGTACTAGCCTAGAAATCAGAATCCCTGCATTCTAGCCCAACCAGCTTTCCATTAACCAGCTGTGGGCTAGCTACGTTTCACCTATGTGGAGCCTAGTTTCCTTATCCATGAAATGAAGATGCTGGAAACAAGAATCCTTAGGGCTTTTTTTAATAACACCCTATAAAATGAATCACTACTATCAGACAACTTACATGCCTGCCCTACTGACTGTCACCATCCTCCTGTGGATAAATGAACATTAGCCTTCAGCATGCACAAGTACCAGGATTTCTACAGGTCATTTTAGTAATGAGCTTCTCCTGGAAAAGTTCACTTTATTCCTGGGAGCAACTTAAACACTGAACATACAATCCTTCCTGCCAAACTAACTTCTAGAAAAGCTGAGAATGAGAGAATGGCTAACATGTTTTTTCCTACCTTTAGAATCATCAACTTTATCATATCTATACCAGATGCTCTATAATATATTCTTGGACTCTCAAGTACACATTTTTATGCATATTTGATTCTAGTTTATTTTCCTGTTTTTCATAAGTTATTTTCAAAATTAACAAACATTTGAAAATAACAAAAAGGCCTTGCTTAACTTACTAACACGCATGATTCTTTTTAAGCCCCAAGAGTTAGAGGTAAGCCAAATGATTTATTTTCTTCATCAACAGCAAACTTTTTATCTTCCTATCTTTCTGCCTAGAGCATTAAATATTTAAGAAACTGTTAACAAGAAGTCTTTACTAAATCACTAAACTCACTAAATCACTGAAGCCAGAGGAACCAAACATTTCTTAGTCTCGGCCAGATTTATAATTTGCAAATTCGTGCTAAAAGCATTTTGCTTGGCACTTTCGTGTAAGTTCTAAAATACTCTTCAATTGCACTTTTAAAGTCTAGCATGTCAGTCTTTGGTTTCAAACAATTTGACATTGCCCCTCCAAGACGCCTTTAAAAATAGCACCATCAAATTAGATAGGAACACAAAGATGAAACCCTTTGACTGAGTCTGGAACTATGTCATGTAAAATGTCCAATATTTATTCTATTGTATAGGGGGAAAAGACAAAGCGGTACCTAACCCTTTAGTCAAACCTTAATTTGAAAGCAAGTTATTTAAGCTCATAGACACATTTTAATTCTGAGTCACTAGGACCATTAATAAATGGATATAATTTTACACCAACTTCCAAAACTTATCTTTCTGCTTTCATAACATGTTTCTACTGGAGCAACTCTAAGACTCTTAGGATAACCTAATAAGCACCTCAAACTCCAGGTCTCCAGGAAGAGATAACAGGGAGAGAAAGCTGGACCTGGCTCCCCTTCAGCCCATCCAGCTCTCCTGCCCTCCTGGGCACACTCCTGATCTTTTCCTTCTTCCTGTGATGCAGCTCCGCCTTCCAGCTTCACCCTCTCTGCCCCGTCCTCAAAATGTCCTTTAGATCTTCATTCATTCCAAGTGCTTTGGGAGCCTAAAGTTGAGGCGCTGACTACAGAAGCCATACCACATTGCGGCAGATGTGTTCAGCCTGAAACCTCAGGGTTTTGTGCTTCGTTTAGCAAAATGAACTTCAGTGCAAGGTAGAAGTTCAGAATTTATATGTATTCATAATTCTTCATTACAAAAATAAAATATTTTATTAAACAGGAAGAAAAATGAACAAAGCTAAACTGTTAGATCTCAACCGCCCTTCCCAAGCCCACTCTCTATGTAAACCACCCCCTCAACCCCTAGCTCTTTCATAGCAAATGGCATAAACATCTACTCAGCTGTTCAAACCTGGGAGTCATTCTTGGTTCTGCTCTCTCCTTACTCTGCACATCAACTTGTCTGCAAGTCTTGTCATTTCTACCCTTCAGATATATCTTGGATCCACCTACTTCCCTCGTCTTCCCTGCTGCTACCTTCATCCTCTGCCCTAAGAATTTACTGCCTTTAAATGGGTTCCCTGTGTCTACTCTATCCCTTCCACACCACAGCAGCCAGGGTAAGGTTTTCAAAACAGAAATCTTTTCTGGTTTTAACATGTTCAAGGGCTTCATTCTGCAATTCAAATAAAACCCAGACTCCTTCTGGAGGCCTACAAAGCCATACAAATCCAAATACCTAATGGCCCTCTATCCAGTCTCATTTCACAACTCTTTATTCATTATGCTTCAACCACCTCGACCGCTTTTCAGCTGTTCAAATACAGCCTCTCACACCTCAAAGAAATTGCCCCTCCGTGGGTGCTTTTCCTCAGGATCCCATCTAGGCAGGTTTCCCACAACTTCCCCCCCAACTCACCCTATTGATCTTCATCACATCTGTTACCTTCATAGCACTTATCATCATCTATAAATATGTAGCTGCTTGTTTGCTTAACTCTTAACTGACTTTTTCTCTTCTACTAAACTGTTAGCTTCATGAAGGTAGAGGCCCCATTGCTACTGTATCATCTGTGCCCTGCTCAGTGCTGATTCCTAATAGGGGCTCAGTCAATATTGGTAGATGTGTGAATTCCATTGATGTTATGGGCTAAACTGTGTCTCCCCAAAATTCATATGTTAAAGTCCTAACTCCTCGTACCTCAAATGTAACCATGTTGGAAGAGAAGGTCTTTAAGGAGGTGAACAAGTTGAAATAAGGCCATTAAGGAGGGATCTAATCCATTCTGACTGGTGTCCTTTATAAGAAGAGAAAATTTAGACACAAAAAAAGAGACGTCAGAGATGCGTGCACACAGAAAAAGGCCCATGTGAGAGCACAGCAAGAAGGTGGCCGTCCGCAAGCCACAGAGAGAGGCCTCAGACAAATCAAACCTTCTAACACCTTGATAATGGACTTCTGGCCCCCAGAAGTTTAAGAAAACAAACTTCTGTTGTTTAAGTCATCCAGTCTGTAATGCTTTGCTATGCAGCCCTAGCAAACTGATATCATTGGAACTAAAATGTAAGGAAAATAAATTACATTATATTCCTAAGTAGTATTGTTAATTATTTGAGTTACGTTTGGTCTTGAACTCATAGTCATAATACAGCATCCTGTGAATTCCAGATCTGTTCATGATCTAGCCAATCTGGTTAATAAAGACAGATAAATGATAAAATTTTCCACTTGGATTTGGAAAGCTTCAAAATTTTTCCACAATGATTGGTCAAACTTATTTATCTGCATAAATAACAACTTTGACTAATATTTTGCTTCTGTAACATACTCATTTGAAAGCATGATTCTATCACTTGGCATGCCATTCAAGTTCAAAGATTATAAACAGAGTTTGTCACAGATTAAATACACTTATATAGAAATCTTGCCATTTTTTTGCCCATAGGGTTTAATGGGCTTCAGAATATTTGTTTCTTTTTGTTTTCATTTGGTGTTACATTCTTCAGCTCTTATTATCTCCTATACTTTAGGATTTTTTTTTAATTCATGAATATGAAGACAAATACACCAAATAAGATGTGGTTATGAAGTCATAGACTTGGATCTTCATACCTAGTTCCCTTAATCATTTCTCTCTCTCCTACCCAAGTTACCTCATCAGAAATTATCTCATTTTACAAAGGAAAAAAAATTTATTTTTTTTCACAAAAATTTCAGTGTTGAATAGATGTCAAGAAACATTTTCAAGTTCCTTCACAACTTCACTTCTCCTATTTAGAGTTTCAGGAAAAAATATTAAACTTCATTATTATTGAGAGAAGCAAGTCAATTCCTCCTTTTTTTTCCTCAGGAAAAAAGAGATTTTTAAAATTTGGCCTCTTTTGTCTGATTGCATAGTTAGCAGTGTCAACTCTTTCTTCCATAAACGGCTTCCAAACAGTCAAGTGCAACTAACCCATACAGAGAACATAGTAAGTGTTCATAACGTCCTAAATGGATGAGAGGAAAAGGTGTTATGTTTTCCTGCAGACCATGGAGATACAGCACACCTAACACAATGAAAGAGTTGGTGGCCATTTTCCTAAGATCGGTGGTTAGAGTTATAGAACACATGTCACATTTTTTTTAAATGGCCTCTTGTCCTCACTACTCAAACTGTGTTGCCTCGTAAAAATTTTTTATCACATTTGCCTTCCACCAAAGTGCTTTAGGTCAGACCAGGTGGCATGAGGTCAAGTTGGTAGCTTTTCTCCATTTTTCTCCATAATATGTCTGTTTCCCCCAAAAGGAGATCAGTTACCCATACTCTTTGTAGACATAATGGCTGAGCCTGATTCCAGTCAAAACATGGCACGCTGGCCTTCCCCAGTACTGTTGGTTTCCTATTTACTGCAGTGTGAATGTGGGAAGGGTCGGTGGTATATTCCTCCCTGCTCTGACCAGAAAGGAGCTACGTTGCTATCTCTTGCCCAAGCAAAAATAATGCAAGCAATCTAAAGTATTAGTATATAAACTTAGAAGCCATAGAAAGGAGTTGAACATATTTTAATAACTGAAAACATTCCATTTTTAATATAAAACTACACACTCAAATTTTGAGAGGGGAAGAGGACACCATATTCATAGCTGTGGCCTCCAGACTCTGTATCCTTCATTTTATATTAAATAATATTTCTCACAATTATCACTGCCAAGCCTCCCATATATCACCTATCACTATGGCATCATAGTAGTGCAGTTAATCTAATTAGGCCATATTCAACTGCCTCTGTTAGGGAAATAAGATATACTTTCTCTTCTGCCAGAGTCATTATTGATTAAATGGAGAAAGGTTAGAAAGAGCATCTGTAAGCCCAGATTTTCAGGCTTCTTGAGCCAAGATTAAAGTAGAGTTTGGGCAAAAAGTTGATTCCTGCATTTCCTCTAGTTGGTGGATTAAGCACTCAAGCAAATCACGAAGTTCAGGGAATTGCTTACTTGGGGGGAAATCACTCTCTATGTTTCAGTGCAAGTTAGCCCTAAACTTATAATTACACTCTCTGATCTGTGGACTGGTGTAGAAACATCAAATATGGAGACATGAAAATTAGCTCAGCTCTTGCAACCTGGTCCTTAAAGAACATTAGTCTGCTCCAATAATAAATGAAGGCAAGAACTAATTACTGCAGTGACAGCAGCTGGGGAGTGATGTCTCCAAGAGATAAAAAGGTTATCTTATGAGAACTAAACTAAGAAAGTCAAGTCATCATTAAATGTTGAAGGATGCATTTATTTTTGAGCAATATATAAGTGCAATTAATCAGGCTTTAGTATACACTATCTCAACTAAAGCTACCTAAATAATATTAGCACCTGGATTTTTAAGCCTTAATTATGACTTAAGTGAACTCCTGATTTCCACCCTCAACAGTGGATACCTTTTCCTCTACTAGTAATTGCCATTTTGGTAAACAACTTTACCAGTACCCATTTATTTGCAATAAAATCTTGGAAATCATCTTTGATTCCTCTCATCCAATCCATTACCAAGTCCAGCCATTTCTATCTCAAAATGTATCTCGTTCTGGCCCCCTCACTCCATCTCTAGCACAACCAGACCAGCCTGGGCCACCATCATCTCTCACCTGGTCAACTATTCTAGTCTTCCAATTTATTTCTCTCTACCTGACAGCCCACATTTTGCACTATACTTTCAACAAAGACAAATGATACTCTAGCTACTTTAGCTTGATACCCAGCCACCAATGACTTCCCATGACTCTACAATAAAATCCCAGTTCCTTCCCAAGGTTTACCCAATCCTGCAGAATCTGGCCTCTGTTCACTTCTCTCATCTCTCAGTCTCCATCACCTTGCTCACTTTGTGATCTCCTCTCTGTTCTTCAAAAAAAAAGCCAAGTGTATTAGTTTCCTGGGGCTGCCAAAACAATTTGCCATGAATGAGTGTCTTAAAACAACCGAAGTTTATTCGCTCATAGTTTTGGAGGCCAGAAGCTCGAAAGCAATGGCCATGCTTCCTCTGAAGGCTCTAGGAGAGAATCTTTCCCTGCCTCTTTCTGGCTCTGGTAACCCCAGGTAGCCCTGGGATTCTGGCAGTTTAGCCCCAACACCAGCCTCTGCCCTCACATGGCCTTCTCCTCTGGGTCTCTGTCTTCTCTCTGTCTGTTGGAGGGACACTTTACACCAGATTCATGGCCCACACAGCTAATCCAAGATGACCTCATGTCAAGACCTCTAACTTAATTACATCTGCAAAGACTCCTTTTCTAAATAAGGTCACATTCACAGGTTCTGGGCTATAACTTATCTTTTTGGAGGCCACCATGCAACTCACTATACCAAGGGTTTTTCATTTTTAGTCCTTTTAATTCTTTTTTTTAAATTGAAGTATAGTTGACTTATAATATTAGATTAGTCTCAGGTTTATAGCATAGTGATTCAGTATTTTCAGAGATTATACTCCATTAAAAGTTGTTACAAGATAGATAATGGTTATAATTCTCTGTGCTGTATAATATATCCATGTTGCTAATCTATTTTATACATAGTAGTTTGTATCACTTAATTGCATACTCCTAATTTGCCCCTATCTCCTCCCCTCCCCTTGGTAACCACTAGTTTGTTTTCTGTATCTGTGAGTCTGTTTTTGTCTTGCATATATATTCATTTGTTTTATTTTTTAGAGTCCACATACAAATGATATAAAATATTTATCTTTCTCTGTCTGACTTAGTTCACTAAGCATAGTAATCTCTAGGTCCATCCACTTTGCTGCAAATGGCAGAATTTCGTTCCTTTTTTATGGCTGAGTAGTATTCCATTGTATATTTATACCACATCTTCTTTATCTATTCATCTGTTGATGGACATTTGGTCTTTGTAATTCTTGTTTCCTCTGCTTGGAGCACTCTCTTCTAAGAATTCTGACTCATCATCCAGGTCTTCCCTCATATACTATACACTGTCCTTACTCTGTCCATCCAACCCAAAATGGCCTCTCCTCATTGCTTTTTTTCCCCTCATCACCTGTTTATTCTCATCACAGAATACATCTAAATCTGGGAGGTTTGTTCTGTTAACTACTTCTTATTGTTTGTCTCCCTTTCTAAAGTGAAACCTCCCTGAGGGCAGAAAATCTATCTGTCTTACTCACTGCTGAGTCCTGGCACCTAGCAGAATGCCCAGCATGAAATGGCTACTCAGTAAATATTTACTGAATACACAAATACAGTACCCACAACAACTCTGTGAAGTAGAATAAAATTAGCCATCTGAGATGTAAACTTGGGGATAGGCTAACTCACAAATCAAATCAAAATCCAATTAAGAGGACCAGGACACAATCTCAAAAACATATGGCTGAGTTATTATTGATATAATAAAAGATTATCTAATCAATTATATTGCAATTTATCTACAGAAGAAAAAGTCTTTTTTTATCTTCTGTCTATAGAAAGATAATCTATTTGAAATCCAGAAAATGAGAAGTCATAAAAACAATAAAATAATAGCATGTTTCCAGGATGTGACAGATTACTCTCTTAAGGATCACAGTGAGTCAGGACTGGGTACATAATTTGTTGTGCCCAGTGCAAAATGAAAATGCAAAACCACTTGTAGAAAGGCAAGGAAATGTGTCAGGAATGTACTAAAAAATAACAGACCTTTTTTTTTTTATTCTGCAGTCTCTCTCTCAACTATTATGATGTTTTTATTTATGTTTAATATCTTTCTAAATGAATAAAAATTAATATTTTAAGTTACTAATGTGAATTTTACCATTTATCTTGATAATGTGCAATGTTAGTTTTAAATGCAAATATGAGAGTGTTTAACTGGTACGTTAAATCATCAAAATTACACAATTTATATTTTGGGGCTCATATATGCATGTGTATTTCATTCTTACCAGAAAAGTGGAAACAGCAGAAAACTAACTCAACTGTTTTTATTTTACTTATAAATATATACACATTTTATTAACACTTTCTATCTTTGGCTTACTGGTGAGTAAAAAAATGGACTGAAAGGAAAAGGACTTATAGGTTGCTCTTTCCTTTACCTTCTGTGTCATCATTTTCATCATAAGAAGTTGGCTAATGCAAGGAAGTAAAATGAGTAATAAAGAATATAATAGGCTTCCTTGGTCACTTGTGTTTCTCATCACACCAGTGTGTTCTTTCTGCTTTCTAAGCATGCTCTGGTTAGAACAAAAAGCATGGCTTTGTGGGCTGTCAGCACCCTGCTTACTCAGTACAAGTAACAAGCTTTAAGGCTCTCTGAACTCCCAGACACAGAAGTCCAATGGAATTCTATGCTCACAGAGCATCTTGAACACAGTATAAGAAAGGAGTGGCAAGAAAGAGCAGACACACATAATGCATGAATCACAGACATGCTCACCGACATGTTCCATTGTTCCATCGACTTCATTTATAAAACACAAGTTCAAAGAATAACATTATTAAGAATTTCAAGACTGCAACAGCAGAGCATTAAACCAAGGGTGGGTCCCTTCAAATGTGGGCCCTGTGTGACTGTACAGGTCAAGTGACCTTGAAGTCAGTCCTGCAACGAGTAATCTGGCATTCTAGACCAACTTACTCCTGCAGTGAAGATGGAGTCATCTAGCAATCATCTCAGTGATTTGAATCATGAAAAGAATACAACCAACTTCTCCTGCTCTACACCTATTATTCTATCTTACAATTGTAATTTGCCTTTCCATATAGACTTTTCTCCAAGTAGCAATGAGTAATTTATTCACTCAGAAGTTAAATTACTCACTATAATTTAATACTGTCATTTTGGTGAATGCATAAGACTATTTTGAATTTAGTTAACAAAGAAAATGGCCAGAAACTGATGAACTCTAAATACATTGCCACAATAAAGCTTCCCAGACCAATACAGATAAATACTACATAATGACCAAGGTTGATAAATGCATCAAAAACTCAACAGTGCTGCATATTCATGTCCAAGCAACCACTCTAGATCCATATCTCCATTATTTCACATTGTTCTCAAGAGCATTTTTCTCTTAAAATATTTTACATGGAAGCTTCCTAATATCAAATGATATTAGTAATGTGATGTGATGCTCATTTTAAATCAAATGTTGAACTTATTGGTAGACTACTGGACATACGGAATAAAGGAAATACCACTCAGCTATGATTTACACTGCCTGAACTGTAGTCCCAGGTTCATATTGACTGCATCATAATGGTGAGTTTTATAACTCCTCCAATTCTTCGAATTCCTCATCTGCAAAATAAAGATTTTAGAGCAAATAATCCCTAATATTCCTATCTTAGAATTCTATGACACACACAAAAACATACAAGAAACAAACAAACACACAAAGAGCACACGCTATTATCACCATAGTTCTGAGGCATGTGATACATCCCATGGGTCCCAAAGATGAGGCCATATCATCATATGGGGTGAAGAGCGTTTTCAGAGGAAGGTGGATAGAATAGAGCCATTTATTCAGAACCTGATTAATAAATGTGTATTTACGTGTGTACCATGCCCTGAAAACTCTTTTGGGGGAACAAAGTAAATATTTCTTCCTGAATAAAAACTAAAATCTTTAAGATAGAAAATATTCCCCTTTACTTTTCAGCAGGGATGTTTGTGGATTTTTTTTTTTAATTTTAGATATATACTTAAAACGTGTATACTTTCCCCCCAAAACTTCTAGGGCACTGTCTATTGCCTCCTGTGATAGGCTGTCCAACACTTCAGGCAATGAGAAGAAGCAACATTTTTTTACTTCTACTGTTTGTTTGTTTTTTTTTAAATATTCAGCTTCCTATGTTACATCACCCAAATCTGAACCACATAAGGTAGCTTTCTCTTATACAGTTATTGCTATATGTGGTGGATAGGTTTTATATTGCTTCCTTTGACATACAAAAACACGTGTAAGAATCATAAAATTTGCAACTAGAATAGACTTAACTGAGCCCTTCCTCTGATACCCATTTGTGAATCATTAACCAAGTCATTTAACTTCTGTGAGCCTTAGCTTACCCATTTTTAAAAGAAAAAAGACTGGACTAGATGACTCAGTTAAATAACTGAGTCTATTCTATAATTCTGCCTTTATAGTTTCTAATTTATAATTTTTATCATCTTGAATTTTTGATTAATGATTCACTCAAGTTATATTTAGATTTTTATGATTACAAAAATATATCTTCATGATTTGTACTTGGATCCTAAATAAAATATAACCCAAGTTTATATAAATTCCAGTAAGTAATAAGCTGATGCTTTAACAAATAGAATTTCATTTCCAAAATAACAATTGATATTTTACTGAGTGTTTTACATTAAGATATTTATAAATTTTTAATACTCAAAATATATTTTGACATGGACATAGTTATTTCCTTGTACAGATGAGAAAAGTGAGGCTTAAAGATGTTAAGTAATTTACCCAAATCCCCAGAGCCAAGCAATGGTGGAGTCAGGATTCCAACACCATCCCTCTGTCTCCATAGGCTATTCTTGTAATTGAGTCTAGGTTATGCCTCCTGTGTCTGTGTATGACAGCCAACAACAAATGAATACAATGACTTTCTAATCACAGGTCAAACAAAATGAATGTAAGGATAAAGATTTTCAGTGTAAGGGAAAATTATATAATTATTAAAGAGTGCAGTCAGCAGTTTTTCTTTAAATGAAAGTTGCGGGAGGAGGAAATAATCTCAGTTAAAGCAAGCTGAAGAGCATTTGAAACTCAAATCAAATGACAAGAGTGAATTGTAAAGCTTGGCTCTTTTTTATTTCCTGCTTTCAAATGGATCTAAAATATGTAACTAGGTTTAGGAGGCAATTTACTACCAACATAGTTAAGAGAGGAGGAAAAGTGAGGAAATAAAGAGAAATCATTCATTAAATGTTCTCTAACTAAAGTATATCATGTCCTTTCTACACCACTTGTAACACCAAAAGAAAGCTGTATTTGAAATTAAAGGGTTCTTTGGCTAACATTCAAGATACATTAAAATAAAATGTCCTCAATTAATAAAATGGTATGAAATTTGATTGTTAATAACAGTCTTTTTATGTAAAAAAAAATAATATATTCTGTAGCTTAGGAGAAGTAGTGTGAAATATACCTGTAAACCACTAAGAAGCCTTTTGTTATAAAACTGAAATGCTGATGCAGCCCTGGTATCAGCAAACATATCATTTTATTGCAGATATTCAAGTCCCATAGCAATTCAACAGAAAATTAATTAGTATTACCTCATCATAAATCTCAACAGTATTAGCTAAAATGCCAATTTTGTGGTCACTTTTCATTAAAGCCAAAAATACTAATTAAAATTGATTTTTGACTGTGCTTTGGTAAACGGCTGCCAGTTAATGGCTTTCAGTCGTAATGCAGACTTTACTTAAATTAATTTTGTATGTTGTCTCCTTCCTTTTTATAAAGACAATAAAGTGTGAAAGGATAAGAGATGAGGGTTCAGAAAAAGGCAGTTCACATGCAGGAAGAATAGTGAAACATAAAGAACTCTGGGGTTTTTGCTAATGCTAGCATGACCATGCTCCTTTAAAAACTGTTTTTGAATATGCCATTTCATAAGCAAAAATAAATAAGGCTCCTTAACATATAAGGGATAAGAAGTCATTCTTGTAAGCTGTTTGAATGATTAAATAACATACTTATTTTTAAACAATTTTCTGAGTAAAGTCATATCCTTATTTGTGTGATGTGATCGATTTGTAAAAGAAAATAAGACCATGAACTTGGCCCATGTTTGGAAGATAATTTGGAACCAAACAAGAATAATTTGTCTCAATATATGTTAAATGGAAGGTGATAACCTACATAAATGTCAAATCCCTTTCATTAGAGCTAAACAGAAAAATAATAAACCACAAATTTCTTAAAGGTTAATCCACAAAGTCTTTAATTGTTCTTTCAACTTTTTAATTAATGAAAAAAAAAACTGATATGTACCAACATTGAGTTTTGAGGGGGCATCGGGATGAGGATGAGGGGTTGGGATTTTCCAATAAGTAATGAGGTACAGTGAGTGACTTAGAGTCAAGTTCTCTGAGGAGCCAAAACACAGAACTGGAAGCTATGTGGGCAATATCAAGTTCAGAGTTCTAGAGTTCTATGGATATAGAATTAAAAAGTTGACTATTTCTAAATTTAGATCAAGCGTATAAGAAAAGGTATAAAGGAGATCCTAAATAAGAAGAGCAGGTTCAAGATTCTAAGGGCCAAGATTCTCTGAAACCCAGTAAGCACAGGCAAAAACCCATTTTAATGACTATTTTTGGCTTTAATGAAAAGTGATTATAAAATTAAGATTAAATATTAAAATCTTAGATTAAATTTGAAGATTCTTAAGGGCTCAGAATGGGCGGGGAGCAGAATCTATATACGGTGTTCGCATTCAGAGACCTGCATGGAACCTGTATCATTTTCTATAGGACTCTGTGAACTTGGGGCCTTTGCTCCTCACCCGTACCCTCACCCCTAAGCATTACAACTATAGATTTACACTTTCTATTCTATTCTCATACAAAAGCAAAATACATTTCTTCTTAAGATGTTAGGAAGATATCAATCTTAATAAATAAATATACTCTAAGAATTAATAAATAATAGTTGTAAATCTCTCAGGTTTATTTGCAAGGTGTTTACACAAAGGAATTATTTAGTATGCCCTTGATGTCAGTGCAGCATAAATCCCAACCATTATGAATTGTCCAAATCAGAATTATCACTATACCAAATAGCTGTCATCCCCAAATGGGATAAAATATGGCTGAAAATTTTAGTTTGGACCATGAATTCATAACAAGGACATCATTTTGGACACTGCCCACCATAGATTTGTATAGGTATTTCCTTATGATCTCTTTATCCAAGAATATTTTGCTCCCATATCTAGGATCATATTTTAGATTCTGATTTATAAGCATCACTAACAGACTATTCAAAAGTTCTACCTGTAAGATAACACGAACATGGGATGCATGATTGATGTTAGCCCCCATATCTAAAATTCTCCAAAACTTACATCATTAAGTTATTTTACATTCATTTTAAATGATAAACTAGCCAGGAAACATCCAGTGGCCATTAAATTGTTCTTTGCAACTCTACTCTGAAGTGTGTGTGTTCGGTGATTTTCCAAGCAGTCTCCCAACAGTGTTAAGTAACTTAGTGATTGTTGGCAGGTATTTCGCCCCTTACTTGAGGTAGTCATCAAACATAAGAAGAGATTCTATTAAACTGGATTTGAGTAATGCAGCAAAGAAATACTCATCCTTGTCTCTGGAAATAGAGCAGATTGGCAAAACAACAAATCAGTGAAATATCATAGAAAATTTTCATCTCTATCATATAGAATTCAACCAAAACTACAATATCCAACTGGCTTCCTAAAATTGACTAAAGGAATGCCATAATGAATTTCTATCATGATTCCTACTTTCTTTGAATTTGTAATTTTTATTGATCATTCATATGCCTGAAGTTAAAATTTAAGATTTATTTTTGTTTAATTTAGATGTGAGGTATATCTTCTGAACCTTTGGATAATTGAGAATGCATTTCTGTTGTTCAAAAACATTTAAGATAACTTGGCTAAATGCAAAATTTAGCATTTCAAGTTTTCCCCGTTAAACTTCTATCACTTTAATTCCACTTTATTGTAGCGTTTAATATTGAGGAGAAGTCTGAGGCTAGAATTTCTTTTTGTCCTTTTGATGAAATAACCTAATAACTTTTCCCCAAAGAAGGAGGTGCTAGATGCTTTTCCAATTTTTATTTTCAAAGATTTTGTAAGGCTGCATCTGGATGTAGACTTGAGTCACTGATTTTACATAGATTGAAAATAAATTCTCAATTTGTACTAATTTTTTTCAATGTTAGTGTACTTTCCTCACTTAAGACTCTGGTTATTGCTGCTAAGTGTTGTAATGTTTATGTCAGATATCCTACAATTATCAAGCATTCCACATGTTATGTTCTTCCATATATCTTTATTTACACACATTTTTTTTTTATACCTTTACTCTTATTCTCTCCAGTCTTGGAGAGCTTCTATAAATGATGCACTCCATCACTGATTTAATTCTTCCATGGTATCAATTGTACTCTTCACTATACCCTTAAAATCTTCATTGCCCCTTGCAGCATCATTTTACCTTTCCACTTCAACCCCTATTCTCCTAATGACTTTCCATTTCTGTTTAACAGAGGCTAGAACATCTTTGTGCTTCAAAAGATGATACTTTTCTAATATTTCTTTCTGACTACCATTATGGATCATTTCAAAAGAATGTTCTTCATCTACCATTTCAAGATATGCTTCCTGTCTTTATTTTAAAATACATTTGAGAGTTCCCCATTTGTAACATCTACTCCTGCTAATAAAGTGAAATTTTATTACTAAAACTTTCTAAAAATGAAAGTACACAGGTTTTACTTGGCCATATTCCCTATTTACTTGAGTGTCAGTTAAATCTCCCTCCAAGACACTGAATAGTTTGATAGATACAATTCCTAAGTATCAGCATTTAGCTGGTTTTAATTTAGCTGGTTTTAATTCAATACTGGGGTAAAAACAAAGTGCTTTATTATTCCCACCCTCTAATATTCTGAACAGATGCTAAATATGAAAAGCTACAGTCTCTAGAAAGCAATTTTACCACGTTCTTGTGTCTTTGTTGAAAGCACTAACCTTCTAGAATATCAATCATCCCAAAATTTCTTGTTCTCTGGTTTTCAGAAATTTGTGGTCTTCGCATAGATAAAATACTATTGATAATGGTTGGATATGGGAAAACAATATTGCTCAAGGTGCCACAAATAGTAATATTTACAACAGAAAGAATCCTACCCAGGATCTTGGCTAATATTAAAGTTCTAATAATTTTAGGAGAACTTTGTTGAAGTTACTTTTTCCCTTGCCAAATCAAATAATAGTTTATTTTCATAAAGAAGGGACATACTTATAATCTCAAGTAACAGACATCAATTAGAAAAGTTTTCCAACACTACTTTAAATGTTTACTCAAGATAACACATAACAAGACTTCTGTTTCCAATCAAGGTGGAAAGAAGGATTATGTTTCTTGATAAAGGATATACAAGCTAAGCCCTATAATTGCTCCAACTTTCTGGCTGGACAGAGATTTCAGACCACAGTGCAGGGAGGGGGAACGCAAGCAGAGCCTAGAGGTCTCCCTGAGATGAGCAGTGTTGAGTCCAAGGAGGCCAAAAATGTCTAGACTTTAGAGGGCAGAGTACCAGAGAGTAGAAACTTTCACAGAGAAAGTGCTTCTGAAATTGGCAGAGGATCCCTCTCGAGTCTTCGGATGCACGTGTGAGGAAACTACCCGAAGCCAGGAAAAAAACACCCAAGAGGACTAGCAGTAATATTCTTCACAGCTCATGCAGGGCCACGAATAGTGTGTGCTCACAGCACCCAGACTAGAAAAATTTCAGAATTCACAGGCCATCAGAGTACTCAGAAGAGTATCACCTCAGTAATGGGGCAAAATTAATCTAGGACTATAGGCTGCTCCGATCCCACCTAAAAGAAGCTTAAAAGCAAGCCTCTAAAAGATTAGTTTCCACATAACCTAAATGCACCCTAGAAAAAAGCTCAAGAATAGTTACAGGAATAAAAAATAAGCAGCACCTAGTAAGTAACAGTATATAATGTCTGGCAACCAATCAATAATTATCAAACATGCAAAGGAGAAAATTGTGACCCAAAATGAGGAGAAAGAGATCAATCAATAAAAGCTGATCAGAAATATCAGATGATAAAATTAGTAAAGACATTAAAATACACACATAACTATACTTCATATATTCAAGAAGGTAGAGGTAAGATTACTTTAGGTAAACATTAATGATTTTTAAAAACCCTAACTGAATTTCTGAAATAAAAAATTCAATGTCTGAGACAAAAGTAAATTGAATTAAATTAATGGCAAATTAGATATTGAAGGAGAAAAGATTGGTGAACTTGAAGATATACTAGAAAGTATCCAAAGGGAAACACAAAACAAATAAAAAAGACTGGAAAAAAAGAATTAATATAGCATTAGTAAACTCTGGGACATCTTCAATCAGACTAGAAATATCAAGGAAACTACACCAAAGTAGATCATAATCAAACTGTTTAAAAATCAGTTAAAAACAGGAAATCCATGATGGTTATTTTAGATGTCAAAAATTACTGTGCCACAGGGTGCCCAAATTAAACATTATTTCTGGATCCATTTTCTGATGCCTTTCAAGTGTATTAGAGTTCATCACTTGCACTACCCAGGATTCGTTCACAAACTTCTTTTCATATTTTCCACTCCAAAACAAAAATTTTAATGACACAATCCAGCTTCTCCTGGTACAGAAGGGCTCCCCTCTTCCCAAAGCCTCATGAGTTACTTCATCTAGATTATATTCTCCCTACAGTGTTTCACTATTTTCTCTGTATATTCTACAACCAGTGAACTAAATTTTACCACAATCAACTTCCTATAAATTAGAATAGGAAAAGAAAATGATAAAAAAAAAATTGAAAACTAGTTCAACTGACTAAAAATCTTCAAAACACAGTAAAGGAAAAAAATAAAGGCATAGGCTACAGTCTTCGATTCTGCAACTGGTGATGTGATTGTAATCGGTATTTATGATTTTCCTCCTCTGCTATGCACTCTACACTCTCTTTGCTTTAAAGCAGTGCCTCTGCTAATCAAGATTCTTTAGTGAGCTTTCTCAAACTTCTGTTCTTAAAATAAAGGAATGAGAACTTTTATTGATTATCTTTGCTGTGGTGACAATTCCCAAATCCCAGAACCTTGCAATTACAAAGGTGCATTTCTCCATCAAGTTACATGCAACTTGCAAGTCAACTGTAGGTTGGCTCCAGGCTGAACATCTGCTCCAAATCTCTTCTTACTCTTGGACCCAGGCTGAAGGAACAATCCTGTCCTGATCCATTCACTCTTCTCTCCCTTCTATACACCAACACATCCCTTCCCAGTCTTCAAATACGCTTTCACTCTCATCTCTCAAATGAAACCATTTATTAAGCAGGGACACGGCTAGGGTGAAGCTAAGTGAGATTCTTGTGTTGGGTACAAAATTTAAGAGGGACCAAATCTCATTTATCAAGATAAATAATTTTCAAGGAATATTTTAAAAATCAAAATTAATGCAAAAGCTAACAATGAAATTATGAAATGTTTAAATAGAGACAGGCTCAATATCATAGTTGTTTCTTTTTTTCTCAGCTTCCAATATGGCTCAGCTTGGTACTGTTACCAATTCTGTCATTATTTAAACTTTGAATATTGTACTTATTGTAGATTTTACATTAATTTTTATTTTTTAAAACATCATATTAAGATATCATTTAATTGCACTAAAATACTGAGATTTTTGCACCCAAGGCAAGTACCTCACTTGCCTTACCCTAGTCCTGGCCCTGTTATTAAGATCACCAGTGATATTGATATTTCTGAAACCTATGACTCAATTCTCAGGTCTCATCTTACTTGACCTGTGAGTTGCGTTTGACATGGCTGATCACTGTCTTCTTTAAATAAATCCTGCGTGTAGCTTCCAGGACACAACTCTCTCAGCTCTCCTCCTGGCTCACTGAGCACAACTTCTTTGTCCCTTTGCTAATTCCTCCACTTTCTCTTAACACTGGAGGGCCAGGGTTCTGTTCTTAGGCCTCTTCTCTCCATTTTCTCTACTCACTCCCCAGGGTATCTCATCAAGTTCCAATAGCTTTAAAAAATGCCTTTGATGTAAAAATTCAAATTCATATATTATCTTGGTCCATTCCACCTGCTATAACAGAATTCTATAGATCGGGTGGCTTATAAACAACAGAATTTTACTTCTCACAGTTCTGGAAGCTGGGAAATCTGAGATCAGGATATCAGCCTCGTGGAGTTCTGGGGAAGGCACTCAGTCAGGTTGCAGACTGGTGACTTCTCACTGTGTCATCACATGGTGGAAGGAGCTAGAAAGCCCTCTGAGGTCCCTTTTATAAAAGCACTAATCCCAATCATGAGAGCTCTACCCTCACAACATAAACACCTCCCAGAGGTCCTGCCTCCTAATACTATCACATTGGAGGTTATGGATTTAACATATGAATTGGGGGAGGACACACACACTCAGACCATAGCACCCTGAAGTCCAAACCAGCACATCTAACTGCCTCTTGTTCACCATCTTGTACCCCTGCTTGTTTGCTCTCAGATTCACTCCCTGCCATCTCTTGTTTCCCTCCATTCTGGCTTCCAGAGCATTTCAGCCAGTAGATGGCACTGGCAGAAGCCTACAGGGCAGGAAGGAAATAAAAGTCACATTATTTCTACTCTTCATTCTGTTTCCTGTGGAATCTCAAGCAATGAGTGCTATCCTCCGTTGCCTCTGCTCCAGCTGGACTGCCCTTGCATCCAATGAGAAACTCTCATCTTGGCTCTGTATCCATGATGGCTCCAATTTTTCCCAGTTTTACTGAGAAATATTTGACATATATCACTGTATAGGTTTAAGGTATACAGAGTGATGGTCTGATTTATATATAATGTAAAATGATTACCACAATAGATTGAGCTAACTTCCTTCTTCTCATTTAAATTCAATAGACAAAAAGAGGGGAAAAAAGGAAAAAAATCGTCTTGTGATAGGAACTCAAAGGATTTACTCTCTTAACAACTTTCCTATATATCATATTTTTTGACTCTGGAAATGCTGCTTCTTTTAGTGGTTCCTCCAGCCCAAAAAGTGGTAGCCATTTCCTTCTGTGGCTAACCTCAGGTCAAAACCCTTGATTCTTCTCTTTCTCTTAACACCACAAATTCAAGCCATGAACAAAATTATCCGTCTTTCCTCTAAAAATATATCCAGAGTGTGATTACTTCTCACTATCTCCCACTCCTAACCAACCTGCTCTAAGACACAATCACTTCTCATCTTAATCATTGCAATTTTAGTCTCTTAACTGCATCCTCTTTTCCATCTGGTATATTCATTATACGTCAATCACAATGATCCCTTTAAAATATAATTCAGATTATACCACACTTCTGCATAAAATTATCTATTTCCCAACCCAGTCAAAGAGGGCCTGAAATGTTCATTATGATCTGCTGTCTCTATCCCACCTCCTTCACTGTATATCAGCTACTCTGACCACCTTGGAAATGCAGGTCACTGCTTTTACAGTCTTTGCCTTTCTTCTTCCTTATACTTGGAACTTGTTTCTCCCAGATATTTTCATAATGTACTTCCTCCCTTCCATCAGGCCCCTGTTGGTATAGTTCAACCTAATGTCCAATACTAAGTTACACTGCCCCATCCTCTGACCTCCCCTATTTCCCTTGACTCTGTTTTATTTTTCTGTATAGCATTCACCAGAATTTGATGTGTGATGTATTTACATGCTCATTTGTTTATTGTCAGTCTCTCCCCTCTCTGATGTTAGCTTAAGAGGACAGGAACTTGTTCTTTTGTTCACGGCTACATTTTCAGCACCTAGAGAGATGACTAACACAAAACAGGCACTGAATAGCCACTTTTGAACGAATGAATGAAAACCCGCACATGTCATACTATCACATTTAAGAGAACTGCCTTCCAGGTTCTGGCAGAAGAATGCAAGCTATACAGTGAAACTACATGTTGATGGAATCCTGGGTCAAATTTTGAAGATGCCATGATAGCTTTTAAAAGTCCTGTTATTTTCTGCTCAATGGAACAAAAGGAATAAGAAAAGATCATTTTTCAGATAAATAATTGCATACCAGGTGTCAGGGTACGTTGATTTGCTCCAGTAAGTAGATCACATTTGAAACAGCAGTTGTGACTGAAGTAACCACCTGTCATTTTCTAGAACTCATCTATCTTCAGCACCAGCCATACTGTAAAGATAAAGGAGGATGGGGTAAACATCAACTGTCCACATCTTTCAAGTATTTGATTGTGGCACAAACCTCTGCTCTTCCATAGAGATATGCTATTGCTTGGGTCAAAATTCTATTTATCAGCTAACTTTCCATAAATGCCTACACTGCCTGGCAGTCTGCAGTAGCACTGTGAACCCTTAGAAATTAGTGTCTGCTCACAGGCATTGTCAACGAATCATAAAAATGAGACAATGGTGATGGCAAGTGGAAACAGGATAATCTGGAGAATCCTAGAATGGCAGATTCACACTGTGTGTCTGTTTTTCCTCAAAGGTACTTTAAACTCTCTTCATTCTTAGATACTGAGTTGATTCAATTAGGAAAAGGGGTGAACATTCTATAAAGTGTAATTCATCAGGCCTTAGTTCAAATCAATCAGGAACTTAGTGGACTCCCCTGCTACCTAATATGGGATGCAGGTAAGCCATTCTGATACCACACTAACTTTGCTGCCCACTTTGTCAGTGATGGTGAAGAGGCTCTTTGGCCTCTGCTTCCCCAGAGTCTAACTCTCCCTGCTGCAATCAAGGAAAAAGTTTCACCTGCAACATCTCACTGTGCGCCCAGTCTACAGAGAACAACCTCTAAAGCCCCTTTCCAAGGAAATGGCGTTTTTCTCATGAATTTATTTTTCAAGGTCTTGGTAAATAAAGTATATTCTGAGCCACATTAGGTCATATTAGATAAATTCACCTCATCACTTCAGTCTCCTAAAGTCTTTGAACTTCTTCTGCATTATTACCAAGAAACTTCTGGCATCTCTCATTAAATATGGGCCATCATTAAGTACAGGTTTCAATCTGTACTTGAAATTGGACCAAGCAAACAATTAAAGTCATTCTCAGAGTGGAAATGAGAAAAGTTGTCTTGGTAAGAATCTCCCACAGATTAAACACTTATGACATCTTAAATAGACGGAACACAAGGGATTTTTACGGCAATGAAATTATTCTGTATGATACTATAGTGGTGGCTACATGTCATTATGCATTTGTCAAAACCCAAAGAATGTACAACATCAAGAGTGAACCCTAATGTAAACTATGGACTTTGGTTGAAAATAATGTGCCCATGTTGGTTCGTCAATTGTACCAAATATGCCACACTGATGAGGGATGTTGAGGGTAGGGGAGTATATACGTATGGGTAGGGAGGGCTATGTGGGAACTCTGTATTTTCTGCTCAATTCTGCTGTAAACCTGAAACTGCTCTAAAAAAATTCAGTCTATTAAAAAAAATGATGACATCTTTTTTTTAACATTTTTTATTGAGACAACATCTTAAAGCAAAAAGAGAACAACTTTTTGAGAAAGAGGAGGAAAGGCTTACATTAGTTGGCATGAAAGGGTCAGTGGAGTTAGCAGTTTAAGCTCTGCCAAGTGCTTCACATCATCCTAGATACTGCCATCCCAATTCTCAGTTTCCAGACTTTTTTTAAAAAGATATCATGGACCAGAAAAACCAACTGGCATACTAATTTAGTAATTAATTGATTTAGCCAAACTATTGATTTGGCTCATGACTAATTCACACCTATGGCTTTAAAAGGTTAGTGAATCTTTGGCATGGTCATAGAAAATTGATGCCTTGAGCTAAGAATCTAGGCATTCCAACTTGTCACTCTACTTCTCTGATCTGTCCAGTACTGTCAGAAAAAGCCATCTCACCCAACAGTCCTTGACTTTTTTATACCTCTCCTATTTTTCTAAGGCAAGAGACATTGGATTTCCCAAAGATTTTCCTTCAAAGGATATTTTATTATAATTGATCACAGGTAAAAATTTAAATAACTATATCACTACTGCATACAATAAATTTTCAGATTATTTTTCCAGAATCTTAAGAAGATTTTCACTGCCTTTAGTCCTTACTATATCAAATTTGACCTAGTTCCACTCCTCGTAAGAATTCCTGTATTCTTGGTTACAAACAACAGGATCCTGTTCCAGGGGGTGGGTAAGATGACAGAGTGGGAGGACCCTGAGCTCATCTCCTCTCACAACTACACCAAAATTACAACTACTTACAGAGCAGCTATCGATGAGAATGACCTAAAGACTAACAGAAAAGATTTTCCACAAACTAGAGATATAAAGAAGGAACTACAATGAGACAAGGGGCAGAGACACGGTATAGTCGAGACCTGTATACCCAGAGTAGGTGACCCATGAACAGGAAGATAACCAAAATTTCAGAGGTTCTTCTCTAGGACAAGGGATCTGAGCCCAACATTGGGCTCCCCAGCCTGTGAATCCTGCACCTGGAAGACAAGCCACCAGGATGTCTGGCTTTGAGAGCCAGTGGGACTTGCATATGGGAGAGCAGTAGGGAAGAGAGACTCCACTCTCTTCAAAGGGCACATGGAAAATCTCAAACATGCTGTGACCCAGCACAGAGACATTAATTTAAGAGAAGCCTGGGTCGGACCCACTTGCTGATCTTGGAGACACTCCCAGCGGGGCAGGAGGCCACTGGGAACCCCCCTGCAGATATAGAAATGGTGACAGCGGCCATCTGGAGGGAGGTTGTTCTATCATGAGGACAGTGGTGCCAGCAAGAGTCATTTTGGAATCCTCCCTCTAGCTTATTAGTGCTGGGACCCAGTCCTGCCCACCAGCTGGTTGGCACCAGTCTAAGACCCCACAGACAGAGAAGCCAGTTGTGTGGGAACTCAGCAACATCCAGCTGCAAGCTGGGACCAGCAACAGTACTCCCAAATCACCCACGCATGCCCACTAGCCAGCCAGCACCAGCACTGGGATTTCTACTTCCAAACTCATTCTATGAGGCCACTATCACCCTGATATCAAAACCAGACAAAGATATCACAAAAAAGAAAACCACAGGCCAATACCCCTGATGAACACAGATGCAAAAATCCTCAACAAAATACCAGCAAACCAAATTAAACAATACATTAGAAGGATCATACACCATGATCAAGTGAGATTTATCCCAGGGATGCAAGGTTCAATATCCACAAATCAGTCAAAGTGATACATGGCATCAACAAAGTGAAGATTAAAAACCGTATGATCAACTCAATAGATGCAGAAAAAGCTTTTGACAAAATTCAACATCCACTTATTACAAAAACTCTCAACAAAGTGGGTATAAAGGGAATATACCTCAACATAATAAATAACGTAATATGACAAACCTACAGAAAACATCATACTCAACAATGAAAATCTGAAAGCATTTCCTCTAAGATCAGAAACAAGACAAGATTGCTTTGGCTACTCAGGGACTTTGTGTAACCATACAAATTTTAGAATCATATGTTCTAGTTCTGTGAAAAAATGCTATTGGTACTGTAATAGGGATTGCACTGAATCTGTAGATTGCCTTGGGTCTATGGTGATTTTAATAATATTAATTCTTCTAACCCATAAACTATTATATCTTCCCACTTATTTATTTCATCTTCATTTTCCTTCATAAGTGTCTTATAGTTTTCTGAGTACAAGTCTTTTACCTCCTCAGTACGTTTATTCCTAGGTATTTTATTTTTTTTTGACGTGATTATAAATAGGATTGTTTTCTTGATTCCTTTTTCTGAAAATTTGCTGTTAGTGCATAGAAATGCAACAGATTTCTGTATATTAATTTGGTATCCTGCAATTTAATAAATTCATTTATTAGTTCTAAGAGTTTTCTGATAGTCTTTAGGATTCCTATTTATAGTATCATGTCATATGCAAACAGTGACAGTTTTACTTCTTTCTTTTCAATTTGAATGCCTTTTAACTTTTTTTCTTGCTTGATTTCTGTGGCTAGGACCTCCAATACTATGTTAAATAGATGTAGTGAGAGTGGGCATGCTTGTCTTGCAGGGCCTGAGGTCTCAGGGGCTGGTGCTATCCTGCTGGTGAGTGGGGCTGGGATCCTACGTGGCTGGCTTTAGGGTCTAGATTGATTGATTGATTGATTGATTTAAAAGTAGAACAAAGATGGCAGCATCACACTTTTTTATTTCAAACTATACTACAAAGCTATAGTAATCAAGACAGTATGGTACCAGCACAAAAACAGCTAGATAGATTAATGGAACAGAAAAAGAGAGCCCAGAAATGAAGCCAACCTTATATGGTCAATTAATCTATGGCAATGGAGGCAAGAATATACAGTGGGGAAAAGATGCCCTCTTCAATAAATTGTGTTGTGAAATCTAGACAGCTATGTGCAAAAGAATCAAACTGGGCTACTTTCCCACACTATATACAAAAATAAACTCAAATGAATTAAAGACAGAATATTAAGTGAAGTACATCAGACAGAGAAAGACAAATATATCACTTATATGTGAAATCTGAAAAAATAATGAAATGAACTTATTTAACAAACCAGAAATAGACTCACAGACATAAAAGACAAACTATGGTTATCAAAGGGGAAAGTAGTGGGGAGGAATAAATTAGGAGTTTGGGATTAACATATACACAATACTATGTAAGACAGATAAACAAGGACCTACTGTGTTCAATATCTTGTATTGAATCGAATCTTATATTGTAAAGAATCTGAAAAAGAACATATATAGTTATATATCATTGAATCATTTTGCTGCACAACTGAAACTAACACAACATTGTCAATCAACTATACTTCAATTTAAAAATTTTTTAAATAATATAAATAAAGTTGACATCCCTATAAATACTTATCTATATCATTAGGAGAGGTGTTATTGGTTCATTCATGTCAATGAAAATAATGTCTCACCTCATTTCATTTGATAAGGAAGAAATTAAAGAGGCCATAAGAATGCTTCAAAAAAATTAAGGGAAGTGACAAAGGGAAGAAGGCATAATGGACAATATAACATGCGTGGCCCACTTAACAATTTTTCATGTCTGGTTCTAAATTAGACCAGACCCCAAAAAATAAAGAGATTGGATTTATAAAATCTCCTTTCATTTTTATCATTAAAAAAAGATGCAGCTGTTCATTTAGATATAAAGTATACATCTATCTGTAAACTGGGCTGGGCTAAACAAGTGGCTTTGAAATCATTTATTCAACAATATTCAACAAATATTTATAGGGCATATATTATGCAGTAGTAACCGTCTAGGCACTGGGGATAAAATACTTAACAAGACAAACCTAGTTTCTGATCTTAAGAAGCTTATATGGAAAAAGAGATAATAAACAGGTTACATAGTTAGATAGATAGATAGACAGACAGACAGACAGAAAAAAGGAAACGTTAAAAGGAAATAAGATGTGATGGAGAATAACATATAGGAGAGGTAGCTAATTTACTTGTAGTATACAGAAATTTCCTACAGACAGATGATATCTCAGTTAAGAGCTGACATATGAGATTTCTGCCATTTTTGTATTTTTATTCGTATGGTTTGGAGGAGCTGAAATGACTCTAAGGTCACAAAAAGTTATAGAATTAAAGATTAACGTAAGAAAGAACAAGGTAGTGGTTAATACTAAAAGGCATTATACTTTACCTAAGTGTTGGCTTCTCAGCACTCATTTCAAGATGAAATTCCCATTACCTAAGTTACACCTAACATCTACAAATCATACCAAACTTTAGGTAATTCATGTGCTATTCTTCTATGTAACTACAGAGTGATAGTATAATTAAGTATAATTTGCACTTTGCTTTGTATCAGTGATTCCCAAATCTACAATTAGGAGATAATTATTTAGGTTTATTCCAATTTAGTTTAATTATTGCTTTAAGAAAACTAATAAAAAGGCATGTTATTTCTAGAAAGGAATCTTTTAAGGTATTACTTGCTTTATACTTCAGTTTCCTTTGTTGAAATGGAATTAAAGAGGCAAATTTTGTGAGACTCAATTTTAAACTTCATACACTTCAAAAACTGTAATCCTGAAATTTGACCAAAAAGTAATGATTGTGTTTAACCTTGGACTATAAAACATCTTGCAGGCTCCTTGAAGTCAGCAAACTGTATCTTCCACACCTTGCACTTAATTGGTACTCAGTAAATGCTTACTTGAGACTGATTTAAGGAATCAGATGGATTCCGTTTACATAAAACATCCTTTGATTTCTTGTAATCAGTGTCACACAAAAGAAGAAACAATTTTGGTGTGTGAAAAAAGCAAAGGAGTGCATTTTTTGGAATGTTAATGCATACAATAGAGGGAAGTCACATTTGCAATAACCCTGCCATAAAGTGGAGCTGTACTTATGCATCTGTTCCATCTGCCATCAATTAGTTTGATGAAAACAGGCTAACAGTGCAGTAGTGATTAGCAGGAAAGATTAAATTCATTTCAGTTTTAATTACAAATTTTTGCCCTTAAAGTTTTATTGGCTTGAAGGAACCCCTACTGTTCCCTTGTTTCTCCTCCACAGTTGATGTGCATTTTACTAGTTCACTTCAAAATTATTAATGCATTTTATTTGGTACTTATTTCTAACTACAGACTTTATCCACAAATGTTGTTGATGTGCCCATATGCCAGAATAAGCATAACTAAGACTATTCAAATCTTACTAATTCAAGTACAAATGATCTTCAGTAGCAAATGTGGCATCTGCTGTACGTAGAGAACTCTGAGATTTACACACTTGTCACTAGAATTGTTTGTTTCCTTCATTGACTGATTCATTCATTTATTCATTCAACATATATTAATTTAGTGCCTATTATGTCCCAGGCACTGATATAGGTGATTATGATACAGAAGTGAACAACAACAACAAAAAAGAAACAAAAATCCCTGACCTCACAGAGTCTATATTATACTGGCTGGAAATAACAAATGGGCTGAATTGCCCAAAATTCATATATTGCAGTTCCAATCTCCAGTATCTCAGAATATAACCATACTGGGGATAAGGTCTTTAAAGAGGTCATTAAGTGAAAATGAGGTCTTTAGGGTGGGCTCTAATTCAATATGACTGATGTCCTCATAAGAAGAAGAAATTTGGACAGGGGCATAGATACAGAGGAAAGAGCACATGAAGTCTAAGGGAGAAGACAGCCATCTACAAATAAGGAGAGAGGCCACAGAATGAAATCAACCCTGTTAACTACTTAATCTCAAGATTCTAGTCTCCAGAACGGAGAAAAAGTAAATTTCTGTTGTTTAAGCCACCCATTCTGTGGAATTTTGTTATGGCAGCCGTAGCAAACTAAAGCACCAATAAATAAAATAAAAAAAAAATCATAAAGATGTAAATGATGTCATAGTTTAGAAAGGTATATGTTTAAAAAAAAAAAGACCAATAAAAGAGAACTGTGAAACAGGAAGACCATCATATGCTCCCATCTCTGAGAAAATCATTACAAATGTGGATACTCACCAATTCTATAAAAATAAGACCACAGCCAGAGAGGTTCTTGATAAGGGGAAAGAAATGTTTTCATAAGACTCTACCAATTATTTTTCTTCTATCATTCTTCCCTTGTTAATACAGCAAAGTTTGATCATTTATGGGTATGGTTTACAGCATTAAAATTTTCTAATGTGTTTACTAGTCAAGGTTAAGCTAGCCAAGAAACCAGTATTGAACCAGACTGTCTGATATTTTAACACCTAATTTGATGAAAAGAAAAATTTTAGAAGACACATTAATGTCTACTTTTAAATACTATATTTTTATTGTGCTTTGAGTCAAAAACACAATATTTCTGAACTTTACCTAGCAGAAATTAGACCACACACTTTTAAAACTGTGAGAAGTTTTTCCCCTTAAATTCTAAAAATAAAAGCAGAAACTTTCTTGGGGGTAGAGTCTTTTGGGCTCCAGGAAATAACACTTTGCTGTGCAGACTTAGTCAAGCAAGTGTAACCCACAAGATGGATATATTCCCCATTCTTGAGGTTAGACCAGACATTAGTTAAGTAATGCAAATGCATATAGCTCAGCTTTATGAAGTATTCTATTTAATAATGTAAAATTCACCAGGTCAGTGAGTGAAAGGCCGTGCAGAAGGTATGTGTCTAAAGAAAGTACAAAATTCCATCATCTTCTATGGGTGAGCCAAAACCATTCCACGAGCAGGATTCTCAATAAAATAGGACTTCCAAAGATTGGCAAACTGCTTCATGATATCATCAAAGAATGAGGTAAGGAGTGATTCAGTAGATTTGGCTACTGCTCACTCCCTTTCTCCCCAACCCCCCCACCACCGCCCCATGTGGAGATGCATCCTGCCTGTTCCAGAAAAGAGTCAACCATAGACTTGCTGTATCTTCAGAACTGCCTCTTTTCAATGGAAGAAAAGGAGAAAAATATCCTTTTTGAGGGCATCTTCAGATTTGTTCACAAGTCAAGAAGAATTTCAATTTTTTTGTCTTACTTGTACAGTCCTAAATAAACCAGTTTAGAAGCTTTATTTCATCTGAACTTCTAAGTCTCTGAATTCATCAAAACTCATGAGTTGTGCCTGACTCTACTTTTTCTCTGTTATTATTATGCTCACAGTTCTATCTACCAGTGTATAAAATTCAGAATCAAAGAAGAAAAGGATACCAGTGGTCCTTAGGCAAACAAATGAGCCATATCTTTACTATCGTGGTGATAAATATTTCCAAAATGCATTTTAAGCATTTAGATTTTGAATTTCTTCACTAACAACTAAGTTAATTGGGGGAAAAAAAATAAGGTAAGGAGATAGCTTTAGGTAGAAATGCAACAAAAACAGTTATATAAGGGTCTCCAGCCAACAATTACAGCACAGTGAGGAAATACATATTGAAGATTTGGGGCAGCCAAAGTTACTCTCATAGGGGAAAAAACTATCTCCTGCCTTCTCTTTTACCATAGCTAATCACTAGTTTTTCATGCTCTGAAAAGCAGATATTTTGTGCCTTTTCAACTCCTTTCCAAGGCATGTTTATATTATACAGCAATTCTTTCCTGGAAAGCCATTTGTATGCTGTTTTATTGATCCTCACAACCTCAGTATGAGAAAGGGCAATGGAATGTAAAAATATTTATACATTGTAGATATAAAAGATTAAGGTCATATAAGGGGTAAAGGTAATTCCTGCTTTAAACCCTCAATCCTCTGACTCCCTCGACCAATGTAATTAGTCAAGGAGAGACAACAAGCTAGAGCATATTTGCCAAAGATGATGGGGGACAAGACCGGAAGACTGTCAGATGTGGTACCTGCCCCAGCCAGCTGCGTCTTTACAGACAGGCGTTAAACCAGATGCACAGCCAAGAACTCCACACATCTTGACACTTGGTCACTCTTCATTCCTGATTGGGTTCGTGGCTCCACACACTGGCATCCTTTCTGTTACCCAAGCTCAGCTCTGTCCTGACCCACGCTTTTCCCACCCCTGCCTGCTACCATGCAGGGTGGCCTGCATCCTGTGGGTTACCAGCTGGAGCTGGCTCCTGTAAATAACATCCCTCTCAAGCTGGTGCATACCACAAGCAACTGGCCACCCAGTTCTTCACAGCGGCTTAGCCTCCACGCCACCTCCCCCAGAGAGCAGCTCCAGCTGGGGAAGCTCTTTGTAGTGAGCCGGCCCCCACCCACTTATCCTCAGCTGGTTCCAGCCAGTTGCTGCAGCCAAGCCATCAGGCCCACCTATGTACTGACACAGGCCAAACCCAAGAATACTAGTGAAGTGGCTAGACTATCTCTTCTTTAAGTGTCCCGAGCCACTCCAGAGACAGCTGAGTGGCCCATTCTTGCTCTAAATAGCTATCAAATAATTCCTGTTAAATCTCCCGTTAGGCATTTAGACAAAAGACATTAAGACGTTAATGTGGGCCTTCCTCTCTCCTTCGGTCAATCCTGTCTTCCCAGGCTTATCTCTAGGGAAGAGTGGAGAAAGCATTGAACTTGGAATAAAGAAATCAGGTTCAAAGGGAACCTGAGCAATTACCCTCTCAGAGCCTCTGTTGTGGGGAGCACTGGAAAAGATCATGCTTATTAGGGAGCTTAGAATAACAAACCACACCTAAGAGTGTCTCAGTACAAGTTAACAGAAATTTCAACCGAATTTAGAAAAGCATCTCTGGGCAAAACATCATGAAGCAATAAGAGTTAATATTATAGGGGATGGGTCCTGAAAGGGCCAATCGCTCTGGCTATTCAAAGTTAACCAGAAACTTGTGGCTTGGGACTGGAAAAATTAAGACTCCTTGACACTCATTTTTTTCTCCTTAAAACCTTCCATTTGATTAACTTCCAGGTGTCCAAGTAAAGGCAAAAAAATTCATCAAGGGGGACTGTGGAAGGTCAAAAATGCCTCCCTAAAAGGCCCACATCAAACCCCTAGCGCCTGTGAATGTCACCTTACTTGGGAAAAGGTCTCTTTTGCAACCACCCTGGATTATTTAGGTGTGCCCTAAAAGCGTTCTTAAAAGAGAAAGGCAGAGGAAGTTTGAAACAGAAGAAAGGGCAGTGACTGGAGTAATGCAGCCACAGGACAAGGAATGCCTGTAGCCACCCGCAGCTGGCAGAGGCCAGGAATAAAATCTCGCCTGGAGCCTCTGGAAGGAGGGCAGCCCCGCCAACACCATGATTTCAGACTTTTGGCCTCCAGGCCTGTGAGACAATAAACTTTGTTGTTTTACATCACCGAGTTTGTGGTAATTTGTTGCAGTAGCCCTGGCAAAATAATACAGTGCCCTTGACAGAAACCAATGTGTATTAGTGGGTTCAGCCTGCTATAACAAAATACCATAAACTGAGTGGTTTAAACAGCAGACGTGGCAAGTTCAAGAACAAGGCACTGGCAGATTTGGGTCCTGGTGATGGCCCTCTCCTGGCTTGCAGACGGCTGCCTTCTCACTGTCCTCACATGACACACACAGAGAAAGACAGGAAGCAAGCTCTCTGGTGTCTCTTCTTATAAGGGCACTAATCCCATCATGAGGGCCCCCATCATATTCTTCCAAAAGCTCATCTCCAAATATTATGATACTTGGCAGTTAGGACTTCAACATATGATATGGGGGAAGGGGAGCACAAACATTCAGTCCATGGCACCCTTCCAATGATGTTTCAGGAACAAGACTGCTCACAGGGAAATGATTTATTTCTCCTTCCTCCAATATCATACACTCTCCCACTACTTACCAGTCACAGAGGGTCGCATTGTATTTTCTACATGAGGTCATGGGGAAAGCAGAGAGACTTCTAATCAGTTCTAATCATCACTCTAGTTATTATTTCTATCTCTCTGAAATTCATTCACTCGTTCAGCTAAGCTATGTAAGATATATATTAAGCAACGACATCATTGGGGATCAAGGTGGAGGAATATATAGATGTTTTATTTAACATACAATCTACAATCTGGGACCCTTCTATCTAGAGTGATCCAGTCTACTTTACGCCAGCAGACAAGGAGAATAAGCCTCAAGTTACCTTTCCTCATCTGAAAGGAAACCGGCCACTAGACAAGGTGAACTAGAATTGGAATAAAAAAAAAAAAACAGGTAGTCAGAGAGCGAGAGTGCAGCAAAGCTCAATGCGTGATGCAGATGCCTGGGGTACTGGAACCAAAATAAAGAATCTCTTGACTGTCACTTAGTTTCAAGGATCACACGCTCTTCTGATTTTTCCCTTAACTCTCTGGCTGCTGCCTCTCTCTCTCATTTGCTCGAACTGCCTCCTCTAGTTGACCTCTAAATATCAGGGCATCCCTGGGTTTGGTACTCTTGTCTCTTCCAACTACTTTCAGACCAAATCAATGTCATCTAAGGCCATGGTATTAAATGCCTCCTGAATGCTGACAAACTCCAAACATAGATCTCCAGCCAACCTCTTGACATTCCACTAGAAGCCTATGGTGGAAAAGTCTGTATTTCAAAAATAAAAAATCCAAAACAATCCTGTATATTCCTAACCCCACCTCACTTGTTCAGTCTTCTTCATTTCATTAAAATGCACCTTCATTTACTCAAATGCTCAACCAAAAAAACCTAGGAGTACCCTTGACCCCACCTTCCCTTCCATGCCTCACAGCCAACCCATCTATAAGCTTTATCAGTTCTATCTTTAACATATTCTCCAAATCTGACCACATTCGTTACTTCCAGTGCTGCCATCCTAGTCCATGTCGTCATCATTTCTTACCTGGATGATTTCAAGAACATGCCAGCTCGTCAGCTCCCTCTTTCTACTCTTGGCCTCTTAGAGTCTATTTTTCACACAGCAGTTTGGATGCGATTTTAAAACAAACATCATACCAAGTATATGCTCAAAATCCTGTAATGTTTTCCCTTTACACTTATAATAAAATTCAACATCCTTACAGTATTCTACCATGCCACATACATGCTAAGCTCTAGTACCTCAAAGCACATCTCCAACCTCTTTCATTCAAATCTATAACCAAATATCACCATATTAGAGAGGTTTTTTTTTCTTTCTTAATAGGAGGAGGTAAGTTTAGAAGAGGTACTAGGATTTGAACCCAGGCCCTTGTGCATGCTAGGCATGCACTCTACCACTGAGCTACACCCTCCCCTGAGAGGCTCTTTTTGATCACTGTTTAAGCTAGTGTTCCTTCATCATTCACTAACTCTTTAACTTGCTTCATTGTTTTGTGTGTTGAGTCATGTTACATATTTATTCATTGGTTGTTTCTGATGTATCTCCCCCACTTAGAATATAAACTCCGTGGGTCAACGATTTTGTCTGTCTTATTCACTGCTGTATTTCCAACATTAAAAATAGTGCAAGGCACTCAACAAATATTTGTTGATTGAATGATAGTACTCATCTACTCCAGCCACCATGACAAAACACACAGACTAGGTGACTTAAAACAAAAGAAATTTATTTCCTCACAGTTCTGGAAGCTGGAAGTCCAAAATCAAGATTCCAGCTGATTTGGTTTTTGGTGAGAGCTCTCTTCCTGCCTTGTAGACAGCTGCCTTCTAGCTCTGTCCTCACATGGCCTTCCCTTGGTATGCATACAGAGGGGAAGAGAGGGGGAGGGAGGGAGAAAAGAATTTTTTTTTGTCTCCTCTTATAAAGATACTAATCCTATCAGATCACAGCCTAATCCTCATGACCTCATTTAACTTTACCTCCTTAAAGGCCCCGTATCCAAAAGTTGCCACATGGTGTGTTAGGGCTTCACCACAGTGAATTCTGGAAGGGCACAAACATTCAGTCCATAACAAATAAAGTAAAAGCAAACAATTAACACTAAGGAAGAAACCAACGTTTTACACCAAGAGAAACTGAAGAGTTTAAGGAATAAAAAAATAACTTTTTTTTAAATCTCTCAAAAAGAGAAAGGTAAAAATAAAAGAAGTGGCTTGACTTCAAACCTTATCACACAATACTTATGTGAGTGATGGAAGGTGATTAAAGATAATCATCCAGGCAGACTATGTCTGATATATGTATTAGGATACAATTGTAATTTGCAAGCACTTAGAAATACAAAAAACTTGACTAGAGCTTGTAGCTGTCAGTCAGTCATATTGTCAGTATCTTTTTATTTCCTCTTTATTCCTTTAACTAGTTCCTTGACCTAGTTTTGGTTAGCAAACTCAGGAACTTCCTGAGTGAAATCTGAAATTGGCCCCTGCACACAGAGGGCAAGGGCAGACAGAAGAAAGAGGCAGAGCACCCCCATTTGTTAGGTGGACTTTTCATAAGCAAGGGAACTTGCAAACCAGGTCAGTCTTGGGCAACTGCAAGACAAGTAGAGCTCCACCCCCGCCTGCCAGAATCTGAGAAGTTTATACAGAGGCCTTAACCGGGTTCAGTCATGTATTCAGGCCAGGTGGTCTCAACATTACTCTCCCAAAGCTATGTCCTTGAAATGGCTCCTAGTGTGGGAACAGTGAGCTGAATGTACGTTCTAAGGACAGGCAAGGTGGTGAGGAACTTCCACCAACTGCCCAGGTCCAGCTCTTGGGTTGTGTTCTCTTGATGACCTCCTTCAACACCAAAACTATAATTTTTTATATTAATTTTATTAAAGTGATGCAGAACATATCCTAAATAACTAGCAACCCATAGTTATTTCTTAAAGTCTCCATAGAACTTCAAGTCAATACTTGTTTAAGCCATATAAACAATTTTAAAACTGCTTCTTGAGGGGGGAAAAAAGAAACACTGGGCTTAAACAGAAAGTATCCTTGATGTCCATTTGCTGAAGATTGCATAATTGTTTGCAATTATTCACTATCACCCTTCCCAGTAAGAAGATTATCCACCCCCATCCATTTCCATATGGCTAGTCAGTGCTTTCCATGGAAAGAAGAGAGTTTTCAGTCTCATTAACCTTGGGCTTGGCCGTATAATGTTTTGGCCAATGGAATGTGGGTAAATAAGACATAAGTCATGCCCAAACAGAAGTTTTTAAAGCATCATGAATTCCAGCTTCGTTGTTCTTTCCTTCAGCTTCAAGAATAGGCAAGTCACCCACAGAGGCTGCTTGCTCAATTCTGTGGCCTTGTATAAGAAGACAAATGGAGCAGAGCCACAGCTACACCCACCATATAAGAAACATGCATGAGATATTAACTCTTATTTATAAGCCAGTGGGATTCAGGCATTGTTAATTACTACAGCAAAGCTGATTAATATGTCAGTGAAATTATAAAAAACAAAGATAAAAATAAAAGCCAGATTTTTTTATTTTGGAATATTAATTTTGCATCCCTTGTATATCTGTTTCTATAGCATACAATACTGCTTTCAACTAACTTCCACTAATACCCACATTTCTGTTTGCTTTGAACATAGGCTAGGAACACGTAGCTTACCATAATAATGAACATAACTAGCATTTTGACTGCTTATAATGCAACAAACATGGCTTTAAGAACTTGTGCACAAATCATAACATTTTTTCCTTACAACATCTCTACAAAGAATTATTTTAATCTACATTTTTCACATAAGAGAACTGATAGTTAAAATGTTTAAGTTACTTTTCTTAGGTCATGCAACTAACAAGTGGTAGAATTAGGACTATACAGGCAGGTTATAAAAAATCAGATCATGAAGGGAACTGGAAGGGTGTAACAGACTGGCCAAGCAAGGTATTTGACCTATATACTGACCCTTCCAAGAAACCTCAGAGTATTTGCCATAACTTACAATCCCTCTTGAAACAACTATGAATATTTTCTACACATAGATCTCTTTGCTCTATTCCATGTGCCCCTGTCACCCTGACCGTTAATAACCGGACAAAACACAAGCTCCTGACCCCAATATAGCCACCTTGACTGCACTCTGTTGAACCAGGATCTGTGCTTCATTTGAGGATAGCATTCTCAACACCAGCTAACAGCCTACAAGGTGACTTGGGTTTAAAGGTTGGTTCCATAGGATTAACCTGAGCTGCTTGTTGACTACCTGAATTTATCACATCTTTTCTCTTGGAGAGCTGGAAAGTGAGATGGTCAAAGGGAAACCCAGGCAGAAGGATGAAGAGAAATGTCATGAGAGATGGAAGACTGGGGAGGTTGTTGGTCAGATTCCCACTTTTGAAACAAAAGGCCTCCTAACTTGCACCAAAATTCCACCACTTGAATTTTTTTTTCTTTTTTCCTTACATGGGAAACAAATAAAATTGGCAAAGACTATCTATTTTCATTAAGCAAGCTTCCCAGAAATTATACACATTTCAACACATAAAACTTACTTTTACACAATGCTTTCCAAGTTGACAAACTACACCTCCTTACTAGCTTAGTGCTGCTGTAGGGAAAGAGAAAAAGCCTGCCATTTTGATCAGCTCTCAATAATATGATATCCTTATGACTGAACGCTAACCAGTTACTGTGGCAAATGCTCGGCACTTGTTGCCACAGGAGAGAATGCAGGGGATAAGAGTATCTCCCCTCTTTGAGGTAGTAACCAACTAGCCTGTGCCCACAGAGCCTGGATACATGTTTTGAGCAAACTCCTTTATCTCCATCCTCAAAAGCCAATGAAATGGAGACTTAGTTCTAGTAAGCTGTCTTACCAGTCTTACTATAAAGTAGCAGAAGATTGGTATCCAACATACTTCTGTATCACTTAGCATCATTTTGGTGCTAAAGAATACAGGAAACAGAAGAATGTTCTTTCAACCTCTCTCCATAACTTAATGTCTCAAAAATTCCATCAAAGTAGGCAGAAATCATCCCTAATTTTGGCAAGAACCTAAACTGGAAGTACCAAGGAGTCCTGAGACTCTAGGAAGAGCAGCTGAAGCAGTGACAGTGGATAGCCGACCACCGGCAGCACTTTAAGTAGAGAAATTCTTAGGGATGATCTCACTAGAACAGTTTTTTAATGACCAACAGAGACAACTACAGCTAAGTTTTACCCTAAACAATTTCTTCGTTTGGGTTTCCCCAGAGCAAACACTAAAATGAGGGTTTGAGTGAAAGCAGTTTATTTGAGAGGTAATCCCAAGACACGCAGGTAACAGGAGTGAGAACGTGAGGCAGGGGAGGGAGGAAGCCACGCCTTATTGATCGGGGTTACCTCTCCAGGCAAGTCACTGGAAAAATCAAACAAATGATGTAAGAAATTTCAGAACTAATTAGATTCCCACAGCAGTGGTTCTTGGTGTATAATTTCTGACTTTCAACAAGCTTTCACACTGAAATTATATCCTGAAGGCCATATTCAACTCTCTTTCATTTATTCATTCATCCATTTATTAAACAACACCCATCTCGACCACAGCCACACGTATAGCTGTAATTAAGACTGCACAGTAACTCAAGTGGACAACTTCTATTTGCAAATCCTGTAGCATGGTGACCCAGTTCACTAGCATTCTTTTTATTTTAACTTTATTGTGGTATAATTTTTGTATGGTAAACCACACATATTTCAGATGTAAAATTTGATGAATTTTGATAGATGTATACACCTATGAAATATGAAACCACCACCACAATCAAGATGCCTAACATTTCCATCACTCCCCAAGAGGCGCAAATTTCGAACTCCCAATTTATCCCTTCCCACCTCTTTTATCCCCTGGTAACCATAAGTTTGTCCTCTGTCTGTGAGTCTGTTTCAGTTCACTAGTATTCTTTTCTGTCTTCTAGGTGTTTTCCCATAGTGACTAACCTTCAGAGGTTCTCATAGTAGGAGAAAAAAATAAATTGAATGCAAGACATTATTTGACAAGATGGAGTACACAGACCTGAAAATTAAGAGATCTGTTTTATTTCCAACACTTCTCCCTAATAACTAGTAAACTTGGACTAGTCAGTTAAGCTTCTTAGGGCTCAATTTCCTCAAATGCACAATTACCTGCTCAATTAGAGTATGATAATTAAGTTATTCTATAAGCTCATGTTCATTAATAAAGGTGACACAGAGTGCTTTAAGATTATTTGAAAAGCTATCCTTTTACATTTTTCAGCAGACAAGAGACAGACTCATAGGAATGCATTATAAAGATTAATCTAGGCTATCATTTGGACAGTGAGCAAGTCAGGGGCTACTGCAGTAATCTAAGGGTGAAGGAAGGGCCTGACATGAACAGTGTCAGTAGAAATTAAAAGACAGAGGGGAATGATGTATTTATTAAAGGAAAAATGTTTATGATGACAAATGAGAGCAAAGGAGCAGAAGTCACGATGTCATTCAGTTTAGGTGTCTGGGAGATGATAATGCCACCGGCCGAATGCTCAAACACTCACACCACCAGCATCCTAATGCCCAACCACCAATCCTTCTTGATCCTGTCAATATCCTGTAAGTCTCCACCATGTCAAAACAGAGGAGATGCAACATGGATAAACTTCAAATAGAGAATTAAATGTACTTGTCAGATTGCATCTTGTCAGACATCACTTTCCTTCCATTTATTTAGAATATCATGGATACACCTACAATAATGTCCCTCTCATAGCAGGCACTCAGTGTTTGCTGAGTGGACTGAGCCCATCTGCAGTCTTCTCTGTAAAAGAAACAGGAGTGCCCCGTGCAGCCCTGTGGCCCACCATGCGGAGTAGATCAGTAGCCTGCAGGGCACCACGTCTATGAAACCCTACAGAATCTCCCACAGCAAACCTGCTTTATTGAAACGTCACTGTCTTTTGCTACCATCAACAGTTTAAGAGAAAGAAGGAAAATAACATCTTCCTATTACCCTAGCTTTAAAACTTTTTGATAAATACTGAAAGAGTAGATGATTTAATCACAGCAAAAAACTGTAAAGCTAAGGACTAAACTGCAGCTTGAGAGAATGAAAAGAGCAGGATCCTTTAAAAATAAAAATACTGCCTTTCAGAAAGAGCTGTAGTGGACTTTAGTTTTTGCAGACAAATCTTTCTCTCTTTATTAGTGGGGGAGGGAAATTTTAAGAAAGAGAAAATAACAGTTATGCCAAGTTATATTTTTATATTCTTCCCTCCAAAACAATAAAAATACCCTTTTCCATCACCTGAATCTTCAAAACCCAAGCTCCCAATTTTGCCTTAAAATACTCGTTTATGCTTTCTTTTCTTGCCTTGATGTCTACTCGGACTATTGTACTGATTACAATCAACTGTTTACTGTACTTATTCCTAAAAGAAACAACAGGGGAATGTAGAGTGTTATTTTACATTTTTTCTCAAATTATCAGCCAAAAATTCTGTTTACCACCAAGTAAATATCGAACACGATCATTAAATATCTGGACAAAAATTGATAATATCATGTTTCTCTCTATCTACTTATCCTTACTACCACACTCTCGTCCCAGTAGAGAGTAAATATGGAAATGGTAGCATTACACACAACATACATAATTAATCTGGAAAATTGCCTTTAAATATTTTGCCATACTAAAAATCCTACTAACTTCAAAAAGCACTCTGGTTGAAACATTCAAATAAACGTTCAGAAGTCAATATGGCTTCTAACAACACTAGAAAGTGGTCCTTGCTAATACGTGTACTGCCAAAGAAGAATCTTGCTTCCTGACAGCTAAACTAAATTGTTCTGTTTTTCATTTCATCTTGCTTAAATAAACAGAACTGTCAAAATTTGATGGATTTTTCATAATGATGGTGCTAAAAAACTTAAGTGGAAGCCCTTGAAAATCTCAAAACTGTTAAGGCTTCCCTTTAAAGACAAGTTGGTTTTTAAGTGTTTTGTTTCTGTCTCCCTCAATAGTTGGTATTCGAATGTTTCATTTTTTTCCAGTTATAACCCACAAATGATTCACATTATTAAAAAACCTTACCTGTGAGTCAAAGAGACAGCACAAACAAACTATATTTGTGGAAAAGTGGACTCCTGATTAAACCAAAACAGATTTTAAAAAGAAGATGTAGAAGGCTGGGATTTTGAGAAGGATTCAGTGGGACTATGATGAAGAGTTTAAATATGGGACACGGATAAAGAAGCAAATTAGTTGCAGTGATAATTTGTCAAGAGTTCCGGCAATAGATCTTCACCAGATGAGAAACTTCTCCTGTTACTTGTGGGAATATTTGACCCACCAGGTGAATTCTCTGAGTTAAATCACTTTTCTTTTTAACAGTTCTAACTACAGACAGTCCAAGTTGTCCATATGAGGATTTGAACATGGCAGTGATTTCAAAACAATGTAGATCATGTCTGTGTGTCTGGCTGGACTTACCTGCTCTGTGTCCATTCCTTCTGCCTAACTGACTGTGACTCAAACAGTGTGTCTTTGAAAGGTAAGCCAGCCAACAATTCCAATGTATTGTGAATTTCAATTAGGTTGTACAGCATTAAGAGTAAATTTGGAGTCTTGAAGATGTATATTATTTTTTACATTCTTGTCATTTTATACTTTATTACATAACTGAATTATATCTAGCATTTTCTAAATGTGATTTGTATAATCTATGTTTTAGAGTCCAAATAATAATAATGTGATCACTAGGCATCTAGTAATCCTTCCTCAACCCCTTGGTTTGTACTTTCAAGGAAAAAAGTATACTTCCTTGTTTTATTTTAATTGTGGTTTCTTTTAAAAATTAAATAATATCTGTTGAGCACAAGTTAAACATGAAAAAGACTAGAGGAAAAAGCATCATACGTATATTACAATCCCTACATTTTTAGCTATACAGTTTAAAAATACATGAACATATTTATGACCACTAGACCTAAACTATTCAACTGAATGTAACTGTATTCATGAAGAAAATCATGAACAGAGTTTGGACTCAATTGTCTATGATGGAAAAAATATGAGAAGGCAATGCTTCAGAAAAGCAAAAATCAGAAAATCAATGTACCAAATAGTTTTCTAATATTTTTCTTTTTTACTCATCACAGAATTCTGTGCAGTGAGTATGTCTGAAACCCAATATTGTCTCAAAGTGAATATGTCTGAAACCCAATATTGTTTTAAAGTGGGTTTGTTTATTTCAAAAACATCAGTAATCAGAGTGTGTTTCTGGGACATTTCATCTATTTTAATGAACCTTTTCAAAGAGTAACCAGACTAGGCTAATTTTGAGTCATTTATCTGGAACCAATATGCCAACAGAGTAACATAAAATAAAATATGATCTAGCCATCCCTATCATTATAAAAATTGGAACAATTTACACAGGGGAAATTATAAGATGTAAATAGTAAATGTTTCCCAACTTAACGTGTTGTAATACCTCTAGCAAAGCATCTTTCACAGGAACAATAACTCCCTGTGACTCTTTTCTTCATTTTCTTCAAAACAAATGCACTTAAAACTACACAGTGTAATAATAGATTTGTGCGTGGATTTGACTTTTAATATTCAAGAAACTATCCCACTATTTTCTTACTGATCAGTTTTCAACTGTTCCAAACTCCGTATTAGAATTTTGCTTGAACCAATATTGATCCAGAATATACTTAGTGATACAATTCCTGTGTGGAAACTGTAGAAATTCTGCACATCTAAAATCTCTAGTTAACTTCTATGTTTGATGCCACCATATCTTTAGTATAGACTGAAAAACCTTCAAGTAAGTTTCTTCACCAGTATAACCTCTGCTACATGGTTCATTTATTTGCTGTATCTTGTCTGTGGAGAACAAATAGCAGGCTCAATTTAAGGAGTTTCCTGGGTTCTCTTAGGAGATGTGGAATGCCTTAGGTAACTCAGTGTATGCAATCAATAGGTACCAATATTTTCTCACGTCTATATTTCTGAAACATTAATCACGATGCAAGCACCTAATTAAATCTGAAGTTGTTCCTGCTGATTTGAACCCAGTGTTTATGAAAATCAGTACAAATACTAGGCTACCAGCTTGGTGAGGATCTGGCTCATAATGAAGTATACATTATTTATGTGTTGTATAAATGCAGGAAACATTTCATTGGTAAATATACATATTTTCCATAACAAATAACATATTTCTATTGTCAGCTCTTAGAAAATGACTACTCAAAAAGGCCACAATGAGGCCTCAGCCCCCCTCTAGATTAGTATGTTTCTCGATTCTATGAAACCTGACTATGACTGCTTAACCGGACCCTTCGGACCACTACATCACACTTCCATTTTTTTTTTTCTTGAATTAGTTTCTTTCCCCGACTCAACTCAACATTCTTTGAAAATCTATATGTGTACAACATTTGCTATAGAAATTTCTTGAATATTTTGATTTTTCAATCCCAAGACATAAACACAAAATATTTATGTTTAATGGTGCCGCTGAACCCCAAATTAGGGAGGAAAAAGCTTTTTGTCATTCATTGAGAGGCCCACTGTTGCATCTGTAACATTAAGCCAACAATTGTTCATTGATGGCCACTTTTGAAGTGTCAGAGGGAAGGCACTAAGCTACTTAAGTGCTTCACTCTGCAGCCGAATTGCATCAGGATGGCAGAGTGGACGAGGGCAACATTATAATTCTGCCACCAGTTTCCCGGTAGTCAAGCTTTAAGAGAAGAGTTACCATGGATGTATATGAAACCATTCTAGGAAATATTTCTCAGTAGAAAGATAACCCTTGGCGAGATGGCCTAGGGCTAATCTTATCACTTTAGCCTGAAACACCACTAGCTCTGATTCTAAGATCAGAATGGAAAGAACATTTTGCACAAGAAAATTAATTTCACCATTTTTGGCACTGAGTGACTGTATGGAATCTAAGTATCAGTACAGATGTAACTGAGCTCCTTCTGATCTGTTGGCCCTTCAGTGCTTCTGAGTAGGGGGAGGGGTCTAGCACGAGCAATAGAAGTGGCAGCAACCTGTGAGAAGTCCTGTGCCCGTGCCTATCGGGGGGTGCCGAGGCATGGGTGAAGGGCAGCTCCATGCTTCCTAGGGTGGATGTGGATCCCGCCAGCTCCTAAAAGGGTCCAGCTCTCCAAACTGGGGCCAGTGACAGTCAAGCTATTCAAGGCGCCTCAGAAAGATGACACATTCACATAAAGAGGTTTAGGATCTGGAGGACTGTCTGGTCATTTGCTCTCTCCTGAATCTCATGTTGTCTCCAGATAACTTTAACTCGAACATTTTTAGACCTGTGGGTTATAACCAACTCACAGAAATCCCTTAAGAAGGCTATTTAAATTTGCCTTTTAAATAGTCCTTGCCAGTATAGAGTGAAATTCGGAGCCTCTTTATTTTATTAAGCAAACACTTTTACAGCACTTACTATGTGCTAGGCGCAGTTCTAAAGCGCCTCGTAAACATTGCCTCCTTTAATAATCATAATGACCCCCATGAGTTAGGTAATATTATTACTATTTCTATTTTACCCATAAAGAAACTGGGGCAAGGAGAGTGAATATACAACTTGCCCAAGTCATGCTGAAAGGAAATGGCAGAATTAAAACCTAGCTGATCTGGCGCCAGTGTCCAGACTCATAAACCCTCTGCTATGCACCTATCCTAGCTGATTCCTTTTTTAACGGCTGGCACTTGCACCTGTATTTGAATCCGTACTCTGCCATTGTTCAACTGATCAATAAGTTATTTGCTTCCTCTATCTGTAAAATGGGAATAACATGACCTACTCAAATGAAATGGACTGAAGTAAAGCAAAAGTCAGCCCAGTGTCTGATCTAGTAAGTCTTACCACAACCAAAGGTTGCTAGTTTTATTACGTCATTGCCAGTAGTGATGGCAGGATATCTTCACACAAATAAAAGTAACATTAGCTACAATGCTTAGGACCTCTAATACATTTTTGACAATTCATTATTTCATTTAATCTTCGCAAACAATGCGGCAAAAAAAAGATGATACCTGTTTCACATATTAAAAATACATGCCATCAGAATTGAGTAATAAACCTGAGAACTCATATCTATATAGTGTGATAGTTTGTGTGATTTTTTGAAAAAGAGTAAAAAATGAATCTGGGGCTGATGACTGCTTCCATATGTGTGAGTAAATTGGTTTTAAATAAACAAACAAATAAATTTATAAGCTGTAAAAATTTAATTGTCCTCATTTGACCTGATGCTTTTCCATGTAATTCAAATGACTGTATGCTTTATTTCCTAAAAGCCATGGTTATCTATTTCAGATAGACCAACAAACATAATACCAACATCATTCTATTTTAATCCTCCCAAGAGTATTTCTGCTGTAACTGATTCTTTTTTCCTAAATCCTTGAGGAAGATTTAATGCAGTAGAAGTAGAGTATGCTAATACATATTGATTTAGACCTCTGACACTACTCAGAGAGTAAAAGCTAAAACCTTCTTTCTTCTAAAAACCAATTTACATATTATTCTTGATTACAAGAGCATGTTGTCTATTCCAGTATCCATTAAACACAGTAAGTAATTTAAAATATATGATCAAAGATGTCCCCTCAAGCTAGAAAAAATATATGAGGATAGAATTTTTACTAACTTGCCTTTTCTCAGGCTGATAATGCTTTGCTTAGGTTTACTTATCAAAATTTTAATTTAGTAATTATTTTTCTAAGAAAAAGGCAAACAGATGAAACATTTCTTTTAGCTGATAAGCTAGGTACTCCTCCATCAGGAAGAGTTGAAGAAATTTTGCATATACATTCTGAGTTATATATAGAATAATTGCCATCCATCCCTTCAATAAACTGTTAAATGAACACGTATTATTAAACAAATATGTATTATTAAATAAACATGTATTATTAAATGAAATGACATGTGTAAAGTGCCTAATAGTCTGCTTATTGCTTAGAAAGCAATCAATCAATATTGGCTTTCATTTTTAATATGCACTTTAGAATGTTGATATATTATTTTTCTGAAGCCTTTATGATCTGCCGGTGTAGACAGTAACAAAATCTTTTAAGTGAAAATGATCTTTACTGTGAGATTGGTCATTGCATGTTATCTGCCATTTGAAGAAAGTTTGGTATGCATTGAACAGCAATCTCCTGCCAACATTAAGGCAGAAAAGAAAAATGCATCAGAAGCTAGAGGAAGCTAGAGAAGGTAAACACCCAGGGGTCTTGATTTTAACAGCACTGTCCTCAACCAAAGAGTTTGCAGTGTACAGATTATACCCTCCCCAAATTCATATGTTGAAATCTTAGCCCCCAGTAAGATGAGATGTTAGGAGGTCACTGGGGCATAAGGGATTAGTGCCCTTATAAAAGAGATTCCAGGGAGTTCTCTCTCTTGCCTTCTTTCTGCCATGTGCAACTACAATGTGGAGATGGCTGTCTGCAACTTGGAAAAGGGCCTCACCAGAACCTAAGTATGCTGGTACCATGATCTGGAACTTCCTGCCTCCAGAACAGTGAGACATAAAATTCTCTTGTTTATAAGCCATCAAGTCTGTAGTACTTGGTTAATAGCAGCTCAGATTAAGACAGAGTGTATTCATCCTAGTGACAGTGGTGTCTTTGATCCCCAGAAGGCCTCTCTGTTCATCAACATACATTTCTGTGATCCCTATAGACAGCTTAAAGTGGAAGAGAGGATGTCTTCCACCCCACGGGGTTATGGGGCCCACTGGGGTCTGAGTGTTGGAGCCAGGGCTAAGGCAGAGGTCCCCTTTCTCGGGGGCTAAAATACCCACATGAAGTTCGTGGAGAACCCAGTGCTGGGCCACTTGCAGGTGTCCTGCTTCAGGGTCAGAACTTCATACGCCTCACATGTCTCAGAGCAACCATCTTACTATTCAAAGCCAACATGTAAAGTAAAGGCTTTAAAACTGAAGGTGAAAATTTTAAAAATTAAAGAAAGAAGTATGAAATACAAAAATTATAACAAAGTTAAAAAGAAACTGAAGGAATTAGAACTAAACTCTTCTCGACATCTTAATACTGGGATTTTATCTGTTAGGCGTCATTTCTACACTCGCTTTAGCAGTAATTTTAGGTGGTTAAATAAGTGGGGGCACCAGGCAGATAGGTGGAGGAGGGGGAGAATGGGTCCAGAAGATGATGTTATGCCTGCTTCCAGCATAAAGGAACTTCTTCTAAATGAGTGCCAGCAAGAAACCAGTTAGAACCCGACAGCCACAACTGTGCAGTAGCAGAAAGGACTCAACTGGACACGACCCAAGGTTCATTGTATTATAATTAACATTGCAGTTTAGGGCCCCACCCCCTCATATGAGTTTTTCTGTGTGCACATGTGCAAAAGGGGCCAAACATGACTAAGCATTCCAGGAACAAGAGCTGTCAATCAATCAAAAAACCACCTCTAAGCAAGTGTGTAAGAGAAAAGGGAGACAAAAACCACTGCTTTTCCTCCCTTGATCAGCCTGCCTCCCATTCTTGGGGTGTACTTTTCCTTTTTTTAAAATGAATCTTTTAAAATCTTTCACTACCCAGCACAACATCTCCCGACTGTAAACTCATCTTTCAGATATGGGGTCTTTACCTTTTGGGGTAACAGCAGCATGGAAAAATAATCTTTAAGGAAGACTAAAGAGCTAGGGTCAGTATTAAGTTTTAATCATTTAATTCATACAACTTGACAGTTCTAGAAAATAAGTGGGTGGAATCATGGAAAAAAGACTATATCCAGATATTTTCTATAAAAGTCACCTATTTTATAATTATTAAATTTGCTTTTGCTTTTGCTTTCCTGTTGCAAAGAAATGATAAAAGGGTTGAAGGAAATAATCAGCAGGAAGATGAGGCCAATTTCATGGCACAAATTTTCCCCCTCCTGTACCTATGCCTTTTTAACAACTCATGAAGAACCAGCATATCACAGTGTAACACAGTGCAACAGGAGGACTAAATATATCTGCTGGCAGCAGAAACAAGTGTCTGTTCAACAGCCCCTGAGTAATCCTTAGCATGATGGATCTGAATAAGCCATTACAGCTTTAACCGGTAAGTGAGGCATGTCATTACACTGTATTTATAACAAAAAGAAAGACATCCTTATGGACCGTTTGCCTAGAGACTCATCCTCATGGGCTCTTTAAACACACCCCCTGGAAAGTTCCCCGTGTAGGCAGCAAGGCCAATAAAACTGAATCCTGGCACATTATCAAACTGTTATCAAAATTCCCTGAAGTGGGTGGTGGCCCTTGTTCTCAGACACTCTGCCTCCATGGACTGAAAATGCCCTCTGGTTTTCAGTTCCACTATAGTCAATCATTTGGCTGTTTATTTTCACCCCGCACTACCTTACTCTGCATGTGTTCTGTGGTCTCTGGTCACAAGCCCTGAACTTCTGCCCCTACTTTCCATGTTAGGTGGTGGCCTGGGCCCAGTGCTTCCAAATAGCCTCTCATTTCCTCCCTGGCCTAATCTTGGACTCTGACTCTACCACAGATTGGATTATTATTATCATTTTTTTTTTTTTTAGCTCATTTGGATGTTTCCTCTTTAAAAACCAAAGTAAAAAAAATAGAGTATGCTAAACTAATCTTTAGGATCAAGTTACACTCTATTTTTCAGGAAGTTCAATTTTGAAAGCTGAACTCTATCTCAGGGGAGAAAAAAAAGCTGTTTTGAGAGCAAGGTTTGGATTTTGAACTTTCACCCTTGTTATTTTTTATAATTAATATGAATATTTGTCACAGTGCTGTCAGCAGAACCACATTTCCCTCTCCTGCCCAGGAGACCTCTTCAATAATTTATCATTGGTGTGGGGAAGCCAAGGAAGCCCTTTCTCCATAGAATGAGGAGAAATACTTTACAGAAAATCAGGTGAACCTTTTTCTTATTCCCCAAGGAAGCTTTTAACGTTCACAGAGACAGCTAATGTGTTTTTCTTATTTGAATGATACCATGGCAAAAATACAGATTAAAAAAAAAAAAGTGAATTCCTGGAACAAGAGACACAAATGGGAGCAGTAATAAGTAGCTAATTAGATATCCAGCCCAGTTAAGTAACATATAGTTCCCAAAGTTCATGTAGGACTTCAGGAAACCAAAAAAGACAAGCAGAAAGCACATCCCATCCTAAAATACCTTAAGACTATCACTCTATCAGAATTTTATTACAGTCATATACTTCCTGCAGGCCAAGGGACAAGTCTGTGAGAGTCTTCTATACATTCAGCAAATATCTAGTAAGTTTCACCTTGTTGGTGTGTTTAGGAAAATCCTAAGACAGAAGGTGTTAAAATAAGACTCAATATCAGTTATGACTGAGGCCCTAAGTCAAAAATATAAATTAATCCAATACTGTAAATCAACTATACTTTAATAAATAAATAAATAAATGAATGAATGAATAAATAAATAAATAAATATATCAATTATTATCATGTTACAAATGGAGTGGCTAGACCTCCAAAATATAACAATATTTGAAAAGGAGATGGTCAAAACCCAATTTTGCAACTTTTATTTTTGCACACACTTCAAGTGTTTTAAGAGGTTGAAAGTAGATATTTGAAAGAGGTTTTTCTCTTGAAAAAAAGTGTTAGAGTGCTGTGGCTGCTTCTCTCTCACTTACTATGAAGGAGATGAGGAAATGTTTCTCTCCTCCAGCAGAGGTCCATTTGGAGAGGTTGATATGTGTCTCCTGATATGACCAGCTGGAGGCTGACCATCTACATCAAGAAACTGCTGGGAAGAGCTCCCTGGCTGAGAGGAGGTCTGCAAAGATCCCACAACCCACCATTGTCCATCTGCCCAGCCCAAAGAATGCTGACAGCAGGACTAATCAAGTAAAACCTTTCCTGCTCTCTTCGCCTGCATGATCCTGGTGGAATTGGAAACAGAGACAGCAAGAAAAGGAGGGAGAGAAAGAGACTACGGTGGGAGAAGCAGCAGCTGGTCACGACCCCTACTCCCTGTCCCCTGTGCAGGTTCTGGACTTCAGCAGACCTTCCCTGGGAAAAGGAAGCAGCTTTGATTTGAAACACATTTTTTGATTACTACACATATCTAGACATACCAACGATTGAAATGAGATTATTTGGAGATTTTTCTCCAGGGAAAGCAGAGTAACTAGTCCCAGAGTATGGATTTGAAGGCAAGATGGGAAACAAAATTGAAGTTGCATTACAACAATTGATGTTGTTAGTCTCATTTATTCAATGCTCTGGGTATAAAAATAATTCTTCATGTTTTACTCTCAGAATAAAACATATGTTTTCCTACAAGTCAAGGAAATGGTTTTATTTAAAGTTGATTTTTAAAGTAATATATATTTAGCTAATAAAAATTCTCTATTCAAACCATTTTTTAATCTTTAGATTCCTCTAGGATGTTTTGGTAGGAATCATATATCCAGAGTTTTCAGGTCCTCAGAGGTCTCATCCAAAGAGTATGTGAATTTCCTCCAGAAAGTCTGCAAAAGTAGTCAATTGATTAAATACCTCCAGGTTCATGACTTTGTGAAGCATTTCAGTCTTTGTTGGAGAGTTTTATTATTAAGAAAATCGTTCTTCACATTAAAGATAAAATCTGAACATTCAGCCCTCCACTGCATTGTTTGCTTTGCAAAAATACACTTATATCCTTCAATTCCCAGTTCAAATCTCTCTGAGATTCTCCTCCTGCTCCCTGAGGGTCAATCTGATTCCCAGCTACTTCCCCACTGCGCCTCTATTTCCTTACACCATGCTGCTTAGCTCAGTGTGTTTCTTGGTTTAGGTCACAGCCTCCTCCTCCAGACTGAGCAGCATCTTCCTGCTAATCCACTGTACCAGGTCCTGCAGAGGATTCCAAGATAATCACACTTGGTTCCTGCCCTCAGGTTGCATTAGGTCCACAATGATAAAGCATAAGGACGTAGATAACTTTAACATAAGCTAGAAGAAAATAAGTGTCTAAGGGAGGTGCAGATTCCAGGAGAAACATTATTATTTAGTTTTTTCTGTCTTGCTAGAATTTCCTTTCTGTAGCCTCATTTCCTCCTAGGCTTTAGACGATATTTTACATTCTACACTTCAATTTACCAACAATTGGCACTTGATCTTATCAAAAAGGATTTTTTTTTTCTAGCTTGAGGAAGAGTAACCAAATCAGATGCCACATAACACATACAAAGAATAACAAGTCATTCAGTTCAGTAGAAGCCAAGGAGGAGATAATCAGGTGATCATGTTGAAGCAGTGGGCATAGCCAGGGTACAAAAGGTCTTGAACACAAAATATACTGGACACTTCAACCTCATTTGGAGGTCAGCAATGTGAATGAGATTTGGGGCCCCAATTCTCACTTCAGAACTTGAAGGAACCGATTCCTTCACCCAGTGCTTCAGCAATCAGGCCAAAAGCATTGAAACCCAGTCTTGGCTGATTGGGTGCTCTCCAGAAAGACCCTGAGGGAATGACCCAAGAAGGTAGGGATGGTTAGAAATAATTAAGATGGTGGTGACAGGAGAGGCAAGAGACCCGCTTGCACAAGAGCTGGGATTGTTACCTAGTGTTATTCAAGGATGTGATTTCCTAAAGAATATCAAATTAAAAATTTCTTAGGACTAATTCTCAATTATGTATTCAACTGATATTTCTAGACTCTAACATGCTTAAATTCAGCACTGAAAATCACCTGAACTATTTGAAACTGTAGTGGAAATGTTACTGTATAGTGTGTAAAGATATAACTAAATATCCTTACACACCAGCATACTGGCTGAAGGAAAGTTTCTCAGTTTGTACACAGGAAAAAAAGGATAAAAGATTTATATAGCAGAGTTGGCAGGAAAATATCTTCAGCTTTTAAGACATAAAACTTACAGAGAGTCTCACTGTGCTTTTCCCAAGCATTACAGCTAAGTGTGAACAGAGACAGAAACAGAGGCAGAAAGACAAAGAGACACGTGAGAGGAGAGGAGAGGGGAGGAGAGGGGAGGAGAGGGAAGGGAGTATATAGATTTTTTTTATTTTATATATTTTATTTTTACATTAAATAAATGTTATTTTACAATATTTTATATATTATATTTATATTCTTATAAACACTTACACATATAATATAACGGTTTGGCTATAATTAAAAATAAAATCAACTATAGGTGTGAATGAACAATACTGCCAGCCATATCAGTAAACAAAGGATGCTCTGGCCATCAAGTCATCAGCTGCTACCGGCACCCCTGAGAGTGAGCATGGGAAAGTTAGGATGCAGACAAGCAGGCAGCCCAGCCTCTGCTGCCACCCCCGACGGTGCACCCTGAGGGAACTCAGGATGAAGAACAGGATACTGGCCCTAGATAGCTACTTGCATATCAAAGGCATGATTTCAATAAACCCAGACCTTTGCCCCTTCCCATAGGTACAAAAACGTTAAATTCTTTAACTTGAGATATCTGGTTTTCTTTAGTTAACAGTAATCTTTTAATGTTCCAAATACCTGGTCTTTCTTGTAAAAACTTCTATCTATCCTGGCTCCTCCCCTATCTCTTGGGAGCAGTCCCTCAGAGAGATCTGAAAGGCTGTCATCCCATGATCAAGTCCTCGGAAATGTCTACTGAATGAAACCTAACTCTCAACTTTCAGGTTGTGCATTTTATTTCAGTCAACATAGGGAACAATGGCATTTTATGAAGAGTTTTAGGGGGCTTGAATCCCATGACATAGGACTCTCCAAAGTCCTATGTACTGATCGTTATTCTCTTTAGCAAGGACCACAGGGGAGCCACAAAGAGCACTGTAGTAAACAAAGGTCTTATTAAATTTTATTGTACACTTCAATAAATAAATAAATTAAAACTTTTAATAAAAATTTTTAAAATTTTAATCTGCACTCTGTCTCTTGCTATGTTTACCAAGAAGAATCAAGAAGCTTCCAGAAATGTTTATCTGTTTACTCCCAAGTTCTTCTTTAATTCTTCATAAATGGAACCTTAATTAATGAGTTTGTAAAATACTCAGTTTAGTCCATAGCACCTATTCGTTTTTGAAAAATGGAATGTATTTACTGGGGTTATAAATAACCTGAAGAGCCTTGAATTGATTGACATATTGTGGGCTCTTTCATTAGCTGAAAAGAGTTTGGCCCTTTCATTGCAGGATAATATAAAATAAAATAAACTCAAGCAGATTCAAATCCAAACACATGGCACTGCCTGTGTTTCGTTTTGTTACATTTTTGTTTTTTTGACATTAAAAAAAAAAAGATTAGATAAATAGCCACTCGATACCATTTTGAAACTCTAATATAAATCTTGTTAAGATGTGTGTTCCTCAGAGTTTTAGAGCACTTAAATAAACACAGTCTAAATGTGCAGATGTGGGGGTGGAAAGGAACTCTCTAAGTCCTCCTACTCTATTAGATAAAGCCACAGAACTTGAGAGTTGGGAGAAACTCAACGTCTTCTTCATCAACACTTCAGTTTTACAGATGAGGCCCAAACAGAAATAAGTGATTTCATCAAACTCCCACCAAAGGGCCCTAAACAGCCTGGACAGATGTTCAGGTAAGTGGTCTTCCTATAAGACCATGCTGTGTCCAGTCTTCACCTCCATCTTGCTCTTAAATATAAAACCAAGGCCTTAAATAGTTTCCAAGTCCTTAAAAAATATTTAAGCAAAAACAATATTTACAACATAGAAACTCAAGGACTGATAACCCCATCCATACTATTTTATTTTCAAATTCTTCCTTTTTTCAGCTCTAACAGGTATTCAACAAAGATTATTCTTCTCCAGTGTAAATTTGCATGTAAGTTCTCCAATGTATATTTGGTGTTGAATCTTTACAAGGCATGGGTTAAAACGTCCCATAGGAAATAATGGCCAATAAAGCAACTAGCTACATCCAGGTAGATGGGGCAGGCCCAGCTGAACTTGAAACCTGTGCAATCAGTGGAATTTGAATCTCACGCTGTATCAACAAACTTAGCAAGATCCATGACTTCCTGCACATGAGTTATTCCTAAAAACACCAAATGTTCCATTTTCTCATGACTTCGCACACCAAGAGGATTCAGGTAAGGTAAAACTTAATGTTTTCTGCAACTGCTAGAAATTTTCATCCTCTACACTGTGCCAATAAAATTGTTTTATAATTATATTTTACATAATGCTTTTTTTTAGGGATTTGGATGCAGATAAATGACTTCCTTTGAGGCCAGATGCCTTGCATTCACATCAAAAGGTTTGCCCCAATGCACTCCTCCTCCCCTCCCCACCCACCAAGTTGCGTCTTTCTCAGAGGCATGAAGCAAGGGATGGGTTATAAGTACAATGTCAGATGGCTTATGATTTGTTTTAATAACCAGCAGTGGGATGCTTGTTATTCACGTTAAACACATAATAGACAAAGCAGGTGGTGCAGTTTTTGTTCCTGATAGATCATAAGAGACTGAAATATAACAATGTTGTACTCTACAGTATGTTTCCCCTCAAGCTCTCTCTCCAGAATCAAAGAAAATTTGTGTTATTGTGATTTAAAAACTGCATGTGTAGCTCTTTGCTTTTTTATTAAGTCAGTGTTAGAAGAAAACCGATTATGAATACATATTGCTTTTTAAATGTTCTTCCTTGGCAAGGGTCTGGATGGATGCTCTGGTTACCTAGGAGATGAAGACAAAGTGAAAATTGATTGATTTATCAAATTGATTGTGAGCTGAGCTTCAAGTGGCAGCTGTGTGTGCTGCACACAAAATGTAGCTGCTTGGAAGTGATTTTTTTTTATTTGTCACATCAGTAACAACGCCACATAGACTATTAGGTAGAATAAAGTGGCTATATTTTATTAGAAAATGCAGTATTGAATGATTATGCTAATGATTACAGTTGGAAAGATATTTTTTAAAAGTAATTCTGGCCTCGATGTTTGTTTTAATGTGTCACTAAAAATGACTGCATTGATGACAATAGAATTCTATACATGGTAGGAACCCTGCTGCTGGCTTGCTTTTTAATAATAATAACCCTGTCTTCTGTTGGCTGAGATTGGGCTAGTGGGAAGGAAACTTAATGGATCTTACTGTAAAAGCAGCTATAACCTCCACCCCCTCTATTCCTCTATTCCTCATGCAATTTTCCTATACAACTAGGCAAGGCAAGCCATAGACAAAAAAAAAAATGTCATTTTCTGAGTTCTCCTAACTTCTCATAAAGATCTTCTCTCTCTTTAAAAGACCACATCTATTCCTCCAATTTTGTCATTTTCTGTCCTCTCTACCAATCACCCCACTATAAAAACTGCTGTGTCCAATGTCTAATAATGGTCAGGGTCTTGCTCTTACATAACAATCCAGATGGAAATAATCTGCAAATTGAAATGTTACTAAGTTATAATAGTCTAAGGGGTTATTCCTCTAAGAGTTATTTTCATTCTATTGGAAACAGAGTCTTAAACCAGAAGAATGGACTTCTAACAGTGGAAGATATTCTCTCCTGGGAGACAAATGGTCCATAGGAACCCTCCTTTTTGCTCCTTAATTCACACCCTGTAAGTCACCATAAAATTGCAACATGTGAGCCAGAACAATTTATCTCAGGAACTAATTGAAAACTAGACCAAGAAAAGAAGAAGGAAAAACAACTGGAATTTTCCCTCTCTCACTGTAGAAATACCATTCTCCCATGACCGTGTGATTCTATGAGAACTTCCAGTTAATGCAGCATTGCCAGGTTTGCTACTAATTGGTGGAACCGAACAGGTAAGTAAATCCCAGAATGATGAGTGGTGGAATTGAGGAGAAGATAACTTAATGCTGGAAATAGCAACTGTCCACAAAGTAGTACTCTTGATATAATGAAGAAAGTTTGCTAAAAAGGCAATAAAACAAAATGTTGGATTAAAGGGAAGAAAAATATAAGATTTATATATACATATATATATAATACATATTATATTATACATACATATACATATAATTCAGCTATAAAAAAAAAAACAAAGGAATCTTGCCATTTGTGACAACATGGATAAAACTGGAGGGCATTACGCTAAGTAAAATAGACCAGACAGAGATGAATACTGTATGATATCACTTATATGTGAAATCTAAAAAAAAAAAGGTGGGAGGGGGACAGGTTGGAGAAAGGGGATAAACTTTCAGTTATAAGATAAATAAGCTCTGAGAATCTGATTTATAGTATGGTGACCATAGTTAACAGTACTGTGTTGAACACTTGAAATTTGCTAAAAGAGTAGATGTTAAGCATTCTCACAAAAAAACAAAAAGGAAACTACGTGTTGAAGTCTTAAACTGATTTGATTGTTGGAGTCATTTCACAATGCATACACACATACACCAAATCATCATATTGTACATGTTAACCATACTACAATTTTATTTATCAATTATACATTGGTAATGCTAGAACAGAAAAAGATAAAACACACACTAAAATGAGTCAAGACAAAAAAATCATATGCAAAAGGCAAACAATAAACTGAAAAATATTTTAATTATATATTTGATTAAGGGTTAATATCATTACTGTATAAAGAAATTTTTTATCAAAGTATAGTTGATTTACAATGTTGTGTTAGTTTCAGGTATACATCAAAGTGATTCAATTATACTAATATATATAAAATAGATAAACAACAAGGACCTACTGTAGAGCACAGGGAAATATATTCAATAACTTGTAATAACCTATAATGGAAAAGAATCTGAAAAACAAATCTTACAAAGTATATTTTAAAAATTCCAACAAAAAAGTGGGCAAATACAGTAAGCCAGAAATCCATAAAATATGAAATACAAATTGGCACTTAATAAGTGAAATAAGCCAATCAGTAGTAAAGGATATACAAAGTAAGCAAAATTTAAGATACTATGTTTTGTCTCCTTGATTAACTAAGATAAAAAAAACCAATAATAAAATTTAGTTTGGGTGAAGATGTAGGGAAATGAGATATCTCAAGCACTGCAAAAGTGGTATAAACAGCTACAGGAATTTTGGAGGAAATTTTACAACTTTTACCTAAAACTTTAAGTGTGTATACCTCCTAACTAGAAAATATCATTTTTATAAATTCATTCCAAATAAATAACCAGACAAATTCACAAAGTATATGTATGAACATATTTCTTAAAATAATCATAAACAATGTAAAAGAAAAATTATGTAAATACCCTAAAATGGAGACTTTATTAAATGGCATATAATATACTCACACAATGTAACATTATAAGGCCACTATTAAAAGTTAATACTGATTTTACTGTTATAGCCATGGAAGGATATTTATAACACAGTTGAAGTTAAAAATGAAGCAGGTTAAGTAGCATTTTTTACAGACAGAAAAAACAATTCAAAAATTCATATGCAACTACAAAGGGCCCCAAATAGCCAAATAAATCTTGAGAAAAAAGAACAAAGCTGGAGGCATCACACTTCCTGATTTCAAAATATATTACAAAGCTACAGTAATCAAAACAGTATGATACAGGCACAAAGACATATAGTCAGAAGAACAGAATAGAGAGCCCCAAAATAAACTTATGCATATAGGATCAACTCATTTTCAATAAATGTGCCAAAAATACACAATGGGGAAAGGATAGACACTTCAACAAATGGTGTTGAGAAAACCGAATATCCATCCACAGGCAAAAAAATGAACTCAACCTTTCTTCTACAACACACAACAATCAACTCAAAATAAAGACTTAAACATAAGACCTGGAACTATAAAACTCCTAGAATAAAGCATAGGGAAAAAGCTTTATGACATTGGTCTTGGCAATGACTTCTTGGATGTGACATCAAAAAAGCAGAGGTAACAAAAGCAAAAATTGACAAATGGGGTTACATCAGATTTAAAAGCTTCTACTCAGCAAAGGAAATGATCAACAAAATGAAAAGACAACCTATGGAATGGGAGAAATATACAAACCTTGCATCTGATAAGAGGTTAATATCCAAAATATATAAAGAATTCTTACAACTCAATAGCAAAACAACAAATAACCCAGTTAAAAAAATGGGTGAAGGAGCTGAATAGACATTTCCCCAGAGAAGACATACATATGGCAAATAAGTATTTGAAAAGATGCTCAACATCACTAATCAGGGAAATGCAAATCAAAACTACTATGAGATATCACCTCACAGTTGTTAGGATGGTTATTATCAAAAAAAAAAAAAAAAACAAAACAAAAGACAGCAAATGTTGATGAGGATACGGAGAAACTAAAATGCTGTTAATGGGAATGCAAAATGATGCAGCCACTATGGAAAATGGTATGGAAGTTCCTCAAAAAACTGAAAATGAAATTATCATATGATTCAGCATTCCTACTTCTGGGTATTTATCCAAAAGAATTGAAATCAGTATCTCAAAGAGATATTAGCACTCCCATGTTCATTGCAGCACTGTTCACAACAGCCAAGATCTGTAAACAACCTAAATGCCTATTAATGAATGAACAGATAAAGAAAATGTGGTACATACATACAATGGTGTATTACTCACCCTTAAAAAAGGAGGAAATCCTCCTAGATGTAACAACATGAATGAAACTTATGGACATTATGCTAAGAGAAAGAAGTCAGTCACAGAAAAACAAATACTACATGATTCCTCTTAAATGACAAATCTATTCAAACTCACAGAATCAGAAGTGGAATGGTGGGTTCCAGGTGTTGACAGTAGGAGGAAAAGGCAGGTGCTAATCAATGAGCATGAACTCTAGAGATCTGCTGTACAGTGCTGTGCCTAAAGTTAAAACACTGTTTTGTACACTTAAATATTTATGAAGATGATAGATCTCACGTTAAGGGTTCTTACCACAAATTTAAAAAATAATAAAATAATAAAATAAAATTTTAAAAATTTTAAATAAAAAATGCCTGTTAAAAATAAAGTAGGTTAGAAAGAATATATACTGTTATAAATTTACATAAATATACAAATGAGAGTATATATGTGAAAGGATATTATAACTGCATTTAAGTCAAAACATATAAAAATGTATGTGATGGTATTTTATATGTATGCTTTACATGTAAACGCTAAGTGGTTGGATTGTGAATGACTTTTATTTTCTTTTTAATTCTTTAGTTTTGTTTTAAAAGATTTTAAAAGAGCATACAGAATTTTAATAATCAGAAAAGTAATTAATAAAAATTTCCTATAATAAAATCATTCCTTAGTGGGATAAAAAATGAGATTACCTTTTAATTTGAATATTACATTCCACTTGCTATGTATCTGTTTAGGCTTAAAAGTTGAGACACTTTATATTGTTTATGCCACAAAGCCCACAATCCTTCTCAACTAAACTTTTTAAAATTTTATTTTTCATTGAAGTGTATTTGATTTACAGTGTTAAGCACAGGGATACAGCAAAGTGATTCAGTTATACATACATATATATATATATACACACACACACATATATTTTCAGATTCTTTTCTATTATAGCTTACCACAAGAAACTGAATATAGTTCGCTGTGCTATACAGTAGGTCCTTGTTATTTATCTATTTTATATATAGTAGTGTGTGTCTATTAATCCCAAACTCCCAATTTATCCCTCTTCCACCTTCCTCCATTGGTAACCATAGTTTGTTTTCTATGGCTGTGAGTCTATTTATGGTTTGTAAATAAAATTTGTATTTTTTTTTAGATTCCACAGTATAAGTGGTATCATATGATATTTGTCTTTCTCTGTCTGACTTACTTCACTTAATATTGATAATTCTCTAGGTCCATCCATATTGCTACAAATGGCATTATTTCATTCTTTTTTTATAGCTGAGTAATATTCTATTGTATATATATATATATATATATACCACATCTTTTTTATCCATTCACCTGTCAATGGACATTTAGTTTGTTTCCATGTCTTTGCTATTGTAAATAGTGCTGCTATAAATATTGGGGTGTATGTGTCTTTTCAAATTAGTTTTCTCCAGATACATGCCCAGGAGTGTGATTGCTGGATCATATAGTAACTCCACTTTTAGTTTTTTAAGGAACCTCCACACTGTTCTCTATAGTGGCTGCACCAATTTACATTCCCACCAACAGTGTGGTGGGTTCCTTTTTCTCCACATCCTCTCCAGAAATATTATTTGTAGACTTTTTAACAACAGCCATTCCAACTGGTGTGAGGTGACACCTCACTGTAGTTTTCACTTGCATTTCTCTAATAATGAGTGATATTGAGCATCCTTTCATGTGCCTGTTGGTCATCTGGATGTCTTCTTTGGAGAAATGCTTATTTAGTTCTGCCCGTTTTTGGATTGGGATGTTTGAGGGTTTTTTGATATTAAGCTGTATGAGCTGTTTGTCAACTAAATGTTTTGCTTTTTTTTTTAATAAATCTTCATTTATGGAAACCCATATGGATACTTATAAAGAAAACTTTATAAATACCTGTAAGACAAATGAGATTTTCAGTGAAAGATCTGGTAATCTGAGTAGCCTAGATTGGATGATCCTCACCACTCACAAAGCAATTCAGAAACACAGCTCTTCTTGTAGGGAGTAAACACTGCCAGTAAGCACTCACATACTTTCAATAAACGTGAGTTTGGGGGAAAAAAATGGTGTGTTTCATATCACGTATTAGAGACTAAAGAGGTGAATTCCTGATTTGTTTCTCCCTCTGATGTGATATGGAACTACTGAAAAGTCTTTCTAAAGTAGACAGTGAAAAGTACCTTCATATCCAGCCAGGGAGGTATGCCATTGTTAAATATTCAGAATTAGAAAAAAAAATCTCTACAAAAACAATAATAAAAGCCCCAAAATAAATACTTGGACCGGTATCACATCTGTTCTTATAACTTGGCTTTTATACATTTTTATTTAATTTTTCTTTTTTCGTGGTTCTAATGCTGGTAAACAATAGAACCATTATGTGATATTTTATTAATCCTCCACTCTTTTAGCCTTTCCTAATATTCCTCTACTCAATATTTTAAAAATACATTACAAATAGGTAAGTTGCTTAGCTACAGTGAGGGAAAGCCACATACTAAGTCTCTAGCCCTGAATTACGTCCGCAAGTCTCTATCTACCCATCACATGTGCTTTTCTCAGACTCCCAGCATTGTGTAGATATAATTTTGTAAATGCTTGATTTATCATTTTCCTTCCTCTTCCCTGGAGCTCAGTTGACTGTTATTTCTGTTGGCTCCTCTAGGTGCCTTGAGACAACTGACATTTGTAGACTTAACCTGAGCCCCACAAGTTACAAGAGCTTAGAGACTTCAGCTGTCACTTTTGTTTCCATGGAAACTCAAATCAGATTGCCAAAAAATGAGGTTAGTCACTTAAAAATCATACTGTTTAAAAAAAAAAAAAATACTGCCCATCACCATCATACTGTTTGAAATAGTGCTTTGTTGAAAGCCGTTTTCTTGTTTTTAAGGATTAAATATTTGTTTCCATGGCAGCAGATTAATAAACTACAAAGTTAGAGCTAGGCTCTGAAAGCTCCCTCAGACAGCACCTGCACCCTCAGATCCTCCTGTGCTCAGGAAGTCACCCACAGTGTGGGACTCCAAACATGGCTTCTTACACAATAACAAAGAACTACTTTGCTTCTATATGTATATGTTTCCCATGGATGGAATACATTAGTTAAATATAGTGACAGGAGGATTTTTGTAATAATGACAATAATAATAACTACTAGGCCTAACCGTCTACAGTGGGACTGAAAATGTGCAGGGTACTTTAATTAAGTGACCTCCAGTTCTCAAAATTGTTGTCTCCAGTTTTCATGGAAGGTTACACAGGTATTGACAAGGGAGGGAGCCATGATTCAAACACATATCTATCCTGCTTTGTGACAGGCTTGAAGATTAGGCTCCATCTGGGGGCTCATCCTTTTCAAAGTGAAGGATGGAACAGAGACAGAACAGTTTGTCCCCACCCTCACTGCCAACACAGGTGTGTGCACCCATGGTCACATGCACACAACGCATGTGGGCGATTCAATCCACGTGAGGTGAATGAGGTGAGGGGAAATCAATCTTCAGACGTGTTTAAGCCCTGATCAGGTCATAAAAAGAATGGCCAGGTGCCCCTGAAGCCCCAAAATGGAATCTAATCTTTAAGCTTGCAACCTTTTGATGGAATTCAATGCAATATCCTTTCCCTCTTCACACCTGACACTCTCACTCACCAACCACAGCCTAGCATATAAACTTGAACAGTGTCTAAGTACAGGCTTTACATACAACATAGGTGTGCTGATTTAAATGAATGTATAACTTCTTTTAAATTCTTAATCAAACAATGAAAATATTAGTCAATTCAAATGACTGCAGCAGGAATTGAGTAGATACACTATTTTTACCCTGCAACAATATTTTTTCTGATTTACTTGAGAATGCACATTACCACTGTGTAATCAAAGGCATAGGTGACCACACATTCTCCAGAAAATCAGATAGGTACAGTAGTGGTCATTTATGTCTTATTCTAAATTAATTCTATCAGAGTTAAAAATAAACCCTCAGAAGCTCTGAGGACATATTTAGTAGAAACTGGATCCATTTCAACATGAAACAGCTGTCTTGCACATTTTTTCTCAGGCAAAATGTAGATGGAAAAATGATATAACACATTTTTGTCTCCAGGCAAAATGAAATGGATGATTTTAATGTCAGTACAGGAAAAAAGGAGGGAGCAGTTCCCAAAAGAGCGATTCAGTGCTCACTTTTAATTTATGTCAATATTCTTCTATTGAAGTAAGGTAAGAAACCATGGAATAGAACATTTTTGGAGGAACAAAGTGGAGGCCTCCCTGACATCACAATTACATACTATTTAACCTTGAACTACTTGGATTCTTTGAAAAAGGGGTAAAGTTATTTTTAATTTAAAGAGCTTAGAAGACATGGCATCAAAGGCCTAAGTGACATTTAATTTGAAGATAAAGTTACAGTGTTTCCTAAAATCACAAGTACCTCTCCAAAGACCAACACTCTGAAAAACAATACAGAACATAATTCCTCAAGGAAAAGTCATTTTTCAAAAAAAAAAAAAAAAGTTGCCATTTGTAACTAATTACTGCCAACAATCTGCTCCATCAATTTTCAGATTTTCTAAAGTGATAGAATTTCCAAACCTCTGTGCTCAGCCATGTTAATCACTACAGTAATCCAAGTGAAACTACAATAAACCAAAAATGTGTAGTAATCAAGGGAAATGTATTCCAAATGGATAAGCCAAAAAAAAAAAAATCAAAACTTAATCATGCTTGCAAGGTTATAAATCAGGACTAAGAAATCAAAATAAAACCAGACTACATCAGAAATGGAAGATAAATAAACCCTAAGCTATATACATATAGTTCTGTACATTTATTTACCCACGAATTCCAACTAAGCAAGAAAACAATCATTAAACAAAGAATTTTGTACTTATAATAAATTTTACCTAAAAAAAATCAAGAATTCCCTCAAATATACTTCTAAACTGAGAAAATTTCCACCCTTTCTACTCCTCTTCTGTCTATGGTAGGCAACAGTCCCCCCAAAATATCCATTTCCTAATCTTGGAACCTATGAATATGTTACATTACCAGCAAAATTGTAGCTGTAATTAAGGTTACAGGCTCTAAATTAAAAAAAGATTATTCTGAATTACCTGGGACAGCCCAATCTAATCTCATGAGCCCTTCAGAGTGGAGAATATTCTCCAGCTGGAATAAGATGAGGAAGGCGAAGGAAATTCCAAGCATGAGGATTCAACATACTCTTGGTGGCTCTGAGATGTATCTCTTGCTATTTCTGGCACATACAAAATGGCAAAGTGTAAAGAACTAAGGGGAAAAAAAGGTGAGCCAACATCTTCAATCTCCTCAAACTTTAGCTTGCTCATCTATAAACTGGGGACAATGCTAGCTCCCCGACAGGTTGAGAAATGAATAAATGGTTTAATAAATGTGAAAACATGTAGAAAGTGCTTAATCTATCTTAGTCCCCTCTTCCACAGTCTCCTGTAAAGTTTTCTGAAGGTTGCAATCCCAAACTGAGGAAACACTGTTCCAATCCCTCTATCCATAGGTGGCTGCACAAAGCAATGAAGGTTTCTATGACAAAACTGATCGCAGTGATTTAAATCTTCCTAGAAACCATTTCCAGGAACTATCCCATACAAGTCAGGCCTGACGTCACACAAGCACTAACAGTGCTTCCCAACAACGTAGATGAAAGAAGAGGATGTTCTTACTATTTCAAGTTTACACTGACCTTCTTAGAAACTGAATGACAAAAATAAAATTTGAAATAATTTTAATAAATTATTTTAAGAGAATATATCTGAACAAACAGTCTAAAGAGTAGAAGGAGTAATTAAGGATAACAGTATAGCAGTCAAGCTGAACAAATGAAGACAATCTACCAATTCTAATGTCGAATATTATAGTGCAGAGTGCACTCCGACAACCTCATGGCTAAAGAGCTGGCAGGAAACCATTACCAGTAACTTTTGAACTTGGCGAGCTGGTTGAATTTGGTGAATTTGATTATTAGATGAATTGATTAACAGGAGAACTGATTTTCAGAGATTCGGTCAGTTTCTCATTGACACATGAAAGGTGCTCAATTAATATCTGTTGAATGAATGGTGAGTATTGGTGTTACGTTTGGCCTTAAACTTGGCTCTGAAATTCCTGAAATAATACATTGCTATGATTAAAATAAAAAGGATCAATTACCTATACACCCCTTTTCCAGATTTCTAACCAAAAGTATAGACGCTTAAAAAACAGTAAGTAAAATTTTACTTTTAATCTGTCAGTTTCACAATTTTGTCAAGTTAACAAAAGTCCATCTCTCACAGAAACTTTAGATGACAGAATATAACATGGGCTCTGTGAAAATACATCTCATTATATTAAGTTTGAGGATCATTCATGATTCAAAATTATTTTAAAATTTGTACTCAAACTTTCATAAATAGTCAAAATATTTGTTGAGTTGTTTAGGGTTCTAATAAGGAGTGTAAAGACTGAGGACCCTTTGTGTCCCTTGAATTGATTAATGACTGACCATAATTTTTGGATGTTGGAGCAAGGAAGCCACGTGAGTGTGGGAAGAGAAGACCTCATTAAGGAGATGACACTAGCCCTCAAAGGATAGGGAGTTCCCCAGGAAATAGTGAAGACGAGGAGGGGTGCTCCTGGCAGAATACTGCATAAGGAACACTGGATTAAAGGCCTTGGGGCCTTTGAAAATCTGAAAAGTGGCCAGTGTGCCAATAATGTGATGTATAAAGTTAAAACAAAAAACTGGTATGATTAAGAAATTAAGCAGGAGTCAGTTATTGCAAGGCTTTGTAGGACATTTTAAAGCAATTAGATTGCTTTCCTAGATACAATGGAAAACCTAGGTTTGGGTAAATGTATTTCTTCTAAATTTTCCTTTTAGTTTATGTTTCTGTTTTAATGACCTTATTGTCTCTTTTTTTAAGAGTTGAGTTTAAATTTTTAAGAATAATAACATATCTATAATCTATTAACATGTATTTCATGTTAACTAACATGAAGAAAATGTCACTGGTCTTCCTAAACACAACTTCAAATGGCAGTCGAACAATTAATAGAACAGACCCTCTCTATATATTAAAAGGACATTTTGGCTGCCTCAACAGTAATGTATCTTCTCTATAAAATCGTTTGATATTTGGCAATTCCTAGTCTCCTGATGCAATTATTCCCTACATCTATTGACTCATTAATGAGCCTTTCATTAGTGATTAAAGATGTTTGTTTTGCAAGGAATTATCTCTTCTGATGTGTCTTTTACCAAAATAATCTTCAAATGTCTGCCATAAAATATAAGATTACCCCAATTTCAAGACTTTAAAACCAATTTTCATAAAGACAATTTTATCAAAAAGTAAAATTTGTTTCCTTTTCCAGTGGATTGCTCAAGTAGAAGATATTGATAGTCTTATTTCAATAAGTTGTGTTTATACCAAAAATTCTATAGACCAGAGAGGCATTCAGCCCACTTGATTCCCTACTACTCAGGTTATTTATATAATTGTTATTTTGGTTCATCATATCTGTTTGTTGTTGTTGTTGTTTTTGTTTTCCAAAAACAGTATTTATTTCTCAAAGACTTTAGAAAAATTCAAAATGGTATGAGATGGGGAGGACAGTATATGGCAGCCATAATGAGAAATAAAAATGGAAACAAAGTGCATCTATTCCTGGAAGAATCTCGCTGTGGGGCAGAGGAGCAGATAGGCCACTGTTATTTCTCATTACATTTATTAAATGTGTATTTTATCTGAGTCTACCCTACATATATTTCCCCAACCCATCCCTTAACTTGACATTTCCCTAGCTAGAGCTTGACAAAAAGGAAAGAGGAAGAAGGAGGAGAAGAAGATGGGGATAAAGAGAAGACTCTCAATAATTCCTAAGTGCTGCTTTGCCCAGGATGTATTTCAGTAACTTCACAAGAAGTTTGTGTATTTCTTGGGACAGAATCCTTAGAAGATGGCTAAGGATCTTAAACTTCTGGACAAGTACCAGTAATGCCATTGGACAGGCATGTCTTGGTCTGAATGAGTGAATTAACATTCCAGAAAAAGTTTGATTCTCTTTAAGTGAGGCATTATTCACTACATCATTTATGAAACGGATGGTAGCATCCCACACACCTACTTTATTACAGTAAATGTTGAAATCTGGCAGAATTCCTGTCTCCTCCTGTTGATTTTGGAGCAAATTGGGAAATAAGACAGAGAAGACAAATAGATGGAAATGAAAATGTTGGCTTTATTTTTACAAGCTGATTGGGAAATGTAAATTTAGTTCTGTGGTTAAAAGGCTTACTGTCGTCTCTGCTCCCACACCACCACTACCTATACAGACACACCTATACAGTCCACCAAAGAAAAATAGTTGCATTTGCCCAAAACTGGTCACTCACACTGGCCTAGGGCAATGTGAGAAGAAAAAGATAGTTAATCTCCAAGGTCCAACAGAGCAAACAGACCCAGATGCCACTTATCAATTAAGAGACTCACTTCATCTCATGTACGGAAATGCATGGCGGGTGGGACAAGAGACCAGGAGTGTTACTCTCGCAAAAGTCTCTCCAGATAAAAACACGCAGCAAATGGAAAGAAGGTTAAATTCATGTGAGGCCCAAACAGTAGATCCCAAGAATTCTCTAGATATTAAAAATTAAGAAACCATAAGGTTGCATCCATCTTTAGGACATCAAAATCCATACTCTAGATTTAATATTATATTAACGCTTTAAAGAACTCTGCTAGGTATCATATACTGTTATTCAAAATACCATACTGTATCTCCAGAATTTCGGAAGAAGGAAGGAAAAGCCATTTTTGCATTTTTTTCTAATTTGCTCACAAAACAATGATGTATTTAAATAGTTAACTTTAATCTTTTCATCATAAGATTTGTATATAAAAAAAGCTAGAATTTTCTCAAAAAGTAAAATGTAATACAAGCCAATATGTATTTCCTAATAAAAACTTAACTTAGCATTTAAGCTGAAGAGTCACTAGTTCTGTAAGCGGCTTGCAGATGTATTTCATATAACATCTTTATATAGATAGCTGGTATTTTGAATGGTATTCATAATGCAATCTTAGCATATTCTTTCTCCTCCTTCTCTTTACTTCACATTTTCCTTTTAATTTTTGTCCTTCATATTCACTGTTCTCTCCTTCAATATGAAAAATTTAACTGAGAAATCACAAATACATGTTTAAGATAAAACAAATATGAGAAAATTACCCAAGACTTTGACATTTAAAGCAACTTATTTATGCTTTCGACCTATGAATTGGAAGACTTCAGGGGGGCAACAGCTTCATTTAATTATGTTGAGCAAAAGAATCAACTGACACTATTAAAAGAAGCAACTTAAACAGATAGCCTAGGTGTCCACAGTCTTGGACTATATGTAATTTTCTGAGTAGTTATTACAACACCATTGATGGTTTCTGGCAAGCCACGTACTCTGAAGCATAAAGAACCCTTATTCCTAAAGGTCTTTTGATTTCTAAAGTTGAAAAGCACTCAGCAACAATCAGAGTTCTGAAATAACACAAGCACCAGGTGCACAGGAATCATCACTGAGAATAAGATAAAGATTTTCTCTTCCATCTAAGACAAATGTCCTACGTGGTGAGAGATTCCAAATGAACTCTGTGCTGACTCCATTGGTTACCATTTGGTAAATGTCCGTCAGGTGTTCACCATGTGTTTATCACTGCGCTAGGCCCTGGAGAAAGGGAGAGGGAGAATTCAAAGACTGACAAAGCCCAGGTCTTCCTTCATTAAGTTGACCCCAGTTTTGTCAGAATAAATATGATAAATAATAGTCTCATAGAAATGGTACTCAACAACAGGTACCAATAATGTATTCTATGTTGTATCTCTGATTTAAAAAAAAAAAGGCTTGGAAGAATACTTATAAGACAACTAGGCTATGAGGAGAAAGCAATGACTCTTAAATGTGAGCCATCCTCTAGAATGAGAGGATGGTTAGGGGGTTGGGGTGGTTAGGGTTAAGGTATAAGGTGGCTGATAACAGAGAGTTCAATAGGTGAGACACATGATTCAAATATAATCATTGAGGCATACAGCCAACACAAATGATCCAAGAAGCAGAAGGGTATCCTGGTAAGTGTATAGGGAAATCCAGACAATAATAAGGAATACAGGAGAGGTGACTGAACACTGCAAGGAGATAGGCAGGCAGAATGTGCAGCACTGGGCCAGGCACAGCTACCAAGATCCCAACCCACGTGTGGGGTTCAGGAGCATCTGAGCTTCATTCAAAAACAAGCAACAGAAGACAGGTGCCCAACCCTGAATGTCTGCCCTGACTGCGCCTCTGAAGGCAAATTCCTGAAAATGGCATTTAAAGCTGGAACTAGATCTATCAATGTGTGTTTTCAGCAGGCTGAGGTATACTGTGCCTACTGGCAGAGGGGTTTTGGAACATAGGGGTTCTAAACCTATAAGGAGAAAGAACTAGGGGAATCGAATTTTTAATAAAGGAAACTATAGGTTTCCTTCATTAAAGGAATTATCTACTTCTCACAGTTTGGAACTAGGACCAATCACAAATGAAACACATCAATTGCAAGCTACTTTTTATGCAAAGGAGGAAGAAACCACCTGCCAAGGAAGTACTACGTGTAATAAAAAGATACGCATGACATCTTTGAGTTCCATACAAAGCCACTGTATGTACGGAGAGGAGACAGTGGATCACAGAAAAAGACATGCTATTAATACTAAAAGAAGCATGAATGATCAGGAATATGGATAAACCCCTGACCTTAAGTAGCAGGGGAGACAACTATGGAAAGGTCCCTGAGAGCAGGCAGGTGTATGGAGGAGGCTCTATCACTCCCTCATGTGACACAAACAACTGTCAATGCTTGAGAGAAAACACACATTCCCAACAGACCAGAGCAGAAGACAGAGTGGCCCCCAAGGGTTCTGGGACCAAGTCCAATGTTGGGGGAGGAGGGAAGGGATTCCCCACACCAAGCAGTTTTCCAACACCAGTTGGGTGTCATACAGTTCAACCCAATTCTGACACTATTGACACAGAGATTGCATCAGATCCCACAGATTATGGCCTCAGTCCCACAAGACTGCCCACCGCCCACCCTGAGATGCCAGTCACAAGTCCAGGTTATCACCTGTGCTTCTGGTCAACTATAAATCAGAGGTTCCCAAGACCCCCTCTGTGGGTCTGAATGATTTGTGAGAGTGGCTCACAGGACTCAGGAACCTACTTACAAGATTGCCAGTTTATTACAAAGGATATTAAAGGATACAAATCAACAGCGAAATGAAGAGACACATACAGCAAAGTACGCAGGAAGGGGCACCCAGCTTCTATACTCTCTAATCCTGCCACTCTCTCATAATCACATGTTCACCAACCCAGAAGCCCTCAGAATCCCGTCCTTTTGGATTTTTATGAATGCTTTCTTATAAAGACATGATTGATTACATCACTGGCCATTGGTGATTCATTCAATTCTCAGCCTCTCTTCCCTCCCTGGAAATCAAAGGGTGGGAATGGAAGTTCCAACCCTCTAGTTGTGGTTGGTTCCCTTGGCAACCAGTCCCCATCCTACAGTAACCTAGGGGCTTTCCAGAAGTCACCTCATTAACAACAAAAGACATCTTTATCACCCTCCTCACTTAGGAAATTCCAAGGGTTTTGGGAGCTCTGTGCCAGAAATGGGGACAAGGACCTTAAAACTGTCCTGTTCTTATTATAAATCACAATATCAGAACCTCATGATGCAGGAATTCAGCAATGAATGCTGCCTGACAGTGCTACTGGAAAATATAGAGATTTTCAGAAAAATTCCTGTAACGGTGCAGGACAAACATTGTTTTAACAAAGACCATTAGTCCATGAATGAGTTCTGAAGGGACTTGGATGCAGTTAAGTGACCATCTAACTTGTGTCAAGCAACAAGGTAGGCGTTGGTCCTGCTATGATTCTGCTCTGTAAAGAAACGGCAATTGTTGGGCTCACAGTAACAAACAGTCCTTAAATATTTGAATACTGATTGATTAATTGATTGACTGATCCTGTGATACAGGAAAAAGAATGTGGGGCGAGAGGATGGCAGTGCCCCAGGTTTCGGCTGAGTCCCTGGGATGCTCCCCACCAAGTGTGGGTCCTTGGCTTCACTCAAGGAAAGAATTCAAGAGTGAGCCACAGTTGACTAAAGCTAGATTTATTCAGAGAGATACACACTCCATAGACAGAGTGCAGGTTGCTTTAGAAGGCAAGAGAAAGGCCAAGAGGTATCGGGGTTGGGTGCTCAGTTTAAAGTAGAAATATATACACACCCCATAGACGGAGTGTGGTCCATGTCCTTCAGAAGGGAGAGTGGCCGCGAGGCACCATGTTGCTAGTTTTTATGGGCTCTGGAACCTCATATGCTAACAAGTGGGAGGATTATTCTAACTACTTTAGGGGAGTGGGATTCCCAGGAATTGGCCATCACCTACCCTTTGTCCTTTTGTGGTCAGCCTTAAAACTGTCCTGGCACCTGCGGGCATACCATTTAGCATGCTATTGTATTTCAATGAGTGTATATTGAAGCTCAAGGTTTACTGGGAGTAGAACCTTCCACCACCTTGGTGCTAATTGCTATGTCATTCTTTTAATGGCTGTGCCCTGCCTCCTTCCCTCCTATCTCACCTGGACCACTAGAAATGTGTTTCTGAAAGACTCCAGTTTCGGAAAGGATGAAGACTGTCTTTGCACTCCTTTTTCTTTCTTTCTTCTCCAAATCCCAACCATTCATCTCCTGTTGAAAGGAGAGGTGTGGTCACAAGTAGCAATAACACCGTTAATGGGTAGAAGGCATCTTGAAGAACACAGTGGAACCTACTGGGCTCGTTCAGCTCAGCAAATCTTAGACCTTGAGGTAAATCTAAGAGGCCCTAGTTGCATAAGAAAATCCAGGCTCCTAGAGAGAAACTATGATGAGAAATTAAGGGCAAAAATGTAGACACCCTAAAGCTGGAATAAGGTAACTCACAAAAGAGAGGACACTGTAGGAGGAGCCAGGAAGACAAGTATTTTTTATGTACAGAAAAGTAAAAGGATAGGACTCCTCTTTGGACCTTAGGTTTGTAGTCACTGAAAAATGACTCACCTGTATCATTAACAAGTGCACCACACTAAGAGTGTCCTAGTTCAACTCTTTGGCATAAATATCTCAATAGCTGAAGAAATAAAACTTCCATGATCAAAAGAAGCTACAGTTAGTTATCTGCCAGCCACATGAAGAAGCTTCTGTTCACTACTGAAGGCAAAGGGGCATCTGGGGGACTTTTTGCATCACCAGACACTGGAGCAAACGGAAATCAGCAGCAATAGAGGCTCCAAGGAGTTACTAAGAGGAGCTGATCACCTAAGGAATCACTGTGCTTGAGGTCCTTTTCTCCTCTCAATAAAGCGAATTACCCTGACTCTACACAAGATGATGGGAAAAGCCTGTGAGGCAATTCTGGAGTTGCAGCACATAAAGAAAACAATGAACAAGCAGAGCAACCAATTCAGAGGCTTACACCCAGTCCCGTAGGTCTTGATTAGAATCCATGCTTTTAGCATTTTTCCTGTGGTTGAGGTGACTTGAGAAATAAGAGCAAGACAAGTTGAGGACTCAACCACCCTCTACCTGAATAGGTCAATCAGAAGTCCTTTTTACACTGTAAGAAATATTGGGAGGTAAATATTTTTTCTTTCTTCCTGCCCCTGGTAACCCAAGTCCCGTGTACTCCTTCGAATTTCTCCTCTTCTCAGTGACACCCGTTGCAGCCCTACTTTGGATTGTATTTCTACAATCACTGCTGGGAATGAACAACACTTGCTTCAGGGCCCCCTAAGTTTAACTCAGACTAGAGTTGTAAGCCTACGCCCTAAGTATATTGCCCGAGACTGTGAATGCCATTTCTCACCAGATCAGAGCTGGATAACTACAGATATGCAGATACAAAATCCACAAAACACACAGAATATTAAAATGTTTAAGAAATTATATTTTAATATTGGTGGATACAAGAACTAGGAATTCTCATATTGCATCAGAACTACAATCCATCCAGTCCAGTTTTCTGTTTCCAAAACCAGTCTCCCAAATGTTTTTTGGTTTTTGTTTTTTGTTTTTTTTTTAATAATCTGAGCTTCCCTTGATAGCCATTCAGAGTTGTCATTAAATAGAATAATTAAGTAATTTTAAATTTGAGGTGTCTTGGTCACACAATTCAATTTTTTTCTCTTTATAACAAGATGACCCTGGGTCTTTCATGTATTCATTCTTTTTGTCCCTCTACTAATTTTTATTGTGTTCCTTTTTAATAAGAAATTCCTCTCACAACACCATTATGCTAGGCATTGAGATACAATGGTGAATAAGAGGTGGGTCCTGTGCTCAAGAAACTCAGAATCTAGAAGAAAGCGATGAGCAACCATCTGTAAGTTATACCCTGCATCATGAGGGTTTAAACAGTGTATGACAGAAGCCCAAAGGAAGTAGCAATTTGTTGTAATGGGGGAGGGAGTGACAGAGGTGAATTTGAAGATTCCATAATCCATCAATAAAGTTTTTTAAAAATAATAACAATGATAGAAGGAAGAAGGGGGAGGGGAAGAGAGAAAGGGAAACAGAGATGGAGGAGGAGAAGGAGAAGAGGAAGCAAAGAAAAAGTACATACAGTGAAATAGAAAGCTGTGGTCAGACTAGACAGAGTGTGAAGAGATGAGATCGAGGTGAGACCAGCTGGATCCCAGCATACGGTGAAGGCTGAACTTGAACCTAGGGAGCGTGAATTTTTTCAGCACACCATTGGAAGACTTTGGAGGTTTATAAACTAGAGTGACAGGAGTTTCCATTTTATGTTTTAGGAGGAAATCTGTATGTCTGGAGACTGGATCGGTATGTTTTGAGGAGAACGGAGTCTGTAAAATTATTGCTAAATGAGGACAATAACAAAGTAAATGGGGAATTTGTAGCTTTAGAGGTCTCATGTACACGAACTTTCCAGATGAAATTAAAATGTAAATTTAATTATTCTATGAATAGTCTTTTCTGAAGTATGAGTCTAAATGAAGCAGAAATTTTCAAACTGTTGTTTACTGATTGTTGCCAGATGTTCTTGGCTTCTATTTCATTTGCCTAAATGTAACACAGGAAAAAACTAAACAGGACAAGACAGAAACTAGCAGTTGCAGACCTAACACATCTGTGGCACCACTGGCTCATGTTAAAAATGGTAGGTGTCAGGTATCTGGTTAACTTGATCAAAATAGATCAAGCAAATCAGAAATAGATCGTGCAAACCAAAGTTCTCTAAGATTTCCAGACAGACATTGATTATGTTAGATCACAGGGAAAGTGAGGTTTTGGCAGTGTTTACAGATATTCACTGATAGTTAAACCAGGGATTCTTTGTCTGGAAATAATCCTCAACCTGTTGGAAACAAACAATTCAAAATAAACCTTTTCAAAACAAACACTGAAACAGACAAACTAATTCTTACATAAAGGACAACACTGTCCACAAAGAAGGGTACCCACTTACTCGGAAAAAAAAAATCAGTCCCCTCTATAGCACAGCTGCCAGGTCACTCCCACTAAACTCCTTAATACACAAAATTGTTGGCTTTTAGTTTTTAAACTGAAATAAATTAATTCTCTTTGGTTTGGGCACTTTCATGTATACATTTAAGTATGCATGTGTTGTGCTTGTGTCTGTGTGTGAATCTATTTTACAGATATTCTTTCTGTACTTTTAATATCATTTTTCCTGCTTAGATACATGTTACAGCTTTTTGCAGGTCATTCACGTGTAAAATACGAAACACGTGTACCTATCATTCCCTAAATGAGATGGATTTGATACAAAAAAAGACATTTTTTAAATTTTATTTCAACTTCAAAGGTAGCTTTTCTCTCCTGAAGAAATTTCAAAACATGAGTGTTATGTTAATTTGTATAATCTCTGATTTAACAAGTCTCTTGATTAAATACTTTTCTCAGTCAAAGATGAACAACAGAGTGTGATTATGCACTCTGAATACATTTTCCCATAACTGTGTATGTTTGTGATTTTTTTGGCAAGTTGTCTCTATTGATGGGAGAATAAAAGCCATTAACAGATTAAATTTAAAGTGATTTCATTTTAACCAAACACTCTTTATTTTTCTGGTGCCTTTCTCTGAGTATTAATGCAAAAGGTCATAAACGGGTGAAACCGAAGTAGGGACAGAAGAGAGATGGAGCAGGCTGGTGGCACACCTTCTGCTGGATACTAGAGAGAAGCTGTAAAAAGATGCAGACGCCAAAGGCAGAGAAGAAGGAGGAGAAAGAGGTGTTTTTCTGGCCAGAAAGATGATGACTGAGATGTTCTCATCATCTGGAATTTTCCCAATCTGACATTTTTTTAATGTAAATACAGTAAACTCTATTTGACAAATAGATTAGCAAATTAGAATGGTTTTTATCTAACTCAATTTGGGGGTATACTCTCTGCAGTAAAGAGCTATGGGTTCCTGGAATGGTATTCCTGGCACATCCAACTAAGTAAAAGAATGAACAAAGGAAACCCTTTCAGTTGACACTTTTGAGGATTAGCTGACTGCCTTTCATGAAGGATGTGTTACTTCTCAACAACAATTCGCACTAGATTTATTAACTACTTGCTATACTCGTGATAATGTAATTTATTTTCTCAAAGCTTTTTGTATTTCAGGGGAAAAATACTACTTTATAAGCTGGGCTCCCCTCCAGTTTTTCTGAAAGTTTCCTTTCTACGGACACATCTGGCAGTAAAAGAGCTCCCATGCCCAGGTATCGATATTATGCATAATTACTCACAGATGGCCAGTGAGCCACCCGCCCTGCACAGCACAGACAAATCCTCCGGGTCAGCTTGTCCATCTGCATCAAACCTCTACAACAGAACTCTAGGGAATCCATGTTTCAGAACCACTACCCAAACCCCCTTCAGCTCATGAGAAAACTGCTTTCAGATCAAAAATGGGAATAAATTAAAACTCTGACCTCTCATCCAGCACGATAAAATAGATTTGATAATATCTTCAATTCTTCACATTGAAGAACAGAAGTTCAATTTATAAGAAAATAAGGTATTTAGCTACTCATGGGCTTCAAAGTACAACAAATAAATAAACAAAGCTTTTAGGATAAGTTTAGGTTACACCTTTGAGAGAAGATAAATGTTCTTGATTCCTCATTTTTGAGAAAAATATAGAGAAAATGTAAGTTCTCTCTACTTTGCCCATGTCCTTAAAAATAGGTCCCTGTACACTTACCCATTGATCTCTGGGGTAATCCAGCTCCACATTTGGAAGACCCTGAATTTATTGGTGTGGTTTGATCTAGCCAGGACCAGGAAACTTCCTATAAATTTCTATTCATGGAATTGAATTTGTCTCACTCCCAATTCTTTTTAACGTCTCCAGCTCTTTTGATGTGGTCACATTAAAGACCGGAGAAGAAACAATGAAAACCTTAGGGGAAGCAAACACTAGTCCCTTTTTCCTTCTTCAAATAAGTCCATTCACTGTTGTCTATCCTTTTTATGACCTCTCACATACTGAGAATTTATCACCCAAAGTTTGTTTATATTTGAGAAGCACTGTGTTACCATCCATTTATCTTCCTTTAACAAAAACCATAATAGCAATATAATCTCATCCTCAAGACATAGTTTAAAGTTTTGTTAAGAGGTGTGTTTGTAGCCTGCTCTTAGGGATTAAAAATCACAGTTTAAGAACTGTGGTGAGACAGTAAATCAGACTTCTCCTTGCTCAGAAGCAAGGAGAAGGATCAGCTGGGGATAGGTAAGTTAAATGATATTCTTTCCTTAGTCACTACTTAATTTGCTGATCTTGTTTCAATACTTGCCCACAACATTTTCCCCAGACATCTCTGAAAGGATTTTAAATAAGGATGCTTTTCCTTGAGCCATCTGGCGGCTTCCTGGAAAGCAGCAGTGCAAGATGTCCCTTCTCACAGAGATTGATTAGATTCACAGAGGAACCTTTCAAAGCTGGTCATTTACAACAAGATGCTCACTGCGGGCCAAACTTGCTTTTAGGTAGCTCTAGCTGAACTCATACTAACATGGGCAATCAGCACTTCAAAGATAATGAGCTTACTTCTCAGACACAAAGAGGTGGTAAAAGAACAGACTACAGTAACACTGAAGTTTCATGCAAAGGGAAAGAGGCAAAAGAATCTCCCCAAAAGGTGAACATTCAGATACAGTGTGTCATTCACTCAACAAGCATTTATGGAGAACCTACTATGTAGCAGACATTATTAGGTCCTAGGAATACAGACCTGACAGAGACACAGTCCTTGCTACCCAGAAGCTCATGATCTTACAAAGGAGAAAGCCTTATAAGCAAATATACTGCACTTGAGTTTGAAGGTTACTGAATAATACATAAGTAAAACATGAAAGTCTGAACCAATCCCAGTGAGAAATAAACCCAGCAGAAAAGAGAGTACAAACAAGAGATATAAACAAATATTGTTTCTTGAAGAGTAACGATGCGGGAGATGTGGAGAGAAAAGCATTCAGGTTTGGGGAACTGCGTGGGGAAGGCAGGAGGAATCCAGGAGAAGCTGGACGAGAGATCCAGGCTGGAGAGGCATCAGGGCATCAGTATGGGTTAAAGTCATGCAAGAAGATAACAGTGCATCTTCCTGGAAGGAAAGGAAAAGACCAAAAACAGATTCTGAACCATACCAAGTTTGGGGAGATAACAGAATAAGAGAATCTGGTGAAGGAGATCGAGAAGGAATAGTTGGTGAGAGAGGAGACCAAAAGACAATGGCTTTGGAGAGGCCAAAAAAAGTTTCAAAACAAGGAGCCATTGATTGTATCAAATGTCTCAGAAAAGTTAAGATGAGGACTGGAAAACATTTCTGGGATTTGAACATCAAGAAACTATTAGTGAACTTGGCCAGAGCAGTCAACAGAGCCTTGAAAGCAGGATCTATCACATGCTGTGCATATTGGTGTGTGACGAGCCATTTAATCTATCATCCAACATAACCTTAACTTAAGAACTGAACAGATCCCATTAGCTGAGAACCTGGAATATTTATTTATTCAGTGATTAGTCTCAGCTTTTACACAGGAAAATTCAGGCCAGCTATACGAGACAGTGTTTCTGTCAACCTGCCCACAATATTCTAAATCCAATTAGCTTAGACACCAGTGGGGATGCTGCACAGGGTCTGGGGAAACCTCTGTGGCCAGGCTTAACCCCTCATTTGCTGCATTGTGGAGAAGTCCAGGGTATCCCCCAGAAAAAGGGCTGTGGCTCTGGGTTGGAGAGGATGTAGTGGCTTTTTGCCAAGAGTGTAGAAATGTATCACTATTTTACCAACCTATAAGGCCACATCAATATATACACAGTGATTATCAACCTTCAAATAACTAATAAGCAAAGTTGATCATATCGATCATTTCAACTTGGAATTATTAACTCTTCAATCTTAGAGGTATAAGTGGTAACATGTTTTTTCTCAATTTACTTGTGTATCCTGTATTCAACTTGCACATACTGAATACATTTTGCTTTGTTTCAGAATCCAATATGGTTTAGACAATGGTAAATCTAAAACAGGTGGAAGGTCACCCCTTGTGACCCTAAATTCTATTCAGGGAAATAAATTGTGTATATCTAAAACAACCATCAATAATTAGCAAATCTAAGCAATGGTGTGGCAATGAGAAAAAATAAACTTTATATAATCCTGGTGGGGCCAAGCTCAAGGGAGTCATCAGAATGGCATAATGTTATTTAAGGGTTTCAGAGGTGAGACTTGTGCCAAAAAATAGGGTATTAACGGAAATACTTTTTGTGTAAATGAAACTGAAACTCTTTTTTAGTCCTCTACGCTCACACTTCGTCACAAAGTAAACAAGAGTGAAACTTTATAAGAGTCAGCTGGTGGAGAAAAGCAAGCTCTCCACTCAACAGACCAGAATCCCATGCCTTTCTCTGTGACTCTTTATGGTGAGACCCTGGAGAAACAATCTGCCTTTTATCTTTTTTTGGTCTCAACTGGACTTTTACATAAATGGACTCTTTGGATTACCTGCTTTCTAATATCTGCTCCAGTTCCAGGAGTCTGATCTTGCAGTTCTAAGATTCAAAGTCCTCTCTGGCTGAAGAACAAGGCCAGCATTAGAAGAGAGCAAATTGTGTGTTTGAGCCACCAAAGAGTAGGTCAGAATGAAGAGTTACCTACAGGGATCTGACAACAGTATCTTGAAGAGCAGATAGGCACATTGTTACATCACCCAACACAGGATGGGCTTCTCTGCCAACTCCTCATCCCCATTATTATCTGCTCCCTTACCATCTCATCACTGTTCACCAATCATGATGTCAGTGCTGATACCATGGAAGTTTCTGATAATACTTTAGAGCACAGCCACTATTATCTTTTAAAGGGCAGTGATTCTGTTTTAATTTCCTGAAAATTCTAACTATGATTAGACTGTATTTGTTATAATATTGAATCACCTTTTTTAATTGAAACTACCATATTAAAATAACATCCAAGCTGTCCTAAGTATGGAAATGTAGGAAAATAATTTTGTCTCTCTTTCCTGATAAGACCTACTTACTTTCTCTAAATTGTAAATATAAATGCCAATTGACTCAGACCACTCAGACCATGGACTGTTAACTTTTGGAAAGTCAAAGAGGAAAATGAGGTAATTTCCTATACTTGAATTAAACTTACATTCTTTACAATAACAGATTTTGTTCTTAATTGTAATAAATACTGTAGTCTATGACTTTGCACATTTTCCTTTGAGAAAATCTTCCTTTTTTATTTACCTCATTTTTATATGATAAATGAGAAATTTCTCAAGTTAATAATCATGATCAAAATCCACTTTTTTCAGTCGAAAGTCAGAGTGTAGAATTTCCTGAAGCTGTTTTCTGAATTTCAAATGGCTCACTGTTTCAGAAAAGAGATTTCCTTAAATTATGTCCATACATCATCAAACATCCATGTAGATATTGAGAAATTATGAGGGAATGAGAAGACAAAAAACTCAGTGAACTGAGTAAGGTTGATTGGGAAGTTTCAAAGACACATGCATCTTCCACTTGAACCAAGGATTCACCATTGTTCTAGTTTTCTTTCATAACCTGACCCTGATTACTTTTAAGGGCACAATCAGAAAGAGGCAGGAGGTTTGATACCCCATACCCGGGACTAAAAGCTGAGAGCAAAAATATTTCATAGCAATAGCACTCATCTGAAAAGCCAATTTAGTAAACTGTGTACCTTCCCCCTGATTTTTGAAAAATCTTCCTAATTCTTTATTTCCTTCTAGTGAGGGTGACCGCATGCATCCTTAACATAGGAGGAGCAAGTGTTTTTGTCTTCATGAGCAAGCAAGAAAGAGCGAGTTGAAGAGACTCAAGCAAAGGGAAAACATCCATGGAACAGAGTAGTGTCAGCCAGAAAAGACAAGGAACTCAGGCTAGATGCCCCAGTTTTGCACCAAAACAGCATGAACACACTGAGCGCCCCCAGGCCAGGAAAGTACCTTCAGGCTCAGCACTGAAAGACCCGTGTGTAGTCCCCCTGTATTCAGAGAGTGGGCTGAATTTTCCAGCTTATGGTCAAAGGCTCTGGTGCTAAATAAACCTGCCCTTATTTTTCTGCTCTCTACTCGTGTTTATTTCCAGCAAGTTTAGACACAAACAGCATCTCAGACTCCTCCTTTCTCACTAACTTCCACTGAGAAAATCTTAATTTTGGTTTTACAGTCTTCCCTATTTGTGTCCCTTTGGCTCACAGCACTGGGTGTTTATTCCTACCAGGAGTCTGAAGGGAACAGATGAGCATCTGAATTTCGATACTTTTGCAAGCTGGCTCCGCACACAGACACTGAACAAATGCTTTTGAAGACAATGTTTTTGGAAGAGTAAAATTTTAGAAAAAAGTAGTAGGATACCAGGATGTATTCACAGGAGAGTCACTTGCCAGGAGTCAGGAAGCCACCTTCTACTCCTTCCTGGCAATGGTCTGACCCTAAAAGAATACTGTGTCCAGTGTTTGTCTTTGCAGTTTAAAATGAATATGAAGAAATCTGAGAGGGGCTAGAAGAGAACAAAAGTGGTAAAATACACTGAGGGAAAAAAAAGAAGAAAAGCAGTTATTTGGAGAAAAGATTAAAGACACCAAGACTGTTTAATCTGGAAAAGAGAAGCCTAGGGGGAGATTTAATGAGAAGTGTCAGAGTGAGTAAAAATATCAACCAAATTATTCTGCATCTTGACCAAGGAAAGAATGCAGGAAACGTGCTAAAATTGGAGTGAGGGCAAGAGAGTTTGGTTAGGCATAAGGAAGAAACTGTTGACTTTGACATTGGAACTCTGGAGTATATTGCCAAAAAAGGTGTAAAATTTCTTGGAAATATTACTAACAATCTGTACTAATTGATGAAGGCAGTTCTCTGCCACAAGAAGAATATTTAAACCAGATAACTTCTTGAAGTCCCCGTTTCGGGTCATGTTTATATTAAATTCACTACCTAAAAAGTAAGATCAGATCAAAATTCTCAAGCCCAAAACATTTTGCTCATAAAGGGTATTTAGGTCTCTGACACCTCCAAGTTTTAGTTGATTAGATTTAAGAAGCCTGAAGTTTGTGCTGAAAGATTTTTTTAAAATATTTCTATAATGTATCTTTGTCTCTTTTCTTCATCAGAGTTTCTTTTTAGTAGTTAGGATCTCTCAGGACCTTGAGGTTACTGAAAAGAAGATAAGGACATTCTGGTTTATAGTATATGAGACATCCAAATCGACCTTCTGGTCAAGGCTTATATTTAAAAAGGTAAAAATTAAAACCATCTCCCATTTCTATAACCGATGGTCCCTTACCAGATGAGTTTCCTTCACCACATTAGTAACAGCCTATCCCATGTGGTTTCCTAAGGCCCAAATGAACAAAAATGGAGGAGAAAAGAGAGAGAGAAAGATAACAAAGAAGTGAGAGTAAGACCAGGCGGTGTAAAAGAACAATAAGACGTCTGAACATTATTTTGACGGGGTGGGCGGACATTGAAAGATTTTGGGTAGGAAAGCTATATAATGTTTATTTTACTGAAATCATTCTGCAAGTGCAGAAAATGGAATAGAGTGAGGTGATACTAGATGTGAGGTATGATGATGGCTTAAATATGATAGTGGCAATCAAGGTAGAGCAGGTCAAGTGGTTCCAGAGATATTTAAGAGGCAGAGTGATTAATCTGATGTAACATAGGGTTGGTGAATGAGAGAAAAATCAAGGAAAATTCTCAGGTATCTGATATAAAGGACTGGGAGGACAGAGGTGCTTCTTTTCCAACTCAGTCACTGCAAACCTAAAAGCTGCAAGGGTGGATACGAGAAGACTCCCTGCATTTATAAGAACTTCTCAAAAATCTTTTTCTTCCCGGATCAAAGGCATCGGCATTCAGTTGAACAAATAATTGGACTGCCTTTAACATATTTCTGAACCTTTGCTGAGATAGCCTTGTTTAATCCTCAAAACTTACTTAACAAATGTCATATCTGACAAATACCCCAAAAACTACTTGGCAAATGAAGTACTGGAGACAGCAAACCATAGAATTAGTAAGAGGGCATGCAAGTCTGGAATGCAAACGACCTGACTTGCTTCACAGCACTTCGGGCTTTTGTAAAAATCCTATTCTCAAAACTCAAGTGGTTTTTCCCCCTGAAGTATATCATTCCAAAGGGCAAATCAAAACTTCAACCGCTGAACTTCAACTGAATCTATGTGCAATAGCAGATCCACTCATTATATGATTTTCAGGTGTATTTGGCAACTCTAAGATGAGCTGCTCTGGTGGCTTCTGCATTAGCACTCTCCTGGCGACTGTAGAAGTGTCGTCATGCAGAGTTTTAATTGAATCTGCCTAACACTCTCCTGGAGATTAAAGGTAAGTGTTTCCAAGAGGAAAGAAAAGTAATAGAACAGAAGAGCTTAAAGTTAGGTTGTAAGGTTTTAAGAGAAAAGAGTAGAACAATTGTATAGCGTTTATATCAATGACAATAATAGCACAAACTCGACTAAAGCAATACTTAATTCAGGGTTTGTTCTCAGGGAAACTGTCTCAGACGGACAACAGGAGGTCAAGAGCAGCCATTTAATCATTCCATGAATGCCATTTACAATCACAAAGTGAATCTCCAGGAATATTATTATTTAATCCCATGACTTTAGGCAGGCAAGGTCATTTAAGGGAAATAAAAGAAATCATAATTATTTTTAAACTGGCCATTTTGATTCAATTGGTCAAGGTGGTAGGCTGAAAATTTATGAGAAGAGAATTGCTCTTCGGTTTAAAACACCTTAATGACAAGTTTATTTATGGCAATTTCTGAGTGAATGAAATGGAGACAAAACATATTCTAGTCATAATTCTTAACTAAAAGGTTTTCTTCAAACACACTTATAATATTTAACTTGCAACTGAAAAGCCAAGGGTGTGACACAATTAGGTTGCACTTCCAGAATATATATGCTTTTACACTTCTCACCTAACCAATTTAATCTGGAAAATTTTTTAAGCCAAATGTATTATCCAGCATGACTCTACAACTTTCTAGAAATTGAGTCCTAAAGTCCACTAAATTACATCTGAGAATTGGGAATCCATTTCCTTCCAGAAATTATTGACAAAAAGAAACAAAGCCTAGATTGTTCTAAGCATCTTCAAGTCTCCAGCATGTTACTGTTGGAACCACCATTAAAACTGTACTCAGTTCATAACTTGTGAAAACAGTTCCCAATCAGAAGTAAGCTGAAAGCAATCAAACTGTTACATAATTAGACATTCTAAGTCCATATCCAAATTTAGCATTCCACAGAGTCAAAGGTACCCCATGGAGCAATTTTTTAAATCACACGATGCTGACCTAACAATCTATGAGTGATTTCTCCATATTCACACCCAGTAATACATTACCAAACGGAGAAATCCTTTCCACAGTCTTCACTTAATATATACTGAGCACCTCCCACTGCAGGGATGGGGCACCAGAGTGTAAGCAATAGAGAGCTCAAGTCCTTGTTTTTCAATTTAGCATTAGGTGGATTCTGATGTTATGCCCCCAATTTAGCAGGCAAAGGAGAACTCAAGAATTTCCAACCTGCAATGAGGCACTTGTCATTCAATACTTTCAGATATGAAAGGTCATTATTATTGAACAAAAACAGAAGTTTCTAAAACAATCTTGAGAATCTTTTTTCATATTCAACTTTGGCCAGTAGAGGCCAACTAATTCACTCTGTTAGTTCACCTCATACAGAGTAAGGCTGATAGTAAAGAAATCATCAAATCTATTATTTCTAAGAAGTTTGTCTGTGTGCCCACCACTTTCACCCCCCTAGTCGCTGTTAGCAAAGAAAATGAAACATTTCTCAGCAAAAATGCAGTTGTGGGCACGGAGGGGAAGTGCTGACAGTCTAAATAATGGTTACATAAACATTGATCTCTAAACTTATGTTCTTTCTAACTTCGGAAAGGTCAAGCATCCTTGTAACTCAAAAGGAAGCTATAGGAACACTATGACCCTCATGAGCATGCTATTCTGCATTAATATCCATTCAAGACTAATTTCCACACCAGGACAAATATTCATATTAAAGAGAAAATTCCGTAGTTCTCACATCAGGGACTCATGGTCCCAATTGAACAATTCAGTTATTGGCCTTAGGAAGAGTACTTTTAGTATAGTCACTTTGAAAAGTCCATGAAAACTGATTTTGACTAGTCACTTGTCAATTTCTCTACCTCATATCAAATAGTATCAAGTCCTTATAAATATGGCTACAGCTTAAGAGAGAAAAAGACAATTTTTCACAAGCTCATTTTTCATCTCATTCTGCAACTTCCTCACAGTAATTAGGGAGAAATAAAAATGTGTCCTCTAGAGACATATCTCATTTATGCTTCACTTTATTGCTCTTTGCAGATATTGAATTTTTTACAAACTGAAAGTTTGTGGCAACCTTGCTTCGAGCAAGTCTATTAACGCCATTTTTCCAACATTATTTGCTCACTTTGTATCTCTGTATCACATTTTGGTGATTCCTATAATATTTCAACCCCTCCATCAGCAAAAATATTAAAACTCACTGAAGACTCAGATGATGGTTAGCATTTTTTAGCAACAAAGTATTTTTTAATTAAGATTTGTAGTTTTTTTTTAGACATAAAGCTTCTGCACACATAATAGACTACAGTATAGTGTAAACATAACTTTTATATGTACTGAGAAACCGAAAAAAATTGTGTGACTTGCTTCATTGCAATAGTCACTTTATCGTGGTGGTCTGGAATCGAACCCACAATATCTCCAAGGTATGCCTCAACTTATCTGGTCACTGCCCAGTTTCTCAGATATTTATAAGAAGCATCTGCACTAGAGAAGCCTGCTTCTGACTGCTGTTAGAGGTCATCATCATTGCTGTGTATGTGCTCATGTCAAGCTAAAAACATTTCACACCACAATCTTCAAGACCGACAACTTTTAAAGGTAACTATAAAGTCAGTTTTTCCTTTCCAATTATTCCCTACTAGTAGGGGGTCTTTTTTACTCAGTTTGAATTCTGCTGAGAGCTCTAAGCAGTGGTCAATCCAAGCTGCAATTGTTCTTTTTCTTCTACCATTTGAATCATCTGTCTTTCATCCTCCACCTTTCTAGGAACAACTTTCATACCCCAGAGAATTACACAGGAGACCAAGCCAAGGTTATAGTGAAAGAACTCCATCAAAAGGCTGCTCTCAATGGAAGAAAGAAAAGTTCTTCTTCTTTATTGTCCATCAAATCTATCATGGTACCCTTCCCATCAGCACTTCAGTTCCCAGTTTTGTTTTCAGCAAAGCCTATCCTGATACAATTTGTGCCCATTTCTAACTGGATATGAAGAAACTAGGTACATATTGTAATATTAGACCAAATCTTCTTCAAACTATTTCTTCAAAAATATGAGACCAACTCTTCTTCAAACTAGAAGTACCTCCCTTTGTTTTTATATTTGCCAAATGCAAAGAAAAGAATTGTCCCCTTTTTACTTGAAATAGAAGAGTTTCAGAACACTTCCTATACCAGAAAAATAATGCACAGCAACAGAAGTAGGTCCCAACTTGCAGTGGCCCCAGACACCCAACCTTTTCTTACAAGTTATGGCACAGTTATCAGTAAGCCTGACATCAGATCTCAGAATGCAACCAAGAAAGTGAAGTTCAGAAGCTCTGACTGTAAGATATGTTAAGACAGACTTCTACTGTTAGTGACCCCAAAAACCCACAATAATGTCTTTGTCTAAGCCTAATGTATAGTTTTACCAGACCTGGGATCCTAACATGAAACCATCCTTCAATATTTCCTCATTGATCATTCTAAGCATCTCACATAATTATTCTTCCAGTTGAAAACTTGGGCAGTGAATGGAGAAGTCTATCATTGGCATAATGCTGGCTAACAAAAAGTATAGGTCAGCCTTAACCTTTTTGCAACTTTGGCTGAAATGACAAAGAGTCAGTATAGGTGCTATCACTGATATGATAGAATGGGTGGTGTATACACAACAGAAATTTATTTCTCACTGTTCTAGAAACTGGGTAGTCCAAGATCAAGGTGCCAACAGGTTCTGTGCCTTGTAAGAGCCACTTGTTGACTCATAGATAGTCATCTTGCTATGTCCTCACATGGCAGAAGAGGTAAGGGAGCTCTCTGGGGTCTCTTTTATAAGGGCACTAATCGCATTCATGAGGGATCCACCCTTGTAACCTAATGAGAGCCCTAAGGCCACACCTCCAAATACCAATGGGGATTAGGTTGCAACTATAAATTTGGAGGGGAGGGGCATATTCAGTCCATAACAATATTTATATATACTTCTTTAATTATATAGGTAAATCATGACTGCATATTAAAACATTTAAATATTTCAGATAAGATAAAAATTCTCCTTTGAGTAACACTCTCCCATCACTCCCCAGGGAAAACCCCTATTCTTGCAGCTTCCACTGTCATCCTCTTGTAACCCTGCCACTTCAATGTTATGAAGAAGCCCAAACCAACTTACCAGAAGGTGAGAGATCATGTGGAGGAGAACTGAGGCATCTCAGCTGACATCCAGCACCCACTGCCACACATCAGAGTGAAGACAACTTGGACCCCCCAACCCCAGTAGAACCTTCAGATAATTGTATATTGAATGATCCCAGGTGAAACCAGGATAAGAACCTCCCAGATTTTCAACCTATAGGTAATGAGAAATAATAAACCATTGCTTTAAGACATCAAAGACTGGTTTGTTACACAGCAACAGATAATTGAAATATATACTTTGACCATTTTTCTGTTAGGTTAGTTCTTTATCCTTTTTAGAATGTTGTTTTAACTTTTTTATTCTGAAATATACTCCTTTTTAAGTTTCACAGATATTTTCTTCTAGTCCATTATGGAAAAACAGAACCAGTAGGAAATATCTATTAACAGAGTTATTGTAGGGAATTGGTTTATGCAGTTGTAGACGCTGGCTAGGTAGGCTCAAAATTCATAGGGAAGGCCTCTTCAAATTGAACTGAAGCTGCAGTTCATGGGGCAGAATTTCTTCTCCTTCAAGGAAACCTCAAATCTGCTCTTAGGGCTTCCAAAAGATTAAATCAGGCCCATCTACATAATCTAAAGTAATCTCCTTTGCTTAAAGGCAAGTAGTAATGGAATTTAATAGCATCTTCAAAATATCTTCGCAGCAACACCTAGATTAGTATTTGAATAAATAATGGTGACTGTAGCTTACTCAAGCAGACATTTATGTAAAATTAACCATCATACTTGTCTTTAAATTTATATGGTGATTTAATCAAAATTAAGTTTTTTTATTCTGATGTAATCAAATGTATTAATGCTCGTTATGGTTTTCGGTATCATATTTAAAAACTGCTTCTTGGGTCCAGATCAAGATGATGGAGTAGAAAGACCCTGAGCTCACCTCTTCCCACAGGCACACCAAGATTACAGCAATTTAAAGAGCAACTATCTCTGAGAACAACTTGAAAACTAGCAGAAAAGATTTCCCACAACTAAAAATATAAAGAAGGAGCCACAACAAAATGTGTAGGAAGGGTGGACTCACATCCCCAGCACAGTGACCCCGAAACAGAAGGAAAACCACAACCACAGAGCTCTTCCCCAAGGAACAAGGAATCTAGACGTCACATTAGGCTCCCCAGCCCAGGGGTCCTGCATGAGAAAGTCAAGTCCTCAAAATGTCTGCCTTTGAGAACCAGCAGGGCTTACATTCAAGAGCTGTAGGAAATCTAGGCCCTATTCTTAAAGGGTGCATGCAAAAATTCACTCGCTCTAAGACAGTGCAGAGGCTGCAGTTTGAAAATTTCCAGGGTCAGTCCCAATTCCTGATCTTGGAGAACTTCTTAGAGAGGCAGAAGGCAGCTGGAAATTTCCGCAGGGATTGAAATACTGGTGACAGCCATATTTGTGATATCATTCTACCATGATGACACCAGCACTGGCAGGCACCATTTTGGAATCCTCCATCTAGCCTATTAGTGCTAGGGGCTTGCCCCATGCACCAGTACATCTGTAGGAATCAAACATGCCAGTCCTCACAGCCAGCCGTGCCAAGGTCCTGTCTGGCCGACCACTGCACTCACAGTGATCAGGTGTCACCAGATGTCACTGCCAGATGAGCAAGGGATCTGCTCCATCCATCAGCATGCCCACAGAGGTCACACTCCACCAGGCTGCCCAGTCAGCCACACTGAGGGCCTGCCATACCCACTAACACAGCCACAGTGGTTGTACACCACTGGAACTCACAGCCAGCCATGCTGGGGGCCTGTGAACCTCAGGGTGCCCACAGTTGTTGCATACTCCCAATCCACACAGCCAGCCATGCCAGGGGCCTGCCCTGAACACCAGGGTGCCCACACCAATTATGCATCTCCAAGCTCACAGCCAGCCACACTGGGGTCTACTGTGCCCACTAGCACACCCACAACATTGCATGCTCTGGACCACACAGCCAGCCAGGCAGGGAGCCAGCCCCACATACCAGTGTACCTACAGTGTTGGCTCCATCACAACAGAAAGCCATGTGCACCCCATGCAGGGAACTCACTGGTTCTCTTTATCATTATTATTCTTTAAATTTTTTTAATTTGGTATCATTTTAGACTTACAGGATAATTGCAAAAATCATACAGAGAATCGCCATCTAGGCGTTATCAAGCTTCTCCTAATGTTAACATCTTACAGATCAGTTATCGAAACCAGGAAATTAACACCGGTACAATATTGTTAGCTAAACTTCAGACTTAAACTGGATTTCCCTAGTTTTTCTAATAAAATTTTCTCTCTGTGTCAGTATCAATCCAGAAGCCCACATTTTATTTAGTTGTCATGAATCCTTAAGTCTTCTCCAAACTGTGATCATTCCTCTATCTTGATATCTTCTGTGACCTTGATATAGCTGAAGAGTACCAGTTAGGTATTTTGTAGAATTTTCCTCAGTTTGGATTTTTCTGCTGTTTTCTCAGTGAGTACATTGAGGTTATGAATTTTTAGAAGAATTCCACAGAGGCGATATAGCCTCAGCACATGACAAATGTTAATCTTGATCACCTGGTTAAGGTGGTGTCTGCCAAGGTTCTCCACTGAATAGTGTTTCTCCCCGTGGAACACATATTTAAATGGGTCATAAATGGGTCATTCTTTGATGTTACACAAAAATCCTGTTTAACCTTAAACTTTCCACCACTAATTTTGGCATCATCAGTGGATCTTGCCGGCAGCAATTATTATTGTGGTGTTCTAATGGTGATTTTCTACCTCTCTTGTTTCAGGGAACTCATTCTCGTGACCTAAGGGGAGCATGCTGCTGGGCCCCACAGCACATCTACATAAGGCCACTTCTCCAAGATCAGAAGACATAATGGATCTCTGCCTAATACAAAGAAACAAACACAGAGAATTAGGCAAGCTAAGGAGATAGAGGAATATGTACCAAATGAAAGAACAAGACAGAATCCCAGAAAAATAACCAAATGAAACAGAGACAAGCAATCTACCTGATAAAGAGTTCAAGGTAATGATCACAAAGTGGCTCACAGAGCTCAGGAGAAAAACGGCTGAACACAGTGAGAACTTCAACAAAAGTTATAAAATATAGAAAGAACCTATCGGAGCTGAGCAGTACAATCACTGAAATAGAAATTACACTAAAGGGAATAAACAGTAGATGAGATGATAAAGAAGAATGGATCAGCCATCTGGAAGGTAGAGTAGTAGAAATAACCCAAGAAGAAGAAAAAAATTAAAAAGAATTAAGAAAGTTAAGGACAGTTTAAGGGACCTCTTGGACAACATCAGGCATAGTCACATTCACATTATACAAGTCCAAGAAGGAGAAGAGAGAGAGAAAGGGGCAGAGAACATATTTGAAGAAATAATACTAAAAATTCTCTAATCTGAGCAAGGAAACAGACATCTAGGTCAGAAAGCATAGAGAATATCAAACAAGATGAGCCAAAATAGGTCCAAACCAAGACACACTGTAATTAAAGTGGCAAAATTTAAACATAAAAGAAAAATCTTAAAAGCAGCAAGATAAAAGCAACTAGTTAAATACAAGGGATCTCTCATAAGACCATGAGCTGACCTTTCAGCAGAAACTCTGCAGGGCAGAAGAGAGTAGCCTGATATATTTAGAATGCTGAAAGGAAAAAACCTACAACCAAGAAAGAATATTCTACCCGGCACGGTTATCATTCAGAACCGAAAGAGAGAGAGAGTTTTACAAGCAAATAAAAGCTTGATGAATTACCATTAAACTGTTTATATCAAGATCTGAATAGGTACTTTCCAAAGAAGACATATGGATGGCCAACAGGCACGTGAAAAGATGCTCAACATCCCTAATCAGATGCAAACCAAAACCATAATGAGATATCACCTCACACTTGTCAGAACGGCTATTATCAAAAAGATCACAAATAGCAAATGTTGGCAAGGATGTAGAGAAAAGGGAACCCTTATACAATGTTACTGGGAATATAAATTGCCACATCAACTTGGAAAATAATATGGAGGTTCCTCAAAAAACTAAAAATAGAACTACTACATGATCCAGGAATTCTACCACTGCATATATATCTAAAGAAAATAAAAATATCAATTCAAAAAGATACACGCACCCCAATGTTCACAGCAGCATTATGTACAATTGCCAAGATATGGAAGCAACCTAAGTGTCCATCCACAAATGAGCGGAGAAAGAAGATGTGGCCATGGATGCCCTTTTCTCATCCAAGTGGAAGTTTGTTGGCTTATCAAAATGGGCCACAAGAAAGAAACTTACTGGATACGAACATCCAGCGAGTCTTGTAATCTCTGACAGTGTGCTGTTTTACAGCAGGAATGAAGAGCATCTATTATTACAATGAGTTACTTAATCAGAGATGATTTAAGAGTTTCTACTCGGCTCACAACAGATAATCCAATTTTTCTCAATAACAACAAGCTATGTATTATTTTTAATTTTTTGTATGTATGAGACACATTCAAAAAGTATATAAAACATAAATATAAGAGCTTTACAAAGTGACACACACGTAACCTCCACCCAGGTCAAAAAATGAAACATTAACGGAATCTCTGAGGCCTCCATAACATTCCCTCCCAATTACTATGAACCTCTGTGCCCCCAAATCAACCTCTACACTGTTCTGGCATTGTAAGTGTGCCTGTTGACAAACCTTAAGTAAATGGAATCTTAAACTTTTATTTTGTCTCACCTCTTTCCCCTGATACTATGTTTATGACATTAATACACTGTAACTTTTCATAGTAGATCATTAATCTTCTCCGCTGTATCATATTTTTATATAAATATAACTGAATTTACATGTCCATTCATTATTGCTGGAAATTCAGTTGTTTCTAGTTTTTTGGCTATTATGAATAATACTGAGATAAATATTTCTGTACCATCTTCTGATGAAGATAGGTATGAGCTGCAGTTGGATTTTTGTCCCAGAGTGAAATCCCTGGGTCATTCACCGGGTTTGCTCAGCTTTGGTGGGTAGTACTAAACTACAGGACTCCCTATGTAACTTTCTGGGCCCAGTGATATGTGACAATCCAGAGCCCTCAGTCAAAAATTATTAAGAATTTCAAGACAGAAAGAGGAGAATATTAAAACAAGTGTGGGGCCCTTCTAAGCACAGGGTCCTCCGTGACTGCACAGGTCACTTGTGCATGAGGCTGATCCTGCCAAACTCTTCCCCAAGTGGCTGCACCAATTTTTTCACTCCGGAGTTTTTTCACATCATTTGGATTAATGGAATTGTGAGTCTTGTAATGGGGTTGAGCGTTTTATGATTACAAGAGCTAGCCCCAGAATTCTACCCTAGGAAAAAACATTTGGGGAAACACCTTATTTGATAAAGCTCACAGGGTAAAAGGAGAGATTTGGAAGGAAAAACCAAGGCAACCAAAATGAACACTGGATTTTATTCATGAGGCAACGTGAGGAATGTATTTCCTTCTGAACAGAGTAGGAAAAATGAGAGGCAAGAAGCAGAAAAGGGAAAGAAGAAAGAGAAGATTATGACTCAGGGGTGAAAAATGCCCACTAGCAGACTTTCATTAATAAGAGTTTGTAACATTCAATTTTAATTTGCCTGCATTTCTAAATTGTAAGCATTTCTCCCTGTTTCCCACCAAAAAAATTTCAGGATTGTGTGAGGATAGTTTCTTTGTAAATACTGATATGGAGCCAAGTGCCATAATTAAACAACACTCTGTGGAACCAAAAGATGTGGTGTGTTAGACACCAGGGAAAGAGAAGTCCAGCAGAAACAGTAAACTGGAATCAGAGGTGCTCACACGTCCACCCACATGCCCTTGGATCTTTCTGGAAGAGCTGACACCTTCACAAAGCATAAAATGTGGGTTCCAGCTGATTTTATTTAAAAGCAGAGTCCACAAGCACTATATGTTAAGTAGTAGCCATTTCCACATCAACTGATAGCTATCAAGCACACTGCACTGGTTCTCTTCTGAATAGATGTAACCTGATAGGAAAACAGAACTTGGCTTTCTAGTCAAAACAGAACAGCAATCATCTTTAATACTCAAGGGTTCCAATATATCAGTAGACACTGGGACAGCCCGTAGAAGTGGCAGCATTTCTGCAAAAACATGGCAAAACCCGTGGAGAGAGTATGGTGACTAGCGGGATGAGATGGTGTCAACAATAAGTATCATTTTCATCAGTGGGGACTGAAGCAGGATGAGGAGAAATGGTTCATTCCATGTAACGATTAACCAAAGTTGATGAAAAGCAACCCAGTAATAAGTATATGTGGACTGGGGGTGGTATGGGCTGGGAGAGAGGAGGGATTTTTTCAGAGAGCTATGTTCCTCAATAGCAAGTTAGAGCAAAAGCCCCTAGAATTCTAGGAGCTTGAAAAGCTTCAAGTTACTCGGCTTCTGGTGCTGTCAGCTGGTGCTGCCCAGCTGGAGTTTTGACCTCTGTAAGCACATCAAGGACACATTCCTTATTTCATTTATCTTGGTATCCTTGGGCTTTAGCACAGCATTCAGAATATATGAGGCATTTAAAAATGATCATTAATTAGCTTACATATGAATTAAGTGAGGTGACAAATTTTTATTTAAAAAAAAAATGCAGGAAATTCTTTCCACCAGTGAAAGTTACCTGAGAAGTTTATCAAAATGAAAAAGTGAGAAAGTAGAAAGGTTACCCAAAAACCAAAATCATTCTTTATAAAGAACTAACTGTAAAAAAAGAAATCTAAGCCCCAGTGGTTAAAGGAGCTGAATTTCAAACCAATGTGAAGATTATCAGAACCACGGGAAAATAAAAATGTGTCCATGGGGAGACACTGTATTTTTCTTAAAAAAAAAAAAATGAGAAGGGATTAAACAGAATTCTAGTATGACCTTGGACAAATAATTTAACCCATAAAAACCACAAATCTGATCAGCCTCTCTGTGAGCTTTTTCTGCCCGTGCCCAGGACACTGAACACCCCTGAGAGGACAGAGAGCTCTCAGACTTGTCCCATTACAAATTCCTGTGGTCTAACTTCAAATGAGCCCTCTGTATTCAGCAATCTCCTAACCACAACCAGGTTTCTCCTTTCAGTGGCTAGTTCAAAAACTCTTTTCTCTGCTCTCTCCCTACTTCTCCCTCAGCTGATAACCTGTCCAATTTTAATGGAAAATTAAGACACTGTGACTATCAAGTTTTGGTCTTATGCTAATCCCTGTCCTCATTTTAGTGCCTACTATCTCTCTGTCAACCCTTCCTCCCCAAAATTATGATGAAGATGTTTCCCTTTCACTCTCCAAAGATTATTCCTCTACGTTCTCAGTCACACCCCTTCCTAATTTCTGTGGACCTTGAATCTCATACTTAACCATCTCCCCAGCATCTTTTCCACACTGCTGGATTTCTACACTTTTTATGATTCCAAAGATGCAAATGTATAGCCTAACTTTAAGAAAAAAACATAATAAAACAAAAACCTTCTACTGACTTCTGTTGAAGTAGTTCACCTTCTCAGTATTATGAAAGTCCTCTGAACTACCAAATTTTTCAAAGTGATCTCTGCTTGATAACATTTTTCCTTTACTCCACCTTGTAATATCTTTAACTCCTTGAAAAGGATTTAAGGGTTTATGTCCTAACTTTCAAATCACCTTCCACCCTTACTTCATCCTTTTTAATAATGATTTATTCTCCCAAACCAAAATGATTAAGGCTATCCTGCTAGGTTCGCCTAAATCTTTGCACCTCACAACCCATCAGTCACCAAGTCTTGCAATTCTTCCTTGACACTGACTTTTAGATGGGTCTCTTGTTCTTCATGCCTAAATCCTTAACCATTTATGCTTGGGATGCTGAAATTGCCTACTAGCTACTTATATAAGCTAAGAAGTGCTGTGTCAATAAATGATCCCAGAATCTCAATGACTAACAGTAAGAGAGTTTATTTCAACTTTGAAATATGGGTCCTTGGGGGACTCCATCTCATGCTTCTTAACCCTGAGAGTCAAGGTGATGAAGAAGCCCTTGTCTAAAAAATTGCCAGTCTCACAGAAAAAAGAAAAGACAACATGGCAAACCACAGTGCAGCTCCCGAAGCTTCTGCTTGGAAGGGGCACTCATCCCTTTTCGTTGTTTCCCAATAGCACATCCCCTCTGTCCTCATGCTCTCCTCCCCATCCCCCACCCCCACCCCAACCAGCACTCCCTCTGCAAAACCTACACGTTCTTCAACACTCTCAGACAATAGTTCCTTGTATACATCAAGGCACTCCAGATCCCTCTCCAGTAATTCTTCCCTAATTATTGTCTGTGCTGCCCTCCTTAGAGTTTCTGTATGTCAGATTACAATGCTAGTATATATGTGGCCAATTTGCACAGTAATTGCATCTATATCTCTAACTTCTCCAACTATGTTGTATGTATTTTGTGATCAAGAATAATTCTCTATAATTGTCATTTAAATTCTTGATTTTTGCTTATTTCCAAACAATCAGGAATGTCTCTGATATAAAACAATTTGTAATTTCTCTAAGGCACACCATGAGATAGTCATGCTCCTAACTAGAGTGAGCTTGGTGGGGCGTATAGAGGAAATACAGAGTAATGAATGGTAAATGTGGTTATGAATGCTGGTTCTAGAAATAGCCTACCCAGGTTCAAATCCATGGCTCCATCACTTACAAACTGGGTGACCGTTAGCAAGTTACTTAAAATTTTTTTTGCCACATTATCTCTTATTTGAAGAGTATATTAATATGATTATATCACATGGTTGCTTTAATGAAAAAATAAATACATAAAAAGTGATTACAAAACTGATTGGTACATATTAAGCCCTCAATAAAGATTAGGTGTTGTTGCTGCTACTATTAGTGGGAAGTCTACTATCTCAAAAGAACTTTGTTATTTTCTACTCTTATGACCATCAAGAATAAAGTATATGAGGAAACACATTCTCCAGTGGTACTTGCAAATCTGGTGTTAGGAAATATTGCTAAAATATTCCAAATACTTACATTTCTTATGTTCCCTATAGCACTGAGGGCTGTCCTGGATCCATTCAAGATGTTCAATAACTATTTGTTGGTTGGCATGACCTCTCATCTCTCAGCTTCCAAATCTTAAAAACAGGAATAATATCTAAATTACATATTTAAATTACCAAGTTATTTTAAATATATAATCTTGAATTTGTTTTAGAAAACAAAATAAAACAAAATATACGCACATAAATTTATTCTGATAATAATGAAAGTGGGAAATGGGATATTTGGGGTGACAGGAGAAAACAAAAAAGATTAAATAAATGTTGCTATTCAGCATTAGAGGAGATAGAGATCATATGGGGATATTTATGGAGAAAATGTTACAACAAAGTTAAAAGTGGCCAAATAACACAACATTCTTGCTTTGAAGTCAGAAAAGCAAAAAGTGACAGACTTTGAGACATTCTACGAAAAAAAAATCAAATTCTTGCAATGACTTGAATATAAAGGGAGAAAAGGAAAAAAAGGATCATGGTTGAGAAAATGCCCAAGTTTAAAACATGTATGAAATCTCTACTGACAATCTGGAAGAATTAAAAAACAAGACCTAGGGGTGAGTGTAAGGTAGGGGGGTGGTGTAGGGGAGAGAGCAAGAGAGTGAGGGAGAACGGAAAATGAACAAACTGTGTATGAACAAAATAGCTTTCCATTGTCACTTACCAAATTCTGTTGGGTGCTGAAATGTCTCTGACTCCAGGGCTTTAAGAAGTTATTTATCCTATTCTCAGCATTTTGAGGTATATTTTCCTCCATGTATTCTGTTTTATTTTACTTATTTGTACTCTTCTATAAGAAACTAACTTTTCAAATGTGTCATTAAAATGGCAAATTTGCCACTTCAACTGAAAGCTAGTTTGGAAATGACTGTTAGTGATAATATTCGTATCATGAAAGTACATAATTGCAACCTGGCAAAGACATTAGTTTGATATATAAAAATATCCTGTGTCTGTTTCTGCAATATATGTTCGTTTCCAAACACACACACACACACACACACACAACATTGCTTCTGTAGTGGATTTCCATTTGGAAGAAATAAAATGTTCTTGACTTAACGTGTTGGCTTTCTATTAAAGGGTATGTTTCTTGCCAACAAACCATTAGATTACCAGTGTTCAATGTTAGAAATAGTTTCTTAGTGAAAAATAAAATTGTACCATCATTGGATCTCATCTTTTAGTTTAAGTGGATCTCTAGTGACTGTCATACATACATGGGATCCAGGTTGGAATTTATCACTAATACTATCTTGGTATGGAAATTGAGACATAGATTTGTTATTTCTAAGCCTACTTTCTTAAACTATATCATAATATAGGTTCAAAAACATAACTCAGCACAGTAACAGTCAGAGTTGAGAAGCAAATGGGTCCCACTGTCCTTTACCCATCCCTAAACATTCCTCCTCTTACTGTTACTCCAAAGTTCTTGGTGGTTTCCACAGCAATGGAAGTGGAGAGAGGTCCGTTTTGAAACAAGACTAACCTTTTACTCTCCTACTCAACAATGTTATATATAGTTCATCTTTTTCTGTAGCTTAAGTTCCCAAACCTTTATATTACAGATCAGTTCTCCAACTTGAGCCCTATCACCCAATTTGCAATTATTCTCTAGTTTGTTTTCTGAATGTACCTACCATGCTCATCCCTTCTCCATCTCTGTACAAGCTGTTCTTCCTCGCACACCCTCCCTTTCTCTCTGTATCTGAACCCGATCTGCTCTCTAGGAATCTGCTCAAGGGCCTCTTTCTGTGTGTAGGATCTCGAACTAGCCCCTTTAATCCTGAAGCATGCCACTCACTCTTCTGCATTAGTTATCTGTACCTCTATGGTCACCGATGTTTTCATGTGTGCTAGTCTTGGGACTCCAGGGAGATTATAAATTCACTGAAGACAGCATTATGACTTATCCTCCTTTTTATACTGTGTAGTAAATTGCAACACAGGACTAGCACAGAGATTTGCAAAGAATAATTGCTTGATAAATATGAATGTTAATTCTTATAAAACCTTTAAAGAGCTGAAAGATGAGAATCCTAACGTTCAAGCTTCAAGTTCATTCATGGTCACCATGTTACTGGAACTTTTTTGACCCTTTCTTAACCTATTCAACATAATGTAATGAGGAATCACCAAATACTTCTGCCTGAATCATCTACTTGCACTATTTCTGTTAACAATAAGCTAAATTTTACTCCATCAAAGTCAGCCTCATGAAAAAAGGAAGAGAATTTCTATTCTGTACTTTGGACAGATGGAAGAGCAGCTACATCTTTCATTTATTCTTTTAGGGTTTTATTCATTTATTGAATAACTATTTAGCGAAAGCCTACTATACACAAAGGATAAACCTGCTAAGGACCAAAATGCTACCATTCTATGATCCATTCCTTTATGCCTTAAACATCTTCTAATCTTCACATATCCTCTATTCAATGCAAATACACCAGATAGAAGAAACATTTTGAACCACTATTAGGTAACACCTTTACCAGGATCACTTGATCCCCTTCTAAGAACAAGAATGGTGCCTGGAGAGCCAGAAACAGAAAGTACTAAAAGAAGATGTGTTAAGTGGTAATAACAAGCCGCACCTATAATCTGGTCTAGAAAATGACCAAATCTCCTTTGATAGAGCAGAGCCGGGATGTGTTCAGCTCTCTCCCATTTGCCTGGGACCAATCTTCAAATTTTCTTCACTCTAGGATACATATCTTTGAAGGTTCTTCTGCCCGGGATAGGACATAGAGAGAAAGGCAATCTCCAAAATAGCCCCAATAAAGTCAAACAACCATTATCTGGTCACATTATCTGGGATAAGGGGAAGCTCTTACTTTGTTATCCACAGTAGCTAACTTAAACATTTGGCCTTGTTTAAATAATGCATTTTGAGACCCCAAGCAAGTGTAGTTCCTTTGTCTAACCAAAAATGAAAAAGAAGAATCTTTTTTTCATTTCACAAAGAAAAGGCCAAACTTCCATAAAATGCCAATACAAATATCAGCACATGTTATGTTTAATTAGTTGGACTAATAGGAATGATCAGGTCAGGGAATGTCTCTGAACGAGCTTTTTAAGGTTTTCATCCTGAGCTCTGAGAACTGAGCTGTGCGGTTTTGCTGCCCTCTTGAGGAGAGTTAAGCATCACCTCTACTAGCTGGACTGACATTCTCATTACATTACCATATGTTTACTGAAACTGATTAACTGACTGACTATATTAATCAAGTCAAAAATTAAAATAGTAATTATTACAATATAAAACTTCTTTTAAACATCTCAAAGAACCAATAATCACTACAAACAACCAATAGAAGTTATTGGGTCTACTATTTGCCTTTAATGGACAATTATCATGGAATAATCATTTACTCAAAGGTATTCAGAAAGTGTGCTACACACTTGCAGTCCTGGATTCCCTGTATAAAATGCACCAAATAAAATAACCCCTAAAAAAGAATAACTCAAATTCAATATAAATAAATTTATTCGTTTATTTGCAGGGGTATTTGAAATTTGTAGATATTTTGCTGGAAATATTGCTGTTTCTACAATTTAAATCTTTCTCCCAATTCACAATAGTAGAAAAGCAAATCACATAACCCGTAGCTCCCAGTTTATTTATTCAACAGGATTTATTTAGAGTCTCCTGTGTGCTCCTTCTGAATTATCCCAAAGGTCGGCTGAGAAGCTGATGAATTATTTAATTCTCTCCTGCCACCCTATGATTCTCCTTCTGACGCTTCAAGTGTGTGACCAAATTTACACACAGCACAAAAGTCAGCTATCAATGCATTCATCCTCACTCCTTCTCCACCTGAACAATCAAACTATTAACATGTATTAAGAATTCACTTCCTGCACAGTTTGAAAGTTCTAAAATTTTATAGTGAGGAATTGAGAGTCAACTTTCCCCCCTTCCTACTCTCTGCTGTCACTAATCATGGGATATTTTAACTCTGCCTTATTGAGTTTTCTTAACCCTTTCCCACACCTCTGAAAACAGCCCTTCCATTAAATTCTCCTCCATTATTCCATTTAAGTATTTGCTATCTCTTTCTTGCCAGGACCCTGACTAATACACTCAGCAAGAAATGTAAGAAATTTGCAAAAATGTGCAAAATTTGTATGAAGAGACTTTAAAATATTAGTAATGAACACAAAAATAGGTGTGAAAAAAATGGAAAAGCACACCATATTCTTGATTAGGAAAACTCAACATAATAAAAGTGCAAATCCCCATTAATTAATCCATAATTTTTAATTGATCCTAGTAAAAATACTAGCAATACTTATAACTAAGGAAACTAATCTTAAAGTTTATATCAAAATATAACAAGCAAAAGTAAACAAGAAAATTCTGAAGAGGAACACAGAAGAACTAGCCCTACTGTTTATAAAATAAGTTATAAAGCTACAATATTAACACAATACCTCCTCAAAAATTGATTAAAAAATTCATTGAGAGAAAAGAGAAAGTGCAAACACAGACCTAAACATATAAAAATACTTTAGTATGTCATAAAAGTGTTATTTCAAATCAGTTGAAGAAGATGAATTGTTCAATAAATGATTTGGGGACAATCCAAACATTAACTGAAAAAAGTAAGCTTCTTTCTCTTTTTTATGTTTTCTTTTTATTGATTTAGTGAGGCATAATTGATAGAACAAAAAACCACACATATTTAATGTATAAAATTTGGTGAGTTTGAATGTATGGGTACACCTGTGATTCATCACAACAATCATGGTAATAAACATATCCATCGCCTCCAAAAGTTTCCTTGGGTCTCTTTGGTTTTCCTCTGGTTTTTTTTGTTGTTGTTGTTGTTCTTTTGTTTCATTTGAGGGGGCCGAGTAGAACACTTAGTGTGAACTCCATCCTCTTAAATTTTTAAGTACACAATTCTATTTTGTTAACTACAGGCATTATGTTGTACAGCAGGTGTCTAGAACTTACCTTGTATAACTGTAACTTTATACCTATTGAACAACTGCCCCTTCTCTCTTCCCCCATCCCCTGGCAACCACCATTCTATTTTTCTGCTTCTACAAATTTGACTATTTTAGATACTTCATGTAAGTGGAATCACACAGTATTTATCCTTCTGTGACTGATTTATTTCACTAAGCATAATGACTTTCACATCCATCCATGTTGTTGCAAGTGGTTGGATATCCTTTTTTTTTTTTAAGGCTGAATGATATCCCATTGTACATATATTCATATTGTCTTTATTTAGTCATCTCCCAATGGACATTTGGGTTGTTTCCATATCTTGCCTATTGTGAACAGCTGCAGTGAACATAGGAGGGCTAATATCTCTTTGAGACTCTGATTTGAATTCTTTTGGTATATACCCAGAAGTGGGATTGCTGAATCATACAGTAGTTCTATTTTTAATATTTTGAGGAACCTCCATGCTATTTTCCTTTTCTTAACCTAAGCATCAAAAGAAGATTATCTGGCCCTGTGTGTTATCTGATCCTAGTGGCATACACTGGGGATTGCCTCCTTCTGCTCATTGGCGCAGGCAGGGCATACTGAAATATGCCTCAGCTCTGTACGCATGGCCCCTTCAGGTCCAACACAATCTCTGCTACTTCTGGGAGACTTTTTCTACATCAATACCATACTGGGATACAGGACAGCTGTGTGATTCTCTAAGCTGCCACATAGCCTCTAAAATATGGCACCTGAAGAGAATGGCTGTGCTAAGTCTTCTTTGTGATCCTATATATATGTATATCATTAATGATTAAAGTATTGTGAGGGTCTAAGTTTATAGAGATCAAAAATGAGTAGCACAGTGTGTAAGTCAGAATCCAATCAGAAAACAGCAACAGATGGCATCTTACCACTTCTCCAGTGCTCTTCCTAAGGAGCAAGGCAGAGATCCCTTTAATCACAAATTCTACAAACTCATTTGAAATGTTGCTATGTGCCTGGAGAAGATCTACCCTACTCTTATCCTCAGCTCTGCCTTTTTTTTTTTTTTTTTTTTTCCTTAAAGCCTTAGCATTTTGGAAAGGAAAAGCCAGGGAGAAAATGGAAACCAACTTCATTTCACCAAACCTTCACCTCCCACATTCCTATCCAAGCAAAGAACACAGAACAGCAGATCTGCTTGAATAATGGAAAGGGCAAAAGAGTGAAGGCAAATATGGGGGTGGGAGGATGAAGAGGTAGGATTTCAAAAATCTACAAAGTGCCCTATTTATCATCTAAGAGTGAAAGATAGGAAACAGATTAATTTTTTTTGCTTACATTAGGCTTTGCTGGGGAATTCATTTGGGTGACTTCTACTATGAACTTACGTTTCCACTGAGACATACTGAAGTACTTCATTGAATCTACTACAAAAATCATTCCCAACTAACACCCTCCCTTTTATTCACCTTCCCTTTATTTGCCCCTTAGCTAAAAGTGCTCCTCCCCATCTATGTTCTTCACCCTAAAATGCCACCACTGGGATCTTGATGTAATCAAAGACCCTCCCAGCATTTCCTGGTTCCTTTTTCTTCTCATGCCAACTTGCTCAGGCCTCTTGTCTTGTAGTACGCATCTTCAACTCATTCCATATGCATTTCTAGATTCATCTTCCTGGCTTTACCAAAACCTCATTGTCGTTTTTTGACTATGAACCTCTTGCTTTAAGATTCAAGTGCTTCTTGTGAGTTCGAGATTTGCAAATACTAACTACTATATATTAAATAGATAAACAAGAAGTTTATACTGTATAGCACAGGGAACTATATTCAATATCTTGTAGTAACTTATAATGAAAAAGAATATGAAAATGAATATATGTATGTATATGTATAACTGAACTATTATGGTGTACACCAGAAATTGCCACAGCATTGTAAAATGACTATACTTCAATAAAAAAGAATGCAAAAAAAAAAAGATTCAAATGCTTCAAAATACGGCATTTTAAGAAAATGGTCATGCTAACTGTTCTTAATGGTCCTATACTTGTATGCCATTAATGATTAAAGTATTATTAGGTTCTAGGTTTATAAAGGTCAAGGACCAGAAGCAGAGTGCACAAGTCAGCATTCAACCAGGAATCATAAACCACTCTGAATATTTAAATCAGAGGGAAATTTGTGTAGGAAATTGATAACACAGGTGAGTCAAAAGCTGAGAAGCCAAACAGCATTAGTAAACAACCTGACTGACACCAGCAGATTTGAGGAACCAAAGAAGGAAGTAGTGTTACAGGAGCTGCATGGCTGGGTTACCCAGGAGAATGGGAAGCCACAGCAAGCATCATCACAGACAGCAGGAGCCACAGAGGAGACACAGTCACTTCCAGAAATGCCACCCATGGCAAAGAGATAAAGGGAAAATGCTCCATTTCCCAGTGTATCCTACTCACTTCTCTTTCCCTCTTTCTATGGCCCTACTGTTGCCCTGCAGCAGTGACCTTCAGACGGCTCCTGTCTGGACCTGGCTCAGGTGGCCCTCACATCCCTGCATCCAGTGCTTCCTGCCACTCTAGACCCCCGCCCACTCCACAGGGGCAGCAGTTCAGCTCCCAAGACCTTGCTTGAGTGGGGTTTCTGACGTTTGCAAATGAGAGGGTCCTGATCCAATTCACAAATATCAACACGGTCTGTCATCTATTCCATAAATCTTTCATTTTGTGCCTAAGTATAACAATTTTCTTTTCTTTTCATTGTCTATTCATTTTCATCATCAGAACTATCTGTTGACATTCTTTGGGAAATTATCATTCACAAATAAACATAGTTTCAATATTTCATCAGACATTATGTTCATAAGAACAAGTAGAAATAATACAACTCCTGTGAACTAGAAATGCTGCACAATCTTCTAGTTCAAAGAAAAAGGAAAACACATTTGCAAAATGAGGGAAGGGACATCAGTGGATCCTGCCGTGAGGCATCAGGACACTAGCTGGCAGTTTGGCCCAGTGAGAACATACATGGGCTTTGAACCAAGTAGACATGTGATCACCTTTAGCCTCAGTTTCTTCACTTGTAAATGGATATGTGAACAGTTCATCTTTTTTGGAGCTGCCATATTAAATGAGATAATGCATAAGAATTTTCAGAGTTCTCTGCACATAGACTGATAAAATATCTTTTTTCAAAATTCCTACTAGAAGCAACAGAGGCTGAGAATAGATGGAAGCTGACATTACCCAAGACAGAAAATAAGTGAAGCACGAATTTATGGAATTGTGGGTTAAAATACATGTCTGTCATTTTTGACAAATTGCTGAAGGGAATCCTAAGTACCCTACACCAGTGACTGTACCTCTAGTACCAGAAAAGCTGGCAGACTGTAATAAATACTGAATGGAGAGAGAGAGAGATGTGTATACATAGACACAGGTACAGACGTACCTCTGAGATATTTCAGGTCTGGTTCCAGATCACCTTAATAAAGAGAATATCTCAATAAAGTGAGTCACACAAATTTTTTTGTTTCCCAGTGTATATAAAAGTTATGTTTGCGCTACAACTTAGCCTATTACGTGCGCATTAGCATTATCTCTAAAAAACAATGTACATACTTTAATTAAAAAATACTTCATTACTAAAAAATGCTAACCATCATCTGAGCCTTCAACAAGTTGTAATCTTTTTGCAGGTGGGGGATCTCACCTTGATGTTGACGGCTGCTGACTGACCAGGGTGATGGTTGCTGAAGGCTGGGGTGGCTGTGGCAATTTCTTAAAAATAACAAAATGAGGTACACCGCATTGACTGACTCTTCCCTTCACAAATGATTTCTTTGTAGCATTCGATGCTGTTTGATAGTTTTTATCCACAGTAGAATTTCTTTCGAAATTAGAGTCCATCCTCTCAAACCCTGCCACTGTTTTATCAACTTAGTTCATGCAATATTCCAAATCCTTTGTTGTCATTTCAATAATCTTCACAGCATCTTCACCAGGAGTACATTCTCTCTCAAGGAACTGCTTTCTTTCCTCATTCATAAGAAACAACTCCTCATCCAGTAAAGCTTAATCATGAGATTGAAGCAATGCATCTATGGACACCAGCATTCTTTGACATGCATGTTGCTCATGCAGTTCAAGGTCACCGATCCACTCAGGTTGCTGGCAGGCCATTGGCTTCAACTTCCAAGACCCTTCAAAATTAGTCCTCATTCAATTACATCCATACCCATTGTAAGTTGTTTAGAAAACAATGATCTGCAATCCCATATCACTCTGGAGTTCTGGTCAATTATGAGGGTTGTCTAAGATACTCTACCCCTTCTGTCCTGCCTTCCATGCATAGAAATTGCTCTACTTCTCTCCGTGGCAGAAAGACATAGCAGGAGCCCTGGGAGGCTGACTGAGGCCCACCTTCCTGGACACATCACACCACAAATTTCACACTTGACGTGTAATTTCAGAAGATGGCCGGTCCTTGGCTGTCCCGCTACTTTTCCAGGCTCAGGCTGCAGGAATGGAGGCACAAGTCCAGAGAGTGCTGATAAACGTTTAACAACCAGCTCTCCAGGGTGCGGTGGAAGAGTATTTGCCCATTTCCAGAGAGGAACACCCTCACCACAGCTGATTTCAAATTACCCATGTGATACCAACAAGCTCATACAACTTCTAAAAATGTGACAGTTGGCTCTTAGAAGCGGGGACAAGACAGACCCAGCACACTACGGTGCAGGTCTCCTCGATTTCAGAGCCCTCAAGCCTATCCGAGGTTTCTGTCATTCTAGGGTTGAGGTCAAGGAAGGCAAACAATCAAGCGTCAACCTTCCATTTTCAGTGACAGCCTCGCATCTAATCTCTTCTTTGTCTTCTGACTTCCTTTCTTCTCTGGTCCAGAGATTCAGGAACAGAAAAAAATAACCCTTTATCTAATCTTCCAAATCCTTTGACTCCTGGAAATAGAAATAGATTAGCCAAGAATTTACTTCTTTTGTAATCTGATTTGTCTGTGTTGTCCCTTCCCTACAGCAACGAAGGCAGGACATTCAACTGTTGAAATGGAGGAAACTGGGTTTAGGAAATCTTAAAGGAAAAAAGTATCAGTTTGTATCTCAGTACATACTATGCCACCACATAATCAAAAAAATCTCCAAAAGGTAAGTAAAATAATGATCTCTTACTTAACAACTTATAATTTACTTGCTCATGTTGACCTGAATCAAATAGACTGCAGATATTTCTTCAGCAAAGATGGGTTCATTTAGCCGAGAATTGCAATTTGGTGAGCCACAGGCCAAGTCCCCATGTGGCAAGAAAACCTCTATACAGGGGAAAAGGAAGTCGGGAGGGCTACAGTACACAAATCATCCATGGCTTTTCAATTGGCTGAGTCCTTGCCAGGAAAAAGAAGACTTTCTTCTTCTCTGTTGGGCTCTGCTATCATCGTAAGGTGTGAGAACTCCCTCTTCTGGTCTCCTGACTCTATTTAATTGAGGTTTCTGTTTAGTAATTTTTTTTTACACTCGACAAAGATTTATTGCATGCTATTACAAGCTTATTAAGTATCAGGGTCCATGAGTAAGGCTGGCTAATCTTGAGGAGTTCACAAATCTCACAGACCTATTCTCTAACTAGAGGACTGGTTAAAATTATACATATACACACACCCCATATATATAATTTATTATAAACCACATGTAAAATATATAAAGTATGCACACCACATATAAAATACATACATACACTATACATACACAAATATCTAGAGTGTGTATACACTTCAGTGTTAAAAACAAAAACAAACAACAACAAAAATAAGAAAAAAATTTACCATAAAAATCACCTTTACAGAGGAGTAGGGGAGAGCTTTGTGCTCAGAGAGAGGCTTCCAGCTGCTGGAAAAGTTCTACTTCTTGATCTAGGTGGTACTTACTTTGAGGTTCCCTGACTGGTAACTATACATCTATAGTTTCATGTCCTTTTTATTATGTTATTTTCTTATTTTAAACACCCCTCCCCACCACCTAAGAGATTTTGCTAGTTGACTGTGTCAAGAATTTTTTTTAATACCTCATATTTTCAGTCCTAAGTATAATCATCTTCTAGATTTCCTAGTAAGTTGAGAGTTTTTAATATTCCTGAGGGCAGTTGTTCTATAGACAGTATCTCTGAGGTTTTTTCCTAACAGCTGTAAATATTTAGCCCTCGTTTTCTTTTCTAAACAGAAATGGACATGTTTTCTCCTTTTCACCAATAGGATATTAAGTTAAACTGTGCTGGGGTTAAGTGTTCATGATGGCCTAATCCTGAACAAAAGGGTACTTTTCTTGTGGATGGGTTTTCCAAAACATTAGGGTATGTGAAACCACCAACACACTCAAGATAAAGGCAATGATCCTGCTTTTCCAGAGGACAAGGACTGGGACCATGATCTCAATTCAGACTTATGACTCAGGAAGCTTGGACCAGCAAGAACAGGCCATGACCCCAAGAATTGGGGTATGGGGTTAGGATATTCCATAAACTAAAAGAGAGCAACAAAGGGGAAATCCGCAAAAATTTCTTAAAGCTTTAGATCAGAGAGCACTGCCTAGATGTTCAAAAGCCTCACAGCAGCTTCCTGACTCAGCTGCTTACTAATTATGTGACCGAAGCCACTCACTCCACCTCCGAGCTTGCTTCCTCACCTACAAAAAACAAAATAATAGCAATAACTACTTTGGGGGATTTCTATAGGACTATGATACTGTACGTTGCATGCCTGGCACACATATGGGAACATGACTACGGTGATGTATTCATTTTAACAAAATTATACAGTAAAACAATCTGGATGGTTTCTAGATTTATTTTGTTAGCATTTTACTGTGGAAACTCCCCAGGAGCCAGTAATATATTTATTACCCAGGGACAGATGCTTTGTGCCTAACTTAAGGTTATCTAATGGCTGGTATTAAAAGAAATGAGCAATTATAACCAATTGACAGATTCCATCTAGAACATACCATTTGCGGTATTTACATCAATAAAAATAACTGAGTGTAGAAATGTTATTTTTAACCTGCTCTGAGTGCACATTCTAACACATATTTCTGAAACTCCACAGAAGTGCTCAGGCCGCATGTGTGGAAGACACAAGGGAACTTTTATCTCCCACTCTTCTGCCTGCAGTTTCAGGTCTCAGGTCTTCAGTGAGGCTTTTAAAATAACCTCTCAGAAAAAGCTCCACATCTCGTAAGGACAGTAGAGAGGTCACGGAGCCATTAATTCAAGTGACCGGCACTGGATCTCAGAAACATCTCAGTCCTGGAGCTAGAGACTAACTTCACTCTAACTCTCAACAGTTAGTGTATCCAGACTCCGTGGATTTTGCTACCTAATTTTCCAAAATAATGGTCAAGGGAAAATTGTAAAACTCCTGACAATTCGTCCCTGACTCACATGCTCTCACCTAGGAAAGTGCCGAGGCAGGTCCCTCCCTCACCACTCCCATAGAAATGGGGGATTCCATCTCCTTCACTACAGCTATCTTTCCTGCCAAATCTGCTCCCTTCTACCCACGACACTGGCACTCTCCTATCCAGCCCCCAAGTTCCAGAAATTTCCTCAAATCCCAAATCATCACACAATATTTGGAATTTCATGGGACTCCAATGCAATAAAATGGTAGGAATCCCCTGCCATTACTACCAGTCTGATGACACTCCTCCCATTTATTTACCTCAGTAATGAACCAAATGACAACCTGATTTTTAAAAACTCCCTTTCATCAATCAATCAACAATTGTTACTTCATTGTGTCACCATTTTACTTAATCCACCTCTTCACTCCTCAGTCCTAATCTGCTTCTCCTCATCCAACCACCCACCAGAAGGAACTTCCCCAACAAACTGTAAGGAGATTTCTCTCTAGACTGCCTCATGACTCCATCACCCCACTGTTCAACTGTTTCTTCATCCTTACCCCAGTATAATGGTTCACTGCTTCTTGTGTGGTGTTAATGGTTTTGCTTTATAATCCCATAGGACATTCTGAGTCCCATAGGGCAGGCTCTTGTCCGCCTTGTCCATCTCTTCGTCCCAGCACCTAGCCCAGTGCCTGACAGTCTATCAAAAACAGGAAAGGATCTAAGATTTTACCCTACTTGCAGATCAAAAGTTAGCCTGATGCTGACAGAAGACACAACACTCTGGAGCAGAAGTGAAGGACAGCTTTTTAATCACAGCAACAGCAGTAGCCAGAGTATTGGCACTTTTGCCGCAGTCCCTTGAGCCCAGTTCCATAGGCTGACACCAAAAGGGCCAGATGATACCTGCACACACAGTGGGTTGTGATACAATCCATAAACCCTGAGTATAAAGAATCCAAAAACGTTGTAACAGGCTGTGAGCATGCCTGCCCTGTGCTCCAGAGGGAGACATGGTCTCTATCTTCCAAGGCCATTCACAATATGAACATCTGTGAAAGGGTGTTCTGGGACAAAGGGCAGCCAGTGCCTTTCCTGTAAGACGCACAGGAACACAAGAGACCCATCAAAACTTGTCTGTCAACAAACAGAGCATCGAAAAATATTTGTTGATTGAGTGAATAAATGAACTAGACCACCAGAGCACCAATCCAGCCTAGGTGGTGGAATTTAAAATATTAAATAAATAAGTAACATAAAAAATAAAAAATAAAAATTTTTTAATAAAATAATAAAATAGGAAGTTTCCTTTTTTCATTCTCAAAGACATCTATTTACCCAGTGGTGTGCTGGCAAAGGTTTAAACCAACTCTTGGTTTTATAGCATTTTTCAATTTCCTTGGCAAAAACATTCTCACCAAGACCAACGACAAGCTACTGATGTCACAGAATGCAGAGCTGTGTGACACACACAGCCGCACACCGCTGTCTAGCATTCCCACCACACAAATATAAAACACATAAATCACCTCAATCAGTGGCTTTCCCATTAGTCATGTAGTAAAAGTGCAGTAAAATAATTAGAAAGTGATGAGTTTTGAGTGTATGCTACCTTAGTTTTAAAAACAACTTATTCAGTTGTAAGTTTATATGGTTTAGTTTTTACTAACATCTTTGTTTAACAACTGGCTCACAAAATTCCCAAAAATGTACCACCTGGCTCTTGCAAGTGGATGCGGTGGAGCTCCAGTACCCCACAGCCCGGCCCGCTGCTCCTTCCTGCCCCTCCTGCCTTCGGTGTCGCTCTGGTTCCTCCAGCCCCATTATGTATTTTATTTCCAGATCTTCTCTCTCTCTCAAACTGAGCTTCTTACCCTACTCCTCAGGGCACAGCTCTGCCTCACTTCCTATCTCTACCCCCGACCCCGCCCCATTCCCAAAAACCTTGGGGTCTGTGCGCACCAGCCCATCCCTCTCCTGCCAGCACCGACGCCAGCCCAGCCCACAGCCCAGCCCAGTGAGGGGCCGGGAACCAAGGCCACAGCAGGGGAAACCGTCACTGGATTTCCAAGTGAGACTTTACAGTGCATTTTCTCATGGAATCAGTCAACTTCTTGTTATGCTCCTTGGGTGCCATATTTTAAGTACTTCATGTATTCTAGTCGGGATTTATAAAACAAATTTGAGATTCTGATCTCTCACTTTATATGAAAGATGCATTTGGACTTTGGAACTTACAAAGGAAATTTGGAAAACATATTCAAACAGAAGACTACTTGATATATATTTATATATTTTTGATTTATTGATTTGCTGTCCACCAGAGGGCAGCAAAAATTTTTATACGTGGATAACACCTACTCATTACAGAAACAGAACAAACCAGCATCGCTACTTGCTAAATAGAAAACCATTAGAGTCCTAGACAGCAAAATTACTTCAAGTTTACATGGCAATAAACAAATAACCAGAAGACTTTATTTCTTAAGAGTTAAAAAAAAATACGCATATTTCTATTTATTTTGGGGGAACTTCAGTATTATGAAGAAATATCACCATTAGGCTCAAATTTCATTTTTCACTTCAAAGCCTCAATGCAGTAGTCCCCTTTATCCACAGTTTTGCTTTCCATGGTTTCAGTTACCTTCAGTCAACTGCAGTCCAAAAATATTAAAAGGAAAATTCTAGAAATAAACAATTCATAAGTTTTAAATAGCAGCCCTTCTGAGTACACAATGAAATCCCTCACCATCCTGCCCAGAATGTGAACCATCCCTTCGTCCAGTGGATCCACACTGTATACCCTACCCATCCACTAGAAAACAAAGTATATATAGGATTTGGTACAAGCCACTGTTTCGAGCTTCCACAGAGGACTTGGAACATTACGCCCATGGATAAGGGAGAACCACACTATTAACTTTCTTAGTAATTGAATCTACAGTTGGTTACTCATTGACCCGTTTACCATATATCATTTTACCATTTCTCATGTCTAAAACGCCACACTAGCAATCACCACTTCTGGGGCCTAACATGAGGAATACAAAAATGACTGCCCATCTGTGTTAGTCAGAGCTCTCCAGAGAAACAGAACCAACAGGAGACACATATGCATAAAGAGATTTATTCGAAGGAACTGGTGTACACAGTTATGGAAGCTGGAAGTCTGAAACCTGTAGGGCAGGCTGGCAGGCTGGAAATTCAGGCAGGAGTTGATGCTGAAGTCTCGAGGCAGAATGTCCTCTACTCAAGAAAGCCTCCGCTTTTGCTCTTAGGGCCCTCAACTGACTGGGTGAGGCCCACCCACATTATCAAGGTTAATGTCCTTTACATCAAATCAGCTGACTGTAGATATTAACCACATCTACAAAATGCTTTCACAACAACATCTAGTTAAGAGTTTAACCTAACAACTGGTTACAAGAGCCTAGCCAAGTGGACCCATAAAATTAACCATCACATTGCTCCAAACCATTTCCCCTATCCAAGTACCACGTCTCAGAAATGTCGTCCTCGGAAAACCATGCTTTAAAAGTCATGAATCGCTCATCCCAGACATCATCTTCTAAATGCATGTATCTTTGGTAGGTGAATACACCTACACAGACACTAATGTGTGTCTGCCAGGTTACCACATATGCTTCTCCAGTCAGAAGAGAGTCTGTGGCATTCTAAAAGCACCGAGCAGTAGGAGGTTCTGAGATGCTGAACAGGAAGCTGTGAACCACCACCAGTATCCTAATTTTACATACCACTTCCCGTCTCCAAAAGAGCTGGTATTTGGGGTATATTCTAAGAAACTACATTTTTGTTGTTTTTAGAAACTGCAACCACCTTGTAACTCAGCAACCAAACAACTACTGCAACTGCAATGCCTCCCTCTCCAACTCTTGTTCAAGGTGCTATGCAAAGTTTCAGTTCAAAATGCCTGGCTTAATGGGCACATGAAAAAATGTTCAACATCTCTAATTATCAGAGAAATGCAAATCAAAACTACAATGAGGTATCACCACACAGCAGTCAGAATGGCCATCATTCAAAAGTCCACAAATGATAAATGCTGGACAGGGTGTGGAGAAAAGGGAACCCTCCTGCAGTGTTGGTGGGAATGCAATTTGGTGCAGCCATTGTAGAAAACAGTACAGAGATTCCTCAAAAAACTAAAAATAGAGTTACCATATGATCCAGCAATCCCACTCCCGGGCATATATCAGAGGGATCTATAATTCGAAAAGATACATGCACCCCAATGTTCATAGCAGCACTATTTTCAATAGTTAAGTCATGGAAACAACCTAAATGTCCATCAACAGATGACTGGATAAAGACATGGTGCATATATATACAACAGAATACTACTCAGTGATAAAAAAAAAAAATGACTAAAATAATGCGATTTGCAGCAACATGGATGGACCTGGAGAATGTCATTCTTAGTAAAGTAAGCCAGAAAGAGAAAGAAAAATACCATATGATATCACTAATATGTGGAATCTAAAAAAAAAAAAAAGACAAATGAACTTGTTTACAAAACAGAAACAGATTCACAGACATAGAAAACAAACTTATGGTTACCAGTGGGGAAGGGAGGTAGGAAGGTGAAATTGTGAGTGTCATAAAAGACAAAAATTAAAGGCAAAGACAAAGCTTAAAGGATACTAAGGAGAGATCACAAGTAAATCACTACATTGGATGTTGTACTAGAGAGAAAAAAAATACTATGAAGGGCAGTGTGGGTCAATTCACAGAGTAGAATATAAACAGTGGATTGAACAGAGGTCAGGGTTGTTTTGTTTTTGTTTTTAGGTTGGTAACTGTGCTACGATTGTGTGGGAGAGTGTCAATCTTAAGAAGAGACTGGGTTCAGAAAAAAATGAGTAACCTGCCTACATGTGAAGAAGGCGCAAGAGACAAAGGAAATGGAACAAACAGTAGGTGAACCAAGGCACGGGGTAGCAGGTGCTCTTTGTGCTGTTCTTGGGACTTTTACTGTTTTCAAATTACTTCCAAATTTTAAAAAAAATTAATTTTATCAGGATTAGCTATGCTCTTTTGTAATAAATTCATCTATATGTTTTAAATTGACAGTAATATCACTTTGAGAAATCAACTCATCAGGATTCTTTCTAGCTCACATCACATCACAATATGAGTGGTGATGGGGGAGGGGAAGGCACCTTCCTATGTCCATAAGTCAGGGACCAGGATCCTTCCCATCAGAGGCCTCATCCTTTGGTTCCCTAGAGTCCTCTCCAATCAGCCAGAAAATAAGAGAATCACACAGGGAAGATCCTCCATGCGCCAGTCTGGAAATGGTCTCATTATTCCCGCTCACTTACCACTGCCCAGAACACTCACATGGCAACACTCACCTGTTAGGGGAAGTGTGATCTACCTGGGGGCTCGGGGAGCAATGGCATCTGCCAAAACTAGTATCTTATTTTACAGAGATTTGAGGACACTTAACTGCAAAAACAGAGTGAAGAAATAACCCCTCCTGAGAAAAGCAAGCACAGAAAATTATCTTGAGATAAAAAAAAATCTTGGGATCAAAACCATGTCTCTCTCTCTCAAACTCTTTGTCCTCATGGAAGACAAATAGTCAAGATGGTAGAGTGGAGTTGAAATTGGAGGGATCTTAATTTCAGAAACTGAGATTTCAGAACACAGTCACAGAAACTATTGCATGTGTGGGCACCATGGCATTAACAGTAGAAACTGCAGCTCAGGGATGACGCACACACCTGGGATGGGTTTCTCAGTGTGGAGGATTTACTCCTCCCATCTGTCCATCCATTCTCCTCCCTCCTAGCCTTCTCCTTCCAGGAGCATTTCCAATTATGCTTTTTTCATGAATTCTCTTTGCTCTAGGTCGCAATAATTTCTTTTGATTTGTCTCTCTAGCTAACATGAAATGTTTTAGACCAACAATTCTTTTTTGTGTTTAGAATAATTATTCAAGATTCAGGAATGTAGTTGGTCTCTATTTTATACACCTTACCCTTAGCCCAGTGTTGGGTCCATAAAAAGGGATGAATAAGCATTTGTCACTCGGTTTGCTTCCATTTCTGGAGCTAGGTCAGAGGAATGTCTCCCTGGAACACAGCGATCTTAGCTGGGGACAGAAAATGTATGAGTTCCTCTCCAGCATATTCTCAAATAAGGACTAGTCACTCTTAATAAGTGATTGAGCGTAGTCACTTTGAATAAAGTGCAAAAGATAATCTTTTTAATCACATTCACTTTTTCCCCCCTAAAATTCTCTTACGAAGACCCTGCTGATCTCTAAAAATGACAGACATGGTCTAGTATCTGCAGGCTGAAATGAGCATAGCAAAGCAAGCATTGTGGACAAAGGACTGATTTCTAGGTTTTGCTCCTCTGGGCCCCAGACGTAGATAGCCATTTTCGGGTAATGTCTTCCCAGTCCAGTCATCTACAACAACGTGTGAGGCATGTTTTAATTCAAGAACTTTGTGACAATAAAAACACTAATTTAGATGGAATGGATCTGCACTGTAAAACAAAAAATGACAGTATCTTACTATGTAATGTACTACTAATAAATATAAATATAATCATAATTATATGAGGAATAAAAATTAAAAATGGCATACAGAGAATTCTAATATTAGTTTCCAGTATTTTCCTCAATATGTCTTGGGTGAAAATCCTTAGTCAAGGATGATTAAGAGAATCATCACTAATGGAGTTCAGTCCAGGTCTGATTTCTCTTGTCTCCTTGTTCCAATTTCTGCATCCCTTCTGTTGAAAGCCACATACCATGGTTTCACAGGTGTGCACCACAGGTCACTTTCTTCTAGCAGATTGGTTCTTCTTACTATCTGCTCACGGGCTCGCTCAATGTTCCATTTAATATCTGCTCTTGGTAGTTACGTTGTTAACGTGGGTGTTTCCACTGCTCTCCACTGGGCCTGCAGAATGCCATCGGCCACTTGTCTCTGTTTTGAGCTGTCTGTGTCCCATGGGGAGCGTCCACTTTGGGCACACTCTGTGTTCAGGTGAGGGAGATGGCTCTATTTTCCTCACATTTGAAGAGGAAGAAAAGCTACCTAATGAGAGCAAAGTTAAAAAGACACCCCGTCCTGGGAATGCCGTGCTGACTGCCCCTGAAATAGTGTCAGCTTTCAAAGGAGAAGTTGCAGCTCAGGAGTGTTTAATTCTGTCATGCTCAAGATCAGGTGGGCAACATTAGCAGGTGTTCTATTTTTCAATATTTCTATGGGAAATCTAGCCAAGTATTGGGGAACAATTACTTTCTGAAATACATATAAAAACTAAATCAGTGACAAATGCGGAATACCAGATATTTCAGAGGAGAATTTCGTTCGTCAATTTGACGTTTCTGCTTTCTCAGATTTCTTAGCTGAAATATCTTAGCTCTCTTCCCTGGAGGAAAGAAACATTTCATATATTCATAAATTGTGTTTATAATGTTCACATAACAAAGGCTGTAAGTGTTTAGTCTCAACCGCAAGAGATCACAATACTCTTTCACGTGACCACTCTGAAGTGAACAGAATCACGCTACACACGTCAAACGTACTTCTCTGCTCACTTATCTCTGGTTTATGGTTTGGCACACTTTCTAACTTTACGCCACTAATTCAGTCAGTTACTACACAACCCCACTGAAGCCAAGGTTGTGGGGTTCAATTTAATACGAACCAGTTGTAGCTTCACTCTGTTTGGTAACAAACACACTAAAGCCTTCATCTTGATCAGTCCTACAAATCCATGTCAAGGGTCATAGGCAAAATCAGACAAGACATTCATCACAACTATGTGAAAAACAACTCCAAATGCATGCCCTGACAAGGGTCAAAAGCACCAGTGGCTACAGGGAGGATGATATGCCTTAATTGGTTTACAAATCTTACAGCAGCAGTGGTAAGAAGCATCTTTCTTACATCACTTATGTTGAACTGAAACAGACTGCCAGATGTTTCTCCAGCAAAGATGGGTTTATTCGGATCAGCAGAGAACTGCAATTCGAGGTCTGCAACCGTGGTGAGGCACACGCAAGTCCCCACAGGGCATGGGGAACACACATTTTCATAAAGGAGAAGAGGAAGTTGGGAGGGTACGGTAAACAGATAATCCATGGCCTTTCACTGGCTGCGTTCTTGCCGGAAAGAGGAGTCTTTTTCGTCCTATAGGGCTCTGCTATCATCACAAGGAGTGCGAGCTCCCCCGTCTGGTCTTCCAAATCTATTTAATCGAGGTTTCTATTAATTTTTCACACTTACAATATCATGAATTTTCAGAAGATATACACTTCTGACTAGGGCAAATGAGTTTAAATTATCACTTAAGTAATAACTTTCATGATGAAAATCATGTTGTATAATGAGCTATAATTACAATTCATCATTCAAATATAGAAATTCAGCTCATTTGACACCACCTAATCAAGATCAATCCTGCATCTCTCATTGGCTTTATTTTCATCTTTGTCAAAACTGACAAGTGCAACAGTGCATCTGCAAATGCATAGTCAGGATTTTGTCTCAGAATAACTGACATTAAGTTTCATGAGTCATTTTGATCAAAGATCTCTCTGCTTTTAAAAGTCTATTTTAAATTTCTAACATAGCCAATGGTGTGCCATACTTATGAATAATATGAGTATCAGACATGATCCATTGTATTGGTCAAAGTTCTCCAAAGAAACAGAACAGGGTAAATGTATATATTAAGAGTCCTATTTAAAGAAATGGCTCACATGACAATGGAGGCTGGAAGTCCCAAGATGTGCAGTCAGCAGAACCTAGGGGAGCCAAAGGCATAAGTCTAGTCTGAAGCCAGGCAGCCTCCAGGTCCAGGAAAAGTCAGTATTTCAGTTTGTATATAAAAGCAGGAAAAGAGCAATGCCCCAGCTCAAAGCAGTTCCCTCTTACACAACCTTTTTGTTCTAGCTAGGTCTTCAGTTATTTGGATGAGGCCCATGCATGGTAGGGAGCCCACTGATTCAAACGTTACTTTCATCCAGAAACACCCTCACAGACACACCCAGAGCAATGTTTGGCCAAACGTCTGGGCACCCCAGTGACCCAGTCAAGTTGACACACAGAATTAACCATCACACCCACCTACACAAAAAACCTATCACTTAGAGAAGAAGTAAGACAAACACCATAAATCACAGCAAACAATGACAAAATGATATATGATTAAGTACTAATTTGAATGATAATGCCCATAATTCCTATAAAACTTTAGAAAGGGAATAATCAGAGAATTGCTGGTTAATTATATACCAAATATATTTTCATTTGTATATAAGTGATAAATCCAAAGAAATAAAGAGTAAGTAAGGATTTATCATCCAAAACACATGCCTAAAATGACTTAAAAAATGAAGGCAAAAAACACTCAAGCACAGACATGAGGGCAAAAAATAACAGATGGCTTCAGCATTTTTCCTGTATAAATCCTGATTCCATTTTGTACCTCCATGTGAAAGATTGCTTTAGCTGAGAGAAGATGGCTTTTGATGCCACATTTTTCCAAAACACCTGCTGGTCTTAAGGTTTCAGCAAATAATTCAGCCTGCTGGGAATTCTTAGGTTATAATTTTTATGTTCATAGCTTCAAAAAAATTTAGAGGTTTTCAGCAGAAGGAGAAAAGCAAGTGATGCCAGACTAAATGATCTCTGAACGTAACAGATATTATTCACTGCCTTGGTCTGCTACCCAGTATCCACTGGATTCTATTCTTTCACAGGGAGCATTTTAACAGAACAGATACAAAGAATTATGTCACATCTAGTTATTTTTCCAAGGATTAAACAATGCCATATAAGCAATTCCACTGGCCAACCTTAAGAGCAAGGTTTACTGGAAACTAATACTATAAATTATTATGCAAAAGTTGACAATATCTCTTAATCTTTCCTAAAGATATTAATCCCAAACAGTATCAGAGTCATGGAAGTGTCTATAGCTGAAAACCTATCACCTTTCTTCAATTTATGCTTCGGTAGTTCTAGATAACTCTCCAATCTGACATAACCACAGTTTTGTAAAGCTCAACAGCTGACTGAATGTCCTCTTTCCACCAACAAGAGTGGCAAAATCTACTCCATTTTTCTTCATTCTCCCAGATGTCTTATGACAGTGATTTTCTGAATGGTCACTCTCCACTGAGATCAGACAGGTTGAAGCAGTTCTGTCTCTTGAAATTTTCCTCCTTCTAGAACAATCCTCCTCAACTGTGGAAGATGAGGTGCAAGTAGATGGAAGTGAGCATCCCCACCCCCATGACCAACACTTGCTACATGGAAGGCCAAGAAGCCCAAAGGCCCAAAACGGGGAGCTGGGGAGCCTTGTGATAAGAGATGTGAAGGATCTGGCACTGGGAGAGTGAGACCATAGGACACGGGACCCTGGAGCACATGAAAGGGACTACAGGTGTTAAGAGGAGGTCCCAGCAGGAAACCCAGGTAGATGAGGTGGGATTACCTATACCTTAGTGGACACAGGCCAAAGAAAACCAGGCACTGAATAGGCTAATCACTCCTCAACAGAGACCAGCAAGAACAGAGAAGGCAGCCCAACACCAGAAGGCTGCCTCCATGCTGCATTAAACAAGCCAATCCTCTCTCAGAATACACATGCCATCTTGGGGAAAGAAAAGACTATGAGAGGTGGGGGGAAAGAATGCTGATTGGGAGTTTGGATTTTGAACTGATGGAATATTTTATTTTTATTCTACCACCTGCCTTAGAGACTAATCAGAAAGACTGAATCAATCACAAAGAAACTTCTGTTAAACCAGAAGAGGCTGAGTTACCCTTAACAAGAAAGGTAAGTGTTTTCTACCACACTCATGCTCCCACTAGCAGAAGAGCTGGGATATCCAGAGCTAGATAAGTTGACTTACAACAAATTTTTAAAAAGCAGCATATTTTGCGCAGATTTGTATTGTGGTGTAAACTTTAGCCCCCAAATGCAGAAATGAGCAAGATGTAGTTCGTATCTTCTTTGAACTCACACTGTTCATGGGTGAAAATTCCCTAAGAACGTGGTATGATAAATGGAAAAACAGAAATAAGTGTAAGCACAAAGTTAGCACAAAGGAAAGAATGATAAAATACACGTGGAAGCTAGGAGGAAGGTAAGAAAAGCCTTCCTAACAGATAAAACTGTATTGGGTTTTAGAGGATGAATATGAGTTCATTATGCATTAGGGAGAGTTCCCTGCAGTAAACAGAACAGTAAGTCAAAGACACAGAAGAGTGGAAGAGTTAAGTGTTCAGTCTAGACTTAAACAGAGAACAGAGAAAAAGTAACCTTCAAACAGAATTCCATTCTCTGGTGACTAATGCTATACTTAGAGGATAGAGACTACTTTTGTTTCAAATGTTAAAATTCTATTTTTAAGGAGAAAAATTTTAATAGTGTATTCAGTGTAATGGAGAAAAAAAAGCTGTAGGACTGTTCAGCCACCAAAAGCGAGATGTGACATTTCAAAGAGAAATTTGTGAGGTTATTGTTCTTGTCCTCAATCCAGAAAACAGACTCCAGATGGTTACAAATATTTATTTCTAAGAAGTAAAAAATGAAATCTGTTTTCATTCTATCCAATCTCAAGATCTTCAGTAATTTCCAGCTTTACAGAATTATAAATCTCCATACAGGAGGTACTAGATGTCACTAGCTAACCGTTGTGTTTTGAAATGTCTTCTTAACAACTTCTAAAAATTTTGATCATAATAATTTTGTGTCGTATTGACAGTAACGGGCACTTTTAGAGCCACCATCTTATATATTCTTTATAATTCTTGCTTAGATATTGTTAAGCGTAATTTCTTTAGGTGGTAGTTTACAAACAAGATATGCTTCAAATAATCTCAACAGAATTTTTTTCAAAATTCTTTTTTAATAGACTTTTTCAGAGATGTTTTCAGGGCAGAGCAAAATTGAGCAGAAAGAGCAGACAATCTCTATATTCCTGCTGCCCACACATGCACAGCCTCTCCCACTGTCAACATCCCCAACCAGAGTATACGTTTGTTTTAATCAATGAACCCATATTGACACATCATTATCACTCAAAGTCCATAGTTTACACTAGGATTCACTCTTGCTGCTGTACATTCTATGGGTTTGGACAAATGTATAATGACATGTATCCACCATTATAGTATCATACAGAGTAGTGTCACTGACCTAAAAATCCTCTGTGCTCTGCCTATTCATCCCTCCTTTCTCCTTAACTCCTGGCAACTACTGATCTATTTAGCGTCTTCATTTTTTATCTTCCCCACAATGTCATATAGTTGGAATCATACAGTATGCAGCTTTTTCAGATTGCCTTCTTTTACTTAGCAATATGTATTTAAGATTCCTCTATGTCTTTTTACAGCTTAATAGTTCATTTCTTTTTATCCCTGAATAGTATTCCACAGTTTATGCTTTCACCTATGAAGGACAATTTTGTTGCTTCAAAGTTTTAGCAATTATAAATAAAGCTGCCATAAACACCTGTGTACAGGCTTTTGTGCGAACATAAATATTCTCTATTTGGTTTTAATGATTCTTCTTATTGAAGTACAGTTGATTTACAATATTATATTAGTTTCAGGTGTACAGCATGGTAATTCAATATTTTTATAGATTATACCCCATTTAAACTTATTATAAAATATTTTCTATATCCCCTGGGTTGTACAATATATCCTTGTAGCTTATTTAATCTATACATAGTCGTTTGTATCTCTTAATACCCTACGCCTTTCTTGCCCCTCCCTCCTTCCTTCTCCCCACTGGCAACCACTACTTTGTTCTCTATATATGTAGGTCTGTTTCTGTTTTGTTATATTCATGTCTTTATTTTTTAGATCCCACACATAAGTGATACCCTACAGTATTTGTCTCCCTCCATCTGACTTATTTCACTAAGCATAGTACCCTCCATGTCTATCCATGTTAACACAAATGACAAAATTTCATTCCTTTCTATGGCTGAGTATTCCACTGTGTGTGTGTATGTGTGTGTATACATGACACATCTTTATCCATTCATTTGTTCATGAACACTTAGATTGCTTCCATACCTTGGTTATTACAAATAGTGCTGCTATAAACATTAGGGTGTACGCATCTTTTTCAATTAGCTATTTCATTTTCTTCAGATATAAACCCAAGAGTGGAATTGCTGGATCATATGGTAGTCTATTGTTAGCTTTTTAAGGAGCCGCCATACTGTTTCCCACAATGGCTGCACCAATGTATGTTCCCACCAACAGAGTATGAGAGTTCCCTTTTCTCTATATCCTCTCCAGCATGTGCTATTTGTGATCTTTTTGATGACAGCCATTCTGACAGGTGTGAGGTTTCACACCTCATTGTGGTTCTGAATTGCACTTCTCTAATAATGATTGATGCTGAACCATCTTTTCATGTGCCTGTTAGCCATCTGTATGTCTTCTTTGGAAAAATATTTATTCACATCTCCCCATTTTTGATTGGATTATTTGGGGTTTTTTGATACTGAGTTGTATGAGCTGTTTATATATTTTGAATAATAATCCTTGTCAGTCGCACCATTTGCAAATATTTTCTCCCATTCTGTAAGTTGTCTTTTCACTTTGTCTACCGTTTCCTTTGCTGTGCAACAGCTTTTATGTTTAATTAGGTCCCATTTGTTTATCTTTACTTTTATTTCTTTTGCCTTCAGAGGCTGATCCAAGAAAATATTCAAACATTCAGAGTGTTCCATCTATGTTCTCTTCTAGGATTTTCACAGTTTCAGGTCTTCTATTTATGTCTTTAAGCCATTTTGAGTTTATTTTTGTATATGGTGCAAGAAAATGTTCTAATCTCAGTATTTTATATGTGGCTCTCCAGTTTTCCCAGCACCACTTATCAAAGAGACTGCCTTTTGTCCATAATATACTCATGCTTCCTTTGTCGTAGATTAAATGACCACAGGTGTGTGGGTTTACTTTGGGGCTCTCAATTCTGTTCCATTGATCTATGTGTCTGCTTTTGTGCCAATACCATGCTGTTTTGATTACTATAGCTTTGGTATAATCTGAAGTCAGGGAGCATGATACCTCCAACTTCATTTTTTTCTTCAGGATTGCTTTGGCAATTCTGGGTCCTTTGTGGTTCCATATAAATTTTACAATTTGTTCTAGTCTAGTGAAAAACGTCATGGGTACTTTGATAGGGACTGCATTAACTCTGTAGATTTCTTTGGGTAGCATGGCCATCCTAACACTACTACTAATCCTTCCAACCCAAGAACATGACATATTTTTCTATTTCTTTGAATCTCCTTCAATTTCCTTTATCAGTGTTTTATAAACACGTGTCAGCACATAGGCCTTTCACCTCCTTGGTTAAGTTTATTCCTAGGTATTTTTTGACACAATTTTACATAAAATTGGTTTTTTACTTTCTCTTTCTGATATTTCCTTATTAGTGTATAGAAACACGACAGATTTCTGTATATTAATCTTGTATTCTGCTACCCTGCTGAATTCATTTATTAGTTCTAATAGTTTTGGGGTGGAAACTTTAGAGTCCTCTTATAGAATGTCATGTCATGAGCCTGGCTAAACACTTATAATTTATCTTTTCAAAAAAACATCTCTTGGTTTCATTTATCTCTTCTATTATTTTTTGTTCTCTATTTTATTTATTCCCTCTCTGATCTTTATTCCTCCTTTCTGCTGACTTTGGTTTTTGTTTGTTCTTCTTTTTCTAACTCCTTAAATGGTAGGTTAGGTTGTTTATTTGAGATTTTTCTTGTTTCTTGAGGAAGGCCTGTTTTGTTAAAATTTCCTGCTTAGAACTGCTTTTGCTGTGTCACATAGATTTTGGAAAGTTGTGTTTTTATTTTCATTTGTCTCAAGGTATTTTTTGAATTCCTCTTTGGTTGCTTGATTGACCCGTTGGTTTTTAAATAGCATGTTGTTTAGCCTCCATGTGTTTGTTTTTCCCATTTTTTTTCCTGCAATTGATTTCTAGCTTCATACTGGTCACAATTTCAATCTCCTTTCTCCGCCTTGTTTGGTGTATAAGCAAGCATGTGCACACTCTTCATGAGCAGATTCTAGTTTTCTTAAGGCCCACTGTCAGTCCCACTGGTTTTCAAACTAGCTGAGAGGACTCATCCTCCTAGTGGTTAGATCCCAGAGCTGGGATGACCAATATGTGGTTCAAACCACTCACTCCGCAGGGAATATCTCCAAGCCTGTGTAATTCCCCTCCTCCTAGGGGCACAGATCCCAACCTGACTATTTCTCTTCCCTTCCATGTGGATGTTTCTTACAGCCTTGGTTGTATAAGAGTTTTTCTGATGGTCTCCAGTTTGTTTTCAGTGAGAACTGCTCCATGTGTAGGTGTAGTTTTGATGTGTTTGTGGGGGGAGGTGAGCTCCATGTCCTCTTATTTCTCCTTCTTGATCTCCCCCACTCAACAGTATTTTTACTAGTTATATTTTTTCAGGTGAATTCAAAGATAAGGCTAAAGAATACAATCTTGATTTCTTGTGAAAAGATGCACATTTAGACCACGTCCAAGACTGTGGGCACTGGTCTTATAGATACACGGTAATGACCTAGGGATTCTAGGAAGGCCCACTTGCCCAAATATATTTCATCAACTTGCCAATGTGCTTAGGATGCTCTATTGAAAATTCATGGTCCTGAATTCCAAAGATTTATTAACCATGATTAATCCTATATTAAAGTGTCAGTACCCTATGAGGACTGTCATTGAGATATTATCAAAGAATACCTTTCAGTAGCATGTCCCACCAGGTGTTTGATGCACGAGAAAGGAACTCTGTACTCAAGGTGAAAAGTACTAAACATTATTTTTCCCTCTTAGTTTGTCACAATATATATTAGCTTTGAGAAGATCAACAATTAGGAAAAAAAATCTTAAACTTTTTAAAACTCAGCAATTCCAAAACTCAGTTGACATTGAGACTCTTCTGGCTACTATGAGAATTAATAACAACAGCTAGCTGAAAGCAACATACCAAAAATTAAACAAAAAAGGGACAACTGGATTGGGGCCAGAAAGCAGTGCTCAAATGACTAAGAGAATAATGACAGTGAGTATGAACTCTTCCCAAGGAGAAATTGAGTGTATTCAGTCCTTTTCCTTGGATGGATCCTAGAGTTAATCAGGACTTTCTGATGGATACAATTCATTTGCCCAGACAGCTTTCATTTTATTGGAGGTGAGTCCTTGCAGAATCACCATCAGGAAGATGCATTTTAAGATGTATCACTATTATCTAAAGACAAAACAAGAGACAGTCACATGGACTTTCAAGAACATTATCTACTGTCTCATTCAGTGTCCCTTATATAAAGCGCCACATTGAAAATGTTTTTCAGAACTTAGTGCTAAAAACAATTTTGCCTTCCCTAAGGAACTGAGATGCTTCCTCCTCTCCAAAAAGGAATATTAGGTCTTTCTACTTGCACTGATTACCAGGAAACCCAGAGCTAAATGTCAGAGTAAATACAACAACCACATAGCATTTATGGCCTAGATGTTTGGGATCTTCTATCCTATTCTTACTGATGCATCCTCTAGTCGTGACTCTATTTCTCATTCCCCATTAGTTTATTGTCTGTGCTTGTTAAAAGCTGCCACAAGCCCACTTGGGAATATAAGAGGGCATAGGTGAGGGGATGGAAAGATAAATAAAGACAGAAAAACAGAAATGACTAGCTCCTGCAAGATTTATATGGAATGCAAAAATGTTACCTTATATGGGGCCTGGAATATTGTTAACACCTAATAATTTTAATATTTTAAGTAAAAAAGTATTTTCAGATAATATTTGCCCCATCAAGATATTCAGGAAGGTAAGTTTATTACTGAAAGATAAAGTCAAGGATACTGAGCATGGTTTAGGCTGTCAGCTCCCACCAGTACTTGGGTTGAAGGGATTCTACTGCGGATAGGCTAAGGAGTGGCAGTGAGGACACACCAGAAATAGGACACATAACCTGACAGGTAACATTCAAGGGAGATTCCCCTACAGATCTGCAGAGGGCTTAGGGTGAGTTCACCGTTTCTGCTGAAAACAGGTTGACCTACCAATAAGATAAAGTTAGGACAAGGTGTGCCTTCCAGGGGAGTAGACACGTACAGACACACACACACACACACACAGACACACACACAGACACACACACACACACACACAGACACACACAGACACACACAGACACACACACACACACACACACACACACACACACAAAGCTAACATGTTTGGGTGAGCAGGTATGAATTTGGAGAAGAAACCCCATATTATCTATTCAGAATGTATTTTGTAGCAAGGATAAATGGTAGAACAAGCATTTGTGTTCCAAAGAATTCAAAAACATGTCAATATATAGTTGACTGCTCCCATCATAGAAATCACATTCAGATATGGCTCATGAATAACATTGCCAACTTTAATATCCAATAATAAGCTGAACCACAGCTTACATTTTGTCCTTTTTTTTTTTTTAATGAAGGTACTGTGAATAGAATCCAGCACCTCATGCATCCTAAGAAAGCACTCTACCAAGGAGCTATTACCCCAACCCCTTACAGCTTACATCTTAGTGTTATAACTTGTGGTTTAAAAGCCCCCTCTCTCACTCCTGAGAGACTAGTGGGCAGAGAATAGAACTATCAGAATCTATAGAGTTGGGGAAGCTGTGACAGAAGCGTTGATTCTGATTATGGTTTCCCAAAGGCACAACCATGGCCTGGTCTGAAGGGTACCTTATCTGTGACATCCTGCAGGGTAACCATTCTGAGGACATTATTGGAGAGGGGGTAGCACTACTGCTTGTACTAATTTTCCCAAGGGAAACTACATTGATTACACAAAAACAGAGAGGTTTCCAGATCCTGCCACTAGCACTGGGGGCATATAAAGTCAAATAAAACATGGAGCTTGCCCTAAAGGGGTTAGTTAAGGGTCCCAAAGTTCTGACTTTTTTCTTATAAGCTGACCTTTAGTCAAAATCCTTGCCCTTCTGAGGCCAGGAGAAGGTGACATATGCAGCGGAGAGGAGAGTTGTACTCTTAATGGGTACACTTGCTCTGGGCTCTTTATTTCTCTCGAATTTGCTCTGAAACCTGAACTGAACAGCCTTCGCAGCCCATCACACCTTCCTGATATACAAGTTGCGTACCATTGCCAATAATTCTGTTATTTGGAATTAGTGAATGGGGGTAAGAGCAGGTGGGTGCTTGCTAAATAGGGGTTTTTTGAAGGAACTTCTGGTTCTCTAGGGCATTGCGTCTCCTAACCTCTCATTTTCCTCTAATGTCATACTTATTTCTCTCATCCCATTTAGAACCAAATTTCATTAAGATAGTTCTACCCTTACCATCTTTATTTCTCTGTCTCCCATCCACTCCTCTGCTTACTGCCTTCATCACTCCACCAAAACCACCTTACTAATATCCAGATTGCCTCCTTGTCAAGAAATCTGAAGAACAATTTTCAGTCCTTTTACTTAAGCTCTCAATAACATTCCACACACTTGGCCATGTCCTCCTCTTAAAACCCTCTTGTTCCTTGACCTCTGTGAGACTAGACTCCCCTGGGACTGTTTTTTTTGTTTGTTTGTTTTTCTTTTTCCTGTTCTCTAGCCTCTTCTTCTTACCCATCTTATCCTTCTTACCATATCTCCCCCAATCTTTACCTGAAAATTGTATATGGGATTTCCTCAGGAAAATAATCCAGACACTCTTTTAACCTCACTCTGCATGCTCACACAGGGCCAGGAGTTGAATGGAATGTCACCCACTGGAGATATGTATCCTGTGCAGATTTACATGGGGATAATTTCATCCCCTCGCACAGCTTCACTTAGCACCTCTTTGTCAATAACTCCAACTTTGTATTTCCAGCCAAGAGCTTCCTTTTTAAGACATAACCATATGCAGACAGCCTATGCAACTCTCTGTATATTTTACAGGCACCTCATTACTTAATATATTCAAAACTGAGCTTTGAGACCTGATATTCCTGCAGTGCTATCTCACAGACAGAAGCCTAGGAGTTTTCTTTAATACCTTTGTCTCCATTACTTTTCATGTCCAAACACCAACTACAGACTGCCAATTCCACCTTCTAAATACATCTTGAGCCACTCCACTTCTCTTAACCCCAAGGCCACCCCCATAGGCCACGTGTCCAAATGAACATGTGGACTAGTATGACATCTTCTAAATGATCTTCCTGAATCATGTCCCGCCATCCACCAGTCCATTCCCCACACAACAGCTGGAGTACGCTTTTGTAAGTGTGTAACAAGCGTGAATTGCATAGATTCAGAGACTTCACATGTGCAGAGTTGTAACATCCTTTAGTTCTCTGAAAATTAGCTTAGTCCTAAAGCCCCGTATGTACTAAGAAGTTAAAAACTTTATCTTGAAAAATCAAGGGACACTACATCATTTGGGTTAAATACTCCAATTCAGCTCATCAGCCAATTCAAGATTTTCCTCAGGATTCTCCAAACTGTTCCTTCCTCCAGAGAATGATCTATGATCCTGTGATGATTATATATTGTTCTGGCCTTGGAAGAGTGAGGTAAGGGGTAACTTTTCCATAATCATTCTTTATCCTTAATGACCTCTCTTGAGATTTACCTCATCTTGACTGACCCCCATCAATGATGTCTTCTGTTCTCATTGAGTAGAAAAGGGGCAGTTAAAAAAAAAAAGAAAAGAAAAAAAAAGGGAAGTAAGCAGACAAAAGAATTTTAAATTGGTCATTGCATATGACCCCCATTTCTCTTGGAATATGGCATAAGTATGAACCATGTAGTCTTGCATGAACTCGCTCCTCCCCCCCCCCTTGCTAGGTAATTTACTTCCCTCTCCTCTTTCTTGGGTTCTACCATATTGATATTCAACTCAAATGCATTAAGTTCTCCCCAGATCCGGGGCCTCTGCTCACGCTGGACTGCTGTACCCTCTGTAATACTTTTGTCTTGATTTCTAACCTCATCCCCTCACTTAACTATCTCCTTACTAGGTCATAGCTAAAATATGACTTCCTCAGGGAAGCTCTTTCCAAACTAGCTGTAATCACCATTTCTCAAGCTCCAACAGACTGTTCTTTCCATTTGTACCATTCATAATTGAAGTAAATTATATTCAACATATGAATCGCCTACACTCTAAGCTCTATGAAGAAAGAGGCTATGACTGTCACATTCATGGCAAGATTATTAGTCACAGTACAGTGCCTGGTCCATTGGAAGCCCTCAGTAATCCCGTTTTATTTTGTTTCACTTAACCCAATAACCACCCAGTCTACCATTTCTTCATTGCCTTTAGCAGGTGTATCCTCCTCAGATGTTGGTATCAGCAGACTGTTGCCTTAAACTGGTGGTTCTCTCTGCCTACCCTCTATACAAAGGATTCTATACATCTGTACATCTATTCACCTGGATTTAACTAGCCATATGCTATGATTTCAAAATACATTTCTTCCCCCCAATCACAAGCTTCAGATTTTTATATCTAATTGTCTACTAAGTATTTCCAACTGGATGTTACACAGACACTTCAAACATGTTCCAACCGAGCTCATCTTTTTCCCACTCCTCCACTCCAACCATCACCTGTTCCTCCTACAATTACATTTACAATTTCAATTAATGGTGTCATCAACCACCTACTTTCCTAAAGCAGAATCTTGTAGTCATTCTAAACTCCTGTGTACCCACATCTTTTCATTCACTAATTATTCCTCCCACATGGTTCTATAATCCTTCTCCCATCCCTACTACTGCTGCCTAATCAGGTTTCCGTTCTTTCTTACCTTGACTACTGAAACAGACTCCTAATAACTCTTTTCATCTCAATTTCGCCATCCTTTGAAGCTTCCCCCACATAGCAGCCAGAATAACGTACCTAAAATTCAATTTCACTATACAGTTTCTGAGCTTAAACCCCTTTCAAGGCTTTCCATAGCCTTGTTACTCAGTTAACACTATTGTCCCTTTATAATTTGACTCTACTTTTTCACTTCTACCTTCTACTTAACCTTTGAATGATCTCCAACTGCTTTCAGTTCCAACTAAGCAGTGATGCTTCCTTCATCTTTTATGGTGTCCCCAAGCCTAAAATGTCACTCAGCTCCTACCTACCCTTCAAGATTAGATTCTGGGGAAGTCTCTTCCAAGAAGCTCAAACATCTGGTTTAGACTGAGTCACTCTCTGCTCTCCCACAACCCCAAGCCAACCTCTCATTATTACCACATAATTTGAGATGAGCTGTTTATAGTCTGTCTTCTCCAGCAAACAACTGAATCCTTGAGAACTGGCCCAATATAATATTTGTGTTTGTGCCCCAGGATGTAGTGGACAACCTGGCACATGCTAGGTATCTAAAAACAGCTATGGTACTGAAATCTCTGTGGTCACTTAGACTTTCTGTGACAGAACCTATTATCTATTTTACCCCTTCTTTCTGGTACTCTGTTGAATTCCAATTTCATTCCTGGTAACAAGGTTCCCAGATCAGTGATGACATTTCCCAATCTCCCTTGCCGTGACCAAGACCAAGGCAATGTAAAAACCACTGCTAACTTTCTGGAAACCACTTTAAAAGAGGTTGACTCAAATGGAGAAAGAATGCTTTGTTCACTTATTCCTCCCCTCTTCTACCTGAAACATGTTCACAAAGTCTAGAGTTCTAGGAGACATCATATGTCCTTGAAGATGCAAAGCCATGTGCTGAAGATAGGAGTCTGGTAACCTAATGACCATGGAGCTTTCATACAAGCCTAGCACAGCATCCTTTTAGACTTTTGTTATATGAGAGACTATGATCCATACTTTGTTTAGACTGTGTCTTTGTTACCAGCAACTGAATGCAATGGTAGCTGCTAGCTCTGAATAAAATTTTCTTCTTAAATGATGCAACAGAAAATTAAATTTGATCATGAAAAAAAAAAAAGCTTCATTGGGATCATCTAGGATACATCTATTTCTAAATGTATTGTCCAGAAACTGGCAGGTTGGATGATCTTTAATAGATAGTGAGCTACTTTGTTTTTCCAACTGTTATTTAACTCCAGTGACTTGTCACTTTAATGGAGTTGGAGTTCCTGAGGTAATTACGTGAGTAACTTTTATAGTACTCTTATTCACAGCTAGTAATTATTATGCGGGCTTCGTAATGCCAAATTAAGAAATACAGACAGAGTAATTAGAGTTCTTTTAAGGATTTATAATCAAGAAAGCATTAATAGACCATGATGTATTTACATGTATCTATGTGTATGCACAGATATAAATCTTTACACAGATAGCAAACATAAATTATTATTTTTTCACTTAGTCTCTCCATCTATCAAGTATAAAATAAAACAATGAAAACAATACCACATAGACACACACAAATTTCAAATATACACTGGATTCTGGGTCTCCGACGTAACCAGTATCATGTCTTGTGTATCTAACGACTTACTCACTTGTGGATCTTGTTCCCCACACAGGGCAACCACAGGCTATTTTCAAGCCATAGTGGCTCAGTTTAAATTCTCTTCAGTTGTGACCTAGACCTTGGCAGCATGTGGCCTCTTCTCCGGACATTTAAGGCTAACTTTTCAACAATCATCAGTGTCCATTCCCTGAATGACTCTGAACTGCTTAGAGTCTGTGCCACCACCGGCTGTTTCTGCATCACTCGCTAGAGCTTCTCCCTCCCAGTGGATGGTCACTCACTGTGTGCAATGATTTCTTCAAACACTCATTCCCTTCTAAGCCATTTAAAGTCCATGTAAGACAAAGCCTTGATCCAGCCAGCAAAACATTTATTTTGTTTTGTTTCTAAGGATCAATGATAGGATATGAGATGAGGGATATTCAAACTGTAAATGTCATATCTTGATCCTGATGTTTTGCATTTAATAGGTGCACATTTTTCATAACAAGCAGTTTGCCCAAGACTCATTCATTCACTGACTTACCAATATTAAGTATCTGGTACGTGCTTAGCACTGTGGATACTATAGTGAGCAAAAACAGGTATGGTATCTAGTTACATATTGTGGGGAAGACAGGTATTATGTAAATTATCACAAACATAAGTTCACAATTGCAAACTTAAAATTAGTGCTAAAAGGCTCCTCTCCTACCTCACAGAGATCCAAGAGGCTATCATCCCGGGCTTGCAGGGGTATGAGTCCTCAGAAATATCCACTGAATAAAACATAATTCTCAATTTTAGGTTGTACATTTATTTCAGTCGACAACTGCTAAGTCTTTAATACCTAGAAAACTGTGTGAACATATTGGATATTCAATAAATACTTTAATTAATGAATGAGTGAATGAATCTTTTCCCTCAGTCCTAACAAATTCTAAATTTTGTTTGAGACTATTCCAGTGGATCAAAAACAGTGTTCTTAAATGACTATGTCTGATCTTATTCACTTATATTTATTTATATGTAATAAAACTCCCCAACTTACTTCTTTTTTTTCCACTGCATCCTTCCAATCTACGTATATTATAAAAATTTTAAATGAGGAGAAATCAGTTCAGTTTGTTCTTCTTTCTCAACATCTGCTGGTTTTTAGAATAATAATGCCACTGGTTGTTTCTGATTCAAACACAGTGTGAGGCTTTGTTTCTTACAAGTCAACCAAGCAAGCAAACAATGAGAATTACTCCCAGCTTGAAGAGGCACATTGAATCTCGAAACTCAATGGATGCCCCCATCATGCTAAAATCAGCATGATCTAAAATCATCATCAGTTCCTCTTTGACCTTGTTCCCTCAGAAACCATACACACTCTCACACACACACATAATTCTGATATACAACAAAGTTTTCCAATTTTTTTGTGGGAATTCTTTCATCTCAGAGATTTGCTTTTAAATTGATTCCCAGAGTATGCTGGGATCTGACAACAGTTAAAGCTCTGGAACAAAGAGGGGTAAGGGTGGGATGGAAGAAAAATTAGCTTCCCTCAGCCAGGTAAATCCCTTAGATGGGTCTATTAAAAGACTTGTTAAGAGTCTTTAAGCAAAGAGGAAAGCGTATCATCGGAAAATGAATGAGGGCTGCTTCACTGGCAACAAAGCTCAGCGGGGAGTTGAAGTTCCTCCCACATAACAAAATCTCCATTTTTAGCATCCTATCTTTTCCTCATCAATGCCAAGACTCCACATCAGACATATGACAGGACCATGAATTCAAATGACATTGAATCTAGGAAACCCATAGACTCAATGTATGCATGTGTGTTTTAGTTCTCTCAACCCAGTGACTGCAAGAAATGTGATGTTCCTTTTGCAGAGTCAAAAAAAGTCACTGATTTTCAGTCTATGCCTTCAGGAGAAAACTGTACTGTTGTCACGAGTAAATTTATCTCTTTAAGCTTTGTGGAAACTTTAATAGCAAACACTACACAGTTCTTGCATAGTCCTTCCTACTGGCCTCCTGCAGAAGCTAAGTGGTCCCCAAAGCCTTCTTTCAATTAGCTCTACATTCCAGGGTGAAATTTTTAATATATTGTGTCACCTCTGCATACCATACTTTACCCGAGACTCACTGCTTACTAGCAATAGTGTTCACTACCTTTATCTGTGTATCAGTTAGCTACTGACACAATAATGCTGTATAACAAAACTAGATGGCTTAATATAATTACTTATTCTTGCTCCTGTAACTTCAGGTTGGCAGAAGTTGGCATATCTAGCTTGAGCTCAATTGGACTTCAAGATGTTCTACATATGTCCCATCCTCCTTGGACTACCAGGCTAGCTGAGGCATCTTTTTCTCACAGTGATAGCAGAAATGCAAGAAGTCAGACAACCACTGAACAAATAAACACATCTCAGACCTTGGCTCATATTTTGTCCTCCAATATCCCACTAGCCAAACCAAGTCACATAGCCAAACTCACCATCAGTGAGGCAGGGTGGAACACTCTACACACAGTGTAGAAGAAAAGGAAAGTGACTTGTTTGTTGAATAATAATTCAAACTATCATAATCCCCAGTAAAGTCAGATAAGAAATCTTGGATTCCCTTCTTTCTGTAAATACCTGTGTCTGCACAAACTGCTGATTTAAAATTCTATATCAATAGGGTTTTCACAAACAAACAACAGAAACCAACTCTGTCAGAAAATGAGAATATTGAAAGAATATGGAATTATTAACAGGTGGAATAGAGAAACTGAGGAACTAGGGTCAGAGGCTCCAAAATCAGTTCAAATGCATTAAGCACCACACAGCACAGATCTGTCCTATGTGAAGACACACTGCCCACTGCCTTTGAGCTCTAGGTCTACACTGTCCAATATGAGAGTCTTAGACACATATGGCTATGGAGCACTTGAAATGTGGCTGGTCCAAACTGCAGTGTGCTCTACACCAGATTTTTGAAGTACAAAGAAAAGAATTATAAAATAGTACATCAGTTTCTTAAGCTGTTGACATGTTGAAATTGTAACATTTGGGTGAAATAAAATATATTCTTAAAATTAATTCTACCTTTTTTTTTTAATTAGACAACTAGAAAGTTTTAAGTGGTATATGTGACTCACATTACACTTCACCTGGACAGCACTGCTCTTGAAACTGCAGCCTGCACTCCCTACTCTGCCAGCACTGGGTTCTAGTATGTGCTGCTGGCACCACCACCAATGTGGTCTCCAGAAACTGGAAGTTGCTATAACAGCCAGCACCAGCTGAGAAGAGTCTTCCCTATCCTGTCTTCTTTGCATCCCAAACATAATCCAGGCAAGATTCATCTTCTCAGTCAAACCAGGGTCACATGCTTATGTCCTAGATTCAGAAGAGGCTAACAAAGTGTGTATATGGTGCTTCAAGCCTCTCACCTCTACAGAAAGAGAAACAACCAAGATTCATAAAGTGGAATTCCCCGAATATAGAGAGGTTTCTACAGTGAGTATTCAAAAGTCAGTAAAAATTCCACTTTTTGACCTACTATTTTCCTCTTGAGAAATATAACCTTAAGAAATAGAAATATAGGCAGAGGGTTTTTACAAAGATTTCTATCTTAGTTGGGTTCTGCCCGAAGCACATACAGAAATAAACAGTTCACTTGTGAGATGATCCACGAGCAACAGTAGGGAGCTGGGGAAGAAAGACAAAGCAAAGAAGGAAATCAGTTCAAGGGTGCATCAGTGAGGAGGTCAGTGGGGCTCAGCCCCTCTGGGACCTCTGGGACCCTGGTTAGAACACACCACAGGGTAGCGCCATCTGAGGAAGGGGGCTGACAGAGCTGAGGGCTGATCCTGGGAATGTTTATTCCCTGGCACTCCCAGCCTGTGTGGGCAAGTGTAGGCCTACATCCAGGGAAAGAACCTAGGCAGAAAGTCACAAATGCCATTAGCACATATGAGAAAAGTGAGACATGGGAAGACAGGTAAGCGGATATGAATGAGGCCGTGACAGCAGAAACAACTTCCAAGTTGTTTTTTAAAATGATCGTTGTAGTTGGCTTGGAATGCCCTAACAAAATACCATGGACTGGGTGGCTTAAACAACAGACATTTATTTCTCACACTTCTGAAGGCTGGGAAGTCCCATACCTGGGTGTTGGCAGACTCAGTTCTTGGGGAAAGCCCACGTCCAGGCTTGCAGATGGCTGCCTTCTTGCTGTGTCCTCACACAGTGGAAAGAGAGAGAGAGAGAGAGAGAGAGAGTTTGGCCTCTTCTTACAAGGCTACTGATTCCATCATGGGGCCCCACCCTCATGACCTCATCTAAAGCTGATTACCCACCAAAGGCCCCATCTCCAAATGCCATCACACTGGGGTTAGGATTTCAACATATGAATCTGGGAGGGACAAAATATTCAGCCTATAACAATAATGTTTTTGAAATTTTTAATAATTCATTTATTGAACAGAACACCTAGTATACGCAAAGCACACTTTAAGAAGCTGTGAACTGCCAAACAAAATAGACAAAACCCCTTCTCTCATGGAGTTTATATTCCAGAGGGAGAAAGAGAAATAAATAACAAAAAAATCACCAAATTGGTTTGAATGTCAGAAGATGATGAATGCTAAGGTGAAAAATAAAGCCATGAGTGGTGATATGTGTGTCAAGATTGGGAGAAAGAGGCTGCAGATTAGAATAGGGTGGTCAGGGAAAGCCTCGTGGAGAAGGTATCATCTGGGCAAAGGTAAGGGAGTAAACTATGTCAATACCAGTGGAAAGAGCATTCTAGGTAGAAAGGACAGAAACTGCAAAGACTTCAAAGTGAGAACCTGCTGGTCATGTCCCGGTAACAGTAAAAGGGCCAGCATGGCTTGGGCATAGTGAGTGAGTGGGGCGGTTTCTAGGGAGTCAGAAAAGGAGTGAGGAACTGAATTACAAAGAACTTCCTAGGCCATTTTAAAAACTTAAGAATTTTGCTCTGGATGAGATGGAAAGCCATTGGAGGGTTTTGAAATGTTCATCCATGATGCTCTGTTGAGAACAGACTGAAGGGTAACCAAAGCTGAGCAAGGAGACCAGTTAGGAAGCTACTGCAATGATGCAGCAGTGAAATGACAGTGATTTGAAAAGGGGAGGGTAGCAGAGAAGTTACTGCAGAGAAGACGTTGGGAGAGTATTCTGAAGGTAGAGCCAACAAGACTGGCTGACAGATCAGATGCGGGTTGGGACAGAGAGGAGTCAAGCATGACTCTGAGTTTTTGTCCTGAGCAACTGGAAGAATGGAATCATCACTAACCAAGAAAAGGACAAGAGGAAAAGCAAGCTTGAGGTTAGGATCATGAAGTAAAGGAGAAAATCAGTAGTTCAGTGATGGACGTGTTAATGGGAAATGAATGGTCACGTGGATCTGGCACTCAGGGGCAAGCTCTAGACCACAGATATAAGTTTTGGTGTCTTCAGTATATAGATGATATTTAAAATAACAGATGGGATGAGCTAGATCAATGGAATTAGCACCAACAAAAAAGACTTTCAAGTTGCTTTGGAAAATAGTCTAGCAATTCCTCAAAGGTTAAACACAGAATTACCCTAATCTAGCAAATCCACTGTTGGGTATATGCTCAAGAGAAATGAAAACATGTCTGTACAAAATATTGAACAACATGGGGGTTAGGGGTATTGACCCTCCTACAGTCGAAAATTTGAGTATAACTTTATAACCAGCCCTACATATCCATGGTTCTACATCCTCAGATTCAACCAAATGTGGATTGTGTATTACTGTAGTGCCCATTTATTGAAAAAAATTCACATATAAGTGGACCCGCACAGTTCCAACCCGTGTTATTCAAGGGTTGGTTGTATGTCAATAATCACAACAGGAATATTCATAATTGTCAAAAAGTGGACACAACCCAACTGACCATCAACCAATGAATGGGTAACGTGTGGTATATAATGGAATGTAATTTGGAAATCAAAAGGAATGAAGTACACACCACAACACGTATGAACCTTGAAAACATTATGCTGTACACAGGACTACATGTTGTATGATTCCATTATGAAATGTCCAGAATAAGCAAATCTACAGAGGCAGTGGTTGCCTGGGGCTAGGAGTCAGGGGAAGGAAATCTGGGTAGGGGGTGAAAACTAAGGGCGTGGGGTTTCTTTTGAGGGTGATGACAATGTTCTAAAATTGATTATGGTAAAGGTTGCACAACTCTGTAAATATACTAAAAGCCATTGAATTATACACGTCAAATGATTGAACTGTATATTATGTGAATTATATCTCAACAATGCTACCTGAGAAATAAGAAATAAAAAAAGGAAAGAAAAGAAAAAATAAAGGAGAGTTCCAAGGTTTGAGTTTTAGGGCCATCAGACATTTGGGGATTTCTGATGCTTATTAAACATCCAAGAGGAAGTTCTGAGTAGGAGGTTGGGGTATGTGAATTGGAGATGAGGAGAAAAGTCTGAGCTTGAAAAGTAAATCTGAAAGCCCTTAGTATGTAGATGGTATTTAAAACCACTGTATTCAGTGAGATCACCTAGAAAGTGAGTGCAGAAAATGTAGAGATCTGAGGCTAAGACTGGGGCACGCCAGTGTTTAGAGGTTGGGGATATACAGCAGGACCAGAGCACAGGACACAAACCAAAGGAGCCTGAAAGGAGACACCAGTAAAGGAGGAACAGAGCCAAGAGCACAGTGTCCTAAAAGTCAAGTGAAGAAAATATTTAAGGGAAGAGTGATCATCAGTCAAATACTGTCAACACTTCAAGTAAGATGAAAACTAAGAGTGAGCCCTGGTTTTAGCCACGTGAAAGTCAATGGCAGTTTTACAAGAGCTGCTTTGTAGGAGTCATGAGAAGGAAAGCCTGATTAGAAAGCAGGAAGTGAGCAAACTGCAGATAACAAGCAGAACCATTGAGACGATGTGCTTTTCACAGAAGCAGAAAAATGACCCAGTAAATAAAATGGGACAGAGCCTGGAAATTTTTTTCTCCCTAAGATAGGAGAAATAATAGCATTTTATCAGCTCGTGAAAATGAGCAAGCAATAGAGAAAACATGATTTTACAGGAAAGAGAAGCAAACTGCTGATGTTCAACTGTCCTTGAACATGTGAGAGAAGATGGAAACTGGTGAGCCAGTGGAAGGGACTGGCCTTAGCCAAGAGGGTGGCAAGCTTACCTGCAGTAATGAAAGACACGGTCTATGGGCACAGAGCATGCGGGTGGGTAGATGTGTAAGTAGGAGCATGCTACAAGTGACTTTGGGTGGCTTTTATTATCCCAGGAAATTAGGACACAAGGTATCAGCAGAGAGTGATGATGGGGAGGAAACATTGAAGAGAGAGAAGAAAAAATAAAATAGTCATTGGGCAACAGGCAAGTGGAGACCTAGAAAAATGCAGCTGTTGCCAGACAGTATTAAGTGACCACTTGTGGTTGATACTAATGAATTAGAAGTGAGACCAGTCAGCAAGGTGGTGTTTTTCTCCAGATCTGTTCAGTCATTTGAGGGTAGGTCCTGATAAACAAGAGTTGGCTTTAACCAGCATTGGGGTTAACAAAATAGGAAAATGTTCACAACTTGGTAAAAAAGAAAGTTTGTAGGTTTTATAGGGAGTGTGATTATAGCACTTCCATAGGAACACAACAGACTGAAAGGAAATATTTACAGGGGTATGATTTTACAGGCAATTTTAATTTCTTATATAGTCTCTAATTTTTTTTTTCCAAAAATCAAAGCTCACTCAGTCTTAAACAAGCTAGTATTCAGGACCATCCCATATAACCAAAGGCAGGAAGTAGGGCCAGGTCTCACAAGAAATTTAAATCTGAAAACAACAGAACAAGACGATTCTTTTTGTCCCTGCTCTCACCCAGTACATAGCCTCTTACTCTCAATGAGCACAAGAATCTTCTGCTTCCTTCTGGGTGTCTGAATCATTCTCTTGATCTCCTCTGCTTGTGGATAAACACACAGGATCCCAGTGTGGCCGCACTGGTCTCAGCTCATCACCTGACTGAGTCTTTGTTTCCCTCAGATACACAAGAGGCAAGCTGACTGGCTCAGCTTGAATTAGGGCTCCTCGGTTGGTTCAATCATCTGGAACCTGGGATGCGAAGTCAGCTGGTGAAAATATAGTGGCCACCCAACCTTTCTTCCAAATATCAGGGAGAGAGGAAACTCCAATGAAGCAGGCCAAGCAGGACCCCAGATATATCTCTAAAAAAGCATATATGACTCTAATAAGAAGAACTAATACTTTTAAATGAATACTTACAAAAAAGAGATCAAAAGAAGATAACAAAATATTTAAAACTTAATTTCCCCTTTTTTGTCAAATATTCCTTCTCTGTTTCAGGTAGGTGTTTATTGTAATGTCTGAAAAGCTTCTACTGAGTGCCTGTTAGTACAAGACACCACGTCCTTCATGGCACAGAATGAGTCTGACAGGCATAAAATCATATTTAACAGGAAAATTTAATTTTTGAAGAAAACATTGAGAACTGGAGTGTATCCCTAACTGCAAAACAGAACTGTTGATAACATCAAAAATTCTGAAGATTCTCTCCCCTCATCAGTGAATATTTCCTGCATGTTATTAGATTTGAATGTTACACTAGAGGTGAAAACAGCAGGATAAAACTGAAATGTAAGTCTATTTGCGGCATCCTATTTTAAGGTTATTTTTATTTGCACAAATTGTACATGGTACATGTTTGTGTATATAAAATTCAAGGAAATACAGAAGCCTGGAGAGACAAAGAAAAGGCTCCTTTTTCTGACCTCTCTCACCCCTTACACCCCCAAGTCCACAGTCCTCTGTAGAGGAAAACACAGGGAACAGTTTACACTATACAATTTCAACTGTTTTTCTAGGTTAGTTTTATTACTATTTTGTTCCCAAGCCTTTTCTTTTCCATTTTTAAACTTGCCTTTCTTTCTTTATGCTGATAACTTCCTGTCAGTATTCCTGGTAAGTTATATACCCCAGTGGCCTTGCACCCAGGTTCTATAAAGACATTTTTCATAATATCCCAATGATCTAATCTCTTAAGGTTCTCATATTTCACCTGTTTTGTTTTTGGTTTTTTTTTTTTTTTAAGCAGATAGTTTAAGGACTGGTGAAGCAATCATTTAGAAACATACATCTCTTAAGCCATAATCATGTTATAATTTGTCCTGCCTCGCAAACAACCACAGCCAGCCTTCCAAGAGGACAATCCTTTAAACCAAATCTCTAACATTAAAGCCGCTTACAGCTATTTCAGATAATGGGAGCTGTCCAGTGTGTGATGTGTTCAGTCTCTTCCATTTAGGGAGGATCTGTTGTACTAATAATTGACCTGAAATGAGCTCTGCACTAGAAATTCAGCAGTGAACAACGGAAATAAGTGAGCTTACAAAACTTATTGGAAATTTCTTCCTGAAGGTCAGAGAACATATCAAACACAACAGTAAACGTGTATTTTTATTAGTATGTCATATTCTTAAGAGTCTCCAGTGTAGATTTGTCTAAATTTCTAAAATAATAAATAAGATGCAATAAAAGAAAAAAATCTCTGGAGATTTCCCCTAAAAAAAGAAAAATTCTCCTAAATATGTCCTTTGTGGACCTTGTTATGAGTCATATTTGTACAGAAACACAGTTTGACACTTAAAAGTTACATCACCTTGAACAGGAACTGGAATTTGTCTGATTTTCAGCCTCCTCATTTATAAACTGGAAACAATAACGTCTATTTTGCAAGTATCATATGAAGTATGTACAGCACAGGCTTTGCCATGTGCCTGGTCCATCACTGATTCCAATTTCAGCTGGTGACAGATAATTCCCGTGCTTATGGCAAAACTCGATCCCAAATGTCTCTCTTATCTCTCAGCTTTTCTGCTTCAGGACTTGTTCTGAAGATAACAAAATTTTTCAGTCTTCTGAGAACATTCCAGAAACATGGGGCAGTCAACAACCACAGCGGCAACTGTCAGCCAGTGAGGAATGGGAGTCAGTGGACAAATGCCTCGGTCTTCTGGTTTTGAAGGGACAATTCTGAAGCCCATTCTACGCATTTCTTAGAGGGTCCCCAGTGGAGCGGAGCATCAGCTGCCCATAGCAAAACTGACTCAATAATGCCCCCTTAATTGGCTTCCTGAAATCATCTCTAATAGACTGCCTTCTCCCAAATGTGTATGTCAGACTCTGAGGGGAAAATAAACTAAAGGGCTCTTAACAGTGCAAATACAAATTATGTGGTTAGAACATGATGGTTCCCTTCCCTGCATCTCTTCATAAAAACCATTCACTCTACCGATGAGTCAGTCTTCCAGTCCTCATAGAGGACCTACTCCTGGCAAAATAATGCTCTAGACACAGCTATCCAATATGGTAACCACCAGTGACACAAGGCTATTGGGGACTTAAAATGTGGCTAGTATAAATTAAGAAGTGCTGACAGTGTAAGCCATAGAACAGATTTTGAAAGCTCAGAGGAAAAAAGAATGTAAACTATCTTAATAATTTTATATTGATTAGTTGAAATCATAATATTTTAGATACACTGGATTAAATAAAATGTATTATTAACATTAATTCCACTTGTTTGTTTTTATTTTTTATAATGTGGTTACTAAAAATTTTTTAATTACATTAGTAATTCAGCCTGAGTTAGAATAATGCACAGAAGCATGAAACCTATCAAAGTAATAAGAATTCCCACTGTTTCCTTAGTTCCTTGTTGGTCACAGTTCTTATCATTAAGAATCCTCCAGTCTGAGTGAATTAAATCTTTCACCCATTTCCCAGTGTCTGGAACATAGTAAGTACTCAGTGCTTTCTTCTGCGGAAATAAGTTAGAGATTTCATTACAGGAAGAAATAGGAGACGAATTTTATAAAACAGGTTGGTGTCAGATTATACAGGATGTCAACGTAATTTATCTCAGGGGCGATGTAGCACCATTGAAGGTTTTGGTACCATTTACTAGAAAGATTCATGTGGAATCAGTACACAGGATGCAAAAATGGGAGTGAAACTAGAGCCTAGCTAGCAGGCTACTGCAAAATGCTGAATTTGCAAGTAGAAGGGGGTAGCCATGGCAATAGAAGAGAATCAGATCATAGGATAAAATTAAGAAGGTACTAGAACTTGATTTGTTCTGGGTGGAGAAGGAAGAGAGGAAGGAATATTTTCAGATGTCAAGTGACAAAATGATGAAATGTGTGTTTCCTGTATTCATGTAATTCCTTTTAATGTCTTCGTTGCAATATGAAGTTCATTAAAAATTCACGTTCTATAATTGCTATTGTTAAAAAAAATAGTTGCCCGAAGATCTTTCCTTCACTCTATTCCTTCTGAGGTATTCTCTAACTCAGGAAAAGAAAAATTACTGCAGAACAGCAGAAAAGGATATCATATTCTTTACTTTTAGCTTCAAAAGCAGTGTTGCAGGCCAACAAAGGCATTGCAAAAGTACTTGCAGAAAGAGACTACATCCTTCCTCTCCACTCAAGCTCCCATGCCCAGAAGATAAGAGAATTTCTGATTAAGATGAAAAGAAGTCATGAGGGAGAAGCAAGGGGGTTAAATGCACATGCAGAGAGGATTGGAACAGGATCCTCTCTCCCAGGTGTGTAGCCTAGGGAGACAGAAGGTTAGAAAAAAGTGTCATATTCTAGATCTACTACTTCAACTTGGTACCCCAGCATCAGGGCAGACATGGTGGTGTGGGTGTCTGCACCATAATGACATTGAGCCAATAATTCCACATGGCTCGGTGTGACATAAGGGAACAGTGATGCTCTGATGACAGCTCTGAGTCTACCTTAGACTCACCACTGAGAAGTGGACAAATAAACTTTCCCCACTTCCCAAAGCAGGGCTTAGATATTAGTTGAAGGAGACAGCTGAGGGCCAAAGGGGCTTACATTTGTAACCCAAATGCCAGTGTGAATCATGCAACTGAAGTTTTTTAAATTCCACAGATTTCAGAAAGTGACCTCTGGAAAGCGTGACAGATACTATGACCACCAAAGAGCAGACACACTTCTCCGCTGACTTCCCACCTCAGCCTCCATCCTGTCATTAAATAAGTAAGCCAGGGAACAGGAGTACCACCCTAAAGAGGAGCAGAGGAAGGTAAAATCCAGAACTGACATGATTGTAAACATGACTGAAACAGCATGACAAAGACTGAGTTCACCTGGAAATGATTACATATAGTTTTATAGCATTAGAAAAAATAGGGCATTTAACAGAAATTAAATGCAATAATGGGAAAATAAAATGTTACCTATTTTGCATATATGATTTTAGGGCCTATGAAAATTATACTTTAAGCAGGTATAAAGGAGTTTACTGCATTCGTAAGAGGATTAAGACCTCTCTTTGGGGAATTATAACATATTTTATTTAAAAAAACCATAATAAATCATTGACTGAAATGCTTCAATACTAAATTGAAATTAACAAAGTGGATTGCTATTTCCCTTCTGCCTGGCCTTCCCTCTGAGGTATGCTCTGATTCTAATTTAATGCTGGGTTAGCATCACTAAGGTGACAAGGGTTGCTAGCCCATATTCTTCAGCACAGGACATTCCAAAGATATCCAGTCCATTCTTGGGTCAGTTAAAGTCTAAAGTTAGATACTGAAGTTGACCTGATAGTTAAGATAACTCTAGAGCAGTGATTCTTAATGGGAAGAGGGAGAGAAGCAGCAGGTAGTTAGTGGTGGGGGGCAGGGGATGCTCCCCAAGGGAATGTTGGCAACCTCTAGAAATAGTTTTGGTTGTCACAACTGAGGTAGTGCTATAGGCATCTAGCGGGTAGAGGCCAGAGATGTTGCTAAACATTCTACATCGCACAAAGTCCCTACAACAATCAATAGTCAAAAATGTCAATAAAATGTGGAATCTAAAAAAAAAAAAAGGTTACAAATGAGCTTATTTACAAAACAGACTCATAAACACAGAAAACAAACTTACCGTTACCAGTGGGGAAAGAGGAAGGGATAAATTGGGAATTTGGGATTTGTAGATACCCACTACTATATATAAAATAAACAAGGTCCTACTGTATAGCACAGGGAGCTATATTCAATACCTTGTAATGGTCTATAATGAAAAAGAATATGAAAAGGATCATCTATGTATACATATATATATAAACAAATCACTATGCTGTATGCCAGAAATTAACACATTGTAAATCAACTATGTTTCAATTTTAAAAAGAAAAAAAATGTCAATAATGCCAAAGTTGAGAGACCTGCTCTAGTGGTAAGTTAAAAGCCAAACCACACTGAGGATCCTGGCAGCCTCATAAAACTGACCTATCACTTTGAATTGTTAATATAAAAAATTCAGTGTTCACAGGATCTTTTTTTTGCAGTGAGCTTGGACAGAACTTCTAGAATTGTTACAAAAATAGTTTTTCTTTTAAAGGACTCTTGATGACAATAATAGTAATAAAATTTGGGTAAATTTAGTTCTACTATAGTTTGGAGCAAGAAGGACAATAGATAACGATCTATTCATCTGTCTATTTTGGATTCTATATTCTGGGCATTAAAATACAGAGATCAGGGGAAGGACAGAAAAGGGGGAAAGGAAAAAGTCTGTAAAGAAAAAAAAGCTCAACATTATTTCTATTATACTGGGAAAACAAATTGCTAGGTCATTTAGTAATATTAGCTTCGAAAAATGTAAACCTTAAATTTTAAAAGGGTCATTAGATTGTCTTAAGAAATAATTTAACTTCTAAATAAAAGTAGAAACAGTCTTTAAATACTTTCCTCCTTCAAATGTAGAACACAATTAATCAATCAATAAATAGTCAACTCCCTCTTAATTTCAGTAATTTGTTCTTGAACAATTCTGTACAAAGACACTAGCTGAGAACCTAATTACCATGATTCTAAATGGGAAAAATTATACTGTATATGTCAACCACAAATCCACAGCCAATTTTCTAAAATTGAGTAAAACACTTCTAAATAAAAACGAACTATCTTGTTAGGATGTAAAATGCTTAAAACATTACTTCCCAGTAACCAACAAATCAATATAGCTAATAATCAGTTGTTTGGTTTATAGCAATAGATTGAACATCTCCTCTCTGAGGACTCAAGAGCTTTTCAAAGTATCAACATGTGAGTCTGATGTTGTGGTTGAAATAACCACATATACTTCCCACATACGTTTCATTGAAAATTTTTGTTGTTTTTCACTTCTCTGATAACAGACAGTGCTGCATATTTTTTCATATACTTACAGGGCCTGTGTATATCTTCCTTTGTTAAATGTCTGTCCAGGTATTTTAGCTATTTCTTTTATCCAGTTGCATATATTTTTATTATTGAGATAATAAGAGTTGCTTACACATTCTGGGTACAAGTTCTTTGTCAAATATACATACTGTGAATATTTTTCCCCAGTGTATAGTTTATTTTATTGTTTTTCCTTTCAAAAAAATGCTTTCAAAGAGCAGAAGCCTTTAATCTTAATGAATTCAATTATTTAATTGTTTCTTTTTGTTAACGGATTCTATAAAAAATCTTTATCTACCTCAAGTTCACAAAGATATTCTCGTGTTTCTTTATTCCGGAAGATTTACACACACTAGGATACCTACAAATAAAGGTTGACAACACCTAATGCAGGCAAGGAAGTCAAGTGACCACATCTTTCATAAATTGCTGCTGAGAGTACAGAACGGTACGAGCACTTTGGAAAATTGCTTGGTAGGTTCTTAAGATGTTGAACATACACCTAACTTTATGACCTAGCAACTCTACTCTAGGTATTTACTCAAATGAAAACATGCCCATCAAATTTATACAAAAATACTTAAAGCAGCCATATTCATAATAACTTAAAATTGGAAACCACACAATTGTCCAACAAGAGGTAGCAGAAAAACAAATTGTAGTATATGCATACGATGATAAATAAACTACTGCTATATACAATAACATAGATGAATCACAAAAATATGATGAGCAAAAGAAGCCAGACATAAAACACTTTATACTTTTTGGTTTCTTTTATATGAAGCTCAAAACAGCTAAGGCCAACCGATATTGATAAAAATTAGAATAGTGGTTGCCTTGGGATAGGGAGAAAGAAAGGGGATTGAACAGGAAGGGATACAAGGGCATTTTCTAAGGTGATGGAAATGTTTTCTATTTTGACAGTGGTATGGATTACATTGATTTGTTATTGAAATGTACACTTAAATTTTTATCTATATGTAGGTTACACCTCAAAATACATACATCACATTGCATTTTAGAAGCAAAACTATAAATTTTTCCTAAATGTACACAGCTGAGATATGTACACTTTACAACATCCAGGTATTAAAAGTCACAGGCATTCTACCAGAAAAATGTTAGAAGAAATCTTGTTAGGGTGTGCCTGTATTTCCTATAAACTTGTGACGACCTGTCCTCATCTGTGCCCTTTTACATGTAAATAGAGAGTCAGATTCTGTGCTGAAGGTTGTTTTACTCAGGATTACAATATTTTAACTCAGCGGGAATTCACAACAGTGGGGCTGTGTTCTCCACTACCTTTGATCTGTAGTATTGGGCAAATGCCAAGAGTTAATTCAACCTCTACTTAAAGTTGTAAATACAAAATATGGTATAATGGGATTTTATTTGAAAAATTTATAAAATAACAAGATTGGAAAATATTTTCGTTAGCTATAAAATTAAACATAACCCACTCCATCTTCTCAAGGATCAGAGCAACTGGATCACTGGATCAGTGACCAAGATCTGCTATACCTTCAACTTAGTCTTAATAGTATAAGGGAGACTACATAACTGTGGGTACAGCATTAACAAAACCCTTTGTCCTTTATGAACAAACTTGACCTTCGTTAACTTCACAACACTGTTTCCCTGGAAACCTGAAAAAGGTGGAATGGAAGTGGTGCTACTAGACAATATTTCTCATGATAAAAAATGACAAATTGCATCTGGCAGGAGAGAAAATATATATGACCTATAACTACCTGGTAAGAAACCATAGTTTTGGCCTCCCTGCGTGTGATGACTCTCATAACAAGGCAGGCCCCTTGCAGGGACTCTGGAATTTATGCCTCAAATGTTGTTATAAGAGGTACTGGTTCCTATGGGAGACATGAGGCTTTCAAGCTAAGACGGCCCACACGTACGTGTCTCATCACCTTTCACTTGAGCTGTCAACTTGGAAGCCAGAGACTAGCCCCTTGACTGGCATGAGGATTGCTGCAAGAAGTCTTACTGAAGAGTGATGCCAATCATGCCCTTCTAGCCAGTTTTATTTTTCTGCCCTATATTCCTCTAATTGAATCTAATGCTAAGTCTGCCCCATGGAAGTCTTGTGAGTCAGAATTTTTAGAGACCCCCTGGTGGGCATAGTCATAACTCAGTCTACAATACACCATACCATATATGGAATGGTAGTAAGTAAATATGTTTTTCTTGATGATGGGAAATTCACTGCTCTTAGACTCAGTCTCATCTCTGTCCCATTGATAAGTCACTCTTCCATGCCATAATATAAAGCAGAGATAGCATTTGCTCCTGTGCAATAGTAGGAATGTCATGAACACAAAATAATGCATGAAATACTTTGACCTCCTCAGAAGAAAGACATTATAAAAATCGAAATATGCTTTGGTACAGGCATAATTGCTAGCTTTATTTCCCCAGACATTTTTGACAATATGCTATTTTTTGTTTTTCTCACAGATATGTACATAAATAGTTCCTTTTTAAAATAATAAGTTTATATGCATCAAAAACTGAAAATTATAATCTCTCTCCTACATCTGGTTAACTGCACTTGGCCATTACATATCACAAATCGAAAAGCAAACAAAAGGAACAGTCAAACACACATTAGGGAAGTTGGTGACCAGGCAGTAGACAGGAACATAGAATGGAAATCCCCAAACCATTCTACAGCAGAGAGAAAAACATCAAGGATACTTAGGCTTAAAGGTACTTGACACAAACTTTAAATAAATAAAGCAAACAAAGAGTAGCTCCTGAACAGTTTCCATGAGCATACAAATTAATCTACCTGTTAGGTCTGTCAGAAATCAGTGTACTACTCTGAATCACTATCTTTTCTTGGGTTTGCTATTTAGACTTTTTTTTCAGTATAAGTTTCAATGAGCCCAATATTAAAAGTAAGCCAATAAACCTAATATTATGATGTACTCTAGTAGAAAGATTAAGACATCTTAAGCATACATGAATTTGTCATTTGAACTTTAATTATGAAAAAGAGCTGGATACAGTCATCTTCTCTTACTGAGTTCTAGGTATAAAGCCCACATCCTCATTTGGCAACTGACACTACCATTTGCACATACTGAATGACTTTGCAAAAAAAAAAAAAAAAAAAAAAAAGATTCAATGTATAAATGACTTGATAGCTAGTTTGGGATGATAAGGCTGCAGGGCTTTTTTCTTTTGTTTTATTTTTGAGGAAAAACAAAACAAAACAAAACACCATATCTTTCCAGGTGATTAAACTGAAATATGTAACAATCTGCAATTTTAATTTATTTCCTAGGCACACATGCAAATTTTACCAATAGTCTGTAGCAGAGTACTTAAGCTGCCACAAGTTGATCAACACATTCTAACCAGAGTCAGTTCCGCTCTCCTGGGTGTTGAAGAAGTACCTACTGGTGGAGATGGAGGAGAAAGAGGCAAACGAATCCACCCGATTCCTTAACTGTATAATTTTCCCCACCAATGCATTTATGTCTGAATAGATAGGAAATACATAATATGGCCAAATTGCCTACACTGGTGCCACTCCTTCGGTGGCAATAGAAAAGAGCCTCTCTCAAGTGGTGACTGAGAGTAGAATCCATGTGGCCCCACTGCAGAGACGGCAGGACAGGTTACTTCTATCCAAGTACGTATGCCTAGAAGACTAACCAATTCCAATAGTTACACTAAATTTGAATGCTAATAAGCACTGGCTCTATGATAACAGAGTGTGTGTGTGTTAACAGATGACTCTGCAATTATTTGTTTGAACCCCGAATGTCAATTCCTTGAGAATACACATGAACTATCTCTTAGCAATCCTTTTACTCTTAGTTTTGCATATAGCCTGGGTAAATAGCTAACTTAATAAATGAATGAATAAACAAATGGTTGAATGAGTTGCAGTTTGGTGGCCAGTCTCAGCGGCTACTGAAGATACTGCTACTCTATCAATTACAATGCTTTCAGTTGCAATCAACAAGTAACAGAGCAGCAGATCAAAAATGAATTAAATGAAGTAGACATTTATTATTTCATTTAAAAAGAAAGTGAATCCAAGGTTGGTACAGTGATTCAATTATGTCATATGGGTCCAGGTTCTTTCTATCTTTCACTGTTCCAATCCTCAATATGTTAGCAATGTCTGCCTTCATGGTCACAAAATGGCTGCTAGAGCGTCAGCATCACATCAACACAAGAGTAAAGAATAGACAAATCATAAAGGAAGAGGGCAAGCAGAATTTTTTTTCCAGAGGTTTTTCCGTTCTACCACACTTTTGCTACCCCTCGCTGACCAAGATGGAAACTTGTCCATTGTTAAAACAGATGAAGAAGAATGAAATACCCATAACTGGCAAAGAAGAGTTCTCCCTGGCTAGAGAATAGAGAACAAAGATGCATCCTCCCTGCCTTACTCTACCAAAAGAATGAAGTGACAACTCTGTTTACACAGAAGAGGAGGAAATGGCTATATTCCGCAGTATTTGCACAGTTCATTAACAGCATGATATATAGCAGATGCTGAAGAGCCAGCACACTCTCAAATCATGCATTCACTTATTCACTCAACAAATATTTGGCAGGCACTATTCTCTGTCCCTGAGATACATGTGAGAACAAAATATAACTTCCAAACCTCGCTGAATTTATATGTTAGAAGAGAAATACAAACAATGAACAGTATGTATGATAAATAAGATAAATGTATCACATAAACATTACATATATACATGAAAGTGATGATTTTCTTTTCCCCAATATCAAGGTAAGGTAGAACTGGGTAGAAGCTTTAAATATGGCGATCAGAGAAGGCCTCCTGAGGAAGTGACAATGATTAAACGGCACAAGGTCAGACTGTTGCCTTCCCAGCCCAAACTAATTTTTCAGATGGTTTCAAGAGAACTGCCATTAAAATGAAAGAACATGTCAGAAGAAGAGCAAGAGAGCAAAACCTGAAGTACTGCATAGAATATGTCCAGAAAAATTTTGGTTGTGCTTACAGACACACTGAAAGGAAGTAAACTAGGAGCTTACTAAGATTAAGGAAACTGTGTTGGTAAAGAATCTATAAGCCTGAAAACCAAAGAGCCATGTGACTCTTTGAGCTTTAAAACAACCTTTGGGCCTACAAACAGCTGTAAAATATATGTAGCCTCTAAGGGGAACATATACCCACAACCCACTTCAGATGTGGCCAAGAATAATAGACAAGTAAGATTCCTCCAAAGAGCAGAACAGGGGACTACAGAAAGCAATGGCCAAGAACTCCCTCCTGGAGAGCAGAAACAGGGTCCAGTCGAGGAACTCTAGACTGGCAGAGCAGAGGCTTTTCAGACCCCTGCCCAGGTGGTCTCCATCAACTAATGACTAGTGACTGCTGAGTCACTCACTCTTCTCTTACCTGAAAAGGAATTCCAGCTTTCTGACCCACCCTTATCTACCTGAGTTACACCTGGACTGAGTGAAAAGACTGAACATCACCCAAGCATCATTAGATTTGAGCTGGATACAGCAATTAGATGGAATTTTGAGTTGTCTGCCTCAGGGAAAGGGAGAGTGTGTTCTATGTGTCTCGCATGGAGAAGGATACACACAAAAACGTGACAGTCAGAGACGCAGGCTATGGGAGAGACAGCTAGCCACCCACCAATATTCATCCACCCCTTACTCCTGACACATAATTAGGTTACGTTTCCCGGTCTCCCTTGCAGACTGACGTATTCATATGACAAAAATCTCAGCTGTAATATATGAGTAGTTGTGATATGTGCCTGCCTTTTCAGGACTTGGGTGTCCTGAAAGAGAGGTGTGCCTTGTGCACACTGTTCCCCTCTCCACTGGCTGAAACTTGAATAAGGTTTGACCTGATGACCAAGTCCCAGAGGATAAAAGAGTTATGATAAGTTGGAAGAATCCTGGGTCCCTGAATCACCATGTGGAAGAGAGCTGCTACCAACAGGGAGCACCCTTGATTGATTATCATGGGGGAAAAATAAGCTTCTTGTTCATTAAGTCACTGATTTTCTAGGTCTATTTTTACAACAACTTAGTCTACTCTAACACAGAAAGTTAACTCCCTGGCTAAAGTAGAAATTATGTTCTATATAGTTTAAGGTGGCAAAAAAGAACATAATACACTTTAGCAAACTTTTCTCTTGGTTATTATGGGATGCTATTACAGAATACCCTAGACTTGGTGGCTTATAAACAGCACAAAATTTATTTCTCTCAGTTCTAGAGGCCAGAAGTCCAGGATTAAGGTGCTGGCAGATTCAGCGTCTGGGGAGATCCTACTTCCTGTTCCACCAGCAGCCAACTTTTCACTGTGTCCTCATGTGTAGGAAGGTCTCTTTTCTAAGGGCACTAATCCTATTCATGAGGGCTCTCCTCTCATGACCAAATCATCTCCCAAAGGCCTCACACTGGTGGTTAGGATTTCAACATATGAATCTGGGAGAACATAAACACTGTCCATTGCAGCTTTCTTTCAAAATAGCTAAAATCCTTAAGGTTTTTAAAACTATCATTTTCCAGTTATTTTGGGGAAAAGCCCTGTTGTGGAACCCTTAATTTCCTACAGATTATAGATAAGTGAATCATTACTGTATTTAACATGTAAGAATTAGCAGAATAGTGGGGGAAGAAAAGCAGGACAGAAAAGTATTTGTCAATGTAGTACTTAGACATCTTTACAGTGCTAAAACAATTAAAATGCAAATATATTCCAATGCCATTAAAAACTCCATTCCAAAAGCAATTCCTTAATGCCTGTCTCTTGCACCAGGAGCTAAATTTCTCAAGAGTAGGGACTCTGTTTTGCTCCCTCCTATGTAACTAATACGTGGAACAGTATCTCAAATATAATGAGCATTTGATTAAAAATTGTTGAATGAATAAATAAGTAAATGAATGAATGAACAAATGAAAAAAGCATTTACAAATTTTAATTAGTTTTAACTTTTGTGGAAAAGTACCATGTTTAGTAGAAATTCCAAAAACAAAAAAACAAAAAAGTTGTATTCTTTTTGACTTACCATAAACACTGTCATCTATCTCCCATCAAAAAACTTCCCTGAATTAAAGAAAATTCTGAAAATTTATAATTCTGAAATTCAAAATTCTCTAAGTCAATAGGCACACCAGTAGTCAACTGAGAGATATGCTGGGGTTTCAATTTCTAGCTTGAGTATTCTACATCCAGACATCTGACATTTATACAATGAAATATAAAAATAAGCCTCTGGTAAAATATTATGAAACAGACTCCTTTCTAACTTCAGACATCAATCCCAAACTTTCCTTTTATCATCTTGAATTTAACAGCAGGAACTGTGCACATTACTAAAGACTGGCTTTAGACCCACAGTGGAAAAAAAAATCAGTATCTTGGTAGTTAACTCCCAGTCTCCTCCCAGCAATGCCAACAGTAGATTTATCCACCCACAGACTGGAAATAAGTTTGGTTTGGTTTGCTCGCACAACAGGACAATGGATCAGCAGACAGCTCGTCCATAATGTCAGCATTACTGACACCATGGGTGGTAAATCCCTTTAATGCAAATAGTTGTATCCCAAGCTTTCAAAGGGATGCTTGTCTAAGCTTAAGAGGACCCATAATTTTAAGACAGACATTTCCTTCAGCGTTAAGGACTCCAATGAAGCAGCACTAAATTTTGTCTGGAATCCTATAAAAAATTAGACTTTTAGAAAATGGACCAACAAAACTGAAATGAGCTTACCATATTGTTCAATTTGAGTATAAAGCAAAAAGAATTCTAAAACAAATAGTCAATTTTTACTTTCTTGCTTACCAAAAATAAGAAATAGTTTAATAGGTATTTTACTTCAAATAGATTATTTAAGCCAGCATTGAATCTAAGATTGAAAATTCAGTCTTCAGTGTTTATTAACCAATTTTAATTTTTAATATATGATTCATTCACTCAACACATTCTTTCAAGAAATATTGATTGAGTCCTGCAACAGAGACTGCTTGTTGCTTATTCTAATATCCACTGTCCCTATTCTAGAAGCCCTGAATTTCAGCTAGGTACATGGATGCTGAAATAAAGACCAGATCCCAAGTTTCCCTTTCATCTAGGCTCTTACCTGGAAGTGGGGACTGGGGGTAACCAGAAATGTTACGTAGCAGCTTTTGAGAAATAGTCTTAAAAAGCAGCTGGTATATATTCTTTGCCCTGTCTTCTCACTTTCCTCCACCCTGCTGTTTAGGATCTGTTTCTATTGGAAGGGGCTATCTCTGATGCAAAACAATGAGACCCACATCCTGGGGATGACAGAGTGGAAGGCTAGAAGCAGCATGTGTTCCTGAGGACTTTGTGGGTCAGAGCCCCCACACCAGCCCCAGACTGCCTACCTCCAGGCTTTTCATGAAGAGAAAAAATAAAGTCCTATCTTTTAAAGTCATTTGTATTTGGGGTGTTCATATTACGGCAGTGAAACCTAATCCTAACTGATACAAGCACAATCTGTAAAATAAGCGTTGAAATACAAGATGAGTAAGGCAAGATTCCTTGCACACAACCCCAAATTCTAGCAATGAATACGGAAGTCCAAAGAACACCAGAGTGGATTATGATAGATGGTTTTTGCCTATTTGTTATGGTTTCAAACCAACTCCCTTCTTCTGGTAGCAACAGCCACTTTTCTTTGGAGAAGCTCTTCTCCCATATCATAAGATCAGATTTTAATTCCTGTAGCCCCATTTCTGAGCCAACCTGTTATTTGGGGGGGGTGGGGTGGGGAATGCAATCCAAGCCTGGCCAATTAAAGTACTGGCCATTGTAACTGATTCAGGAATGATCATATAAATTAAACTCAGCCATTTAGAATCCTGCTGTATTAACAATCATCACTATAATATGCTGCATAACAAAACAACCCACAACTCAGTGCTTACAACAACAAGCATCTATCAGGGGTCCACAGGTCCACTGGGCCTCCTTAGCTTTAGGCTGCTGACTGCACCCAGGTCTGCTCCACATGTTTCTCATCCTCCTCAGACCCGCAACCATCTGGGTGAAGTTTTCTCAATAACACATGGCAGAGGCACAAGAAGCCAAGCTAAGTCACACAAGCACATTTGAGGTCTCTGCTCATGTCATGTTGATTAATATTCCAGTGGGGTGGGGAAACATACTCTGCTCACTGTAGGGAACTATGACATCACATGGCAGAGGGAGGGTATGAAGAAGTGGAAATAATAATACAGTCAATTATGCGCACATCTTGAGTTTCCAGCACCTTTAAAGTCATGGTACTAAAAGGCCCTAAGCCTGAAGCTGCATGTGCCAATGTTCCAGGCTAAACAGATGAAGCGAAGTACATCTCCTACAGCAGAGAGTAAGTTAACACATGAAGAGAAGCAAAGACAGCAGAGGTAAGAAATGGATGGGGAGACACACCAAGTGTACTGAATCCTCTACTTTATATTGGGAACATGCCAGGAAAAAATACCGAGAATAGCAGTGGCACGAACAAAAGTTGTGGGGATTCAGAAAAGTGAGAAGATTAAAGAAATTTTTGAAGCAGACATTGATCAGAATGATGAGCAAGAGTCATTTTCACCACAGCAGACACAGAAATGATTTTCAGAAAAGAAAATTACATAAACGCTCTAGCAGTCATCATTGGTTTATGTACCTAATCTCTTTTCTTAGCCTTCTGTCATAGAGGCGAAAAAACCTACTCACTTTCTTAGAATCTGTTGTTGTCATGTAGTTTTGATGATTAGACAGAACAGAAACCTGCTGGGGTCTCTCAGGAAAGCTTTTCCTTCCTTGCAAAAATGGAAGAAGCAACTTTCTCTCCTACTTCTTCCCGCTACCCCTTCCATCTCCATCTTCCTGTCTGGAAGACAGCTTGCTCCCTAACTGGAGGGCAGCCATTCTGCTCTTGAGAAGGAAAGCCCAAATGGCTGCAGAGAGGGCGGTCTTGATGCAATGAGCCAGTGAACCACTGCCAGCAGCTGGCTCCACTGATCTCATTTGCTGAAACAAATAAAACCTTTCCTGATTCAGATGCTGTTGACCTGGTTTTCTGTTACTCACATCTGATAGGATTCATAACTAACTGAAGCCTAAAGTAAAGGTAATGTCAGTTTTAGGACAAGAATCAATTATACAGCTAACCTTTGTATACCACCCTACAGTTTATAACACATTTTTACACACTTTATTGAGTTACTAAATTAGAAAGGATTACAATTAATTAAAGATAAAATCTTTGACTATCAGAGTAAGTAAGTTAGGTTTTTTCAAATGAGACAGTAAACTAGAAAGTCCACTATCACTGTCTAAATGCTAAATAGATTTATCTATTACTGCTATGAGAAAGGCAAGAAGCCATGACAAGTTTTTGAGAAGGGGATTTCATCTGTGTTTATTTCATAATGCACTGTGAAGGACGGACAGAAAAAATTAGACTGAACCAAAGAGATCTGAGAAGCTTTTGTCTGATGAACGAAGGATTCACTGACAAAACAACAACGGACTCTAGCGAGGATGGAGTAAAGAGTACCAGGATAGCTCTTCAAAGTTATAAAGCAGGGTAAAACATATGAAATACCTATTTTCAGACACTGTAACACAGGCAGAGCAAAAATGCGATCCCAAAAAGTAAGGAAACAAATGAGGTGAGCCCTACAAGTGCCCTGGCTTTATGCCTGGCGGTACTTTCAGACCATGGTCCATGTAAGCAGATTCAAGAAAAGCTGGGATGAGGAGATACAAATTGAGTCTGGGGAGTATGAGAGGTCTGGAATTTGCAATAAGGAATCCTAGACAGGAAAAACTATACACAAAAAGAGTTTCTGAATACAATTTAAGTCTTTGCCTGACTACTAAGCTGTCAGCATACAGGGTATAGGGTGAAGCCCCAAGACGCTGGGCAAAAATTAACTACCAGGGGAAAAATAATTACTGGGGAACTACAATCTGACAACTACTGGAGCTCACAGGGAAAGTAATTATTTGAGTTTTATCCAACCAGAGTACAGAAACTTTACTGAAGGCTTGTGATACAGAAAGCCTGAGCCACTCCTTGACAAGAGGACTAGAAAATTCTTGTAACAAAAGGACAGTCGAGACTCTCACAAAGTTTAATAAGCTACTAGGGTAACAGCTTCCCAAAACAAAGCCCAACACTCTTTAAAAATTCAGACATTCAATGTATTCGTTTTATAATGCTTCCATAACAAAGTGACACAAATTTAATGGCTTAAAACAATACCATTTATTATCTCATAGTTCTGTAGGTAACAAGTTCAGGTACAATGCAATTCAAACCCTTCATTTAGAATCTCATGAGGCTAAAATCAAGGTGATGGCAGGGCATTGGAATGAACTTCCAAACCCATTTACTTTTTTGGCTGAATTCAGTTCCTAGCAGTGTTAGGACTGAAGTCCCCATTTCCTTGCTGGCTGCTAGCTGGGTTCCAGTCTTTGCTCCTAGAGCAATGGTGTCTCAGGTCCCCCTCATGTTTCCAACCACTTTGACTTCCTCTTCTGCTGCATCTCTCTGACTTTAGTTGGAGAAAGTTCCTTGCTTTTAAAGGTTCATGTGATTAGACTCAGATCTCCCCAATAACAGGATAATCTCCATATCTGAAAGCCCATAACCTTAATTATATCTGCAAAATCTCTCTTGCTGTGTCACATATATATTCACAGGATGCAGGGATTGGGTGCTACTCTGCCTACCACACTCAACAATGTCACTTTTACAATAGTCAGCATCCAATCAAAGCACATCATAGAAGCAAGAAAATATGACTCTTACTCAGGAGGGGAAAAAAATCTATTAGTAAAAGCAGGCAGCATGTTAATACAAAGACACAGAGGGGGTAAAAGTAAAAAGACTAGAAAAGATATACATAGAAACAACTAATCATGAGAGAGTAGGAGTTCCTGTATTAATACTGGAGAAAGTAGATTTCAGGAGAAGAAATATTACCAGAGATAAAAAGTTGTTCAGTGATAAAAAGGGTCAAATTATCAAGAAGAGGAAACAGTCTTAGCTATGTAAAATGTTACAACCACTTAGGAAAGCAGCTGGCAATTTCTTTTAAAAGTAAGTGTACACTTACCATACAAGTCACCAATTCCACTCCTGGGTATTTGCCTAAGAGAAAGAAAACATAAATAAACACACAAAAAGATTTTTACAGGAATATTCATAGCAGCTTTATAATAGTCCCCAAACTAGAAATAACTCAAGTATTCATAAGTGAATGGATAAACAAATTGTGGAATACTATTCAGCAATAAAAAGGAACTAGTATTACAAAGCATCACTGTGAATCTCAAAACCATGCTAAATAAATGAAAGCAGCCAATCACAAAAGAATACATACCATTTAACTCTACATATATACAGCTCTAGAGCAGGTAAAACTTGTCCTTAATGATGTAAAGTGGATCAGATGTTGGGGGGGCTTGACTGAGAAGGAGCATAAAGAATTTTGGGGTTCTGGATATGTTCTATATCTGCATTGGGATGGTGGATACACTATTGTACACATTTGACAAAATTCAGTGACTGTACTTTTAAAATAGGAAAATTTTATTTCCGTAAGTTATACCCTGATGTGTAGACTTTAAAAAAATAATTAAAAAATAAAAAAGGTAGAGTTTTAAGCAGAGTTAACGGGGTAAGATGCCACAGAAAGAGAGAGAACGCTGAGAAATGAAAAGAACTTATTCAATACAAGGAAACTTCGTGATTTTAGAAAGCACTTTCATTGAAAAGATGGATAGAATCCAAGATGCAAGACATTTTAGTCATATTTATCTTGAATGTAAAATTCAAAAAGAAAACATACAGACTTTTCTATTTCAATTGTGCTTCTCAGACTTTAATGTGCATAAATCACCTGGAGGTCTTCCTAAAAGGCAGGTTCTGATTCAGGAAGTCTTGGGTGAGACTTAGTCTATATTTCTAACTAGATACAAGGTGAGGCCAATGTTGCTGGTTCATCTCTTACACTGTAAGTAGAAAGAACACAGACCACTCTTCTGAGGCACTGATGGTTTATTTATAATGTGCTAATTTGGTCTGGAGGTTCCCAGGATCTGTGGAATCCATTCCTACCATCAGTTACAGGGAGCCTGACAACCCAGCCCCCCTTTCTCTTTGTTAGTGTAACCAGAACAAGTGCTAGTGATGCTCTGGAAAATAACAGTGATTTTACATCAATCAGCAGCTTCGGGTTCAAATCCCAGCTTTGTTTCTAAACCAACTGATAATCTGGGTTCCTAATTTGCATTCCTAGGATGAAAACGAGAGAACGGTTCTCGGTTCTTGTTTCTCTTCTCAAGGCTGTTTGAGGAGGATTATAATAGAAAACGTAACTGAAAATATTACATGAACCATACTCTTTAAAAAAAAAAAAAAGAATGGTTTAAAACGTCAAGCAAAGTGGGCAAAAGAAGTCTTTAGTACCTCACAGGTTTTTTTTAGAGAGGCGGGACCTAAAATAAGAGGTGGGGCCCCAGGATGATCCCCGTGGGCGTGTAAGGAATGCGCCACATTACAGGCAGGGGCGCCCCGTGTCTAAAACAATCTGTAAAAAATAAGCTTCTGTATTTAAAATTATCCTAAATTCTGAAACTTGAAACACGAACTTTTCCGTCATTAAATATTTCAACTGGCACCTAACTCAAAGTTCGGTGATACTATTTTCCTTCAGTCTACTGCTTTCAGACAAAGTTCTACCCACGCATCTCGCTCCCTCTCTCGCATCCACTCGTCACTCTCCGGCCCCCGCGCCCGGCGGCCCCCGCCCGGGGCAGTAGTTTCCACTACGCTAAAGGGGGAGGTGGTGACGGACTCCTCTATCTACTTGCCTCGAGGAGGGGGCGTGTGAGGAGCCACCTCCACAGGACGGTAAGAGACCCGGCGCCGACACGCGGAATCAGGGGCAAACGCGGGTTGAGGAGGCGGCGTCGGCGCAGCAGCAGGGAGGCGGGGCCGGGGTCCGACGTGCGGGCGCGCGGCTTCGCCCTCCGCCGCGCCGCCCCCCGCCCCGCACCCCCGGAGCCTCGGAGGGATGGCACCGGCGGGAGGGGGCGGGGCCGCGCGGCAGCCTTCTCCGCGGCGGCCGCCTGCGCTGCGGCCGGAAACAATAGTGGAGGAGCCCGAGCCGCGCGGATCGGTTGCAGCGGCTCGCGAAGCCGGACGGTAAAGACCCCGCTTCCCCGCCCCCGACCCTCCTGCGTCCCGGTCCTCGGCCTCGCGGTCCCGCTGCCTCGCACTCCGAGCCCCGCGGCCGCTGGCGCTGTTCCGCGCGGGGCGCCCGGTCGGACGGTCGGGGAGACCGACACGGGTCCGCGGCAACCTGAGGGGCGGGCGCGCGCCCCCAACGCCGGAGGCCCGGCTGGGACCCGACTCCCCGAGACGCAGAGTCCGGGAGGACCGGCTGCGGTGGCCCTCGAACGCATTCTCTCTGGGCGGGAGGAAGCCCAGGGCGAGGGGACGCGAAGCTCCCGCCGGCCGGGCTCCGGGACCCCCGGCCGGGCTTGGCCACCCCGCCTCCGGCCGTGCCCGAGCGGCACAGCGGAGCCGCTGCCCGGCCTTCCGTGCGGATCCTTTGGACACTCCCGGGACCCCTCCCTAGTGTTCTTTTCCACGTGCATTTTTTTCTGCCCCCGGATCTCGGATAGGAAACCTTGCTACGCCGAGCTAGCGAAACGCCTCTAAGGTTCCGCCGAGCTAGCGAAACGCCTCTAAGGTTCCCACCATGAAGTTAGCGAAGAGGTGTCCCGAGCAGGTCTTTCTTCCTGCATTTAACAGCGTTAAGTAGGTTGACAGACCCGGCATCTGAAAAGGCCTCGCTACTAAGCTCTTTCTATGCCTGGTCAGGGATGGGGGGCGCGGGCTCGAATGCCAGAAAACTGCTTTCCGCCAGATCCCCCCCAACCAAGTAAAACACAGGATCAAAAAAGGCACTTAGGCATAGTGTCACTTACGACTAGGCTTTAAGTTTTATTAGCTTTGTGTCTTTGCACAGTAATATGATATTGAAGTACAATTATGGCGATGCTTGTTTGATGGGGCTGTTGCTTTAGATAAACTGAACAGCATCCTTCTCTCTTCCTAGAAGTGCCTAATACTGCTGTAATGGCAAGTTCTTGAAATTGTGTAACTGTCCTTTTCTGTTTCTTAATAGGGGCACTATGAACGAGGAAGAGCAGTTTGTAAACATTGATTTGAATGATGACAACGTTTGCAGTGTTTGTAAACTGGGAACAGACAAGGAAACACTCTCCTTCTGCCACCTTTGTTTTGAGCTAAATATTGATGGTAAGGACGCAGTATAGATTAATTTTATGGCATGAACTTTACAGAACTACTTTATGCTGAACCAGTTATAAGCTAAAACTAAAATTTCTTGAATGATTGTAAACTGTGACATGAATGAAGTGTGGAGATCTGTTAAAGATAAAGAGTTCCTGGAAATGAAGCGGAAGTTAGCACTGCTATGAATTTAAGAGAAACTTTTTTTTAAACTCCTGCAGTGTTAATCCCAGTTTTGCTAATATAAAGATGAGGTATGAGTATTAACTGGTAAACTTTTCCGGTTTCAAAGCTTATTAAGTTGGCAGATTTTAACACAATTGTTTTTGTGTTTGTTTTGTTTTTGTTTTTTGTTTGTTTTTTAATATTAAGAACTAACATAACAGACTGACAGAAAACAAACTTACGGTTACGAGGGGGTAGAGGGGGTAGGAAGGGATAAATTGGGAGTTTGAGATTTGCAAATAGTAACTACTGTATATAAAATAGATAAGCAGGTTTGTACTGTATAGCACAGGGAACAATATTCAAACTAAGAAGGCTTTTAAATTTTCTTAATAGTATCTCTAAGAGTATATGAAGAGTTCTCCAAATACTAAAAAAAAATATATATATATATTATTGAAAGTGTTTGGTGTGCAGTTTATGTGCCCATGGATATCAATAGTTTGTCCCCAAGAATCATGTGGAATATGTTTCTTTAATCTTGATGTTGCCATGATAAATTCTGATTTTTTTTTTAATATTTATGAGTCATACTAAAAAGATGCTTAATACTCTGGCAATGAAAAAGTTTGCCTGCCATTTGAATTTTGAATTGTAACATATCAATAGAGAGATTCTGTTACACCTTTAGATTAACTTTAATCATCTTGACTTTTATATTATGTAGGAAAGATCAAATGTTCCTTCAGTTAAAAAAAATGGGAATATCTACCTTAAGATCCCTCTTAGGACTTGTTTTTTAGAAATTGTTGTAGACACCAAATTAATATATTTAGATACTCTGTAGTAAAAGTCAAAATTATAACCATAAGTAGACTACTAAAAACATGTAGAATTAACTATATGACATTCATTTTCCATTTAAAATCATATTGGTTATGACAGTTTTGCCATTGTACTCTCAGAATTGTAGTTGCTGAACGTGATAATCAGTGGAAGATCATGGATTTCCTGTAAGTTCCAAAAAGTATATATAACTGGCTTCGGTAAATATAGTAATTACGACTGATTTCAAAGGAATGACTTAAAAACATGATTCTTTTGTAAATTTAAATTACCATGTCCTTAATTATGCTAGAGTGAAAGATCTGAATTTATGTTTTTTTTTTAGAAATACAGTTGGTCTTTCACATTATAGATTTTAATTTTAGATGGGCAGAGGCATTAGAAATGACTCAGCCCAAACCTGTATTTATACTGAGGGAAACTGAGAACTAGGTAGTTGGACTGTTCAAGGTTGCTAAAAACAAGCTGTTGTTATTTGCCAGGCACTGTGTACCAAGCACATTACATAGATTATCTTATTCCACTCAAAATAGCTCTGAGATGACTATTATTATCCATTTTAAAGTTGATGGAGCCTAATCTTCAAGACAAAAAATGCACTTTGAAGTTGCACGGCAATAAATGACAATGCTGCGCTTTGAAGCCTGGTCATCTGGTTCTAGTGTATGTGATTTTAATTCCATTGATCGATTGTCAGTAGTTATTTTACTTGATAGAACTCATATGAGAAACCTGTTCCCCTGAATCCTAATTGCTGACTTTGATATTCCATCAGCCAGCTTTTCCTACCAATGCTTCCTGCTAAATCATCATTAGTGGTGTTCATGCTGTGATAGAATTTTTCTGCAGAAACCTAAACTTTCATATTTGTTTTTCCAGTTTCTTTTAATAGTGCCTTTTAACTGGTTCTTCATCATTATATAAAAAATATACAGATACTCCTCAGGTACCATCTTTATGAATATTTCATCTCTGATAACATTTATCTCAATTATAAGCTTGTCATAAGTCCTACGTTGTTTAAAAAATAGTTGGCTTTATCTTAAAAGACAAAAATAATTCTCAATTTGAATTAGTATTGTTTCCTTTTATAGTCTATGTACACTCAAGGTTTTAGATTTTTAAATGCTAATTAAACCTTTATGAGAAAAATTATTTTAGAATTAAATTTTCTTCCCAATTTATCTGAAGTCAGTGCTCACAAATAATACATTTCATATTTACTACAGGGATAAGCTTGTGCATTATAACCATTTTAATATCATAAGATTTTTTTTAATCTTAGAAATTTTAGGGAAAAAGGAGGGAAATGAGAACCCAGAATTCCACAAAATTTCAGTTTTTATCAGTACACAGGTTTTTAAAAATCAGTGAAAACAATGTGATAATAAAGTAATCAAATACCTGAAAAATAACTAGGTATATTCTTTGTCTATGTCAACAAACCTTTTAAATGTTTTTGAAGTTTTCTTTCCCCTACCAAATTTTCAGCACAGTGCCAGTCAATAAATGTTAGATAAGAAAGAAGGACTTCAAAAAATATGACATTTAACTTTACTCATTTGATATAACTTTTTTGTAGAATGGTACTGTGGCTGTCCCTTGGTTTCTTAGCTTACAAATTGCTGAGTTTTCTCCAAAGCTTTCTATTCTTTTTTTAGCTAAGAGGCTAAGTTAAAAATTCTCTTGGAATTTTTAGGCTAGTTTTGAGTCCACAGTTAAGCTGAAATACTTCCCACCTTTGAATTGTTGCTTATGTCAGATCAAAACTGGTCTAATCAAATTGTTTAAAACTGTGTGCATGCATGTATTTATAAAATGAAGATGGAAAAAGAAAGAAAGAACAAAAGACAGTTTAATCTTGTAGGAGAGATTTCATATTCTGAGCATGGTTCTAAGTTGCCTTTTTTCTGTGACTTTACAGTACTTAAAAGGAAGTAAGTACCTATATACATATACTTCCAAGCCGTAGGTGATACAGTTCAAGGACCTAAGAAATGCACTTTAAGGAGACTGATTTTTTTTGGAGGGGGATGGTTGTGGGGGGCACCTATAATTCACCATTAGAATTAATTGTCTACTTCTAGGATTAGGAGATAGATGCATAAACTTCTTAATACTTACGGCCTGTCCTTGGCACTGAGACACTCTACACTTTTTATGCATTTATGATCAAATACAATAATATGCATCATAGTTCATGGTACTAAAATCTCTAAAGTTTTTTACTCACTGCCATTCCCTAGACTTTTAAGGCTGGGAGGAACGTAGCCCAGGGTGGTCAGGAGCCATAATAAAACTCAACTGTAATAAAACAATGTGAGAAATGAAACTAAAGATCAGGGGACGAGGCAGAGGTCCAGGGCTCCGATCTGTTACTTCATACTATCAGTTTTCATTTTGTGCCAAAACTATGCAAATAGTATTTTTACTTTTCTCTAATAATTGACTTCCTTTCTCTTCTGTGGAGACAAACTTTTTTATAGGACAGGATTGGTGCCTCTTATGCCAAAGTTTTCAGTGTACATTGATCTTGCTAGTTGATTAGTATTACCAAGGCTTACTAGTCTACCTTGGACTGTATGAGCCATCTCAGACTTCATTCTCCCCTACTTTGTTGACCTTTCCAGGAACTTTTCTAGAAACAGACCCAAATGCAGATCCTTAGTAATCTTTCCAGCAAGAAAAATCTGAGGGTATTTTCTCTTGGTTGAGGCACTGGTTTCACCAGTGCTTACTTTTAATCTTTCTTCCTTGATTCTTTGTGCCTTTGACCGAAACACTGGTCAGTAGTCAGAGAGCAGTTTAAATGTCAATGTTAAATCCTTGATTTAGTTTGAATCAAGACTATATTAACTACTCAACAGCTCTTGTTTTGTCTTGCTTCTGGCACACCAGCGTCTTTCCACAAAGTAAAGGCCCAACACTTTACTTGTGGTAGGGAGGCTGAATATTGTTAACTCAATCTGGCATTAACCTCTTTTCTCTTGTTTCCCATAATGGCAAACATTATATCTTGCTGTTCACTAAAAAAGCACTTTTAAGTATAAAGTGTAATATGACTTTTAAACTTTAGCTTGGCTACCTTTGATATACTTAAAAATACAGATACGTATTTTTCTTTAACTATCTTTTAATGTCACTAAATAAATTTGAACACTTTTAAATGGCTCTGATAGTAAAACTTTAGTATTTGGACAGAAGTAGGGAGGGATGGAAGTGAAATGTAGGTTTAATTGATGATAACTTTAAATTATAGAATATTTTTTAAAAAATTAAAACTAGGCTTGTAACAACATCTAGTTAAGATCTGTAACTTAACTAACAACCCACATCTGAGGAGCCAGATTCCAGATTCCTATCTCTTGTCCTAATTATGGTGACCTCTTTTTAGTTACTCCCAACTTGTTCTCCCTTTAACTTTATTAAACTTTCTAATTTTAAAGTTTAGGATGAATTTAAAAGATATTGAGTTGCAACTAGAAAAATCAGCTACAGAGAGGCCTTTTCAGTAATAAAAGGTTGTACCATGTTGAAGACAAACTATTTGAACTGCAACTGTAATGCTCTGGTGATTCCTCTAACCAAGGAGTTTGAACTGGAAGGGATTTTAACAAAATGAGACAGTGTATACTGAAGATGGGCACGCACCAGATCTCATGTGGACTTATTGCCAGAAAGCTATAAGAATTTTCAAGTTTCTGACCCATCTCAGGACATAAAATGTAATGATTAATGCTACTGCTCATTATAGATACTTTAGATGTTATAAACTTAGAAAAACTCTTCCCTGCTTTCTCCCAGCCTCTGTTTGTGATGGGCTAACATGGTAATTCCACCTTCCACATACCTTTACAAGGAAGATTGCTTTCCTTCAGCCAGTACGTCTCCATTGCTCCACTTCTGCTCTAGTGGTGAAGCATGGGGGCCCTGGACTCACACCCTTGAATCCTGACCCTGCCATTAATTAGTTGGGTTTTTGTGGCAATCCAGATACCTAAGTATTGTGTCATACTGGTTCTCAAATGTTACCAGTAAGAACAGTTTTATATTTTTATTTCTTAATCTTGAAATTGTTGTGCCAGAATCTAAGTCAAAAGGCTGAACTGCAGTTGTTGCCATTTGTTCCAAGAATACTTGGCAGTGTAAGCAGTGGCGCTCAGATTTCTTTGTTTGCTCTTGATGCTCAGAGTGAAGCTGCAGAGTAATGGTAGCATAGTGATTAGGAGGACAGGTTCCTGATTCTGTGCCCCTGAGGTCCGGAAACTCCAGGTTGGGGGTGGGAGGGTGCCGTGCAGGGAGCACACACACTCCAGAGCCTGACTGTCCAGATTCAAATCCCCATTTACTAGCTGTGAGACCCCGAGCAAGTTACTTCTGTGTATTATTATTCTGTCAATTCAGCTAGAAGTATATGCCCATCTAAGTTTTAAATAGGAAAGGATTAATATTTATTTTCTCTTATTTAGTAATACAGTATGTGGCTAAAATGCCTGTAGAAGTGACTAGGATGGTTGGAAACCCTTACTTTACAACTGATTTTTAAGCATCTTGGAGCATTTATCATAGCTAAACATTTATGGAGGTCTCCCATCAGGACTAAGAGGTGAGTAGTAGTATCCTCATTTATATGTGGCGAAACAAAGACTCTGAGGTCAAGTCAAGCTGCCCTAAAGTCATATAGATAGTAAGTAACAGAGAAGAGATTCAGATCAGGTTTCTGATGCCAGAGCTGTTGTAACCACTGTGAGAAATGGACATTTCTCTCTTTTACCTTTGCTATATTCTAAGTTTTAAATTGTAGACCAGCCCCTCTGTGTTGATAGCATTCACTTGTTGGTTTTCCTAATGCCTGTGATTAGTCCTGATCATCTTTTCATTTTCTTTTTTTTTTTTTTTTTAACATGTTGGCATACTCTGTCCTAGGCCTTCCGTCCTCACTCTTTGGGCTTTCATGACCTTTCATATGCTGATAACTAGCAGGTCTCCTCCTGCCTCCTCCTTGCCCCCAAGTGCACACCTATATATGCAACTAATTTGTGGACATCTTCACTTGTATACCCCATAGGTATTTCAACTACATTTCTAAATTTAAACTTTTATTCCACCGATACCTCTTTTCAAAATGAATGAATAAATAAATAAGTGAATTCCCCCTCCATCCCTGCAGCCAAAAGAAAAAAAAAAATGTTGGGCTTGGAGTGAACAGTGGGGAAGGTAAAGACATAAATGCCTAGCTAAAATATATGCAAGGTGGCGCCAAAGAAAGAACCTGCCTTCCCTGAGTCTTAAAAAGTTACTTCTCAAAGCAGCCTTCCCTGCCCTTCAGGGTTCCTTTCCCCCACCACCATCAACCCCAATATACTTTTCCTCATAGCACCCTTTGCTTCCTGGCACTTGCTCTAATTTGTTACTACAGTTGATTCCATGTTTGTTTAATGTGCTCCCCCTCCCCCATTTGTTAATTCTGTAAGGACATGGATTAGAGTCTGTTTTATTTACTAATTTATAACCAGCAGTAGCACAAGGACTGGCAAGAAGTAATAAATGAGTGTTTGAGGAGTGAATCAGTCTAAAGGAGACTTTAGAGGGCTGTCTTTCTTAAATTTTTTTCCCTTACACTTGCCCGCAACAGAACTCTTTAGCAATTTTTCTGTCCTTTAACAGAGTTTCCTGAGATCTTTCTGGAGTCTACTAAAAGTTTTATGAATCTTACTAATGGAAGAACTTTGTGTCATATTCAAAAGAAAAATGTAGCAAATAATACTAGTAGTGATATCTGGTTATCTTTTGGATAAAAAACAGACATAGTATTTTTTCTCCAAACATAGAGCAAGAAGTTTTATACAGGGCTGTGTTTAGAATGGGAGTTTGTAGATTCATCTACACACTGCAGCTCTTGTTATGCTGAACACCCCAGCAAAGAGCTGTTTGCTCACAGTGATGACCCCGAGGCATTTGATGATCCTGAGTGCTTTTTAAATCAATGATAAAAGTAGGTTTTTTTTTTTAATCAGTGATTTAAAGTTGAAAACAAAGAACCAGAATGTACAACCCGGAATATCTTATTAATAGAAACATAATTATAAATAAAGGATTTGTTAGAATAGATAAAAGTGACATTCTGGTTCAGATTCATAATTCATTCTCCCAGTGTGTTGACAAAGATGAAAAGAAATGTTTTATGAGACACATGGAAACAAATTAAATCTAGAATGAAAATCTTTCAATTCAAAATGAAAAATATCTGTTCTCAGTAACAGGACACACTTTTCATGATTAAAATAATTTATATTAACTGTTATTAGAAAGTTGATATAGAGAAATCATCTACCCAGGAATAAAGGGTAATTTTTCTATTACATGCAAAATAAAACTGGCCTGTGAAGAAAGAAGACAAAGTTAAGTTTCTCTCCCCACTCTGGAAGAAGTGAAATATCACTCTCTAGTTGGGAGAAGCTAGTCCAACTGTCAGACACCTAAGGGATTTACACTTTTAGGTAAGTGACTTACCAAATAATAGTCAGGTGTTGTTTATCAGGTACTGTATGCTTTACATTCATTATTTTATTTCATTCTTAATTCAACTATATGAGGTATGTGCTACGTTATCCCAATTTGATAAATGGGGAAAATGAGTAGAGTCTGGGGAACTAGTCTGGATACACAGCTTGGAAGTTCAAACCTAAGTTCTCTGATTCCAAAGAGTCCAAGTGCCTAAATCATTTTTGCCTCCAAAGAAAATTGCATGAACTCTTAAGAATTTAGGAGATATTAAGTAACTTTTAGGCAAAGTTACAGATGAATTACACAAATGTGACTGTTCAAGCAAGAAACAAAGTTTGGGTCCCAAGAAATGCTTACTTTTTACAAGTTAGTTCTACCTGTGATATTATTTGATTAATACACATTTGGTGGAATAGCCAAAAATAGATGTTTCTGATGAGCCAAGAGACTGGGATGATGCAATCTCCATATAGATTGTAATCTAACAAGCTATCTGTCAGGAAAGTATAGTCTTTAGAACTCTTGGGTTGGATTGATAATGATCAGAGAGGAAGGAAGAACTAGGAAGAAGCGACACGCACGGCAGTCTTGCTAGTTCCTGCCCAGAAGGGTTGAGGAAGGTGAGCTGTAGACTGACATTTGCCACAGAATCTTGCAAGTGTCAGCTGGTAGTGAGACAATGGTTCTAACACTGCTCTCTGTCCATTCAACCATCCAGGTGATGGAGGCTAACATACTTACCCTCATTAGTCTTCCTCCCAAGAGACAATAGAGTTCTAAGTAAGTAGAAGCAGACAGTGCAAACAAAAGTGAAAATGTCAGCGCCGATCCTGGAATTGCACACTGTCTCCTTTTTGTTCATCCACCCCAGTAGCTGAGCCTGGAACACTTTCTAGAAAGAGAGAGAAGAGACAGGTGGTAAGACAGTGTAACTTTATATAGCACTTTAGATGTTGGAAGGTGCTTTTACAGCACCTTAAATTTAAACTCCACATTATGAAGGAAATGAACATTAAGTGTAAATTTTAAATATGGTAATACATGAAAAATGTATAAGTGATTGAAACCAAAGTGGCTAAGTAACATTGTAGAATTATCAAAATGTTATCAACTATAGTTAGAGTGGATTTAAATTATTCTAATCCAATTTGGCACACCATCTGTTAGGATTCTGATAAGGGGAATTAACCCATTAAACCCTGAGCCTTGAATTCATAGCTTGTAACAAGGGAAGACTCTTTATATACAAATAATTCTAAACTAGTGTATTTCCGTTAAATACTATTTCCATTAGCTTTTTGGCATTATTGTCTCAACTGTATAACAATAAGGCAAAATAATGATTTGTGTGTATATCCATCAAAATCTGAATCTCAGAATTTAAAGCTATGTTCATAGCAATTCTTAAACGCATTCATTCAGGAAATATTAATTGAGCAACTGCTACGTTCTGGTAGTTGTTCTGGTAGCTAAGGATAAGACAGTTAACAAAACAAATCCCCGCCATTGTGAAGCTTACATTAGAAAAGGAAAAAGACAATGGAATAAATAAATTATATGGTATAGCAGAAGGCAGTGTAGGATTATTTGTCTTTTATGAAGTATAAATTCGATCAGTGATACATTTTTCCACGTATTACCTTCTTTAAAATTCACATTTAGTGTTCGTTTTCTAAACGATATGGAGATTAAATTTAATAGTTAAAAGCACTTTCCTACCTCTAAAGTACTATACAAATATTAAATGACACCTTTACTATCTAATAAACTCATGATAACTGGTGGAATAATATCTACAATGAATTTAATGAGTGACAATTGCTAGTCTGTTTTGAAAACAGCCCGTGTGTTCAGGACGTTTTGGTGGTATTGGAGGGGACGTTTTCAGAATTAGCATGAAGTACTCTTTTATTCATACTTTTATAGTTTTGTCTTCAAATATTAAAGAGGTATTTTTAAGTTTCGGGGACACTAAAATATTTTAAAGCTTTTGTTTTATTACTGCTTTCTCACTAACACTTTGTAGTATTTGCCATGAGAACATTTCTGTTATTTATTATTTAAGTATCCTTTTTAATCTTGACCATATTACTTTGGCCCACCATATTAAATTTAAATTCAATGTCAATCAACATTTTGGCTATTTTTATACTACAAAGTAGAATAAATACAATATAGTAAAATACAATTCCTACTTAGTGTATCAGTCCTCCAGAAAACTGTTTTAAGTTTACCAGTGTATTTATTAACCAAAAGAAATAACAGTCATAAGTATCTGGGGAAAGAAATTAAAATCTCACAATTCTCAGTTGAGACTAATTATAGAACAATTTAATGCATCTCACAGCCTCTCTTTGCTACCGCTGACTCTCAGTTCATTTATTTACGCTCCCCCCATTCATTTTACCTTATACTGACACATCATCTTGCCGCCCTGTAGTTACCTTCTCCGTAACCTGGCAGGTTGACCAAAAAGATGATTACAGTGGCAGAAATGCTAGTGTCTATCATATTTAAAAGAAAGGAAAACATCAAGGGAAAAAGCTTTCCTCTCTTTCCCTTAAGCCTTAGTTGTTGGAAGAGCAGCGTTCACGCAAGGTCTCCTATCTCTCCCAGCTTACTCTGCAGCGCCCCTGCAATTTGCCCGCCTCCTTTGCTTTCACTGGTGACTTCCTGGTTGTCAGCACAATAGTTTCAGGTTCTGGCCATTTTCAAAATCTGCCGTTTAACATTTCCCTCTTTCTTGAAACACTCAGCTTCCTGGGTTCTGTGATAAATTAGCTCTGGCGTCTTATTTCTGCCCACTTTTCTTCCAAGTTTCGTTGCCTACTACGGGTCCCTGAAAAACTAGCGATTCCTTGAATTCTGTCCCTGTCTGTCTGCTCATACTGCACTCCTCTGTTTCTTTCACTGCGTTGGTTACAGCTACACCCTCTGTAAGCTAGTGGAACTCCAGAAACATACCACAGGCTAAATCTTTCTTTTAAGCACCAGACCTCTACATCCAGCTGCCTGCTAGACCTCTCCATTTAGATATCCTACAGATGTCTTGAATTTAAGTTTCTCAAACTAAATTTATCTCCTTACTTCCACATACACATGCATTTTTATTTCCTTCCTTTTTGGTTCCCATAGAATTCCAGGTCCCATACCCCAAAGATTTTGTTTCAGTAGGTCTACAGTTGAGTCTAGGAATTTGTATTTTAACAAGTGTCCAGGTGACTCTTGTGCAGGTGGTCTCGGGACCAAATTTTGAAAAACTGCCCTTAATGAATGAATGGTTCCAGGTTCTTCAAGACTTTCCATGTGTAGGTGCAGTGATGAATTATGGCTGAAATCTTATCTGAGCTCTGCTTTTCAAGCTGTGCGCCCTGGCAGGGATGGGTTTTCAATTTGCAAAGACAAATTGGCCTGTGGACTTGCAGCAGCCCTGCTCCCTCACAACTTCCCTCTCACCCCCCACCTCCATGCAGTCTGTCCCTGAGTCCTGTTAATTCTTCCCAGTCTGTTCCTGACTTTTCATTCCCACTGCCACACCTTTGCCAAGACCTTTATTCCTTCTCACCAATCAAGACCCACTTAATCCTTTTCATAGACTATATCTCTGCTTTCCCCATCACTGCCCCACACCACTAGTTGTCTCTCAGTATCACCAGAAAAGTCTTAAAGTGCAAATCTGATTATGCCATTCATTTTCTTAGAACTCTATTGATTCCTTACCATTTTCTTCAGGTTAGGCTGTTAACTCCCTCACATGACATGTAAGACATTTCATGACCAGCTGTCTTCTTAACTGGCTGCCCTCATCTTGCATTACCCACTTCAAAGGCACTCTGTCTCCTTTCCTCTCATTTCCTCCCTTTCTTTCTTATTTCCACACTTTTTGTTTATCTAGTTCCGTCTGTCCTAACACCATTTACTTCTTCCTCCTGATATGCAACTGCTTAACTTTTGGAGTACTTACACCAAACAGAGGTGATAATAAATTACACCATCACCTATGTTCACAGGGCTGCTGTGATGAATATAGAAGCGGAATATGGTATATGATACAAATGTTAGTATTGATTCAAATTGAAATACAGAAAGGTTTTGTTTTCATCTCATCTAAAAAGATGAAATTCTACTGAAAAGATCACTATGATTCATTTGTGTATTGAACAACTCCTCCTGTGCCAGAATAATTCAGTGTTTTATGTACATTGACGAGGTTTGAATTTATCCTGAGTTTACCTTTTTGTGATTTGGTTTTTAGTAGGTTTTTCTGCCCTGGCGTCCGTAATTTCCTTCAAGTAGCAGCTGCCCAGCAAATCCTTTCACCACAGTTCTTTTCAGCAGTATGAATTGTGTTCATTTATCGGTGTCTTTTTCCCTTACTCCCTCTGAAGTCTGTGGGTCTCCATCTGCAATTCCCAGATAAAACTATACCATGGTGATCATCTTACTTCAGGGGAAGGGGACTTCTTTCATTTGAAGATTAAATACTTTTCTTTGCTAGATATATCATTAGCCTAAGGAAATTCCCAATCTTAAAAAAAAAATTTCAGAATATTAGGATATTTTAGATATGTGTGTCTTTTACCATTTCAGTATTGTAATCTTTTTTATTTTACTTAGTTCATTGGAACATACAGTACAACACCTTAAAGCCTAACTTGTCTTGGGCTAAGGAACATTACGTTCTTTCCCAAAACAAAATATTTCCTTATGGGCATTTTTTTAATGTTTTTAATTTTCACTGTTTAAAATGATAAAAGACTTTGTTTCTCCCATAATAAAGTTTCCTTTTTTCATTGAAAAAAAGCATATTACAGGAAAGTCAAAATATAGGAAGCAAAAACATTAAAGATTTATAATCTCTCCTATCTACTAATAATCTCTTAATATTTTTATTTTTCTAAGTTATTTTCCACAGTAGAATGTGTGTGTAGTAGTAAATTGTGTTTAAAAAGTGAAATCAGGCTCTATATACCATTTATGTCTTTTTATTTAATGTATCAGAAACATCTTTCATGTCAATAGGTAAAATTCTACCATGTTGATTTTTTTTAAAGGTTGCATTGGACCGTAATTTTAAAAAGTATTTGTTTCATCATGGAAAGATTTTATTGTACATTAGTTCTCCAAACCCTTTGTTCAGATCAAAGTTCTTTTTACTCTGGACTTGCTATGATGCAGTTATAATACATAGCCACAATATTCCTATTTTAGCATTTTGCAGTATGATTCATCAGTTACTGCTTTTTTTTTTTTTAAGCTTTAATTTTTCTTATCCAATGGTTGGTGAGTTGCAGTGATTATTTCCTATCAGTCTTAATTTTTACCATTTACTACCAGTAGTAGTAATTGAATTATAAAAGTCTTTAAATTCACTTGCTAGTGTATCTCTTTATTAGATGCTGCTATAAAGCATTTATATAAGGAACAGTCAACTAGAATTTCAGGAATAGTGATTCAGATGTATGCAAAGAAGTTGAGATGCAAAACCAATGTTTTATAAATAATTACAAGACAGCTTTTCATTTTGTATTTCTTATTTTTAAGAAAATTAGTCAGAACCTTAACTGGGCAGACAGCAGTTCAGGAGATAAAGGGCAGAGTTCATATGGCTAGCACATTTCTTACTTTTGAACCATGAATTTTCTTTGTCACAATGGTTTATTCCAGGCTATCTTTTGTTTAGGTAAATGTATCTTTTCGACCTTGCCTGTTTTTAGGAAGGTTTTTCCACTGCCACCCCCTCCTCCCCCTGAAAATTACTGTCTCCATATGTGTCACGTATAAGTGGATATTTAAAACTAATAACTCAGTCATATTTTAAATAACTTGAGTAGCTTTTTTTAGGAGTCGGTAATGACAACTTTATGCACAGAAAAAATTTTAGAATAAATCTTGTACATTCAGAGCTATTAAGGAGAAAAAATTAAACAAGTAGAGGGTTACTTGTAACCCAATAATTGGATTATTGACAAATTTTTTTATACTATAACTTTTAATTTTTTGTGCTACTTAAAAAGTATAGTCTAAATAAAATATATTTTAATGTGCTAGTGAAACAAATCTAGCTTTTATGTTCTGTGCCTCTGCGGGCTTAGTATCTCAAGGCTAGCTTCCATTCATGTTCTTTTCCAGGTGCCTTCTTGTGCTTCATCAGCGACCTAGGGACACGCTGCCCCATCGAATTTGGTGACCTAGCCACAATGTGGTTATTTATATTTAAGTTAATTAAGATTAAGTTAAAACTCCCATTCCTTGGTCACACTAGCTACATTTCAGATGCTCAGTAGCCACATGTGGCTAGTGGCTACCATTCTGTATAGCACACATAGAGAACATGTCCCTCTTCACAGAGAGTTGTATTGGACATTTTTGGTTAAAACAAGTAGCTAAATTCGAGAGCAGAATTGAGTGTGGATTGTTATTTTTTGTACGTTGGTAATAAACAGCTGTTATGTAGGTGTGTTCCCCCACTTTGCCAACTGTTACAATGAAAAAGTAAAATTCACTGAGAGAGATTTTCTTTTTGACAAATCATTTGCAGTTTATACATCCATCATTACAAGAACCCAGTTCTGCTCTGGCTACCTTGAATATTTGACGTTGAAATTTATCTTTTAATATCATCTCTCTGAACTCTTTGCTGACTGAAATTTGCCCTTACAGTTCATTTATTGGATTAAGCTGCTCTAACTGCTTAATCCTTCTCTTAGCACACATGAAAACTTTAAAATGGCATAAACATCTCTAAAGCTGAAATCTGCTGTCTAGAGACCACCTGTTGGTGTATCTTTCTTTAAGGCAGTGATTCTCAAAATGTGGAAAAGCAAGTTGCTAAACCCATCTGTATATTGGCCTAGTACAGTTGCCAGTAATTCCATCTACTTCCAATGCAGACATTAGCGATTACCTGCTACTTTTAAACAGTATGCTGGGTATTTGAACATAGCAGGCTCTAAGTGGCATGAGAGGGAGGGGAATGGAGCACGGTTTATCCTAGTATTTGTTAAGGCATATAGGACAACTGATAAAATTTTGCAAGAGATAGAAACCTCTCCTATTGTGGATTTAAAGAAGGAAGTAGGTGCTGCAGATATCCATCCTTGCCTTCCCACCTTCGATCTAATCTGTCTTTCATCAACTCAGACAATCTGAGCATCCTCCCACTGAGTGGCTGTGATTGGCAACTGATGTAAAAGCAGTAACTCTCCTTGAATCATGGCTTGGCTGCCGCTGCTTGGTCATCAAATGCAGAGTAGCCTGGTCACACTGGGTGCCAAAGCATCATTGGGACAACCATTATTTACACAGAAGCATCCGGCCCTGTGTCACCTCACAGGCTTAGTTACAGCGTAGGAGTCACTAACCAGCATGAGTGCAGAGCTCGCTAGGTCACGGGTACCGCGCACTCATGAAGGGGTGGTGAGAAGTGTTTGAACTGAAGAGCACTTGCCCAGTGTTCAGTCGGTAGCTGCTTTTCATTACTAGCCAGTTGCTGTCAGATCTTCTGATGTTGTTTTTAAGAGAAATCAAGAAATTGAAAATTGTAAGTGACTAATTTTTTTGAACAACTTGTAAGCTAAACAGAACTTGCTTTGTAGTATGGATCCAGACTTCAGGCTGTGGGCATGCCATCTCTACTTACAGAACTTTCCCTCTATTCCTTTTATCAGAAATGGGAATCTGATCCTCAGAAACAAAGGCATAATATCTCAGTCTTTCTTAGTACAACAAAGTTTAGCTCTCCTCCCATTTTTACAGTTAACACTTGCTTAAAGAAGCACATACACATGGGCTTAATATGGGCGACACATAAACACGCAGGTGCTTGTTCTGCCTTTCTTGGCAACCAAAGTAAAATCATAAAAAGAAAACACCTTAAGTCTTGGAAAATTCTTTACCCGGGGCCAAATGTGAGCCTCCATGTAAAAGACTTTGAAGTAGAAGTGCATCAGTTGTTGCACAAATGTTGGCCGTGTTTGGAGGCAATGTGCTTAAAATTCCTTCACAGCCTGGTAACAACCTGGCACCTAAATCATAACTAAATTTTCTTGCTTTATTTAAAAATTAAAGAACACACAAACCTACCATTTGGAAAACCAATACTGCCAGTCCTCTAATTGTTTTTTGCTTTTTTTTTTTTTAAAGTTTGGAGTAAAAGTGCTTACTGCCTGAGCACTTCACAGTCTCCTACTGATATGATGATGTGTGCATTACAGCTTAGCATCCAACTATTGGTTATGATACATTTACTCTACCTATGGGATACCAAATTATATGAAACCAGTCCTTTAATTAGGAAATGAAATATGGTAGTCAAATTCAGACGGAAAGCTAATTGACAGAGTAAACATGCATGAGGCAGTCGGATGATACAATTCAAGAATGTGAAGTAAAAGCCATGTAGCATCAGCGTAGTCAGCTGAGAGATGATGCTGTTTGACAGGTCAGAGGAAGCTTGCCTAGCTTATTTATGATTACCACCAAGTCATAAATAAGGTCTTCTTAAGAGGCTAGGGGTAAAAGCAGAATGTAATGGGGACATGTGATAGAACTCAAGTATTTTGGGTTTTGTGGCTATTTTTTAGTGTCATCATATGAGAGGGAAAAATTATGTTACTACAATAGGCATGTTAAATGTAAGCGTGGAAATATCTTTATTTTAAAAGGGTGACAGTGATAGGTAGACAGAAAGATCTACAGTTGAGTGGCTTTTGCTCTTTTATGGGTTTAACTAAGTTTTCTTAAAGCATATTGATCCTAAAGAGGAATTTAAAGAATAGAAATGGGGATAGCATGCCAGATGGGTTAGTGGGAGGGTTTTCAAAGTATGTGAGAATGGTGTAACAAAATCAGAAATGAAAGTGGGAAAAGACTTTAAAAAAAAAAAAAACTATTGAATAGGAACAGCTTAACTTTTTAAAATACCACTGTTCATACAGAAATATACTGCCTATATAAATTTCTAAAAGCCTCTATCCAGAAGAAACTAGTACATACTTTAAAAAAAAATTAGCAATTATCGTTGCCAGGTAAGGTCTTGGTTCTCTAAAACCATGAACTCAAGACACGAAGTCACATGGACATCTTTGAGGTATGTTTTGAAGTTTCTGTGGTAGTTAAGATGTCAGTTACATTAGCCCTCAGGATTTTTATTAGTTAAGGGAGTTGTAGTGTGATTTTTGTTGAACTGGCTTGGATAGTACTTATAACTCAGTTCCTCAAAAGTATCAACTCATTTAACTGCGTTTGGATTCATCACCTTTCAAAAGCTGCTGAAGAAACAAATTAGTGCTCAGAGCTATTTACACGTGTAAATGCAATTAAAATTGTAAAGTCATTTGGGAAACTCACTGGGATCTCTAATAATAGCAATGGTTGTTTCTCTTATATTAATTCGAACTGATGAGGTGGAAGAAACAAAATCACTTCAGGAGTCTATAGAATGACACATATCTTGCTGATACAGATTAAATGGGCTACTCACATTCTTTTCTAGATTAAAAAGTAATTTGTCCAAGTATATGAAGTAGTCAGTATATTATATTTTTTGAATTTTTTGTTTCATCTGCCACTGCATGGGATATTTTAAACTATGTTTATAAAACAAATACTCGAATTGAACTTTAAAACTCATTCAAGTTTTAAATTTTTAGTGAGCTCTAAAGAAGATATCAGTACAGATCTGGATGAAGGAGCTACAGTTCACATAAAACAGCCTCATTGTATACTCAATAAATGTACATTTCTAATAAAAATATGTAATTGAGTAGAGTTCATGATTTGTTTGGCAGATCAAATGATACCACAGGAGTGCCATCTCTATATGAGTGCCATTCATCAGTTCTTGGAATTAATGGCACATTAGACTAAACATAGGAGTAACGACTTCTGAGAGCCTGGCAAAACTGCACATCCTGCTTACCTTACTAGGATGGACAAAACTTCATTGCAGTAGACCTCAATTGGTAATAAGTTTAGGGTTTGTTTCAATATAATTTTAATTTTTCTTTATTCATTTAATTAGTTTTGTTGAGTACTCACTAAGTGCTTGGCACCATGACAGTGAGGATGCACAAAAAACAGGTATGGTCCCCTTTCTCATAGCAGTTACCTCCTAGCAGGAGATAAAGGCCAGTGAAGAAACAGTTGTAAAATCTGGTGTGATTAATTCAGATGTTATTGATTAGAAAAGTCTTCTTAGAGGAAGGGAGAACTAGACCGGAGATGATGACGGCCCAGATAATGTAGTGGGAGTGGTAATGGAGTGAAGGATGATTTAAGATGTTGTACTGCTAGATTTTAGGGGGCAAAAATCTATTCAGATGGACAATAAGACATCTGGGATGGTGGTGTGGAAGATGCTGTGAAGGAAGACATCCAGGTTTCTTTGATCAGCTGATGGTGCCAGATTCAGGAAGAGGATCAGGGCTGGGATTTGATGGTAAGAATGGAGGAAGAGGAGTTTCATTTAGGCAGGGTGAGATTGAGGAGCCTGTGAGACATTTAAGTAGAGGTATTGCCTGTGCTCAGAACTCTTCCTGCTATGATGGGCTTTTTTTTTTATGTCTTCTATAAAGGATTTTTTCACCTGAATGTCTGAATCTGAAAGTTATTTTACCTTTATGTATTTTCACAGTAGATTGAGTATTGTAGTTCTCTGATTTGCTGTTCATCTCAGCAGGTTACCAATATGCATATAATAACGTGTTACTGGATTCCAGGCATTAATTTGGGTATTTAAGTAAAAGTTAAAAGAAGTTATTTCTAGAGAACAAAAAGTTGCATTACATGAATTACTAAGAAGAGCATTGGGTTTAAAAAAAAAACCTTTAATTTTAAAAGCCCACGTTATTTTTCAAATAAACAAATATTGTATTAACGTGCTATTGAAGCTCTAAGGTATGTCAGGAAATCCATTGTTCTATATGATTTTTATCTTTCTTTAATTCAGTTTCTGAACATTCCAAATAAATTTTTTAAAACCCCAAAAAACAAAATTTAACAGCAAAAAATAATGACTTTCTGTAGCCTAGTTTAGAACCCTTTTTATATGGTGAAGGATTTCCTTTAACAGTAAAGGAGAAACTTATAATTTACAGTGTTTAGATTAAGCTAAATCACTGCCACATGAAATTAGTGCTGTGGCCATGAACTGAGTGAGAATGAGACCGTTTACTGTTTCAGGGATTGGCTAGCCATCTGCTGGCAACGAGACCTAAGAGAGTTTTATAGAGAGTAAGGAAGCTATTGAATCAGTTTTCCAAAGTTACTAAAGTAAGCTTCAGGTTCTCTCTGCCTAGCAGTATTAGAATCAAACAGCAGAACGGAGGTATTTCTTTTTTGGTCTGTTAATTGGTACCAGCCACTTTTTTGTCTTACTAAGATCTAAAACATACATAATAACAAAACTTTTAATATTTTTATTCTAATCAAGTTTTGTGAAGTTCCTTTGTTACTTCACCAGGTTTTGAAAGGTGTACGTTGTGTTGTCAAATAGAGCTTTGAGGTTTTGCGCTTAAATATGTTAATTTTGCTGGAAATTTGGCCTAACCAGACAATAACTGGTAAAAAATATATACACACACAATTGCAGTACAGGTACCAGAGGGGTAAATAAAATGTGTATGAAATTTTCTTTAAGTTCAATTTTTTGCACTCAGTGGAAAAAGCAAGGCTAAGATACTGGAGTTTACCTTGTGAGAGCAGTTGTTCCCGTCTGTGTAGACGGTTCGTGTTTAGGATGCCTTCTCCCATAGCTCACTTGTGAGGGAGCTGACAGAGCCTGCTTAGCGCTATTTTTGGCAGTCTGAGCAGGACTCACCATTGGCTGATGTTATATCATTTTAGAACAAATTAATATTCTCAAACACTTTTATACCTAATTTAATACCATTAAAGTGCAGATACCTCATTTTCTTAGTAATAGCTAGAGTTCAGAGTTCAGTCAATAAAATTGTTACGACTTCAGTTTCTAAAACAAAGGATTAATACAGAATGTAATTTTTCCTGATGAGTCAGCTAGAACTTTTTTTTTTTTTTTTTTAATGTAGCACCTGAGTAGCTCCCCACTTACTCTGTTTTCAAAGCTAAGCAGATTTAGACTGGTTAGTTCTGGTAGGCGTTAATTTTCAGTTCCACATCCTTTATTCACCTCCAGTAATAAAAGCACTGCTGTTTGACTTTAAGTAGCTTGAACTTATGAAAACATATGAATATATTCTGTATTTCTAAGTGTGTCATATATTTGAAAATGTATTCTGTATTCTAAATTTTAAACATTTGAGATAGCATACTTAAGCTCTATAAAAAGTTGGGAGATAATAAAAGTGTAACAAGAATATTTCCATTATTTATGGGGTGTAATGAACATTTATCAGTTAAACAATTTTACTGGCTATTGTATCTTGGTAGATTGAATTTGTTGCTATATGAAAAATAATTGTAATTTTATCTCTAGAAGAAATTATCTTGTTAAAGTTTTAGTAAGTATCAAAAAATGTGAGAACATTTTAGATGCTTTTCTTACTTAAAAAAAATTTAAACATTTCATTGACTTTTTGAGGACTTTGTTAATGTGTATTTTTCTGGTTCTGGTTTATCTTTCCCCAGTAAAAACCTTAATAATTTAAGATCATGACTTACTGTGCTTTTTGTTGAGAAGAAAATTGTCAAGCATTTCTCTTACCGAGCCTATAATAGGAATTTTTTGCAAGTGTGTACTTTAGGAAGATCAGTGAAGAAAACACTATAATGTAAAGGCCAAGATTCTGTAAGTGTAAACTGCTGGTTCAGTAGTATTTTTTATTATTGTGCAATAATATACCTCTGGACTAAGGTTGAAATTGAGTCATTAAGTCCTTAAAAAGGCTTCGCTACTCATAAGAATTTAATGTTACTGAATATATAGGTAAACTGAAGCATAAATTATTAGGCCATAGTTTATATTATTAATATCAATATTCTTTAGCATTTTTCTCTAATTTACACATTATCAGTGGCTGATTTTTACTAAGATTTGTATTTCTTAATGCAACTTATAAACAAAATTGTCTCAAGTCTTCTGTTTCTTTTTTTTCTTTAGGAATACCAAAATCTAATCTCTTGCACACCAAATCATTAAGGGGCCATAAAGACTGCTTTGAAAAATACCACTTGATTGCAAACCAAGATTGTCCTCGATCTAAGCTTTCAAAAAGTACTTATGAAGAAGTTAAAACTATCTTGAGTAAGAAGATAAACTGGATTGTACAGTATGCACAAAATAAGGATCTGGATTCAGATTCTGAATGTTCTAAAAATCCCCAGCACCACCTCTTTAATTTCAGGCATAATCCAGATAAAAAGTTACTCCCACAGTTTGACTCTCAAGTACCAAAGTATTCTGCAAAGTGGATAGATGGAAGTGCAGGTGGCCTCTCAAACTGTACACAAAGAATATTGAAACAGAGGGAAAATACGGACTTTGGACTTGCTATGTTACAAGATTCAGGTGCCACTTTATGCCACAATAGTGTATCGTGGCCTTGTAGTCACAACCAGGAACAGAAAAAAGAAGAGACAAACTCTAATCCAGAGGCTAATGTCCGGAGCCAGCATCCACATTACAGCAGAGAGAAACGTAAGTAAGATGGGGAGAGAAAGGTGAAGGTTGGAGTCTTGTTGTTGTTGTTGTTGTTTTTACATTTCATATGTGATGTGTCAAGAATTTTGCTGTGGAATTATAGATTTGGTAAATAACAAAATTTAAATGAAGGGTTCACCCTAGCAAAAATGAGATGTCTTAAAACTCTCTGTCAGTTCTCTAGAATATTCCTCAATATATCCTGAAGCATTAAAATTATGTTGTGCCATCATTTGCTTTGCCATTTTAAATTATTAATGGAATAGAATCAACAAACTGTGAATTGGAAAGTTCAAGGTTCATAGAGGTTAGAAGTACAGCCTCAGCCATTGATGAACACACATTGTCACGTTGCTAATCCCTATAAGACTAATTGGGGGTAGCATTTCAAAAGCAAAAATATGACATTTTATTAAAGGCCAAAGGTAATGTGTGCACTTGGAAAAAGTGACTCATTCAGTCTGCATCTATTTCTACAAAAACTCACAGAAACTGAGATAATTTTAATTCACTTAAAATCAAGTGATTTTAGAGCTACAAGGGCCCTTGGGTATATTTTTATACAGCTCTTTGATTCTGTATATGAATTATCCAAGGTTATGTAGCTAGCTAGATAAATTGATTTTTCAAACTGTTTCCACAGTACTTAAGTGTTTTTCAGGCTGCAGATCATGAAACATGTAGTGCTTGAGCAAAATCAGGTAGATGGGTGGTGACTAGCACTTTTTGAAAACTGAAACAGAATGGGAAATATCAGAATCCAGTGGACCTAATGCTAAGTATTTTTCAGTGAACTTTTTGTTTCAGGTGGAGGTAGACTGGAAGAGATGGAAAATATGTTTCTTCCTGTGGGTTGTGGTCAGGTTTCAAAAACTCAACACTGCAGGAGCGAATGAATGAATCCTAGGGTCCTGCCGAACGTTATGTTGCTAGACGAGTGCAAATTTTTTTTAAATAGGACATTGTGTTGGTAGTGTAGACGACTTATTTTCCTGTCTTGGTAATAATGAATATATTTTCATGTTTCAGTGAATTCGATGACTCTTGGTGAAGTAAAGCAACTGAATGCAGAGCTCCAACAGCAAATACAGGGTAAAGGACTCAGTGTCAATGCTTTTTACCTGTGCAGATTTTGATACAGAAAATCCCCTATTAGCTTCATCTGCAATTAAAATTTAGAAATGGGATTAGAACCTGTTAGACTTTCCATAGCAAAAAGAAGAAAACAATTTCTTTATGAACTGCAGGTGAAATAGGTTTTTCTTTTTTAAGTGAAAACAGACCACAGCTTAATATCTACCTCTTACTAACATGTTCTTGACTACCTACATGTTTTCGTGCCAGGCACTGTGCAGGTGTGCTCCTTAGCAGTTTCTTAAAGAACCACAGGTGGTATTGGCCCTATTTTGTTCTAATTATTAAAAATTTCAGACACAAAAGTAGTGAGAATAGTATAGTGAAACCCTTGACCCATCTTCCCCAGTTTCAGGAATTACCAAAAGTGTAGTAGTTTTCTTTCATCTCTACCTGTACCCATTCTCCTTGCCCTACGCACATCTCCAGCACATATTATTCTGAAACAAATCCCAGACAACATACTGTTTTGTCCGTAAACACTTCAGGATTTTCTCCAAAATGTAACTTTTTTTTTAGGCAATGATAACCTCATTGTCACACCGTAAAAAAAAAAAAAAAAAAAAACAGCTAATAATTTGTTAACATCAAATAGGATGATGTTAGGAGTTAACAGTTAGTGTCCAAATTCCCCAAATGTCTCTTTTTTTGTTCCCACAGTTCCTACTTAGGTGAGGAAATGGCACTTCAGAGACGTTGCTTACTTACAGAGATCATGCATTCAGTCAGTAATGGAGTAAGGATTCTAACCTCTGTCTTTTTAGCTCCAAAATTAGTGTGGTCTTTTTTGACCACTCAGCCTCTCAGAATAGTAAAATAATAGTAATAGCTGCTTATATTTATCAAGTACTTATTCTATGGTAAATACTTACAAGTATGTCTTATTTAATCCTTACAGTAACCCTGTGAGGTGCTTACTTTCTTATTGGGGCTATACGTAAGAGGAAGTTAAAACGTAGTTTGTTACTTGCCTGAGACTCTTACAAGTCAGGACAAAGATTCAAAAATCCAGGTAGTCTGATTCCAGATCCTCTTAGAGGGGTTTCCACACCTGGATACTAATGGGCACCTTGCTGTTCGTAAGTCACATTAGATACTGATTGGACCTATGTATGTATTCACATCGAGCAGCGTCTCAGGTGGTTGCACCTGCCTTTTCTGCTGTGCGTCTCTGTAGTCATTCTTATGACTCGCACGTTTCATTTGAGGGAGAAGAGGAATACAGTGTTCCAGTTGGCTACGCAAACTATACAGCTTCCTAGGATGATCGGAACACAACTGTTTCTTCGTAGTCAAACCACTTTCATTGCAAATGTTTGTCCAGTGCATTCATTTCAGTTAGAGGACTTGAAATATGTCAGAGGATAAACTTTCTTTGTACTAAAAATGGAACTACTTTTTAATTCTTAACAGAAGTTTTTGAAGAGTTAGCCCACCAAGTGCAAGAAAAAGATTCTTTGGCCTCACAGCTCCACGTCCGCCACGTTGCCATCGAACAACTTCTCAAGAACTATTCCAAGTTACCATGTCTGCAAGTGGGACGAACAGGAATGAAGTCACACCTACCCATAAACAACTGAACTAAACTTACACTCACTTCCTATGCCCTGCCGTTCTTTGGTCTGCCAGGCATGCACACTCGGAAGAAGTTGGAGAGAGTTATGGTCAGTTATTTTATGGTCATTAAATTTGCAAAGCTTAAGGCAGTATTTAACATCTTTGTCAAATAAGGCAGATCATTACACTCTAGCCTTCTAGGGTTAATCATTTTAGTTCATTTTGGGAATTTTTTTTCCCATAGTTACGAAATGGCCCTCCCTAACTTTTACCACTGGTGACTACTTAAATATACTGTTACAGTGTGATTTTATTAAGCATATTTTAATGTAATTCACCTGTCAAAACAATAGAAGGTTTACAGAGTTCTTAGATTAGTCTGAACTACTAAACTTCTAAGAGGGAAATGGAATTCATAATACCACCTCTTATTTATTATGAGCAATATTTTAATACAAAAATTTTATATATAAAAATACTATTTTAGGTAACTTTTCATTCTCTTTATAAATATGTATTTGAATGGCTCTGTATATTATATTTACACTTTCATGTGTGAGTATGTTACCCATATTTCAGATCGTTGCATTTTATTCTCTTAATATACTGTTTTTACAACTGTTATCTTGTTTTCCAAAGATAAATGTATTTTGGCATAGAAATCTATCTAGTTGAATTGTTCTGGCTTCTGATAACTCTTATGAAAGAGGAATTAATAACTTTTTAAAGCAGGTATGCAGGGAAATAAAAGATACTATTTTTTTCTAACAAAAGCAGTTATGAATTAGTTCAGGAAGAAGTGCTGATCTAGTGTTTGTATGTCAGCTTGTCTTCAGAGAAGTAAAAGCCTATCTACATCATTATTGCTTTCATTCTAATGACTTTGATGTGTTAGGATTTGGACAGAGTTTAAGTCAAGCCTCACTTCCAAGTCAAATGTAGTATCTGTCTTCAAATTGAATGTGCCATGAAATTGTTGTCCTATCTTTGAAAAAAATTAAAATCATTTTGTGTGCCAGTTTGGATAAAGGTTCAAGAATCCTTCAGCTGTCCAAATTCTGTTATCAGCATCACTGAAAGTATTGCCCAAAGAAAGCATTGTGAGGTATTTTTCTAAACTTCAGAATCTAAAGGAAAAGAGAAGACTGTTTGACACAGAAAAATAAAACTCTTAATTCAAAAAAATAAGCTCATTTTTAGAAGGATATTCTTATTTGTTGTCTATCATGTTTCCAAAGAGTTCTGAACTAATAGTTTGTCTCAAACAGCTAGATGATTTTTCAAATAACGTATTATAGTAAAAGCTATAACCAGTGCAAAATTAAAATGGGCTCTGAATTCTATTTTCAACTGGTGCTTAGAATATATTTACGACGTAAGATCCTTTGCTTGAAAGAATCCACAGAAAAGCCCATTAACTTGGCAGCTTCGTGCGTAAAGATGCGAATGACTTTTGCCTTGAATTTGGCAGCCTGCCCTAGCTTGGGTCTGATTTTAGTCTTTAACACAAACAGTATTTGACTAAGCAAAGAAACACCTCAGTCTAGTAGAAAACAACTTTTTACGATGCTAAAATGTGTTAAATTTACCTGAGGATATTAATTGGTATCTCACTGATTTTGTTTTGTCTTGTTTTGTTTTGTTTCTGAAATATGACATAACTGCTTTTTGGAGGGAGCTTTTGAAAGATACTTTCAGTTTCTCTCAGTTCTTTGAGTCCTGCAAAATGAATTTAAAATCCAGGGAGTGAGGCTGCATTGCCTTAGTTTTAATAAGCTTTAAATTGAGTGTGTGCAATATCAAAATTCTATCAGTTTATAAATTGAATAAAGACATTCCTGGTGATCCCAGTAAGTATCTCAGTGCTTTGTTGTTGTGGTCCTATTTTCAAATTTGAGTTTACTCTTTTTTGGCACAATTCATTAAGAATGTTACCAGCCAGTGTGCTTGCACACATCTGTGCTTCTAGTGAGATCACTTAGGGACAGGCGTTAAAAGTTTGGTATGTGTTGCATTTGATGTAAGTAGCAGCTTGTTTCCAGAATATGAGCCATATGGTGCAGTCCCAGATACAACACTGTTACCCAAAGAAAGTGTTTGCTTATTTCCTAGAGAGTTTCTGGCAAATATGTAGTTTTACTAGTGAGTTTGGCACAATTAGATGGGATCGTACGTGTACCAAGGTCTTAACTGGGGACTCTGATTTACTCCATTTAGATATTTCTATTTAAGCTCTTCAAAGGAAAGGTGCTCTTAAAAAATATCTGCGGTGCTGGTACTCACACTAGTACTTAATTTGGATGGATATTCTAGTAAGAAAAATTTCGTCAAAAGTATTTTGCACAGCCAAATATTTGGTAAACATATTTTATATTCCTATGTTAGTCTTCTTGAATATGCAATTATTGCATATGCTAAAATAAGGATAATGGGATAAAGCTGAGTTCTATCTACCATGAGAGAATATGAAATACCACGAATGCTGGTTACCATATTTGGCTATTTTTCTGCATAATTGTTAGTACTTTTGAGGAAGTTTAGAAGAAAAATCTCAAATATACCTTCAGTTTCAAAAATGACAAGAAAGACTGCCAGTCAGCCATTACCAACAATTTCAGAGCTTAATTAAGGGGAGTGAAATGATTAATATTTTTTCTCTTTCGATTTTACAACTAGACAAGTTGTATTAAGTTTAAAAAGTCAGTTTGAAGTTGAAAGCGATTTTGACCACACAAAATTGTTCTCCTTGAAGATTTAAAATCCTTTCAATCTTTTAATTAAGCTAAAACTCTTATTTACTTTGTGATTATCATCCTTTGATCCTAGCATTTAGTGTCCAAAGTAGTCTTTTTTTTTAAAGCCATGCACGTAAGACACCAATACTAGGTGATGCACACAGGCAGCAGAACTGTGTTGTGTTTCACTGTGTAGTTTGTTAACATACAGTGTTGGAGCGAGATAATGTTATTAATGTTTTTCAAATTATATGTTCATTTTACCACAAAGTGCCCATTTTTATATATATTTGAGGATTATTTTTTAAATAAGGTCATGTTGGGAAGTGATTTCAGAAATAGAGTCAAAATATATTCTATTTTGTTGTTGGCATCTTGACAAGCATCTTGAGATTTCTCGGGTTTTTTAGTTTACTGTATTCTTTACCACTGAAAGTGGTTTAAAGTGCATTCTTTTTGTTTATATATTTTTTAGTGTTTACACTGTTTGAGGCTTGCTAGCTTTGGGTGTCTTTTTTTTTTTAATATTTTGGGATCAATGTTTACCAGTTTTGGTTTTATTTTGTCTTGTTTTAGACGAAATCTGCTTGTGTTACTAATGTAAAATGGAATGCAAAATGTATATGCTCAAAACTTCAGTAGGAACTTTTAAAGAATAAATTATTTGTGTAGCTTAGTAGGAGGTTCAGGTTATTGACCATAAAATTAGGTTACATGACATGAAAACTTTCAAATGGTACAGTGTAAAGTTCTTTTAGTGTTATTTTTATGCTAAGGTCAGATATTTGAGTATTTTTAAGTACTTAATAAAAAGTTTAGTACTCCACAGTATTTTTAAAAAATATCTTCTGTTCAGATGTGACTGTAAAGCAAAGATAATTGAATTCACTCCAATGTTTAATTGCATTTTTAACTTTAGGTTGGTGGAAATAATTATTTGAGGAAATTGGTGGTAGTGGGGTGGGAGAGAGTTTATTTACCAGAATAATAAGGTAATTGGGCTCTGGCCCAAGCAAAGGTGTCTTGGAAGAGGGCTGTAATGTTGTTCTTGGAATTTCCATTCACTTCATTCTTTCATAATTGCCCCTGTTATAATGTAGTCTGACCTATTATGCAGCTCCATCTCCTTGCTATGAACCATATCATAGCAAGTCTCTAGCATTAAGATTTCTTTAGCCACTAGTTTGTAACATACACTTTCCCTGTTCTTTTTAAGAATCCAGATTACTAAGTGCATTTTAGTGATATTGAATTAGCCCACAGTTTTAACCCTACGAAAGTAAAGCAGATTAAAAAATCATGATGAGTATTGCCTTCCACCTTCCCTTCAAAAGTGTTAATTGAACTTCCCTCAACTGCACAAAAAGTTAAGAGAATTTTAGTAAATGTGTTTCTTTCCTGAACCATGTGTAGAATGTTCGTTTCCATTCTGCTACTTCAAAAGAGGCAGTTTAGAAAGTGTTCAGTAGTGACTTCTGTTAAATGCCATTCCTACTTTTATGATTTGTGTGTGTGTGTTTGTGTTAACATTGCTTTAAATCTGACTAGAAATCCATACAAAATTGTGCTGAGACATTTGGGAAAAGAAAATGAAGCTGCAGTGATAAAAACCAAGTTGGTTTCAAAACAGTTTATTTAGAAATTACTTGGCTGTTATACTTTCCTTTTAAAACTGCAATAATTTATATATTTGTATTGCTCTGCTTTGGGACTGTAACTACATATGCTTGTCTACTATTTTTAATTTTACAACAATAAAATAAATATTTTATTATCTGTTAGCTTCAGTGGATAATTTCAAGTATACGTATTTTTTTTAATGATTGACCTAAAGACAAAGTTTTGTTTTTCAGGCTTATGGATCCTACTTAAAATTGTTATCTAACAGTTTCTGATCTTAATTTTTTGTGAGAATCTCTCTTTAATACTTAATATTTCCTCTGCCCCAAGAATTCAGAAGCAGGAAATAAGATTCCTGTCTTTCTAGACACAGTCTATGCTACTTTTTAAATTGGAGTATACGTTACATACAATAAGTACACAGGTTTTAAGTGTGTTTGAGTTTTAACAGATGTATGCAACTGTGTAACCATCACCCCTCTGGGCCCCTTTGGAATCTCTTCAGTCCCCATTTCCCATCCACTGTTCTCATCCCTGTCACCGTAATTTGCACTTACCTGCCTCACAACCTTACATAAATGTTATCATTCAGGATGTGCTCGTTTGCCTCTGGCTTTTTTTCACTCATCTAGCAGCTTTGAGATTCATCTATATTAGCGCAAGGATCAGTAGTTCATTTTCTCTTTTTTAGCTGACTAGTCTTCTGTTGTATGTATTATAATTTGTTTGTCCATTCACCAGTTGATGGACATTTGAGTCGTTTCTAGTTTAGGACCATATAAATAAAGCTGTTACAAGTATTTTTAAATTGGCTTTTAAAGTGATAGTAAAAATAGAAATTAAAGTATTCAAATTACCTGTGGTTAGCTTTATGAATCTGAATATTATATTACAATTTTTCCCACAAATAATTGTTAAAGTAATTTATATACTTTGTAGTAATAAATAACTTAGAACTAAGAAACAAAGACAGTTGTACAAGAGATCAGAGGCAGATTACAAAATAAGGGATGTTTGAGAATTGAAACATTTAATGGGTTGCTAAAAGAATATTAATCGTCCTTAAGGTCTCTTCAAAGTTTAACAGTCCAACCACTCTTTTTCCAGAAGAGGCAGCAAAGATAGAGAGTCTGGTTTGGAGAAAGTACTGGAAAGAGCACCGGACCATAGTTGAAGTTGTTCTCCTGTGTAGCTTTAACTACCTTGTGATGTAAGGGAAATTCATCCCTTAAACTTTTCTAAGCCTGAATTCGCTACGCTAAAGCAAACATGTAAGCCTACTGCAGCTCCATCGCCTTTGTTCTTTGTCCTCATTTTTAAACGTCATTATAGGACCTGGAACTCTGTGCGGGTGTCTGAGACTGGCAAGTAGGTGTGAGTATGCTGGGTAGAAAGAAGGGAGAGCTGCAGGCAGAATGACGCCTTCTAAATCATTTATATAATTGGGATTCTCAATTACTGTTAAAAGTTTTCAAAAGGTTTCATCTTTGGAATCTCATTTAGATGTCTTAGATCCCTTCTATCTTAAATTCCACATGACTTGCAAGTTCACATCAGTGGATTTTTCTTTTTTTCTTTTTTTTGGCCAGAGGGTGGGGATGCTCTGCATCTGAATCCCATTCCAGTGTTCAACTGGCACAGACCACTTTTACCTGTAGAAACAAAAGCTTAACCTGACCTCCCTTGCATCTGGGATACTCCGCCCTAATTGGTAAAGCAAAGAAACTGGATAAAGGAGGATCCATGTTGAGAGCAGCAGCGTCTTAACTACCAACAGGGGAAACAAACGTCTGGTACCCACATCTAGTGGGGGCAACGGGTAAGCTCCTGGCATCTGGTGTTGAGTAGCCATTGCTCTGTGTGACTTTGGTCATGAATCTGGCAGCTGATTAATCACCTTTGTTGCTGCCCGGTTTCCAAGCTTCCTGGGTGATCTCTGCCCATTGAATAAACTCCTTTTCAGCCTAAATCAACCAGTTACCTTCTTAGGCTCTCAACTGAGAATTCTACTACACCTCACTTCATCCACTGGCTCCATGTCCAATGCTCTCCCACTCTGAGATCTTACAAAACTGGTTTCTGAAGTGAGCTGCTGAGAGCCACCACATACCTAAACTATTCCTCAGGACATGGTCTGCCTGTTGGGTCAGCTGAAACTGATGGGAAGATTCTGAAGAGAAATTAAAACTTTTGGTAACATAGATGTCAGTTTTCTTGTTTAAAGCATTCACTGTTCACAGGTGGGGTGACTTTGGAGAACTTCTTACTATCCTCCTCTAATTATTGAAAGTGCTCACAGTTTGTGTCTACCAGCATCTTGGAGGAAATAATGATGACCATAACTTTAGCTTTGGGCTTGGCCTGTGTTCTCCCTGGTAGTACTAAATGACCCCAGCCCAGCAGGCATTTGTTGAATGAACAAGTGCATGGACTTCAGAGGGAGCACAAGGATTGCGTGTCCTCTAAATCAGTAGCGACCTACCCACCCCTAAAAAATGCCCAAGGCCCTCATCCACTGACTGAATAGTATGCATTGTCTCCATGTACCCCACTGTCCACAACACCTCCATGACTATTTCAGGCATTTGATGACTAGCACTTGTTCTGCTTCTCCTCGAAACCAGTGGTGCCCTAACTTTGAGTTTCATGAAGCACACGTCACATGGCTGCCCCTCCAGAGTTTCTGAATCAGGTCAAGGGTGGGACCCAAGAATTTCATCTGACAAATTCCCAGGTGATGCTGATCCTGCTGGTCTACACAGCACTTTGCAACCCACGGCTCCAAACCATCCACTGTCCCAGAGTTTACTTCCCAAAAGATGTGATAACACTTCTTCCCTGCTCAGACTTCTCTAGATTGCTACTGCCTAGAGAATAAAAATCAACCCTCACAGCTCAGCATTAAAAGCCCTTACCATTTGGCTCCCACCTATTTTCCATTTTAATTATTTCATCAAATTGAGATTTTGTTGTGTTCCAGGAACTCTTAATAAGCCCTGTAGGCTTTGAGTCTAAGGGATTATAAAAGCCAACAAGTCTTTATTGGCCAACTGAAAAGGGTTATGCCCAGAGATAAATATATGAGGATCGAAAAAGGTCCACTGGATTTAGCAACAAGGGATTCAATGAGAACAGTTTTAATTGGACCTAGGGGTGCAGAAGTAGATCACAATGAGTGGAAGTGTGGGTGGGGAAGTAGGGTGGTAGATTTGAAGTAACCTCTAAAAAGTTTAACCAGGAAAGTGAGGAAGTCAGGATTGTGGGCCCAAGGTTTTGTTTTGTTTCAACCTGGGAAGCACTTCAACATGAATAAATACTGAGAAGACAGATGTAGTGGAAAGGCTAAAGATGGAAAGGTAGCAATAATCAAAGGACCAGAATCCTGAAGAGGCAGAACAGTATCACACACCTAGAATGGACCATCTTTGAAGAGGTTTAGGGTCGTCTCAGGCTTTGAGTTGGAGAAGATAAAACTGCAGATGAAAGTCTTCAAGTGAGAGTCACTGGAGAGTAAGGTGAGAAAGTCCCTACCTGGCTATTTCTATTTTCTATGAGAGAAAAGGAAAAGATGGGGTCAGAAGCTCAAGAGAGAAGTGTTGGGCTCAGCAGCTGCCATGTAAGGATGGGAAAGGTCCTGACTACAACAGGGAGGGCTGCCAGACTGATTACGTGACGTGGGGATTGGCACCCATGGCTTGCCATGGATTGAATTTCTCTGAATTTGCATTCAGATTTTGTTGCTGTAAATACAGAGGAATATTTTTGCAATTGGAGTAAACTAAACTGAGAGCACTACTGAAAACAGATTAGAATCTGAAACTCAGATAAATTTGTGGCTCAAAAATTCACAAAACCATACCCAACAGAAAATTTCAAGTTGGTCCTACAGGCAAGAGTGGATGGACTAAGGACTGTTTTGAAGCCCAAGCCCTTACAGGTCAGTTGATATCAAGCTTCAGCAGAAGAAAGTGTGGAAATGTGTAGTCCAGATAAAGAGGGGTTTATTAGAGGCCACTGGTATACAGAACACGGAAGAAGCCAAGGCACAGCTAAACACAGAGTTTCAGATCTGTAACTTCAAAGCAAAGAAAAAGAGATATAAAAAGAGAAGGGCTCTTCTAGGGGGAAGTCAACTGAAATGAAAGTGGCGAAGACAAGAAGAGGAAGTTATGATGAGCAGGGCCATTGCTAAACTGAAATTCAGGAACTTGAGTTCTAACCTTCCTCTGCCACTCTGGGCTCCACTCCACCTCTCTTAGCCAACGATTTCTCGCCTGTCGAAAGTGAAACTGAACTTGGTGATTTTTAGGGAAACTTCCAGCTCTTACACTCTATAAGGATAATAAATTTTAAGAAACCCGTGATAGAAAATTTCCTCAGCCTCTGCATAAACACAGAACTGAACTGAAAGGACACAAAGGAAGTGTGGTTTTATTAAGAAGAAACAATGAGGTGCTTTTACAGCAAGATACTTCTATCATCATCTGTAACAAAAGAGCAAAGATGGTGGAAGGAGCCTGGCTCATAAGCAGCTCATATCAGGGGAAAATATTTGGGGAGACTGTTCTCTTAGGAGTAACAGTGGGGGGTGCTTCTACCACACAGTGAGAAGCTGGGTCACCTACAGCACAAAAGACTGGCCCAGACATTTCCACCTGTGCATGGAAAATGAAAAATGTAAAGGCAGTGTAGTAAGCTGTTTGATAGGACATAATTTATTCAGTCAATCGGACTGTCCTTTATTCTGAGATTACATCTTTCCTATGATGGGAGTAGAAAATTATCCTTTCCGCTCAAGCAATAACAACAGTAGATGGTAAGTTACCATTTTTATTTATTTGTTTGGTTTTGAGTCCTTGGTTAAATTTTAAACCACAATCTTACATGGGTGCATCACTCAGGGTTCTCCAGAAAAACAAAACCAATAGGGATAGGCAGGTAGGTAGGTAGGGTAGGTAGACAGACAATAGATAGACAGGCAGACTTGGGGGTAAGGGTTGATGGATTTTAGGAAATTGTCTCACACAATTGTGGGGGCTGGAAAGTCCAAAATTTGTAGGGCAGGCTGGAAATTCTGGCAAGAGTTAATGTTGCAGTCTTAAACCTGTAAGTAGCCTGGAGGCAGAATCCCTTCTCCTTCAGGGAAACTTAGCCTTTTCTCTAAAGGCCTTCAACTGATGGGATGAGGCCCACCACAATATGGAGATCATGGAGTAAAATCTGCTTTATACAATGTCTACTGATTTCAATATTAATCACATCTAAAACATATTTTCACAGCAACATCTATACTGGTGTTGACCAAACAACTGGGCACCAAAGCCTAGTCCAGTTGACACATAAAATTAACCATCATAGTTGGTTACTATTTTTCATTTTATTTTAATGTTCCCTGAATTGAAAAAGTCTGGAAACCATGGATCTGGCATTACCTCATCCAGGCACTGCCCCCAAGCAGCAGCACTGGAAACCCCTCAGCTCAGGTGTCCAGGATTTCCAGAGGAGGGAACGTACTCAGGAGACTCTTACACTATTCTGAATTTTCTATGCATTCTAAGAGGGCTGAGAGGGACTTTTCATTATTTTGTAAGTAATCCTTTGTGTAACAAAGACAGTTATCTAATTCTCTTTTTCTCTCTTAATCTGGTGTTAGGTCTTAAATTATTTGAAGACTGAATTTTATACAAAAAGTAAAAGATGTATACAGCCCCTAGTAGATTCAACACCCAATAATTCTAGATAAATCACTGAAGGTTTTAGAATATTGAATTTTGGTTTGTACCTGTCTTATTTTCCTTGCTCTCTCTTACTTCCCCCCACTCCCTGCCACAAGTAATTCTCCAGTTATTTTGCATCAGAGGAAGATGTCACTCAGTCTGAAACACTGCCAGCCAGCGGCACACATTCTTGAAAGAAATGTACCTAGTCCTGGGTGGGAGGAGAGCTGGAGAGTGTCCCGTGACCAACCACTGCTTCTCACAAGACACCAGAAAAAGGTGGGTTCTGGTGCAGTGCTGGCCCAGAGGTTGGGGGAGTTTCCCACACTCAACAGAAAAGATAAGGCAGGGAGAGTTGAGCCAGCAACATGCAAAACCACATTTCCTTTGCTTCTTCCACCTCTTCTCAGCTTCACACCTATACAGACAACACACGAGCTAGCAGACTGCACAGCCTGCAGGGTCGCCCCTGCTTTTCCTCAGAATATGGATGCAATTTCTGTCCCAGAATGACACGGATGGGGCTCATCTCAGAGCACAAAGTGAATCAGCAAGTGAGATACAGAAATACCACAGGAGACCACTAATATGTGGTGCTAAAGGGGCCTTTCAGAGCCTCATAGCTTTGATTTGATTTGCTCTTATTTTAGGAGAGCACTTTCTTAAAAAAAATCCTTCAAGAACAACTGAGGTGTAACATATATGAAAGCTGAGTGGCTGCCACCCTCAACGTGAAAGACGGTGGAGATTATCACAGCACAGCTGCTCCACATCCTTCTCAGAGACGACCCCTGCCCCCAGGTCCCCAGAACCACCACCAAGAGCCTGGCAGCAGCTCTGAGTGACTGGCAGACCCTGGGTATCTACAAAGTGCCGACTGGACACTGCTGATCTCATCTCTCCCCCTTAGATGGCCTGAACTGCTTATGAAACTTCCAAACTCTCTATAGACCTTATTAGCCTCAGAGGCAAGGACTGAACCCCAAATCTCCTGAGCTCCCATGAGATGACACCACCTTCACCTGGGATCCTAGCTTTTACTTCTGTCACACAGATGTTCTGTCTGAAGGAATTGTAGGATTACTTCTCCACACTCTGCACTCTGAGTGACCACAGGAACAGCCAGGAGAGGAAAACGGTGGGAAAAGAAAAAGCAGAACAAGTCTTTCCTGCAAAGAAGAGCAAAGCGTAGTCTGAACCAAGGCAACTGCTGCCGAGTCCAGAGGGTGCCTTAGATGTCCTCATTCTGGACGGCAACCAGGATAAGCCACAAGGACAGCTCCCATCAGAACCTGAAGACAGCAAGTGCCTTTCTCACATCAGAAAGCCAGTTTTGGCAATTCAAAAAATTAGTGAATACAATTATTAGTTACCGTTGGTAATAAAATACTATCCAGCTAACATTTGTAGAGTCTTATTGAAGAGCAAAGACTGTTCTTAGTGCTTTAAACCCATTATCATATTTAACTTTCACAATTTCTCTGTGAGGTAAGTATGATTATTAGCCCCATTCTACAGATGAGGAAGCTGAGGTACGGAGAATTTAAGAACCTAGTTCCACATCACACAGTTACCGGGAGTGAACTCGGGGAGTTTAACACTTGTGCTTATGTATTTAATCATTATACTGACAGTTTTAATCCTTAACTCTAACCCTTCGTTCTATTCGGTCTCACATTTAACCAATCATCTAAGATCTATTAATGTTGCCCCTCAAAACATGTCTAGGAGCATCTCTGCCACCATGACTAAACTATCTCAGCGTCAATTCTAACCCTGCTATGTAACACCTTGGTTATTAAGAAGCCTTCTCATTCCCCTCTGTTTTGCACTGAATGTTTGTGTCCCACCCCCAAAATTTCATATATTGAAGCCCTAACCCTTAATGTGATGGTGTTAGGAGGTGGGGTCTTTGAGAGGTATTTAGGTTTAGCTGAGGTCAAGAGGGTGGGGCCCATGATGGGATTAGTGCCTCTAGAGGAAGAAGAAGAGAAACGAGATTTTGCACTTTCCCTCTTTCCTTTCTCTGTCTCTCCCTTTTTCGCTCTTCTACTTTGTGAGGACACAGTGAGAAGGCAGTCATCCGTAAGCCAGGAAGAGAGCCCTCACCAGGAACCGAATGGCCAGCATCCGACCTTGGTCTTGCCAGCCGCCGAAACTATGAGAAGTAAATATCTGTTGTTTAATCCACCCAGCCTATGGAATTTGTTACAGCAGCCTGAGCTGACTAACACACTCTCCCTATATATATTGATATACCAATCCTCCCCATTACTGATCCATACACCAGGCTGTCTCCCAAGCAAGCTTTCAAAGACAGATTTATCCATGTCACACTCCTACTTAAAAAATATACGATGGTATGATGCCTGAGGGCGGGGTTCAAACCCATCAGGAGGGTATTCGAAGTTCTGTACCATTGGACTCAGTTACTTCACTAATTTATTGCTCAGTACACTTGTCTATGAAATGTTCCCTCCAGGCAATTCCCCAAACACATCTAAACAAACATTCGGATATACATCCTTTATCTCTCTGCCTCTATAGATGCTCTCTGGCTCTTTCTGGATTGCCCTGCCCCCACACTCTCTCCAGAATATTCTTTTTACTTTTTAAGACCCACTCTAAGTATCCAATCTTCTGAAATGATTTCTCCAAATTTCTGTGCTCTCATAATACTTTGCTTATAGCTCTATTTTGGCAAGCATTCATTTAGGGTCAGTCTCCAGCAAAGACTGAAAATGCCCTAAGGGCAAGGACAGTATCTCCTTGTGTCGTTTGCTCATCCCTTGCACAGGGACTGTTAGTTAGCAGACGCTCATTAAACTAATGCTGAGGAAATGAATTGAATCTATGAATACGTGCTTTCCAAATTCTGATGACCATTAACTTTAGCTGGGCTAGTAGATTATTTTAACAAGTAGAGGCTTATTTTAGACATACTCTTGCTTATCTAATTTCCTAACACTGCACATTTCCTGCAGCTCCACATCCAGTTCACTGATCAACTCTCAAACTGAAGGATAGCTTGTCATTACATCTGCAGTGAGTCACTTGCCTGGGGAAAAGAACATGCCACACATTTACATTTTGGCCTAAGGTAAAAGTGCTTTTCTCGTTTTCGGGAACAGAGCAAGACTCTTAAAGATTAAAACAGTAAATCCAATGCTGATTGTGGTCAGTGATAAAAACCTAGTATCACTTATAAAAATGTACACTTTTCGGAGGCATGTTCCTGGTCTTGGACTGGTATTTGTGACCTTTACCAGTACTGATGAGTCACCAAACTCCAAAGCCTCACACAGATGACTTGCGCAAACAGAGCCTGCAACAAGCTGTTTGACCAAAATGTTTCTTCGAGAAGGTTTTTAACTGCCAATTATATCACTGGCGACCTTACAACTTCCACTAGGAGAAAAGGTCAAACATTTCTCTGAAAGGTCATTCTGGGGCAGGGTGCCTGAATGTGATGGCCAGGGAGAGACCACTGAGGAGGCACCTAGAATAGACTAGATGGAAGGAGACAAAGACGTGGCTTTGAAGGACCCTTCTGTACTATTTGAGGTACAGACTGCCATATTTAGAGACACACGCGCGCGCGCACACACACACACACACACACTTTCAGTGTCTGTGTTTACCAGCATAATGTGGCACACTTGAACATACAGACTGCTCTTTTCTGGGTAGCAGCAGTATAAAAGAAAGAAAATTAGACTGGAAGACAGGATATCTGACCAGAGGAACTTTGACTAAATGATAATAACAAATAATAATCACAAAAGGTGGTCTAACAACCACTAATTATTTATATATGTTAAATGAGTTAGTCCTCTTAATAAATCCAAGAGGTGGGTACCATTACTTTGCAGATGGGAAACTGAGGCACAACAAGACCAAGCTGACAACATCATACAGTTGTACGTGGCAAAGCTGGGATTTGAGACCAGGCATTTTGGCTAACAGGGTCTAGGCCTAGCCACTAGCTCCAGCATTTAGTAAGTCTAGCATCTGTTTACAAAATGTATGATCTTATCACTTATGATTTTTCCCATTTGTTTGGGTTTCTAAGTATCAGATTTGCCTCCAAACAGCCTCCATTCTAAAGAGTATCTGCATGAAAGGAGAAATTATATATTCAAATAGTCGTGTCATATTAATTAAATGGACTGTATCACAGATGATCTTTTAGTTTAAAAAGCAGGAGACAACTAATAAAAAATGCTGTTTCTTCAACCATCATACAAATGCCTATTCATAAACTTATCCTTAGGTCATAAAAACCCTGCTTCTGTAACAGGCACAGAAACAGACACCTCCTGTCATTCAGTGATTCTACACCCCATCTCCCCCTGTATTTGCTGCAGTCCCACAAAGTGAAAAATGCTTCTTTTAAAAAACAGAAAGTAAAAAACCACATCACTGTAGGTTTAACCCTTCTGGTACCCAAGAGTGTCTTCTCTGGAAGACCTCTAGAAGTACTATTCAGCTCAATCATAACTAGGGCAACATTGCATCTCTTGAGACTAACAACACAAATACGTGCTCAGAAATTACAGCAAGTGAGAGCCGTGAGTGTGCTGGAGGGGACGGGCCCCTAGGAGGCGTGCAGTGCCTGAGTGTCTAGCAACCTGATCTCAGCAAAAATGTCTGGTAAACCAGATTTGCCGTATAATGCCCCATCTCCACTTCCAGCAAGACTGAACCTCAGGATTTCATCTCTTTACCCAGAGCGGGAACATGTCCAATTGTAGCTGTTTCTCAGCCTGCCAGTTTTATGAGGGCAGTGAACTAGAGAATATTGTGTTATTAAACCATAACCAAGCAGTAAATGACAGGGAGGAAAACAAAAGCAAATTCTGCTGAGCAGGGTGGAATTTTTTTTTTTTAAGTGAACGACTCTACCTTAGTCTGAATGAGCAAACAGTCCAGCGTTTCTTAGGAATTTGTCATCATACTTCATCTTTATTGTGTCTTCAGTTTAGCAACAGAAGCAATATTTGAAAGAAGCAGATTCCACGTGGGTGAAGGAAACCTGAGAGGACACTGGTGCCCTAACAGTTGTGACAATTACCAAATGACTCCGTTTCAGTAACTCTTAGGGTTTTGCTTTCGAATTTGTGAACAAACACACAGGGGAGAGGGTCAAACTCAAAATTTCAATCTTCTCCGCTTTCCTGAAACTACTGAGTGTTGGCAGCAGTATGTTTTGCTTATGAAGTTCAGATTTGTTCAGGGAGTCAGTGGGGAAAGAAGGATTCAGAGCAATGCCATAAAACAGACAAAAACCAGTCTTTGGACTATGGGGGCCTGAGCAGGGGTGTGATGAATGGTAGTCCTCTGGGAGGCTGAGAGTGTTGACATCCCATCAAACCTATTTCTACCTAACTTTTCAAACTACTCCCACCCCCAGAGCTGGAGCAGAATTTGGGAGACGAAGGCCACAGCACCTTTGTACCACATAACAAAGCATGAAACTCAGTAGCTTCTCTGCTTGCTTCAATAATCTCTGCTTCCTTCAATAATAACATGGACAATCACCAAAAGATCCTTATTAAGTCTATGTGTGTTATACTATAAAAGCCAAAAAAAGGGAAAGAAAAAAAAAAACCTATACAAGGGATGTTCTCCACCTACCCACACCAACCCCCCATTATTTGAAACAATGTTGAGGGAATTCAATTGAAGCAAAATCATCGTGATGCGTCATGGGATGGAAATTAACGTTCGAATTTGGTAGACAGAGAACCTGAAGTTCTAAGACTTTGCTGTCTTCCTCAAGCCCACAAAGCTTCAAAGGTTGTTGTAGCAATTCGGAGAACAGAGAGTTGTTCAAGGTCAAAGCTGCCCATAGCAGAAGCTTTGGAACTTTGGGAGCCTCCTTTTTTAGCAAAGTCTCAGACTCTAAAGAATTGGGAGGATTAAACTTTATACCTTATCTAAAAAAAAAAAAAAAGTCAAGTTAAAATGCTTCCTAAAATTAATATAGTCATAAAGGTCTTAAATCTTACATAGTTTCTTTGGAAGCAGACTCCCTTTCATGTCTGGAGTGAGAGTTAGGGACGTTGTTTGCATTACAAATGACCATCAGCAAAAATTTTCATTAGAAGACAAGGGACTCTTACTAGAAGATGATTCACCTTTAATTTTGCTGAGAAAACTAATTAGCTCTTGCTAAGGCTTTTTCAAGGATCTTTTGAAAAAAACTAAAAGGAAGTGGAGAAAAAAGAAGAAACCAGTATACAGGGGTGGTGAGGACAAAAATTATGCTCCTTAATGAAAATATTAAAGAACAATCTGCTCACCAGACCAAATAGAACCAGGCAGTCAAAACAGTTACGTCTTGGAATGAAAGATAGTTGAGTGAAAGAAAAAACAGCATATAGGAACAAGTCCTGCTCGCAAACATTTTTTAGGCCACCTCTTAAATCCTAGCACAGTAGTCCCCTCTAGTACATGGTTTCACTTTCTGTGGCTTCAGTTAACCCTTGATCAACTGTGATCCAAAAATATTAAATGGAAAATTCTAGAAATAAATAACATGTCAGCTTTAAATAGTGGGCCCCTTCTGAGAAGCACGATAAACTCTCGCATGGTCCTGCTCCCTCCCAAGCAGGAAAAGTCATCTCTAACACCAGCCTCCTGCCCCACCATCTACACCTGCATCATACAACTTCTCCCATCTCACCCAGTTTCTTTCCCTGACATTTGCTTTCTCTGCCAGAAATGGAAGCCCTTGTGTGGCCAAGGTCAGGACCAACGTCATGGACATGCAACCTGGATACTCAGAAGGGCCTCACATGTGCTTTCTGCTCTGTAGTTGCCTTCTTGAAATTCTACATACATATATATATATATTTTTTTTTTAATCAAAGGATCCTTCATTTTTATTTTGCACTGGGTCCCTCAAATTATGTTCTTGTGACTCTAGTCTATTCTTTTGAAATCTAGACATTAGGACTGTAACAGAAAAACAAACATGACTCCCTATAGCCTAAAATATACAGGATAACCCATTCTCAAGGCCTGCCTCCCAGACTTGACCTTTAAAGCTTTAATTAAAAGCTGCAGAACAGAAAATAACAATTGTCTTATTGCAGTTTTATAGGAGCATTGTGACCAGACCTATGAGCACACCTGCAAGAACAAAGGGTTTTGGCACCAAGAAGTTTGCAACAACCAGCCATACCCCTCCCCTTTTAAAAGAAGCCTGAGTTCTAACTTGGGTAACATGGTTCTTTGGGACACTAGTCCACCGTCTTCTCAGTCTGCTGGCTTTCTGAATAAAGTCGCTGTTCCTTGCTCCAACACCTCATCTCTCAGTGTATTGGCCTCTCATGTGGCAAGCAGTACATGCCTGGGCTCGGCGATACGACCAGAAAGGTTTCCCGTCAGCATGGTGCCTGGCCTCTATATGGTGCCTGGCATCCCCGACCTCATCACAACAGACTACTGAAGTCTAAGTAGTGATTAACCTTCAAGAGCTACTGTCCTTTCTCTGGGAGTTAAGGACTACAGTAAAAGTGGTTGTTTGGATTCCTCCCCAGACTCAAGGGAGCAGCAACTTCTGAACAATGCCATTCAGGAAGACTGGTCTTCTCATCAGTCACAGCCCACTGACCCACTGGCACAGTCCAGACTGTTTCTGGGTCTCTCCAACAACCTCCTGGGTAAACACCTCAGGGCTAACTGAACAAAAGTAACAGAGGTACGATTGCATTACTACACTGTTGCTTCACTCACACAATTACTATAGCTTATTACGATGGATCTGAACCTGCAGTGTCAGTATTACCTGGGAATTTGTCAGAAATATACACTCTCAGATCTACTGAATCAAATTCGGGAGAGGGGAGCAGCAACCTGAGTTTAAGAAATCTATCCAGGTGATCCTGAAAGCATTGAGAACGACTGGCTCACTAGAAATGGGGGAAACAGTATCTTCTGGTTGCAAATATACAGCATCAACTATGAAAAATATCCTCCACCATTCAGTTTATAGGAGAAAAGTTACACTTTTTCATTCATTCATCTACTTCAATCAGAATTGCTTTATGTTTATGCTAAATACATTTGTGTGTGTGTGTGTGTGTTTAAGCCCCTCAGATGAGTCAGGCACTAAAATAGATATAATGGATATAAGGATAATGGTTTGTGTCATAAAAGGGCTTATCATCCAACACAGGAAGACGAGAGGCAAATTCATAAACATGAGTAGCTCTGCTCAGAATGCTGGATGAGAAACTTGAGAAAGTGCAGCATGCATTTGGCCAAGGGAGAGATTATGCAGTTTGTTGGGGCAGGATTAGGGAACTGTTTAATGAACACATAATGCAGCTAGAATTTTGACCTGTAGTAAGTGGGGAAGAGAACCTTCCAGGCACACAAAGGGCATCAAGACATGAGGTGGAGAAGAATAGAGTGTGTTTCCAGATAAGCATCGAATTCACTCTGTTAGAGCAGAGATTCTATGAAAAAGATTAATCTGAGAATAAACCAGAATAATAGTGTGGGAACAACTTGTGGAGAGAGGGCCCTGAGAGCAAGGCAGAGCTCTGGCTTCTGATGAGAGCGAGAGCTGTGCCCTGAGGTCTGTTAACAGAGGTGGGTAGAACCACCTTCTCCATCTCAGCCCCATCTCCACTGTGCAATGCCAGGCAAAGCACTTAAGCTCTCTGAGACACTGTTTTGACAAAGAGAAGAATGTATTTGTCCTTCTACTTGACAGGTAAAATGAGGAGTCTAGAGCCATTTGGAGATAGAGCTACATGGCTGGGTCCACCCCTGCTGAGACTAGATGCTTCTCCGTGGCTCTTGCCAGCCAATGTAGAGGATGCTCTTTGTTTTGTTTTGATTCATTGTTTCTTTTTTTAATTGAAGTATAATAGATTTATAGTGTTGTGTTAACTTCTGGTATACAACACAGTGATTCATTTATACATACACATATATTCATTTTCATATTCTTTTTCATTATAGGCTATTACAAAGTATTGAATATAGTTCCCTGTGCTATAGAGGAGGACCTTGTTGTTTTATCTATTTTATATATAGTAGTTAGTATCTGCAAACCCCAGACTCCCAATTTATCCCTCCCCCCCCCCCCCTTTCACATCAGAATCCTTCAGGAAGCCTGGGGACTTTAATTTTTTTTTAAGTCAGGAATAATTTGTAGTTTGGAAGGTTCTTCTGGGCAAGGCTATGTTTAAGCTTCCACTTTTAGACACCAGGCTTCCAGCTCATTGTCCCCACTCCCATCTCCTGTGTGATCTACGGATGGACTAATCAGCAGTAGCTGTGGGCCTCTTTACGTCCGGGAGCAAGAGACATCTGTGACAACATGATGGGACCTGAGGCAAGGGAGGACTGTCATTTGTTAACTACCTTTCTAGCTGCTGCTGCCTGTTTCATTACACTCACTCTTCCAGACTTTTCTAAGTCTGGACAAAGAAATGTGGGCAAATAAATTTCAAAAAGCCAAATAGTCAATTACAAAATACGTACACCCTTGGGGAAAAAAAAATTATCTCTTGCGTGTGAGTTCTTGTGGGCAAAGACTATTTATGGTTAATTCTGAACAGCACTCAAATGAGATAAAGTAATTTGATGCTCTGAGGGCTCGTTTTAAGAAGCAATATTAAAATAGCTGGGGAATGTAAATTAGTACTACTTCTATGAACAGCACATTGGCAATGCCCATCAAAACTTAAATTACATGTAAAATGCAAGCCAGAAGTTATACTTCTAGGACTTTACGTTACAGATATCCTCAAATAGGCAAATTAGCTCTACACAAGGTCATCCAATAAAATATTGTTTGTATTAACATTTTTTAAAAGGATTAGAAATTAAAGTATAGCCATAGAATACTTACCAACCAGAGCAAAGAATGGGGAAACGCTTTATGTACTGATATGGAGAAAGCTCTAATACATACTGGTTTTGACAAATGGGAAAGGTTACACAGTGTGATCAGCATATTACCATAGTTTTTTCTTAATTTACGTATTTTATTTATACAAAAAATATGGGTACAAAAGAAACAACACTGGCAACTTACAAGGAAAGAAACTCGAGCACATGGGATGAAAGAGACTTTTCATTGCATATCCTTTTGTTTCTTTTGATTTTAGAGCTGTGTTGACGCATTATCAATTTAAAAAAAAAATAAGTGAAGTAAAGTAAGAATTCTAAACAGCTTTAAAAATACATAAATTATTAGCCTGAAAAAAATAATTCAAATTTCTCTTAATCATTTTAAAAGACATTTAAAGAGTCAGTTTTGACGCTCTTTTTCCAGAGGCTCAATGAAACTTCACTCTAAAAAATAAATTAAATATATTTGTCCTGCTAAGAAAAACAGGATGGACCAAGTTTCCTTCTTTGCCTTTATCCCAAAGAGACAAGGCCAAAAGGTAACTCAGGGAGGAAAAAGGCACTGGAATAGCAATCAGGAGGACAATATGTGAAGTATAGAAGGGGAAGCTACATTAAGCCAAGTATCTATTTCAATGTCCCTTGTTTCAGAAAAAGATGTCATTGAACTCAGCAAAGTATATGCCACACAAAAATGCAAAGTCCATAAAAATAAACAAATTGCTCAATAAAAATTAATCCATCACTCACTCAACAGACACACAAGTTTGGTAATGAAACCAGAGAAAGTCATTGCACGAGACCTCATAAAGATAACACCATGCCAAGTAATGACTAACTGACCCACAATAGCCTTACAGTAGTTAAGTTCACCCTGCTGTTACTTGTAGTATCATCAAATGTAGGCAGCAGTCATAATCACAAAACATAACTGAGTAAAAGCCATTGTCCAGGGGACTGAAGCAATGAAATCTAGATAAGCAGCCCTGCCACCATCTAAGTTAAGTATGGATTTCAGATCATCTGAGGAAAGGAAGAGCTGCGTATCTTTCAAGCTGTCTTCCACAAATATCACTCTTCTCAGTGGGCTTTTGCTTCGTACTGAGTGGCTGTGAATTTAATGTTATACTTCCTGACAAGTGCCTGGAGACATTCTCAGGTACTGCTGTTAGGAGAGAATGATGGGTTTTAATCATCAGCAATGCTAGCACTGAATTAACATCTTTTAACATAGGCTGACGAGTGTTTCCAAACCACGTGGAGGTAGAAGATCTAACTACTCTGCATAGAACTGAGCTGATGAGAGGGTCAAGATTTCCCTTAAGAACACTTTGGGCCCATTCCAACATATTCATGAATGGAGGACTGATGCTCAAAATTTGACAAAAAATTGAAAAGTTGCAATATTTTTGCCTGGAAAAGATAAAGACATGTATTTACCAAAAGTTCATCCTAGTCATTTTTTAAAGCCAGAAATGCACCCAGAGAACATTTAAATTTGAGTTAATGTCTTCATGGTAAAAGATCAAAAATAAACTGGTTATAAAATGTATGTCTCGGTAACTAAGTCAGTTGACTTACATGCATGTCAGCACAAAGCCAGTTAAATGTTAGAGGATGCTTAAATAAGAAAGCTGATTTGGCTATATTTTATCTGAAGATATTCCTCTTGGCAGTGTATCAGTTAGAATAGTTTCAGCCTTGTTTAACAGAAAAACCAAAATAACAGTGGCTGATATAAGAGAATTTAATTTTTCTTTATATAAAAGAAATCTAAAGATAAGCAATTTGGTTCAGTAGTCATCAGGGACCAGGATTCCTGCTATCTTTTTCCTCACTTACCCTTGGCCACCCTAGGACGGTTTCCATTTGCAAGGTCACCTGCATGGTCCAAGATGGCAGCTGCAGCTTCTGCCAACATACTCAAAAACAAAGAAAGGGGAGGAAAGAGGGCACAACTCCCACTGAGTGCTGGGGAAACATAATTAAAAACGAAATCTTCTCCTGATCCAGAAATCCTCTCCACAAATGTAGCAAGAAAGAAAACACTTTCTTTGTTGAATAAACATTAAATCAGAATGCAATGCCCATCACAGACAATTGAAAAGAGATAGCAAAAAAAAAAAAAAAAAATGGAGAGACATCCCACCCTTCACCCACATAGCCAAGCAGATAAAACCCATTACATACATGTTCTCAAGATAAACCAAAGTCCTTAGGTTAGAAGACACCATTTTGTTTCACATAGTTCCCCCTACATTTACCTGGCAATTGAGGAGCCCATTTGTGTCAGTTACTTGGTTTTATGCAAAGGGAAAACAAACTTCTCATATCTTTGTGTCAGAACGTAGTTTTACAACTTGGAACCAGGTCAGCTGAAGTTAGGCTCCTATCCTCCTGCTGAAACCTGGGAATGGGGCACTGTCTTCCTTGGATGTTTACATAGAAAGGAGTTGTTTCCCAAGTTCTTAAGAAATGCATTCCTGGGTCAAAAAGCTGACAAAGGCCTATCTAGTCTATGACAGAATTTATATACACCCCAAAAAGAAGAGAAAGTACTTCCAATTACAAGTTTCTAAAGCAAATACTCCATTATGGTTGGTGGGGGAAAGGGTTAGAAAGGGATAAATTGGGAGTTCGAGATTTGCAGATACTAACTACTATATATAAAATAGATAAACAAGTTTCTTCTGTATAGCACAGGGAACTATATTCAACATCTTGTAGTAATCTGTAATGAGAAAGAAGATGAAATGAATATATGTATGTATACATATGACTGAAACATTATGCTGTACATCAGAAATTGATATAACATTGTAAACTGACTATACTACAATTAATTAATTAAAGTAAAAGCTCTAACAAAAAGGATGGAGAAGGGAAATCTCTTCCCTTATTTTCAACAGAGAGAATTAAGCCTCTTACTTTCAATTTATATTTGTTCTTGCATGTGTCAACAGCCTTTAAGGGGTGGTCCCATTTATAACAGCAACAAAAATTACAGAATACCTAGGAATTATCTTAATAAGAAATGAACAAAAACTAAAGATTTAAAAACCCACTGATGAACACAAAAGAAAAATTGATCAAAAGGAAAAGGAAAGGCATGCTCTGTTTTAGTATGAGAAAAAACTCGACATGGTATAAATGTCAATTACTCATATATTTTTAATTCTTTTAATACAAAAAATAATGACTTTTTTAAACTAGACAAGATAACACTGTAGCTTATTTTTTAAAAGTAAATAGGCAAAAAACAGCCAGGAAAACTGTATCAGTGAAGAGCAATACAGGAGAATGATCCTTGTTGAAATATAAGGTCTTAACAGTTATAGCAGTGCTGTCTGGCTCATGAATAAATAGACCAAGTCACAGGATAGAATGTCTAAAAATAGACCAAAATACATAAGAGGATTAAGGATGACAATTCAGATCAATAGGAAAAAGACAAGCTATTTAATTTATGCTGATGGGACAACTGGGTAGCCATCTGGGGAAAAAATTAAAATAGAATTCAATCTTACAATGTACCCAGAAAAAAATTCTTAATCGAAAACTCAAAAAAGAAAGAAAGCCATAAATGCAATAGAAGAAGACAAGGAAAGATCTTTCTGACTGTGATTCCACTAACCAGAAGTCTTAAAAGAAGACTGATAAATTCAATCACACAGTCAAAGCTTATGTGTAACAAAACAAAACAAACCAAAGAATCAAAAGCAAAAAGCCTATAAGCAAAATGAAAAGACAATGACAAATTGGGAAACACATCTGAAACTTACTGTAGACAAAAACCTAACATCCCTAAAATATAAAGTGTGTTTCAACAGATAAGAAAAAATAAATAAATAAAAATGGATAAAGGATATGAATAGATAATTCACCAAAAAGAAAAAAATAACTGGGCCTAAAATATCTGGAAAAGATGCATAAGCTCCCTTGTAACGTAAGGAATACAGATCAGAACAACCTGTCATTTTCACCTGTTAGATGGATAAAAAGACAAAAGTTTCATAACACACTGAGTTGATTAAAATGCAAAAAAATCGGCACTCTCATAAATTGCTGGTAGGGCTATAACTTGTCTCAAGCCCTAATGGAATATAATTGGACAACATCTACAAGAATAACAAATTCTTAATATATTCTTGGAATTAGCAACTCCAATTCTAACGTTTTATTCTCGCACATATGTAAAATGTTTATGTACACAGTTTCTCACTGAAGCACTTTATTGGGAACAATCCAATAAAATATTATGCAGTTACAAAAAAAAGAATGGGGAAGTTATTTACGTACTTTTATATAATTATTTACAAAATATGTTAATACAAAAAGAGGTAGAAAAATTTGTATAGTATGCTACCTGCCATTTATATAAGAAGAGCAGAAAAATAATATTTGTATTTATTTATATATTAATAAAGTTAAATTCCATTTCTCTTTTCCCATTCTCATTTTCCTCCTCCTCTCCTCACAAAAACATGACAAAAATTTCAGGATTAATTAAATAAATGTGGTTACCTTACTGGAAAGAGGGTGCCAGCTGGGGCAAGTAAGGATGGGGTGGGAAGGAGACTGCTCAGTGCAGATTTTTATAGATATTTTTAACCAAGCAGGTTTATTACTATTTTAAGTAACAATTTTAAATTTTTTTGAAAGAATCTCTATTAAGAATTTGTAAATTAGGCCATAATTAAATCTGTTTTGAGTCAAAGCTGAAATAAAGTCAATTAAAAATCATAAATTCCTATATTTTTCTAAAACATTTCTATACTTAATTATATAAATGGCCAGTAGTACAAGATCTTAGGTCTAAAACCTTTTTATTGAATGTTTATCTGGGAAGTTCAGATTTGCATGTATCAAAGAAGGGAACAGGCATATGATTTAGATGATACTTCTATTCAGTTAACATATTTATAATTTAGTAAAAAGGCTGCCCTTTTACCAAATGTGATAAGTTACTTTCTCAGTTTAATCAGATGGAATCAAATTGTTGGAACTGACTTTTTTTTGTTTTATATACATATTTTTTTGAATTGTACACTATTTGGCCACTTCTATTTAAAGTCTTCCCAGGGTAACTTCTTTAGGTTTTAAAATTATATATAAAATTAGAGGGAGCATAAATGAGATCCTGTTGGAAAGCAGCTCAGCATCTACAAAGTTCTGGCAATTGACCTAATTATTACATTTGGTCAAAGAGAACCTTCCAAGGACTGAGTTTCCACAGCCTCACTCATGTAATTTATAATTTAGGTAACTGTTTTACAGAATTTGCCTGGATTATTAGATCTGATCATCTTTCTAAGCAAAATTTTTTTATACCTGAGTTTTTGTTTTTTAAGTCAACGCAAACTTCATGTGAAAAATGTGATTGCAGTTGGAAGCCTGTGCAGGGAGCAAACAGTACATCTGATGTGGTTTAAAAGTAAATTAGAGACAGTCACGCAGAAGCAGATCTTCTATGTTTTAGGAAGCTTTTGAGTAGTCTTCCTTAGTTAAGGAAATAACTTAAGGGGGGACAGGCCCTGGGGTGGGTGAAGGGAATAAGCAGGGTGAAAAAGAACCTTTTGTCTTTCAAGCAAGGTTTTACTGTTCAAGGAACAGCCTGTAGCAAAGCTGTCATTTGGAAAGAAATAGTCTTTTTACATAAAGAATCCAGAGCCTGCAGGGAGAGAAGTTAGGAAGACTCCAGGTCAACCGGAGTAGCCTGGAGACAGTAACCTGGAGAGGAGGATCAGTCTGACTGAGGACCTGGGGTTTGCGAAGGAACTGGCCAACTGGACGTATTCGTTGGAGGCGGGGGAAGCGCTGATTTGAGCACTGGGTGCAGCTGATGATCTGGCCTCAACAGCTGTTTGGCAAACAAGGGTTCAAGCCTGTGAGCAAGCACCAAGAGACCTTTGTCAACCAACTGCGTCATCAGTTTCTGATGGTGTTTGGAATTCTGGCATTTGCAAGTATGACCAACCTGGCTGGGATCCTTAAACAACTGAGTTCTTAAGAAGCAGGTTCTAGACCTCTTATTCAAGGGCAGATGGGTACTGGAGACATTAATTAAACAAATAAGAGGATGTACCTGTCTGCCCCTAGTTTTGAGGCAGTGATGTACATTTGAAAATACTCCATGTGAACTTACGACATTTTTTTTTAATATCAGCTCACTCACATCACTCACTCAGCTGGCTGTGGTTCTTTGTTTCCCTGGCAGTATGAAAGGCTCAAAACTCAAATGCCTTCAGGTATGAAGCAGCTAAAACAATTATGTCCTATAGCAAGGAATGCTTGTGACCACAGCAAACTGAAGGGTACATCTCTTACCTAGGGGAATCCAAATTAAATGATATTTAAAAATCTGAGCTGATGAAGACAAAGGAAAAAACACAAGCCTGTAGGCTGAATTCAGCACCTCAACTGTCACTTTGATACTTTTCAACGCCAGGGTAGCTAGAACCTGTTCTGATTTATTCCGATCTGTTTCTGCTCCCCCAAGGTCACTAAGGAAGATTTTTTTAAAGGCTCCTACAAAGAATAGCCAACACTTTACTGAGCCAAAGCTCAGTTTCAAGCTCTAGGTCCTAAAGAGCCAGAGGTGACTAAGACAAGACCTCAAAGAGGTACCGGGCTCACTTGGATACTGCCAACCCCATTCGTTCAGTTTCCTGTCTCTCATTCCCTCATTCATCAGGGATACTTCTCTGAAACATTGTTGGATAAATCTATTTTTACCTGCCTTAAAGATTTTTATTCAATATTTTTGACTCATTTCTTTTGTTGTGAGTATTAGGAACCCATTCAAGCCTTGACCAGCTCTTGCCTACCCACATTTCACCCTTCGATCCTCACGCTGCTGCAGCCCCTGGACACCCTCAAACCCTGGCTCACATCTCTGACCATGCCTTCTGCTCTGCGCACCCAGCAGAGTTCCTGGCACATTGTGTGCTTTTTGTGTGCTTAATGATTTCAACAGTCTTCTGTTGGCCTGGAATTGTGGTTAATACTCCTGATTTTTCTCTTTGTGAGTCTCTTTACACGGACCTGAATCTTTGGACATTAAACCCGAGGTTCAGCGACCTAGTTTCCTGGTCTCTGAACGCTGCCTTCTCTCTGGTTTGGTGCAACATTTTGACTCTGCTTTCCTTTTCTGCAAGCAGAGTGCCCTTTTCCCCTCTCTCCCCCATGAACAGAAGCTCCTGCACTGAGATACCATTTCTTTTCTGCACTCTCAGCTCCTCAAGCTTGTAGTTTTTCCTGGTTCTTTTCAGTTTGTCCCCCATCTTCTTGTTACTTATAATTCCCCTGATACTTTTGAAAGTATCGTTCTGTAAAGCTTCTCTCAGAAAGGTGAGAAATTTAGAGTGTAGAAGTGAATAGTAGAAGAGAAGTAACTCGTGCACTAGAGACCTCATCTTTAGAGAAAACTTAATCCCCATCATCCACTGAAAACAGTAAAGCATCAGTAGGAAGATTTTGGCTACAGAACAAAAGTCCTTCTTATGTCTAGCTTTTTGCCCCACTCTGTTTCCCTGTTTTTAGTCCCCAGATTATCTATTTTTCTTTCATCAAATAAAATATCCATGTGATTATATCATTATGGGATAGATCATTTGGGGCCACTTAATCACTTAATTTTTGCCTATGAAGCGGCTCTCTGTTTTCCTAAAGATTTATTTCCCATATGATTTCCACTCTGAGTTTCATTTTAATTAACGAAATCCATCCTCATTCCTACAGCCACAGGACCTTTCTAATCACCTGTACATTCAGTGTAGCCAATACAAGCACTTCTTTTCCTTCTCACTCATTTATTTCTCATTAAATTCTCAAACAGCACAGTGTTTAAGGCTCACTAGACGGCGTTTCCTTTAGGAGTAATTGTTAAAAACATAAGTAACCTAATAAAACACCATATGCTTCTAAATTTGCTTTCTAAATATACATTAAATTTTAGGGATGAAAAAGAAATGTCAACCTCAAAATTATTCCCAGTCATTTTGATTTCACATTTTTCAGACTTTTCCTTGGCTGAAATTCTGGAACACTTTGTAAATATAGGATGAAGGCCACTCTCAGAGGCCAGTCAACTGAGCCTTGTCATTCACTTCTGATTTGAATGCTATACTATGCCTACAATAACAGTCTATTTTGATTGTTCCAAAAGTGAAACACACCCTAAAACCACAATTCATTTTGTTACCAAGTGAATATGAATAGTGCTGGAAACCCAGGCATTTCCAACTTTTCCCAAATCATCACCCCCCCCACCAAGTCCATTGTTAAGTATACTTTCCACACAAACATTATTATGTGACTATTTGGTTCCAAGACTGAGGGGAAAAGCCATTCAACCCTTCCTGGAAGGATTCTGCCATATGAATTCCTAAGAGAACCCACATTTAGAGTTCCAGTTTGTACTATATACCAAGTACGTCCACATTCCCAGAGCTATGAAATTCAACTCTGCTCAGGCATCGAGAATAAAGGAGTGACAAGATGGGTTAGTGCTGGCAGCGGGGCGAGGAGTGGGGAGGTGGCAGGCAGGTGGAGGACCACAGGATTTGGTCAGCTGGCTCAGCAGAATAAGGAAGTTTCTGACATCAGGGAGAGAAAGAAGGGAACCCCAAGACAGCTACAAAACAGAAAGTGCACATAATGGATGTTTATAAAATGCATGTTCATAAGCAAGAGAATGTACCTCTGTCTGACCTTAAATACTTGTTTTGAAATATTTAGGGGCTTTTCCAAGGAGAAAACTGCAATCATTTGCTGTTGCCGGAAACTGCCCAGTAGCCTGGCACCCAAAACTGGTGACCAGGAAGTCAGAGTTCAACATAAGCTAGAATTAAATTACTTCCTTTCTTTGTTCATGTATTTCTGCTGAATGAGGAAATTTTAGCAGTGATTTTTTATTCATTAGGAAGATGGAATATCACAGCAAGTCAATTACAGTCATAATGAAAATACCAAGATATTCTTATATGTTTCTCCACAATCCACTATGTTCATCTGGGATAAAATACAGGACCTCCAGTGACAGAACACTGTAAGTGGAGGTGAATGCACTTTACCTCTCAATGTGAATAGATACAGATGACAGGAATTTGTGAGTTGTGTTCAGTAGCTTCGAAAGAACAACATCTACAAAAGCAAATTTTTCAGGATTAAACCTAAAGTTCTTTCATAGAACTGAAATCTGAAAGCTATCCCCCCAGAAATAACCAAAGAAAAACACAGTGTTTTCAGAAGGCAAGGGAATCGTGATCAACACAAATACAGAGGGTGAGAAAGTATGTTAAGTGTGGACATGTTAGAAGCTTGAACAGAGGAGTATCCAGAAGAGAACAGATCAGTGATTCTGAATCATTTTGGAAACTGCTACCTGCCATCCACAATTATACTTTTTGCTTCATGGTATATTACATCCTCTGGAAGCATGCAACCCCTCCCACAGTTGTTATAGTTAACTGTATTTGGTATCAGTTGAAGAGCACAACTATGCATGCAGGCATGTGACAAACCCAAGGGCGTTCTCAGCTTAGCCAGGGATTTTCTGTGCAATCCCAGGCATGCTTAACGCTCTGCATAAGAACCATAACATATTCAACTATGCCAACCAATTCCTCCTACTGTAAGTAGGCTCTTACAATAGGAAAGGAGAATAGAAAAAATTGAATTCTGACTGTATTGTATTCCACCCCTCCCAGATAGGGTCCTGGAAGAGAAGAAAGGACATTACTGGGAAAATTAGTGAAATCCAAATAAAGTCTGGATTTATAGAAACAGATCAATGCTGATATTATAGTTTTATCAAATGTGCCATGGGAATATAAAATGTTAATATTAGGGCAAACTGGCTGAGGGCATACAGAAATTCTGTACCTACTTTGTTAATTTTCTATTAATCTAGGTTTATTCCAAAAATAAAAAGGTTATTTAAAAAATAAAAACCTTCATCTCACCTTTTTCAGCAGTAATATCCAAATACAAATAATATTTTCTATCAAACAATGTGTTCATCTCTGATCTACATTATTTAGTTTAAAACTTGGAGCAGATGCATGCGTAGCCAGGCTTGGCATTATGGTCCCTATTTTACATGCAAGGAAATAGAAGGTTTGAGAGGTGATAATTTGCCCATCGTTCACTCTGTTGACTATGGTACAGATTAAGCTTATTTTTACAAGAAGATCTCAACAATACAGTGGTACCAAAAAAGCCATTGAAAAATGAGATATAATTAACATTCAACATTGTATAAGTGTAGTATATACAACTCATTGACTTGATACATTTGTACACATATTGCAGTATGATTATCATCATGGAGTTGTCTACCTCTTCTGAAAAAAAAACACACATTTAATGATTTATTTCTCTCTCATTTCACAGCCTAGAAGACAGTGTGAAATTATCTGAGGACCCAGGCTCCTTCCATTTTGTTGCTCCTTTAGGTTTTGCCCTTAGCAGGTGACCGGAAGCTCACTAATGCCATATCTGATCTGCATTCCAGCCTCGGGGAAAGAGGGAAAAAGGAAGGGGCAGGCAGGCCACTCTTTCTTGTTAAAAACATTATAAGGAAGAACCCACATCATTTTTACTTGCAGCCCATTGGCCAAAACTTCGTTATACAGCTACGCCTAACCTAAATGCAGTCCAGCTGGGAGGCTGTAACTGAGGGACTGGCCCTGAAAGGATGAAAAAGGGAGGAACAATTAATCAAACCTGCTACAATCACCAGGCTCCTTAGAACCGGAAAGGGGACTTTAATCAAGGTTTTCTGAACTCAAGTTTGTTATTCCTATTGCCTGATGAATATACATGTGTACTCTCCATTCATCACTATATAAAAGGGAAACTCAATAAATTCAGTTAATTTTTGTTTTACTTTTAAATATTTTTCATAACTAAATTTACCACTTGATAAAATTACTGACTTATTAGTCATTTCCTTCTGGGTCTTATCCTTCTGATGTTTATGTATTTCATTACATCAATTTAAATGTGTTTATGTTTTCTGGAATGCATATCCAGAGCAATATTCACTTTTCTCTTAAAGCTGGCAAAAGACTAAAGTGCTAGACAGATGGCAGAAGAGAACTCAGCTGTGCTGTGTGGCCCATTTTGCCAACTGCCATGTGACCTTAGAAAAGCTATTTATCTGACCTTTAATCTCCAGGATCAAATCCGGGTTCTGTGGAACCTAAAGATTACATGTAATTTAAAGACCCTCTTTAAGAAAAATATCCAATTACTAATCCAAAATTAAGCATGAAAGTGAGTACTTATTTATAGTGAGAAATGAAATAATAACAGAAAAAATTCTGAATGCTCACGAATACCACAACTATCACAAAGTCTTGAAAAATAAGATATGTTCATGCTGCCTCACATAGCACTATCATACTTTACCCCCTACAGTTTTGGCTGCATACTATTTGATGCTGTCCTCATATGATGACAATTTTATAATACTTTTTTAAGGGGACAAAAATAATTTTTTTTCTAGCATGATTAATTGAATCTTGTTTTTCTATCATCAATAGTTGGGAACCATTAAAAAAAACCCAGCTTCACACTCGGTGGTACTTGTCGTTTGTAAGTATTGCTATTGGCTTTGCCTTACAAACACAGCAATTATAATAAATTCTATTTTGTGGGATTCCCATCTAATAAAAGAAGAAAATGGTATGCATATAGTTATATGTGCTATATGATCAAGTATGTTTCTGACAGGAGGAAATCTCTACTTTGACTAGACATCAAAAATAACTGAATCCTCCCTGCTTTTGACTTTTTTTTTTTTTTGCGATGTTTGTATTTTACAATTTTAAGACATTTTTTGGAGCAGTTTTAGGTTTACAACAAAACTGAGAGGAATGTACAGAGATTCCCATATACTCCACGTCCCCGCACATGCACAGCCTGCCCCATTACCAAACGTCACTCACCAGAATGCTACATCTTTACCAAAATGAACCTACATCAACACATCATAATCACCCAAAGACCATAGTTGACCTTGAGTTCACTCTTATTGCTGTATATTCTATGGGTTTGGACAAATGTATAATGACATATATCCATCATTATAATGTCATACAGAGTATCTTCACTGCCCTAAAAATTCTCTATGTTCTCTGACTAATCAACTCCTCCATCTCCCCACTCCCCAACCCCGGCAGCAACTGATTTTTTCATTGCTCCACTTCAGCATTTTCCAAAATGTCTTATAGTTGGAATTACACTGTGTGTAGCCTTTCCAGATTGGCTTCTTTCACTTAGCAAGGTGCATTTAAAATTCCTCCATGCCTTTCCATGGTCTCTTACAGTTTTACAAATCAGATGACTGGAAAAGTGTCTCCCAAACTAGCTTCTTTATTTCAAGCCTCCTTTCTTCTCTACTGTCCACCGGGATCAGAGACTGAATCGAGGGAAAGGAGCACCACATCTAAACCTTGGGACAACTAGCAATGGCTTAACCATTCATGGCAGTGACCTAGAACCTTCTAAATATATTCCACCACGCCCCATCGAAGTGCATCCTCACCTCCACTTCCCTCAGCCAGTTACCACAAATGCCCATTGTCATCCAAGACGAGGTGAAGCACGGTGGAGAAGTCAGAAAGGAAAGAGACAGCAGTAATCTGAAGACATGCTTTCTCTCGTAAGTTTACAGAAATATGTGACAATGTAATCACACCGTCAGGATTCCTCCCAGAGCCTGTGCTGGTGAAATGCCCTGAAGCTTAAGCTTGACGATAATCTGCCTCCTTTTACTCACATGTAAAATAGGGATAATACTGACCTAGCTTATTGAGAGGATTGAGTGGGGAGGATTCACACAAACACTTTGAAAATGAAAGGTTTCCAGGAAAGTAGATGCATGTACACTTGACACAGGAACTTTGTGGAGGATTTGCCCCCAAACCGATCATCTCAGTGAATGTAAAGATAAATCTCTTTCTGGTTTATTTCCATCTATGCTTTATTCTTTTCTCCCACCTTACTTATATTGTGTTCATTTTTCCATATTTTATTTCCTGCTTTTTCTGATCCCTCTTTTCTCCCACCTCTAGCCCCTCTTCTCCCCCTCAACTCACAAATCCTGTGTTTTGTGTCCACTTCTGCAGCCACAGGCTGGTCCCTCAGCTTTTTCTAAGCTGCTTTCCATATCTCTAAAACATGTGGCTGCAAGGGCAGCCATCTATCTAGGAGAGACAGGCAGCCACGTGATGCCCACTCTCCAGATGGGGCTTCAGGGTGACCCTTCAGTCTGATCATCAGGCTCCACTTATGAAATACAGCCTCTGATGAAATTCATGGCAGGAAAACTCCCTGCACAACGTGGGGCAACAGCATGATGGATGGGCTGGAGATGATGGATCGTCCCCTCTCACCCTTAGTCCATGAATTTTGGTTCAGGTTTCCTCCAGCAGGGACGGAGTTGTCCCAGAGATAATGACAATCACCCAGGAGCTGGTCTCTGAGCTTACTGCTTGCTTAGGGGTATCTATCACCCTCATTACTCAATAAAGCTAATGATTACTGACGATGTAAGGGTTTAGTCCATTTCAGTGGTTTTTTTAAATTAAACAGACGGTTTGGCATATGTATCAAAATTCCTGGCACTGTAATAAAAAAAAATGTCTTCTAAAGTATGGTCAAAGTGTGGAATTAAAGTAAAAGAGAAGATTTATATATAGAAGCTTAATAATCCTCCTTGTCATCTGTTCATTCTTTTGGGGAAATAACTATTACAGCTCACTATAATCTTAATCCTACATAGTCACTTTTTTTTTTTAAATACATGATCCTTTTTTGGTATTAGGAAATGAATCTGAAATCTGAATATGAAAATAATTGGGTGACTTTAATATGCCTGCTAACACTGTCTCATTAATCTCCATGGTGCTTCTGAAAGATGTATGGAATGTATTTTTATCTCCATTTTACAGAATGTGAAACCAAGATATCTCAAAGCTCTTTTACATACTTAAGATCACACAGTGGCTCGGTAACGTAGTCAGAAATAAAAGCCAGCTTTTCTAAGAAGGGCACTGACAATTAATCAGAAACACAGCAAGTCTGCTCTTTGATGACTAGAAATTTCATCTGAAGACAGATGATGATTTGAGCAGTAATAAAGGTGGCACAGCTGGTGATTATATTACATCTTTAGGAGATTTTTTCAGTCCAAAAACCTGTAACATAGCATGTAGACTCTGCTTAGATTTGGTACATCACAGCAAAGATATCTGCCCCAAAAATTCTTATGAAGAAAATCTTATTCTCCCTCATTTATCTCCTTTATAAAATTCAGAAGTCATTCCTATGGAAAACAGAATCCATAGACACTGTGGAAAAAGAAGTTGCAATGCATAGTTCAAGATTTGGTAGGAAGACAGTCGAGCACCTGGGGAATTGGGCTTAGTTACCTCCTAAGTCTTCTGGTTCCTGGTCCTGGAAACAACTCTGCAAAGCAGGAATAATAATGGCCACATCTATATGGAACAGATGTGGCAAAATCACCCTTTGTATCCCCAGGGTTTGGTTTAGCCTGATGAGCAGGTGTTTAATGCGTAATTATTGACTATGAAGGGGGAGGATCTGTAAGTAATCAAAGATATTCCAATGGGCTGCTATCACTCTGCCCAGCATACTTCCACCTGCAGATGATACTAATGTGCCTGGAGTATTTCAAGCTCTTTCCACTAGTAACACATTTCCAACCAAGAGAGCTCTTCTAACTTCAACACAAAGAACTTCCCACCTCTATGAATATACCAAGGGTTTACATTTGTAACTGCCATCATGTCACTTTAATTGAACAAATGACCGTTAATTCAGGGGTTTTCCAACTGTATTGAGCGTAATAATCACCTGGGGTGCATATTAAACATACATTCTCAGGCCTCCAGCAATTCTGACTCAGATGGGAGGGCAGAGTTTAGCATTTAAATAAGAACCCCAGGGGATTTTGATACAGGCATTCCAAGGACCACTCTTAGAGAAAATAAATCTCTGTAAAATGGCCCTATTCCAGAGATAAAGAGAGGAGATTCAGAAAAGATTCTTGCCCAAGGCAACTCATGCATTCCATCATTCGGTCATTTGGCAAATACTTACTGTGAGTATAAATGATCAGACACCATGGGTTTGTGCAAAACTAGAACCCAGTCTGATCCCCAGGCCATTGCTATTTCTACGCTGCCTGCAGCCAGATGTCATGGAAGCTCCAAACAATATATGAGACCGGCTGGGGGTGGACTCTGGAAAGGCTTCATGGAGCAGGCAGAATTTGGACAGAATTCCAGCCATCAATATGAACAGAAAGGAACTGGGCCAGCAAAGATATTTACAGTGGTATTAATGGCTTGTGTCCAGAACGTCAGGTTGCATTCAGAGGACCCGATGAGTGAGGCAGAGAAAGCACAAGGGTGTTACCAGTCAGGAACCCCACTCGGCAAATTTCAGATCTCAAAGCCTTACCTCCTGTATCTCCTGGGCAGTTCTCACTGCTGTATTCACGTTGGTTGAGACTTCCATTGGTAACAGGAAAATCCCACCAGCAGTGGCCTGAGCCCTCCATACCCAAACACCCCAGAGTCTCCAGTCTCAGCAGCCTTGTTCTGAATGCCTCTCTTCCCCCAGGCTTTCCGGTAGAAACTCTTCTTCACAAACAACTTGTTGATGCAGAAGATGGAAAGGGCTGCATTTAAAAACCAGACAAAAAGTATAAATATGACCTGGATTAAGTCCTCAGGACACAGGGGCCTCATGAGTGAGAAGGGGAACATTAATCAAGAGGCAGAAGCATGGAGTGACTGATCAGGGCACTTTGGTTCTAGCCTGGGCTGCGTATTAGAATCACCTGAGGAGCTTCTGAAACAATACCGATGCCTTAGCACTCCCAAGACCAATGGAATCAGGAACTCTATGGTGGAGTCTAGGCGTCAGTACAGTTTAAAAGCTCACCGGGTGGTTCTAGTACACATCCAAGGTTGCAAACCACTCAACTAATAAGGCAGAGCCTGAGGATAACAAACACAGTGTAAATGTGCTGGAGCCAATGAGTTGTGATGCAGGTGGCTTCACAAAAAATGATTTCAACCTGTGACTAAGAGGTCGTGCAAAAAAAGGCTCAAGTTATCCAAGGAGAGGGTTAAAGGTGTGAGCCAGCCAATCTGAGAGTTCTTGCCTGTGGAGGACCTGAGAAGTAAGCAACATGTGTCAGGCTGGAGAAAGTGACTTTATAAATCAATCATTATCTCCACTATTCAAATAAGGAAACTGAGCTGTGCACAGGTAAAACTGCCCAAAGCTTTTAAGGCAATTGTCCCAAGATAGATAAATGATTATCAAATCAAACTGATTTTGATACAGGCAATAGAATACATCTAGTTGAATTACAGGACATTGCCATTTTTGTAGATTATAAACAGTTGAATACAGGCAATATAGCATGGTTTATCCCAACACATTCCCATCCAATCTTGTCTTTAGGTTGTTTCTCATTCAATTGTTGCTGCTAACATATTTATACAGAAAGATAAACTGTATCTTGCCCTGAGAGTGCTCTAGAACCTTCTTCTAAATGCAAATTACATCATATCAGAATTGTCTATATTCATATATCAATTTGTCTATTTGTCTCATATCAACAATCAGTTCCACTTGATAAAGAGTATAAACTAAAAGGATCAGAGTAAATAAATAACTCTCCCTGACAACAAAATCAGACGAATAAACCTTTTACAGGGCTATCAACCTTAGCCGTAGAACCTGAGATTGACGAGGCAGCTTCCAGGTTTCCATGGGAACAAGGGCAAAGCTCGCAACAAAGTAATAGAAATGAAGCCTGTGAACTTAATCGCTAACAAAATATTTAATAAAATCAGGGAAGAAGAGCAAACTTTTCTCCCCCAAGAATGTTCTGGGTATCAGAATATCCTAGAAGAAATTTCGGTGACTCTAACATCAGTTCAATAAGTAAGACTCTGCCAAGGAAAGTTTAATTTGATTAAGATCCTACTAACTCTGTACTCCATCACAGGGTCCCATTTTTTAATTCAGCCTCCCTAGATTGCTCTGAGTAAGCTCCACGAGGCCAAGACCACCTCTGTCTTATTCAGCTCTTGACCACCAGTGCCTGGCACAGAACAAATTTATAAAAGCAGGAGTTGATGTGGTCACAATACAATGACTGCTTTTCTAATCCCAACTTGTCAGTAACTGGCTATGTGATACTGATCAGTCATGTAAATTATTTGGGCCTCCCTCTTCTTCATGAGAGAAAGAGGGCATTGGGGTGGACTCCCTCTTCACCTCTGTAATTCCAGTGCACAGAAGACACTGTGATGGGGTTAGTCCTATGCACAGGACAGTTAATGTTCCTGCACTCTTTTCTGGTCTATTCAAACCTTAGCAGCTCAAAGCAGCTCCACAGAGTCCTCTCTGTGCTTACCCAAGAGCACAGCAGAGAAGGACAGGGAGTGCAAAATTATGAGTCAAATCACAAAGAATTCTCAGGAGGCTTCTCGGGGTATCTGACACTGCCTGACCACAGAAGATTTTACCACAGCAAGGCTCACAGGGACAGTGTCTTAGTATGCAGAAGTCAGATTCTTTGTTCATTGTCTGATTCGATTTGGGAATAATTTCTCAATCATATTTCATTTCACAGGGTCCACATTTCTGCTGCAGTTCAGTGAAGATTCCATTCTTTCTCTTTTTAAAAAAAACAATTGAAATTTTTCCGTGAAAAGCTGGTTTCTCCCCAATGGAAGGAGAGCAGATAAAAGCATCTTCCTAGCAAGGTCAGACTTTTAAAGCTCTCTGTCCTCAAGGAGAGATAACAGCCCCCAAGTAGTAAATGGAACACATTCTAGGATTCCATTCCATTCTGAAGGAGTGAAGGTGGCCCCAAATACCACTGCTTTTAACCCTCTATTTTCCAACCACTTCATATTCCCTTCTACAAGGTTACAGGTTGGATCAAAAGGACTATACTCTAAAGGAAAGGGGGGAACAGAGAGAAAAAGACCTGGCACTCTCCATATCTACTCATCTAATAGAAAAAAGGCTGTGAACTCCCAACACACATCCCTTACATGTCGAGGCAGATAACAGAAAGAGGTCTTAGACACTTAATTGCTTAATGAATTCTGAGCAACATATTTAAGCAGTTGATATTTTTGGAACATTTAATTGCAGTACTTATGAAACAACTATGAGGAAAATATCACTGTCCTGGTCAGAGACTGAGAATGCCACATTCCTGATGATCCTGGGATTCACTGCTGTGTCACAGAGCAATTCAAACTTTAGTGGCTCAAAGCAATATTCATTTGATGGTATCTTAAGACCTTTTGTATCCAATCAGGAATTTAGGCAGGACTCAGCTGGGTAATCCTTCTGCTTCCCATGGCATTGACTGAGGCTGCTCAGGATATCTGCCCAGTGGATGTGCTGAGTGGAGGGTCCAATGCAGCTTCATGCACACGTCTGGCACCCAGGAGGGGATGACTGGCAGCCAGGACTCAGCTGCAGCCACTGACCAGAGTGCCTATTCTGGCCTCTCCAGCATGATGGTCTCAAGTAGCTGGACTTACATGTTCTTGGAAGAAGTTTTCTAAAAACTGGAGATAGAACCTTCCAGTTTCTTAAGGACTGGGCCAAGCAACAGGTACAATGCCATCTCTGCCATTTCCTCCTGGTCAGGGCAAACACTGAGTCACACGTTTTCAGAGTAAAGGGACATAGACAACTAAACCCCCAAAATTCTCAACAGGAGAGTGTCAGAGAACTCAGAGTCATCTTTAACATGCCATATCTCACAAAGTTCCCCCCAAGAGAACACTTCTTGGGGCACCCACATCTGCAACTGGGCAAGTCAACATAGGCTGCTAAGACCCACCTATAAAAACATACAAGAGGTCTGCCAGAAAGAAGGGGAGTGGGGAGCACTGAGACCAATGCCAAGATGGAGAATGAGAAGAGAAAGGCTGCAGTGCAATCAGTATCATTGGTTACGACACTCATGTTGAAGGCAGGAGCCCCTCTGAGAAGAGAGGACAAGCAGAGCAGGGCATACATGATCAAGGTAGGTAAGTGTGACACTACAGTGACAATTACATTGTCCTCTGATCCTGCTAGTGAGGGAATTGGGCCACAATTCTTTTCAGGAAATGACGGCCCTGAAAAATAGAAAGGCCATATAAAATAAGAGTTACAATCTGTACAGATTTGTTAAAAATAATGAAAACTTTCCTACTTAAACAGCTTTAACATGGGAAACCTAAACAACTTTGGACACTTTTTTCACTTCTGCACGCAGTGCATGTGTGTGAGACATCCAGAGTGTCCCTTAAGGCCAGATACTCATTTCTCCAGTCACTGGGAATTTGGCAGCTGATCTGATGTTCTAAGCTGAGTTCCTCCCTGGGAATCACTCTACTCTAAAAAGAGCCACCTGTCCAAAGGGCAGCCCCCATCCAATTACTGGTCCTTCTCATCAGATTTGGCTGATGCCTTCTTGACAGCTACATTACAATTCAACCCCTCCTTCTGTGCAATCTTACCTCTCCTCCTCCATAAGAGTTGAACTCAAGCACACTCCCCAGTAAGTTTCTGCACACAAGGCTCCATCTCACAGTTGGCTCCAGGGGAAACTCAGCCATAAATATAGCAGCAACTGGGGGCAGCAACAATGATGAAAGGAGTCCATGTGTACTTTGGAACTCCAGGGAGTGACCAGGTGAGACTCAACGAGCCACACAGGGCACTTACCAGTTACACTGCCCCCATCAGGAGCACCTCAGAATGGCAGCCACACAACCACGGGAAAGGGCTCTGCATGCTTCCTGCGGGTGAGCCTTGTTCTCTACTCCATTCAGCCGTGTGCTGGCAAACTGGCTCTCTCGGGGGAAAAAAGAGCCCTGACTTATAGCCTTTGCCATTATTTGTGGTGTATAAGTACTCCTACCAGCTGATTTCCAGCTATAGACTGTTTAACAACTGGACTGCTGACTGAATTTAACAAATTCCTAAACATTTCACCATCAGCTCTAGGGGACCAGTAAGAGCCGCTCCCAGTGCATCACTGCATGTGAGCAAACTGTCCTGCTTGGACCTGCTTGGACCACTGTGAGCACCAACCTCACAGCAAACCTGGTCAGTGGCCCAGGCTTCTTGTGGCATGAGAACCAGAAAAAGATCACAGCAGTTTAAGCAAAGCAGTCAGATGCTCTCTGGGTGAACCTGAACACGAGGTGCACACAGTATACGAGCAGCAGACACCAGGGAGTAAAAGCTAAGAAGGCAGATGCAGCGGTGCCACGCGGACCAGGAAGTGGTGGGAACTGCGAGCGAGCGAGTCGGAGTGAGAGATAACCGGCTGGTGGCAAGAACAGGAAATGAAAGACACTCTAAGCCATGCAGAGGCAGGAAGGCCAGCTGAGCCGTCTTGAGGGTGGGGCCGCACAGCAGGGCAACCAGCCTCCGCGTTTGACATGGTGCCTCCAGAGCTGCGTCAGACCCTGGGCAGAAGTAAGAGCTCTGCTGAGTGGACTGCCCGTCCAGCTGAGGAGATCTCCATCCACCTTATGTCCATGCCTTACAATCAGCCCCTGTTATTTGAAGTAATCAGAGAGAATCACTGTGGCTTGCAAAGACACCAGTTTATTAAACCCTGGTCAACATCTGAGCTTAACAGCCACAAGGCAGAAACAAATTCAGAGTGCGTGCAAAGGTTGTTGACATTATCGGAAGCAATCCAAAATAAAGGCAGCAGAATCCCTGTGACAACAAGGGAAAGACAGAGCCATTTTCTTCTGAGGGGCTAAACATCCAACAAGGCAGCGTGATTAAGTCACTCCTTTGCCTGCTAGTGAAGGGAGCATGTGTTAGGGACTTGAGTACCACTCCTTATTCATTCAACAAATATTTAATGAATGTCTATTCTGAGAGCCCCACACTGTGTGGGACTCTGGGGATGCAACAGTAATCAGAAACAGACAGACTCTCCATCATGAAGCCTTGAGTCTAGTGGGGGAGATAAATATTTGATCCAAAGATGTCCATAGAAAACATAGAAATCAACTCTGCCAAGTGCTAAGAAGCAAAGACACAGGGTTCCATGAGACTTCACTGCAGGGTTGACCTGATTTGACTTGGATAAGAAGGTCACAGAAGGAGTCCCTGAAAACTGATAGTGAATTGAGATCTGAACAATGTGTTCAAGTGAAGAGAGGAGGAAAGGGTACTGAGGAAAACCAGGAACTGCAGGTACAAAAGCACAGGCAAAGGGAGCATAGGGAACTGACCAGTCTTTGGATTCAAAGCAGAGTCTTGGACCAGCAGCATTGGCATCACCTGGGAGCTGGTTAGAACTGCAGACTCTCCAGACTCTCAGATCTACTTAATTGAAACCTGCATCTTAACAATATTCTCAAGCGATTTGCACACACTTTAAAATTTGAGAGACTAAAAGGATACCAGTGTGGCTGGACCTAAGAAAGTGAGAGGTGAGGCATGGTATGGGCCCAGGCTGGACAGGCAGGCAAAGCCCAATGCCCTGCACTTTATCAGCCATGTGTAGGAGTTTGGCTTTATTCTAAAGGTACTGAGAAGTCATGAAGGGTTTTATGGATGTGTGTGATGGGGGGAGGCAGGGGGAAATTCAAATGCAACATACAAACTTTTCAGACAGGAGCAGAAGTCAATGTGATTTGCAGTTAAGAAGGTGATTACTATGGTACGAGCTAGAGAAGAGGGGAGTTTGAGATACAGAAATGGAGGTGGAGTTGGGAAGAACTGAATGAATCTGAAAAATATTCAGGGAATAAGTAATCAACCCTGCTGACATCTTCATTTCAGACTTCTAGCCTCCAGATCTGTGAGAGAATAAACTTCTGTTACCTTAAGCCTCCCAGTTTGTGGTATTTTGTTATGGCAGCTTTAAGAAACTAATACAGGAGATATTTTCTGATATCCAAGAAGAGATGATTATGTGGGTTAAAATTTGGATCTGAAACTGAGCAATTACCCTAATGAAGGCTCTTAGCTAGACCCTGCTATTATTAAGATCAGCGCCTCTGATAATATCCCTCTTCACTATTGCACCCTTGGAAATATGGGCACTCAGCCTTTGTTGAAAAGAACAGTTATGAGATCCTAAGTACCTCATCAGACATCTGAGAGTTGAGAAAAGACAGACATGAAAGAAAAGGGAATGTTAACAGGAAAGCAAGATATGGTAGAGAACACTGGGAAAGTTGTGTTACGGGAGTGCTCCAACTTCTGCTAAAGGGCAGAAGATACTTTTCTTGTGTTTGAGATTGGTGTGTTATATACATACCTGGCTATAGTAGCTGCCCAGAAGTCTCTCGGAGAGTTTCCCTATTTCAGTCATCACTTTTTAAGAAGGGCTGGGAGATAATCTTTCTGGGCCTTTCCTGGGATGTAAACACCACTATCAATTCCCTGTGAGATTCTAAAGGTCATCCTCATTTATTATGAACCAGTTGACTTCCCAGGTATCAGAAATCAAATCACTGCAGCAGGCACACCATCAGTGTTGTTCTACATCTAGCACCACCTCCAGGGTAACTGGGCCTTGAGTCCGGAGGAGACCAACTGACTGAGAACACAGGCTGCTCAGGAATGAAAATCACATTGTTCATCCTGCCTGGGTGTCCCTGGGTTTCTGTGCGTGATAGGTAGCCCATTCCTCCTCCAGAGCTGGCTGAGAGGGATTAGCCTAGCCTGGTCCTAAACAGTGTTTGGCCCCGAGCAGGATTATAAATTAATATGAGCCACTAGAGAGCGAGGAATAACAAAGATGTTTCACATAGATTCAAATGATTTGTGATTTAAGGGTTCACATCTAGTTTGGTCGTCCAGGACTTGAAACCATATTTTCACAGATAAAATGGTGCTGCTAAGGGATTCTAAGAGTGTCCACCTAACATAGCCAAACTCACTGAATGTGACTATTTGTAAATGATTACTGCATGAAACCCTCTCCAGAGCACCCTCTGGAATTCCTGGAACATACAGACCTGATAGTCAAATCAAAGACCCCCCTCCCTTCTCCCCTGGCTCCTATCCCTATCCACCTACTGCACAATCAGAAGTAAATATTTCCACACATCTAAGCCAAGTGAAGCAAAAGTACCTCTGAGCAACACACAGAGAAGGGCTTGTGCAGTAGAGAACTCTAGGTGGTCAGGGACTCTCTAACCAGTCTCTCTCTCCCACTGAATTCTTACCTCTCTCCTGGGCCCCTCTTACTGCCAACTGCTTAACTAAACTGTGCTACATGGATCCTCTCTACAGGCCTAGGTATAAACCAAAACCTTACTTTCCCCTTTCCCTGCTCAAAGCAAAGGAAAATGAATATTTCTAAAAGAGAAATTTAACAACAAAAACAATAAAAAACTAAAATAAAAGAAAATGCAAAAGCATGAGTAAATGTTCAATTTAGATGTCACTGCCCAAGTGGCCCATGGATTGGGGAACAGACTGATATAAATACCTAGGAAGGAATTGTTGCTCACTTGGCTAGTGAGACAGGCTGGAACCTGGGACCTGGGCCCCTTTGCTGCAATGCTTGCACCTGGACAAATGTCTCTTCAAGCAACAGGATACAAATAAACTATAAGGGACTAAAAATAACTGCATGTATATGCAGTTGGGGCAAATTATGAACAAGATACAAAAAGACCAAAAACCCAACTGCCACTTCTAAGATGTCAGGAGCAAAAGCAAGGTATGGCACATGATCCCTGCACACAGCCTCAATAAGGATGCGGACATGTCATCTAAGTCACCTCTCTGGCCCAACCTCTGGACCCACCCCTACCCTCACCGCATTTAAGGGACCAGCTTGCCCCAACTCAGCAAGAAGGCAAAGGATCCTGTTTCTTGTTTTTACTCCCTTGTGCTGAAGCACAAGTCTCAATAATGCCTCACCTGAGTTTCTCATCTGGCCTCTTATCAATTTCTGTTGATTACAGAGTCCAAGAACCCAGACTGGTATCACTAGCATACAGCACAGGTGGTGTTTCTGCTCTGCTCATTCCCCAGCTGAGAGCTGCTCTCCCTATCTGTAGTGCTTGCTTCCGTACACATGCTAGCCATGAGTTGGTCCATGCAGACTCACTAAAGCAAGACTTTCAGGTAGATATGAGAGGACAGAAGAGAGGAGTGAATAATTTAAGACTTTGATGTCTACTCTGGTAAGAAGTATTAGGTGTCACCAAGCCAATTATGGGAGTGATGAGAGCTTTGGGAGTCAGAAGCCAACCCTGGCAACTGGGCTACACTTTGATGTTCCTTCTTGTCCTCTTTACAGTGCTGGGTTGTGCAACCAGTCTTCCTGTCTCTTTCGATCTGAAGCAGGAGGGTAAAGGCTCACCCCTGCTCAGCAGATGGTGATACCACGGGTCCCTGCCTTTGAGATAATCTGCTTTCCTTGGAAGCAAATGAAGTAACCAGAGATTCTTTAGCCAGGAGGAATGGGGCTGTCTTTGAAAACTCTCCCAGGTTGCAGCTCCTCAGCTCAACTGATCTATATTGGGGAATGAATGTGAACCTGTAGGGAACTGAGAGTACAAAGATAACAAAAGTGTAGCAAAGACAAATAGTCTTAGCTAACCCCGCCTATTTCCTGTACACGTTGTCCATGATGATTCAAGAGGAACAATACCAGCAGAGGGAGAAGGAGAGAACTGAGGAGGGTAGAGGGAAGAAAAAAGAAGGAAGAGGAGGCAGAACAGAGGAAAAGGGAGAAGGATAAAGAGAAGAAAGCGAGATAAAAGGAAGGAGGGAGAAGAGGGTGAGGTGATTAAAGAGGAAAATAATGAGGCTTTAGGAGCTACTTTGGAATGCCTATCTGACTTCCCCAGACCCTGGCTTTCCTACTCTGCAGCCAAGGTCTCTGATGATTATCTCCCAGCGCAGCTCTTGCCTGACCCTATTCCATACTCAGAGAAAGGTGATTCCTTAACCACAGCCTTTCTTCTGATATGTCTCAGAATTAACTCAATCTCCTAGGACAAGCCCCAGTGACCAAGTAAGAGGAGCTGTACTCCACAGTTGTCTGCTGGCTAAGATTCTTTTGCTACTAAACAAAACCTGGACTTGGTATCATTTGTTTTCTTACCAAATATTTTGATCCAGCTATAAGCTTCTGCCTTACTCTCCTCATTTCTGACTGACTGTTTCCCTAAAATTCCAGGTCCTTCTAAACCTGCCGTCACCCATTCCTAACCAGAGGAGTAGAGTCTCTATCTTTGCCCCATCTGGTTCCTGTCTTGTTCCTGCTAGCTATCCTGCTGTCTTGGGTCTCAAAAATATAAACAGAATCCTCAGCAAAATTCTAATAAGCCAATTCAACAACACATTAAAAGATTATACACCATGACCAAGTGAGACTTGTCCCTGGGACACAAGGATGGTTTAACTTTGAAAATTAATGAATACACCACATTAACAGAACAAAGAATAAACAAGTCACATGATCATCTCATAGATGAAGAAAATCTCTTGACAAAATTCAACACCCTTTCATTATAAAAACACTTCACAAACTAGGAATGAAGGGAAATTACCTCAAAATAATAAAGGTCATATATGAAAAGCCCACACCTAACATCATACTCAACAGCGAAAAGTGAGAAGTTGCCCCTCTAAACTAAGGAACAAGGAAAGAATGCCCACTCTCACCACTTTTATTTAACATAGTACTGGAAATGCTAGCCAGGTCAATTAGGAAAACTAAAGAAGTAAAAGCCATCTAATTTGAAAAGGAAGAAGTAAAATGATCTCTGTTCACAAATGACACAATCTTATACACAGAAAAAACCTAAAGTTTACCCCCAAAACTATTATTTTTTGTAGAAATAGGGAAAAAAAACCTAAAATTAATTTGGAACCTCAAAGGACTCCAAATAGTCAAAATAATCCTGAGAAAGAACATAGCTGGAGGCCCTATATGTTCTGATTTCAAAATATATTACAAAACTATACTAAGCAAAACAATATGGTACTGGCATAAAGACAGACATATCCACCAATAAATAGAATAGAGAGTCCAGAAATAAACCCTAATCTATAAGGTCAAATGATCTTCAACAAGGGCACCAAGTCTACACAGTAGGGAAAAGATAGTCTTCTTCAACTAATAGTGTTGGGAAAACTGGATATCTATCTGCAAAAGAGTGAAGTTGGATCCTTACCTTTGAGTATACAAAAATAAACTCAAAATGGATTAAGGACCTAAACATAAGACCTTAAATTATAAAACTACTAGAATAAAACATAGAGAAAGACCTTCATGATACTGTATTGGGCAAATATTTCTTGAATATGACACCAAATGTATAGGTAGCAAAACCAAAAATAGGCAAATAAGAGTTCATCAAACTTAAAAACTTCTCCACAGCAGAGGAAACAACAGAATAAAAAAGGCAACCTACAGTTGGGAAGAAATATTTGTAAACCATATATCTGACATCCAGAATATATAAAATCCTCATACAACTCAACAACAAAAAACTAAATAACCTCCTTTTAAAAATGAGCAAAGAACTTGAACAGTCATTTCCCAAAGAAGTTAAGCAAATTGCCAAGAAGCATATGAAAAGATACTCAACATCACTGATTATCATATAAATTATCATAGAAATGTAAACCACAATGAGCTATCACTTCATACCTACCCACTAGACTGACCACTATCAAAGAAAGAAAGAAAGAAAGAAAGAAAGAAAGAAAGAAAGAAAGAAGAAAGAAAGAAAAGAAAATAACAAGTGTTGGCAAGGATGTAGAGAAGTTGGAACCTCTGTGCACTGTTGGTGGAAGTCTAAAATGATGCAACTACTATGGAAAACAGTATAGAAGACTCCTCAAAAAATTAGAAATAGAATTAACACATGACCCAGCAATCCTACCTCTTGTTATATATCCAAAATAATTGAGTACCCAATCTCAGAGATATTTGCACACCCATGTTCATTGCAGCATTAAACACATTGGCCAAGAAGTGCAAGCAACCTAAATGTCCACCAATGAATAAAGAAAAAATATGTACACATACACAGTGGAATATTAGTCAGCCTTAAAAAAGGAAATACTGTCATATACTACAACATGGATGAATTCTGAGGACACTCTGCTAAGAGAAATAAGCTAGTCACACAAAAAAAAGGCAAATACTGCATGATTCCACTTATGAGAGGTACCTAACATAGTCAAACTCATAGAAACAGAGAATAGAATGTGGGCACCAGAGGCCAAGGAAAGAGGAAGATGTTTCAGTTTTGCAACATGACAAAGTCCTAGAGATCTGCTAAACAAAAATATGCATCTAGTTAACACTACAGCCCTATACACTTAAAAATAGTAAAGTTGGTAAATTTTATATTACGTGCTCTTTACCAAAATTTTAAAAAATGTAGAACAACCCAGGTGTCCTTCAACAGATGAATGGATAAGCAAATTGTGATATATACATATAAGTGATTCAGCCATAAAAGAGGGATGGAATTCATGCTACAGCCTCAAAGACACCATGCTAAGTAAAAATAGCTGGAGACAAAATGTTATACATAATATGATTCTATTTATAGAAAATGTGTGGAATAGGTTAATTCATAGAGATAGAAAGCTAATGAGTGGTTGTTAGGGGATAGGAGGAAGGAGAGAATGTAGAATAACTCCTTAGTGGATATAGGGTTTTCATGGGGGATGTTGAAAATATTTTAAAACTGGATATAGGTGGTGCTTATGCAATACTGTGAATGTACTAAATGCCACTGAGTTGTTCACTTTAAAATGATTAATTTTATGTTATGTGAATTTCATCTCAATAAAAAATCAAAACATTAATTATATGTTTAACATTAAATATATAATAAGACATTATACATAGATAGTAAGAGCTCTTGGACCAACAACCTCTTACTATCTAACTAGATTAGACAGTTGGGACCATCCACTATAAATCCCTCAATTTTAAATCCCATCACCTTGCATGCAAACATGTGGACATGCACAGTTTTACTTACCTCATTTCATGCTAGGAGAATGAGGTATCTTTCCCATTTGAAGGTAACTCCTCCACATCCCTTCATTCTTTTTTCCAAGCTCTCATCCTTCCAACTTTCACTTTCTCGTAAATATGCAATCTCTTCCTTCCTATTTTTCCCTCCTCTTTAGTGTATAAATAGTCCCATCTCTTCCACCCTAAAAAAAAATATTTTACTAACCTTGTACTGCTCCCTATAATTTGCCTCCTTCCATTCTCTGCCAAGTTTCTCCAAAAGCAGTCAGAATTCACTTTCTGCTTCAATTTGCCTCCCCAAGGTCAACAATGACCCAGGTAATCTTTGATGAAAAAGAATACGAAAACAAATATATGCATGTATATGCATGACTGGGAAATTATGCTGTACACCAGAAATTGATATATTGTAACTGACCATACTTCAATAAAAAAATAAAAATAAAAAAGCATTGACTCCATACTGTTAACATCTAATGAGCATTTAAGTCTTTACAGTAAAAACAACTCCTTTGATCTCTTTCCATGCTTCCTTTGTTGATACTATCTCCATCCACTCTTAAAATACTCTTGTTCCCAACAGCCCATTTCCAGCCCACGCAGGCTACACACTCTGTGTAATTTCAATCACTTGTGGTTTTAACAACCATCTATGTGATAATGATGAATCTCTAACCTACAGTTCTGACTGAGTCTTCTCCCAAAGCCTCAGACACCCAGTTCCTTACACAACAATTCCACTTGGATGTCCCAGGAAAACCTCAGGCTCGGCATGTCTAAAATAACACATCCACTTTCATACAAAGATTTCTCCTTCCATAGTACCCACAGCCACCCAATTAACTAAGCCAAAAACCTGAAATTCACCTTTGAATCTTTAAAATTCCTAATTTTACTCTCTCCTATAAAGGTATTTTAGAAATCGCATACTTCTGCTAATTATACCTTAAATATTTCTCAGAATTGTAGATCAGACGATAAGGTCATGTCACTCCCTGCTTAAAAGTCTCCAATGGCTTTTCATGGCATTTGGCATAGAATGAAAATTTGAAGGCTGCATGTAATCTGCCCTCCCTCCCTCTCCACGCACATCTCCTACAGCTTGGCCCCTCTGCTACTGGGCTGTGGCCCGTGTCTCTTTGGTTTCTCCACGTACTCAAGCTCATTCCTATCTCCAGGTTGTGTCATTTGAGGTTTCCTCTTCCTGGAAATGTTTCCTGTCCACCCTTTACACGGCTTGCTCTTTTCTTCCATCTGCTTCTCAACATAAAAGCCATGTCTGAGAGCCCTAACCCTGCTCCACCACCCTCAACCAGCAGACCCTCTCATGCGGCATCACTTTTATTTTCTTCATGGCATTGATCACTATTTGAATTGTCTGATTTGAGTACTTCCTTGTTGTCTGTCTCTATTACTAGAATAAGCCCTTATCACTGTGGAAACATTGTGTTTGTTTAACTTGTTTTGGGCTCATCTCCTCTATTAAAATTTAAATTTTATGAGAGTGAGGATTTTGTATATATCTTATACAGCTGACTTCAGTCCTTCTCCTGGCAGGTCTTGGATTCTTCTCTCACCCTCCAGACTCTATACGGCTGATGTCCCAGCAAGCTTTGTGCCTGGTCTTGACTGAAATAGGACAGAGAGAGAGAAGACAAAAAACTCTCTCCATTCACCTTCTAAGAAAAGTCTGAAGTTCCTAGTTTCTGAGTAGTGCTAAAAGTCCCTTGGCCCTCACAATGGTAGCACCATGTTCACACAAACTCTCCATGATTCAACACTTATTAGGCACCTTCTACATGCCTTCTACTATATTAAGGGTTGTATGCATTACACTGTCCTACAAGAGCTCATAATTTTGTCAGGGAAGACATACAAGAGACTGTAACATCTTAGAGTATCTGAGACAGATCTAGTTGCTGGATCACGTGTCCTGGTTTGTGATTCAGAACCTTGACCTTATAACTATAAACTTAGCATGATTTGCTGGTAGAATCAAGGGAAACTTCACAACATCGTTAGTTGGATCTTGATGTAACTATGGGACATTTCTGGCTGGAGAAGATGGAGAACAGCATTCAAAGCAATGTGACAAATATAAGCAAATATACAGAAGTGAGTGGGATCAAGCACTAGGGAAGAGAGCAAGAGAAGGGAAAAAAAAAAGAACCCACTAAGGTGAACACTACAAAATGACAAGAGCTTGGTGGCTGAGAGCCTTGAATGTTGTGGTGGGGAGTGTTAATTTTTCCCCCTCTAATTCAGTAATTCCTCACACCTGAGCTGAACTGGATACATAAGAATTGCCTGGAAAATGTATTTAAAATAGATATTCGTGGGAGTCAGACCTGGATGATCTGATTCAGAGCACTTGGAATGGATATCTGGACTGTTACTGAGAAATTCAGATGATGAGCTCAGGTTGGGAACCACGACTGGAAACTAGAGGAAGCCCTTCTTAGTCCTGCTCCACCAGCTGTTACCCAGATCCAAAACTGGTCGGTTCAGCCTCAGAGAGTTCCCGAGCAGGGCAGGAAGTAGACTGGCTACTCCATATCCATCAGAGAGTGGGCGCTGGGCGTAGTGCTGTTCAGTCCTCATCCAGGAGGCTGGGCGCTCGATGGCCACTGGGCTCCTGTCTTATGTCCTCAACAGAAACCCAGTTTTCCCCTAGGCTCGTGGCTTCTGGGAGAACCCTGAGTTACTTGGTTGGGGCCTGACCACCTGGCTAGCCTTAACACCTCCTCCTCTGTAAGGCTGGACTATTCATCAAGGTCTTACTCCAAAGCAAAGAGAATCCCAGAGACACTTGTCCTTACCAGAGTCATCAGAGTTGCAGCAAACAAAGGATTCAGCAGGAGGATGACATAACTGGGCCTATGTTTGAGGAGGATGGATTCTAAAAAAATAGGGGGAAGCATTGAGAAGACTGCAGTAGTAGTTTAAGGGGACAGACAGTGAAGAACTGAGCAGACAGTGGCTGAGAAAATGAAGAGAAGGGGACTGAGAACTTGTCGCTGATTAGAGGCAGAGAGAACAAAAACAGAGATGATGCCAAGGTTTCTAGTTTTATAAAGTGATGTTCTAGCTGGGTTAGCAATTTGCTTCTCTATCACTTGTTACCTATTTTTTAATCTTATTTAAAGTTTTCATTGTATGGGCAGGCATCATTATTAAATGATGTCATGGTGCGTTGTAGCCCACTTATTTTTTAAAAAAGCACTGTTAACTACTGTTGCATTGAAAGACTTCCCCCTGGCTGGAACTAATTTTCTCCACCACAAATATCAAAAGTGCCTGGAAATGGACAAAGCAATCACTTTCAACCACCAATAGTAATGCTATTATTCTGACCCCAAAGTAATCCTTTGAGAGATTATTTTAGAAAAATAAAAAGGCATTAACAGTTTATCTGAGACAGGAGATTCTTTGCATTCAAGACTGCTAATCTGAAAATTTTAAAAACTGAGTGGCAGGCCACTCATCTTTGTTTCCTTTTTTTTTTTCTTCACATGAGTATTTCAGCTTTACTTAACAATTTTACATCTGACTAATTTGAACATATGCGCATTGCTTTAGTATTTGGCTTGGAGAATTTTTTTCTGGTAAAAATAATTCAAAGTCATGTTTTGTTTTTGGAATGTTTATTTCTTCTGAGATTCTGAGGGATGTGCATAGAGTTAAGGGGATAATTTAAAATTTAGATTTACTCTTGGGTCTCAGAAGTGTCATTCAATTGACAGAGCTTTTGTCCTAAAAATAACACTCTAATCTTCAAATGGTGTCCAGTTGCCATAGCATGGTTCCTTGAAAGATTATCGCTGCATCCTTCACTCTGCTTGAAATTGCTAATTAGAACTAATGGTGAAACTTGGCAGTAAATTTGCTGAGGTAGGATTCTTCATTCCTAATTTGGCTAACGCCCAACTCTAAATTAGAATACAATTAAGCCCTCAGCTTTCACTTGCAAAGAAACTTAACTCACATGCTGGGTCCACAAACTCCCGAAATGCAGATTTGCTCCCCTGACTTGTCAGACACAAGCACTGGAGAAGCCGCCATGGTCCTGTACGCCAGAGCAGCTCTTCCTGAAATCAGAATTTTTTTTTTTCTCCTGGCTTTCTTCTTTCAACAAAATAACCGAACAGTTGCCAAACTCCACTTTCTCTTTTGTTCCACAAATACTTTCCTACCACGGAGGGAGCTTTACTAACATGCACTATAGAAATTAATGTCCTCCTTGATGCGTTCATTTTGGCCTTGTGTGTTCAGGAAGGAGTAACAACCCCTCTTCCCAAAGAGTCGATGAATAATTGCTTACAAGTAAGGAAAAGGCTCCTGGCCAGAGGAAGGGAGTTGCCAGCTCCTTCCTCAGTATCACGCCCCTGCTAGTGAACAATTGGTAGGCTGCCCCGTGATTTTCCACAGTCCAGATTCAGAGAGAGTGATGTCCTTCTTCATTAAGATAAAACAGAGAAAAGAGGGGGGAAAAAAAGAATAAAGCAGCAGCAGATGTAGCCTAATCTACTGCACCTGAACTTCTGAAAAAGAAGCAAAACCCCCTACCTCTGCATGTAAGGACAAAGCTCAACCACAGCAGGAATTTGGAACTGAAAGCCAAGTTACCAACAATGAGTTTGAACTGCCTTAAGCCAAGTTGCAAAAGAAATCCAACGCACAGGCTAGGACTTGATGGGGTGTCTGTTGACTCCCTTCTTTGGCTTCTCCCCAGCTGACTTTTAAGAGCAGCGACGGCGTGACCTAAACCCAGAGTTCTCAGGAAATTCAAGACGGAGTGGTCCTGTGGAGCAAAACTAAACTTGTGCATCTTCTTCAAAATACTTTCACTTTTAGTAAACATCTGCGTACCAGTCAGTGGAGCAAATCCAGCTGCACTGTCCCCATGAAAAATGGGGAGAGAAGATGTAAAAGAGCGAAAAGCATCTATACTCCAAGCCTGTCAGACCACATCAGATTTTCAGTCCTTCCAGGAGGGGTAAATGTTGGCTCCATTGTTACAGGTATCGTAACTGGAGCTTGCAAATGTTACACCGCTAGCTCAACGTCAAATGATTAATAAAAGGCAGAGCCTGAATCTGAATCCAGCATGGCCAAACTCCATCCCTGGGGTTTGTCTTTTGCCCTAGGGTTTCCCAAATGCCAGACCCTGGGCTGAGGCTAACCCAGCTGCTCAGAAGACCCCACCTGGGCACCGATGTCAAAATGCCTGGACCACAGACTAGAAAATCTAATTCATTAGGTCTGGAAGGAGACCTGACAACCTGTGTTTTTCAGAAATTTCCCTGACATTCTTTTGCAGCCAGACTTGGGAACCACTGCAGTATGTATTCTTCTAAGCTATTTTTCCAGCAGTTAATTTATTGATTTCGTGGAAATCTTAGTTCATCTCCCAAATCAAAGTGTAATGTATCTGTCACTCATAGAGATTGTATCTGATGTTTCTATGAACCATGAAATGCATTTTCAAAACATTTTAAAGTTTCAGTGGTCCTTTAGAAAATGTCCTTGAGCTTGGATTTAGGACATGCTTCCTTATGTTCAAAAAATGAGGGTGCATCCTTGGGACCAATGTATGACCCACAGTTTGTCTTGCTGCAAAACTCCATTGTTTCCTGTAGGGTTCAAGACTCTCCTTACTTCTGGGTGGCTCAGAATGCCAGGGCTACTGTTGCTCAGAACAAACTCCCCATCTTAAGATATTTTTGATTTACTACACCATCGAGGCTCTATTTGCTTTAGATGTGGGCTATGTATCTGTTTCAACCAATTTTCTAAAGTACGCTTTTCCCTAAGACGTCTTTTATTTTTGCTTCTTGCTAAGGACTCTGTTGTGCCTCTTTTGAGACCCAAGGCGAAGCTTCTTATATCCTTATGCCTTCCAGTTGGAGGTTCTTTGTGTGCCCCTGTGTCCAGGTCTCCTAAGCTTATTTCTCCTTCTCACTCACCCTTTTCTGTGAAGGAGTCCACAGCTAGACTAAAGCAGGGTTTAGCAAACTGTGATCCAGGGGCCAAATCTAGCCTGACCCCTGTTTTTGTAAATGACATTTTATTGGAACACAGCCAGGCCCATTCATTTGTTTGTCTGTGGCTGCCTCCACAGTACAGTGGCGCAACTAAGTCGCCAGAAGTAGACAGAGACCACACGGCCTGCAAAGCCAGACGTACTTTCTGGTCCTTTACAGAAAAAGTTTGCCAATCCCTGGACTAAAGGAACATTTCCAGTGAAAATATTTGTAAATTTTCCTCTGATAGAGGAATACCGCATATACTTCCAGGATCACCCAAAACACATATGCTGTGAGGATTTTGTCATTTGCCTGTTTTTCTTTCTTTTTAATCCTTTGTTTTAGGGCACAACATACATATTCTTTTTTCAATCCCATGTTCTGATTTTACTGGTTTATTAAAAAGGCAATATTAGGCCTAAAAATGATGGACAGTCTTTTCAATAAAATTCCTTTTAAAATATATGATGAATCATCTAGTTACATATGTAAAGGGAAGGGTTATGTTATGGAGAAGATTATTTGAATCTCTGCTAATTTGTCATAATTTTCTCCACTTAACCTTTCCTCCATCTGTTAAAATGAACCCCAGTTTCACCAATCTGTAATTTGTATTGCTGATAACAAAAGGAAACAATATTTCCGTTCAACTTTCCCCAAACCATCTTGATAATTGGTAATGGTACAAAGTATATATATAATATTAATCCAGAAAAATACACTTTGGGACAAAAAAAATCTCATTTTTTTCTATAAAAATAAGAAATTAGGTGTCTTTAAAAACCTCATTACTCTTTACAAATCCCACAAAAGTTACTAAGAAAGTCTTCCGGATCTGATATTTAATGACTGCAGAAAAGCAACTGGATTGTACCTGAAATCTACACCTCGTCTTTAATTAAGCTCACTCACTTTGCCTACCAGGTTATTACTATTTAAAAGTGCCAGCACGCCCTCTTGTGGCATATTGTAGTTACTATTCTTTTCTACAACTAATTTGGAAGTTTGCTATGGACCCATTAAATTTTATGTAAGTCGTTTTACAAGAGACCACTCTAACTTATATTTCATCTGTGATTGATTCCTATAGAACAACAATCAATAATATACAATGGAACTTTCAGAATGAACTGAAAAAATTACCACTGACTGTAATAAAATATGATTATTGCCGTTTGATACCCACTTTGAAAACCCAAGAACAGTAATAAGTCTACAATCCATTTTTGTCCATAGGACTACTCCGTAGGAGGGGAAAACATAAAGTTTAACCTTATCATATTCTTTCATATCAGATGTTACAAAGAACATCTACATACTCTGCATTCCAATTTGAGGATGTGACTATATACGTAAGTATATATTTTTATCAAAGGGCACACATAAGTCAAAAGGTTTTATGTAAGTCAAATCTATACCCCAGTTTCTAGTTGCTTCCTTTCAAGGGAAGCTTTGGGTACCTTCCTGGCCACCTGGCTTTGAGAATCCCTTGGTTTAGGCTAGAGTGCAAGCCCATGAATCCCCTAGATCATATTTTTGGCACTTGTGAGAACAACTTCTCATTTTATCTCCTCTGGACTGCTTGGGATTGTTTTGTTTCTTAATATACAAGTCCCACCACTTACTGGCTTAACTGGGATCCCTTAAGCAAGTTACATTAATGCTCTCAGCCTTAATTCCTCACCTGTAAAATGGTGATTTTACATTTTACAGGTGATGTAAGAACAGTATCATATAACTGTCATGAGGATTAAATACAAGAATGAATGTTAAGGTGACCAGCTCAAGCAGGGCACATAGGGGGAGATTAGTGTTAACAGCCAGCATTGCTATCAGGTTTCAAACGCATACTAACACTGTGGTTTCTCAATATTCCCCCCTCTCTTTTTGCCACTCCCCACTTATCTAGTGTATTTTTGGTCTGTTTTATTAAATTGTTTGTTTACATTTGCTTTTGCTTCCTGTGTGGCAGTGGAAATGCTAGCTTTGAAAGTGTGGGTTCTTGTTTTAGAACCTGCATTTCAGTTGACGACTTACTTCTTTAACACAGGAAGACTGCATTAGAGGGCCAATGCCCGGAGATGTAAATAGTGGAATACCTCTGTGCTCCTCAGGAATGAATCCTGGGACACCTTTTCACTGGAAAGCTGAAATAGACCTCCTGATAAGATGTTTAAAAAGTATGAAGGGCAGTATTAGGAAGTACTTACTGTTTGTTTTTTCAGTGGTCAGACGATTCTTCTGTATTTATCTGGAAGTTTCTAACGCAAGTGAATTTTGTTAGAAAGAAGTCCCACATCATAGATCTGTCCATTTTGGAGGAAGAATAAACATTGAGTATGGTACACCATCACTGGGTGGAACAGATGCTCCAACTGTCGAGGGTATTTTTTGTCCACAGCTTCATCAAACATCAAAAGCGACTTTCTAGGTCAACTCCAGCTGAAAAGTACTTAGCTTAGAACTTATTTTAGACCCCCTATTTTTTGTTTCTCTAGCAATGCTCTGACATCATGTCAAGGTTCTTACACTCAAAATTAAGGCCTAAACATGATCCTTGATTCTTCTTGTACAACTTATATTTGGAGTCATTTCAATCTCTTTATAAGACATAGCAGGAGTAAAATATGCTAGGGGAGGGGGTGATTTCAAACCCGAGATAATATTTAATAAATAGAATTTTTACCTATACCCACCTTGGTATACACGGTTGTTGCCTGTTACCTAGGAATTAAACGTTGAGTTGCAAGGTATTATCGCTATAGTAACTAGAAGTCACTGGAATGTTGAAAATGTGGGAAGATGTTAAATTTAGATCAAAGTGAGTATATGTCATATTGTCAATCCTATTCTTGCAGGAGCTAATTTTCTTCAACAGATCTTCCTTATTCATCACATGAAAAGCTCTTTTCTCTCTTTTGTGACAGTTTTCAAAATCATTTCAAATAGCAAAAAAATTTTTGGTTTTCAAAAATAATTGTTCTTGTTCTTTCAAACTGTAACTTAAAATAACCATGTCCCAATACTATTTAGCTTTCACTGGATGATAAATAGTACAAATGTCTTGTGTTTTCTGGATACAGACTTTTAAGTAATTTCTTTTCTTTTTAACATCAGAAATATACCATCTGACCTGCCTTGTGACTGTTTGATGTGAAGCACTCAGAGCTGGCATGTTGTAGGATTTTAGTGTTTTTTGCGGCATTAAATTCCCTTTTCGCAAACAGCCTTCAGACTACCCAGATGAGATCAAACAGTTGATGGCATTTATATTTTCCTAAGCATCAGAAAGAATTCAATCCCACAAAATTAAATGACTTTAGGGGGAAAAAAGTGACCATGTGGACATTTGACATCAAATACAGAAATATTGTTCATCTCTGTTTAGTGTCCCCAAACTCCAGCAGCCTTTTTATTTTCCCTTTTTCTCCATTCCCTTTCTCGTCTGGCTCTCTGAATTATAATTAGGAAACTAGAGGATAAATTTGACCCTCATTGTGCTCATTTTTAGTAATATATACAAAGTCTCATAGAGGACTGTTCTGCTTCTTCACAAATGATTGATTCTGCTCCTTCAGTGTTCCTCACACAAATCTCTGGGGTGTGGGCAAATTCTCACCAACAGGAAACTCCTGAAGGAAGTCTTTGTTCCAAGGAGTGCAAAAGCAGGTGTTGCTAGTTACCTGTCTTGTTCTGTCCATTGCCTATCCCTTGCCTAAAAATAACACATGCTCATGACCCAGCATTTTACTGAAACTTTCTGGAGAAGTTGACCTTCCTTGGATTGTGTCTCTACAATCCAAGTGAAGGGCTGTATTTTGAAAGACTGTATTATGCTTCCAACCAGATCCCCTGATAAAGCAGCACCTCCCATTGATCTCGACTGGGGAGAGGATGAGAGGTGCAGTGTTTCCATGGTGCAATGTGACCACCTGGATATAGCTCATAACAGTCAAAATATACCCCCTCTCTTCTGCCCAAAAGAAAGGAGAATGCGGGACCATTCATTACCAAAAGAAACAATCCTACTAGTAACTAGTCCACACACACAGAGTCCAGAGGATGCCCCAAGGTGAAATATTTATTACGCCTGAAAGTGCTTACAGAGTCTGTCTTGAGTGGGAGCCTGGGAATCCCTTTCCTCTGCAGTCTCTTTTCTCTCCCCATGTCCCCAGCGATGCCTAGCCCCTCCTCGGGGTGCTGGCTCCACCCAAGAGAGGAGTAGACAGTAGAATCCCTTGAGGTCATGATGACCATTTTTCCCAGACAACTCAGCCCACGTTATACTTGCCTTCTCCCTCATAAGAAGAGGCTTAGGTGTTTCCAAATCTTCTGATCAGAGCATTTAAAATAAAGATAAACCCTTTTTCTTATAACATTGATCACTGCTCATAGCATCAGCTGTTTAATGTGCTTAAAATCTCTTCCACTTCAGTCTGTATTACAAAGCCCCCTTATCAGAAGTAAACAAGGAAGAAAAGATTTTTAAAATTATGTATATATAGGTAGATAGATTGAAATAGACGGATAGAGATATATCTACTCAAGAAGTTCAAACATGAATTAGTGTCTTCTTTGAATCAAAAATTACAGTAAGTCCTAGGAATATAGAAACCAATCATTCATAAGCACAATTTCAGTATCTACGTATTCAGAAATTAACTGAAGGTGGGGTCGGGGTGGTCAACAGACATATTAAACAGTTAATGGTAGTGCTGTCCTGTGAGAACCTGCATCTAGATAGGAAAAAGTTTCGTGTTAGCTCTGAGGAAGGCATCACCCCTGGGAGAACCCTGGCGAGTAGGAGGCAGGAACAAGAAAAGAAAGGAAAGCACGTACCTTGATTAATGTTCCTATACTTTGCCTTCCAGAGCCATTTGCAAAGTGGACCTGTGCCATCTTACACAGTGGACTGGCATTCCACACCTGGTGCTTAACCACAGTGAAATGGACACAGCCACAGAATGACGAGAGTGGAGATGCCAAGAGGAAGAGGTGACATGGGTCTGAGTCAACTTTTGGTGCCCGGACCAGTGTAGTTTGCTAGAGCTGCCATAACAAACACCACTGATTGAATGGCTTGAACAACAGAATTTATTTCCTCACAGGTCTGGGATCTAGAAGTCTAAGATCAAGGTTTTGGCAGAGTTGGTTTCTTCTAAAGGCCGCCTTCCTTGGCTTGTAAATGGCTGTCTGCCACTGATGTCTTCACGTGGTCTTCCCTTTGTGGGTGTGTCTGTGTCTTAAGCTCCTCTACTGCTAAGGACACCAGTCCTATTGGATTAGAGTCCACCCATAAGACCTCATTTTACCTTAATCGCCTCTTTAAAGGCCCTGTCTCCAAATGCAGTCACATTCTTGGGCACTGGACAAAGATTCTCTCCTTGAGCAGACTTCAGTCAGATTGTTCTCTTCCCCCCTATTTATTTATTTATTTTAGTTTTTAAATAAGATTTCATTGATAAGGTAACCTAATAACATGCAGTCTGTTACAGTATCGTTCTCTCATCAAATAGAAAATTTTATATACTTTTATTATACATGAGAAATTATTTTTATAAATGACTGACTTTATATTGTTAATGACTAATTCTTGGGTATTAGTTTTTCTTTTTTCCATCCCAATTTTACTGAGATATAATTGACATACAGCACTGTATAAGTTCGAGATATATAGCATATTTATTTGACTTACATACATCATGAAATGAAGATAGTAAGTTTAGTAAACAGTTGTCATTTCATATAGATACAAAATTAAAGAAATAGAAAAAAAATTTTTTGTAATGAGAACCAACAGAATTTACTCTCTTAACAACTTTCATATTTAATGTACAGCAGTGTTGATTATATCTATCACATTGCATGTTACATCCCTAGTATCTATTTGTCTTATAACTGGAAATTTGACCTTCTGACTACCTTCTAATTCCCCCTCTCTCTACCCCCTATCTTTGGTAACCACAAATCTGATCTCTTTCTATGAGTTTGTTTTTTTATTTGTTTGTTTTTGAAGTATAATTGACCTACAACACTGCAACTAACAACACTATGTTAGTTCCTGGTATACAACATAGTGATTTAATATTTCTATACATATCAAAATGATCACCATAATAATTCTAGTTACCGTCTGGCCCCACACAAAGATATTACATAATTATTGACTATATCTCCCAAACCGTACATTTCATACCCATGACTCATTTATTTTGTAACTGGAAGTTTGTACCTCTCAATCTCCCTCACCTATTTCTCTCTTCTCCCTGCCCCCATCCCAACTGTTTATTCTCTGTATCTATGACTCTGTTTCTGTGTAGTTATGTTTGTTCATTTGTTTTGTTTTTAGATTCCACATGTAAGTGAAATCATGCAGTATTTGTCTTTGTTTGAGTTCTTTTATATTCCTTTCTTCTTTTTCTTGCTCTCCTCCGCTGTGATTTGATGACTATCTTTAGTGTTATGTTTGGATTTCTTTCTCTTTTTCGTGTGTATCCACTATAGATTTTTGATTTGTGGTTACCACAAAGTTTATATATAAATATGTGTATATAAAACTATATAAATATATATATATAATAAGATTATTTTAAGTTACTGATCTCTTAAGTACAAACACATTTTAACAGTCCTGAATTTTTACTCCCCTCTCCATGTTTACTGTTTTTGACATATTTTATATCTTTTTGTTTTGTGTGTCCTTTAACTGTTTATTATGGATATAGACGATTTTACTATTTTTGTATTTTAACATCCCTACTAGCTTTATAAGCAATTGACCTATTACCATTACTGTATAATTGCCTTTCCCAATGAGATTTTTCCTTTTATAATTTTCAGATTTCTAGTTGTGGCCTTTTCTTTTCTACCTAGAGAAGTCCCTTTAACATTTCTTGTAAAGCTGGTTTGGTGGTGCTAAACTCTTTTAGCTTTTGCTTTTCTGTACAATTTTTTATCTCGCCTTCAAATCTGAATGAAAGCCTTGCTGGGTAGAATATTCTTGGTTGTACGTTTTTCCCTTTCATTACTTTAAATATATAGTGCCACTCCCTTCTGACCTGCAGAGTTTCTGCTGAAAAATCAGCTGATGACCTTATGGGATTTCCCTTGTATGTAACCTGTTGCTTTTTCCTTGCTGCTTTTAATATTCTCTCTTTATCTTTAATTTTTGTCATTTTAATTACAGTGTGTCTGGTGTAGTCCTCTTTGGGTTGATCCTGTTTGGAATCTCTGTGCTTCCTATACCTGGATGTTTGTTTCCTTTCACAAGTTAGGACAATTTTCAGTCTTTATGTTTTCAGATATCTTCTCTATCCCTTTATCTCTCTCTTCTCCTTCTGGGACTCCTATAATGTGAATATTAGTGCACTTCATGTTGTCCCAGAAGTCTCTTAAACTGTCCTCATTTCTTTTTATTCTTTCTTCTGTTCAGCTTCAGTAATTTCCCCTATTCTGTCTTCCAGTGCACTGATCCATTCTTCTGTATCATCTAATCTACTGTTGATTCCCTCTAGTGTATTTCTTTATTTCAGTTATTATATTTTTCAGCTCTGTTTGATTCTTCTTTACATCCTCTAACTCTCTGTTAAATTTGTCACTGTGTCCATCCATTCTTCCCCTGAGTTCACTGAGCATCTTTATGATCATTACCGTGCAATCTTTTAGCAGGTAGATTGCTTATTTCCACTTCATTTAGTATTTCTGGGATTTTATCTTGTTCCTTTGTTGGGAACCTAGTCCTCTGTCATCTCATTTTGCCTAATCTGCCATTTTTATTTCTATGTACTTAGTAAGTTGTTATGTTTTCCTATCCTGGAAAAGTGGCCTTACATAGAGAATGTCCTGTGAATCCCAGCAATGCACTCCCCTCTCGGCACCAGAGCTGTATGCTCTAGGGATGCCTTCTCTGTGGGCTGCATGGGTCCTTATGTTATGGCAGGATGATTGCTGCAGGTGTGCCGGTGGGCGGAGCTGGACCACAGCCTGGTTGGTTGCCAGGCCCCACCTTGTGCAGAGGCTTTGGCCCACTAGTAGATGGGCCTGGGTCATGAGGTGGCTAGCTGCAGAGCCCTGGGGAGGGTCCCAGGAGTAGTGCTAGCCCACTGGTTGGCAGGGCCATGTCCCAGCAGAGCTGGCTCCTGGAGCTTGTGTTGGTCCAGTGGTGGTTGGGGCCAGATCCTAGGGCAGCTGGCTGAAGAACCCAAGGTGTCCTGAAGCTGGTGTCAGTTTGCTTATGGGTAGGGCTGAGGCCCCCAGGGTCCCAGGGCTGATGCTCACCCCCTGGTGGATGAGGCTGGGTCCTGGGCCATCTGGTATGCAGGGCCAGGTATTAGGGTGGCTAGGGCCTCTGGGGATCCTAAGGCAGCCAGCCCGCTGGTGGGTGGGGCTGTGTCCCCACCCAGCTAACTGCTTGGCCTGGGGTGTCCCCCAACTGCTGCCAGCTGGCTAGTTGGCAGGGCTGAATCCTGGCACAATGAGCTGAAGGGAGGATTCAGAAATGGTGCTTGCCCTCTTTCCGTGCCGCCACAATGGTGCACAAGAATGTCCTCACTGATGCTCTCAAGAACATCAGTAATGCTGAAAAGAGAGGCAAGCGCCAGGTTCTTATTAGGCCAGGCTCCAAAGTCATTGTTCGGTTTCTAACTGTGATAATGAAGTATGGTTACATTGGCTAATTTAAAATCACCAGTGACCACAGAGCTGGAAAAATTGTTGTGAACCTCACAGGCAGGCTAAGTAAGTATGGAGTGATCAGCCACAGATTTGAGGTACAAATCAAAGATCTAGAAAAATGGCAGGATAACCTGCTCCCATACATCAGTTTAGTTTCATTGTCCTGACAACCTCAGCTGGCATCATGGACCAAAATACACAGGAGGGGAAATCCTTGGATTCTTTTTTCTAGGGATATAATACATACAAACAAATAAAATGCCTCAGTGGAAAGAAAAGAAAAGAAAAAGGAAGAAAGAAAGAAAGAAAGAAAGAAAGAAAAAATAAAGAAAGAAAGAAAGAAAGAAAGAAGAAGAAAGAAAGAAAGACTGAAGAAAGAAAGAACAAGTAGCACAAAATTAAGAAAAAAGAAGGAAGGAGGACTAGGAAGCGAAGGATCCTACAGACGGCAGGACTTCTCCGAGATAAAGAACGGCCCGCCCTCCAGAAAGCACAAGAACGGCGACTTCCCAGCCAATAAAGGAAGGAAAGTAGGACGTTTAGAGGAAGGAAGGAAGGAAGGAAGGAAAGAAAGAAAGGGAAAATGGTGCTTCCAGCACAAGTGTCCTTGTGGTAGGACAAGACCCCCAAAATGGCTGCTGCCAGCATCTGTCCCCAGGGTGAGTCCAAATTGCCTCCCTCCTCTCCAGGAAGCTCTTCAAGATCAGAAAGTGGGTCTAACCCAGGCTCCTTTCAAATTACTTCTACCCTGGGTCTTGGAGTGTGGGAGGTTTTGTATGTGCTCTTTACAAGTGGAGTCTCTGTCTCCCACAGCCCTGTGCCTCTCCTGAAAGTAAGCTTTACTGGCCTTCAAAGCCAAATGTTCTGGAGGCTCGTCTTCCCAGAGAGGACCCCCAGGCTGGGGAGCCCAATGTGGGTCTCGGGTCTCTTGCTCCTTGGGGAGAGCCTCTGCAGTTGTAACTGTCTTCTTGTTTGTGATGTACAGGTCTTGGCTCACCAGGGTGTACAGGTCTTGACTTTACTGCACCTCTGCCCCTCCTATCTGTCTCATTGTAGTTCCTTCTTCATAGCATTAGTTGTAGAAGATCTTTTCTGCAAGTCTTCAGGCCATTTGCATCAATAATTGCTCTGTATATAGGTGTAATTTTGGCATGCCCGTGGGAGGAGGGGAGCTCAGGGCTTTGCTGCTCTGCCATCTTGCCCACTCCCTGCTCAGGCAGTTCTGGACCCTCTTTTCTCACTAGGCCTGACCTTGGGTTCCACGTCCTTCCTTGTAGAATGCAGTTCTGGCAAGAATCTTGCTAAGTTAGTTTAACCAGAATTCCCCATCCTCTATATCTGATCACCCTCAGTATCACCTCATCACCTACCATCCAGGTGATATCTGATCACCCTGGCCTGACTTCAGCAAGAATCCTGTTAGGTCAGTTTAGAATGTGCCCTTACCTATATGACGTCTCCTCTTAGTAATTTTCCACCCACTGACTCCCACCCTGATTCTTGACTACAAATTCCCATCTTTCCTTATATTTGGACTTGAGCCCAATCTCTCTCCCCTACTATAAAACCTCATTGTAATGATTCCTATACCCTTGTGATAGTCCCCCAAAATAAAGTTTGCCTTACCTTTCTTTAACAAGTGTCATGAATAATTTTCTTTAGATCCCTCATACACTGTTAATGGGACTGTAAATTGGTGCAGCCACTCTGGAGAACAGCATGGACTAAAAAACTAAAAATAGACTTACTATATGATCCTGAAATACTATTCCTGGGTATATACCCAGAGAAAACTCTAATTCAAAAAGATATATGAACCCAGTATTCATAGCAGCATTATTCACAATAGCTAAGACATGGAAACAACCAAAATGTCCATCAACAGATGACTAGATAAAGAAGATGTGGTAGATAGATAGATAGATAGATAGATAGATAGATAGATAGATAGACAGATAGATAGATAGATAGATATAATGGAATACTACTCAGCCATAAAAAAGAATGAAATAATGCCATTTGCAGCAACATGGATGGACCTAGAGATTATCATACTAAGTGAAGTAAGTCAGATAGAGAAACACAAATATCATATGATATCACTTTTACGTGGAGTCTGAAAAAAAAGAAAAAGGTACAAATGAACTTATTGACAAAATAGAAACAGACTTACAGACATAGAAAACAAACTTATGGTTACCAAAGGGGAAATGAGGAGTGAGGGATAAATTAGGAGTTTGGGATTAACAGATACACACTACTACATATAAAATAGATAAACAACAGACCTTTTGTATAGCACAGAGAACTATATTCAATATCTTATAATAACCTATAATGGAAAAGAATATGAAAAAGAAAAAATATATATACATATATATATGAATCACTTTGCTGGACATCTGAAGCTAACAAACTAATACAACATTGTAAATCAATTATAGTTCAATTTTTAAAAATTTATCTTTGATAGATTTCCACATATGAATTTGAGGGGGAGACATAATTCAGCTGACAATATAGAGTTTGGAAACTTTTGAGAAGGCATGGTAAGGAAACCCCAGCTATGAGTTTCTCCTTCGGGAAAGAGAGAGACAGGGAGAAGATTCCTGATTTTCTTAGAGTGCTGTAGGAAGACGTGGATTGGCTGGGGTAACCTGGAGCTCTGTACTGGGGAGTAAGGAGAGGATAATGAAACAAAATGATTGTCATACTGTAGGAAGCCATTTCTGTTTGGTTTAGGAAAAATAAACCTAAGGGAAAAACAAACTCAACAAATGCTGTGACATTTAGCCATATGTATCTCATAGCAACTGAAACTCCCACTACTACTCCATCACCAAAGAATCATTTTTATAATTATTGCCAGCTATTGATTGCCTACTAGTTCAGTATAGCAGAGACATTAAAGGCCCTAGAGTCAGATGACCTTGCATTTGAGTCCCATCTGTACCACTTACCATGTGACCTTAAACAATTCAACTTCTCTGCACCTCATTTTCTCATCTGGAAAATCTGAATAATGACTCTGTCTTCCTCAGAGGGCTCTACTGAGGATTATATGAGATAGTAAAGATTACTATAATTTAGTATTAATATTAATATAGTCAGGAACTATATATAGTATGTGTTTTATATATTTTATCTTTTTTTTTTCTTTTGGGGAGGATATAGTTCCAAAAGTTTTGAAATCAGGATCTCAAAGAGATATTGGTACACCAATGTTCATAGCAGCATTATTCACAACAGCCAAAAGGTGGAAGCAACCCAAGTGTCCATCAACAGCTGAATAAACAAAATGGGGTATATACATATAATGGAATATGGCTGACCTAAAAAGGAAATAAATTCTCATACATGCTACAACATGGATGAACCTTGGGGACACTATACTACTTGGATTTAAACAGTCACAAAAAGACAAATACAATATTATTCTACTTACATACATCATCTATAAAATTTATAGAAACAGAGAGTACAAAGGTGGTTGCCAAGGGCTGGGGGGAGGGAAGAGTGGAGAGTTAGTGTTTAATGGGTACAGAATTTCAGTTTTGCAAGATAAAATAGTTTTGGAGATTGGTTGCACAACAATGTGAATGTACTTAATACTGCCGAACCTAAAAATGGTTAAGATGGTAAATTTTATGTTATGTATATTTTATATAAATTTTAAATTAAAAGAATTATGTAGATGTATACATATGTTGTACCACTGTTAATTTCCTTGTTTTGATAATGTGCTACATTTATGTAAGATGTAACCATTTAGGGACACTAGGTGAAAGGTAGAGGACCCCTCTGTGCTATCTTTGCAATTTCCTGTGAATCTATAATTACCTCAAAGCAAAACATTTTAAAAACTTATATTCTTGTGCTTAAAAAAGTAGGGAAGTTAGAGACTGCCAATTCAATCTCTTGGAGCAGGATAACAGAACTTCATGGAGACAGAGATTAAAGCACTTAACCACAGTCTGCCCATGGGGGTAACTTTGATCAGAAAGACTCTCATAAGCTGGGACCCAGCAGGACCAGGACCATATCATTGATACCGACCCAGGCCATTGGACTCTTTAATCAACAGAAATTGATAACAGGCCAGCAGGGAATTTCAGGCAAGCCTTTATTGGGGCCGGTGCTGCAGCACGAGGGAGCGAAAACAAGTCAGGTGCCCATGCTTGCTCCTATTTTATCTATTTTTAATCTCTTACAACAACCCCATGAGGTATATATCATCAACCCACAGTCTCCCAGTATCCCACCTACCTCTGCTACCACTGAGGACAATTGACATGAGATTCATGAGAGCTTTACTCACCAAAACTGATGGAAAGAGTAGCTTCAAGATCACTTCCTTCCTCTCCTCCTTGGATGGTGCATTTTCCCTGTGCATAGCTGCTCTCCTGGCACAGTTCCTATGACAACCTCTCTCTGGGATATTTTTCTGCTCATCCATAGTACTCTTCTTGTTACCAAAAAAAAAAAAAAAAATCATAAAATAAAGCTTTACATAAAGGCTTTTGTTAATGGAAAATCGTTTGTTAATAGGAGATCTCAGAAAGGAGCTATGATGCTACAGCAACCAAGGCAGTAAATTGCTTTAAACTGTTTCTGTTAAACGCTATAAAGCTCCATATGCACTCACTCTCTCCAGCACAATTAGATGTCATAGTTACTAGTACAACTCAAAGCAGAGGAACAGTTTCATTCTGAAACTGTTAAAAAAAATCTTTTTCTTGATATGTCTTTCAGTTTTTATTGTCTGTTGTAATTTGCTTTACCATACCACAGTATATAACACTGAGAACTCCCGCGTGTGCAATTTAACTCTAATTTACGCCCTAGGGATCAATGAGCATGTGAAGTGGCCTAACACAATTAATATCCTAAGAACTGGCCAGGTGGCATTCAAAAGTATTTTTGTCAAAACACCAGAAGTTTTATTATTTAGCATATTTGAAAGAATTCCTAGTTGGCAAAATTAGTGGAGTTTAAGTTACCTGCTTGTTAAAAGTTGGACATCTCCACCTTTGCAGGAACAAGGTATAAATAAATACCCATCCAGACTAGCGGTTCCTACCAGGGGGACAGGTATGGTGCTGTGCCCCTCCCATCAGTGGACGAGCCTGTCTTCTGATCGAACCAAAAGGCCTGACCCTCCCTCCATCAGAACACACTTGTCTTCATCTTGGGGACACCCTTTCATGAAGGCCTTGGTCATTGTGTCAAGGGTTGAAACTAAAACTATTAGAGGTAAACAGAGACTGTATGATTGTTTTGTGCCTGCTTGCTACCCAATATTTGGTTACTTAGAATTATATGGTCTGAAATGTCCCATTGCTACAACTGCCTGGTAGAAAGGTGGTAGGTTGTAAATGTAGAGCTGACACCTCCTCTAACTTTTTGAAGGTTCTAATAAACTCCAAAGTCACCTGACATTGGTGGAATGGTAAACCGAGTTGTTAGTTCAAATTCTCATACTCTATTCTTCAACACATATACTTCATAATAATCTGTATGCCTGAATTTCCTCTGCCACACTGGCATTTGTTTTCATTGACGGGCTCTTTGATCTTTATAAAGGCACAGTCCACTGGCCAGAATATCATCTTCAGGCAACATAGAAATGCTCTGGTTTCCCTAATACCATCTAGGTAGTGAATCATGCATCCTCGTAACTCCCAGACATTTTTTTTTCCCCCTTTCAAGTAGACTTTATTTTTTAGAGCAGTTTTAGATTCACAGCAAAACTGAATGGAAGGTACTGGGATTTCCCATTACCCTCTGTCCTCACATATATGTGCAGCCTCCCCCAACTATCAACATCCCCCACCACAGTCATACATTTGCTACAATTGATGAACCTACATTGACACATCATTATCACACAAAGACCATAAGTTCACATTAGAATTCACTCTTGGTTTTGGATATTCTATGGATTTGGACACACATATAGTGACATGTATCCACCATGATAGTGTCATACAGAATAGTTTCAATGACCTAAAAGCCTTCCGTGTTCCACCTATTCATGCTTCCCTCCCCCCACTCCCTGGCAACCACTGATCTTTTTATTGTCTCCATAGTTTTGCCTTTTCCAAAATATCACAGTGTGGAATCATCCAGTATATATAGCCTTCTCAGTTTGGCTTCTTTCACTAAGTAATACACATTTAAGTTTCTTCCATGTTCTTTTATGGCTTAATAGCTCATTTCATTTTAGTGCTAAATAATATTCCCTTGTCTGGATGTACAGTTTGTTTACCCACTCACCTACTGAATGATATCTTAGCTGCTCCCATGTTTTGGCAATTATAAATAAAGTTGCTATAAACATTCATGTGCAGGCTTTTGTGTAGACAAAAGTTTTCAGCTCCTTTGGGTAAATACTAAGAAGAATGATTGTTGGCTCATGTTCTAAGAGTATGTTTAGTTTCATAAGAGACTGTCAAACAGTCTTCCACAGTGGGTGCACCATTTTGCATTCCCACCAGTAATGAATGAGTGTTCCTGTTGCCCCACATCCTTGCCAGCGTTAGGTGTCATCAGTGCTCTGGATTTTGGCCACTCCGTTAAGTGCGTAGTGGTAGTCTTTATTGTTTTATTTTACATTCCCTAATGGCATCTGAAGTAGAACATCTTTTCATGTACTTGTTTGCTATTTGTATACCTTCTCTAGTGAGGTATCTTTCAGGTCTTTTGCCAAATTTTTATCAGGTTGTTCATTTTCTTGTTGCTGGTTTTTTTTTTTTAAGTTCTTTGTATATTTTGGTTAACAGTCCTTTATCAGATATGTCTTTTGCAATGATTTTCCCCCAGTCCATGGCTTATCTTGTTATTTTCCTGACCAGTTCCATTTTTAATGTAGTGGAAACATGCATATTTGCTTGCTCATTAGACTTACTCATTTATTCACTCTTTCATTCATTTATCAAGTACTTATTAAGCACCTGCTAAGTATGAGGCACTTCCCTGATTACCCTCTTTATCATGGCAGATGACCACACCTAACTGGTCTCATTTCTCAGTCAGGTTCTCCCCCTTCCATTTCCTTCTCTCCATGGGTGACAATTACCCTTCTAAAATTTAGTGGTAGAGCACATCCTGGGTCAGTTCCTAGTACCTGCATTAAAATTAATTAATTAATTAATCAATCTAATTACCTCCCCTCATACCCCCCAAATTTTAAAAATTAAAAAAAAATATGGCCTACAGCTATAATGAGTAGCAGTTTAATTCTACAACACTAGAATGCAAGAAACATCATTTCTCTTAAGTTCTTTAAAATAGTTAAGTTATGCTGAGCCCTCTCCTTTAGTCAGTGAGAAGTTCAGTTTCAGTTTTTTTTATTGAGTTTCTTCTTTCCACCAAGAATCTTTTGAAATGTACAGGGATCTCATACAGAATATTCAAGAATGGGCCCTCTAGTCTTAGTTTACAATGTTCACATCTGATCTTCACCTTGACTGTATCCAGGTGGTCCTATGACAGTAGGTAATGCCAAGCCTAGTTCTTTAGAAATATTTGATTTTTGCCCAGCAATACAAAACCCTCTGAGGCAAGGAAAAACAGAAGTTAGGCAACTTCTTTGGGGGAAGAAGGTGAAAATATACAAAGCAAAAGAAACAAAAACACTGATTAATATTTCAAATTATCCTGCCTCATGGAGGGCATCCAAACTTCTTACCATAGCTACAAGACACATCTATACCTCCCAATTTCACTCTTACCCACCGTGTGCTGGAGCCAGTTCACACCAGCTCATGAGAGCTGAGTGCTAGGTTTTCAGGAATCGTTGTGAGCCAGTTATGAAACATAGCTATTATTAAAAATTAAAGGATAGAAATATCACCCCCCCCCCGCTTCTATCTCCCTAGAGGGTCCTCTTATCCCCTTCTAACCTCCCAAACTACTTGTATTACAACGTATCTGACATTGTTCCTAACTGTTATTTTCACTAAAATATTCTCCAGATTATGAGCTTGTAAATAAAATTTTTCATTCATATTTGTCTCCCTTGTTCCTAGCAGAGGGCTGGCACATGGTAGGAATTCAGTAATTGTTTGGTGGGTGAGTGAAAAAAAAAAAAAGACTCTTGGAGGTTAAAACTTATTCCCTTCCCAATATCTTGAGATCAGCCCTCTACCCAGCAGCACTCACAGTTTCCCAAATCAAGCTTTACATGCCTAGGAACCTGATGTAATAACCACAGGAAAAGCTTGGTTTCCATCAGTGAAAGATGCATGAAAGATGCAACTTTCATTCTCCAAGTCTTTTCCTCTAGGGGAGAGTTAAAATGCAGATCAAATAAAGCAGTAAAGAAACAAAGACTCTTTAACAATGCCCTGAGATACAGAAAGCGAACTGTAAGTCTCAACGTCCCATCATAATGTCCTGTGGTACATGAGCCTGAAATGGAAAGTCCATGTGGCTGGTTGGTAAGCCAGTGCAGGGCTCTCTTCAGCCTACATGATATTTTGGAGGCAGAGAGTGGATATGGTGAAATGGGAATGGCTGATGTGTGTAGCATTGCTGGGCCAGTTGGTAGATGAACAAAATGGCCAGGAGGGTTGCTCATTGCATAAATATATTTGGGAAACATCCTTTAGAAAAGAATATCATGAACATTCTGGAAAGTTCATGTCTGAAATATGTCAAAGACTGGAAAAAACAAAGGCTGAAAACCGTTGCTTTTGATTTTAGACTATGCAACCCCAAGTACAGAACTGCTTGACCTAATTTGTGATTCCACAAACAGCTTTGGGGAAACAGTCATTGCTTTGCCCTAGTCTTCCCAGAACAAGAACCAAATGTCCCTGAGGACACCAAATGACACCAGCACCCCACTACCAAGCTGGCACCAGCAAAGAGGTAGGCTATTTGCAGAGAGCACGCCGCCTCTGCTGTGAGTGGGCAGTAAACTACCATGGAGAAGCGTGCGCCTGCCTGGAGACAGGGTTGCTAGGTGCCTCTGAAGTAGGGAGACCAAGAGGTGTGCATTATTTCCCCCACACTTCTTATTTTACACAGTGACAGTTGTAGCCTGGAAACAAAAGGAAAATAATAGCTTCTGTGATGTTAGAAATAATCGCCAGTCAAGTGCCCTATGGGGCAGAAGGAGCAGTGTTGAGGCTTTTATCAAGAGCAGGAAAAAAAAATAATGTGATTTGGTTTCACCATAATTGCTTAAGCAGCCTGGGTGAGAACTAATTATGAGTTCATCTGGCTCCAGAGAAACCCCACCTCTTCCCTTCTCCAGGATGATACTAAAATATCAACATTGCATCACCAGAAGTCACTCCCATTGGTGGACTTTCTTGAAGGGGAGCAGCATGCTCTGTCTCTCTGAAAGCCACTGGACTCTGAATAGACCCAGGAATTTATATCTTTCCGAGGCAAATGAAATATTCCTGGCACTTACTTGTCATAGAATACTTGCCATTATTATGTCATAGAGGAAGTGATGTTTTAAAAATGTGGGAGTGATGAAATGCAAAGAAGGAAATGAAGGGACAAGTTACAGGCCCTACGTCACTACAAAAGCCCTGTCATTGTTAGACTCGGGGGAGGTCCTGGGTTTCAGAAGCAGGCTGTTCATTGACAATACTTTGATGCTCTGGGGCTCTCACTGGGCTACAATATCCCTAAAGAGATAAGGACTGTTGCTCAGAAAGTTGGTCACCTAATTCTCAAAAGAGCAGAGCTAACATTGAAAGTCAACAGGATAGGACCTGAATTCATCTAGGTTAGTAGTCCAAATTACAAATCTAGAGGCAAGCGAAGTAATGCTGCTATGATTATTTGGATCTATGTGAGCTCAGAGAGAGAGGTGAATTGGTATACAATAGTAGAAAGAACATGGGTTCAAATCCTGACTCTGATGCTTACCAGCTATATGTAAGTTACTTGCCTCTTCTGAGCGTCAGATTCAACTGAGAAATGAGGTAAAATTATCAGTTTCTTTGCAGGATATATGTAAGGATGAGAAAGAATATGTGAAGTGCCTACACTGCACTTGGAACAGAGGGTGTCCAAGATAAATGGCAGCACATGTCACAGTTCTGTCTCCTTCGATGAGAAAGCCTAATCTGAGTGCCTCTACATGTGTAGCACTGGGGCAGAGGGTGGAGGTTACAAAGACACATCACACATGATTTTTGTCTTCTGAACCATCACAGTTTAGTTAGATGGGGAGGAGACTTGGGACAGAAGGGGTGTAAGGGACTTTCTGAAACAAGAAGCAACAAAACAATGCTATAGAATTAATTACTACAGATCTTCTTCAACTTATGATGGGGCTAAGTCCCAAAAAGCCCTTCATAAATTAAACATGTCATAAGTCAAAAATGCATTTAATGCATCTAACCTACTGAACATTATAGTTTAGCCTCGCTTACCTTAAACGTGTTCAGAACACTTACAATTAGCCTACAGTTGGGCAAAATCATCGAACACAAAATCTATTTTATAATACTGTGTTGAGTATCTCTCGGGATTTATTAAACACTGTACTGAAAATAAAAAGCAAAGTGGTTGTACTGTTACAAAATGGTTGTATATGTATCAGTTGTTCACCCTCGTGATCACGTGGCTGACTGGGAACTGCAGCTCATTGCCACTACCCAGCATCACGAGAGAGGACTGTACTGCAGAAGATCAAAATTCAAAGTACAGTTTCTACTGAATAGGTGTTGCTCTGACACTCTAAAAGTCAAAAAAATCGTAAGTTGAACTGTCCAAGTCAGGGACCATCTGTAAATTGTGAAGGGCAAATCCAAGCCAGGGTAGGAGTTGTGGGGAAAGGAAGAACAAAGCAGGTAGAGCAATAACTTCAACCACTTGAACAGAAAAATAAACCAAAGTGGGATTTGCCAACCACAAAGATTTACAAAGAAGTGGAACTGTAGATGTAACAAAAACAGAGGACAAATCCTCTGAGAAGAGGCTCATTTTAGCACCCAAAGGACATGCTGGCAAAAGCCAGCTCTGGTTGCTTATTCCCCAAGGTAACATTCTTAAAGAACACTGGAGTACTTTAGAAGTTCTAAGCCTAGGCCTTGACTGGGCTCAACTGTGGTGGATAGAAGGTGAGTAACCACCTTTATTTGGCAAGAAAAGTCAGCTCACAGTTAGGAAATGAAGAGCAGAAATAAATCATCCAACTCCATAAAAAGTCCAAACTGAAATACAAGTTTAAAATGTATTACTGAGGGGGGAAGGTATAACTCAGCGGTAGAATACATGCTTAGCATGCATGAGGTCCTGGGTTCAATCCCCAGTACCTCCATTAAAAAAAAAAACAACAACAACAAATAAGTAGACTTAATGACCTCCCTCTCAAAAAAAAAAGAAAAGAGAATATATTACTGTATAAAATTAAATGGCTTATTCTACCCCTGACTCTGCTGATCCTTTGTCATATATTCCTTTAAATATATATTGGACTTATGCCCAATTCCATAAACATGAATAAACAACAAACAGCACTTTATTTTCTGTAAATCATAATGATGTGCGTCTGCACCACCAGGAAAAATCAATCCTTATTATTGACCACCCTGTACACAATAGCTTTGATTATGTATTTAAGTTACACTCATGCTTAATATTATGTATAGATTTGCCTAAATACCATATGAACTTGAATATAAATGATATTTTCTCCAAAAATTATTCCACAGCAATAAAAGAAACTGCCTTATATTTGAGTCTTTACAAAGTCTCTCCTGTTATGGGAAACCTATTCAATTATCCTGATTAAGTCTCAATGGTGGAAGTTTAAAACACTTATTGAAGTTAGCTGCTGGAGTTGGTAAAAAAAAAGGAGGCAAAAATATTTTACATAGATCTGAAATTATTCCTTGAGGTAGGAATTCTAAATTAGAATAGTTGGATGACATTGTAAATAATCATTTCAAAGATCAACTTTACAAGTAGTAAGGTCAGTGATTAGATTGTAAAAATAATAAATATAAAACCGTGGTCTGAACTGAATGTTTGTTTCCCCAAAATTCCTGTGTTGAAATCCTAACCCTAAGGTGATTGACAGTATGGGGGGGAGGCGGCTTTGAGAAGTGATTAAGTCATAAGGATGGAGCTTTTATGAATGGGATTAGTGTCCTCACCAAGCACCAAATTTTTCAGCACCTTGACCTTGGACTTCGCAGCATCGAAAACTATTAGGAATAAATGTTGGTTGTTTAAGCCACTCAGTCTGTGATATTTTTGTTACAGTAGCCCGAACAGACTAAGACGACCCATATATGAAATAAGCCAACTGTGGAGTGAAGATGACTGACTGAACATGATTTTTCTACTTTTATGAAACCCCATTAAAACGTGGTAAAGAATTTTCTGTCAAGACATCAGATTGTAGGACAAAAAAATGGAGAAAAACATGACAGCATTAAAATTTGAAAATTGGGAAGATTAATGAAAGGTAACTAATGTACCAGATCCAAAAGTACTGGGCCCCAAGATGATGAGATAAAAGCCAAGAAGCATTGATTACACACTAGTCTTGGGAATTTGTGTTACTGGGTAGCTCTGGAAGTAGGACTGAAGATAGAACAAAAAATCAAAAGCATTTAGAACCTCAAATCCCCTATTTTCTCCCAACAAAAGCTTAGAAGTTTATTTTCTGGAAAAGTTAAAGCAGAGGGCTCTGGGAGAGTTGGGAGACTGCAATACTAAACAGAAAATTAAAACTATGTGGATGTTGGCATTTTGGAAAGAACTCATCCCTGCCCCTACTCCTTTTTCTTTATCTGGGTCTCAGAATGCAAGCCATCAGGGGTAAGCCTTCCAGAAAGGAGTTCAAAACTCTTTCTCTAATGAATCCAACCCAACCCACTAAAGAAAAAATTCAAAGAGAAAGCCAAGACCTGTGTTGTCCAACATAGTAGCCACTAGCCACTTGTAGTGATTTAAATTAAAACTTAGGTAACTTAAACTAAGTAAAATTAAAGCAGCATTTCCTCAGTTGCACAAGCCACATTTTCAAGTGATCAACAGACATGTGTGGCTATGGTTGTGTTATGGTACAGTGTAGACATACAACACATCCATCATTGCACAGAGTTCTATGTGATAGCACGGGTCCAGACAGACCTTCCTACAGCAAAGTCAACAACCTCCACTCTCACAGTCTGTATGTCCCACTCTCACAGTCTGTATGTCACACTCTCAAATATGTGCAAACATGAAGGATCACCAGATGTCTAAGACATCTTTTAAATCACACTCACAGAAACAGAGACCTGAGTTACAACGTAAGCAAACAGGAAGAACCAGAGAAAATACACAGAGAAAAAAATATATATATATTACCATTGATATTTTCATGGAAGTAAGAGAAAATAGTTTCTCTGAAATAAGTATAGCCTGTTGCAAAAAAAAAATCAATACATAAAAATACAAGATATTAGACATTTTAAGGAGATCATCATTCTAAGTAAGCCAGAAAGAGAAAGAAAAATACCATATACTATCACTTGTACGTGGAATCTTAAAAAAGAACACAAGTGAGCTTACTTACAAAACAGAACAGACTCACAGACATAGAAAACAAACTTATGGTTACCAGAGTGGGAAGGGAATGGGAAGGGATAAATTGAGAGTTTAAGATTTGGAGACACTAATTACTATATATAAAATAAATAACAAGTTTATACTGTATAGCACAGGGAACTATATTCAATATCTTGTAGTAACCTATAATAAAAAAGAATATGAAAACAAATATATGTATGTATATGTATGACTGAAACATGATGCTGCATGGCAGACATTGACACAATATTGTAAACTGACTATACTTCAATAAAAAAAGAACAACAAAAAAATTTTAAAAATACAGTGACACAAATGAAAAACTCAATAGAAGCGTTAGAAGATAAAATTAGAGAAAATTCTCAGAAAGCAAAATGAAAAAGAGAGAAAATAATCAGAAAACTACAGAACAAGTTCGTAAGTTCTAAATTCAGATAAAAGGAGTTCTCAAGAAGCAGAACAGAGAAAATGACGGGAGAAAATTATTTAAGAAACATTTCAAGTGTATTTCCCAGAATGGAATGCCATAAGTTTCCAGAATGAAAGGGGATCCAGAGTACCTCAGCAATGGCTGAAAATAAACCACACCAGAGTCACCTCATCATGAAATCTTAAAACACAGGGACAGAGGCAAGCCTGGGGTGGAGACAGGGGATGGCCACCTAAAAATACTGAGAATCTGAATCGCTTTGTGTTTTTCAACAGTACACTGGAAGTAGAAGATTGATGCCTTAAAAAATTCTGAAGGAAAATATTTCTCACCATGGATGTCTATAGCCAGCCAAACTATTAATTAAGTATGAGGGAAGAATAAGGACATTTTCAGACATGCAGGGTATCAAAAATTTTACATCACCTGCATCCTCTCTCAGATAGCTGCTTAGAAGCTGTGCTTCACGAAACTAAGTGGATAAGCCAAAAACAAACAAAAAAAAAAACAAAAAAGAAGCCATAAGATCCTGGAGACAAGAACCCTACTGGGGAGAAAGGTGGAGGGAATTTCAGAACCCTGGTCACAAGCAATTCCATGATCACAGCTGTGTGAAGGCTCTAAGAACAGCTTTTCCAGATTAGGGCAGGTTAGCGTGCTTCAGGAAGGAGTGCTTCAGGAATATGCAACATCAGAACACCCTATGTGTCCAAACACATCAAGAGATATTAGCAATTGGTAGAAAGTTTCAATTAAGAATACACAGAAAACTATTTTTTTAATTAAAGGATAATTTTTTTTAATCCAGAGAAAACATATAAATCATTGTATTCTGTTAGGCATAGCTGTGAATAGCATTTATATCATGATAATAATGTAGTAATTTTGCTCTGATCCAAATTATGAAATAACTATACTAAAGAGATGAGAGCAAAAAAGAATGCATGTAGTGGGGTGGATTGAAGGCATGCAGACTAAAGAAAAATCATCATCTTCCAAAATGTGGTATTAATAGATAATGACCAAAACAAAAAATCAAAAATGGAAATATTAGCATATAATTTAGAAAACAGATGATCATATACCAAGAGAAAAAAACAAAACAAATTAAAGAACTGAAAGTGGTTGCTTCTGGGTATTGGGGCTCAAGGAAGGCTGCTCAAAACTTGCAAAAGTGGCACATTATTTTGAATTAAAGTTACTGAAGAAACAGCTGGTGAAAAAAAAAGTGGCATAAAAAACACTCAGACTCCCCTCTTTCCCAAAGAAAGTGAGAAACAAATTTTCCATGTGAAGGTGTCCTCCCTATACTAGGAGGACAGAATGCATCCTTATCACTACAGTTAGGGAATTCAAGGCTAAGAAAGCTGCCTGAACAAACTGTTACTTTTCATTAGTTTGCTATCCCAAGTACAAGCCCTTTTTTTGTTAGATCTTCACAAATAATTGTTTCTTTGTCTAAAAATGGTATATTAATGATGATGTAAAATGATGTGACAGCCTGCTTTGGTCGCTTCAGGGGTCCTACTTCTATGAGACCTCTGTACAAATTTTTCTCCTGTTAACCTATCTTGTGTCAATTTAATTACTAGACAAGCCAAAAGAACTCAAGAAGGCTGGAGGAAAATTTTCCCCCTCCCCAGCAGTTGGCCAAGATACTGGCTGAACCCTACTCCATGCCACCTTTGAGGCTAGTCCAGCTGAGAAACCCCTGAATCTCTGGCAAAGACTGGCAGGAGGTAAGATTTCTTACCACATCAGCCCCCCAGATCTCTGCCTCCTGGACTAACAGGAGAAAATATTTATGGAACTGGTTTCTTGGACAAAGAAAATCTGGTAATAAGTATTGATCCTTATCTTCCCAAAGACAGTTGCTCTTTTTCTTTGTGTCTGTCTTGCACGTCATTTGTCATAAAGAGAAAAACCCATAGCTCAGAATGTAGGAATAAGCCCTAGACTATAAGCCTGCTGTTTGAGCCAGCCTCACAGATCCAAGGTCATGGTTCTCACCAGACTGGCAACTGTTTAGCCAAACTTTCCTGTGGGTCCCCTATGTAAAAACCAGGTGATGTTTCCCTTCCATCTTGTTCTACGCCCTGAGAGCTTGGCTTTGTCACCAGTGAGGATGTTCTCTCTGGTGTCTGCCATCCAGAGGGTGCACTCACTGAGGTGCACCTTGGTGACTAGTTGCACAGACTAGGGTTCTGAGACACAGAATCACAGACAGCAGCACTCTCTTTGTCCAGCCATGCAAGTTCTCTGGGAAATTTGTCATAAGGGGTCCCAGTCCATAAGGGGCCTTTGATATCTCAACCTTCGTTACTTAGTGCTGGAAAAATCCCATTCCAGGAGTGCTTGCCAGTGTCACATATTAGCAAGTTTGTGACTGGAGTTGTTTCATATCCTCATGAGAAACCGAGACACAATATTCACCACACCATTCTTACCACATGTAGCAGTGAAGGGCTTTTACTTAGATTAACTCTGGGAGTAAACTTTCTGGATCTTGTGAGGGTTGCACAGTCTTTTGTGAGAGGCCTCTTGCATCTTTGGTTAAGTCAAAAAAGTCTTTGTATTGTACCTAATTCATGGCTCAAATTTTAAAATGAAAGCTAAGATCTCGATGTTTGTTTGTGTATCTATGTATGTACCTGTCAGATACGATATTTTTCTAGCTCTATATTGCCAAAATTAACTCATAAATGAGCTCTATTTACTTGACTTAAAGCAAACAACTACTTATATGAATTAAATTATAATGGAAACTAACACAAATGTTTCTCAAGTTTGCATGATCTAAGGTTAATCTTTAGCAAATTAAAGCTAGTTTAAGGATGTTGGTTTAATTAAAACAGGCATATTTTTAGAGCTATTAGCATTGAATGTAATGCAAACATACAACTTTTATGTTATCTGGGTTTATTAATCAAATAAGCTCATGTTATAAAATTTATTAGCAAGAAAACTAACTTGGTATTATAACATTTTTGCAAGTAATCTAAACCTAATTGTTGAAAAAAATTCAATTGATTTAAGTGAGATAAGTTTTTAGGTGAATTTTTTAACAATGATTTTTAAATGGTATATCTAGTTAAAAATAGTTACTCACGTCTCTTCGGTGACTCCCACTGTTAACAGTTTTTCTATGTTAAACCCCCAAAAAACAAAAAAAACAAGGATTCTCTATTTTATGCTTGATAATTTCCTGTGTTTGCTATCTTTATTAGGTTTCATTACTTAAGTAAACTGAGTCTTTTCAGTATCAAAAGAGCTAAAGCTTTTTACAAATATTTAACTTTCTGTATTAGCTTTCAAAGTCTTTGTCATTTTGGTTAAATGGATAACTAAGTATTGTTTCACGGTGACCTATGATTCTATTTGACCAAGTGGTTTTAAACCTATTGATATTTTTGACAAACTTCCCCAAATCAAATTCTAAATAAAGTCTTAATTTCCTGGAAATAATGGATTTTCTAGAGGGCCCCAGGAACATGTAAAAAGAATTGTTTTCTTTCCTTATAAAAGAGATATTAAACTAATTAGGCTTATTTGGAATGTTAAATTACATGGGAAGCATTGTCAAATAAGTGATGATAAACCTTCTTAGGCTACAATATATAATATATATAGTATGGGCTTACAATATATAATACAATATTTTATTGTATGGGTAAATGTTACTAGAGATTGTATGAAATTTCTAAAATTTGGATATGTCCTGATACAATGTTATCAGCCATAGTCTAGTTATTATCCTGAATGTTGTATGCCTCAGAAATAACCAAATTTCCTTGTTAATTGCATTGTCATGGATTCTCATCAAGATCTTTAGGCATGGAAATTTTTAACTCTTTTATCATTTAAACAGTTGTCATTTTACTCAGATACTTTTAGAAAAGCTTCCTGCAAGTGTGTTTTGTCTTCAGAGGAATTCATGGAAAGGAATCCAACAAGTATTCTAAAGTACAATTTCTGAGAGTTATCAAATCATACCACTGAACTGGGTAAAAATTTACAGAATTTTAATGAAAAAATCAAATGCCTTGACAAAACTTCAAACAAAATATCAAGACAAACAAGAATTAATTACATGGGACTGAATGAACTGAGGAAGGTGACTTTAATTTTTTGTGATTTTTTTTTTTACTTGAAACATTACTGATTTTTTTTTAATGTTTTGTTCTCCAGATTAAAAAAAAACTGTTTACCTCTTTTCTCTTAAGCCACCAATGACTTAGAGCAATCTGGTAAATTATAACCTTTGTAAGCAGAATTGCAACGTTTATCTTTTTCTCTCTCATTCCTCCAGAATTCAGACTAATATGAGTATTCCTATTTTCATGACAATATAGTTATTAAAATAATTTCTATAAGAATCTGTTCTCCTGATAACAGAATACAATTGGAAACACTGATTGTATTGCCAAGGCTTTACCTGGAATGTGATATCGGAGAACATGCGTAGACTCAGATATGACCACATAACTTTAAGGAACTAAGACTGACTTTATGGAGCCAATAAAGCCCATCGGGTAGTCGGCCTGGCACCTTACTTACAGGGTTCCCAGCAACCTTCCCAGGTGTGTAAGGAAGGTCACTTCTTGCAGGCCCAGGAAACTCAGGATGTTTTGGGAACCTCAGGAAGAGAGGAATTCATTCAAATCTATAGGTATTGCAGATGAAGTCTGAGGACAAATATTTGGCTTGGCTTTTTCGCCTTGAGAGACTATTAAAATTCAGTCTAAAGATTCCTTATGAAAAGTTTCAGTGAAGCAGATTTTTTAAAAGCCTATACAATCAATCACTATTTTTGCTGAACTTATATAACTAGGCCAAATTTATTTAATCTAGACTTATTTTGCAAACAAAGTGGTCTTAATTTGGCTACCTTTGGTAAAAATGGAAGTAATTTTAGAAAGAAAAAATACGTTTCAGTAGAAACTATAAAACACACTTGTGGATATCAGATTCTAGTTCTATTATCTTTGAGATTTTGTTTTCTATCTATAAACTGGACTGAATTCTCAATTATTTTAGTATCCTCTAATATTTAGCTACAACTCTTGAAACTAAGTTTTCCAATTTTCTCCCATCCTTTTGACTTGGAGTCATTCAGAATTAAGACTACTCTTTTTCCTGAAGCCCTGCAAACTGAAGCTAGATGACTTGACATAAACTTTAGAGAAATAACCACAATAGCTCATCTTAAAGCAATCTTCATGCCTGTTCCTGTAAAGGCCACTCAAAGTTTGCCTGAACACCTGATAACATCATCAGAGACATGACAAACTTCGAGAGTTGTTTCAACCCTGACATGTAGAAATCTTGACTAGCTGCCCCTGGGCTCAGAAATTGCTTTACAGTTGACTCCAACCATTTACCTTTGTTTTTCTTTTGTTTCCATAGACACAACTCTTATTAAATACCTGATGGCTTGTGCAGTGTATTCCTGACTTTGGGAGCCCACATGCGTCACCACCTCCTGAAATGATTCTAACCGAACTGACTTATTCTCAGGACTAAGAAACTGACTCAATAAAATGATAGGGCAATCCATCAGCTCAGCTTTTAATATGTAAACCTTCCAAGGACATTTCAGAGGAGAGAACTGTTGGGGTTCAGGGCAAGCCACCTCCAAATATGCCAAGTGACATATTAATTATTTTGTTTTGGGGGTTTTTTTGGAGGGGAGGAGGTAGGTAGATTTTTTATTTATTTTTTTTAATGGAGGTACTGGGGATTGAACCCAGGACCTCATGCATGCTAAGCATGTGCTCCACCACTTGAACTACACCCTCTCCTCTTAATTATTTTGAATTAAAGTTACTTGAGAAACGGTGGGAAAAAAAGAAGATATTAAAAAACACTCTGACCTCCCCTTTCTCCCTGAAAGTGGGAAATAAATCTCCCATGTAAAGATATTCTCCCTAAACCAGGAGAACAGAAAGCATCCTTATCATCAAAATTAGGAAATTCAAGGCTAAGAAAGCTGTATAGACAAACTTTGTTACTTCCTCATTAGTTTGCTACCCCAAGTACAAGCCCCTTTGTATTATTAATTGTTTCCTCTGTGTAAAAATGATATATAAAAAGCCTGCTTTGGTCACTTTGGGGCTCCTACTTCTATGAGATTTCCATATGTATGAATTAATTTTTTCTCCAGTTAATCTATCTCTTATCAATTTAATTATTAGACCATTCAAAAGAACTCAAGAAAGTTAGAAGGGAAACTTTCCCCCTCCCTGACATGAGTAATAAGAAAGACTAAGATTTTTTTGCACCTTCCTGTTATTTTTTTTTCTTTAAATTTTGTGCAACTATAACTTTGTTTTTTTTTTAAAAGGAGGGAAAAAAGGTATAGGGAACAAAATACAAACCTGCAGTCCAAGTGTATGAATGACTATTTGTGTCTCAGAGAAATTTTCAAGCGATAGCATCATGCACAAATTCCTTTCACCCCTCCCCACCAGTGTTGCTATCTCTTCTAAGATTCCCATAGGTTTTCTGTTTTAGGTAACGATTCCTGTCTCCAAATTCTTCTATTCAATTTCTCTTTGTCCCCTCCCATGTTTCACCTGCCTGTATTTCTTCCTTAGAAATATGAACCTAGTGCTTCTAGATAGTTCTTTATACTTAATCTGCATCTCTAATTATAACAAAGTTTTTGAGAACTAGAAGTATGTCTTGTGCTTCTTTGAAAACCTAGCACCTGATTCTATTCTTGCAATGGGATGAATATATATAAATATTGCCTAGTGAATACTTACTGAACATACATTATGCAATATAGTCACTTTATACATGTCCCCTAACTTAGTGCTAAAACAACTCTGCAAATGGAGTTTAATAATTGTCATTTTACAGATGAAATGGGGAAAAGAGAAAAGGCAGGAAAAATTTCATCATAACGCTGAGTATAAGAAATATTACATTTCTTTATTTTGTTTAAATGAAATTGAGCCTCAAAGCAGCAATCAACTGACAGGAAATTCCATTTCAGTCCTTTCTGGACGACCCTCCTCCACTTCCATTTCCAAGTGATACAGAGGTCGGGGGTGGGTCTGTCAAAGGAAGGCTTGTGGTCCCCACTGGTCCCCAGTGATAGGCTCATTATCCACGCCACATGGATAAGCTTGAACAAGAGTTTCTATCATCTCCATTCCTGAGACCATGGCTCTCAGAGGCCTTCCTCCCTAACATCCTGTAGCAACCCACCCACTGCGAGTTAACAAGTGGGACCTGGGTGGGCTACCTTCTTTAGAAACCACCCATAACTCTTTCCTCCTGCTTGTCTCAAGGAAGTGCTGACAGTAGCTCATTATATCTCCACCCCCAGCACCCACCAAAGCCGTTCTTTCTTCCACTCTGGCTGATGGGGTATAATTCCCTCAATGAGTCTAATCTTCCAAAACAACCCCCCCAACCACCAAAAAAAGAGAATGAAGCTAGCCTCTGGCAACATCTGCTTTCAGCAACCCAAGTTCCCTAGGGCAAAGAAACACAGTGGTTCGGCTACTTTCCTGGTCTGGGAAGGGGAAAAAAAAGCCTCTAGCGTGAAAACAAAAGTGCAATTTCTTTTTTAATTGTACAGGAAAAAATATCCTGACTCCAATATAAATACATATATAATAGAAACATAGAGAAGTAAGCCTTTATATAATTATATTTATAACATACACAGTTGAATGAATGCCTGTGTGAAAAGATTTTCTCTGTAAAAGCAGTAACGTTTATTACAGTGACCTGTCTCATCCTCAAGCCCTCTACTATTGCCTTTGAACCACATTCCAAACCCAGGGAAAAAACATGTTTATAAAACTGCAAAGGTCAAGACCAGTAATGGAAATTGATTTTACATGCTCAGTGGAGTGTTTTTAAAACCATGGAACAGTCTAAGGGAAAAGAAATCTATTTAATCACTCGACAGTCTTTTGTAGTCCATTAAAAAGGCTCCACAATTGTCTACCTCTCCTGAACCAACTTAACATAAATCCCGCCCATTAAAAAAGCACTTCTTAGAAACTGCACAGAATGTGCCCTTCTGAAGAGGTGAAAACTCCAGAGGATGAACTCTAACTGAGAATAATGATTCCTACATGAAGACAAGCTGCTTCCTTTAAATGTTTTTAATGAGGCAGAAATTTTCCCTCGAAGCTCCTGCCCAATACCTGAGTAGCAGGTCTCTTTGAACTTGAAGTTTTCTCCCTTCACTCTCTGTTTGATGAGAGGATGGGGAAGAAATCAATAGCCTCTGCTTCAGAAGCAATTATGGTGTGATTTTTTGCCTTTATTCTTTTTGAATTTCAGTCTATCATGGTCCACACTAAAAATCTCTTTGCCATTTTTCAAAGCAAATTCATGATAATTTGAAGTATGATTTTACTGTTATTACAACTGACTGCTTTTTAAGTTCTTACCATTTCAGGTAGGAAATAAAGAAGAATAAAATGCTATATAGATTAGATTTAAGAGGCTGTATATCTGAATAACTACTTGGTTATACAAGCAGGTGTGATTTTCTTGATAGGTCAGTGCTCAAATGAGTCTCCAGGCACAACTGTTTTCCGGCTGGGGAGGTCAGACTGCAAGTCCTTCTAAAGATCATTATGTTCGTTAGATCATCAATTTAATTAATTCCATTTAATTAAAGTTCTTGTATAAGTGTATAGTCAAGCACTGTTGTCTGGAATTTTGGTAGTCTTTCTATAAAGCCATAATTAATTAATTATGCATTAACTATATAGAATCTATTCAAGGACAGAAACTTAGAGATAATGATTAATGGTTTGTACTACTACTACTGGTTTGAAACAAATTATATTTCAGATTGATTTATAGCGCCCTCTTTCCATACTAACAAGTCTTCAGTGTATCATAGCTGTTATGTCAAGGTAGACGCTCGTCTAAGGCTACTCACACATTCTTGTCTTTCACCTGATTCCTTCCCTTGCAGCCAGGGTCAGTCACAGCTGCTTCCCTCAACTAGTCCTAAACATGCAAGAAATTTGCATTTTTTTTTCTTTGAGACTGTGGTTTCCAGCTTTTAAAAAACTTCAATAATGTCTATTGTTCTTTTGAAATTTGTGTTGTTTTTTGATATGAGACCCATCTCAGCCAACTATCTATGACCTTCTGTAAGATTCTGAATTACTAGGTAAGTTCTCTTCTCCATCTGTGACAGACTAATACATGGAAACACAAAATAAATCCATGCCCTAATCCCTGGAACCTATAAATGCTACCTTATCTGGAAAAGAAGTTGATCTCATTAAATTAAGGAATTTGAGATGAGGAGATTGTCTTAAATCACCTATGTGAGTCCTAAGTGCTGTCACAGGTGTCCTTACAAGAGGGAGGCAGAGGGAGATTTGACACACACACAAAGGAGAAAATGATGTGAAGATAGAGAGATTTGAAGGTGCTGGCTTTGAAAGATTGGGGTGCTACAGCCACAAGCCAAGGAATGCCAGTAGCACCAGAAGATGGAAGAGGAAAGGACTCGATTCTTCCTTAGAATCTCTGGAGTGAGTATAGCTCTGCTTACACCTTGATTTCAGCCTAGTAGTACTGGCCTCCAGAACTGACAGAGAATAAATTTCTGTTCTTTTAAGCCACCAAATGTGTGGCATAACAGAGCCATAGGAAACTAATACACTATCCAATTCTTGACTTTCATTCTCTAAGGCTTGGTCATCTATATAGTGCCATGAAGTCACATAGAAAGCCAGTAGAGAAGGACTCATAAAAGCCCATGAATAGTCTCAAGAACAAGAGAGTAATCAGATATCTCTAAATATTACTAAAAAGGTTGAGATAGAGATTTTAAAGTGCCTATTGGACTAGACAAGTTACAAAGTCTTTAGTAACCACAATAGTTTCAATACGATGGTAGGGGTCCATATCCAGTAGATTGACCAGTGAATGGGAAGTCAGAAAGATGAAATCAGTAAGGATAGAAACAATTTTCAAAAATCATGTTTGTACACAACTGGTGCTTTAGACATACAGCCTAGGGCCCACAAAAATATTTTAATTTCTTTTGGAATCAAATGAAAATATCAGCTTTCAGGCCAAAGAAAATGTTTTTGTATGTATTAACGTATTTATCTTTATGTAAGTACAATTGTAAAATATAAATGTAAATTTTTTTTTTTTTATGGAGGAGGGGGGCCCATGAAGGCAAAAATGCATTGGGCTTATGAAAGTAAGTCAGTATGTAGTCCTGCCTAGGAAGGGGCAGATAATATAAGAAAAAAGAGAGATGTTAAAGGTGGCAACTAAAGAATGTCACTCGCTGTCTGGTTCTACAAGAATTAAGTCATTAGCCAGTGAAGTTGCTGACCTTCAACATACTCTGAAAGGAATTCAGGACAGAGATCAGGAATGAGGCACTCTGTGCTCTGGGAAAACTGAGAGAACAGAACTTCATAGTTAGATATTTTCAGGAGAAAATTTTATGAACCCCAATTCTTGCATTTTCCCATACTTTAGTGCTTTCCTAAGCACTAAAGTCATTAACAGAGATAATCTGTTCCTTGTGAGTAACAGTAGCCTTCTACCAAGATGTGTATTTGATTGCATGTACCCCTTTTCCAAAATCACATATATGCTGGCCTCCCCTCTTAACTGTTTGGAGAAGTTCCTTAGAGTTACCAGAGAGGTGATCTTCCAGGGTATAGTCTCAGTTAGTCCCCAGATAAAACTGAAACTCACAGCTCTTATATTGTGCATTTTTATTTCAGTCAACAAAGGTCAGATTCTTGATGAAATTATTTTGAATTTATAGTCAAATTAAGACAGCAAAAGACTTAGAAGGATAAGAGATTGTGATGAAGGCATGTGATTTGAGAGTTTTAAGTTTTCAGAAATGGAGAAGGGTCTCACAGGTGATGAGAAGCCCTGGGATGTGGTGATGGAAGGTGGAAGGGAGGTGGCTGTTGTAGCAAAGGAGATCAAGGACCATGGTAGGTAGGAAGCTGAGAAGATCATTAATGCTGAAGTGATCCATGATGGTAGCAGAAGTTAGAAAGACTAGGATTTTAGGTGGGCCAAAGATTTATGTATAAAAATAAACACATAAAAATTGAAATACTGTAAGAAACAAAGGGAAGTTTTTTTCTTAGTTGACATTTATTGACAAAATTCACAGTAAGTGGAATTTTAAGAAGCTCCTTAATAAAGTTTTATAATAATGAAATATATTTAAGGTATTTCTTCTGTGAGTTTATATCTATTTGTATTTAATTGATGTAATTGACATATAACATTATATATCATCTATAAAACATTACATTAGTTTCAAGTGTACATCATAATGATTCAATGTTTATATATACTGCAAAATGGTCACCACAATAAGTCTAGTTAATGTCTGTTACTATATATAGTTATAAATGTTTTTTCTTCTTGTGATGAGGACTTTCAAGATCTACTTTCTTAACAACTTTCAAATATTCAATACAGTATTATTAACTATAAATCATCATGCTATACAGAAAGTTTCTGATAATCTCAAAATAGGAAATATATAGGTATGATATAAAATATGCAAATTATAGAGATTAATAAACTAAACATATGCAAATACAATTATTTTGCATGACAGACACCAAAACAAAAAATGAACTTAATAAATTGGGAAAAAATATATTGCAACTTGTATTTCAGTAGAGGTCTATTTTCCTTATTATATAAAGACCTGCAACAAAACAAAAGGAAAACAGGTGGAAGTTTGTACCCAATTACACTGTGGTGGGGGATCCCCATACTACCAAGCAAATCTCTGACACCAAATGTGTGTTCTTTTATAACTGCAACTCAATTCTGACACTATCTACCTGGAGGTAGCATCAGATTCCACAGATTAAAGTTTCAGTCCCACAAGAATGCCCTCCACTTCAGATGCCAATCACAAGTTCAAGTTGTTGCCTGTGCTTCTGACCTCCTGACTATAAATCAGAGGTTCTTACAACTCCATCCTTAAGTTTGATTAACTTGTTAGAGCAGCTCACAGAACTCAGAAGCCCCATTTACTCACTTGAATACCAGTTTATTACAAAGGATATTAAAGGATACAATCAACAGCCAGGTGAAGAGATACATAGGGTGAGGTCCTGAACAAAGGAACCCTGTCTTTATGGAGTTTGAGGCCCAGCATGGTAGCACATAGAACAGTTCTGTTTAACCAACCTTGAAGTTCTAGAAACCCTCTCTTTTTGGATTTTGATGGACACTGCATTACATATGCATGATTAAATAATTGGTCATTGATGATTAATTCAACCTCTACATGGCTCTTCTCCCCTCCCTGGAGGTCAGGGAAAAGGATTGAAAGTACCAACCCTCTAATAACATAATTGATTCTCCTGGCAACCAACTCCCATTCTTAGGTGTGGACTAAAAGTCATCTCATTAATATAACAAAATATACTTTTTATCATTCTCATCACTTATGAAGTTCCAAGAGTTTTAGCAATGTGCCAAAAAACAGGACCAATACTGAAATATATATTTCTTATTATAAATCACAATATCACAATGGACAAAAGAGATGGCCAACAATTCAGAGAAAACGAAATACAGTGTTAAACATTTGAAAAAATGCTCATTCTCACTCAAAGAAGGAGAAGCACAAATTAAAATTCTAATGAAATATTTTCAATTATCAAATTGGCAAAGGTGAAAAATGAATAAATTATGGTATTGGTAAGGATAACGGGAAACTGACTCTTTCCAACATCACTGATGGGTGTGTAAATCTGCACAAAGCCTATGGAGAGCAATTTTGTCAATATCTACCACAACTTTTATAAAGCAGATAATTTTGACTCAGCAATCTCATTTCTAGGAACTAATGTCACAGATAACTTGCAAATATAAAAGGTGACACAGGTAAAGTGTTATTTATAACAGCTTCATTTGCAATAGTAGATTTTTTTAAAGGAAAATTTGTATGTGCTGATGATAAAAATTATTTAAAATACTTTATTAGTACTTATCAATAATTACTTTAAATGTCAATGGAATAAATACTCCAATCAAAAGACACAGGATGGCTAATTGGATTAAAAATCAGACCTACCTACATGATGCTTACAAGAGACTCACATCAGACCTAAAGACACACACTGACTGAAAATAAGGGGATAGAAAAAGATATCTCATGCAAATGGAAACAGTAAAAAAAATCAGGGTTAACAATACTCATATCAGACAAAATACACTTTAAAGCAAAAATCTAGATAGGGAAGGTACAGCTCAAGTGGTAGACCTAGGTTCAATCCCCAGGGCCTCCCCTAAAAATAAAGAAACCTAATTACTCACCCCCCCCAAAAAAAGTCTATAACAAAAGACGAAGAAGGGCATTATATAATGACAAAGGGATCAATATGACAAGAGGATACCACACTGGTTAACATATACACACCCAACACAGAAGCATCTTAGCATATAAAGCAAATGTTAACAGACATAAAGGGAGAAACTGACAAGAATACAATAATACTAGAGGATTTTAACACCCCACTTACATCAATGGAAAGACCACCCAGACAGAAAATCAATGAAGCAAGAGTGGTCTTAAATGATGCAATATGCCAGTTAAAAATAATAGATATTTATAGGATCTTCTATTCCAAAGCAGTATAATAGACATTCTTTTCAAGTGTACATGGAACATTCTCCAGGACAGATCACATGCTAGGCCACAAAACAAGTGTCAATAAATTTAAGAGGCTAGAAATTATATCAAGCATTTTTTCTGATCATAAGAGTATGAAACTAGAAATCAATTATAGCAAGAAAAATGGGAAAAGGATAAACAGTGGAGACTAAGCAATATGCTACTAAAAAACCAATGGATCAATGAAGAATTCAAATAGGAAATCAGAAAATATCTCAAGACACATGAAAATGGAAATACAACTTTCCAAAATGTATGAGATACAGCAAAAATAATTCTAAGAGGAGAATTTACAGTGATACAGGCCTTTCTCAAGAAACATGAAAAATTTCAAATAAACAACCTAAACTTCCATCTAAAGAAATTAGAAAAAGAAGAACAAACAAAGCCCGAAGTCAGCAGAAGGAAAGGAATAATAAACATCAAAGAGGAAATAAATAAAATAGAGACCAAAAAAATAATAGAAAAGATCAAGAAAACCAAGAGCTGGTTCTTTGAAAAGATAAACAAAATTGATAAACTGTTAGCCAGGTTCATTAAGAAAAGAGAGAGAGAGAAACAACAAGGTTCTACTGTATATCAGAAAGAATTATGTTCAATAGCTTGTAATAAGCTATAATTTAACATTTTATATATATATATATAACTGAATCACTATGCTATACACCAGAAACTAACACAACATTGTAAATCAACTATACCTCAATTTAAAAAAAAGAAAAAAAAAAGAGAGGACCAAAATAAACAAAATAAGAAATGAAAGAGAAGTAACAACTGATATTATGAACATACAAAAAAATCATAAGAGAATACTATGAATAGTTGCATGCCAAGAAATTGAACCACTTAGAAGAAATGGAGAAATTTCCAGAAATATACAACTTTCTAAGACTGAATTAGCATGAAATAGATAATCTAAACAGATAATCAATAGTAGTAAAATTGAATTTGTAATTAAAAACCTCCCAGGAAACACAAGTCCAGGACTGGGTGTCTTCACAGAGAAATTCTACCAAACCTATTAAGAAGAGCTAATACTTATCCTTCTCAAACTATTTCAGAAAACTGAAGAGACAGGAACACTCCCAAATTCATTGTACGAGACCATCATTACTATGATACCAAAACCAGACAAAACATTACTGAAAGAGAAAATTACAGGCCAATATCTCTCATGAATATAGATGCAAAAATTGTAAACAAAATATTAGCAAATTGAATTCAAGAATCTATTAAAAGGATCGTACACCATGATCAAATGGGATTTATTCCAGGTATGCAAGGATGTTTCAAGACCTACAAATCAATCAATGTGATAAACCACATTAACAAAGGAAGAATAAAAATTACATGATCTAACTCTCATCAAAGCTAGTTTAGAGGGAATATGTCCCAACATAAGTAATGAGTACTATATATAAAATAAATAAGCAACAAGGATAACTGTAAAGTACAGGGAAATGTAGCCATCACTTTGTAATAACTTTAAATGGAGTATAATCTATAAAAATATTGAATCACTATGTTGTAAACCCAAAAGTAACATAATATTGTAAACCAACTGTAGTTTAATTAAAAATAATAAAAATGAAATAAAATATTTTAAGCAAAAAAGGGAAAGATTTCAGAACAGTGCATGTAATATCCTACCATTGTTTATTTCTAAAAAGCCAATAATTTAAATACAATATGCATGTATTTGTGTATATGAATAAATATGCATATATTCATATCTGCACACGATTACATTTGCATAAAATATCTCTGGAAGGATGCACAAAAATTGGTGATAAACATTGCTTTCAGAGATGGGTTCTGGGGGACTGAAAGACAGAGGGAGAAGATAATTTTCATTTCACATTTTTTTTTCATGAGGAACCACTTGTCAGAGTCCTCAGTAATCATGGAAGTGACCCGATTAGTTAAGGCAGCGCAGAGGATGTTAGAATTGTGCAACACACAACTCAAAGAAAGAAGACTTTTTGGATATGATTGGAGAGTCAAGGTTTGGAAGTTACAATGAAGGTCTAAGTGAATACCACCTTCTGGTCCAGAGATACAAAGAAAGAAAGAACGGCTAGCATCTTTAAAGAAAGCTGCCTGAACAGTGATGATGTCAAGGAAAAGCCAAGTTTACATTAGGACAAGAACACAGTGAGTTCCGAGAAGAGATTGAGGGTGTTGTGGAGAATAGAAAAAGATTTCCAGAGAGCAGAGAGGGTTGTGAGAGAGGTCAGCAGTGGGAAGTCATGAGAAGATGATTCAGAGAAAAAAAAAGCACAGAGCATGAAGGAGAAGAAAATAAGAAATGCCTGAGGAGCCTGCATTCTAGACCTCAGGGTAACTGGCATGAGAGGCATGAAAGGCATGTACAGCTAACAAGGTTCTATGGTTTCGTCAGTGTCAGTCTGGGCTCAGGGCCTGAGTGAACCAATGGCGTTAGCTGGTGGCCCAGTCTGTAAGTGCTGAGATTGGCACTGGCTAGAACCCATGTGTTCTCAACTATTTGGCTGTGGTCTTATTCAACAGACTCTGCACAGTGTCCCTAATAGAAATTCAGTAAAAAAAAAAAAAATTCTGTGCAGCCACGAAATTCAACTCTAAGTAGTATTAGCCACCCGTAACAGAGGGCCTTTCCTCCCAACCTCATCATCAACCTGAAATTTCACTTTCTGACCTATTTTTTCCAATATTCCCAATCACTCACTATAACTGAGCTTGCCTTTGCCTTCACTGAGACCTACACTTTTACCATTACCTCTCTTTTGAGGATCTTAAGTAAGTAGAACAGAAATTAGAGATCATCTACCCTAGTGGTGCTCAACTTTGGTTGCTCAGTAGAAATCATCCAGTTGTGCAACAGCGCAGATGGAGACTGAGGGAACTATGCTAAGTGAAATAAGCCAGAGAGAGACAGACACTTACACATGGAATGTAAAAACAAAACAAAACTTAGAAACAGAATAGACTGGTGGTTGCCAGGGGTGGGAGTTTGTGGGTAGCTGGGTAAAGCTGGTCAGAAGATGCAAACTTCCAGTTATAAGATGAGTAAGTTCTGGGAATCTAATGTACAGCATGGTGACTACAGGTAACAATACTGTACTGTATACATGACAGTTATTAAGAGAACTTAAAAGTTCTCACATTAAAAAAAAAAGGTAGCTATATGAGATGACAGATGTATTAAGTAATATTATTAATGAATGTGGTAATCATTTCACAATATATACATATATCAAATCATGGCTTTGTATGAACACCTTAAACTTACAGAATGTTACATGTCACTTATATCTCAATAAAGCTGGAAAAAAGTCACCTAACATGCTTTAAAAAAACAACAACAAAAGCCGGGTATCTAAGTCACACCTCCCAATCTGATTTAATTGTTCTAAGATAGGAACCAAGAATAATATTTTTTTTAAACTTCCCCAGGCACGTTTATATATAGCCAAGGTCGAGCACTGATTTACTTCAACACTTTTGTTATAAAGATGAAGGAGCTAAGGGAAACGGTCTAAGGTCTACTACCTTAGAAACTGAAGGTAGGGGGGACCCAAGCCTCCAGACCTAGTGCTCATTACCCTGCATCATGTTGCTTTGACCCATGATTCTGTCCTGTCTCTCAGCCTCACTAGGATCTTTACCCAACTTTAAGGCACCAATTAAAAATACCAAAATGTGACCAGCATGACTCCACATACATCCAGCTCCCAACTCCTGTGGAGGCCCAAAGCTCTACTTCTGTTCCACTGTGCACTGTTGCTCTGCATTGCTTGAGGAAGTTGCTGACTGGTGCCAGTTGGCTCCTTAACATACTCATGCTATCTAACCTCAGCGTGTCCTCATCCTGCTTGGCCATCCTTATTTCACTCTTTTTGTTCCTTGTCATGTCACCCAGAGAGGCTGTGCCAATTCATTCCTGTGCTCCTTGAATCACTTGCCTTAGCTCACCTCAGCAGATTAAACCATCTGAAATTAATGTTTCTTCCCTAGCCTCCCCTCTGCCTGAAATCACCTCTGTGTTTTCATTTATTCTTTTTACAAATCTAACCTTTGCCTGTGATTAGATTTAGCCACCCCCTCCCCAACTTTTTTTCTGTAGTACAGGTTCTGCTTCCTCTTTCTCCAGTCAAGCATTTCTTCTCTACTGTCTCTTCCCTCTCAGAGAGGGAACTTACGAGTTTTTCCCAATCCTTCCCTTACAATTACAGCCCTATTAAGCTACTAATTACCACCCATTTTTCTTTCTCCGCTTAATTTTTCTAATGGATGGTTTACAATCACTCCCTCAGTGTTTCTACCTCTTGTCAGTAATGTGACTTCCATCATCCATCTGCTGAAACCATTCTCTTATTTATACATGCTGGATTACTTGCCAAAATTAAGCCTTATTCATTGTTCTTGCACTGAGGAGCACTCCCTTTTTTCGAAACTTTCTTCCCCTTTTTTTCATTATATTGGATCACTGCATTCTCAATTTTGTTTCCTCTCTCTCTCTCTCACTCTCTCTTCCTCTCTGTCTCTTTCTCTTTCTGCCTCTGTCTCTTCTGGCTCTGAATTTTCTGACCATACCTCAGTATGTCAATCTGTGGCTGTGGACTAGCAATACTGCTGTGACCCAGGAGCTTGTCAGATATAGAGCATCTCAGACCTACTGAGTCAAACTCCGTATTTCAGTAGCATGTCCAGGTGATTCATATACATGGTAAAGCACCAGAAGCATTGCTTTAAGGTTCTGCCCTTGGCCGTTTTCTCTAACCTTTGCTCACTCTATTCTTGATCTGATCCTAAACTCCAAGTAGCCACTCTAAACAAAAATCCCAGATCTATTCCTCTGACCATGAGTTCCTTCCATCCTTTACACCATGCCTGCATTTTCAACAAGCTTTTGAACATCTGCTATGGGTATTTAATGGACAGAATTTCATGTTCAAAGGAAGTCTTAACTTCTTCTCTCAAAACTATTCTTTCTTCCCTATATGAATAGATGAACTCGCCCAGGCACCTGGGGTTATCATTTTTTTTTGTTAACTTTGATTCCTTTTCTCTGTGACTGACCTTCAGACTATAAAGCATATAATCTTAATTGGTTCCATTCCTTGTCTTTTGCATTCCTATTACTTAACAAAACATAGGAGGATAGGCAATGATAGGTAGATAGATACATAGATAGACAATTGCTTATTATGAGTTATGAGCCAAGTATTCCTCTAAGAGCTTTGCAAATATAAACTCATTTAAACCTGCCTTTGTTGGACAATAGTATCTAATTGTCTTGCCCTCTTTTAAACTCTGCTCATTTTTTAGCTAGATCTCTGCTGTTGCCCAACTGCTCTGGTCACCTGCTTACTTCTACACTCTCCTCAATCAGGGACCATATGACAAAAATTCTAATTAACCTGTGTGTAGTGCTTTATAGTTCACAAAGTAATTTCAAAAGGATCATCTTATTTAACTCGCACAAGAAAAAAAAAAAACTAGGAGCATGGTGCTATATCTCCATTTTATAAATAAGTAAAATAAGATTCTAAGTATTTATATGATTTTTTCAAAACCAACTACTTACACTTGAAATAGGCTGAGGTAAGAAGTAAGCTGACTTCTTACACTTATTTGGTGCAGCTGTCTCTTCCTAAAGTACAGAGAGCGCCTCCTCTTAACAAAACAAAGTGAAACAATGTTCATGTCTTCTGATTATCTACAGAATGATGCAAACCACCTTTCCCCTTTAACTCCCCTACACCCTGTTCTACGATTACTCACTGTTCCCAAAATGTTCCAGTGCTTTCCAGATTCAGCTTCTGTTCACTGTTCCCACCACCTGCAGTGCCCTTCCCATCACCATCCAACAAAGCTGACCCCAACACTCAAGGCCCCGCTCAAATGGCCTCACCTCCATGAAACCCCTTCCCTATGACCTATGACAGGCTGAATTAATGTATGCTTTCTCTCTTTTACCGAATCATTTAGAGCATGGTGAATCAGAGCATTGCTTCTGGAGTCCAAGCGCCTGGGTTCTAGGCCTGACTAAGCCATTTACTCGGGCTTCTGTTCCTCCTGAAGTGAGAATGACAGTAGTATTCAGGTCATCAGCTTTGATGAAATACTGGGCATAGTACTGGACACAGATATACAGCAGTGACCAAACCCATGAGGTTTCTGCAGCTATGAAGCTTCATTTAGCGAAGGAAATAAATAACAAATGAGTAAAAATAAATGTTTTACATAATTGTCATCAGCAATGGCCATTAACAATTCCCAGGAACTAAAAATAGAATCTGGGTAATAAAAAAGTCTAACCTTTTTTTTCTTTTCTTTACCCTTGTGCCTAGTATAGTTTCACTTGCTCACAGGGGGCTGTGTGCAGAGGCCTTACACCCAGCTCTTCAGACCAGAGTTCCTAGTGCAGAACGGCAGCACGGAGACCTTCGAGGACGGTGTGCAGAAGCTGCTGTGAACGACGTCACAGCGCAAGATGGCGGTGGCGGGGCAGAGACACGGCGCCGCGCTGCAGTCTGGAGCATGCGCAGTGCAGCTGCGCACGACCCCGCGAGAACTCCACTCCTCCCTCCCTGCTGAGGAGGCCCCAGTGAAGCAGCCCCGCCCACCGCCCCTCAGGAGAGTTCCAACCCCTCCATTCTCTGATCAGAGAATAATGTTTTCCTTTGCTTCTGACCCCAACTCGATATTGTTCTATTGACTTCAACAACACTGGGCAGAAGGACCGTTGCTAGGAATCCACTCAGAAGGGTCAGTAACATAATGTCTTAGCTGATCACCTATTTAAAGGCCCTGTAAGAGAATGGGGAAATGAGCAGGGCTGATCCATTCAAAGTGCTGGAGGAAGTGTCCCAGGTGTAGCAAACAGCAAGTGCAAAGGACTAGAAGAATAAAGGAAACTGAAATGTTTGCAGAACTGACAGGTCCTGTAGCAGAAGCACAGTGAGTGAAGGAAAGAGGAAAATGAGACAAAACTGGAGAGAGAAACCAGGTGCATAAGCTATGGCAAAAAATTTTATTACATTTGAGTTATAATGGGAAGAATTGAGACACTTTAAGTGGACAGACAAATTTTTTGTCCAGTTTTTGTTTTTAAAAGAACAGGGGGGGGGGGTATAGCTCAGTGGCAGGGAGCATGCTTAGCATGCACGAGGTCCTTGGTTCAATCCCCAGTACCGCCATTAAAAAAAAAAAAGGAATGCTCTGGGAAAGGAAGAAAAGAAGGGTGGAAGGGAGGGAGCTGGGGAGGGAGAGAGAAAGAAAAGAAGGAGGGAAGGAAGGAAGGAAGGGAAAGAAAGAAAGAGAGAAAGATGGATGCTTCAGCTGATGTTTGTAGAAATAAAACAACTATGTTTACATATTAGCACAAGGGCAGGTAAGCACTTACTGGTGAATTGTATCTTCCCAAAGTGCCAGCATCAATATATCCCATCCCACACACTCCTCTTACAATATGGTGTTGTCATTCTGATGTCAAGAGGTGAGGTCTAGGTTCCCTTCCCCTGAATCCAGGTGGGCCTATGACTAGAGTGATAATGATATCATGTGACTGCCCAGGTTAAGTAGTAAAAGGCAATAGAGCTTTGACATTGAAACCCATCCACCATGCTGTGAGGAAGCCAAACAGCTACAGGGAAAAGCCACATGAAGGGGTTCCAGCCACTGCCCAGTAGGGATGCTGGTAACAGCCAGAACCAACTTCTAGACACCTGAGTGCGCCTTCAGATGATTCTAGGCTTCAACTTTGAGCCACTCCAAGTGATGCAGAGAGAGACTGTCCCTGCCAAACCTTGCCGTAATGCAGACTTGGGAACAGCTTAAATGTTGTTGTTTTAAATCACTAGATTTTGGGGTGGTTGGTTGCATAGCATTAGAAAAATGAAAGTGTTAGTATTAATATCATATCTGTTAATTGCCTATCCAATAGCATCTCTTCCCTTCCTTTTTAAAAGCAGAACCCCAATTTTCTTTGGAAGAGCAAAATAGCCCATTAACAAAAACTCATTCCCCTAAATACCTCACAGCTAAGGGTTGACATACGATTCAATTCTAGTTAATGAAACGTAAGTGGGCATTTACTGGTTAGGGCTTCCAGGAAAGCTATTGTATTCTCAACAAAAAGGGACAGACTCAGTTAATAGGTATCTTTTGCCTCCACATTTCCCACCTTTTTTGCCCAGAACTTGGATACAAAACGTGGAACAAACTTGCAACAATAAAGATAAAGGTCCAGCTTTATGGGTGTGCAACCCCATGAAGTTGCACAGGACCCTGAGTTGTAGTTTAATGTTCTGCTGGGGTCAACTTGAACTGCTTAATATTTGAACAAGATTCCACCCCCCCGACACACACACACACACTTTTCATTTTGCACAAATTACATAGCCAGTCCTGGTCTGTCACTAAGAAGAGCTGGAAGTTAAAAGGAGCCTTACTAGAAGAGGAGGCCAGACTTTTGCCCTTGGTGCTTCTTGCTAACATGAAGAAAATAACTCAGTTTCTTGCTTAAGTCACTGTAGCAGAACTCAAGGTTAATGATACCCTCTTCAGCACTCTCCCCTGCTTTCTTAGATTAGATACAATAGTGTATCCATGTTTCCCTTGTTAGACTGCTGTAATCTACACAAGAGACAAGGCATTTCTCACTGACCTGTGTGTCCTCTCTGAATTTTATCTTTTCTTTTCTTTTTTTTCTGGTGGGTGGGGGTAATTAGATTTATTTAATTTTAAATGGAGGTATTGGGGATTGAACCCAGGACCTCCTGCATGCTCAGCATGCACTCTGCCAATGAGCTCTACCCTCCCTACGGTCAAACTTTAGAACAGAGCTTTCATTCATGGGTGTCTCCTAAGACTAAGCGCTATGTTAAAGACAAGACTCTGCCTCAGACACATAAAGAAGTTGTTCCATATAAGGCATTAATTAGAATGATAGCACTGACACAGCCTTAAGGGAGAGTAGGCGAAGGAAGTCAGTCAACAAATGTCTGATAAATGTAACTGTGAACGATTACTGTCTCCTCAGGTTTGCCATCAGTCCAAGAATGGCAACTTGGTATGTGGTTGTGTTATACCTCTTTACAGCTTGTTTAGGAAGCCAAACCTATACATGCTTATCCTTTTTCCAGGTTTGGGGATGGTACAACTAGCCCCCCATAGCTGCAGGTTCCACATCCACAGTTTCAATGAACTATGGATCAAAAATATTCAAAATAAATTCCGGAAAGTTCCAAAAGGCAAAATTTGAATTTGCTGTGAGACAGTAACTATTTACATAGCATTTGCATTGTATTATGTATTATAAGTAATCTAGAGATGATTTCAAGTATCGGGATAAAAAAAGTACTATATACAAATATTACACCATCTTCTATAAGGGACTTGAGGATTTGCTGATTTTGGTATTGGTGTGTGGAAACTCTGTACCTTCCACTCAATTTTGCTGCGAACTTAAAACTGCTCTAAAAAAAAGTGTTTTTAAAAATTAAAAAAATTAAAGTTTTTTAAGAAGAAAAACTAAAGATATTTTCTATAGTCATAATGTATCACCTTTAAGTATATTTTACAAAAATACTTCTTTCCTTTTGGGGATTTTCTTGCTAGATTTGACTTGTGTTCTTTTATTTCTTAACCATGGAAGATTACATATTATCTTGGCAGTGAATTAACTGAGAGGCAGTCAGGAAAGGGTTTAACTGCTTGGCCTCTGAAGTCAGACAATTCGGCCATATGAGTTTGGGTTTGAACCTCAGTTTCCTCACTTGGAAAAGTGGAATAATAATAGTCACTGTGTTATAGGGTTGTTTTGAGGAGGAATCAGTGAGGGGATTTAAGGTACCCTGTACATATTGTGTGCTGAATAAATATTAGTACAGTGGACTGTTATTGATTCTGGCAATTCATAATCCATTCCTTCCATGTGTGGTAACCACATCCCTATTTCCCTTCAGAGCAGTACCTCTGCCAATCTCAGATCACGTTGTTTGTTGACTCTGCACCCCACTGAACTCCAGGTCGCAAAACTGGACACGAACTAGAGCCAATCAACTCATCACATTTCCCAGGCCAGGCCAATTCGTTTAGGAATGGGCAAGCAACCCAACTCAGGCAAAGGATACAGGAAGACTTTTGCTGAAACTTCAGGACAGAGCAGCCACTCTTTTCTGGTGGCCTTAAGGCTGCGAAAATGTAAGGTCTGGGGCTGCTGTAGCCCTTTTTAACATCACAAGAAGAGAGGATGTCTGGGAATGGTGCCAGAGAGAAGAGCAGAGAGCCTGGGAGAGAGAAAGTGGGCCCCAAAGGCATCACAAGTCCTTGTGCCTTTCAGTTACATGATCATACAACCTCCCTTTTTACTTCAGCCAATGTCGGTTGAGTTTTCTGTCCAAGGCAAGAAAAGAGTTCTGACTCAGCTATTATTACTGTGATGTCATGAGAGCTATGATGAAATTGTTATTGAAAAGATGATGTACATCAAGGTTGAAGAGCATAACTGAGATATAATATTTTAATTACTCAAAATTATGCCAACCTGACAATTACTTTTGCAAGATGCAGATTACTTCAGAAAAATAGAAGGGAATTTCCTCAACCTGATAAGAGGTAATATGACAATCCTATAGCTAGTGTCATAAATGGAGAAAGACTGAACACATCCCTCCTAAGATGGGGACCAGGGCAAAGATGTCCACTCCCATCATTTCTATTCAACATTGTACTGGAGGTTCTAACACTATAATAAGATAAGAGAAAGACATAAAAGTAAACAGATTGGAAAGAAAGACACAAATCCCTATTTATTTACAAATGACATGATCATCTATGTAAAAAATCCTAAGGAACCTACAAATAAGCTACTAGAACTAAAACTGAGTTTAGTAAGATGGCAAGATTTAAAGTCAATATAAAAAAAAAGTTGTATTTCTGTATATTAGCAATGCAAAATCAGAACTGAAGTTAAAATTTACCATTTACAATGGCATCAAAAATATGGAATACTTAAGGATAAAGTTGAAAAAAATGTTTATGACTCATACAGTAAAAATTACAAACATAGCTGAGAAAAATTAAAGAACAATTAACTGAATGCAGAGATAAACCATATTCATAGATTAGAAGACAATATTGTTAAGATGTCAGTTCTCTCCAAAATGATCTATAGATTCAAGGCATCCTAGTCAAAATCCCAGCAGGCTACTTTGTAGAAGCTGATTTTAAAATTTATATGAAAATTCCCAAGATTCAGAGGAGCCAAAACAACTTGGGGAAAAAAGAACAAAGTTAGAGGATATTTGGAGTTTATTAAAAGTATTTTTCTAGGAAGTCATGTCTAGGAGTATAATTATTAGATAAAAGGCTAGAAACATCTTTAAGAAAAACCAATCTTATTAAAGTAAATTTTGCAGCTCAAAACCCTTTTACACTGGCAATATTTTAAAAGTAAACTAATAGTTGTCAAAATTTGAGAACTGCTATGAGTCCATCATTCATACCAGGTGAGAATGAAATGGGACAGGGTGAGGGTGTGGCAAGTGAAGTATATGGTGGACAGGAACAAAAAATCTAATTTACCAAGTAAATTAATATAGTGGTAAATTTACTAATACATGAAAAGAAAAACATCCCATTATACAGAAGATATTTTATAAATATAACTCAAATATAAATATTTGATGCTTATTAATTATGCTTTCATATAGCAACGAGTAATAATATCAGCTTTTGGAAGCTCCAGGAAATGCACTGAACTGGGAATCTGCTGACCTGAAACTTTAGCACTGGGTCTATCATTTATCAGCCCTTGGGTGGGTCACTTAGCTTAGATATTTTCAAAAGGAGGTTGTTGAAGGAAATAAGTTCTAAAGGCCCCTTCCAGATTTGTGCTAAAAATTCTATTCAGGCCTTTCTGTGGTTTTTTTCTTTCAGTGTTATTTTGAGATAACTTCTATTTATTTCTTCTCTGTACATGGCAACTCCTCATAATTTGCATATTTTTATTAAAGAACATTACTATAGAATTGTTGTGGCTGTGTTCAAGGAAAGAGAGGCTTCAGAAATGGTTTTCCCTTCCACCATCCGGGACCAGTAAAGAAGGCATTTAGTGTGTCTCCATCTTTGATTATGGGTACTTCTATTTTTGATTCTTTCTGCCATCCTCCAATATGTGGTCTCTGACAGATTACATGCCGGAAATACCTCTACAGATTTCTAGAGAAAGCTAGAGTATTGGAGGATATATAAGTAAACTAAAATAGGCGCAAGATTCTAAATAAAAATAACTAGTCCAACTGACCTTTCGCTAGCTACATCTGAAACGCTCCCTAGATACCCTAGATATTTTTGTAAGTCTGACTTACTGGAAGAGCTATTGTGCTTATAAGGCTCTTAGTCCAAAAAGAGCGTCATTTAGGCTATCTCCTTTTAGCGTATAAAGCCAGAATTCAAAAAGATTTGGAACATGAATGAAATTTTACAAAGTCTTAAAAAATGCTTTGTCTTTCAGCTGTGATAGAATGAGGTTCTCCTACCTTATTCTGCCCCAGGCAGGTCCCAGACGACAGATCCTCCCATAAAGGACTCCACTATCATGCAGAGTTTAAGAGAAGGGAAGTCTCTCCTCTGACGTTCATAACCCTGGGTTCATGACCTTTTGAAATTTTCCTTCGTATTCTGTTAACTTTAGTCCAGAACATACATACCATCAGACCAAAAGACCTGCTAATCTTTACTAGTGTGTGTGAGGTCACTCTGAGATACAAGCTTCATATAGTTAAAGAAAGTTCCAGGTATGGTCTCATGGTCTCCAATTACCTTAGCACAGGTTTAAGGAATTTGATCTAAACGTCGGGACCATCTTAACCATAATTAGCCAGAATTTAAGCTCCCTCCTTCAACACCTTCATACCTACAGACACAGGTTTTGACCCAAGTCCATTCCTATTTATTTATTTATTTATTTATTTATTTATTTATTTGGTGGGAGGAGGTAATTAGGTTTATTTACTTATTTATTTTTTGATGACGGTACTGGGGATTGAACCCAGGACCTCGTTCATGCTAGGCATGTGCTCTACCACTGAGCTATACCCTCCTCCTTCTTTTAGTTTTAAGTAGAAGTTATATCACTAATGGCCAACTGAATTGCCAACTTGGCTTGGGTCTCTTAAGTATCACCCTTTAGAAACCTTGACCAGTTTGTCCTAATCTCCTTTTAGCTGAGCCTCTGTATCAATATGCAACTCTGTTACTCTGCTTGCTTTCCTTATCTGTTCTTTTTTATAATTCTTTCCATCCTTGATGTTTCCTAAGGCTGTTAACTCGCGTTGTATTCTCTTAGGGTTCCCTCTGAACCCTTAAACTTTGTATTTCACAGATTTTTAAACTCAGGCCCCAATTTTAACCTACAGACTGTAAAACTCTTCACTCTTGAAGAGATGTGTGAATTTTTTCAGTTTCAAATGGTCCATTCTGAATCTTTTTACTATGTGGTATTGAAACTGGAAATAAATAAGTAAATAAATAAGTTATTTATACTGAAATTCTCAAACATAGTTACTGCTTCCTGTTGAAATTTTCCAAATTCAGACATTTTTGAAATCGTGTGAAATAAATCTCATCTTCCCTTTATTGTCACCTTAATCAAGTGCTGACTAGTCTATCATACTTGGGAGTGGTTAAGCAGCACAAACAAATGTCTTTAGCTTCACTCTGTCTTAGATGGCAGTAATGTAGAGAAATGTACAAAATGAAAACAATATCGAGTGAATTTTTTAAAAAAACTAGAATTATTAATACTGCCATGTTGCTCTCACCAGGTCTCTATGAGAATGGATATTTAATATATTTCAGTTGTTGCTGGAGACTGCATTGATTACTGTACATTAAATTTCCAAAGTAATTCTGGCAGTGTTCTAGTGTATTTGGAATTCATAAACATTATTTCATTAAAAAAGAATACAAGTTGACATCTGTGAGTGCTATGTCACACTTGAGTAAAAATAAAGTCAGCTGCTGCCTGGCTGCAGCAGAACTTTTATTTGACACTTTCAAATACTTGGCTTAAAATGAAGTAGTGTGCTGGCCAACAAAAAGCAAAAGAGCGTGGAAAGCAGTGGGGTGATGAAATTGGTAAGAGCAAGACATTTTCAATCCAACTGTTTTACTTTATAGTCTAAGACTATAAAAGCAACAAACTGTAAAACTATAATAAACCATTTACCATTGAATTCTACATGATTCTACAATGTGTCATGATCTATCCTTTTCTCAAGAAAAAATTTTCGGTTCCATATTTCAGCCAAAGAACCACAATGCCAAAGTAACAATCATCTATTTAGTGGACTTAATACATTCTACTATTCAGATTTCCATCATCTTCTTAGTATAACACTGATCTTTCTACAATTATCATAACATGTACACTTGATACACTTTATGTCTCCATTTTTCTCAAATGGTGTATGGGAGCTGGGGCAAGGCCTTATGTTTCTCTGCATCATCTCTCTCTCTTTTCATTTCTGCTTCCTTTGTCTTCCTGATCTATGCCATTCATGTCACTTTCTGCACATGCATTCCCTTTTCCATATCCTTGACAAATCAAGTTCTCAAACTTTAAAGAGTATAAACTGAGAAACTTTTTCAAAATGCTGATTCCCAAGCCTCCCAACCACCTCTTTCCAATTCTGATTCAGTAACTGGTCATCTACACTGTCATGAGCACCACCCTCCCTGTCCCGTGATTCTGACACAGGTGGTCCAGGGAGCACACATTGAGAAAATACTGCTCCGTTATATATAGTACACGTCTTCTTGCTTGCCCTTGGGCTCAAAATAATATTTTTTGAAAATCTGTTTTAATTCAGAAGGATAAGTATCCTTGCATTGACACAGATCTAAACTAGAAAACGGCTCGGGAGGAATGGGAAACTCTAAAATAGTCTGTCCATGTAATCAAAAATAGGGAAAAAAGGGGGGAGGGGGAAATGCATAGGAAACCAAAGAGACTGCACTAGGTGCTGCCTGATGGATCAGCTGCAAATAAAAAAGACATTGGCTGAAACCCTTAACAACGTTGAAGGAAGTCTAACTGTCAGGATAAGCTGATAGTTCTCAAGCAGCTGTTTACCTAAGTTCAGAGAAAGTGTTCAGATCCCTGCTCAGCACAGCTGGAGACAGACAGCAAAACCTTCAAAATTTCATTTCGTACATTCTTTGCTCCAAGGAAAGCAACCTTAAACAAGAAAGAGCAAAGCAACACCATGGAGGGGGTGGGTGGTGGGGGTTAAAGAAAAAGAAAGAATGGTAACTTTGAGGGGATTCATTTCTCTGATAGAGAGTCATTTATAGATTGAGAGTACACCATCGATCATCTTTGAAGAAATATTTAAAATAAGAGAAGTACCAAGAATTTGCAAATAAAATATATATCCTGATTTCGAAAGAAGGAAAAAAGTGGATTCTGAAGACTACAGACCTGAGCTCTTTCAAGATTTTAGAACAGAGTTTTTAACAGCTCGTCAGCTCTAAGAGATGGAAAAGATGAAAACTTTGAGCTAGGTTAGGTACACCAAGGACATGAATGCCAAGCTCCTTGTTTTCTTTTATGATAGATGGGAAGACACTATAGAAGTTGCAACTAATGATTTCAGCAAGGTGACAAACTAAAGATATTCTTATGAATAAGATTTTTTTAAAGTTGTTCTGTTAGGTAATTCAGAGTTAGTTGACTAATTTCTCTTATGCATGATTAACGGAGTGAGGTCTCCTGGGCTTTTTCGGTGATTTTCATTAATTCAACAAATATTTATTGAACATTTTACCATGTGCCAGGAACTGCTGTAGGTAGTGGGAAGCCAGTGGTGAATAAATCAAAGTCCCTGATCTCAAGAGACTTGGTAAAAGGAGACAGATAGTAGACAAGTAAACACATATATTCTATATCAGGTAGTGGTGAGAGGAAGAAAAAGAAAAAGCAGGTTAAAAGGGGGAAAAAGTAGGGAGGGGTTTCTTTTAAAGGCTGGTCAGAGAGGCTAGTAGGATCTAGTGATAACAAATTTTTAGAGACCTGAAGGAAGTGATGAAATAAGCTGTATAAACATCCAGGGGAAGAAAATTCCAGGTAGCAGGACAGCAAGCATATGAGCCCTGAGATGGAAGCATGCTTGACCAAGAGGCCCCATGATAGGCAGAATAACAGTCCCCCAGAGATGTCCATGTCTTAACTCCCAGAACCTGTGAATTTGCTATATTATATTCCATGGCAAAGGAACTTTGCAGATGGAATTAAAGTCCCAGAACTTAAAACAGATTATCCTGGATTATCCAGGTAGGTCCCATCTAATAACATGAGCCATTAAAGGCAGAGAACTTTCTCAGGCAGCAAGAGAGATTTGGCTGAGAAAGAAATTAGAGAGATTCCAAATGTGAGAATAATACCACACGTTGTTGCTGGCTCTAAGATGTAGGGTCCCCTCAACAAGGACCAGGGAGAGGCCTTAGGGAGCTAAAAGCAGCCCTAGCAGACAGCCAGCAAGGAAACAGGGACCTCAACCCTATAAACATAAAGCATGAGATTCTGCCAACAACCAGAAAAACCAGCTGAACCAACCCAACTTCTGACCTACAGAACTATGAAATACTGAATTTGTATTGCTTTCAGCTGTTAAATTTATGGCAATTTGTGGTCTTTTGTTATGGCAGCAATAGAAAACTAACAGACCACGACAATGGATTGAAATGAGAGGAAAGTGTAATAGGAGATGAAACAACAGAGGTAGGAAGGGTGGATTAGAAGAAGGTAAATGAGGGGGCAGCTCGTGTGGGACCTTGTAGAACAGTGTAAGGTCTTTATCTTTCACTATGGATGAAATGGGAAGTCAGTGAGGATTTGAGGCAGGCATAACATAATCAAACTTATGTTATAAAAGGATCACTTTGAGTGACCCTGTATAAGAATCCAGTTAGATGGATGTTGCAATAGTTCACACAACAGTATAAATTTAGGAAAATTGTAAGAGAGAGAAGATGGTCAGATTCTGGGTACATTAGGCTGGACTATAAAAAAATTGCCATTTGAGTGGGTCAAAAAAGTAGAAAATCAAAGGATAAGTCAAGAGGATTTGCTCATAAATGCCATGCTTGGGAGAAGGGAGTCTTTGTTGACTCCAAAACCATTGACCTGAGCCAAGGGTAGAAGAGTGATACTGAGATAACAAACAATGGAGCAACTCTAGAGGGTGGTTTGAGACCAGGGGCAGGGAAAGGTTCAACTTGGGACATACTATGTATTAAATGCCTATCAGACTCCAAGTGGAGATGTTTATTACGCTGTTAGCTACACAAGTCTAGAGTTCAGAGGCTTGTCTGAAGCTGGAACTATTAGTTAGGGAGCCCTCTCACAGCAACGGTGTTCAAAGCCATAAGATGATGAGTTCAAACACCACAGAAAAGAGCGTAAAGAGAGAAGAATGGTGCCTCTTGGCTTAGCTCTTTTTGAAAATCTCTCTTAGATTATATTTTTTTAACCTGATTTGTAAATACAAATATATGAGTAATCCTACAAACCAACATTTTAAAAAATATTTAGTTATGTATTTAATCAATTATCTGTCATAAAAATAATGAAATTGAATAAAATCTGTACCATCACAGAAAATCCAAAATAGTCATCACTTAATTTGCACTCAGTTTTCCAAATTAAACACAGATCATAGAGCTGAAAAAGCCCAATGAAATCAGCATAAGCTACACACCCATATCAAAAGACTAGTAAATAATATAACCCTAAGATGTTTTAACATCCTTACAATTATGTACACTTTTCCATAACATTTATGCTAAACATCTGGTGAGGAGTATTATTTTTCAATTCATTTTCGTACCTCAACACCATGAGAATTTAGTATTTACATGTCTGCAGTTGAAAACAAAAGCAACACCTGCACCCCAATGTCCACAGCAGCACTATTTACAATAGCCAAGACATGGAAGCAACCTAAATGTCCATCAACAGATGACTGGATAAATAAGTTGTGGTATATTTATACAATGGAATACTACTCAGCCACAAAAAAGTAATAAAATAATACCATTTGCAGCAACATGGATGGCCCTGGAGAATGTCATTCTAGATGAAGCAAGCCAGAAAGAGAAAGAAAAATACCATATGATATCACTTGTATGTAGAATCTTGAAAAAAAAAAAAAGACAAATGAACATATTTATAAAACAGACTCACAGACATAGAAAACAAACTTATGGTTACCAGTGGGGGAGAAGGTGGGAAGGGATAAATTGGGAGTTCGAGATTTGCAAATACTTATAGCACAGGGAACTATATTTGATATCTTATAGTAGTTTACAGTGAAAAAGAACATAAAAATGAATATACGTATATTCATATATGACTGAAGCACTGTGCTGTACACCAGAAATTGACACAACATTGTAAAATGACTATACTTCACTTAAAGGTAAAAAATAAAAATATAATAAAATAACAGAAGCAAAACAAAACAAAAAATTACCAACCCAGCAACTTTATTCTACTCTCAGCTTCCTTCCATTACATACTGTCTCCATTGTGTGTCAGTTTGTTGCTCATGATATAGGTCATTGCTAGCTTATTACTCTCACTAACTTTCCTTCTGAAAAAAAATGTATTGGTGAGCACTTTAAGCTAGTATGAAAACACTAAAAAAAAAAACAAACGCTTTCTCTGTCATAAATCTTTCTCTCTGTATCATGACTATCTCATTCTTTGTCTTATTCCCTCTCTGAGAAAGAGATAAAAGCTCTTATTTATACACCTATATGCTATATAAATATCTATATGTATTACAAACATACATCTAAATGTACACCTATATATATACTTCATATATATAAAACTTTCTGTATCAAGAAGAGTTGTTGAAACCTTCCTATAAGATTAGAAAAAAAACCTGACCTGCTGCAATTACCTAAAGCGCTAAAGCACCAAAGCACCTAAAGCACTCCTGTAAGCACAATTACAAAATATTTTTGCCAATCACATCACAAACAATTATTAATGTACTAACTTTAGTTCCATGTTTTGAGCTTCTCCTAGGCTGGGTGTGGGATGGGAACATGCTCTGTATGGTAACATCTCATTGGGTCATCTGCTGACAAAGCAGATTTTTAAAGCTTACCCATAATCACCCTAATTAAGCCATCAAGTGTCAGGACTTGCTGTGTGAATTTGATTAGTTCTAGCCATCTCTGTGGTGCAACTGATGTTGCTGCATCAAAGGAGTGACTCTGCCTTGGAAGCAATTGCTTTATGCTTATGGCCTCTCCCCCTCCACCTGCCTGGACTGAAAAAGTAGTAAGGAAGGTTTTGGATGCTGCCCTCAAAGTCCACGAAACTCCCTTTCAGCTGGGAGCCCAATAACATCCAAACCCTTTTACATACCTACATCACATGCTATTGCCTTTACACCTTTTTGTGGCACTTCATTTATAATACAACTTGTAATACGTAAGGTAGATTGCTCACGTTTCTATCTTCCACTAGATAGTGAGCAACTTATTTGTTCATCTTTTGATCCTCCTCTCTAATAGATACACTGTCCCAGTTACTCGAGAACAAATATTTGACGTGGTTAAGCAGAAGAGGGCAACTGAAAACCAACATCCAATCTTCCCTTCCCCATCCCCACCCATTCCTACCAGCACACAACTGACTGAAAAGAGCAAAGAAAAACAAAAACAAGAGTATTTGTTTTCTTATCGAAAGCATGTTTTATGATGTTCACTAAGGGATTTAAATTTTTAAACCTATGTACCATAATGCATTAGAGGAAATACTACTGAATGAAGGTCATTGGAATGGTTAATCTTACATGTCAACTTGGCTAGACGATGGTGCCCAATTGTTTGGTCAAACACTAGTCTAGATGTTGCTGTGATTGGTATTTTGTAGATGTGATTAACATTTACAATTACTGGAGTTTAAAGGAAATTACCCTCAATAATGTGGGTGGGCCTCAATCAGTTGAAGGTCTTAAGAGTAAAAAATGATATTTGCCAGAGTAAAAGGAATGCTACTCCTCAAGATCGTAACATAAAAATCCTCCCTCTGGATTTTGGACTCAAGACTGCAACTTCAACTCTTGCTCAAGTTTCCAGCTTGCCGGACTGCCCTACAGATTTCAGACTTGCCAGCTCCCACAATCGTATGAGCCAATTCCTTAATATAAATCTCTTTCTCCATATATATATATCCTCTTGGTTCTGTTTCTCTAGAGAACCCTGACTAACACAGTAGTGTTTCTAAGCAGTCATTTCTTTTACAATATTTCTGAATGTTTAGCTAAATGAATATATCTATATTCTTACTTCTGTTACACTGAATAAGGGTAGGAGTTAATATAATACTTACTAATAGATGTCTGTTTCCCTGCTGGTATGAAGAACAAGAGAGTGTTGTCAAAGGAACCCGACAACAATGGCACCTCTCCTGGCAAGCAGAGGAATCATATACCAGAGGATTACAATATGAAGCTCTATTTGAGTCCAGAGAGTACAGCCTAAGTAATATAGTGCATACATTTTCCTAAGCTAGTTCATACAAATTAACAAATCCTAACCAATTGCCAACAAAGAATCTGAGAAGTCTATCAAAACATTTTCTTCCAAAAAAGATTGGACATAGTTGGGGCAGGGAGGAGGACTTTAAGAGTTAACGCAACTCAAAATAAGAGGTTGGTGTGCCCATTTTCCATTGCCTCATTCATAAGAGAGTTTGTGTTGTGACTCCTGGAAGTCAGTTTAATTTCATGATGTAATGGAGAAAATAACGAAGATTACAAATTTTCTTTATGCTTATTTTTCTTAAACCATTGCCAGTTTGTGGATATTTAAGAAATTGAAGCAAAGAAAGTAAATTTAGTTTCTTTTAATTTAGCCAAATAGTCAGGTCCTGGAAATTTTTGAAGAAATATACTGAAGTGTTTTTAGATTTAAAAAGTCTTAAATCTCACTTGGTAGACCTCCAATGGCCCCCAAAGGCTGCATACTTTCAACTGATATTACATAACAGAACTCTCTATCCTCTATAAAAGTGATGGTTTTGTATTCAGATTCAAACTTGACACATGGATTGAGAAGATGGAACCTGTGACTTCTGTTTTCAATGCTGAACTTCTCTAAGCTCAAAGGAATAACAGATTTGAAAGAGTTACACAGTTATATAGTGGAAAATAAGTCCTAATTTTGGAACCCATTGACAGATTTTGGTGACTGTGGAGTTGGGGTCTCTGTGACTTTTGGATACAACCATATGATGTGTGTATAAGCCCCTGCCCTATTCAGGTGGCTCATTTTCAAAACAGCTTGTGTTAAAAGCAAGCTATACCTATTAATACAACCTTAGTGAACATTTAGTGAACTTAACTGTGAAAAGAAATCAACTGTGAAAGGAAAAACACGTATTAATGCATAACTGTTTGTATCAGCTCTACGTCCCTCTTCCTCCTCTCCTAAAGAGGAGGGTCCTGCATTGCTAGACCAATTCTTTTGAGCTTTTGTGATTTTGAATCAGGAGGAAAGAGAGCTGACAGGAAAAATCTAAAAGTACAAAGCCAGGACTAGAGAAGAGTAAGGAGTTTTAAAAGACAGAGGTACACAAGCAGCTTCCTTGTGTGAGAACACTAGATGAGAAAGAAAAGTGTTTAAGATATGTTGTTACTTATTGTAAGATATGTTGTTTGTTATTTATCAGCTTCACAGTGTTCAGGCTATGATAATTTTTTTAAAAGTTATTTTGAAATTAGGTTTCAGTTACTTGCTTGTGCGTTTTGAATATGGTACTGCTCTTAAGACTGGACCATGTGGGTCACAGATTCATAAACATCACATAAAATACTTATGTTGAGCTATAGACATCTTTGGACAAATTTTGAGTAATGTTTGTCACTACCTCGCTATTTATGAAATCAGAGAGAGAAAAGCCTTCATCAGTAAAATAACGTCAGATTATGAGATTAGAATGAAAACAATTTCAATTATCTCTTAGAACAGACTAAGGTGTAAATATCAGTAGCCTCTTTAAATTGACCAGTAAGTAGCTCTCGGCAGAACAGTATACTTTTTTATTTACTTATTTTCTAACAATCAAAGTTTATTGCACTGGTTTAGGAACTGTTTTCTACTGCTAAAAATATTAGTGTTTTAAACTGCGAAAATGATATACTCACCATCCGTAATATAAATTTAGAATATTCATACAACCAGGCTGAAAACATGCTCCCAGGCCTAGTGGGCAGTGAAATTTCTGGTCAATGTATAACTTGAATAATCAGTTCTTGAGTAATTTCCAATGTCTTAGTTGGAACCAGTGAAAACCAGCTCTCTTTTAATCAAAAAAAAAAAAAAAAGTATAAATACCTTGTATTTTTCTGGCCTGTCTGATGTGTTAAAGTGCTTTCAGAAAACTAACATCATGATGCCAATTCAATATAAAAGGTTGGAAAGATGTTCCTCCTTTTCTTCAGAAAGTTAGTGTACCTTTTCCGTATTTGCATTTGCTCAAAGATTAAGCTTTGAATCTGGAAGTGCTTGAGTAGAAGTGTCTGGGAAATAGAAAGCTTGGCCTCGCGAGGAGTCATTCAGCCGGCATCCCTGGAGCCCCTCCTTTGTGCAAGACACTGTACTCAGTGCCAGGCTGGGACACAGCAGTCACCAGGAGGGAATCCTTGTTCTGAGGGGAGCCACTGGCCAGGCCAGGAAGGGCCCAACTAGGATTTTTGAACAAACTGAAGTATCACAGGGTGGCTGCACAGTTAACGTGCCCCTACTTCTTACAGCAAGAAGATCAGTCCACAAAAGCCAAGTCTCCCTTCCGTCTTACCCGTGTAGCCTCTCACACCCCCGCCCCCAAATCCCCGGGTCTAGACAAGCTGGAGCTGGAGCTGGAAAACTCGCCCTCCCTGCCGGCCGCAGGTAGGCAAGGAGGCAGGAGAGGGGGAAGCAGAGGCCCAGGCAGCAGAGGGGAAGTGTTCCACACGACCCCACAAGGCGCTGCAGCAGGTAGGGCGGGCCGGCGAGGGTTCGCTCGGCCCTCAGTGCCAACCTCTCGAGAGGAGGGAAGCCCGCGCCCTGTGGGCCTCGCCGTCTGAGTGGAGAGTCTGCGCGGCGCATGGCAGGGCTGAGGGTGCGTCGCGGCCCGTGCGGCGAGGCCAGCGCCTCGGGGGCGGGCCCTCGGCGAAGCCCCGCCCCCGGCTCCTCCCACCAGGAGAGCGAGCCGGTCCCGCGCGGCGCCAACCCTTTCCCAGGTCATAGCCCCTCCCCTCTTCCGGGCCGCGAGCCCCCCGCGCGCAGCTCCTGGGCCGCGCTCGCTCGCTCGCGCGCGTCCGCTTGCCCGCCCGCCCTCAGCGCGCGCTCGGTCGCCCGACGACGCGGGAGCAGCACGCGCCGGACGAGGCTTGGAGGTCTCTGCTGCCGAGCGTGACCCACTGAGGCGGCGCCCTCGGTTCCCGGCCCGGAGACGGTCGGGGCCGCCGATTTTGTGGCCTCAGAGCGGCGGCGGCGCCGGCGGTGAGAAGACTGGGCCGGGAGGAGGAGGATATGGCGGGGCTGAGGGCATCGGGAGGAGGGTGGTCCGAGCGCCCTGGCGGCCACGTCGAAGACTCGCGGGCGGGTGGCGAGCGGGGGAAGAGGGAGGAGTGCGGGATCCAACCGGCTTGCATCGGCTCCGGCTGGGCGTGAGGGAAGGGCCGGGGACTGAGGGGGGCGGCCCGCGAGGCTTTCCGCGGGACCCTCAGCGGCATCGTGACTGAGGAGACGCGCCTCGAGGCTCCTGCCACGTTTCCACCGCGAGTTACCTTTCGCTGGTGGTGGGCGACGGCTCTGCGCCTCCCCACCCCCTTTCCGCGCCCGGAGGGTTTCTGGAGCCGGGGATCCGGCCGGGTGTCTCGGGGGCTCGCGCCTGAGGGGAGCCCGGTCCTCGAGCCCAGGACTACCCGGAGGCCGGAACCTGCCCGGGGGCGGCGGACCGGGGGGCGGACCCTGCGAGGCTGAGGGGAGGAAGGGGATGGGGTTGCTGGGCCCGGCCCCCTTAACTCGGGAAAAAACCGCGATTTCAGAAGTTGGACGCGCATGCAGGCCGTTTTTCCAAGAGTAGGGTGGAGATGTTTGATGCCTATTCACCTAGCACTTCAACCCAAGCGCGGGCTCTGAGCCGCGGGCTTGGATTGTTTTAAAACGTCCCCACTCCCGGCCCCGTGGGAATCCTATCTCTCGGGGTCCCGAGCCCGCTTGGCATCGCCGCCGAGGCTGGTCAAGGGCTCGTCACCCCTTCCGTCCCCCGCCCGCTGTCGGAATCCCCTCTTCCTCAACCTTAGGAAGGTCTGTCAGGAGAACTACTTGTTTCTAGAAACGGTCGCGATTAGCTTTTCGTTACAAGGAAGGGAAAAGTACAAAGTTATGAACTCCTGGAAGGCAGGGCTTGGTTCCCCTTGGCGTCTGTGCACGCCGCCCTGAGCGGCGGAGCCAGTGAAACAAAGTAGAACTTGAGCAGCCGCCGCGGTGACTACGTCCCAGGATGACGTCACCGTGCGATATTTAAAATGGGAGCTTTTCGCTCGGAGTGTGGGTGGAGGAATTGTGGCGACTTACTCAAGACGCCTAAGGTCTACTTCGCCCTGCCTGCTTATGGTTTCTTCCTGACTTTGTAACTCCCCCCTCCAGGGGTACCCTTTTGGTACTCCTAGAATACTGACTGGTGGGGGTGGGTTAAATTGTCAGCTGTTCCAGGCATCATTCCTTCAAACTGGAAAAAAAAAAAAACTAATTCCATATGACTCATCTTGTGTTACAACCAAAAGCAACCACTAAGTGGTTCTTTCCTTCCTTTCTTCCTATTGTTTTTTGATATGAAACAGAAGGGAAGAAAAAGGAAGAAGGAAAACAAAACCCCAAACTTAGATATGAAAAACATAGTTGGCGAGTTTAATGAATGAAGAGAATGAGCTAGTTAAGGATTGAGTACATTTTTTTAGTGTGGTTCCTTGTTTTCTTTTGTTGCGTGGAGGTTAATGTAGTTCCATCAGCAACTTTCATCCCAAACCATATATTAAGTTGCAGTGGGTTTTTTCCCCCTCGTCATAACTTAGTGGAGTATAAATATAGCTTTTATAAGTGAAAATGGCTGACATTTTTTCAGGTGAAGGCTGCACAGCAGTTGTGGATGGCTGGGGTTGTATGCTGCTCGGTACCTGCTGCCGGGTAGCTGGCCGTAGAAGGTGGATTTGGCATTCTAGGGTTCCAGGAGGAAGGTTTGGGTGTCTTCCCATCTAGGATCAGAGTGACTAGGGCTGCTAGCACACCTCTCAAATAACTATATAGAATTTATTTCACACTGAGATTCCTTGTTTGAATTTGCACAAGGAGTAAAGAAATCATTATGAAGACAGACTTTTAAGAGCAGGTTTGAGAAACGAAAAAGGAAGCTAACAGAATCAGCTTTTTTTTTTTTTTTTAATGTGGAAGAACACAAACTATAGGCTAAATTAGGCAATTTTTACACTAAACATGGCAGGGGCTGTATGCCTTTAATAATTGGCTCTAAAAAAGGTGATGTTGCTTAGTAAATGCAGCATCTGAATAACTCCAAGTTACTTACAGCAGCCAAATGAATGAGCTCATTGTGTAAAGACAGAATATACATCGAAACAATCCCAGTACAAGGTTTTTGCTTTTATGGATTAATCAGTGATAAATCAGATCTGACATTTAAAAAGAGTCCTTGAGGCAATTCCAAAATGCAGCTGAATCTCTGCTTATTTCTTTTAGTTTGGTTTTCTGTGGATGACCCTGAATTTCCACTCTCTTAAATATGTTTTGATAGACCTTTTTTTTTTTTTGGTCCTTTTTTTTAAGGTAAATATATCTCTGTTCCTGAAAGGCGGATTGCAGAAAGTCAATACTGAATTTTTTTTTTCTTTGTGTATAACAGCTTTATTGAAATATAATTCACATACTGTATAATTCGCACATTTAAAATGCACAGTTCATAGGTTTTAGTATAGTTACAGAGTTATACAACCATCACCACAATTTTAGGATATTTTCATCACCCCAAAAGAAAATCTTATACTCACTAACATCACTCCTCCTTCGCCTCCATCCTCCTACCCCCTAAGCCACTAATCTGCTTTCTGTATACATAGATATGCATATTCTGAACATTTCATATAATTGGAATCATGGAATATTTGGTCTTTTGGCTTCTTTCCCTTAGCATAACGTATTGAAGTTTCATCTATGTTGTAGCACCTGTCAGATCATTTCTTCTTGTTGCTGAATAATGTATCACACTTTATTTGTCCATATATAAGCTGGTCAACTTTTAGTTTGTTTCTCCTTTTTGGTTATTATGAATAATGCTGCTATGGATATTTGTGTACAAGTTTTTGTGTGAACTTATGGGTTCATTTCTCTTGGGTATAGTGCTAGGAACAGAATTGCTGGGTCATATGGTGGCTTTTTAAGAACTGCCAAACTATTTTCTATAATGGCTCTACAATACTGGATTTTAAAGTGGACTTTTTTATGTTTTAAAGTACAATTTATTTTCATAGAATTTTAAACTTGAATTATTGTAGCTAAATATTGACACATTTAGTAAAAACTATATAGTGGTATCGTTGTGCTTCTCTTTGAATGATATGTCTGATTTTATTTTAGCTAACAGGAGCAATTTGGTGTGCTCTCTTTATTGAACTTTACAAAATTAAGTGATAAGATTCTTAAACAGTATTTTATAATAAGGTCTTTATGGCATAAATTAGTGACTGTTCCCTACTCCAGATATGAGCCAATGAAACACAAGATAAAATTGGAAGGAGGGAGGGAGGCTATAAAGGAGAGATATTTAGGAGAGCTTTATCTTCCAGTTTTGATATTTTGTTTTTTTGAGAAAAACTATTCTATCTTTGCAGGGAAAGATGAAGAACGAAATTGCTGCCGTAGTCTTCTTTTTCACAAGGCTAGTTCGAAAACATGATAAGTTGAAAAAAGAAGCAGTCGAGAGGTTTGCTGAGAAATTGACTCTAATACTTCAAGAAAAATATAAAAATCACTGGTATCCAGAAAAACCATCTAAAGGACAAGCCTACAGGTAAAGGATTAGCTTGGACAGTTGTATTGGACTAAGTGAAGAGGTTAATCGGCTTCTGAAATGAGTGCCAGACCAGAGGACTAAGGGTATTCAGTCCATGCCTTTCAGTTTAACTGCAAAATACCAATCTCTGGGGTGTCTCTATTTTTCCCCTGTTCACTTTACAATACAAATATTTGTTGTTGGAGTCCCACTGCCTGGACTTGGGAGGCCAGTAATGTAGGCTTATGGGAATTAGTCTTGTGGTCATAGTGTGGCTTCTAAGTATGTTTCTTTATGTATCACGAGTATGTATTCACAATTCTAGAGGACTAATTACATGTTACATGTTTTTGGAAAAAAAAGTTTTTTGGTAAATGAGAACTAAGATTATTAGACACCTAATATATTCTTGACGCAGGAATAACTTGATTTGTACTATACATACTATTTTATAGGTGAAGGTAACCTACCTATGTTTCACAATTGATAAATATTAGCTTTGAGATTTGAACTCAGGTCTAAATTCTCACAAGCTTTCTGTATTCCACAGTCCAAACACTGCCTTGTCTATGAGAATGAAAGCAGTTCTCACTCTCAGCTATCTTTTGTACTCTGGTTTATAAGTTACATTTACAGCTTTAAGAAGAGCGGACTCCTGCAAAACATGTCCTGGCATGCTCACTGCTTAGTATTTATGTGACTACTTGGGAACCTGAGTTGAGAATGTTCTGCTAAACTCAGATGTCAAACTATGCCCCATTTGTGGATGTGACCAAAAAAATAAGTAGAACAGTTATCATTATTATGAATACAGAAATTCTTGTATTTATGCATATTGTTGCCTCCAGAGATTCCACAAATTAGCACTTCACAGTAAAAAGAACTTCCTTTCAGTCACTGAGCTCTTGCAAGTGTGAGACTATTCAAGAAGTGTATAAGGGAGGTAAAATATGACTTGTTTAGTTCTCATTTGCTAAAAGCCAGGTGAGCATATGATCTGTTGAAAAGAAAAGAATCAAAGTAATTGATGTATTTTCTTCTTCATTTTTATCCAAAGAGTTTTCCTAGTATATATTGGAAAATGTGATGAGTGAAAGTACAATGTGGATGTTTTATATAAAACAGACTCGAGTTAATTACTTTTTATCCTCTTAGTTTATTCTCTTAATTTTTATCTGCTCATCTTCATTTCTGATAGAGTGAACAGCTTTTGTGAATTAGAGCTGTTGAGGCTTTGTACACTGATGTAATTGACATTGGACAAAGGCTTTTGGAAGTGCCAGGCCACTGTACTATTACTGAAAAAGGAGACACTGTCAGGTAAACGCTTAAAGGTCAGACAGTGTACAGTTTCATTTCCATTAATTGTAAAAACTTGAGGAAAAAAAGTTACCCAAACAGGGTTAAATTGGCATGTGATCAGAAGTATCATCAGAGTCATTTTGAAGCCATCTTTGAAGTAGAAAACTATAGAGGTAGGGTGGGTTGTTTCTTTTATAATAATGAATGAACTGTAGGATCAACCAGAGTTAGTAGACTCTTCAGTCCATGGAGAGTAGCTTGAAAGTGTTCTTTTTCTTCTAAGTGTTTGTAAATTTGTATGTTTCTCTGCAATATATACAAATAAGGGGAATTTGGCATTATTATCAAGATCTGTAAAAATATTCATAGTCTTCGAAAAGTAAGTCTCCTAAAATCTATTCTAGAAGCATAATCAAAAAAATGCAGACAAATATGTATGAATATGGATGTTTCTTAACACTTTATAATTGCAAAAAATTGGAAAGAACTACACTGTCAACATTAAGTAAATGACAGACTATTTTTATGCAACTTCCAAAATCTTTTTTTGAAGAGTGGTTAATGGGTAAGTAGTCACGGTATCTAGAGTGAAAAAACATCATAAAAATATGTAAGGTATATAAATTTTGTTGAAGTAGAGTTTCTATTTAAGCATCTGTATTTACATATTTTTTTTTAAGCTTAGAGCCTACATCTCCTTCATTGTAGATAACAAAAACACATATACCTAGGATCTGTCTCCTTACCTTTAACTGCTTTTGATCCTGGGACACATAAGACTTTTGAATCAACCTATACAGCATTAGAATGTATTAACATAGGACCATCTTATAGAGAGGAACAAAGAGTATCTTACATGATTTTAAATAATTTTTTTACTCTGAATTTGCTAAATTGTTAATGGTGATACTAAGATAAACACAGGTATAAAAGGATGTTGTTTAATAAGATGAGCTTTGGAGTCTGGTGGTCTGGTTCTGAAACCTGGATTCACTACTTTCAAGCTGTGTAATGTTGGGCAAGTTATTCAGACTCTCCCTGCCTCCTTTTTTCTTACAATAGGGAAAACAGTACCTAACACAGATGATTGTGAAAATTTAAAAAGTTAAAAGGCTCATCGCAGACAGTGCATTTTTTACAATTGAAAGTTTGTACAACCCTATATTGAACAGGCCTATCAGCACTTTGCTTACTTTGTGTCTCTGGGTCACATTTTGGCAATTCTTAACAATATTTCAAACTTTTTCATCATTACATTTGTTACAGGGATCTGTGATCAGTGATCTTTGATGTTATTATCACAAAGACTCACTGAAGGCTCAGATGAAGGTTAGCGTTTTGTAGCAATAAAGTATTTTTTATGGGGGGAAGGTATAGCTCAAGTGGTAGAGTGCATGCTTAGCGTGCATGAGGTCCTGGTTCGATCCCCAGTGTATCCTCTAAGAATAAATAAATAAGTAAACCTAATTACTTCCCCCAACTAAAAAAGTAAATAAAAAATAAAGTAGTTTTAATTAAGGTGTGTACTTTGGTTTTTAGACATAATGCTATTGCACACTTAATAGACTACAGTGTAGTGTAAACATAACGTTTATATACACTGAGAAACCAAAAAATTTGTGACTAGCTTTATTGTGATACTTGCTTTATTGCTATAGTTTGGAACCAAACCTGCAATTTCTGGTATGCCTGTACATGCAGACCATGTAGGAAACTCTCTATTGCATACTAACCTCAAAAAGAGTTGTTGTTGTTGTTATTATTATTATTTAGAAATATGTATTAGCTGTTACCTAAGGAGACCTTTTTCACTATTTTAAATGAAAATTGAAACCAACCAGTAAAATAATTAAACTTGAAAAATTTAAATAATACATTGATCTGTTGATGTTATTATATTTAGTAGTATAATTGATATTTATCAATTAACTTACATTTTCCTTATTTTAGAGCTTTGAGTCTAAAGAATTAAAATGACTTAATCTAAATGCACCTAATAGTACTAGTACTCAGGACTAGTACTATAAAACCTGGCTTCTCTTGATTAATTTCTTAGGTGTAAAGCAGTAAGTACATTCATTGTAGCTAACATTTCTCTATGTAAGCAGAATGCTTATTTTAACAGGTATTTTTGCATTCATATGGAGAGCCATCTCTGAGTATTCCATTACGTAACCTGTTTCTTAGATTAAAAAAATGGAGCAGTCTATTAGTTTAGAAATTTTTTTCAAATATTTTGACAACTTAAAAAAAAAGGAAAACTCTTGTGTAACAAGTTAAATGAAATAAGCCAGTAAGACTTTTGGATTATATTTTAATCTTAAGTATGTGATAAGAATGGCTTTGTGTCCTTGACTAATTCTATACTTAGAGAACAATCATAGTTAAGGCAAAGGATACACTTAATGCTTATTTCATTATTTTGGATATGTAAGCAAGGTAATGACAGATCAAAACTTGTCACAAGAATTTCCAAATATAATTTGAAATGTTGGTTGAAGTCTGGTTAGTTGGAGATTTTGTTATATAGTAATTTAGCCTATTAAAACTTTTACCTTTAAAGCTCTAAGTAATTTCCTGCAACTTTCATACTCCTTGCTCATTTAATATACATGTGAAGTTGAGTAGTTTTTATGTGAAATGAGGTAGAGCCAGTTCTAGTGATTTCCCTGTGCTCACAAAGATGTCCTCTTCCCACCAGGTTAGGTAGTCTTGATGTTGCTGCTCCCTCTTTGCCTTTAGTTCACATTTATTGATACTCCTGGATTCTTTGCCATGGTTTATTTTATTTTATTTTTTAATTAATGCTGGCAGATGCTAATAAATACAACATATTTTCTGATTAAAATTTATTTAAAGCTGTTAACATTACTCCACTTTGTTGCAGATGCATTCGTGTCAATAAGTTTCAAAGAGTTGATCCCGATGTCCTGAAAGCCTGTGAGAACAGCTGCATCTTGTACAGCGATCTGGGCTTGCCAAAGGAGCTCACTCTGTGGGTGGACCCATGTGAGGTGTGCTGTCGGTGAGTTCTTGCGTTTGGCAGCTGAACAGATAACCTTATTGGAACTGATCTTATGAAATTCTCTCAGGTGCTACCTGTATGTGTATCTTTATGGCCAGGAGCTTGTTGTTTGGCTTTCCCAGATGTGAATTTCGTCAAGTATTCTGATAGTGAAAAACTGGTTGCATTCCTGTTTTACAGCTACAGAAACTCAAAAACTGATAGAGCAGCGTTTTTTAAGAGCTTTACCAAGAAGTTTATTGTAGGATTTAGACACCTGTAGTCCCTGTAGGTCAATTGTCTTCTTTCATTGGTGGTGCCTTTCTCTTTGCCCTCTTCAAATTAGGAAAGAAGCTAATCCCAAGTAATACTGGATAACTTTTGGTTGATCTCTTTTTCTGTTTGCTTCTCTTGCTTCCTTCTCCCTTTTTGGTTTTTAAGTGACTGAGTGATATTTTCATGGTGTTATTTTCATAATGGAAATTACTTCTCATGAGCAGAATTGTAAAAGTGAGTGTTAGGAATGAAATCTGACTGAACTTTGTTCATTCTAAAAACACTTACTGTGGACCAGGCTTTCTTAGTTGTGGGGTTTTTTAAAAATGAAAATGACACTTCTACTTTCAGGTAGCTCGAAGTGTAATAAGGGAGAAGAAAAAATAAGCAGATTACAACAGAGTGTGATTTGTGCTATAATAGAAATATGTACAAAATGCAGTGGTTGGTGGTGGAAAAGAGAGTTACTCCCTCTACTGGAAGTCAGAAAAGACTACAGTCAGCCCTTGGTATCAGTGACTGATTGGTTCCAGGACAACCCCCCTCCCCCCCTGCCACCGCGCCCCCACATATCCGGAACCAAAATCCTTGGATGCTCAAGTCCCTTACAAAATGGTGTAGTATTTGCATATAACCTACGCATGTCCTCTCATGTACTTTAAACCATCTTTAGATTACTTATAATACCTAATGTAATGTAATGATATGTAAATAGTTGTAAAACCAGTGTAAATGCTACATAAATAGTTGCCTTGAATTGAGAAAATTCAAATTTTGCCTTTAGGAACTTTCTGGATTTTTTTCCCCAAATATTTTTGATCTGTGGTTAGTTGACTGCACAGATGTAGAACCCATAAATACGGAAGGCTGACTGAATTGAGTAGATGATAACTTGAACTGAGTGGGAAAGGGTGAATTGCAGTAGACTAGATGATAAGTTAGGAAGGACATTTCCAGTCAGGAGGAACAGCATGAGGAGATACATGAAACTCCTCTGTGAGTGATTTTTATAGCTGTTCCTTTAGGGTCTTTCTCTTTTGTTAGAGGCACAATTTACCCATTAACTGTAGGAACCCTAATATGTTCCAAAGGTTATCATAGCCTTTGACCTAATCTCAAACAATGAAATTGGAGGCAAAGACATGTTGCAAAAATACATGGTTATGCTGCAGCAATTTTCTGGACCACCCTGGAGCTGCTTGATATAAGCTGGTGGCTTATATAAGCTTATTGCTTTGGGAAAATGGTTACAGGTAGTAGATTCTCCAGCACTTCTTTCTCAGGAAAAGGAAGAGTGAGTTATTTCAAGTTTGGTCTAAGGAGGGCAAACATTTTTAGATCCTGGAACTAATTAAAGATTTACCTTAACGCCAGGGTCAGATTTTGTAGACTTCGTCCACTGAACCCCAGCAGAAGACCTCAGTATACAAGAAATAGCGGTAACAAAATTACTGTATTGAATTGCTTACTTTTTTATGAGGCTCACGCTATGATCCTGATTGAGTCTTTTTTTTAACTTTTTTTTATTGATGTATAGTCAGTTTACAATGTGTCAATTTCTGGTGTACAGCACAATGCTTCAGTCATACATGAATATACATATATTTGTTTTCATATTCTTTTTCACCTAAGCTACTATAAGATATCGAATATATTTCCCTGTGCTATACAGGATAAACTTGTTTATCTATTTTATATATACCAGTTAGTATCTGCAAAACTTGAACTCCCAGTTTATCCCTTCCCTTCCTCTTCCCCCCTGGTAACCATAAGTTTGTTTTCTATGTCTGTTGAGTCTGTTTCTGTTTTATAAATAAGTTCATTTGTCTTCTTATTGAGTCTTATTTAACTCACAGTTCTTTAAGTTAGTTGTGTAGTATTTCAGGCCAGAAAAATTAAGCAGTGTCTGAAAGGGGATAGTACAGTTGGCCTTCCATATCCAAGGGTTCAACATCCACGCATTCAGCCAACTTTAGTTCAGAAGTACTTGGGGGAAAAATTCAAGAAAATTCCAAAAAGCAAAACTTAAGTTTGCCTTGTTTTACAACTGTTTACATATAATTTACATTATATTTACAAGAATTTACATAATAAGTACTTACATTGTATTAGATGTTATAAGTAATCTAGGGGTGATTTAAAATGTATGGTGCTTAGGGTGTATGCAAATACCATGCCATTTTATTTAAGGTACTTAAGCATGCACAGATTTTGGTATGGGGATGCTGGTCCTGGAACCAGTTCCCCCAGGTTACTGTAGTGATAAAGCTACAAAAAAAAAATGACACAGTCCGACATTGAGACAGGAACAAAAAAGCTAGAGTTGACTGAAATGTATTATCACACCATCAAATAATGAATATTTAATATCAACGATCTTAAATCACTAGGGAAAAGTTTCTGTATCCAAGGATGTTTAAGAAGTCAGGTAATTATATAAACATTTGGACATATTTATTTGAAATGGTTAGACTAAGTCTTGGTACCTGAAGATAAGAACTTTAATTAGGTGGACATTTTACTGAAGTGAATACTTTATTACTTGATGATGCCAAGTAATGAAAAACTACTGTTTCATCTTGTTAATGTAAGAAAATGTTTGCACTCAATAGCCTTCTAGTAATTTTATATATGATCCAAATTTTGTCAAAAATTGGCTATGGTGTGATTTTTTTCCACAGCTAGTAGAAATTACCTTCAGAATATGGTGCTCATCCAATGATGATAGAAACCCAGAAAGAAAGATGTGTTAGTGACTGGGTAGAGATGATTGCTATAAAATAGTAGAGGAGACTGAGATATTTATTAGTACTTTCGAACCACAACTGGAAATATTCTGAAAATTAAAACAAAGCTGATCTAGCATTTATATAATTGAATAAATATCTAAGTCATTAAAAATAATCTCATTGGTATACTAGAGACTAACTGAAGTTATGAAAAAAACTTGAAATGTCCTCAGAACATTCGTCATAGTCACAGTCAGGATAAAATATTGATTGGAAGGGTGCAAAGAGTTTTATATAATTGGAGAGATTATCACTTAGTGAAATATTTGAGAAGATACTGAATAGGTAACAGATCTTTCCTGTAAGGAAAAGGCCTTTGAATAGCTGGCAACTTTATTGTCTACTCACTATTTTACACTCTTTTTGTTTGTTTGTTTTTTGTAATTTCTATAATCTTTTCTTTTCCTGACAAAGAACATTAGATACTATTGATTTGCTTCAAATTAACTCAGTTGGCCATAATGTTTTAGTAGTGTGTCACTGAAAAGTGGAAAGTTTAAAAATTGTCCATTACTAATTCTGAGGAATTAACTACAATTCTGATGTTATGGTTATATAGTAAGACGCTTCACTTACCCTGAAGAGAAACCTTATACCAAAATACACCAAAATATTACCAGAGAAAAATGCAGAACTTAACTGAACTTGCATGTCGAAGAAATCTGAGTTAATAAAACTGATGCTTTGATCATTGGATGTCTGCCCTTGGTTAGGTTTCTGTTGCTAAAGAGGCAGGGATTTTTCTCAAATTTCCTGCCTTTCTGTTTTTCTTAAATTTTGACTCCATTAATGGGCAAGGCCTAAAGGTCTTGAAGGTAGGCCTAAAATATTGCTGGCATTAACATGTGAATTAACTTTTGATTGTATCAAAGTTTGTTGAGTCTTTAAACCTGGAGAGGACTGAGAGGTAAATTTCCATTGCCTAAAGCTCAATGCTAAGTAATCTTGAAATTATAGTACATGAATTCTTTGTTGTGAAGAACTCTCCCACTTGTTCAGGCATCTTCTAATGAGAATCACCAGCTCAAGACCAGCCACTATCCAGCTAGGAAACTAAGGCCTGGCGACATTAAATAACTTGCATCTGGTAACAGAGCTAGTTAATGGGGGAGCCAGAACCAGAAACATGTCCAGTGCTCTTTCTACCATCCTGTAGCAATTCCTTTTGTGAGATAGACTGAAAGAGAATAGAAAAGGGAATTATGCACCATATTTAGATTAGATTGCATTTATGGCTCCGTCCAACCCATGAGAATGGAAGACAGCACAGCTATATAAAGAAATAGAACTCACCTGTGAGACTACTTGATTTCCATTTAAACTTCCAAAGGCTTTTACTTTATTGTAGATATTCTGATTCAGAAATAATTTGAGACAAGAGTTATCTTGAAATGAAATTGACAGCATAGTCAATTAGCCCTGTTTTTCTACTGAAGTTGTTTTCGTGTTTTTTTAAACTTAGAATCACTTTGTTAACTTTACATGTTGTGTAAGCACTGCTTAACAATTCATTTCCTTTGTCCTAACAGTTACTAGAAATTGTTTCATAGTGTTTGTTGTGCAATCTATTTGAGTGGGTTTGTATGTTTCTCCTTTGTTCTGTCAGTGAAAACTCCTAGTTTATTTTTCCCTCATTACAGAATTTGTTTTCCTTTTTTTTTTTTTTAGTAACCAATAGCCAAAGTTACATATTCTACTAATTATTTTTCTTAGATCAAGGCTTTAAAAATGTATTGGAAGGGTAAAAAGACTCACTTATTTTTACTTTTTAAAAATTAAGATGAGAGGTGAGCATTATCACCAGAAGCTCTATGAAATCAGTAGTATAATTCAAGCAAAATCTTTATTTTCCTCAACAGTAATTTTTTTTTTTTTTTTTTTTTTTTGGTTTTTTCCCTTTCTTTACCCTCAGCAGTTGCCTCAGTTCTCATTTTTGTCAATGTGGATGCAGGAAACATAGGCCCCTTTTTTATTTAATCGTGGTAAAAATAAATCCCATAGGAAATGTCTAGTTATATTTGTAACTTGAATTACTAGCATCTACATTACAAGGGTCAGTTAAAAATACATTAGAAATTTTTACTGTACAGCCAGTTTCAATGCTACATACAAAATGTAATCAAAACAATCCATTTTTCTTTGATATCTTAAACTATTATTGTTAGAAGGAATAGAAGAGAAAATTGAAGAAGAGGATGAGGCCACTTTTATCTGTACTTTAATAGACCAGTAGAAAATTGTGGCCTGCTGTTCATGGAGCTGGGTTAGGATACTCTATATGTAGAATCAAGTTCTGGGAGGGTTCCTTCTTTGCCTAGGACTGATGGCATGTCCAGACCTGTTTAATTGTTTTTATGGACATTTCTTGCTTTGTTGATGTGACTTCAAGGTTTGTCAGTTTTGTTTTTGTTTTTTATTCTTAGATATGGAGAGAAAAACAATGCATTCATTGTTGCCAGCTTTGAAAATGAGGATGAGAACAAGGATGAGATCTCCAAGAAAGTTACCAGGGCCCTTGATAAGGTTACCTCTGATTACCATTCAGGATCCTCTTCTTCAGATGAAGAAACAAGTAAGGAAGCAGAAGTGAAACCCAGTTCGGTGACTGCGACCCCCAGCCCGGTGTACCAGGTAACCATGAAGTGGCTCCATAGTGAAGGTTGTGAGCAGGGCTTACCAGGTCTTTCCAGGTAGTCCTGCTCATGTTGCCCAGGTTTCTGATAGGAGATTCTGGATTACAGTTCTAGCCTTTCTGCCCCAAAGGGAAGTTCCTCTAAGATGAAAATAGGCATCCTGAGTCATTTTATCAAAGATCTGCTTTACTACTCAATAAATAGGATAAATATATTTCAAAAAGAATAGAAAAAAGTCATGACAATAAAACATTCTTGATCTTTTAAAAATCCTTATCGCATTCAAAAAGTCATTCATTTTATTTGTAGTCTTTAACACTTCCAGTTTGTACGTTTGAACTTTGTTCTTTTCTCCCTTTCTATGATTAAAGAGAAACCTCACTAAATTATACTCCAGTTAACTTTTCACTCAAACCAAAATATCTCTCTTCGCTTTAACATTTGAAGTGATATAGTTACCATGCATGCACTTAAAGATTCATTCAGTTATTTGTTATTTATACCCCACATACCAAAGAACATTTTAATATACTTTAAAAAATTCTTAACACAAGAGTACTCTTCAACAGGAAATACATTTTAAAGTCAAAAAATGAAATCTTTTGAGTTGAGCATTATTCTGTACGTGTACTTTTTTTTTGATTTTGAGTCTTTGTAAATATACCTATTTGTATTGGTTTGGCCTTAATTAGACATAATGAAACATAGCAGATTTATGGTAGGGTTTGATTTGGGCTAAAATGAGAATTTAGACCTTAATGAGTAGGAAATTGGGATCAAGAGTGAGAAACCGAAACTTTGAATTCAGCAAAAATTTATAAAATGAACATCCTTTCAGTATAACTTAATTTTTGAGTTCTTAAAATGTTTTTCAGTTATGAATTATCCTTCCTAGGCTTACAAGGAAGATTAGTTCTGAAGATAACCATATTCTTAGGAATATATATATGTGTATTATAAGATAGCATATGTACCTACTTACAAAAAAACAACTTGGAACAGTATAAAAGAGTATAATAGTGACAAGTCCCCTTCTCCCAACCACAGTCCTGTGCCCTTGCTTGGAGGTTTTCATTACCAGTTATTTTTGTGTTTCCTATATAGATAAGTAAACATAATATTTGTATTCAGGGATCATTTATAAGACCATTCCTATAAATATTTTGGGCATTTTTTTCCTCTGTGTGATATGTTGTATATTGCAAATTACCGTTGTTAAATTGCCTGGAATTCATTCAGATGTGGCAGTTTTATCTCAGAATTTTATTTGTTACTTAGCAAAGCAAGAATGTAAATCCCAATTTAGCTGATTACTGCTAATTTTTTACAAGTAAATTGACCTCTAATTTTTAGATTTTCTTTTAAAATTAAATTGTATTTGTTTCCACCATATTGAAAGACTGTTAGGGTGAAATTATAATAGAAGAACATGAAAACTGAAGTGTCTTTTATGTACTTTTAAAATAAAACATTTCTCCTTGACATTATATTTACTAACAAAATATTTCATGACAGAGAAGCATAGCTCTTACAGTCACTGTGTAAAAGCTGATGCAAATGGTCCACTTTTTTTTTTACCTATTCATTTTTTTCTTCTTGAACCTGGCATTACCAAGAGCTTTTAAAATGAGGTTATCAAAGTAAGGACAAAAAAATTCCTAGCTTCTTGGGGTCTTGTTCTCTGAGGAGTCTTTGTGTTTTCTGAAAGGAACCCCTAGAGATAGTTCTCCACTAATTAATAAGTAAAGTTTATGTCATTGCTCCCCAAATTAATCTATAGATTCAACTCAGTATCAATCAAAATCCCCAAAGGCTTTTTCCTAGAAGGTGACAAATTGATTTTGAATTTTAAAGAGAGGAGAATCACATTGGAGGCCTCAAACTAATATCAAGTCATTATGTTTATCGAGTACTGTGGTAATGGTTTAAAGATAAACAAATAGTGGAACAGAATAGAGTCCAGAAATAGACCCAAGTGTGTACAATTTTTTTTTTCAATAAAAGTGCCAAAGTAATTCAGTAGGGGAAGTCTTTAAGAACTGGTGCTGAAACAATTGGATAATCTATGTAGAAGAAAAAAAAGTGAGCCTGACTACTACCTGACACATGCACAGAAAAATTAATCTCAAATGGATCATAGACCTAAACATAAAAGCTAAATCTCTAACACTTAGAAGAAAACATTGGGAGATACCTTTATTATTTAGGATAGGCAAAGGTTTCTTCCAAGGGATACAAGAGGGTGGAGTTGATTGCATCAAAGTTAAAAATCTTTGCTCATCAAAAGAAACCATTAAGAAAATGAATGAGCAAAAGCATAGGCTGGGACAGAATATTCTCAGTACATATATCTGTCAAAGGACTTGTTTCCAGAATATACTTTAAACATCACTACTATAAATCAGTAATAAAAGACAAATGATTCAGTTTTAAATAGTGGGCAGAAGATGTGAATAAACACTGTACAGAAAAAAAGTCATGTAAATGGCCAGTAAGCAAATGTAAAAGGTGTTCAACCTCATTTGTCATCAGGGAAATGCAAATTTAAACTACAGTGAACACTACTTCTTCCGGAATAGCTAAAATTAAAACGTTTGACAACAACAAATGTTGGCGAGGAGGTAAACAGCGGGGTTCATAAACTTGGTAGGAATGTAAAATGGCACAGTCACTTTGGAAAACTGTTTGGCACTTAGAAAGTTAAATATGGACCTGCCCTATAACCGAGCACCTCCACTCCCAAGTATTTAACAAGACAAATGAAAACTAGTATCTACAAAGCCTTATATTAGAATGTTTATAACAACTTCTTTTCCATAATAGTTTAAAAAGGGTGTGGGGGGACAACCCAAATATCCATTAACAAGTGAATGGGGGAATTGTCATATGTTCATTCTTACAATAGAATAATAGCAATAAAAAAGAAAGAATAATAAACACAATAAGTAGACCTCAAAAACATTGGATTGAGGAAAAGATTTGCTAGACACAGAAGAATATGTGCAGGATGATTCCATTTATATGAAGTTCACAAACAAGGAAAACTCAGTCTGGTGATAGAAATCAGAAAAGTAGTTGCCTATGGGATATAGGCTTAACTGGAAAAGGATAATGTAAGCTCCAGAATTGTGTCTATTTTCTGACAGTTTTAAAAGCTTATCAGCAACCTAATACGGAGAGAGATGAAAAAATTCCACTTCGCTACTGGTTTGTAGCATTAAGTCAATTATTAGTTTGGACTCTTGAGTTCTTCCTTATTTCCCCATTATTGTAGATAATCAAGAATTAACTATACTATTCACTGTAGCATTGTTTCGTTTGTTGTTGTATATTTTTTTGTAGTAAAAAGACTGAAAGCAGCTTAATTATCCCAGCAGCAGAACCCCAGTTAATTTAGTTATGACATAATCATTGCATTACTGTCTAGCTGTAAAATAACAAAAATGGTCATTATGTATTGACATGAATGTCTTTGAGATGTATTTATCAAGTGCAAGAAGCAGTATACAGAATTGGGTGGGTTTCAGAATATGTGTATGTAAATGTACATGCAACTGTATTCATAGAATATCTCTACAGGTAATCAAAAAATTAATTAGTGAAAGTTGCTGCTGAGAAGGAAATTGGGTAGCTGGTAACCAGAAAGAGACTGCACTGTATACAGTTTTGTACCTTTTGAATTTTCTGTCATATGAATGCAGTGCTGTTATACAGAATATAAATTTTAAAATACTTATGCTACGAACAGATCAGAAATCAGAGAACTCTGAAGCTCTTAGTCACACAGCATAGCATTTTGAGCAGAGGTCCAAATAACATTTGGACATTTTGAATAATACGAACTTGATGTCCCACTTGATTTATGGGATAATCTAAGACTGATGTTCCAAAGTGCTGAACTAGCTACATTACAGTCACCTGTAAAGTGTCATCAAAATACCTGGCCTCTATTCCTAAGATTTTGTTAATATTGTTCAATAGACCAGGCCTGGAGCATGAATGTTTTGTGTTTAAAAGCTTCTTAGGTGACTCAAAGCCAGCTGTGAAAACCACTGGTCTAAAATATGAGATGTCTTTACAAGCTTCCATTCATTCTGTGTTTTAATCTTTTCTGACTGAAATAACTAGTGCTTGTTTTAGTGTGCTGTGTTTTGAGTTCATTCAGTTTCATTCATTTAGAAAACATTGATTGATGGATCACCTGTTATATTTGAGGTTTTTAACATATATAGACTTGACTGTAGGAATGTCCCTTAGACCTACTCTTAGGGTTGTGGGTGAGTGATTTTGTTTCTCTTTAATGAGTAATGTGGAAGGTCACCTAGTTTTTACATAACACGTGACTAATTTTACCTTTAAATTAACTTGTTTTCTCTTCCCAACAGATTTCAGAACTGATATTCCCACCTCTTCCAGTGTGGCACCCTTTGCCCAGAAAAAAGCCAGGAATGTACCGAGGGAATGGCCATCAAAGTCACTACCCTCCTCCTGTTCCATTTGGTTATCCAAATCAGGGAAGGAAAAATAAACCATATCGCCCAATTCCAGTAACATGGGTACCTCCTCCTGGAATGCATTGTGACCGGAATCACTGGATTAATCCTCACATGTTAGCACCTCACTAGCTGCTTTTGATTTTGTTGGTGTCATGTTGAGAGAAGGTAGAATAAGCCTGACTACATATTAAAAGTTCATACTCAAAGTAGTAAAGTTAGATGGGCCAAACTGTCAAACTTATTTTTATAGAGAAGTTATTGAGAATAATCTTTCTTAAAAAATACATATATGCACTTTAGATATATTGATATAGTTTGAGAAACTTTATTAAAAGTTAGTCAAGTGCCTGAGTTTTTAATATTGGACTTGAGTATTTATATATTGTGCATCAACTCTGTTGGATACGAGAACACTGTAGGACTGGATGGTCTGTTGTAGCACCTTTGAGCATTTACTTTATGGAGAGTATGTAAGTTATTTATACACAAGGAGAAATCTGTCTTATGTCATTGTTTAGAATGCGTGAAATCATGTAGTTGCAAATAAAAAGTAGTTTGAGGCATGACAATGTGTGTTTCTGTTCTGTGCATACAAAAGAAGAGGAAAAGCAAAGGGGGTATTTCACTTCAATGTGTTTAATTAAATATTAGCAATGAATAAACAATGTAACAATTTAAATTTTTCTTTAAAAAAATTAATTTTATTAACCGTACCTTTCTGAAAGGCTACAGGATCAAAATACTCATGTAAATAAAAAGCCTAAAATTTGATAGTAGTAGCTTATTGAAAATATAATCAAATATCTTTCATCCATCAAAGTCACAGTATGTAAGATTTTCCTAATCAAGAATTTGGCCCGTACAAATTTTGATACCTCTGACTGACATGCCTAGTGCCATTGCATAAAGTGGAAAGGTTCTTACAGTCTTACAGCTGCTATCATCTCTGTGCTTTGGGCTTTCTTTCAACATGTTACAGTCTATTAGGTCTAAAAGCCAAATAGTATAATACTTCAGATTCTTCAGTAGTCCTTCATATTTATACCACTGTAATGCCATCAGTCTCGTAAGTGTACTTGAACTACAAAAAGAGAAAAAGACATAAGAATTTAGATTTTTTTTCTAAGGTAAATTTTTTAAAACTAAGATCAATGTGTTTTTGCATTACTCACGTCTTTAAATTTTTAGTCTTAAATTATTTGACTTAAATCAGAAAAAAATCACAACTTGCTAGTAAATCATTGAATGGCCTTGGCTGTTAGATATTCCTCTTGTTTTCTGTTAAATTCTGTTGGAAGTATAGACTACCAGAAAAGTGCACAAATCATAAGGATACATAGCTCTCAAAGGTTTGAAAGGAAGTGGAATTTAAAGTGTTTACAACCTCAACAGAAAATTTATTTTTAAACCTTAGAGACTTAAAAATATTAATGTTAAACTGTACTCATAAGCCATATGCACCTTTAAACCTATTTATTAACTATAATGTCTGCTTTTCCTGAAATACATTGTGGATGCCTATTTAAACTAGAGCATATTTCCATAGGGGTAGCTGGCATCACAAGGGAGATAAGTTTTATTTAAGTTTGAAAAAAATTTTTAATTGTTACTGTTCCCTTATAGGTCCTAGAGAGTTTTGTGTGATAATGGCAGGCTTGTGGGCAGTCGTAAAGGTGGCAAGTTTCAAGTATTTTTGTCATGGAGTTAGCAGGTAGCATTTGTTCTGTTAGTTAGCTCATGTCTTAGTTACAAGCTCGTTGGGGAGAATCAGAAGCATAACAGCCATACTGTTGACGAGGGAAATATTTTTGGCACAGACCTAGTAACATAACTAGGCCTTTCCACGTTGGACCACTATAAAATCTAAATCTTACTCATTAGTGCTGACAACTAAATAGCGGAGTGCCTTGGAGAAAATGCTAATTTTCAATTTTACTGCATGTTAGACTTGGTACCTGTATTAACTATCCACTTCACATCTTGTTCCAAAATTTATTTGAAACAAAAGAAAGCTCTTATCAATACAGCTTTTTCAATGCATTCCTAATGAAATAAAACCATTTTTCTTTCAGCAGCTGGGTCTTAAAGTCAGTCTAATAAGTATGCAGTTCAAACGTTTGTTTAACTTTTTAAATAGCAATTAGAACTCCAGGAGCTGTAACATCTCTGTCTCCCTCAGGCTCTAGGACTTCTCTAATGAAGACAAAACGTCGCTGCATAATTTCAGCTTGAGAGCCTTATCAGGCTGGTTCAAGCAGGAGTGGCATGTGACTGAATGGTGATAATTAGTTATAATTTTTCATTTTATGTTTGTAGTTACAGCTGCAAAGCTTCTCTAGAGGTTAAATTTGGACATGGGACTATTTAAAAGAAAAAATATAAATTTGTAAATTCTATTAAATTCAAATCAAATATTTTCTGGTTTTTTAGTATAATATTTATCTCAAAGTACTTAACTTTTTAGCAAGTTTCTATGATTTCAAACAAAGATAATAAAGCATTTAGGTTGACTTCTACTCAGCTATTACTGTTAAATGATTTCTTGCTTGATGACTGGGGGAAAAAAAAACTTAAAAACACATGTATTTATTTACCTTATCAGAGAGACCATTCTATCCCTTTTACAGATGATAGTAAATAATAAGTTTTTAAAATTTTATTGCTATGTGCCAACAACTTTTAATTCTCATAATAACCCCCTGGGGAAGTTAACCATTATTATCCCAGGTAAGATAAGAACTTCCAGAGAAGCTAAAAATTGGAACATCTGTTCAAGAAAATACTATGGAAAATACCATGTAGACACACACACAAAAGTAGATCATTTTGTAATGACATGGAATAAAATGTTGCACGTTGGGAAAATATTGCAAGTGGAGAAAGAAAAATGTTACATCTAGAATGGTGCTAATATTGTCTGAAAAAAGAAACACCAAATTGTTAACAGTAGGTAGTGTTCTCAGAGGCAGGTGATGAAGTCCAGGTCGGGGAAGCAGATACAGAGAACTTTAATGCTTCTACATTGTACATTTCAGTCTAGATATTTATACTGACCATTATTACTTGGTAATTGGAGAAGTAAAAGGACTTTTTTTTTTAAAGCACTCAATTTAAGACAAGGTCAATGGATTTATTTTTAGCAAATACAAATACTATACATCACTGATAACCAAATTGCGTATGTTTCATGGGCAATCTGGTACATTCTGAATTAAACCATTGCAATGAGGTCACAAAGTTTTGTTTGCTGATCATACTGTGTCTGGAAGAAAATATTCCAAAATAATAAATGCTTGTAATAGAGTGGTATAGACATAATTCTCCAGTGTTCCCAATGATACACATTAATTTCATGACAATACTTTAAAATAGCACTTTGTGGGAGAAAAGTTCCTATTAGGAGTATTAAATACCTGGAAATTAACAATAACAGAAAGGAGTGAGTCCCACAGAGGAGAAAAATGTTTTAAGAATTTACCTAAAGTAAAAACTGACTGGAAGAATACTGCATATTTCTAAATTGACTCAATACTATTAAAAAAGACTTTACCTTTCAAATTAATATGTAAAGCCAATATAAATCATAATTAAAACCTTAGTGAAATTTTAGTGGAACTAGAAAACCTAATTTTAAGTTTACATAGAAGAATTTTCAATAACCAAGAATTTTTTTTTAAAAGAACAATGGACAGAGTGTTCTTACGTAAATTATCAATATATACTCTAAGGTATAACAGGAGTGCATTAATACACCAATGAAATAATACAAGTGCAGAACCAGAAACATTTAGATACAGAAGTTTAATGAGTGGTGAATGTGGCTTTTCAAGTTGAAAATAATGCACCAATAACAAATTAATAGTGAACTATTTGTCTATGAATATTGTACATGTATATATTTTATTGAAATATAGTCAGTTTACAATGTTGTGTCAATTTCTGGTGTACAGCACAATACTTCAGTCATGTAGGAACATACATATATTTGTTTTCATATTCTTTTTCACCATAAGTTACTTCAAGATACTGAATATAGTTCCCTGTGCTACATAGTATGAACTTGTTTTTATCTATTTTATATATAGTAGTTAGTATCTGCAAATGATATGCATTTTTAAATTCTTACTTCAAGCCTTCAAATTCTTACTTAAAAATAAATTCCAGGTAGATTAAAGATAAAATGTAAAATATGAAACTATTACTGAGAGGAAATATGGAAGGAGATATTTCCAAACTTTCAGCTTAGGAAAATTTTCCCCACAAAGATTGATGTTTTGGAATTGAAGAAAAAAAAAATTTAAACTGCGTATCAAAAGACATAAACACAATTAAAAGATAAACTGCAAAGAGGGAGACATTTTCCACAAAATGTTTAAAAGAAAATAAATTAATATTCTTAATATACAAAAATCTTCTACATATAATTAAATTATTTAGCAGAGTCAAATAAATACAAAGAAATACAAATGGCTAAGAAATTAAAAGATGTGCTAATGGCACCCTAATGACAAATGAAATAAAAGTTGAAACCACAAAATACCATTTTCACCTAGCAAACTAACAAGCTTTGAAAGATTATGGTTTGCAGTCTTTGTGGAAGGCAATTTAACAATGTCAAAAATGTTTTTAATGTGTATATTCTCTTACCCAGTAATTCAAATTCTGTACATATAGAAAGTAACCTAACAAAGTAACAACGTAAAAAAACTAATGTACAACTGATGCAGCCTTATTTGCCATAATAAAAGATCATAATTCATTCACACTATGTAAGACTTGATCGAGGCCAATAAAAGAATGATCTGTATCTTCTGATGTGGAAAGATGTCCACCAAATTGCATGAGGGTAAAAATGGTACAAAAAGTGAGGATAGTCATAGAACTTAATAGGTTTATCATGGATGAAATAAGATGATTAATATAAAACACTCCAATATACAAAATATCCAATGCTTAATAAATTGTATTATGTTTACATAAGGTGTATGAAGGGTGGAAACAGGTACAAAAAGTGAGGACAATAGAACCTCTGGATTTATCACAGGATAATGTTAACCACTGTAGTTTACATGGATGCATAGATATATAAAGTACTGTATCTAGCAAAATGGAATTCCATTTGGCAGGTCCTGTAACTTCTTTTCATTCTATGATAAACCCATGTGTGTTCTAGCAGTATCCTCACCTACACAAGGAAACTGAGTCTCAGAGTATTCAAGTTAAGTTGTCCCTGATGACCTAAGCCAGCAGGGCTTCAAACCAGGCAGTGTGACTCCAGGACATGCTTTTAAGAGCAGGACTGAGGGTTGGAAAGATAGGCTAAACTGTTTACAATGGCTACCCTTAAGCGGTTAGTAACAGTGTGTAAGCACTGGCTTTTGTTTTGTGGGGTTTTTTTGTTTGTTTGTTTTGTTTTGTTTTTTTGTCATTTAGAAAGCAATAGAATAGATATTTTAGTATTATTCTCTCAGACTGGATTTCAATGAAAAAGAATCAATCACATTATAAGAATTATTGACCACAAGAGGGCATCACATATTCTTTTTCCAACTTACAAGCTAAAGCTTGTAACTGTAAATAATCTCCCTTCTCCATGAAAAGTATTAGTGGTTAGTTTAAATCATTGTTTTCCCTATGCATCTACATATAGAAGTGCCATTTGTAATGGAGAATAATAAACGTGTGCCACAGTTATTATATATAACACTTACTCGATAAATTTTTGTTAATAAAAAATATGTAATATCTAATGAAAAATATACTTATTTAGAAAAAATAAAAGTACCTAAAAGCATAGAGAATAAGACCATTAAAATTACCTGTAATCCTTGCAGCAGAGATAACCACCGTTAATATTTTAGTGGATGGGGGATGTTTAGAGAGACTTTAACTTTGTATATTCCTATACTGTTGTTTTATGAAATATATTCATTTTACAGTCTCATAATTTGAAAACATGGGATATTTTCTTATGTCATTGATTTTCTCCTAAAACATGCTTTTTAACAGTTTCATGGTATTCATATGTATGTGCCTTAATTGACTTAACCAATCTTTATCATTAGATATGAAGTTACAGACCTATTTTGGAAATTTTTTCCATCATATAACTAAATATACACCTCTTTTTTGGGGGGTGGTAGCAGGGAGAGGAGTATTCCTTTCAAGTCCAGAAATAAATGGGGGCAAATTGATATTAAAACTGCTAACTTTTTTGAATTTACATATAGAAAATCTATAGACGATAAATATTTGAGAGTCAAGTTAATAAGTAAAGCTGTAAGATTTCAACAGAAAAATATTGTTTCAGTCACCGGATGGACATTCACGTGCAAGTAACCCCTATTTTACTTAATAATGGCCCTAAAGTGCAAGGGTAGTGATGCTGGCAATTCGAATATGCCCAAGAAAAGTCATAAAGTGCTTCAAGTGAAAAGGTGGAAGTTCTCAACTTGAAAGAAAAAAATGCCAAGCTTGCTAAGATCTACAGTAAGAATGAATCTTCTATCTGTGAAACCGTGAAGGAAAAAAATCTGTGCTGGAGTTGCCGTCACAATTCAGACTGCAAAAGACAGCCACGGTGTGTGGTAAGTGCTTAGTTAAGATGGAAAAGGTATTAAGTTTGTACACTAAGCTACTTTGAGAGAGACTGCATTCATATAACTTTTATTACAGTATATTGTTATAACTGTTCTATTTTATTATTAGTTATTGTTATTAATCTCTTACTGTGCCTAATTTATAAACGAAAATTTATCATCGGTATGTTTGTATAGGAAAAACAGTACATGTATTACCTGCAGTTTCAGGCATTCACTGGGGGCCTTGGAATGTATCCCCCACAGGTAAGGGGGCACTGCTCCATCTTCTCTACCACACTCTCTTCTCTCAGAATGGCAAGGCCATTCTACCGTTCTCTACAAATGTTCTCCCTGTTGACAGTTCCAGGACTCCACGAGGGAAAATGTCCTACTTAGCAACATGAAAAGAGCACAGTGCCAGTAGCCAACATTCAACTTGGAATAGCGAGTGACAACTGACCTAACACGTGACCACATGTCTTCTTTTTCGAGTGCAAGATAACTCATTTTCCCCATGAGTAGTTTGCACTGATTCCATAAAACTGCTCTGGGAAAAAACTGCACAAACCTGAAGAAACCAAAGATATATTATGAAGAAATACACTGTGATGGGGATACTTGTGGCAACAGCTTGATGTGAACACAGCCAGAACTGCTGCAGTTATCACCATCAACAAAGATTACTGAGAATCTATTACATGTCGGACATTTAGACGTAAACATGCTCAACCTTGGAGAAGTCTGACACCTGCTTAGGGAGAAGAGACAGACAACATGAAGACAGGTGCCCCTCAGCTTCCTCAGAGGGAGCAATTGCAAGGAGGGAGCAATCAGGCTGAACCAGGAGGATGGTTTAGGAAGGATCAGGAGTACATGGTGAGAAAAAGGTAGGACCATAAGCAGTCAAAGAAAAAGGATACCTTGGCCAAGAAAAGAAGTATATTTCATATCATTGAGGATCCCTTTTCTGTGTTCTTATTAGATCCCCTCCCCTGTTCTTCACCCCAAATTTCCTAAATTTCTCCTCTTTCCTCAGTCCTCTTACCTCCTAGCTACCCCCACCGCCCACCCTTCCCAGGGTATGACCTCACCTCTACGGAGCAAAGTGAGATCGTCTAATTCTATCCTGTCCCCGCAGCCACAAACCTATCAGATCTGCCCCAGTCTCCCTCCCTCTCTTCCCTCAGTCTCTGGAGATGCTCTCCTTGCCCTCTCCAAGTTAATCCCACCAACGTTCCGTTTTGGCTCCTTCTTGCTTCCAGAACCATCCTCTACAGCCTCCACGCTCCAGCCTCTCCCGTCCCCACAAACAAGCTAACCTTTGCCCTTCCCTAGTTACTGTTTCCTCTCACTTCCTCCTTCTCTTCATGGCCAAGAGTCTTGAGAGATTAATCTACATAGCTTTCAAACTGGGTCTGATGAATCAGGCGTCTCAGGTGCTGGGGGGATCGGATGACGAGACGAGCAAAACCATGTCTTTCATATAATTTGGACACTGTAGGATTTTGTCTGCGCGAGGCATGGTTTTACATGCTAACTGTATTTCTAGGTTTTCCTTAGATCTCATTCATGCTTCAATCCACTGCACTAAGGGTTGGCCCAACCATTCTACCAGAACTGGTCTGTCATCGTGCATGACTTCATTCCCAGAATTGTTGCTTTTTCAGTCTTTTGTGCCCCAGGGGGCTGCCTGCAGTTCTCTTCTCATTCTCTGTACTCTTTCCTGAGTGATCTCACCCTCTTCTGTAGATTTTACATATGCCTTTGGCTTAAAAAGGCCAGAACTTCTCCTTTTCCCCTTACCAGTTTCCTCAGATTGCGGTCTGGAGATCATCGCATTTATAAAACGTAGCTTGTGAAATGATCTGTGTGTAAGAAACAACGAACCAAACAGTGCTTTCACTTACATCCCAGAATTAAATTTGCCCTAACATCCATTGGTTTATTACTTACGCTTTTAAATACCTGTGCTCTTAAAGAAAGGGAAAAACCTGTAGGAATGCAGTGTTACATATAACAGAATTGGAAACAACCTCTAGGTCCAAAAATAAGAAAAAAATGAATTATGGAACATCAACTTAATGAAACATCATAAAGCTATTAAAATGGAGATATATGTTATATATATATATATATATATATATATATATATATGTATATATACTTCTAACAACAGGTAAGACACGTACAAGTATGATACAACATCACGTAGGAAAAAAAAGGACTAGAGGACCTTCACTTTAGAAATACATGTATACTTAAATATACTAGAAGAGACAGAACAGAAAGGTTTTTGGTAGCAGTATCATTTGAATGAAATATTTTAAAATTTACTATTGTTACAATGCTGTCTTAACAAGGAAACAGGTTTCCCCCCCCCCCAAAATATTGCACCATCAAGTCAGATGAAATCAAATTTAGAAGATGCAATGAGTTAAATGTATTTTGGCTTATAGAGATGGTCACTACTTTCATTACTGGTAAGTATTTCTGCATGACACATAGAACAATCCCACACATCATCATGTACTGGTGCCTGTTCTAAACTTTTAGGGATAATCTAAACATGAAGGAAATTTAATTATACGTACATATATTGGTGCTGCTTTTGATTGAACAGTGACAGAGAAAGTGGGTACCGCCATTTCCTTTCTTCATGCTGAGTACCACCTCACTGAGACCACTGCCAAACTACTCTATAAACCCCAAAGGCAGGGTAACCACAGATCTTACTGCCAATTTGAGACACTTTCTAGAGCAAAAGATTAACTGCCATTTGTAATTACAGTGAAATAACAGCCATAAGGCAGAACTGTCTTGAGAAAACCAGGATACATTCACCCAATCCTATAAGATACAAGGTAAATATTACTATTACAACACAACAGCAGCGATGCTGATGACAGCAGCCAGTGCTTACAGAGCACGGGCACGGGCCAGCCTGTGTGCTGCACATGTACCGACTTATCAGTCCCAGAACAATGCCACGAAGTAGGTTCCATTACCCTCATTTTACTGTTAAGAAAAAGGAGGAGAGAGGTTAAATGGTTCGTCTAAGGTCATCCAGCTAGAACCAGGCAAACCGTCTCCCAAACTCATGTTAGAGTATCATCCTGTCTTAAGTACTGATGAAGGGCACCCCCCCACACACACATACACACACACACACACACACACACACACACACACACACACACACTTTTAAACTGATTGCATTTAATACCAAAATAAAATATGTTCAAGCAATGGATCCTTGATGGGTATTTTTCCCTCCTCCCAAAGCAGCAATCCCCTAAAAAATAAAAATCCAAATTTGAGGAACAGAAACTCTTCAAAATACCAGAAAAGACTTCTCAACAGGAACAGCAACAGAAGGGGGTCAGTTTTTCCAAAGTTTCCAAGAATATGCTCTCTACTGGCTGGCAACACTGGACTTCCACAGTGTCAACCCTTTTACACACACACACACACACACACACACAATTTTCCCTCTTTCATTTTCTTCCTATTTAAGTGAAGTGTCTGATTTGGTTCGCCACTCAACTTTATCAACATCACTTACTTCATAGTCTCCAGTGTTTCCATGCTCAGCCCTCACACTGTACATGCATATATCCATGTATCTACTCAACATCTCCATTTATGTATACAATAAACTTATCAAACTCAACATGTTCAAAACTGAACTCCTTAGCTTAACTTTCAAACATGCAAGGAAACAGGGCTCCAATCTCCACCTTTACTTCTCTCTGTCATGGTCTATTCTTTTGTCTTTAAAATCTATCCTCATGCTTCTGATGGTCAAATTTTTATCTCCAGCCTTGAGTTTACTGTTTAGGTCTGGGTTCATGATTCACCTACCTACTAACATCCTCCACAGATTCTAATAGAAACAAGACTCAATGTCTTAAGGTTCCACTCAGTTGCTCTAGTCAGAAACCTAACATCCATATATAACTGAATCACTTTGCTGTACACCTGAAAGTTACACAACATTGTAAACCAGCTATACTTCAATTTAAAAAAAAAAAAAAAACCAAAAACCTAACATCCCTTCACACCCCATGGCCAACTTACTAACTTTTGAAAATAAGTATTCAGGATAAACTGAAAAAATACACACATACAATTGCCTATATATGTGTAGAGCATTTATAGAAGGATAAATAAGAAATTGATCATACTTCTCATTATATATTTGTATCTTATGAATTTTGTTCCCCATGAATAGATGACCTATTCAAAAAAATTTTAAGTTATGTCTCTTGAAGGGAATTCGGGACAGAAACTGAGAAACATGAGTGAAAGGGTGATTTACATTTCACTCTCTATCATGTGCATTATCTACTTAAAATATTTAAAAAACACTATTTCACAAAAATTATCTTATAAAAATGTAGAATACAGAACTTGAAAAACTGTTTCCCTGGAAAAACAGTTTCATCTTGCCAGCAAGATTCATAAGAAAAGACAATTCGTAGCATTTCCTCAACTACTTTTTCACTTGACGAGCAGATGTGAAGTTAATAGTGTATTACGGGGGGAGGGTACAGCTCAAGTGGTAGAGCGCATACTTAGCATACACAAGGTCCTGGGTTCAATCCCCAGTACATCCTCCAAAAATAAATAAGTAAACCTAATTACACCCCACCAAAAAAACAGTGTATTATGGTCACTCCATATTTGAAATAAATATTCTTCTGGGGCTGAGGATTACAGAGACTGATACCCATGAAATAACTATGTTGGCATAGTTACTTAGGTGCTGATATTTTTATTATACCACTAACAATTAAGGAAACTCTCTGGGCATGTATTTCACACCAACGTTCACTATTTTATTAGGCCTTTGTCATAATTCCCAATCATTGTCACTGTTAATAGATTGAATTGTGTGCCCCAAAATTCCTATGTTGTAATTCTAATCCCCAGGACCTGAGAATGCAACCTTATTTCAAAACAAGGTTGTTGAAGATAGAATTAGTTAAAATGAGATGATCAGGGTGGGCCCTAATCCAACAGGACTGGTGTCCTTATAAAAAGGGAAAAGTAGGACACAGAGCCAGACAACACAGAAGGATGGTGACGTGAAGTGACACAGAGAAAAGTCAGTCATCAACAAGCCAAGCAGAGAGGACTTCCCTCACAACTCTAAGAAACCAACCCCCTCCGAACAGAACTAAAAAACGAATTCAGTAAAGGTGCAGGATACAAGATTAATGTACAGAAATCTGTTGCTTTTCTATACACTAACAATAAACTATCACAAAGAGAATTCACACAAAAAATTTCCATTTACAACTGAATCAAAAAGAATAAAATACCTAGGAATAAATCTGAGGAATGAAAGACCTGTACTCTGAAATACTGTAAGACACTGATGAAGGAAACTGAAAACAATACAAATAAATAGAAGTATATCCCATGTTCATGGATTAGAAGAATATTTTTTAAAATGTCCATACTAACCACGGCAATCTGCTGACTCAATACAATCCCTATCAAAATACCAGAACATTTTTCAAAGAAAAATAATCCTAAAATTTACATAGAACCACAAAAGATCCCAATAGCCAAAGCAATCTTGAAAAAAAAAAAAAAAAAGAACAAAGCTGAAGGTATCATACTCCCTGGCTTCAGACTATACTACAAAGCTACAGTAATCAGCATGGTACTGGCACAAAAAGAGACATATTGACCAATGGAGCAGGATAGAGAGCCCAGAAATAAGCCCACACATTTATGGTCAATCTACAACAAAGGAGAATATACAATGGAGAAAAGACAGTTTCTTCAGTAAGTGGTGCTGGGAAAACTGGACAGCTACAGGTAAAAGACTAAAATTAGAACATTTTTTCACACCATATACAAAAACAAACTCAAAATGGATTAAAAACTTAAATACAAGACCAGAAACAACAAAACTAGAAGAAAACATAGAACACTCTTGACAAATTGTAGCAGTATTTTCTTGGATCTATTTCCTAAGGCAAAGGAAACAAATGCAAAAGTAAATGAATGGGACCAAATTAAACTTAAAAGCTTTTGCATAGCAAAGGAAACCACCAACAGAACAAAAAGACATCCTACTGAATGGGAGAAAAAATTTATAAATGGTAAGATGGATAAGGGGTTAATATTCAAAATATATAAATAAGAGAGCTCTTACAACTCAGTAGCAAAAAGACAAACAACCTGATTAAAAAATGGGCAGAAGACCTGAATAGACATTTTTTTTCAAAGGGGACATACAGATAGCTAATAGGCACATGAAAAGATGCTCATAATTAATCATCAGTAATGCAAATCAAAAACCACAATATCATCTCACACCAGTCAGAATGGCTATCATCAAAAAGTCTACAAGTAACAATGTTGGTGAGGATGTAGAGAAAAGGGAACCCTAATGCACAGTTGATGGGAATGTAAACTGGTGCAGCCACTATGGAAAATGGTAAGGAGTTTCCTCAAAAAACTAAAAACAGAATTACTATATAAGCCAGCAATTCTACTCCTGGGTATACACGTCCAGAGAAAATAAAAACACTAATTTGAAAAGATACATGTGCCCCAATGTTCATAGCAGCACTATTTTCAATAGCCAAGATATGGAAGCAACCCAAGTGCCCATCAACAGATGATTGGATTAAGATGTGGGGTGTGTATGTGTATAAATATGAACTATTACTCATCCATTAAAAGAGTGAAATTCTGTCATTGTAGCAATGTGGGTGGACCTAAAGAGTATTATGCTTAGTGAAATATGTCAGAAAAAGACAAATACTGTATGATATCACTTATATGTGGAATCAAAAAATAATACAAATGAATGTATATGCAAAACAGAAAGAGACTCACAGATAAAGAAAAAAAAAACCAAAAACTTGTGGTTACCAGTGGGGAAAGGGAAGAGGTGACAGGGGAGATAGGAGTAGGGGATTAAGAGGTACAAACTACTATGTATAAAATAAACAAGCTACAAGGATATGTCGTAGAGCACAGGAAATAGAGCTAATACTTTGCAATAACTTCAAATGAGATATAATCTATAAAAAATATTGAATCACTATGTTGTACACTTGAAATATTTAATACTATAAATCAGCTACCTATACTTCAATTTAAAACAAACAAAAAAAATGCAACCAACCCTGCTAACACCTTGATCTCAGGCCTTTAGCCTCCAGAACCGTGCGACAGCAAATTTCTGTTGTTTAAGCCACCCCATTTGTGGTGCTTTCTTATGGCAACCCTAGAAAACTAACACAATGACATACAGAAATTAATTGTAAATGACTACTCTTTTCAGGAGACTAATCATTTTGAAAGACTTGGAAACAACTGACAAAATCCCATTTTTTAAATTAAAATCTTCTAAGAAACGGTGTGTTGGTTATCTCGGTAGATATCTCTAAATTCTGGTATCAAGAAATATTAGTATATTCAAATTAGGCAATGATACCTGAGCATGTAAGTTTTTGGGCCTCATGAAAGGTGTATTCAAATATTTCTGGAAGTTTGTGAGGCCCAAGAAAATATACTCTACCACTAATGACTTAGCATGGAAACCAGTCATCTGAGCAGGATTTCCTGAACAATTGTTTCCCAAATTTGAACTATCAAAACCACCTGAAAGAGAAACAGAGCCACTGACCTCACCCCAAACCTACTCAGTCAGAATCTCTGAGGAGGGTCTTAGACACTTATTTTTCAATATTTCCTCCCCTCTCCACGTTTGCATGACAACGAGGTTGGTGTTTGTGTTGGCTCCTATTGAGTCCGGTCAGTCTTCATTTGTGCTAGTTAACTTTTTAAGCCATGTGCAGAATTTTCCCTCACCACAGTCACTCACCCTTTCCCTTGTGGTAACTGCCTTTTTGGAAGAAACCAGACCAGCCGTCTCGCAGAACACATGACGCAGGCTTGATAAATGCATACGTGCTCCTAGGGCCCGCAGTTTCTTTCCTAAAAATTCATTTGGCATTTAGTGAACAATACACAAGTGAGAGTTAGGAACTGGGGATACAGGTGAATAAACCAGCTTCAAACTCATCAATGAGGTATAGTAAGCATGTTAAACAACTAGAATGAAAAAGGTTTTGTGTCGTGAGACCTGTATCGTATGGGCAACGTCGAGGGCCCAGACACACCTCTAATTTAGCTTGAGTGTGGGGCAGCAGTGTGAACAGGAAAAATGCTTTCAAGGAGAGTGTTTGGACTGACCCCTGCAGGGCAAATAGGCACTGGGCAGGTCAACAGGAGAGGCTGCTCTCTGGCTGAGGGAAGTGCATGTTCACAAAGCTGTGAAACCACGGCCACTTGGCTTTGGAGTACGGCTCTCACGAAGGTGCACCTAGAGGTGTGGGGAAAATAAACCACTGGGAGATGTGATGGTCATGAGAGACCTCTTCCACCAAGTCAAGATGATCTGGTTTTTAGTATGATCATATTTACACTTTAAAGCAAGCAAGCAATCCACTAGGACTGTGGACAGAGAGTGACTCAGGGAAAGACTAGTCAAGGTCACGATGGCTTCTAGCACTTGGTTGGGACGGACGTCAGGTGTTAGGTCGGATCTTCTCCCACCTCTCACTCTCCACAGCTCAGCAGTGAAGCGGGCAGCATACTAAAATAAACAAGTTTATACAACAAACAACAAGCACAGCACAGGGAACTATATCTAATATCCTGTAGTAACTTATGGTGAAAAAAGCATATGAAAATGAACGTATGTATGTTCCTATACGACCGAAGCACTGTTCTGTACACCAGAAACTGACACAACATTGTAAACGGACTATACATCGATTAAAAAGAATACTAAAAAAAAAAATAAAGCATACTGATCAAGGCCCTGGTCTGTGGTTAACTAGACTGCAATTTATTGGTTCTTCATTAACTTGGGAAATTATTTTCTTCCTGTGGTTACCTTAGTATGACTTTTTTTCTATGAATAGTTATCAAATTTAGAAAAATCATTTAAGCGACAGAAGTGTTCTAACAAACCTCATTTGATTTATACTTCAGAAATACCAGCAAGAAAAATTAAGCTGAGTTCCTAAAATTGGCTTCCTGCTCTCACCATTGCCATTACTGCATTTAGAAATTACATTTGTTTGTGCCTTAGACTTAAAACTCAATCATTTTTATTTAACAAATGACTTTATACTCAATTTTGTCTCAATTTCATCAGTTTTGCCATTTGGTATTTATAATTAACCAGAAATATGATCTGGCCTTTAGAGCTATAAGGTTAAAATAAAATATGATGTAAATTAAAGGCATTAAATTGTACTTAGTGGTGTCACTGAGCATATTTTACTGTAATCATGAATCTTTGAAAATCCCTGTATCACTATCAGCATCCCAGGTACCAGGTAGAAATGCAAAGAATTTTCACCATGATATCAATTGTCTCTCTTTAAAACCTTTCCAACATTCCCTGTAATGTGGGTATTTTCATCCCCATTTTGAGCACTGGGAAATTGAAGATAAGTAAAGCATCTAGTTACAAGTGGTATTCAGATACGTCTTGACTCCAAAGCCTACAAAAGCTTTTCTCCTTTTAATCTCTGAATAGAAAACTCTGCATTAGTATAAACCAGTGGTTCTCAACTGGGGGGCGATTTTGGCCCCCACCCCAGTGGCTACTTGGCAGTGCTGGAGATATTTTTGGTTGTCACATCTGGGGATCTGGGGGGGCGGGGGGACCGCCACTGGCACACGGTAGGTAAAGGCCAGCGATGCCACTAAACATCCTGCGATGCACAGGATGGTCCCCCACAACCAAGAATTACCCACCCCAAAATGTAAAAAAGTGCCAAGGTTGAGAAATTATAGGATAAACAAAATACTTCTCAAAATATCTTGTTACAAAAGCATTACTACCCCATCCTGGTTTTTTTCTGAAATCAATGTTTAGAGTCGAAAATAGCTTTAAATATACGTAGATGTATGTGTATTTAATATGTATATATATGCATGCATAGTTTTTAATGCATCTGAAAAACTCCTGGAGTTTATACTGTAAATTGTAAAATCACAGAACTTTGGAGGTTTCAACCCCAAATATATTATGTTACATACTGACAATACAGGCACAGGACTGGGGAAATTTACGGTATATGTGTTTGACAGGTTTTCATTGGTGTGTGATTGTTTTGATGTTTATTCTGTTTAGTAAAAGATGCAAAGGGGGTGGGGAGTGGAAGGAAACTCAAGACCAGGAAAGCAGGGAGGAACAGCATATTGAAGTTTTATGAAGTAGACTTTTTTTAAAGGCACAATGAAGCCACACCATCAGGCAGAAAACTGCTTTCTTGATTTTATTTTAAAAGTACACAAGCTCACAAAACTAGAGCAAGTTTTTTTTTTTTAACCAAAATGTGTTCTTAACAAATCTCAAAATCTGCACCATTGGATATTTAAGCCAGAAACTTGAAATACAAAAAATCATTTTTTTTCCTGAAACTGACACTATCAGTTCTCTACTTGCGTATGTAAAGTGTCAAAATACTTCTCAGTAGTACAAATCTATCACAAAAATTCACAGGAATGAGAATAAGTGAATCAGTGAATTACGGTTCTCTTAACAGTTGTGCTGTTAAATAAAGCAGAAAACACAGAGTTCTTCCTTGGAACTCTTGGTGTTCAGGACCAAAACCAAACCCAATAGATGTTCGCCACACTTTGAAATTACAAAACAGTGTAATTTGTAAAACTGGATTTTAATTACTACTAAGAAGCCAATGAAGCAAATATTTGATACTGTTACCATCCATAAGATACACAGAACCACAGTTCACCAATTTATTTATTATTCTTCCCTGCTTCTGTAACATTTATAAGTAGAATTTGTGCTCAGTTATGGACCATTTTAGTGTCAAACAAGTAAAAAAAAAAATCCAGCTGCTGAACATGTTGACTTTATTGCAAGAATATCCAAAGGCATTTAAAATATTAAAACTTGCCCAGAACATTCATACTACTAAACACAGAAATATTATAAAGATATATGTACATATATATATATAATATAATGTCACAAGCCACTAAAAAGTTAAAACTGTGCCAACATTTTCTACAAACTACTCCTTACATGACACATCAAAGCATTAACCACAAAAAATACGGACTTTTTCTGTTCACACTGGAATAAGGCATCTGAAAGCCCTAAACACTGTGAAGATGAAGAGATTAAGAAAAAAACTTTAAACATTCACATAACTTCAATTTACATGCTGCACACACACAAAAAGACAGAGAATAGTTATTTTAAGAAGCCATACATTATAGAATTTGACATCCAACTTCATGCAATGAGTTCTCTATATTTAATCAAAATGTTTCCCTGCCCCTTCACTTGCTCCAAATTTCCAGAACTCAATCTTAAAAATTACCTTTTTGATAAAAATCAGGTATTTATACATACCAGTAATTTAACTGTGTTTCTTGAATTAATCTTCCCACTAAGACACGCTCAGGTTGTGTTTCCATTATAACAACTCCATGGCAGATAGGCCAAATGCAAAGGAAGTTATCTGCCTGGATTAACTGGTCAACATGATCAATAAGATTTTCTTTTGTTTTGGCCTTCTAACGGGGAAATATTGGTAAGATTGCCAATAAGAAAAAGAATACTGGTGATCTACATTTTCAAAGTACAGAATTACATTCTCTACAGCATCATTTCTTTCCAAGTTGTCCTGCATAACTCAAAAAAGATGGCGTCAAGTCTCCTAGGTATAAAATGGAACGGAAGCACTTTGCGTGCCATCCGTGACTCACGTTCGGCTCTGATGGAAATGCTTGAATAAAAATTTTTGTTGAATTGCTTGATGACTGCCAATAATAATTCTAGAACAAATATTTGATCTCTAGTTCAATGGAAACCATCAGCGAGAATTATTTGGGAATTTATCAGTACTATCTGACTTTTGGATTAACTGAAATTTACATTGCGAGTAGCTGGAGGTGTACACCTAAACTGAATTCTGTCCTCTACACCCAACCACACCCAAAAGGTCTCTTCAGGTCACAGAGTCGCTTTTTATGAACCTGTTTCTCAGACTGTAGGTGGCTTGGACCTGAACCAGCAGGAAGCGTTTTTGCAAGAGATTCTAGTTTACTTACAGCCAAATCCTAGACTATGAACTACAAAGTCTAAAGGAAGGAAAAGCCTTACATATGTCTACTTTTTATAGTAACTTCTACTTAGATTGATCATCTTCATTATATGAAAACTGGGAATAAAGAGGACCAAAAACTTATCATTAGTGTTCGTGCTCGGTTATTTATCCTTATATCTTATAAATATTGTATTCATATAAAACAGACCAGATATCTGATATTCAAAAATAGTTATTGTTATAAAATCAGAAACACAGTCAAAGAGTGTTGGGATGTTGAAATTTTAAAAACTTTGAGTAACACAATCAGTTAACTTGCAGCCAAAAAGAACAGAAAAGAGGAGGCAAGACTGAGAGGAGGACAGACGGTATCACAGTGATGTGTTGTTAGCAACAGTACCTTCACCTCTAAGCACCTTTCAGGTGATAGCCAGCTCATAGGCACCAGAAATTCATAATAAAAATTAAATTACCCAAAAGGCACAGATGAAAATGAAAACACATGTATAAAAGCAATAGTATGTAATGTTAAAAATCTATTTAAAAAACCCTTCCAAATATGTAAAACTATACACTAATCCATGACACATTCAGCTTAAATTTACCATTAAAAAGTGTACACAATACTCTGCCTAGCCATAAATTCATGCCAACATTAATTTATAATGTAGCATTTACCACCACAGCACCCAAAGAGATGAAAAGAAACCAGCTCCCTACTAAAATCTAGGGAAAAGGTTTTAGCGCTAGTGAAGTAATTTATTGCCGACCTTATGTACTATAAAGAAACTGTTGGCTCATTCTACTCTATCCACGCTCCCTCAGTCTTAAGGGAAATACAATTAATTCACTTTCATGTACTAAAACAGTATTTAACGTATTTGGCGGTTAGGAGTATTCCTGTTACTCCTTTTCCTTTCATTTCTCTCTTCCTTTTTTTTTTTTTAAGTCACTTCCACAAAACTAAGACAAACTTTTCAAAGCTCAACTTGATTTTCTGCAACTACACAAGACATGTTGGCCATACGATAGCAACAGTACATCCTCCCAAGTCTGAAATATAGAATTGACAGAGGACACTTACTAGTTTAAAAGTATATTTCATCATTCTAAGTCTAGGAAGAAAAATATCCTCCAGGAACTGCATTCAAGAGGGTAAATTTAAGATTATATTTCTAATATAATATACTACACCATCACGAAAACAAAACAAAAAAACCACACTGAACAAGGCGGGGGCATTAAAATTTAGAACCAATAATTAGGAAATTAAAGATAATCTATAAATGTCAAATAATAAATGAGTTATACTTTTTTTCCTATTACAAAAATATCACCTACAGTAGAGGGCCAGTGTTTAGCTGGGAACCACAAAATACGACACATCTTTGACATAGCAGGTCACCATTCTGAAGGCTACCGCGGGCTTCAAGGCATTGGAACCCTCATCAACAAAACCCATCCTCACCACTGCACTGCTAGTGTCGCTGCCGTGTGCAGCTGACAGCAAGTTTTCTGAATGAATCTGCTATATGCTCCTTTATTGTGGCATATAAAAGAGCTACTACGTTCCTGGTGCCCACAACAATCTATCAACCAAATACTTAAGAAGTCATTTCATACACAAGGTCTATGAATGACTTGGAACTAGTGATTTCTAGAACACTGTAGTGTTTTCTATTTATTAGACATAGTTCAAACGTTTAGAGTTTTCAAAGGAAAAACAAGGACAAACATAAATGTCTCAGTATTTCTGCTATGAATCTTTCTTTACCAATTTGGGGGGGGGGGGAGCCCACTACTGGATCATAAATTAATTGCAAAAGGCAACCTAAAAATAACAGTAGAAATTATAAAGTACCACTTTCAGATGATTCAAGTATCAACTTAGTGTGCATGTAAGTTCACCATTTATTTCTTCACCTATGATTTCATATTCAAAGTGCTACATCTGACTTAAGCATTGATATCCAGAAACCTAAAAAATCAAGCTCTTACTTAGTGAACTTGTCCTTAGAACTTTAATGCCTTTACTATTTCAGTATAACCAAACAAAACTTTTTGTAGTGTAGTTCTTCAGTTTCTGTTTGACTTCTTTCGGATATATTTTGAGGCTGGTAGCAAAATTTAAAACAGAATAGGTGTTCACACTTGGAGAAGGAGACACGCGGGGAGCACAGGCGGCGGACACGGAGGCTCTACACTATGGACCCATCCTTGCTCTGTGCCGGGATCATCACGGGCACCGCCCCCATCCTGCTGAGATTAGGGGCAGCTACCTTAGCAGGCGCGAGAGTCGGACTCTGAGGAGCGCGTTCAAAGTCTTCGCTCGGTACTTGGTTATACTGCGTCTTGGAGTACCCCTCCATGTTGGAAGGAGACATGGATCCCAGGGATGAGTGGTTGCTGCCCATGTAGCTTCTGGCCGTGGACGTGCGGCTCTTTGGAGGCGGCACGTCTTCCCTGGAGAGCAGAGATCCCAGGACACGTTCAAAGAACAAGTTTCTAAAAACCTACAATTACGTAAGCTAGGAGTCGTGGGAAGGGCTGAGGGAAGATCCTCTATTTAAGCATTAAGTATATAAAAGTGTGTCTGACACACAAAAAGCAAGCACAAGAGTGTGCAATGCAGCGAGCAGTGTACACATCCAGAATTTATCATGTACAGTGTGTATCTTCACACATCACGAGATGTGGTTTGTACAAAAAGCGCAAGATTCCATAATGTTGTCTTACGAAGAACAAGCCTCAAATATTTCCATATTCTAGTATCACTGGTCAAGATAATCTGGTTACAGTCATGTAACACTTTATAGTCGATAAAGCACTAACATCTACAGGTATTTCTACCAAAGAAAAGAGAACAAGATAAAATATCCTTTTTATTTTGAAAGTTACTCATCTAAGACTTTAGCTGAAAACTTAGCAGATTGAAGTTTGCAAAAACTGGGAATTAGGCCTAAGAATTTTCACATCAAGCACTGACAAAGGATATGTATCTGAGTTACCTCTGATGCCCAGACCCACCAAATGTCAATTTCCAGTATTATTTTGGTCATATATTATGTTTACAAGTTCTATAATCCAATGTGTACTTCCAGTTAAGATCTACTGGTTTGGGATGTTTGAAAAATAAAATCATATTACCAACAGTTTTTATTAACTACCTACGTCACTTGATACAATCAGGTCTTTTTTTAAAAAAAAAACAAAATCTTCATTTTTTTTGAACACTACATCCCTGTACTTTATTGGAAGAAGGTAGACAGTCTTGAGATAAGCATTCTGCAGTGGATCTTAAAGTAGGGCCCAAAATTGGTGGTGGAGGGAAAGGGCGCGCACACACACAAGGGAGGTGGGTTGGATCTGCACACTTCAAAATGAAAGTAAAAACTTTCAAATGTGTTTCATTTAATTCTCAGAGGCAAATGTTTCAGATGGTTAGGAGAACTAAGGCTTCAGAGACAATAAACTTGGTACATATCAGTCAACTCCTGTGTCACTTAATTACCTGATATCATGATGAACTTCCTTTTCATATTTTTTTTCTCTGCGCTTTTTATGACAGCAAAAGACGATAAGACCAATGAGCACGAGGGCTAGCAAAATTCCTATAACAGCTCCCGCAATTGTCCCAGCTCTGTTTGAAGCTAGAATAAGATGTTAGTAAGAAAGTAATTAACAGTAAAAACAAAAAACAAAACAAACCCTTCCATCTAGTCATACTGAAGGTAATGACACACAATGACAGACTGATTTCATTGCATATATTAACTTTAATAGACAAATTAATTAGCTTTTTCTGCTGGGGGGAAAATCCAGTAAAAACTTTCTTCTGAACTATGTAATCTACTTCAAGGATAAAAACAGTAAGACCACTCTACAAGACTTTAAGTTGGCATATAAGAATGTTCCAAACAGTCTGTACTTCCATTGGCTAGATATGGCACAAGAACTGATTTGGAAACTCTTACCTTCTTAATGTCATTACAATAATAAAGAAAGTTTAATTAACAAAATGTAGTACCTTTTTCCTTTCCATGACTTAGGAAAGCTAACCAAGCCACAGAGGGCTTTGCTCAGTCAGCATTCCCTGGCCCTTAATGTGTATTTGCCGACTGAACCACAGGAGGCTACATAAAGGTAATGGGACCACCATCACAACAACAGGAAGAAGACACTTACGAGGAACAACGTCCAGGCGTAGCAGACACTGATCAGAGCCCACTCTGTTTTTGACTGTACAGCTGTATGTCCCAGAGTACTCAGTAGTGGCGTTTTTTACGGATATAACAGGTGAATTCATTTCTGTAGGAAGAGGCGGGGAGGGACCAAAATCCATTTTTATACTATCACATTGCTGAGTTTTTAGTAAAGGCAAACCCTATCGGTTTGACGATACAGGTAAAAAAGCAAGGCAGAGTGAAGCTAGATGCAGAACAAACTATCAGTGAGATACATGCATGTCTCTACAATGCAAACAATTGTGCCTCCAGCTCATTTATACCAAAGCAAAAAAGTAATCACGGCCGCCTCAGTCAGGTGCACTGAGTCTCCGCTGAAGCAGAGTCACACTGATTATAAAAAATATTCCACGCCACCAAGGCTCTTAGGCACAGCAGCAAGATATGCAAACCTGTTTCATCCCTCCAGATGGAGGAAACATAGAAAGTTAGAAGGGGTCATACAGTTTGGCCTCTCAGTTTGATAAAAAGAACAAGATGCAGAGAGAATCCTGGTTAAGACCACGGCGGGGAGGGTGGAGTATGGTATCAGTTTGAATAACAGGTCAATTATAACAAACAGATGAGTGATCAGATTTAGCCAATTTGAATCTTTCTGGTTAACGTCACATAGGATTTTTTTGTTTGGTTTTACAGACACACCATGGGTAAATAACCATATCTTCAACGTGAATCCAGACAAAACACTTAAGATCCAACTCTTGTTATAACGTAGCCACTAATTCATGATAATGAAGAGTTTCCATCAATATTACCATCAATTAAATATATATATATACCAAAGAAATCAATTATAAACCCTAAACAGTGATCATTATAAAAGTACCTCTTCATTTATACTACATGACACTAAGCTGTCATTACAAAATGCTGAGTAAGTCCCATGGAATCCTGATTGTTCATATTACACAAAAAAGGGGAAGGCATTTGGAAATTAAAAAAATACACACATACATGCACAAACCCTACTAGATATAAGTCCAAATCAATGGCAAACAGTTCAAACTGTACAATCAGCAGTACCTGCTAACCATGAGGTGGGCAGTTTCTGTGAGTTGGACAACTTTTGCCATTCGTATCGTAATGGAAGTGAACCTTCTTTTGGTTCACATTTTAGTTTAAAGTCATTTCCAATTTCTTCTGATCCATCAACGTAACATCTTGTACCTGAAGGCTTAACTGAGAAAAAGAAGTAAGTTATAACTTCATATAAGAGGATAGAATGTATGTTTATAACGATAAACACGCAGCATGCCGCACAGCCACGGACTCGACATCAGGCGGTCCTGGGTTCAGAGCGGACAAGACTGAGAGACTACGTACAACAGGATGTCAACACTAGGTGGCTCAGCTTTATCCAGCACACAACAGGCAAGAAAGAGCTCAGGCAAGCAGCCACTGCAGGAGGCCAGGCAGCATCTCGGGCGCGGCTCCGTGCCCCTCCATTCCATGGGGCACTTCTGAAAAAGCAAGGGTGACGCAGGCTGGGCTGCTTTAGGCCCAAGGAAGCGGCCCCTCCATTCCTAACCTATTCTTCTACTCCGAGCTTGTCACGCAGCGCGGCCCTCAGGGAGTACGTGCGGTCACACCCCTCTGCGCACTGTTAACCAATCAGGGGGGTTATAATAAATAATGCTGGTAAGAGGTACGATTTCCTAGTGCAGGAAGGACCAATTAACATTCTACGTTTACACCATCAATCCAAAACCATCGAGAGCAGTGTTACAAAAAGGCAGATTTGAGGTCATATTCCAGGTCTCTCTGTGCAGCTGTTTAGAGCAGCTGCTAACCTAGTGTTGGTGTGGGCAGCAGGGTAACACCCTGGCACTTCATACTCCTCGGCTGAACTGTGTCAAGGCATGCTACACCTATGATAAAACGAACACATTTTAATCATGTGGGCTGATCACTTTCAACATACGCCCGTTAAGCACCACTCCAATCCTCTCCCAAGCAAGTTCCCTCATGCTGGTTGCAGTTGGTCTCACTCCACAGTCCTGGCCCAGGCAGCCACTGATCAGAATTCTCTTGCTATAGATTAGTTCTGCTTCTTCGTGAGTCATACAAGTGGAATAACACAGTATGCACTTTCGTCTTGTTCGTTTATTCATTGTAAGGCTTCTGAGATTGATCCAACTGATCTATGTTGTTCTAGATGTAACAGTTCATTCTCTTTTATTGCTGAGTTGCATCCCATTGACTGACTGTAGTATAAATTTGTTTGTTCATTAATGTACCGGTAAATGCTATTCCCGTTTGGGGGGCTAGACTGATGAAGAGCAGGTGTGTAGCCTGGCACTGTGAGGAGCTGGGGAGTGTCACTGGATAAGGGGGGAGGGGGATGCTGAAGGATTCTGAGAGTCTTCAAGAAGCAGAGATCAGTTCTGAATCTGATGCCTTTTCTGAGGCAGGATTAGGAGAAGCAGGGATTAAACTGGAAATGAAAGCCATCTAGGAACTGAGGCTCTAGTAAAGGATGAGTGGTGCAAAGTGGGTCTGGGGGCCGCAGAGGGGAGACAGCAGTAGCCGACCGGTCACTAATGCTTCATGACCTTGGGGGAGACATGTTCCCTACACGCCCTGCAACTGGCGCTACCTGCATCGCTCCCCCCGGCCTGGTAAACGGCAGGACTTTTGCTTTTTCAGTCGGACGTGATCTTCATTCTTCCAAGTCCTGGATGAGCTTATATTCTTTCACTACTATGAAGAAACGTGAATGAGTTTTACAGTTTTGCACTATAACGAATATCACTGCTTCAACACTCATGTAAATACTGGTGTATGTTTTCCTTTCTCGGTAACTGTGGGGTCATATGAGGTAAGTGGATGATTAGCTCTGTAAGAAAGTGTCAGACTGGCCAAGTGTCGGCCATACCCAGTGGGGCACCTTTAACTGAGGCTGTTGAGGCTGTCAGTCATGACCTCACATCACACATTTCCTGATAATTCTTAAATTTGATTGGATGTTTCTGTTACTACTGTATTCTTCAATAAGGATCAACACATGCATTTAACGGCGTTGTTGACTTTCCTAAGCAAATCTGTTTCTTTTTCAGATTGATCAGCTGCCCTGCAGACTACGCCTACTGGATTTTTAAATCAGTTTGGCAAATTATTTCACACTCTGAGTCTTCAACAAAATGAGCCTCGTTCTCCATTTCTTCAAATTACCAATAAGTCCTTCAGTACATAAACTAGCAGTACGTGAGACACTGAAGCAATGCTCTGTACATCAAACATCTACTGGTAATACAATATTCTATCCCTAACCTTCCACTTTTCTACTCTAAGTGTGTCCCTTTCCCATATACCAAACATATCCAACAATGCACAGTACTTAAAGTGGCTGCTCAAGAAATTCAGGGCCCCAGTGAATCTGAGATCTCAGCATACTCCGTCCTCAACAGAACAAGATCTTCCTGACACTGGTTTCTGAATGTTGCTTTTAGAATGGCCCACCTGCTTTCCAGTGGGAGGAGAGTGTGCAAATTTTTTACATACCAACCCGAAAATTATCACAAGGGGAAGATTAACTCAATGCAAGGAACTTTGCTGGATTAATAGAAAGGGTAAAACCACAAAGGGAACACAGATAAAATTGTATCCTCTTTGGTCTGGGGTTCCAGGATACCTGGCCATTGTCCTCAGAACATTTGCCACCACGATCATTAGCAAAGCCAACAGTCCTTCTCAGGTAAGGGTACATGACTGTCAACTTCTACTTGGTCAATGTCCCACCAGTCAGCAATGCTGTGCTCCATGCATGTATTGCACAAAATCATCCTTGCATGCTAGTGGCCTACCTCAGTCTACAGGAAACACACTCTAAATCCCTACATGGGACAGATCATTCTTTTACCATCATGTCATCCACCCAGGAATGCTATTTTTCCTTGGTTCAAAACATGCTGACTCCTGGCGAAGTCCATGCATAGACGCTAAAGAAATCAATGGGCAAAAAGTCTGAAGAGGAACAGGTATTTGTATACTCTCAAAGTGGCTCCCCCAAGGCATTTTTTAATTCCAGAAGGAAAAACAGTAATTTTTAAAGTGGAGAAACCCATCAGATAAAACTTAAACCAAGTGATCATGATTAATGACACAGGACATCATGTGTCCCTTGACACAACTGGAGGAGACTAAGGAGATGTAAATGCAGTGTGGATCTTAGACTTGATCCCAACACAAAAGGACACAAACAGAAAGCTATGAAATTCAAATAAGGTCTGTAGTTTAGTTAATAGTACTGTCCTAACATTAATTTCTTGGTTTTGGTAATTGTAATAAAATTTTCCAAGACGTTAACATTAGGAGAAATCAGATGATGGATATATTATCATGAACTCTCTAGTATTTTTGAAACTTTTCTATAAAACTATTAAAAAGTTGGGGAAAGTCCTCCTCTGCACCAATGGCTTGCAAGTCCTACTGTTGACTGAGTCACCACACATGCTGTTGCCACTGTGTTCTGGCAGTGTGGCTGTAGTCTGAGGGCACCATACACATCTGGGAAACTTAAATGCACGAGCTCTCCTCTTCAAAACAACCCAGTCTATGTAGAGCAAAAGGTCTCAATAATAGGCTTTTTCAGAGTAATGAGGGAAGGTGCTAGTTATGCCGCCATCACATTAACCCTTTATCAGTTCCTTTCGTCATCTTCACCCCCTTTCAGCTTCTTATTGACCAGCACCCATGTGCACGTCTGGTGTATCTTTAAGAGCACAACGGGCCAAGCAATGGAGCACGTTACAGCAACCTGCCACCCCTCACACCCAGGCAGCGACACGGTCATCCTGGTTCATGCCTGCACAGCGCCCACGGCTCAGTGAACCCCATGGTGGCATCTTCAGATTTCCCACAAATGAATCAAAGTAGGACACAGATGCTGTGCAGCGAGCAGGCGCTCCACCGGACCACCGCTCAGCCTGGCCCCTAGAGGGCACTGTACTTAATCTTTCCTCCAGATTGTCTAAGGATTCTCAGAAAAATCAGATGAAGCATCTGTCCAGCTCTCACTGCCAACTGAAAATTCTGGTGTTTTCACCCGCAGCAATGGTCATGACGCAGCTGAAAATATGGGAGAGAGAACTACAAGAAACTCTCCTCTGGCTCTGAGACAGCCTTGCCAGGTCAGAGGATTAGTCATCCCCACTTCCCCTTTTCTCCCCTTACCCCTCATTTAATCCCTCTTCCTCCCTGGTCTGAACTCAGGGCTTGCTTGGACATGGTGATCCCCTAGAGAGCTAACAAAACAAGTTGCTGGGTCAAGGCTTTCCACTGATCCAGGCTGGGGAATGAGATGTTGGGGGCCTGAGGTTTCATATAAAGGGCCCTGACTCCTGGCCAACAGTCACGACTGCTGCCTCCAGTGTGCCTGGCCACAGGACATGCCCCACTACAGTCCACCTCCATTCCCTTCTTTCTGGGATATGTGCTGCCTTGTGCTGTAATCACCCCTTCAGTTGTCACCTGCAAATTCAATGCAGAACCTGGTCTTCCGGGATCACACTCAATCACTCATACACACACACACACACACACACACACACGCACACACACACACTGAGTGCCTGTCTACACCTCTTCTGGGAACACATGCCAACCGCATTCCTCCCAGTGTACCTGCCCCCATCAAAGAGGGATTTCACAATAAATAATTCCGACAAACATGTATAATCTGCTTGGTACATCATGAACCAGTTAAAGTTCCATATGTATCCTAACTCAATGCTTCCTGGAGAGCAGTGTTTAAACATATAGTCAGGGTTATAATCCCAGGTCTGCCTGAGCCTTGGGTAAAAGTCCAGACAAGTTATTAAATTTTATGTGCTTTCACATTTATAAAAAAGGAGGTGACCTCATGTTTACTGACCGTACACACGAAAGGCTAGAATTTCCAATGCTACCATATTTCTCTTCCTGGCTCCTTGTTCAGGTTCGCTTGCTTTCAAACCACAGGAAATATTCTGAATGAGTTCCATTTAACAAAGAGTGCCTTTTTCCAGGAACTTCTTGTGTGTCCACTCAATGACATTGCCAGGACACTGCCTTACCCACCAAGACACCCTGAAGTTGCCACTGGGGTGCACAACAAAACTGCATTCCTGTTCCTAGTCTCTACCTGCTCTGATACTCATTCTTCAGAAGAGAATGATACTCATAATGGGCCTGGAACCCAACACACCTGACTCTCAGTTCTCTGAAACAAATGCAATGAGGTAGACGTTAATGCGGGGGAGACTCCACCAGATGAGTGTGGCAGGCAACTCCAGCAAGCAGCATTTCCCACATAAAGTGGGTCCCTAAAGGTCCCCCCAAACCTGACACCTTAGGTGACAGGGGAAATTGACTGTCACAGAACAGAGCTAGACAGTTGTGATTTTCTACATGGCAGCCATTGTACTTTTGTGTAAAGCCCACCACAAAAGATTTTAAAAGTATATTTATGAACAACACACCTTTCAGAGTTTTTCAGTTTGCAGGCATTAGAGTGCTTGTGCATGACCACATCTAGAGAAGGATGATACACTTTGCAATCTTGGACTGTTTACAGAGCAGTTGATATTTACCACCTTAACATCCTGGAGAGCTACATCCTATTGACCATCTGTCTCATCTCACTTTAAGGATGAAAAACAGTGATGCTCAGGGAGGTTAAATGACCATCTGAGGTTTAATGGCCTCATCCCAACTCAATATTCCTTCTACCACATTCCATTTCCTTTGTTCTGAATTCTCCAATTATTCATCATAAAAAAAATCACATTTATTCTTTGGGAAATGCAGTTTGAAAAACCTTAAAGCTCACAAAACAAACAATTTTGAACTGAATGAGACTACATAAAGATTTAAAGATAATTAACTCTTTTTATGTTTCAAAAACGTAGGCTGAGGCCCAGGAAATGAAGAGGTTCTATTTACTTCTCAGGGCAAATCGGAGGATGACACACAAAAAAACCTGGATCTTCTAACTCCTGGCTTAGGGTTCTTATCCTGAATCACCGAATTTCTTCGTTTTCTTTCAAATTCCTCCATGAATTTCACAAAGAAGTTGGTCACATTTTTTTCTATCCAAAAAAAGCAAGTTTTATGCTACTTGAGGACTTCAGAATTACTTCAGATATTTAAAATTATTACTCTGAAAAACTAAGCTTTGTCTCACATAAATGATGCTGTGACCACTCGCTCTGTTAATAAGTAACATTAACATAAATAACTTACCAAGAACTGTAAGCTGAATCTTCTTATTTCCAACACCAGGAGCTTTTTTCACTTTGCACTGATAGGTGCCAATATCTGACAACTGTAAGTTTGTTACGTTTATTGATGCATCACCAGATTTGAGATCACTACTTGTAAAATGTACTCGTCCCTTCAGATCTTGATAGTAGTCATCATAAATTTTGTCTCCAGAATATAAAATAATCTAAAAGAAAATCAAAATAAGACAGGGAGGAAAACACACAAGCAAGCAAGCAAACCCTGTCTCATTAGGAGCTCTGGGTACACCATGGTACTGTGGGATCAGAAAAAAGAATAAGGACACAGTGACACGAGGAAATCTATAGTTATGCAAACCACAGATCAAGAAAACAGGAAGAGACCAATATGATACTTGAGTATGGTCGCACACTGCCATTTTAAATGGGGAAACCAAGCCCCACAATGATTTAGCAATACAGCCCTACATCAGAGTGATTGGGTGAAACTGGACAAGAACACAGATTTGTGATAACACTATTTTTCAGCTGCCTCAAGAGGATGCAGTTAGCCAATCAAGTGTGTAAAATCAAGTACATACCAACACTACTACTCCCCAAAAAGGGCTCATGATAATTTACCTGTGGAATTTAACAACAAAACATTCTTTGGTCTTCATATACTAAGTTGGGGGCACCTGAAGGTTCTACGCTCTAATAGATAAGATCATAAAATAAACCTCTTAAGATGTGTGTGTCCAGCCAGGTTAACAGGACCTTTCAATTAACCTTCTGTGACTAACAGCAAAGGCCCTGCCTAATTCCACTGAATTTTCTGAACCACTGTTACAGGATTTGATGGAAATAACTAAAGGTTAGATTTAGAGGGAAAATAAATTCTGTTAAACTAGACCTGGAAAAGAACTATAATTGTTACCTCTGACAATCACTAAAACTAATTTAACAAACTTTATAATCTTTAATTCGCTAATGAAATCCTTCATTGTGGCCATCCGAGACCAAAAGGCCAAAGAGCGGTGGTGTGGCCAAATCAGAAAACAAGACTGCCAATAATTTTTTATCTGAGATGTTTACTGTGAACAGTGAAGCCGGAACTGGTGCCATCTACAGAAATTTCTCCAGGGCATGGACCTGGGTTCTCCTATTACCACCTCCCCTACCAGCTGACCCCACTCCTAATTCACTAGAGTCTTTATTTATATATTAAGTGTCTGCATGGAGGAAGATGCAATACCAGTTTGCTAAGTAAAAAAAGCAGCAGCTGAAGGGGCCACGAGAACTTCCTCTGTAAACACAAGCCATCACCGCCTTTGCTCCACCTTCCCCCACACTCGCAGGTCAACAGCAACACGGGGAACTCCTCCAATGAGACTGTCTCTTCCTCTGTATTAAGTACCGGCTCTCTTGTGAAAAGCCACAAAGTTCAATCCATTGTACTTTCAGTCCCTCATTTTGCTATACACACACTTTACTAGTCTTTCAAGGAGGGCCTGACAAATAAACTGTCCCCACTGTTAGTCATTTTTGTAAACTATCTTAGTATTTTCCCATGAAAACAATCTTATAAACGGTAGTTAAGAAATGGGGAAGTAACATTTACCAGGGAATTTTGATTTCTCTTCAAAACCCTGCCAGGATGGTGGCATTATCCACGTTGAACCTTTAACCTGATCACAACAGGGAATAAGAATGGAAAATTTCTCCAGCCCAGTCCCCTACCACACTGCCCGCCAGCTTGAAAACACTAAAATAAGGGTTTAGCTAGCATTATAATGCAGCCAGAATTCTATGTAAGCATCCTCTACTGCATCAATCTCTCCCCCAGCCTTTCTGTCTTTTATTTTGGTCTCATTTTTGCTGTGTTTTAGGTTAGAGGCTAGGTTTCCCACTCAGCACAGAAGTCCCGCGGGCAGCGAGGCTGGGCCTCCCACTCAGCACAGAAGTCCTTGGGTTCTCCTTGCATGAAGGACACACAAGGCTACAGGACACACTGCACCTTTTGGTCTCTAGACACCCCTTGTCACAGGGCTTCACCCATAAGTCTTAAGCCAGAAGAATTTAAGACCCATGCTCTCAGAGAGTGGACAAGATGGTGAAGCAGAAGGATGCTCTTAGCTCACCCTCTCCCACGAATACACCGAGACAGACATCCACCCACCCATTCACTCAGAACACCTCTTGAACTTTGACAGAGCACTGCCTTCTTCAGAAGACAAAATTCGTCGCCAGCCTGATGTTCCTCAGTTTACAATGGGGGTACGTCCAGATAAACCCATAGTATCAGTGATGATAAAGCAAAAGCCCAGTAGTGATTCAGTTCTTACTATGGTCTACGAAGTGCTCTAAAATTCTATCATCAATGGAAACTTCCCAAGTTATCATATGGAACTACCCATCCAGTCATGGATTAATCCCCACAATCAATGACCCATTAGTGCCAATTTCATTCAACAGACATCCCTAGTGCCTGTTATATAAAAAGGTTCTCTGTTACATGCCGTTATGAAAGTTGAAAGAAAAAATGAGTAAGACCCATGCTCTCCATTCATACACCTTAATCAAGGACCCAGTCCTGGACTCTGAAGAGGGATGGGCACTGCACCGGCACAGGAGTCGGGGGTGTGCAGGACCTCAGGTAGAAGCCTGCATTCAGGGTGCTGGCACTGCCATGGAGGGGGGTGGGGGGAGCAGACAGTGAAGAGCAAGACAGGAGAGACAAGGGTATCAGGCTGAGTATGAGTCAGGCTGGCACCAGAATTAGGGCAATTATCCTTGAAGGAGGTGACCCTAATCATTTACAACTTGGGAGAGCTCCTTCATTTTTCTGTCACAAATACATCATGGACAGATTGCCTGTATTTGCCAAAAATAGTTAATTACCTAACTGCACTGATTCAGCCATTAAATGGCTGGATAACCACTTCTTTAATATAGATCGTAAGTAAAAAAAAAAAAAAAATATATATATATATATATATATATATATAAACAATATTCTTCTAAGTATTTGAACTTGTTTTTCCTCCCTGGTCTAATTTATTAACATTGATTTTTGTTTTTAAATTCAATGTCAGATGAAGCTACTACGAAGCATTCTCAATTAAATGAAATATTCTGGCACCATTAAAAGGCAAAGTGTGATATATGTATTTGCAGATGAGGTTGAAACCAAGTCCCATAGAATTAACAGAAACTGGTGACTAACAGAAATTCTTGTGCTAGTCCTACAAAACAGCATGTAAGAAAACAGCTAGTTAAAAACCCCTCCACTTGTCCCCTGCCTTAATTTTTGACTCCTTAACCACCTTTATAGATAATGCCTCTGACATTCTGGTCACTATAGCAATGGGAGAGCTAAGTTGTTTCCAGGAACTTGGAGTTGGCTCCTGTGGGACCAACGACCCTAAAACTGGGCATGGGCAGGTAACCAGGGAACAATCTTCTGACGTCAGAGGGGTGAAAACCCCAGCCTCAGATCACGTGCCTCATGAAAAAACACGTAACTCAGATTCACCTGTACAAAACATAGATTACCTCACCTTTTCCCTAACTCCAATCACCTTTCCCTATGCCTACGAGCACTCTGCTGCTTTGTCTCACAAACATCTCAAACCTCTTGCCTTTAGGAAGGCAAGGCTGAGATTTGTTCTTCTGCCTCCTCATTTGGCCGATTTCTGAATAACTCTTTCTCTGTTGCAAATCTCACCATCTCAGTGTCTGTCTTGCTGCACGTTGGCCAAACGAACCTGGATCAGTAGCAAGGTTGTCGGGCAACTTTTCTCCCTGGTGCTCCTTTTGGCTTTTCAAGTTTTCTACATTAGGCTCTTATTATTTTGTAATTAGAAAAATTCTACAGCAATATCGTTATCTGTTGGTATCCATGGGGCATCAGTTCTGGACCTCCCCCCTTTCTCCTTCCCCTCCTCAGATGCCAGGAGAGGCAGCTGCATGTGTTCGCGTCCCTCATATAAGATGACATACGTGCATATAACTTACATGCACCCTCCCATATACTTTAAATCATCTCTAGGTTACTTATAATGCGTAACACAAAGCAAATGCTATGTAAATCACTGATGGCACGTGGGAAATTCACTTTGCTTTCCGAAATTTCCTAGAATTTTTTTCCCCAAACATTTTCAATCCACAGTTGGCTGAATCCATGGATGCAAAACCCAGATACAGAAGGCCAATTGCTGTTTCACTTAAGAAATTCAATGTATAGGGTATTTAACTTGAAAAAATACAGAAGACTCTAATAACATGTACCTGTGTTATTCTTAGACGTGTCCCTTGTGCTAATAATGGAATCCTTGTGCGAAATTTAAAAACTCAGTTCTACCTAACTTTTCACGAAGTCTGGTTTACTCGCTGTCCCCAGCACATTCTGCACTTTCCGGCCAGGCTCTCAGGCCTGCTCCACGTGCCCCTCCCCTGCTCCCTGACTCACACACACTTCCGGATCCAGAATTTCAGAACGTTCACGTCCACAAGTTCCTCTTCTTCCACACAGCCTTCTCTAAGAGGTGTGGTGACCTTCTCTTCCTCTGAAACTGTGGATCACTTATCCAGTTTGCTCCATTACATATGTGCCCTCGCTTTCCACCAGAGCAACTGCATTCCTTACCCAGACGGTAAGCCGAAGAAGTCTAGGGCTTTCTTCACGGCTCCCATGTCCCCCCACCTATGTGACCAACACAGTGACGGACACCTAAGACAAGTTTCCCTGCCATCTGCCAAGTGAGCAGCACGCAGCACACTTACCACCTGATCCACCTTCTGATTATCAGCTGGAGATAGCAGCCACTCAATGTCCAGCGGGCCCTGGTCTTCTGCACCAAGGGTAAATTTGCATGGCAAATAGGCAGTTTCCCCTTTGGCCTTTTCAATCATCTGTTCGGGAGTAGTGATGCTCAAACTTCTGGCGAAATCTAGAAAATGAAACACGGCCTCAGCACCTGTGTCAGGCTGGCAGGACACTCAGCACACCTCAGCTGTTCAGAGGGAGTATGGGATGCGGTGGAAACAAGATTCTATTGGGGACCAGAGTAATGAAATTCTAATTCAGCAGTTCCCAGTCCTTTAAGTTTGTGCTTCTGTAGAAATAGAATGACAATATTAATACCTATCTTATTCAAAACAATTTCCTTTCAAAGCACTGGGAACTTCCCAACATTGTATGGAATATAAGCTTTCCTATGTGAAATATAAGAGCCTAGTAGAGGATTTCTGTTATCCAAGCAGATGTTTAAAACTGAATCTGCTAGAGGCTCTGAAAGGTCAGTTGTGTCGCGCTGATTCAAGGCTACATTAATTCACGCTTGCCATGGTGCCAGGAACACACTGGGAAGGCTTGTCCCTGGGACACATGCTCATGAATTCTGACACATTTTCTGCCAAGGCATCGTTAATTCCAAATTTTTATTAAACTTCGTTCTGTAACTTTCATTGAATGATTAAAAATATTCCTAAACAAATTTTGATGACAATTCAAAAAGAGAGGAAACTGTCACAGTTTATGTATTTTTAAATGTACCAAGTAGTTGACCTCAATATTATCTTTAAGACATGTCTGTTTATCCCTATTTTCTTTCTGAAAGTCATTATTTTTAAAAGATTATCTTAAAATTTCACAACTTATTCTCAAAATAGTACTCTATGAAACTTCCATTTAGATCACAATTAAATAGAGAATTAATGCCAAATGGCAATATTCGAAAAATCTGTAAAAGCAAAAGTAGATGTCCCGAGCCCCAAACAAAAATTCCAACATAGATTCTTCCAATTGAGTTTATGAAAGAGATGGCTTAAACCCACTGCAACTCTGAAAGTCTCCTCAGGGCTAATGCTTTTCTGTAACAAAACTAGTATCTTTTACGTGCATAAAAGAAAGAAATTAAGCTATGAACAAAATATCAAGTTTAGTCAATTCATTCATAAAATTAAGTCTATTTGCTACATCTAATAAGACTGCAATCTGAACAGCCAACAACTTAATATAAAATGTAAATTTAGTTTGTAAATGAACTATCAGGCAAAACTTAATTTTTTTTCACTATTTACACTATAAAAGTTTGCACAGCATTAGTCTGTCAGTGTTTTCCTTGTGATAACCCAACAGTTTCTTTTGTGTAATGTATGCAGATCTGAAGTTTCAAAAACACAGTTTTCGTTCAGCAGCTCTACTATTTGGACCTCTACATCACCCAACCCTGACATTCAGGGCTGGATGATGACCTGGAAGAGGCTTTAAGCACTAAGGTTATGATAAGCAGAGCCTGTCTCTCCTCAACCACACACCCCCCACCCCTCTGCCTTCCCACTCCACAGCTCAAACCATAAAAATAAACACAGAGCAAAATTAAAAGAAAATCCAAGTCTTAATTCTCCATAATGACGGTTTTGATGCTGGTTTTCAAATGATAAACTCCAACAAGAACAAACCAAAATGAAGAATTAAATTACTGGTCATCACATGATCCTTTCCATTAGTCCTTAGAAGAGGCTTAATATAACGGACCATCAGTTGTAATAAAATGTTAATAAGGCTGAAGCCAATAGATTGAGAATGAAAAGAAAGTTAGGTTACACACAAGATCATTTACATTTAAGCACCGTCCTAAGAGTTTACCACATTTAAGTGCACTCATCAAATAGCAAATTACAACTGGACATGGACTCTCTGCAGGCCCTCCCCTAAATCAAAGGCTGGCCTTGTCTGGCCAACAGAACGTAGCCTGAGTACTGCTGCACCAGTTCCAAGGCTGGGCATCAAGAAGGCTTGCTGCTCCCACTGTGGTCCACTGGGACACGGGCCACCACGTGCACACACCACAGGAGAGAGAAGTGAGAGAAGTGAGGTGTTGGACCAGCAGCTCCAAGTGCGCGGCATGCAGCCCCCCAGGAACACCAGCCTGGACTCCAGCCCCAGAAGCCCGGGCAGGATGGTGAACTCACACGTGAGTTAAAGCCACTAAAGTTTGTGTTGTTTTGTTACACAGCAAAGATTGATGATGTGCCATCTAAAGCCACTGATTCAGCCCAAACGGACTACTTACCATCTCCACAAAAATCCACACTATGCCAATCTTCATTTCATGTCCACATTTCTGTTTTAAATGATATGATTTGATATTCATGTGTATAATCTCAACTATCTCTCCTGATTAACATTCAAGTCTCTGAATAAATACATTCTATCATTTCTAATAATCTCAGTTCCATTCCTACGTCGCTCACTCTGGCATCCCTCTACATCTCTAGCCTACAAGGATTTTTCTTTCCGTCTTCCTAGGAATGCTCACAGTGCCTTCCTTTCTGCGGTCTCTCTCACCCATTTGGCACTCAGCGTATACTGTCTTTTATTTTTTCCCTTTTATAAATTTGAATTGTGAAGTTGACTCAGGTAGGCTCCACGGTTTTTGTCATATATTCTACACATCAATGCACTTGTCTTCTTCCCATATTACCTTGTATCTTTACGTGAATTTTTAAAATGAATGCCCTGATTCACCATCGAATCATTAGCTCCGTTAGGGTCAGGAGAAACTGCGGGTATCTTTATCTCCTGTTTGTGGTTCCTTGCACATTAGTAGAAAGGAACTGATGACTGAATTATAAGTTTGATCAATTTAAGAAATGTTGAAAATGAGCATTCATCTGCCAGAAGAGGTCCTGCTCCTTGAAGATTTCCTGTCCACAGCAACTACAAATGTTGTCTGCACTTAATTTGTCTGAGTATGAACACCTTACATATGAAGTAAGGTAAGAACAATCTAAGTACAGTCCAGAATGAGAATTCCATTTCAAAATGAATCCAGAAACATCTCAAAAACACGAAGGCAAGAACGTATGCGAGAATGAAAATTTGCTATAAAAGCAATTAAAGTTTCCTGGTTTCTCTGTGCTTCTAGAGTTTTTATTTTATAAAAATCAAATCAAATTTAAAAGGCCATCAATTAGACATCGAGATGACTAAAAGTTCAAATCCTCTTAATCCATGCTCTCAGTACTTACAGCACAGTCATTAGAATAAAATGTAAGTTTGTTTTCATGATAGTATCATTCTTTCTTGTTTGATACATTAAAATTACTTTTCTCTTAAAAGTATCTGAGGAAACATTTATTTACATGTGTATGAAAATGACCTGGATAGATAAACTGTTAGCAGTTACTTTTTTAAAACTGAGATTTAAAGGTGAGCTTTATAATGAGATTTTCTTAATATGAATACTGCTAAAGACATTTTAAACAGATTTCTAAATGGCTTTCAGTATTTCTTTCTCCAAAAATGTTTAAAACATTCAGCTGCTCTTCATTGCGCTGCACTAGAAATGAATTAAAATCTCAAGATGGTACAAAACAGTTATTGGGTCTCCTAGCAACGCTGAAAGGGCCTCTCTGCACAGAGGCATAGTTTCTCAAGTGTTGATGTATGCAACAGTCACAAATTGCAGAAGACAAAAGGCAGACATTTGGTCTCACGCAGTGTTTTGGGATAGTCTTTCTTAATGCTGCCCAATTCCATTTATGCAGCAAACTGAGTTATAATTTAACATGCAGGTTCAAACATGGTCTCAAAACTAAATCAAATAACAAATCTTGTGATTTTACTCAAACTTCTATTCAGAGTGTGGTGAAATACAGAGCATGTGATCAACCACGAGGACCTGCAGAGTCCTGTTAGTAAGTGCCCAGCACTGGATTATATAAATAAACAAGCTGAATCACGTCCCATTTTGTCCGTGACTGAAATAACATCTCCCAGTTTTCTACTTGTTTCTCTAATCTCTGAATTCCAAATCTCTTGAGTCTGCAGAGCCTCTCTTCTGCCCAGTCTGACCTTTATCTGAGCAGCAAAATGACATGAGCTCCTCGGAGTATCTTTTGGCTACGAGGCTGTCACCTTCTGCTAAGGCCTTGGACCTGCTTCTCCCCTCAATGGAGCAGCACTGGAGATAAGGCAGGGCACATCTTCTCCAGAAGGCAGGCAGTGTTGGAACTGATAAACTGCCTTATATTTCTTTAATTTCAAGTTTAAGTCACATGTTAACCTAAATGACCAGAATGGTCCTCAGCTATCTTTCCCTTCTGGCAACCTTAAAATCAAAGGAAGCTGGACTGTGCTCATGAAACTTTATGGTTGATTAAAAAAAAAAATAAGTAAATGTGTGGGAACTTTCAATGAGGTTTTGACTGAGGAAAGCCATAAAGAAAAATAGAGAACACAAAAGCGATGAAGAAAAACACAAACACTTAACTATATTAAAAAAATTCAGGTTAGAAAAAAAAATCACCATTTAGCTTTCAATAAAACTTGCTGTAGGAAGATTTTCTGCTCTTCTGTCACTGAGGAAATGAAACAAAAAGAATGGTGTGAAGCACGTTTTCCATGTATTTACCCATATGTGGAGCCTGCCAGTGATGGGATAGGCAGTTTTTGCACAAGAGTCCTGAATTCCAGCAGTGCTGGGTAAGGTGCTTCCCCCTGGGCAGAGAGAGGGGCTCCTACAGCTCTCATCTAGAGACCTAGGCAATCAATGAAGCACTTCACTACAGCAGAATCAAAGGGCATTCGAGCAATTCTGGACCCAGGTAAGCAGGTCACAATTCTGTGATACGCTGAGGAAAGCAGAGGCAAGCAAAGTTCACAGGCCCAAGTACTTCTGCACAGGAGAATGGAAACAGAAAAGGCCACAGAAGGCCCAAGTGTTGGAAACTGACTGCAGCACACACGGAGTCCAACTTACTGTCAACACAATCAGAGGCCTGTGAAACGTCAATGTGCAAACCCACAGGACCTACTATGTGCAAGTACTCTGTAGTAGGATGACATCTGAAAACCACCCCCAAAGTCCAACAGGCGGCATCTGAAAACAACCTAAACACCTAGTAACAGGCAGGAAATTAGGCTAAGAAATCCAAGCTCCTCTACCTAGGACAAAGAACTAGCGAAATACACTAGACCAGAACTAGTCCCCTCCAGCAAAAAGACCTTAATAAAATATGGCTCTGGCATAGTAAAATCAGTTCCTACTCACAGTAATGGAAGCTGGACTGATATTTACCTGATGGCAGAGATAGTCACCTAAGCCAATAAGATCTTTCAGAAAGAACATGACCTTTAACACATACACATGTAATAATAAATATACAAATGTAATAATATGGTGGGGGGGGGGCTGTGCAAGGAACTGAATAGTGTCCCATCAAAATTTCTGGTGAAGCCCTAACCACCTCCACATGACTGTGCTGGAGATAGGACCTTTAAGGAGGTGATTATGTTAAATGAGGTCATGAGGGTGGAGCCCTAATCCAATAATTGGCACCTCCTTAATATAACTTTAATGTTATGATTTATAATAAAAAATACATTATTTAGTCTGTGTCCCAGTTCCTTGCACAGGGCTCCTGAGTGATAAATGTGTCTTTTGTTACGATAATGAAGTGACTTAAGAAAATCCCTAAGCAACCAGGGGAACCAATCACTCAATTAGAGGATTGGAACTTCCGGTACACCCCCCCCCCCGCCCCGCCCCATCCCCGGGGAAGGAGATGGGTGAGGGGCTGGAGATTGAGATCATTCACCAGCAGCCAATGATTTCATCAACCATGTCCTGTAATGAAACTTCTACAAAAACCCAAATGGACAGTGTTAGGGTAAGAGAGCTTCTGGGCTGGTGGGGAGAGCAGCGTGCTCAGAGAGCATGAAAGTGCCATGCCCTGTGCCCATACCGTGCCCTCTGCATCTCGTCCACTTGGCTGTGTATCCTTTTAAATAAGCCGTGATTAAGCTCTGTGAGCCGCCCTAGTAAAGTAATCAAACCTGAGGAGAGAGGATTGTGGGAACCTCAGACAGACAGCAGGTTGGTCAGAAGCACAGGCAACCACCTGAATCAGCATCTGATTCGGGGCGGGGTGGACAGACAGGTGGCAGTGTTGTGGGACTGACCCTCATTAACCTGTGGGAGCTGACCCTATCTCCAGGCAGACAGTGTCCAAGCTGAGATGAACTGCAGGACACCTAGTTGGTGTCAAAGAATTACTCGGTGACATGGGAAAAACAACAACAAAACCACACACATCAGAATTGGTGCCCGAATCAAAAAGCCTCAAATCCAACCATTTTTACCTTCATCCAGGCCACAACTATCTCTCAGGAGGACTCAGCCCACGTCCTTCCCCGCATCCACCCCCTCACTCTAACCATCTCCATGCTTCACCCCGAGTGTTCTCTGATCGTTTTCTGAAACACGTCTGAGAACCCCTGCCCCACACTGATTGCCGCTGTGCGCCCCAGGCAGTTCTCCATCCTCTCTCCCCACTGAGCACACACACTTTACAACACTGCCTTCCCTGCTCCAGCCCACCTTTTAACCTCACTCTTCTTACTTTGGTCTCAGTTCAGGCATTTCCCCAGAAAATGTTCTTTGTGTCCAGACATGGACTGAATCCGATATTGCTCCTCAGGCAACTGACGAGGCCTCCATCCTAAGCACTTTTCCTGCTTTGCTGAAGCTGCTTCTTCACCGTGTGTCCTTCTGCCCTGTACCTTCAGTAAATAGTTCACATTTGACTTAGAAGCCGAAGCTGCTTGATTATCATTGATATCCTTCAGCATAGCAAATTTTCTGGTACTCAGCTTTAAAAAAAAAAAAAAGTGAAAGGAAAAACTCACAGGCACAAGTAGCACCTTCGCATAAGAGAAGGGAAACAGGATCCACCAGAAATCAAAGCTGTTCCATTTCAAAATAGTGGAGAAAGGTTAACAAGATGCATTATTGCCAAAAATAGGTGAAAATGAGTTAAGACCTTTCTCTTTCAAAGATGGAACCACAACAGTGAAAGCATCCTTCTACACTGGAATTTGACACAACATTGTAAAAAATGTTAAAAAACAAAAAACCAAAAAAAAACAAAACAGTGAAAGCATCCTGGCCTGGGACCAATCACTGAAGAAAACCAAAGAAATCAGAGGAAGGGAAGAGTAGATTAAGTGCACACCTGTGGAGCACCTAGTTTGCACATGTTTCCCTTACCTAAATGGCCCACTTTCTCCCTTGCTCGGCTTCCTCCCACTGAAAGTACCTGTAGCCATTCATCAAAGTACCTCTTACCTGTGGCCTCCTCCCAGATCGCCCACAGGCAATGTTAACTGCTTCCTCCTCTCTGTTACACAAACCATTTCTCTACTAAAGGTAGTTGTTTACGTGCCCCTACCCTTAAGCACAAACTTTCACTTGCTTAACGGGGTCCCAGGGTTTCATCTCTGGAGGGCAAAGTTCCAAGCCTTAGTCAACAAGTCCCTAGACCTGCCTTGGACAAAATTGCTCAGTTCAAGTGGAGGCAGGAGCTGGGAGCAGAGGGGAGGTGAAGGAGCTATTTGAAAGGGAAATGAGGAGAGGACCATGAAACCGTGCAGGGAAAGTAGGGAAAGAGGGTCATGGGAAGACTGCATCTACGGAAGGAAAGGAAAGGAACAATGAAACCCAGACAGGAGACACAGCTCAGAGGGAGCTGAGCAAGCTCCATCCGGCGCTGACAGGAGCAAAGACTGATGCTTATTACTTTATTACCCACACCACAAGAAATGTTAGCAAATCTGGTAAGAAATTAACATGTGGGCAACTTTATATGTAATTATGTTAACATGAGTGAAATAGGACATGAAAAACTTTTGTGAATATCCTAAAATCACAACTAAAGATGGAGAAGTTGCTTACCTAGCTCTTAACTATCTCTAGAATAATAACACGAAGCAAAAGGAAAAAAATGTTACACGCCGATGTGTGGTTTCTCAAAATATCTGGAGTTCTTCCAAAGATATTAACAAAAAAAGAAAATCTAGAAATAAAAATAAGAATAATCTAACTTTACATTCCAACAGTAACACTGAGTATTTCTTTGGTTTCTTCAAAATGGGTATGTTATAACGACCTTAATGTCAACTGTCTTAAGAGTTTATGTGATATTGACTTTAGTGAGAAATGTCAAAGAATGTCATAGAGATGACTGTTTTAAATGAAGGAGACATTCAATCGTATCGCTGAGTTTAGATCATAAAATTCAGGAACCTTCCATAAAAACACAGTAATATGCAAAAATGATTTATTAGAATAATGTTGAAAAATAAACTGGGCAAATCAGGAACTGATATGTTTAAGGGATTGAGTAATTTTGTTGTGTGTGTTTGACAACAAAAACTACAGATCGGATGTCTGGGTTAGCAAGCAAGTCACTGGGATGCTCTAAACCCTGTGCAAAAAACGCATGCCAAGCTGTTAAGATCTATTTAGATCCCTTCCTTGACCGCAATTCCAAGCTGCCGATTTCCTTCCATCAGGGAGCTGTTTTGGAATTACTTGTTTGAGATGTTTAGAAGTCACCTAAATAGTAAGTGTTTCTTTCTAGAAAGGAAAAGAAAAATATTTTAAATATGTTAATACTCATTAACTCCTCCAACTAGGCCCTTAAATACTGCTGGGGAAGAGAAGAAAAAATTTACAGGAAGGGAGAAATCATGCTCTTTGCTGTCTAGGAGTTTTAGTTGTTTAATTCCCACGTGTGCTACTCAGTACAGTATGTTAATATGTACTGAGAGCTAAGAGCTACAGTCAGGTAAGTTAATAACAATGAGAAATGACATTAAGTATATACTTACTTCCTTTTCTATGCTGTTTTTCATATCAATTCCCAGCTCCCCAATGACAATCAGAAATCAGAAAGCAGGTGTCCAGGAAATAAACTGAGCTGGAAATGGGGAAACCATCATCCCAACAATAAACAGTAACTAATAGCGACTGAGTACCTAGAATGTGCCGGGCACTTTTCAAAACATTTTATACATATTAACTCTTTCAATTCTCATAACGACTTTGAGGGAAGTACTAATATTAGCCCCATTTTACAATGAAGACACAAAGACACTGACAGGCATCTAAGATACTAAGAGAGTAAGCTTCAAAGCTAGGCCAACTAGCTCCAAGTCACACTCATTCTGCAAGTAGAAGTTCACCAGCAAAGACCCTCAGACAGAGATTTCATTTTAAAAATCACTATAAAATAACAGAGTGAGTACGTAATTAGACCCCATTCCAACCACTGTGGTGCAGGAGGGTTTGGAATTTATATGCTATTCCTCTCCTATACTAAATTTCTAAGGAGACAACATTTTAGGCAGCACATGGTTCAGGAGTTTGGGTGGACCTTCTTTTAAACAGAAAAATCATACCAGTCTAGGATCTGTTGTCAAGTTTGTCACAAAAAAAAAGCTCTTTCATTTTGGACATGTTGCTTCTCTAGGGCTCAAACATAAATTAAGGGTGTTGAACTAAATTATCTATTTCAGATCTAAATACGTCCAAAATTTAAACCAGCAATCAAGAAACCATCGAGAAGCCTTCCCCTGACATCCATGCTCAAAGGCAGCAGCAACAGCTCTGGGTTCACCTCACAAGTGCAGACATCTCTGAAACACTAGTGGCCTGCATTATGGAAGCAGTTCTGCCCATGAACAGTGAGGGCTCTAAAGGCAGATCTAGGTTCGAGTTCATAGTGAGCTCACCAAATGCTGGGCCCTGTGAGTATTAATGTTTTCTTCTTTAAAATGGGAATTAATAGTAAATAACAATGCTTATTAATTTGCAGGCATTAAATAAAATAATGCATGTAAAGCTTAGACCAATTCCAGCACAACCTGGTATTACCCTTCCAATAAACAGTATCCAGTATGACAATTCAATGTCATCTTGTAAGCCTGTCATTCCTACTAGGATATAAACCTGTGTAGTGCTGTTTTAATATTTTATCCCTCACATTTAGCAGTGCCTTCCATATAGGGAGAACTCAAAATCTGCTATATAAATAAATGACACTGACATGTATCTATTAGGTCTGGCAATCAGAACCTCATTAGTACAGCTTAACATCAAAAACCAGCAACCCAATCAAAAAATGAACAGAAGACCTAAATAGACATTTATCCAAAAACACCCAGATGGCCAACAGGCACATGGAAAGATGCTCAATATAGATGATTAGAGAAATGCAAATTAAAACTACAATGAGGTATCATCACCTCACACCAGTCAGAATGGCCATCATTAAAAAGTCTACAAATGCACAGGAGAGTATAGCTCAGTGGTAGAGTGCATGCTTAGCATACACGAGGTCCTGGGTTCAATCCTCAGTACCTCCATTAAAAAATAAATAAAGGAATCTAATTACCTGCCCTCCCCTCGGAAAAAAAGTCTACAAATGAATGCTAGAGAGGGTGCAGAGAAAGAGGAACCCTCCTACACTGTTGGTGGGAATATAAATTGGTGCAGCCACTATGGAGGACAGTATGGAGGGCCCTTAAAAACCTAAAAATAGACTTACCATATGATCTAGCAATCCCATTCTTGGGCATATATCCAGAGAAAACTATAATTCTAAAAGACATACACTCCAATGTTCACAGCAGCATTATTTACAACAGCCAAGACATGGAAGCAACCTAAATGTTCATCGACAGATGAATGGATAAAGATGTGATATATATATATGTACACACACACACACAAAAATGGAATATGACTCAGCCATTGGCAGCAACATGGATGGACCTAGAAATTATCACATTAAGTGAAGTAAGTCAGACAGAGAAAGACACATATCATATGATGTTACTTATATGTGGAATCAAAAAAAAAAGATACAAATTTTAGCTGCAAGCCAAAAATACTCACAAACATAGAAAACAAACTGTGGTTATGGTGGCGGAGGGGAAGGGGAATAGATTAGGCATTTGGAATTAACAGATACACATTACTGTATATAAAATAGATAAATAACAAATTTATGCTATATAGCACAAGGAACTACATTCAATTTCTTGTGATAAGCCATAATGGAAAAGAAACTGGAAAATACATGTATGTGTGTGTGTATATGGATAATTGAATTGCTTTGCTGTACACCTGAAACTAACACTATAAACTGACTACTCTTCAATAAAAGATAAGAATTAAAAAAAAAAAAAGAATCCAATTGCTGACATAGACCAAATCTGATTTAGTGAAGGCTTGGGGGTGGGGGGTGGGCGGAGAAGGTTGCAACAGGATTTTTTTTAATTGAAGTATAGTTGATTTACAATGATGTGTTAGTTTCCGGTGTACAGCAGAGATTCAGGTATACATGTAGATATCTATTCTTTTTCAGATTCTTTTCCATTGTAAGTTATTACAAGATACTGAGTATAGTTCCCTGTGCTATACAGTAGGACCTTGTTGTTGCAATAGGATTATTTAACTACAGAGGTTGAGGTGTACGTGAGTAGAGACAGAAGTGACTGCTGTTCTGAGGAACACGGCTCTTAAGAGCAGGAGAAAAATAGCAGAGTGTGATGTGTGGTCAAGGAAAGGCTGTTTTGAATGAGAACTGTAGAGCATGTTTATAACTCACAAGGAAAGAGCAAGTTAAAAACACATATAATTCTCAAGGACCTAAGGATCAAAACCCCAGAAAAGAATGAGACCTAGAAAACAGGGGATAAGGCAGCTGTAAATAAGACTCAAGGGAAGGACTAAGAGGACCGGTACAATTATGGACAAATCTATACACTGAAGCACAAGAAATTAAGGGAGTTTGTACCTGATCGCCTCCATCTCCTCCACGACAAAGGAGGCAGACAGCATTTACTTAGAATAAAACAGGCAGAACAGATGTGGGTAGAGGGGTTTTGGAGACAGTTTCAAGTCTGAAACAGGTGAGGAGGAATGGGAGAAGTGAAGGACTGCAAAACGGTGCCACAGGTCCAACGGGGATGTGACAGCGGAGGAAGCTGAGCAAAGACACACTGGGGTTTATCATACCCTTCTTTCTAGCTTTATATTTATTTAAAATTTTCCATAATAGAAATGTTAAAAAAAAAAAAATGATGTGGCACTACACACCCACCAGAACAGCCAAAATGAAAAAAGGCTATGATGAGGATGTGGAGCAACTCTCATGCTCTAATGATGGGAATGCCAACTGGTACAACTAACTTCGGAAAACATCTGGCAGTTACCTCCTACAGCCAAACAGACGGATAATCTCTGGGACCCCAGAAACTCCAACGGTAGTTAGAGAAGTGTATGCACACATGCACTAAAACACAAGCCTGAGGACATCACAGCAGCGTTTTTCACAACAGCAAAAACTGGAGGGAAAAAAGCGTCTGTCAACAGTAGAACGGGTAAATCAATGGTGGGAGAGTCACACAATAGAACACCATACAGCAACGCAAATGAATAAACTACAGCTACACAGCATGAATAATCTTACAAACACGACAGTTTAAGTGAAGGTTACACAAAAAACATATACTGTGTAATTCCATTTATATAAAATGTTAATGTGACCTATACTATTGGAAACCAGAAGACAGTAAAGGAAGTGACTGCAGGGGCGTGAGGAGACTTCTGAGTTGTGGGTTATGTGTTATTTCTTGGTCTGGGTGACAACTGCATAGATGTGTCTGCTTCTGATAATACTCTCACCTGTACACTGGTGGATAATGCTCTAAACTGCATGCTTTCCTGTGTATGAACATCATGCTTCAAATAAAAGGCTTACTTAAAAATGAAATTTAAAAGAGCTGAAGGAACTAGAAAAGATTGTTTTAGTTTTGTCTTTGTTAAAAATATAATGTCCTTAAACAACAAGGAACGACTGTAGAGCACAGGAACTATATTCAATTCCTTGGAATAACATAATAGAAAAGGATCTGAAAGGAAAAAAAAATGTGTGTATGTATATGTATAACTGAATCACTGTGCTGTACATCTGAAACTAACATTGTAAATCAATTGCACTTCAATAAAAAATTTTAAATACATATATACTATATATATAAAATGTTCTTAAACAACAAAGACCTACTGTATAGCACAGGGAACTATATTCAGTATCTTGTAATAAGCTATAATGGTAAAGAATCTGAAAAAGCATATATATATGTGTATATATATATATATATATACACATATATATATACACATATATACACACACACACACACAACTGAACCAACTTTGCTTTACACCTGAAATTAAGACAACACTGTAAATCAACTATACTTCAATTAAAAAAATACATATATAATGTTTTTATGCTTTACAAAGTACTTTAAAAAAAAAAAAGTCTAGCCAAATCAAACAGCAAGAACTATCTCCCCAACGTACACCAGCCCAATGCATCAGCCCATGAGCAGAGGCAAAGAAAGTGGCTGTAGGACTGATCTACATCAGAGATGGGAGCTGACATCTGACGATGGGACCTGGGATTAGTGAAGAAAACATCGTTTAAAGTAATCGGAAGGCCAGAAACGGGGTGGAAGAGTAAGAGCCCAGAGATCTCACTGACAGCAAGAGAGTGTGACGGAAGTTTGAGAAAGCTGGGAGGCAGTGACAGTGGAGTTCAAGATTTCAGAGGAAGAACTAAGTATAAAGAGAGGGTTGCCTAAACGAAATGGATAGAAAATCACTGTATCTGAGGTCAAGGGACTGTGGTGTAAAGATGTTAGAAAAGTGAGCTATAGCAGGAAAATCCTAAAATGCCAAGATGCTATGATATGGGGGTGGGAGGGCTGTAGCACGAGGCAAGGCATTTTTTGGTCAATGTGGAGAAGCAACCAGAAGTCTGATATAAGCAGTGGGCAGGAGTCTCAAGGGCTGAAGGGTTGGCATACAAGGTGAAGGGGAAACACAGTCTGGAGAGCCAGTGGGCCCCCAAGAGAATAAGCAGAAAATCACATGGTTTTTACATCACATGGCACATCTGCTTGGATCCATCCCCTGCTCTGCTGAGTACTCCGCACTGAAGCTCGCCCACAGTACTGGAATGGTGTCCTCTTCGTGTCCCCTGAAGCACCCACTACAGGGCCTCGCCCACACGTACTTACTATTTATCTACCCCCAAACTTCTTCCACAGGAATTGAGGTTCTGTATAAGAAACTTAGTGTATAATTTATAAACCAGGACCAGGGAAAGTGTAAATTATAATGTAAAGCCATTACACATTCAGTTAAGAATGTGAACATGCAGATAGGCTTTCTGTATTTGTTGAACTGGATTGTGACCCATCTCTTCCTCCCTCCCCTCAAACACACAGACACAGACACACTCGTCTCAGGAAAGCATTCAATTTCATTTCTGATTAAAAACTAAGTCTCAACCTTTCCTCAATCTATGTAGTATATTACCTTCCCCACATTCTCTAATACAAAGATGCTAATTTCAGAATTCTCTGGCAAAACAAATGCAAATAGAGTATTTTGCATTATGGGTAAAGCAGATCCGTTGCCATGGTGAATATTTTCATCACCTTCATAGAATGGTATGTATCACTCCATTTAAAGAAATCTGCCTTTGCCTCCTTGCTCTAAAAACCTCAGGCTCTGTTCTATTCCTTTAATTAACATGAACAGGAAAAGTGACTACTTGGCAAAAACAAACTCAGGTGAAGTGTCTTATAAAGGTGGCATTACAGAAAATAAGAAAGCAAAGAGACATAATAGTAAAGCAAAAAATGTTATCTACATACGGAAAATCCTGAAGTTAATAAAGAAAAGGTTAGTTACAATAAAAAAAAAATCATATCCCTGTTGTATGTCTACCTTGATTGCCTCAATCTTGGCAGTATTTCCGTTCAAATATCCCAAAATGAATTCACATTTCCCTAGTAATCATCACTGGGGACCCCTCTATCCTTACTTTCCATCTCTCCATAAATGCATTTACTTTCCTTAAAGGCAAGTTAAAAGTATTATTTTTGTCCATATACTTGTTTGGTCTGCCTTATACCTAAAATGCAAATGCATATAACTATCTTTATTCGATAGTTATATTTTTTGTGTGTAACAAATCCTCTGATGATTACAAGAAACTAGTAAGAAACAAGAGACTTTAACTTGTTACCAACAGGAATACAATGTGACGCAAATAATTATTTAAGATAAAACCTCAAGGGAGCAATTCCAAAGGCACATCCCATTTGACAAAGCTGTTTTGATGGGCAAATCACACTCATGCTATTTTAGTTAGTATGTTCTGAAACTAGATATAAAGGAAAGTGACTGTAACAAAAAGCTCCAAGTTGTAGACCTGCGCTGACCAACAGGATATCTGCTAGCCACACATGGCTACTGAGCATGTGAAATGTGGCTAGAGCAAACTGAGATGTGCTATAATTTAATTCTTATTAATGTTCAATTTGATTGCATATGGAAATAATATTTTGTGTATACATTGGGTTAAATAAACTATATCTAGATTAATTTCACCTTTTCTCACTTTTAAATGTGACTACCAGAAAAATTTAAATGATATATGTGGCTTGCATTGTATTTCTACTAGGACAGCACTGTCTGGATCAATGCCATAATTTACTGGACTTAGGTCTTGGCTTTACGACTTGATTCCTATAAAAAAAAAAAAACATAATGTATCCTTCCTACTCATAGTGTCAGGAGAGTGGATTCAAATGAGATGTGTCTGAAACTGTCTTAGAAAACACACTAAGATCACATTTCTCGTCCAGAGTTACCAGTTCATTCTAAAAGTATCAGATTTCACATTGTACAACCAAGTAGGTTAAAGAGCCTTCTCAATTCTTACTGTAGAATTATTCAGGGCACAAGACACTTGAAAGTTTTTGTCTAGTCCATTAAAGAAAAAGCCCATGGGAATTGACCTGTATTCAAGAGTTCAAAGCACTCCTCACTGGGGAATCAGAGTCACTCTAACAATTCAACAAAGACGTGGCTCAACACATTTGATTCCACTGTAACCGCGTATTCCTTGAGAGCATTTTTATCCATACAGCCAAATCATCCTTCCTTTGGAGAAATCTATAAAACTCTCATAGCACATCCAGCTATACCATGGGAAAGTGAAAAAGTAACCATGATTAGTTATGTTGCTGCTTCTTGAAATCTAAACAGTTTTATTTCTTAGAAGCAAATGAAATCAGTCATTCCCATTCCAACTTGTGAAATATTTTGAAAGGGCAGAAGTGATTTAACAGTCTCTAAAGACATATGCATTGTATTAATAGGCATAAACATTGGTTAATTTGACTATTAAACCATTTTCTCACCAACTATGAAAGACAAATTGAACCATGTCACTGATCCCACACCTACCCTAAAAATAGACTGTTATTATCTCACCCGCTTACCCTACCTTTCCTTATCAACAGAGCAGGCAATAGTCTTTTACCAGAACGCTGCCGATTAAAATAAACTGCAAATACTGCTGTGTCAAGCTCAGGCCTTTAAGGCTTAAACTTTAATTGGCTAACTCATTATTAGAAGCCAGAAAGGAAGGGTGAGTCAATGAGGGGAGGGAAAGCCCACAGAAGTAGTATGTCCCTCTAAGTCACCATTTTGCCACTGAATGCAGAAACATTTTCAACTTCCTACACATTTTTCTTTTACATAGAGACAGCAATGGATTCAACAAAGTGCACAAATTACAAAGAAATACCAGTAATAGAGCCCCAAGAGATCACCAAGCCACGAACTACCAGCTTCCAGGACAGATCACTTCACTGTGCCAGGGTGACATTCTCCTGCCTGCCTCACTCCACCATCTCAGCCCTACAGAAGAAATTAAACAGAAGATAAAGCAGGGAGCCAGAAGCTACTGCTCTTTACTTCTCCTTAGCATCACACTCCTAATAGAAACCAATTCAATTCCAAAGCCAGTCTAACAATTATTCTGTATCATTAGATTTGTTTTCTTTAAAAATGCAAGGTAGATGAAAGTCAGTGAGATAAAGGCATAACCTCATTTTAGTTAGATAATTTCAAATTATTTCCCGGGTTACTTTAATAATTAATTACTTTAATAATCATTAAAGTTCACATTCACTACTTGCTGACCACCAAATGGAGCAAATCAAAAGCTCCCAGTCTCCATTCTTGCTGTTATTTAATTACACCTGAAAATGATTTGTGTAGGACAGCAGAAAGGCAGAAAAGGAGGGAGGGGGAGAAGAGGCTGCAAACAGGAGATTAAAATACCTGCCTAGTACATCTTTCCCCATTTATTCACTCACTTAATCAGAGGCCAATTAGGAAGCCATTTCAACCATCTTAACAGATGATGGTATAAGGCAAACTGTGAGTAGAGGGTTACAGTGACTTAGAAGCTGTATGTAAGCTGGTGAGAGAACAGGACAAGTAGAGTAAGGTACCCAGATTCCTCCCTGGGCATTTTGGTGCCTCAAAATGCCATTTAATGTGAGACGGGACAGTGGTGTATTGACAGGTTCAACAAGTCTAAGCAAAGATGTCATCACGTGTGTGGTTTGACATTACGGGCAAAGCTTTGAGAGAGTGGGACTAGAAACAGACTGGAAGCTGTAAGGACATAAATGGTAACTGAATCCAGAAACTGACATTTACAGCACACAGAGAACGTGGGCCCGCAAAGAAAAATGAGGAATAGCTCAAGGGGAAAAGAGGCTAATCAACAGAGCCATTCTCGCCGAAAGGGCTGGGCTAAGAGGCTGAAGGTGCAACGTGTCCACTGGATGCAGCCACAGTGGCCACTGCAGTTTCACAGGAGTAGAGGAGGGAGGGTCTCAGACTGTAAAGGAAGAAAAATTCCTGGAAATGAAGGAAAATAATGGAGTCAGCAAATGCCGGCAACTCCTTCAAGAAATCCAGTGGAGAAAAGGAGAGGCCAGGCCGCACTGAAGGAGGGGCAGAAGGGCCGAAGGCACATGAGGGGTACTTCAGCTTTGTTACAGTTGATGGGATCCTAAGGTAAGGGATGGGATAGGAGAGTGATATCCTTGAGAAGCTTTGAAGGTTAAGTCCAGGAATGAGTGTAAAGAGGAACACACTGTTTTATGAAAGAATGATCACGTGAACACGGTTCTAAGTCTGGGTAGCTAGAAGTTAGTTATCTGCCGGCTTCTCCCATGGACTCTGCCCCCTTGGAATTAAGGCCATATGTGCAACATGCACTATTAAACCAACCGCAAGTGCAAAGTCATATCTTATTCTCTACTTACCTGACGCCCACTCAGTCTATTAAAATCTAGCTTTATTCCCAGTACAGAAACTGTCCTCCCTCTAGAATCGATAACTACTTGAATGATCTCAATAACCTCCTAATGTAACACCCATTGGCCTCGTTTCATCATCAGTTTCTGGGACACCTTCATCTTCTGGTTCTCCTGCATTCCTTATCACTCTTTAGTTCCCAGGTTCCTCACCTCCTGCCTCCTTGTTAGAGGGTGAAGTTCCCCAGCATCACATTTCACCTTCTCTTCTAGTCCTGCCTGCTTTTCCTGGTAACCTTACACAGCTGCCACCTATCAGCAGTCATTCGCAATTCTGCATCACCCATCTTTCCCTCTCTCCTGAGATCTAATCCTTCACTTACCAACTTCCTACTGGACATCTATCTTTTACTTCCGTTCCTCTCAGGCACCACAAATACAACCTGGCCAAACCTAAGCCCACTGTCATCTCCCTAAAACTTGCTTCTCTTTTCTTTATTTCCTGTAGATTCCTGATGTCACCCACCATCCAAGCAAGCCAGAAATCGTATCACTTCCCTCCAACTTCTTGCCTCTCATTCAGTCAACCAGATACCAGATTCCACTGCTTTTCCCTCAAAACAACCTTCCAGATGAAAGGGGGAGCCCAGTGCCATTTGGCTGTGTTTCAACAGGGACTGCTTATGCCCAGGTCATCCCAGCTGGCTTCCTGCGTTAGATCTGTTGGTTCCAGAACTGCTGCCAAGAGCTGCCCCATTCGAGAGAACAAATGTCAATGTACAACCTCACTCCTGTAACCACCTCTGCAAGCTTCTTAGTGCCACTGCTGGGGTGGGGGCCTTGACAACACATAACCTGACAGCGATTGTCTCCTAAGCTCCTGGCACAATCTTTACGTCTAGTGTAAACAGTAGTGACATCATGTGGAACCTGTTAAAATGCAAAACCTCAAGCTCCACGTCATACTTTCTTGTAACGACACAAGAGCACATCAAAAGTTTGAGAAGCACTCGTTAGATAATTCATACGTGCTGAACTTCTCAACTCCCAAGATGCACCATACCCCTTCAGATCTCCATCTACTGGGAATAGTCTATCAAATCTTTTGCATCTTGCAAAAATCCTGTACTACTGTAGGAACATCTAGCACAGCCAACAATATTTGAAAGACTAGATCATTTAATCAATTAATTAATGGTAAGTTCAGCTGAGGACCTGCAGGGCCGGAGGTACTCAAGTGCATTCAGGTGGAAGTGGAATGTTGGCGGCTGGAAATCGTGGCCCAGAATCCAAAGGAGAGGTGAGCTGGCAACATTTTTAAGTATTAGCAACTACTTGGAGGATACAGCGATGGATAGATGAATGTCGCCCAGGTTTAAGACAGATTGAGAAGAGAGCTACGGGCCAAATCCCAGGGTAGGCCAACATTTAAGGAAACTACTGTAGAAGGTAGTGGAGAGTAGGTTAACAGAGCAGGAAAGAACCAAAAAAGGTATCAAGGAGCTCTGAAAAAATACATGGATTTGGCATGTGGTTACTGATACCTTTGACAACTGAAGCAGGGAGGTAGGACAGAATCATGTGGTCACAGACAAAGCATAAGCTTAACTTCTTTAGCCCAACATTAATGGAATGAATAATCACTAGTGGATAACCTTTTTTGGATGAGGAGGGAGAGAGAGATGGAACTGACAGCCGTAACACACACATAGTCCTAGTGGCAAAGAGGCTGAAAACGTTCAGTGACACATTTGCTGAATGCTTGCTATCTGCCAGGTGCTATAAGCTAACACTGGGACTGACTGTAACAATGAACACAGGTGATGCCCCTGCCCTCTGACCTAGTGCAATGAGATGTATTGGGTAATTTTATGGAAACGGCAAAACAGATAAGATATGGAGCCAATGTAGGGTGGTTTGTCTTGAAGAAGCAACTTTTGCTCTGATGGTAGTATAGTGACAGGAATGTAATTAAGAGAGGCGTATGGAGGGGATAAAGTTCACATCTAATAGCCTGCATTTTTTTTAAATATAGAGAATAGTCCAGGTAAAGCAAAACAATAAACATTTCCCATTATGTCTACTGATATAGTGGGATCCCCATTCTTGACACATAAAGCAACCGAGGAACACAGAGAGGATAGGAACCTGCCTCCATTAAACGGCTAACAAATGGTTGGAAGAGCAGGATCACTGGCCAGTACTTTTTAAGTTTCACTCATGTTGGCAGTGTGAAAAGGAGCAGCACCCTAAACTTTAACAAGACCCCCAGGTGGATGCTGCTGGGTCTTGGACCACTTTAGCTTACAACTCCAGTGTTGCCCTGAATCCTGGCGTTCTCAGAGCGCCTGGAAACATTCAACTAAGATCAAGATATTAAAGGGTAATATTAAAAGCCTTCAGCATTTGGCACACAGTTAAAACAATAAAAGATTCTCAATAAATGACAGATAACCAATGATACAAATTAAGGATGTCAATTAGAGGTAATCAAAGGGGAAAGTGGCTGTTCTAGGGGCAGAACAGCATAGCAATAAGTGCAAAGATTCTGGAAGAAATTTGTGGCCTTGGCAATTAAGTTACACAACCACTCTGTGCCTTTATTTCCCCACTTGTACAGCAGAGACGATACCTAGGGATGCTAGGTACATTAAATGAGTAAAGCCCTTAGAACAGTGCCTGGCATTTAATAACTGCTTAGCCAAGGCTTTACTTTTTTACTACTGTTGCTACTGCTCTACCACTGCTGTCACTACTACTAGTGACTTGCTACTAGGTAGACAATAAAAATGCATTAAAGAGCTCCATCAGCAACCATAGTACACCACAAAACTCTACAACCCACATAGAGACATATCTAGAGAAAGATCTACCATTGACAGCACTGCATTTTTTAAATACGTAAGCCTCCATGTTGTTTTGCCAATCATAGAATCCAATCATGTTACTACTCAAATTGAGTTCATGGTAATGAATTTCTAAAGAGTCAAGAAGCCTCTGAAGAAATACTCAAAGCTGTATCAACTAGTTTCTCAGTTGTTTCCTGTGCTGGAAAATTAAACATAGTTGCCTTCCTTAGTTGAAGAGAACAGTCCTTTAAAAAGATGTTCACCGTACCCTAGTGTAGTTTATGAGAATGACTCTGTATGTATCAAAATATCTTAGGTTGAGATTGTGCCTATCAAAGTGAGGTATCCAGAAAAAAATGAAATCCAATTATCCTGATATACCTGAAAAAAAAAAATCCTCAACATGGTTTATGTTTTTCCACTTCTCTGCTTTAGATGTAGCCTAAAACTTTTTTTTTTCATAGCAATGACAATGTTCTCAATTTCTACTTCATTTCAGCCCTTGATCAAAAAAACGTGGGAATGTATCATGTAAAATGGTTATTAACCCTTCATCTTTTCTGGAAGCTTTACTTTGGGAATTTCAGCCAAGTCTAAATAACACGTATTAAAAAGGTGGAGGTAATGCAATAGACTCAGATCAAAGATTAGACTTGTTAATAGAATGTTGATCCCATGAGTAATGCTCACGCTGTGGAATCCAACAATAGAATTAACATTTCAACCGGAAGCAAAGAGCCATCCCAATAGAAAGGGCCACTCGATCTCGCTTTACAGCGCTTAAAAAAAATCATCCTTCCGGAGGCTACACGAAGTGTGCCTCTTAGAGTCCCACTTAATGGATTTTGTGTGTGTATGTGGGGGGGAGGGGGGTGCGGGGGTGTTGTTAATGAATCTTTTGATTCCCTAATGAGACAAGTGCTTACTTCGACAAAACAAAGATCAGCTGGTTAAAACACTCACATGGAAACAGATCAGTTTTTTTAAGTGTCAAATGAGTATGCCTTCTAAAGGTCCATGCATTTTTTAAATGCCTTTTTTTCCCTCCCGAGAAAGGAGCAGTCGAACATATACTTGGCGAATCCTTTCAGAATTACCCTGTACAAGTCATCCTATCTTATCACCAAAATGAATCAAATCATTATAAACTCAAAACTGAGGTTACTAATTTAGCCTCTGCACTTTCCCCAGGGACTGCAGAAATCAATACTGCATTTTTGCAGGAACCTACTTTTTGATTTTCCACGGTCTACTTCATCGAGTTACCGTCTAGTTAACAGCTCGTGCCTGGGCTCGCCTCTTCTGTGACCAAGAAGGCTACAGTTCGTTCAGCGCCTCTTTCCTAGAGGTAGCCTGGACGATTTGAGGCGCTGAAAGGCTCAGTGTCCATTTAATCATGGCGTTTTGTAATTCAGCCTCCCCGCCTGGACTGCTCGACAGCTGAAAACTGGCCGCCCAAGGCTTTGAAATCGGGTAACCCTGGACGGAGACGACACGGCGGCTAACAACGGAGAGGGCAAGAGCAAATAAAGCAAAGCCTGCATCCGCGGCAAAGAATAGTCTGGGAGAGACGCCAGGCGCACCCGGCACGCCGCGCCCACCCACTCGCGCCCGAGGAGCCCTTGCACCGCCGCCCCTTATCCTGAGACTCCGTCCCCCGCTCCAGTGCCCGCTGGGCACCCTGCGGGACTCCCTTCCCAGCGGCTCCACAACCCGGCCGCGCAAAATCACCCAAGCCCAATTCCGCGCGCACCGCCGCCACTGCCGCAGCGCCCCCCAAAAGCGCCCGCCCCCTCCCCCACGCTTCATTGTTCCCGGGTGGCCGCAGGCAGCGAGCACCCCCGGGCTGACCCGAGAGACCGAATTGTCCCCCACTCACCAGCGACTCCGCACAGGAGCACGACGCGCAGCAGAAGCGCCATGCTGGCGGCCCGGCCGTGGGCGACGACTGCAGGTAGGCGGCTCTCACCGGGGTCTCAGTCACCCGGCGCCTCGCGCGCTCCGGACTGGTTGCTGGCGGCGGCGGCACCTCGCAGCCCGGTCGCACCCCGCCCTCGCTCGGCAGGTGAAACACGTCACTTCCGGGAGCGGTGGAGCCCCGCGGCGAGCGCCGTCTCCGCCAGGCGCGTGGGGTTACCATGGCAACAGGGAGCCCCGCGCCTGCTGCCCCCGGGACCCTCCGGAGTGAGGGACTCCCTGCCCGGGGCGCTCGGGCGTTGGGGTGCGCCAGGAAGCCACTCGTCTCAACCCTGAGCAGGGATCCTCACCGGCTCAAAGCTTTCAGTTAAATCGGGGTTTGTGCACGTGGGGCGGGCCACCCCTCTCCCAGACTACTGGATCTGCCGCCGCGCCCTTGCTGAAAGGCACGGCACTGGACAGAATTCGCCCCCCAGACTCCGCACCCCGAAGGGCTGCTGAAGCCATCGGCCACGCGTGCACTGACCCCACCCTCCCCTCGGGAGAGTACGGGTGGGGCCTCCAGCCACGCCTCCTACCTTTAGAGGTTTGCTGTTGGGGCGGGCTCCCCCACCTAAGGCTCCAGAGGAATTAACCTCGGCAGCGTCCAGCATTTGCGCCCATCTCTTTGAGTCGATTAGTTTGATGGCGGAGGGTTAGAGAAGCTTTTCCCCATCTCCAGTAATGAGTAACCCCCTAAACTGCAGCTATTGATTCGGGAAATACCCGGATTGGGTTTTCCCTCTTTATATTTAAAGGTTATTCTAGCCCTGAATTGGCCAACAAGGACCAAAGGTTGAAAAGTGGGACCAAGTAATGACGGTTAAAGGCTTGTTGGCGGAGGAGGGGTGGCGGTAGTTGGGGAGCTGGGGAGAGATGTTAACTCTCCCAGAATTTCCCCGTCAGCCGGGCCATGCCGCTTCCGCCTCCTGGTTTCCTCCATACTTGTTCTTGTGTCATTTTGCTGCTTGTTCTCGGCTGCTCTTTCCAGATAACGTTTATTTATAACTCCTGGAAGACTTCGGTGTTCCCAACAGTTCCTTATCAGGAGTGAACTAGAGAAGAGAAGCAGTGTAGTGCAGTGGTAAATTCTTGAGCTCCAGAATGAGGCAATAACTGGGCAAGTGACTTAGAAGCACCTACCTTAGCGGTAGCTGTGAAAATTAGATGAGATAATGCACTAAAGAATGCTTGGCACCATACCTGTCACATAGAAAGTACTCAGGAAAGAAGAAGCTAATAAAAAATAACACTGGAAAATTCTTGTCATTTATTGAAGCAGCAAAGGAAGCAAACCGGTTATCAGTAAGACCAAAATTGCCCAACTGCAATTTAGCCTGGTGGTTTGCAACCGTGGCTGCACCTTGAAATTATCTGAAGAACTTTTAAATTAAAAAAAAAAAAAAATCTGGGAAACTTTCGTAAAATATCAAGACTTGAATCCCCACTCCAGTGATTTAACTTGTTTCTAAGTGGAATCCTTCCTAATCTAAGGAGAGTCCAGAGTAGGGACTTCCTACTAGTTTAGGAAACAGGAATTCTATTGGATATAATTGAAGGTATAAAATATTTGGAACTTGAATTTTGTATACCACATTAACCTTTATGAAATTAGAAAAGATTAGGTATTAAAGTTCATATCTATTTCAGACCTTTATGAGAACTTTTCTCGTATTAATCACTTTGAAGCAGCACACATTTGTTATAAAGTTGCTACTGTTACCGGGAAAAGGGAAATAAGAATTACCTCGGTTCTTAATCACCCGAAAAAAAAGAATTTTTGATGAGAGACAAAAAAAACGTGATATAAGCAAGATTTTTATTAGTGAAGTAAAAAAAAAAAAGTGAAAGATAGTACACTCCTGAGAATTGAGAGCAGGCCAATCCAAGAGAGGAAAAAATGGTGCTGTTCCCTCGCTTTCCCTGTTTTTATATCCTGGTTTCCTGATTGATTGATTGATTGATTGATTGATTAACAGCTCAGGTTTCCTGCTCTCTGGCTGATTGACACCTCAGGTTCCTTGTGTTCTGGTTAATTGACAGCTCAGGTTCCTTGTGTTCTGGATTGTTCCTTTCCCCATCCTCTCCCCCTGCCCACTGCTCATTATCTAAACTACCTAACATTCTCCCCTCTAGTCATAGGACCCCAAATCTTTGGGACATAGAGGGCGTTGACTGCTCTAGCTACTTCCTGCTGATCTGGGACAATGATGAAACTCACTGGGGTCCCAGACTAGCTGGCTGTCACTGGGCAGGTGGTGAGCGAAGGGTCAGTGTCCATCAAGGGGCTTGTGTAAAAGCTGTCTTGGCTGATTGGTTGATTACCTCGTTGTATAGCCATTTAAAGTTTGACTCTAGACAAGAAGAAACACATTTTATAAGAAGGCTGAAAAGGTAGCGGTCAAATATGTATTGCTAATCCTAGCCAAGGGGTGAAGAGGATAAACAAGGGTCTTAGAATAACTGATAACCTTCTGTTGAGCTGCCCAGAGTCCTGCCTTAACACAGATTAAAATTGATCTCTTTCCCACTTTTGGTTAAGGTCATTATAGTCCCATCCAGGGTCCATTGGGGAACAGCTTTTTCCCCTATGGGGTACTCGTCATTAGATAGATGTAGACTGTCTGCATATTTTCTGGCTTCTCTGAGAACCCTTTCCTTTTCTGTCTCTGATAGTGTTTGGCCAAGGAAAATATTAATATCTTCCCAGGTGAGACCATTAGCTTGCCAAATTAGTCTTAATTTGTCTCAGCTCTACCAGAGAAAACGGCTTATATATAAACTGTGGACCAAATTTTCCATGTGTTTCTACCAGGGGGCAGGTCTTAGCTATCAGCGGTAATGGAGGACCTGAAGGCAATGTCTTTCCTGGGTATTAGGGAAACACAGGGTATATGGCAGGGAGAGCAGAAGAGGACGGACGTTTAAGGGAGTCCTCCTCTCAAGGAGGTGTTAGAGATAGCAGGTTGCTGATAGTAACCATGGCCAAGGTGGTTATTTTGCATTTCCTTAGGAGACTATTGCTGTCCCTTAGCAAATAAAATATCTGGATATATGACATTTTAGACCATTTGCCTGTGTATTGTAGAAGAGATCAAGCTGGAGCAAGGTGGTTGAATTTATGCTCCTATTTATGGGCCATGCTTTTGGCTAAGATATAGCCCAGGGGAGTCCCAGCAGGGATCAACTATTGGTTTTTCATCTGAAGGGCAGGATACCAGGGGGAAGAGGGGGTGGTCTTCAGAGCTCAGCGTCCTGAGGTGAAGCCCACAGGCTATAGTCTGACATCTCAGTCTTCTGCCTGTAGCCAAGAGTACCCTGAAGCAATGGACCAAGGAGAGCCTGGTGTCTCAGTGTCATTGGTCTGCAGGAGGAGGATTTGGCATCCCAGCCTCCTCTCTGGATGGTGAGGGTGGAGCTGGGAGTCTCCACAGTCCAAGGAACTAGTGAGTTTTAACCCTGTGAGTGGTTGGTGAGCTGGGAGCTAGAGAGCTACTCAACTGGGATAGTTGGAGAAAGGGGGAGCAAAAATGAGTGAGTTCAGGTTAGAGGGTCCACATGGAAGCTCCTGAATGGGGAAGGCAGCAGGAGAGGAGAACTTGAGCTAGAACTCCAGCAGCTCAGTTTTCTAAGGTAGAGATGTTTTCTTGCCCGAGCAAGTGTCCCCAGAGGGACATGAAGCCAGAAAGGAGTCAGAGACATTGCAGCCCATGATTACTGTCCATGGTGGTGTTTTCTAGAAAAGGCCACCAGGGACAATGTTACTCAAGCCATGTACGAAAGAGGTGGTCAGATACTTGCTGGCCGGTGAATTAGGCAAACAGGATATGGTTATAAGTTCCCAGGGCACCGCAGGTTGAAATAGTGGCAACAAGGGCATGGCCCCAGCCGCATTAGGAAACTGAGAGTTTTCTTTTAGGTCAAAGAGTAAGTTAATAATAGCCCAGGAGGGAGGCACCCCTGTCGGGACCATAGGACCTTGCGGTGACGAGTGGGAAAGAGAGATTGAAGGAAGCTGGTTTTTTTTTTTTTTTTTAAAGAAAACTGGATAGCACAGGTCAGAAAGCAGAAACAAGGATCCCCAGCAAAGGCTACAGACCAGTATATAAAGATGTTGAGACAGGATGGAAGGGGGCAGGGCACAACCACTCAAGGAATGACAGCAAATTTAACACCAAAATGGTGGAAGATTCAACTCCTAGTTAGCCTTGAGGATTAAGAGGTTTGACTTCTAGTAGACCTTGAGCTTCATTATATGCTCATTGTAACAGGGTGATAAATAACATGCCCGCAGGCGCCATGACAGCCCGAAGGCTAACTGCAAAAGGCCAAAGAATGGGCGGTGGCCCAATCCCTGGGAATCCCAGCCCCTTCCCCAGGGCAGTTGGAATGGTCCCACCTGTAGGCGTGTGACGCTACTGAGCCCATATAAAAACTGGCAACACCTCGCCTAGTGGCCTTTTTCACTCCCTTCTCTTTGGAGACAGCCCGCGCTCTGTCTACGGAGTGTGTACCTACTTTTACTTTAACCTGAGCGCCAATTCCCTCACTTCTTTCCTTGCCTTTCTCTTGCCTTACACTCTATGCAGTATCTCTCTAAATAAATCTGCTTTTACTGAATTGTGGCTCGCACTTGAATTCTTTCCTGACTTAAGCCAAAGACCCATACTTGGCGGGGCACGTGCCAGGGCCTCAACTGAGACCTGGGACATGGCCTTCCTCACGCCCCACAGCCATTTTCCTGCATCAGTGTGAAGTGATAAAGTAATTGGTATACAGGCCTGGTCCGGTATCTTGGGTCAGCTGTCTACCTCAGATGTTGTCTTATTCTCTTCCTGGTTTGGTACTTTCTCCCTTGTTTGAACATTGTTTTAAGGTGGTCAGTAGTCCTCTCTGTAGGCCAGTCCAGTGTAAAGGCCAGAAGTTATTAGTTTACTGTGCTTCTAGAGTAAGCCTGGTTATCTCCAGTTGGAGCTCCATGGCAGGCGGGGCTGGCAGGGGTCAGAGCGCGCTGGGGCAGGCGTGCATGTGGCTGGGCATGGGGGAGGCGGCACATGGCTGCAGTGACTGGCTGGGCACGGGATCCCAGATGGGCCACTCACTGCTTGACTGGTCCAGCATTGCTTGGAGCTCCATGCCCTGTATCCTCGCTCCAGCCTCCACAGCCATCCCTAAGAGCTTGTGCTCCACTGGTCCTCGGGGAGGGAGAGGGAAATGAAGGAGGAAAGATTAGGTTTAAGCATGTGATCCAAGTCATGGCACCAAAATTAATGTTACTGGGAAAAGGGAAATAAGAATTACCTCAGTTCTTAGTCACCTGAAAAAAAAAGAATTTTTGAAAGACAAAAAGCGTAATATAAGCAAGATTTTTATTAGTGAAGTTAAAAAAAAATGAAAGATAGTACACTCCCGAGAATTGGGAGCAGGCCAATCCTAGAGAGGAAAAATGGTGCTGTTCCCTTGGTTTTCCATCCTGGTTTCCTGATTGATTGATTGATTGATTGATTGACGGCTCAAGTTCCATGCGCTCTGGTTGATTGACAGCTCAGGTTCCTTGTGCTCTGGTTAATTGACAGCTCAGGTTCCTTGTGTTCTGGATTGTTCCTCTCCCCTTCCTCTCCCCCTGCCCCTCCCCCTGCCCAGTGCTTATTTCTGTCTAAACTACCTAACACTACCTTGAGTGTCTCCTCCAGTAGAAATCGAACCCACCCTTCAGGGTCATCCTAACTGCTTACTACAGGAAATTGTTAGCAATTATCCCAAAATATTTCCATCCTAATCCCTTTCCTTCTGGTAGTTTGATTTGCAATCCTTACCTTTTGCCTCCTTCTATGGTTAGGCATCTTCATACCTATCAATCCCTTCTCTTACTCTGAATACTTCTAGAAGGCCAAAGGCACATTATTCATCTTTGTTACTCTTGAAAGCACAGCCTGGGATAGGTTCTCTAGGATCTGTTGAGCTCAATATATGTAATTTATGTATCAGTATCTTCACATATATTATTGCATGTCGATATACATGCAGTAACTCACAAATTGTATCTTAATATATTAGCTTTTTAGAAGGTACTTCTATAATGTCAATTTTGTTACCCCAAAACTGGACTCACTTCTTGGCAGCTGTCGAGCCAAAAGATACAACCAAGCCAAAGATCTGGAGAAGGAAGGCTTTATTACCTACAGCCCAAGAGAACACCGGGAATCTTTCTCAAAGCAGTGTCTCCCCAACAGCAACATTGGGGAAGTTTTAAGATAAGGATATATGCACATTCATGAAGGGACTTGAGCAGAGGCGAGTTCAGCATAGAATTGGGGCAAAGATTGACTGAAGTCATAAGGGTCATCATCATCTTTCCTTCTTCCACCTGGATAACGGGTCTTAGTTCCTGTAAAACTCAGATATGTATCAGGTTGCCTTGCATATCCCTTGAGGACAAACAAGGATTCTGCTTTATCGCTGAACTACTGTTAATTGACTGCTTTTCCTTTGTTCCTGCATTCCCTCACCTCCCTTAAGATCATTAATTTCTGAGACCTGTTCAAGGGCAAAGGCATCGTGGCCAGTAGACCACAAAATGGCTTAGGCCAAAAGTGGCTTCTCTTGTGTCAAGAAAGCCATGCCTCGTTCTCTTTCTCTGAGAACCTCCTACCCTGTCTGCTTACAATTTTACAGAATGTCTTCTACTTTTTTAGATTCCTGAGCACAGATTTTGCCAAATGTATCATCTCTAAGATTTAAGTAAATTTCAAAGAAGCATTTTATCTTATTTAGCAAACTTTTTAAAAAAATTACATTAAAACTGGGTGGAAAAGTTATATGAAGTCATCTTTAGACTTAGGTTTATGAGTACATTAATTCAGATAAACAGTAGCTGAAATTATGCAGTAATCTGAAACTTCTTAATGACACTTGAAACAGCTTTTGTGGTTGTTGTCAGCTTGGAAATTATGTCTCATGGAAGCTACAATGAGATAATCTCTTTAATTCTGGAACATTCAAATACTGATTGCTTGGTATCCTCAAGACAAGCTAACAAACAGTGCACAAACATTACATGAATCGCCTTTTCTTAGTAAGGTCTTGTTACTGAAGAAAAAATCTTGTACTCGATGCACAGTGAGGCCAAAAAAACCAAAACTCTGGCATTTGGAGCAGAGAAAGGTTTATATTGCAAGGCCAAGCAAGGACCGGTGGCTCACACTCAAAAAACCCGAAGTCTCCAATAGTTTCTGGGGAACAGATTTTATAGATGAAATTTGGGATGAGGGCTACAGGGTGTGTGGCTCTCTTCTGATGAGCTGGTGGTGAGGTAACAGAGCAGAGCTCCAGGAATCTTGTGCTCAGTTTGAAGTTGGCATCCTCCACCTGGGTGGGGGCCTTAGTTCCCACAAGAACTCAAAGATATTGTTATGTATATTCCATGAGGAGGAACTGGGACCCTGCCCCAAGCCTGCACTATTGTTTCCTCCCTCACCTCTGCGTTCCCTCCCTTCCCTGATTAGCAATTGTTTGGATCTGCCTCTGGAGCTCAGGGAAGGTCAAGGTGTTTGAATGAAGCCTATTTCTTACAAACAAGAAACAAGGAAAGGATTTGTACCAGGGAGGATCCCACAGGATCAGACTCTGCTTCAGGACCAAGCATTCCACATTGTATAGCATCTAAACCACCAGAGAAGTGATTCCTGATCCATCAAGAAGGTGCTAATTATAGAGACATAAATAACCATGGTTAATATAGCATCTGTCCTTACAAAGATTTCCCAAATTAATGGATTTGTCAACATACCCACAGATGATTAAAACCCTGTGATCACATGCAGAGACTGATTTATGCCTCAGAATTAAAGGATTTTCACCTCTTCCAAGCCTGGAATATAAAGGCTTGTGAAGCAAGACATCTTCTTTCCCAAGAATGATAATGCTGTTCTTAATAAGAAGTGAAGGTTTCTCACTGTTCTGCTTCCCTTACCAATGTTGGGGAGGGGAAATTTCCCTTCTTTCCCTTCTTAGTTCTTTTGTCTGGCAATTAAAATGACGTAAGGCAGATTAAGAGGAGAAAATCAAATGTATTATGGGCACACAGGGAAGTCTCATGGGAATGAAGAATCCCAAAGACAGCAAGGCAAGGTGAGGTGTATGTATATATACTGGAGGTGGGGGTCTGAGGCTTCAAGGGAAGTAAGGTAATTTGCAGGAAGATAAAAAGAGTTAATGTTTGGTAAACAAATGTTTGCTGCTGGGCCATCCAAAGACAATGGGACACAGAGAGGACTTTGATTAAATGGGCTTTGCTAAGTTCTTCCCTGTCCACCACACCTAATACTTTACACACCCCGCAAGTGATAGCTTCTTCCTAGGACAAACCTATCTTAAATTCTGTTAGGCAGTAAGAGGAAGCTCAAAGGTTTTTTCTGAGTCTTTTGGGTCTTGATTGTTTTCAGCTCAAAATTACCCTAATGCCAGAAGAGGCACATCCTGGGGCAGCCTCCCCTTAGCACCATCACTAAGAACATCGGTTTTATGAATTAATACCATCCAAGTCATCTGTTTACCCCTAAGCAAATGGACTTATAAATATATATATTTTTAGTTTTATATCATGTGTGTAATATTTATAAATCAACCCTTAGCCAGAGACCCAGAATTTTTTTTCAAATTCCTAATAATGCAGATTCCAAAATGAACACATAAAAGTGATACATTTATACAGAGTGAAATTCAGAATTTTATCGATGGCCTTTTTTTAATGTTTAAGAGTAATACCTGTTTCTTCCAGTTGCTTTCCTCTTGCCCTGTCCAAAGAACCTCTTTTTACCCACTCAGTCTTATGCCAGCTTACAGAAGGGCAAAAGTGGGATCTTGGTGTTTAATTTTTATTTTATTTTTTCAGTAACTCTGAAACAATCACCCTGTTTTTGGTGTCACCTTTATCCCACTCTCAAATGTGCCTTAGGTGACCAAATCCTGAAACTCTGTGAAGCTTCCTTTGAACCACTGCTGGCTTAGAATTCAACTTTCTTGAGTTCTTTCAGTCTTTAAGCTTTATACATCTGCTTTTCAGTTTCCAAAAATTTGTGTTTTTCTTTTTTTTAACATCTTTATTGTGGTATGATTCCTATACAGCAAACTACACATATTTCAGATGTACAATTTGATGAATTTTGATAGATTTATATACCAATGAAACCACCATCACAATCAAGATAGCTAACATTTCCATCACTCTCCAAGGGGTACAAATTTCGGATTCCCAATTTATCTCTTCCCACCCTCTTTACCCCTATTAACCATAAGTTTGTTCTCTATGTCTGCAAGTCTCTTTCAGTTTTATAGATAAGTTCATTTGTGTCCTTTTTTTTATATTCCACATATAAGTAATATATGGTATTTTTCTTTCTGGCTTACTTCACTTAGAATGACAATCTTCAGGTCCATCCATTTTGCTGCAAATGGCATTTTTAATTTTTAATGGCTGAGTAGTATTCCATTGTGTGTATGTGTGTACATATGTGTGTGTGTGTGTGTATATATATATATATATATATATATATACACATATATATATATATATATATATGCCACATCTTCTTTATCCAGTCATCTATCAATGGACATTTAGGTTGTTTCCATGTCTTGGCTATTGTAAATAATGCTGCTGTGAACACTGAGGTGTATGTATATTTTAGAATTAAAGTTTCCTCTGGATATATGCCCAGGAGTGGGATTGCTGGATCATATGGTTAAGTCTATTTTTAGTTTTTTAAGGACCCTCCATATTGTCCTTCATAGTGTCTATACCAATTTACATTCCCACCAACAGTGTAGGAGGGTTCCTTTTTCTCCACACACTCTCCAATATTTGTCCTTTGTCGACTTTTTAATGATGGCCATTCTGACTGGTATAAGGTGATATCTCATTGTAGTTTCGATTTGCATTTCTTTGATAATTATCAGTGTTAAGCATCTTTTCATGTGCCTATTGGCCATCTGGATGTCTTCTTTGGAGAGATATCTATTTAGGTCTTCTGCCCATTTTTTGATTGGGTTGTTTGTTTTCTGATATTAAGCCAAATGAACTATTTGTATATTTTGGAAATTAGTCCCTTGTTGGTTGCATCATTTGCAAATATCTTCTCCCATTCTGTAGCTTGTCTTTTCGTTTTGTTGATGGTATCCTTAGCTGTGCAAAAGCTTTTAAGTTTAATTAGATCCCATTTGTTTATTTTTGCTTTTATTTCCATTACTCTAGGAGCTGGTTTGAAAAAAATATTGCTGTGATTTAAAAAATTTGGTATTGTTTTCTTCTGTCCTGTTATCTTTGTCCTTGTACCTGGATGGAGGCCCCTTGAAAAAATCCATTTACAGTAATTTTTTTTTCTCACAAGCAAGTTGTTGATATGAATGCAGTTTTTTTTTTTTTTTAATGGAGGTATTGGGCACTGAACCTCACTAAGCATGTGCTTTACCACTGAGCTATACCCTCCACTCGCCCCCCTCCCCTACCCCCGTTTACTGTAATTTTAATGAGATTTTTCTTTGGGAGGAATAGAGGCAAATGCACGTGTATAGTTCTCCATCTTTATTCAAAAATCTTCCCTCAATTCGGGTGAAATGTCCCCATGCGTAGTGAAATTTTTAAAGTCTAAAGAGAATTAATATCTTTACCCTTCTCTAAATAATACAAGAATCTTAGACTGGTTTAACACCTATCAAATCCCTCTCCTAATTTATTATAATCCATTGTTTTTACTGTATCCACTTTATGATTATATATTGTCTTTTTTTTTTTTTTTTTTTTTTTTTTTTGTATAGCCGAGGTTTAATTAGACTTGTCTTGTGGAAAGGCAATGCTGCCTGTCATTCCAGTTCTACAAGAACCAAGCTGCCCCTCCCCCTAAGGTGCGCCCTTAGGGAAATTCAGGATGGAGAAAAACAGAAAGCACTCTGCACTTTGGATACTAGCCCTATCTGGTTAAGATAGGTGTCTAAGGAATAATTTCAGTGAGCCCAGACTCTTGCATCTTCCCATATACAGAAAAGCTCTAAAATCATTAACTTGAGACATCAGTTTTTTATGACTGGCAGTAATCTTTTGATGTTTGACTGCGTGGCTTTTTTTTTTTTTTTTTTTTAAGCTTTTGCTTAAAAACATCTATATATCCTGGCTCCTCCCTTACTGCTTTGGAGCTGTTCCTCAGAGCTACCCAGGCTATAGGTCTCAGTAAGGTCCACAGACTCTAAGGTTGTACTTTGGTCACTAGTCTACACATTCTTCACCATTTCTTCTTGCATCTCAAACCACCTCTGGAATAATTTTCCTTCTTCTGGAAGTATATCCTTTAGTGAGGATCTCTTTAAGGTAAACTTTGTTTCTGTTTGTCCAAAAGTATCTATTTTGCCCTCATTCTTAAAAGAGTTCTTGGTATCAAATTTGGGACTTATCGGTGCGTTCTGTCAAGTGCTTTCAAAATACTATTTCCTACTCATACTTCCAAATGTCTCATATTTCTCTAAGCATATTAGACACACAATATATATTAGGTGTGCAATAATTACATTCTTTGAAATCTCTGTGTCATTTTATTTTTTGTTCATACAGATTCTTGCTTATGTTAGGCTTCTTTTTTCATGTTTTATGACTATTTTTTTTTACTGTAGGCTCATGTTTGTGGAATTTATCTGTGCGAATTGTTTGAGAGTTTTAAGTGCTTTCCTTGAGAGAGAATTTGTATTAGCTTCTGCCAGGATATTAGGGGCACCACCAATCCAGGAAAAATTGAAAACAGATTTTGGCAGTAAGTTTATCAGATGACACAGTTGATGTAAATTTGGCTCAGAAACTGGCATGAGGAAGGGCTTGTAGTTACAAATTTTCAGTGAGGTTCATGCCTCTCATCTCAATAGTCCTTTTTTTTTTTTTTTTGAGTAAAGGTAGATTTAGTCAGAGAGATACATACTCCATAGACAGAGTGCAGCCTGTGTCAGATGGCAGGAGAAATGCAGTGAGGTGTGGGGGCTCAGTAGATTCACACTCCAAAGACAGAGTGCAGGCTGTCTTACTCAGAAGGGAGAGTGGCCTCAATAGGCCTTTTAAATAAAATAACAATCCGGTGCTCTGTAGGTTAGGTATATGGAGAAATCACACGACGTCTTCCTTTGCTGATAGCCGTCCAGATTTGTTCACTTAGCTGGCTCCATTCAGTTTGTTGAATCACCTGAAAAACATGATATTTAGTTGCTTTTGTGAGATTCTCTAGTGTCTGAGTAGAATAAGTAAATCTTTGTCGAGGATTTCCTCAGTCATTTTTCTTCAAAATTCCTAAGTGAGGCATTTCTAAAGCCACATTTTAACTTTCACAGGCCCTGGGTATTTTTGCCTTTGTGAACCCCTTGCATCATTAAAAAACATTTTTTTAAATTGTCTTATATGGCTGTGTTGATATAAAGACAAATTTAATCCAAACTAGATCATATTATTTCTTCTGATTTTAAAGGAACTGAAAACATTTTCACAGGCCCTGAGCAAGCTGCCTCCGGGCTTTGCTTGTCTCTTCCTCCCTCTCTCCACCCCAGTGTCAGTTGTTCTGATGATTCCAATAATATTAAAGGTTTTCTTTGAAAGGAAAAGAGAGGAATCAGTTTACAAATTTCTCTCTCATCTCTGTCTCTATTTCACTTCTTTTGCCAAAAGTCTAGCCTATCCTTAAGGTTCCTTCATCTGCCATCCCTTTTCTCCACTTTTCCTCTTGGGCCAGAACAATCCATAAAGTACTAAATTGTCCTGTACTAAAGAAAGAGAGAAGATATTTATCTAGGGAAGAAAGTTTATTGCTTATTTTATTTTAGCTCTTCCTTCATCTCCAATTCTATATTTAATATTTCAGCTTTAAGGTGTTTTTTGTTTGCTTGTTTGAATGAGAAAAAAAAAAAAAAAAAAGGACAGGCGTTGTAAACCAGGAGCTTATGTCCTTTTTTCAGAGATTTTACCCCAACTTTGGTGGTGACTTTTAAAAAGAAAGTTAAACTTTGTGAGAACTATCATAGTTCTCAGGAAGAAAGTTCTGTAGTGGCTTTCGAGAATGGATGACTTCATGTTTGCAGAGTGCTCTGGGCACTTTAGATCAAAGATGCTGCGCTTCCCCAGCGTTAAACCCATTTAATTTATACCCAGATTATACATTTAAATATCACAGAAGATGGGTGAAGCCTCATACACTTTGTATTTTGCTGGTTTCCTTTTTGGCTAGAGGCAGCTGTCTGTCTGATAGGTAATAACAATGCTTTACATTTATAGGCTGTATAACATCTTTCATCCAAGGAATTCAAAGATCTCAGCAGCTGACTCATTGTTCCCTACAATATCTCCCAACACTTCAGATGACATGCATGGAGGCCAACTGGTTATAGGTAAAGAAACTCGGGTTTTGGAGGCATGAAAGTGTTAACAAAGCATCCCAGGGCTGCTTCGGAGATGGAATTCAGAGTAAGTCTTTCTTTGATTAGACCATAATCACTAGCACCCATTCCCTCCCCATAGTGTTAGCTCTTTATGGGCTTCCATTACGTTTATGGTAAAGATAATACTCCTTAACTATGAAGGGATTAGCTCTTACCTGCCTCTCCGAGCCCATCTCATACTCCTTACTCTCCCCCTTGGCTACAGCCACTTTGCCTGTGCTGTTCCCTCTGCCCAGAACGCTTGACTGTCTCAAGTGGGTATCTCCTAGTCATCCTTCCTGCTCCCCATCATGTTCCTCCCTAGGGGACCCCTGGACTAAATCAAATTCCAGCCTTACTGTTTCTCCAAGTATGAGGCATCGCCCCGTCAGAGCACTTGTCACACGTGCAGTTTTATACTTGACTGTGTCAGGGGATTGTTTGGTTGATGCCTGTCCCACTCCCCTAGTTTTCCTTACTGCTGTAGCCCCCACATCTAGCTGAGTGCTTGGTGCTAAATATGGCCTCAAAATATATTTGTGGACTAAGTTAATTTAGATTTTAGGAAGAATGTTCTTTCAGAATTTGACCCCAAATTCTGAGCTTCAATTTGGAATTATAATCCAGAAGAAAATGGTTGGTGTTCTAAGTCATTATTCTAACATACCTGAATAGGAAAATTTGTACATTGTTTTAACAAGTTAATTCAAGCTAAAACCATTAAAACTCTAGTAAGCTGACAAGAGACAAATCAGGGAAATGTTGAAAGGGGGCTAGAGGCAGCTCATAAAAACTGTGATTAAGAGGGGCTTCCACAATTTAATACAACGTTTTATCTCTGGTCTTTGGAAATCTGAGATTAGACAAGAAAGCCAGTGGATTATTTCCAGAGCAGGAGTCCCCACTCGAACCCCAGGAGTGTACTTCTCTCTGTATTTCCCTGTAGTTTTCTCACTGTGGTTCTCTTTTCTGGACATCTGAGCAAGACTGGGAGAAGACTAGATACATTCATTCAAGCTGTTTCCTGGCCTTATTGGAGGGCTCACGTCTGAGATGCATGGAGAGCTGCTGCCAGCAAATGCCATAGATGTACTGACCAGTTGCTCTGGTGAAACACAGAGTGGGCAAGACTCTCTCTTCGTGGTGACCACTTTGTATGGAAGCATCAAATCACTGTGCTGTGTGCCTCAAACTAACGTAGTGTCTTAGGTCAATCATACTTCAATTAAAAAATATTTTTAAAAGTATATACCTAAAGTTGAGAATCTTCAGAAGTCAGGTGTGTGTGTGTGTGGTTGTTGCTTTTTGTTTTAAACAGGGCCTGTCATAATCCTATCAGTGTTTTGGGAAGAAAACTCCAGAGGCAGAACCGAGGATGGATCTGCAAAGAGAGTAGGAAGGAACAAAGGAAGGAGATGACTGAGGAAATTATTGTCAATAGTTACAGTAAAAGCTGGTGGGGTCCCAACTCCAGCTGTGGCAGGAGGGAGACTAGGGAGACATTGTGGAGAAAGGACGGGCAGGATTTGAGCCCAGCTGGGTGTGGGCTGTGGGGAACAGGAAACAATCGGAGCTGTCTCAGGTTTCCAGGCTGGGGATTCGGTGGATAAGGTGCTATTAACTAAACAGGGACTGGAGGACAAGCAGGTTCGGTGAAGTGTAAATGTTAGGTTTTGGGCGCCTGGGGGACATCCAAGTGGAGAAGCCAGAAAGAGAGACGACCTGGCTGGAGAACCACATTTTGGAACCTAGATTACACTCCTTTGAGGAATTAGTGGGTTTTTTTTTTTTTTTTTTTTTTGTATTGGTGTAAATCTCATACTAGCCACGCTGATTTCCTTAATTTCCCTAGAAAACACAAATACCCAGTTAGACTGTGGTGTTCCTGATAGAGCAGATGAAACGTCATTTGTAAGAATGGTTCTATGAGAACCCGCATTCACAAAGCCAACTCAGCACCCAGGGAAGCAACTTCTCTCCCTCAGGCATAGACTTGGGAGTGAGGCTTCTTGGCCAAACCTTATTCTCTTCCCAGGAACAATGGAGCATAGAATGTTTAAGGGCAAGTTGCATGTATTACCATGTGGAACTAGTATAGTTTTCGGGAGAAGGGACTACATTTGCATTTAAAGAATTGAGAGGGAGATCTTTCAGGTAGGGATGAGTGAGCTAGCATGGAGAGATGCTGGGGGATGGAGTGGAAAGTGGGAGTGAAGGACCCTGGTTAGAGTTGAAACACCTGTGGCCCCAGGCAACTTTGGCGACCTTGTTAATGGGTTTGGGAAGGTAACAGCTGCGATATCCAAATATATGTATTTGGCCATTCAGATGACCAAAATGTATTTCTCATATGTATTTGGTCTTTGTCCACAGTACCTGGCTCACAGCTCCCAGAACGCTTGGAATCTTCCTAAGCAGTTAAAGCAATGGGAGCATCTTTTGTTACAATATTTGGTCTCGTGTTCAGAGGAATAGGGTGTCTTGATTTTCATAACAAGCTCCTTTCCACCATCCCTGGGTTTATGATAATGAGGTGACTTACGGAAATCCCCTGAAGATGGTGGGGGTGGGGTGGCTGGTTGCCAGTGAAACTATCTGTGAACAGAGGATTGGGAATTTCAGTCCCACCGCCTGATTTCTGGGGAGGGGAAGGGAGTTGGAGGTTAACTCAGTCACCAACAGCCAGTGATTTCATGACTCATGCCTGTGTGATAAATCCTCCATAAAAATTCAAAAGGAAGGGGTTTGAAGAACTTCCTGGTCGGTAAACCAGAACCCTTTCAAGTGCCACCATGCCAGGCCCCAAACTCCGTGACGACAGAAGCACCTTTGTTCAGGACCCCGCCCTGTGTATATCTTCATCTGACTGTTGATTCCTACCTAGCCTTTGTAATAAACCAGTTTTGCTGAGTTCTGTGAGCCACTGTAGCAAATTAACCAAACCCAAGGAGGGGGTTCTGGGAAACTGAATTATAGCCAGTTGGTCAGAAGTACAGGTAACAGTCTGGATTTGTGACTGGTATCTGAAGTCAGCTCTAGTAAATTAATTGAACCCATGGAGGGAGCCTTTGGAACCTCCAATCAATAGCCAGTCAGTCAGAAGCACAGGTGATAATAAGAGCTTGAAACTGGCCTTTGAATGTGTGTTTGTTTGTTGGGGGTAGGGGGTGGTTCTTGTAGGACTGAGCCCTCAACCTGTGGAATCGGATGCGCTATCTGGGTAGATAGTGTAGAGCTGAGTTGAGCTGTAGGACACCCAGCTGGTGTCACAGAATTGCTTGGTAGCATACACACACATCAGAATTTGGAATAGAACAAAGGTGTTCTGCTAATCGGTAACGAAGAAGAGAAGAAAGGTGAAGTGATGGGGGTGCCCAGGGGCAGTGGGGGTGGGGAGGGAAAGGCTGATCTTTGGATAGCCATTCATAGGTATATAGGATATTTCTAATTTCAGATTGCTAGTAGTGAGAACAAATTATCCCAACTTACAGACTGAGCTCTAAAGGACTAGGAAACTTGTAATGTTTTTTAAATTGAAGTATAGTTGACTTACAATGTTTGTTAGTTTCAGGTGTACAGCAAAGTGATTCAGTTATACATATATATATTCTTTTTCAGATTCTTTTCCATTATAAGTTATTACAAAATATTGAATATTGTTCCCTGTGCTATCCAGTAGGCCCTTGTAGGTAAAATTTTTGATAAAGGAGGAGTTTTACCATTGTGCAGATGGGCAAGCTGTCAAGGTAATCTCACTTGTCTCACTTTTATAAATTTAAAAGTCAGTTAAACATTCTTTATTCAAAATCCCTTGAAAGATTTAAGATTTAAAAATTTTTTGTCATTTAAAAAAGCATTCTTGGGAGGAGGGTATAGCTCAATGGTTGACTGTGTGCTTAGCATGCACAAGGTCCTGGGTTCAATCCCTGATACCTCCGCTAAAAACAATAAATAAACCTAATTCCCTCCTCCCCACAAAAAAAAATTTAAAAAAAAGCTTTTATGTCACTGCTGAGCCTTGTGGTTTCACTTTTATGTAAACTTTACTGCATGTAAAAGTAAACTGTGTTTAAGTTTGGTTTTGTTTGTTTGTTTTCTATTTCCCTGGTGCTGCTATTGCTAAGCAAGGAAGGACCATTGGGAGAATCACTGAAAGGAGATTAATTTCTGTGTCAATAAGTCAAACAAACTTCTGATTTTGCAGGAGATGCTGGGAAGGGTTGGGCATGGCAGTCAACCCTTTGGAGAAACTTAACAAAAGTAAGGAAAAACACTGAGATATATTTAATATGTGTTTATTTTAAAAGCATTTAGGTAGCTCCAGTTTATAGCATTTTAGTATTTGTGTCATTGTGATAGAGATTTAGTACACTCTGGCTTGACCACGTAGAAATGTGTTTGGTGCAAAGATTCGACTCTGTTAACATGATGGGAATTTTCCAGACTGTCCTGTAGATGTGCTAGGTCCTATTTTTTTTTTTTTTTTTGAGCTCTTTATTTCAATATTCTATGTTTCCTACTTTCTTGATTAAGAAAAGAAATGGATTTCTGGTGAAGAGTCCCGACATATCCCATATGGCTCTTAACAAATGGCTGTCGGCTTCCTGACATTCTCTTTGTGTAGATGCTCTTTCATGCACTAAAATTGCTTAATGGACAGGAGAAGAATCAAATGGACAAACACTGGCAACTCAGATAGAAACTCAGATGACAGCTCAAAATGGATAACTAGGTTTGGTCTGCAGAACCGCAAAAAGCCATCTGCCAAAAGACATGCCTGCAGATTCCAGGGACTGACTTCTTAGAATGCTACTAAGATTCTGATTAATTTCTTAAGAAGCATGAAAGCCAAGTAATCATAGCAAGAAGGAAGAGTCTTGATTCAAGTTAAAAAAACAAATAAACCCAGGGGGAGCGTATAGCTCAGTGGTAGAGTGCATGCTTAGCAGGCATGAGGTCATGGGTTCAATCCGGTACCTCCATTAAAAATAAATAAATAAATAAACCTGATCAGCTTCCCCCCAAACAAACAAACAGCCTCCCCCCACCAAAAAAAAAACCCCACAAAAAACAAATAAACCCAAGTAGGGTGTAATCTTCAATAGAATGAGGAAATGAACACTTAACCTCCTGTTTTCTAGGTCAGCTCCCCTTCCACTGGTTTTATTTTTCTCCCTCAGGCCTCAAAGGGCTACTGAGAATTTTTAAGAAGCCCAGAAACCTAAAATATTAGGAAGAGTAATTCATTTTCCCCAAAAATTACCTCCAGGGCGGTATGGAGTGTGGTGAGTTTGGATACAAAGTAGGGTCTAATGTAAGCACTACAGAAGTGATTAGCAAATCGCAGGCAGATTTCCAATGATGGATGTAGGTCTAGGCCCATTGAGCAGACACTCTGATTTTAGTGTTGGTTGGTTAGTGTATAGATGACCCAAATGATAGCTAGAATGGATTATCTACCTGGGAACCAACAGGGCAGTGGTTTGACTTGGGCTGACCCTGAGGTACAGATCTCAGTGTAGGCTTTTATTTAGAAGGTGATCCCAGGAATCATGAGCAGGGAAGTGGGGAAGTGGGGTACCATGGAAGACAGCCAGTAGAAGGCATGTTGATGAGCAGACTGACTCTGTGAACAATGGTTTAATCCTAAGGGGAGATCCTGGAAGATTATGTAGAATAAATCTGAGAGTTGTCCCATTTGATGGGTGAGGAGCTGGGGTGGTTTACTTACCAGCTCTCATCCGTCAATGGCTAAAGGCTCTTCCTGGGGATATTAACTCTCCAGCATTCCCCATTGGTCCTTTAAGGGTCTAGCACATTCCTAGACCTGGAGAAAGCCTTTAGGCAGACAGTCAGTCATTGGCTTTTACCCACAGGAAATGTGTGAACAGTAAATGCTGGATGGATATAGGCTAGGCACCTATAGCATCTGTTACATGGTTCTTAAGTTTTTTGGGCAGTTATCAGTCACTTGGAGAATTTGACTAAAGTTATAGATCCTTTCACTAGAAAAAATAAGAAGTGCATACATATATACATGAATTTTGCATTCAATTTATTGGGAATTTGAAGTTCCACTTGAAGTGCCAAAGAGTCTCTGTCTTGGGGGATCTATGCTGATTTAGAAAAATTTTACCTTGTCTTAGCACTGAAAGGTAAATACAGAGTGATTGGGGCCAGCAAGGGAATCATCTATCATGGAAAGCCTTGTGGAAGAAAGCATTTTGAGGTAGGAGTAACAAACTCCATACTTACATTGAAATACCATACTCTAGATGGAGGTATGGATTTCATTATTAGCAGGACTCAGTTGTATGAAAGAGGGAGACCCAGCAGGTGGGTCCTTGTAGCAGATGGCATAACTAAGATATTGTAAGAATGTTGTAACAGAGAGATTCCTAGTGACTGAAGAATAGTATTGCTGTAGACTAACTGTTTGTGTTATCCCAAAATTCGTATGTTGAACGTTAGAGAATCCCCAATGTCATGGTATCTGAGGGCCTTTGGGAGATGATTAGGTCATGAAGGTTAAGCCCTCATGAATGGAATTGTGTCCTCATACAAGACACCTCAGAGACCCACTTCACCCTTTCCACTATGTGAGGGCACAGTGAGAAGAGGGTCATCTTTGAACTAGGAAAAGGGTCCTTGCCACACACTGAATGTGCTTGCACCTTGATCTTGGACCTCCCAGTCTCCAAAGCTGTGAGAAATAACTATTCGTTGTTGAAGTCACTCAGTCTGTGGTATTTTGTTAGAGCAGACCAAACAGACTAAGACATGTATCTTCCCGAGGGGGGAATTGTGAGCCTCAGTCTGCTTCTAAAATTTCTATAGGAACAGCACAGTAATCTATTTCACTGTACATTTTGTTTGCAGAGTAGATAATGCAATTATATGGCCCCATCTTCAATAACCGTAAAAAGATATAAAAATAAAAAATTTCCTCTAGGTCCTGAATGCCAGTCATCTATACTTTCTCCAGAAATAGTAACTGTTATCAGTTTCAAGGACAGTAGTATCAGTGGCAATACGAGTTTCAAGCACCACAGTACTGAGGGTTGTGGGAGGGAGATTACCAGTACTTAGGAAAATGAATCATTATTGAAACAGTACCCACAATTGCCATGATGTCATTATGACTCAGGAACAAAGGCCAACATCATGAAACCAGTAAATATAGCTCTCCCTGCCTGCTCCAGGTCGAGCAGAAGGCTTTTGGGTTTACTGGTGAGATTTCAGGCACAGACCTGGCACATTGGGATACAAGGGACATGAGTACTTTCTCTCATTGCAGTGGACCTGGGGTCACTGGATCTCTCTTGTGGCTGGGTTATGCCTTCAGGTGACCCAGTGTTGGTAGCATGCATTTCCTAGGGTCTGGTATACCACGGGGGCCTAGGCAGGCAGCCGTGTCTGGTTCACTGCTGAGACAGAGGCTTTCTCTTACACAGAAGCTGGTCAGTGTAGACACTGTAAAACAGCTCTTGGAGGCATAAGAATTCTGTGTTTTTGTTTTCCAAGAGGACCTGCTGATCGACAGGAGAGTAAATGGTGGCACCATGTTTGACCTACATGGTTTCCATGTGGTTCCTGAGTAACTAGGGATGAGTGGAGGGGAAGGGGCCATGAACTATAGGTTATGGGCAGAAGCTCCAATTTTGGGGTGCCAGGGATATAGGTGTTTCAGAAAGTTAAGCTAGAATATACTGGGATTATTCCTATTTCTTAACTAATTTAAAGAAATGAATTATGGCCACCCCACCCCCACCCCGAAAAAAAAGAAGGAGGAGGAGGAAGTGGAGGTAGAGGAATAATTGTCCGTAATTTCAGCTTCTTGATCATCTGCTGGTGCTCATGGTCCCTGAGAATCTGTTTCAACCAGAGCCTGACTTCCGTTAAGTAACACAGCAAAGTCTCTAAGGTTGACCTGATGGCCAAGGAGTTTTGACCTTTGATTCTAAGAGTGTGTGTGTGTGTCTGTGTTCAACAAGTCTGATAGTCCTGTTAGGCCTGAGTCATTTAGGGAGAAACGTGCACTCTGGAATGAAAAGACAGACCTGTGTTAGTTCAGGTCCTTCAAGAAGCAAATGGCAAGACAGGGTTAGAAGTGCATGATGTTTCTGGGGGAAAATCCCTGTGAGGGAAATGGAGAGAGAGGGAACAGGGGAGGCTGAGAGATCCTCAGACCACAACACTGATCTGACTCCCCTGAAGGACAGAGGGAAGGAAAGAAGGGTGGGTGGGAAGAGTCTCAGACTGTAGTGCAGTTCAAAAGTTTGGGCAAAGCCAGTGGGGAGCCCTCAAGCCAAAGTCACCAGGTGAGGAACGAGCCTCCCTTTATTTCCCTACAACACGGGGCCATTGGCTGGAAGCAGCCTGTGGGCAGCTTGACCTGGGAACTGGTGGATTCAGAGCACAGCACCTGGGAGTGAGCCCAGGACTCCTGTAGATAGGGCTGATTTCACAAATTTGAAAATATCTGTAATGAATTTGGATCAGAGTTTGGAGTATTTCAGGATGATAAGAGAGGAGAGGGGGCGCTTTAGGGAATAACAACAGCCCAAACAACTGACATTTATGTATTATGTGCACCATGTTAGTTGCTAAGCTCCAGATGATCAAATCATGTAATGCCTGCAATGACACTGTGAAGTTCTGTATTATTTCAGTTTGAAGTGGTAGAACTAAAATTAACTTAGGTGAAAAAAAAAAGAATTTCTAGAATTTACCTGCTCACATAACCAGGCTGTTTCAGAGCTGGGATTAGAGGGAGGCAAGTGAGGTAGGTAATGCAAGTGCAGAGTAGGATCCTGTTTTTATTTAATAAGTTAATTTTTTTCCATCATGGTTTTTTTTTATATTAATTTTGATTTTTAAAAATATCATTTAAAATACTGGGGTTTTTTGATAACTGAGTTTTGTTTGCATCCCTTTAAATTTCGCTCCTAAGATGAATGCCTCACTTGTCTCACCCTAGTCCCAACCTGCTTCAGGCATGGCTGAATCCACAGGTTCAAATGAACACATCATGACTCAGCTAGTTCCTTTGACTCTGCTTTTTCTTAGTTCGATTTTATTTTAGCTAGGCGCCTTCTATATGTGGCTTTCAGCATTCATAAGTCAGAGGGAAAGAGACACATTCTTGGATTTTTGCAAGGACCCTGCTTGAGTCCATCTGAAACCTAGGGCATCCTGGAAGAATTTTAAATTATAAGGTATACTCCAATCCAGGAAGACATTTAATTTCTGGATTCTTATTGCTTTCTTTTTGGAAACTCAATCTTTTTTAAAAATCATATTTATAGTTTACAAAATTCTCACTGGAAAGCAAAACCAGTTTTAACTAACTTCACATATTGACTAGGTGAGAAAACCAAAGTATCTTTCATTGAGGCAGCATTTTTATGGGATAATAAATTTCTATTTGTGCAATAATAACATATCAAGGATATCTTGTTAATAGAAGAAAGCAAGATGCAAAACCATGTCTGTCATAAACCACCGTTTGTGTGAAGTACAGTATATGTATGTGTGTATGCATATGATTATTATTTCTGGAAAGATATAGAAAAACACTGATCATACTTATTGCTTCTGAGGATGGTAGTTGGGTGGCTGGGAGACCATGGGAGAAAAACTAAGTTTTCACTATATAGGGGGGAGGGTATAGCTCAAGTGGTAGAGTGCATGCTTAGCATGTGAGAGGTCCCGGGTTCAATCCCGGGTAACTCCTCCAAGTGGAAATCAATGAAGAAACCTAATTACCTCCCCCTCAGAAAACAAACAATACAAATTTTCATTGCATAAAACTAAGTGTTCACTGTATAATATCTTTTGAATTTTGTACTGTGTGCATACATTATCCATTCAAAAATTTTAAAATACTTACTTTTTTCTTAACAAATATGTGATAGATACTGTTATAGACATTAGGTATAAATTAGGGAACCAGACAGACAAATTTTCTGTGGTTCTGGAGTACATTACCAAGCCCTGATTTGGTAGAAAATGCAATTCATTATAAGATCCCCGGAGTGTAATACGGGATGTCAAAATGGCATGATTTTGTCTAATGTTCATTATTGATGTGGAAGGCAGTTTTCACTTTTTTACTCCTGAATTCTTTTACTCAAAATGAAATCCCTGCTGCAGTATAGACCCAGGGATGCTAGAGTTTTTACAAGGGATGTCTGAGATTAAAGAGACAGAAAACTAATGTTAGTTGACAATGGCAGTCTGTCCCCAATAGTAAATGCAAAGTGGAATTCATTACTGACCCCTACCCCTGGTAATAAATATGGTGGTTGTGTCAATAATATTAAGAGCTACACAAATGTTTAATAAACATTGGTATCCAGAATTCCTGGAATGCCTGGGTGTTGAGTCAAAGAAGAAGTATGCTAATTTCATGAAGTCTCATGTTCTAGGGACCAAAGAGTTAAGATTACCTTAGGTTACCATGGCGGGAGATAATTCTGTAGTTATATGGGAGCACAGCTTCCTCCAGGAGTTTTCAGGATCTCTCCTTGCTACTCTAGAAGGCCGGAGGTGGTCATGAGTGACAGCAGGAGCGAAGGTCTCAGAATGCTTGTGCTAGCCTAGGTGATGGCGATGGGTGCTCCTCCAACTAGGAGACCTTGAGAAGCATTGGGAAAACTAGTGATTCAGTGAGGATGAGTAGAATTATCTCCTGTTTACTTCTCTGCTAAATCCCATTCGGTCCAGTTCCTGGGATTTAAAACTTTAACTCCAAAGTTTACTCATTGAATGTGTCAATTCTTGAAGGAGCTCAAGGGCAAGTGATAATTACCTTCTATGAACATGGTAACAGTGATACAGTTTACAGAGTCCATACCTAACTTGGTCAAAATCTGCAGTGCTTCCAAGATAAACATCAGGAGAGGATGGAGGGATGTATGAATATGCAGGAACATAGGTTATGTGAAAATCCTGTCACCGAGGCAGGAGGAGGTGCCATCACCCTGCCAGCTCATCCCCCTAGTACAGAACTGCTCAGCTGCCGGTGCGGCTAGATTTGCTTCTTCTGATAACCTCTCCCTGGACCACTTGCCTTGCAAGTCTGGAAGAAACAGCTTTTCCACCTTCATCTTTTTTTTTTTTTTTTTTTAATATCATGGAATTTACTAACATGAACACAATTGCTGTTAATACGTTGGCTATTCAAGTCTGCCTGGACTTGTTAGAGGAAGTGTATTTAGTTTCAGTGTTTCCTCACTTACCGTTTTAAATCACCATAGGTTATTCTCTAACATCTATGTTACTATATCAGAGAACTTTAGACACAGAGAAAAGCCAAGAGATCAGTCTGTCTTATTCATTTCTCACACATGGATGCTGAGGTTCAGAGCGGAGAAAAGGTATTAATTTTTCCCTATTCAAAGAAAAATGATTTTACTAAAATTACTTGACAATTTGGAAAAGTACATGTAGTTAGTTCACTTTACAACAACATACCCAAATGGATTAAATAATTAAAAAAATAAAGTAATAACCAGAAGAATATATACATGTATATGTATGTGTGTATGTGTATACATACATACATAAGCTAAAAAGATCTGTCCTACTTTTGGTAAACTTTATTGAAATATAACATATGGAAAAGAATACAAATCATAAGTGTACTGGATAAATTTTCTGAGTGAACACTTCTTTGTAATTACATAAAACCAAAGGAAGAAAACATAAGGAAAATGATAAGTTTGACAACACAAATATTTTAAAACATCTGTATGTCAAAAAAAAAATGTCAAACAAAATTACAAGCAAAAATGACAAACTTGGAAAATGTTTGGCAAATATATGACACGGATAATTACGTTAATATTTATTTTTTCAAAGTAAAAAAAATTAAGAAATTTGAATACCCCAGACAAAAACATCAGTAAAGTATACATAAGAAGCAATTAAATATGTGGGACAAAAAGAATCCTTCCCTAGTAACTAAAGAAATTGGCAATTACTGGAAAACATAACACTCCATTATGGAAGGTGCTGGAAACAGGCTTTTTGTATGCATTTCTTGCAAGAGTACAAGTGGAGTGTAAATGTAGGGTGGAAGGTGGGGGCTGTGGCTGTTTGCAGTTTGAAGTGCTTATCATGAAGCTGAATGTCTATAAGTACTTCTACTCAAAAAGTCTACTTCTAGAAATTTACTTGGAGTTAATAATAGTAAAACAAATGAAATAGCTTAAAGTGTCCAAAAATAGGAGTTTGGTTTAACAGTAGAGCTATATGATATGATCTTCAGCCATTAAAAAAATCACAGAATATTGAATAACATGAAAAAAAATTGCAATATGTTAAATGAAGACAAATTGGAAAACCAAATGTATGCTCAGAACCCAGTTTTTAAAATAAATGATGTACATGTATATGTGCTGAAAAAACACTGGTAGGTCTTGCATCAAAATATGAAGAAGTTTAAATACGAATGAAGAAATACAGATGATTTTAATTTTTCTCTTTGTGTTTTTCTATATCTTCCAGGTTTTCAGTAGAGAGAATTAATTTTGTAACTAAGAAAAAAAATATGCAATAAAAATAATTTTTAAATGTTCTATAGCGTGATTGCATAAAGTCCATAACCTAGGCAGTAAAAATTTCCTTTTATGTGCTAAATGCACACAAAAGAAATAAAAATACTGATTCATTTCATCTTTGTCTAAAAGTGTTAAGAAATTTTATACTCATCTTTAAAGACATACATGATATGGTTGCCTCTCTGTGGTAAAATCCAGAATCTTGACAAACATTCAACATACCACATCAGGATGAATTAAAAATAACCACTAATGAACAACCAAGGTATTAGTCTTGACAAACAGCAGAGAGAATACATTCGCTTAGAACACTGACTAGATAAAATATATTGAATTATCAAATGTATCAAATTACTGTGATATCTCAGCATCATTTGAAGGTTTTCACAGAATTACAAGCATATAAATATTAAGCTTTTACTGACTTGCCAAATGGGATTATCTGCCAAATTTATGCCCTAAAAAGGCATAAGTACGTAAGTGTTTTCTTTCTTTTCTTATGTGAAAATGTTGCCACTCCCATCCTTGTACTGGTAGAGATGGAAAAAATCACCTCTGAGTAGATCATTAGGTCTTTTGCATTCTAGGAGGGCGTGGGCGATGCCCCAGAGAAAGGTAAAAAGAAGTATTTAGTTTAAAGCTAGCTTCTGAGCTAAGCTGTGGGACACCATTTACATCAGGACCCCAGGGGTCTTCTGGGAGGGGAGGGATAAATACTCCAATCCTCACCCCCCAAGTTTTCTACCTGAGGTTTGATTTCGGGTAGATTTATAGGTTTGGACTAGGGTGGCCCCAACCAAGGCCCGGGTGCAAGTGATGCAGCAGGGCCTCTGAAATAAGATGTGGGGCAAGGAGCTGGCTCTGACCCTAAATTGAAAGGAAAAGCAAGGCCTTGGAGGAGCTACCCTAAGGTCTGTCCTGAACCAGGTCTCCTGGGGCCTTCTACTCCTTGAGTTGCTATTATTATGAACAGAAGAGACCACCTCTTCAAACTCTTACTTGGGATTCTGGACTCTGAAGGAATGCCTGTTCTTGAGGATCTTCTGTGAATTTTAAAGGGCTCTGTGTCAGCAGTTCTAACCGTAGAAATCTTGACTTGGGTGTTCTGGACAGAGACTCTGAATATGGGGGAGAAACTCACTCCTTTGCAGTAGTCAGGCTCTTAGAACTGGGTGAGAGAGACTGCTGCCCGGGGTCCCACACTGTAGAGGGCCACACATGTCGCAAAAACAGCCACAAATAAATATTTAAGGAACACATAGGTATCTGCTACGGACTGTACATTTGTGTCCCTCCCAAATTCATATATTGAAACCCTAACCCCCGACGTGATGGTTTTTGGCATCATCACATTGGTCTTCGGGAGGTAAGTAGGGTTAGATTAGGTCCTGAGGGTGCTGCCCTCAGGATGGTGTTACTGAACTAGGTTACTTTTTGACCTGCAACAAGCCAGAACACGGAGACCCCGAGGTTTGCGCCAAGAGAAGCTTTATTCTCCAGGCAGCCAAAAGATAGGAGATGGAGTCTCAGATCACCCTCCCTGAAGGCAAGATGATCGGGGTGTTTATGGGATAAAGAATAATGCAGCAGGGCAGTCTGAGGCTTGGGAGCATGGGGAGCATTTGGGAAAGGTGAGTGGAAAAAGGTGCAGCAATCATTGTGCGCAGGCGTAACTAAGCTACAGGTCTCTGTACATTCAAAAATGGAGGCTCTAAGTACGATCAGAGGGTGGAGTTTTCTGCCCTCTGACGTCAAAAGGTCGCCTAGCGTACACTCGCGCATGCCCAGTTGGAGGGTCGATGGTCCCATCCAGTCTCAACCGGCTCAGCTTGAGCTAGACACAGCTGACGTCAAGTTCCCGGACAACAGCTCAGGAAAGCATCTTATTGTGTAGGCTACCTGCCTCCTGGAGGATGTGCAAGTCTTAAAATGACCTTGATTCTCAGTGAAGACAGGTAAAATGGCAGTGGGATCAATGCCCTTAAACAAAGAGGAGGAGCCGGGGTTTCTGTCTCTGCGTGCGTCCCCACGGAAGGCGTTGTGAGGCCGTAACTGGGGAGAGGTTCGCCTCACTGAAAGCCTGACGTGCTAGCACCCTGATTGTCTTGGAGTTCCAGTCTCTAGAACTGTGAGAAATAAATGTTTGCGGTTCAAGCCACCCAGTTGATGGTATGCCGTGGGAGCAGCCCGGACTGCCTGAGACCGCACCTTTATCGCGCTGCCTGTGACCCGCTCAGTATCCACTCCAGTGGCCAGCGTCATTCAGGCCCCAGGACAGGCTTCTCCATGTCTCCCGACTTCCTTCAAGCTAAAGGCTACCCGTGACCACATATGAAGGTCTGCAGGACTGCTGCTGCCAGTGTCAGAAAAACACACTGCCCTATGGCGCCAGGAGGACTCGTCGAGCGGGAATGCCCAGGTAAGAGAAAGGACAGGTTGCCCAGTCCTTCCAATCAGCTGGCACGAATGCAGTAGATCCTTGCTTACTAAAGGGGCCTTTTGCAGTCAGTGGGGCGCTTGCATTTTCTTGCTTCTGTTCATGCTCCCCACTGTGAGTACCTGTCCGTTTGGCATCACGTGGTATACAGAACAGTGGCAAATGAGGTTGAAGAATCCACGTTACTTTTAAATGTGCGTATATATGTCTGAACATACTGACATGGGATGATTCTTTGTGTTGGTAACTAGATGGACATTGAATGGTAGAATGATGCTTAATTTAAAAAATTAGTACAATGTAATTAAATTTCCAAAAGGTTAGTAAATATTCAGCATTTAAAATAATGTTGATTTAAAATTGTGATATTTTAAAATTCTAGTTTGTATTTTGCCTTTAATTTCAATACATCTTTAAATATTTTTGAAAAATGTAGTTTTCATTATTTGGTTTTTTAACCTTTATTTTAATTTCCATATTTTGATGAAAGTATCATCCAGTTTTCTATACTTTGAACTTTAATCATCAAATTTTGAACACTTTGGATATAATTACATTTAAAAAATTCTTGAGATCATTACTGTTAATTGATCACAAATTATAAGAGTGTCTTTATAACAACAAAATGCTTATTTTGCTGAAACAAGGATGAGAAAAATTGACATAAATAGTAATATATAAATTAAATGTCTGTTTTATTAGTGGTTCAAACATTAAACAGAGTACTGTTATTTCTCCTTCTCTTCCTCTAGCTTCTTGTATGCATAAAAAATCATAGACTAATGATGAATTATCTATAATTTCAAACAAGCTGCGTTTTGTCCTCATTAACCAGAGGTTTCATATCAAATAAATTTTAGGAGCTTGATTTACCAAAATTATTCTGTGAATGCTCCTCTGATTTACAGTCCTCTTTCCAAAATAGATACCAAGGCAAAGTATAGAAAGGAAGCTTAGTGTGGGAAATTCAGATAACACCTTTAGGATGCATATATGATGTGCAAGCAAAAGGAAGTAGGTTCAGTTATACGTAGGTCATCTCTTTGGTGTATTGTTTTTTCGGCACACTTGGAACCCAGTGTAACCTGCAGCTACATAAATCTGTCGACAGTACTTCTGGGGGAAATGTAATGTGTGAGTGTTTGATGGAAAATATTCAAGGTATATTCAGAACTTTACAAAAAACAAGGTAGGAATCCTATGTTGAGCTCTTATGTATTAGCACTAGGAAGAGTTTTATGTACATTATTTCCTTTAATTCTCACTATGGAAGGTACTATTATGAACTCCATTTTACAGAAAACCAAAGCCAAAGAGATTAATTAACTTGAATAGATCCTACAGGTAGTAATTGGTGGACATGAGATCCAAACCCAAGCAAACTTCTTCCCAAACGTTTACTTTTGAGGATGGAGTTAGGCCCCGGGGTTGTCTTGTCTTTCCAGTCCTGCCTCTACCACTTACTAATTGTGTGACTTCAGGAAAGTTACTCTCCGAGGCTAGGTTTTCCTGTCTACACAATGGGACTAGCAATAGTACTAACATTGTAAGGTCACTGTGATAGTGTAAAGAGACAGTGTAACTGCAGTTCTTAGTAAAATGTCTGGTGCAGAGTAAGGGCTCAATAAATGTTGGTTGTAACTATATTGTAAACTACTCAATCATACTACTATTAAAATATTCATGCTTATTGACCTAATACATCTACATTTTAGAGTCTGTTCTGAGGAATAATCAGCCATAGATAAGCAAACAAATTTATGTACGAGGCTGTTTCTTGAACTTTTATACAAATGAGATTTTAGAAAAAATTAACTGTGTAAAAAGAGGGAAATTGAAAAATGACTTCATACGATGGATGATGAACAGACACAAAATGTTTTTTGAGGGGAGGGTATAGCTCAGTGGTAAAGCACCTGTTTAGCAAGCATGAGGTCCTGGTTTCAATGCCCAGTACCTCTGTCAAAACAAATAAATAAACCTAATTACCTCCCTCACCCCAAAGAAAAGAAAATTCTTTTTAAAGTTTTAGAAAAATGGTCACATGGGGAATAGATTATTACATATATGAAATAGATGCATAAAAGGGAAATGCAAGCCTATAAATACTATGTTTCCTCAATTTAAAACCATTTATTAATTAAAGTAGGAAGTGTTAATTAAGTGTCACATATGTGTGTTAGGCACTGTTCTGGGTACAGAAGATACAGCAGAAATAGTCACTGTCCTTCTCCAGGAGGACATTTATCCCAGTAGATTATATACACAATAAGAAACCAGAAGAAAATGCTTATTTTCTACCACTGTGTATTGGAATACACACTGTCATGATTGTCAATACTCAATTATTATCATAAAATCGATATATGCATATTACAAAGAATTTGTGGAATGCAGAAAAGCACAAAAATGAAAGTTAAAAAACATGAGATTTTGTTATTAAGAAATAACACAGTAGTATACCTTACTTAAAACATTTTTCAATAAAAAGAAGGAAGAAGAGTGAAAGATAAACTTCTCCACAAATTGGATACTATAAGTCCTATACATAAATACAGTTTAATTCAAATATACAATATAAGAAAAGAAACAAATAAAACTAAAGGAATTATTGAAATTTAAAATCAGGACATTGATGACAAATTGCAATGATCATGCAGTGATCACAGTTCAGGCATACAGAAATGGAGCTGGGTGGCCACTGAGGATCTGGTCTAGGACACATCTCTGCGCCACTGAAAATTTGAATTTTCTTTGAACTGCACCAGACCCAAGGACACTGCCAGGAAAATTCAGAACAACACCTGCCAGCTACAACCTTATGGTTTCAAGGTCTCCCCTTCTAACTATGCAACCAATTCGGACCCCAACCAATCCTTACTTAACAAGCATCCTTTCTTCTTGCCAGATCTAATTATAATTCTTGATGAAGAGCTCATGTAACTAACTGTAACCTTGTGGTTTTTTGCCTTTATAACCCTCCCCCATTCTGTAGTCAGGCTGAACACAATTCAAGTGCTTCTTGAATTTGTGATTCCTGGGCTGCAGTCCTAACAAATCTCAAATAAATACTTTTTAAATTTAAATCAGGTCTCTTTCTAAAATTTTGGTTAACATCATAGTTGTTTACTACAAGAGATAATATTTTCTAGAAGGTTCCTCTTAAGAAAGAATCTATGAAAAATACAAAGAAGTTGCAGTCGTATTTATTTTTTAATAAAATCTTTACATCTTAGCTGGTAGTAATTAACATCCTGCTATTGGCCTTAAAAAGAAAAGTCAGAAAAATGAGTTTTCTTCGGGAATAGCAGGGGAATTTCATTTCAGGACAAGCAAACTATGGTGAACCATGGGCAAGTCTGGAGAACAGGGGAGAGGGGCTAGCTCTTATAGAAGAGAGGAGGAAATCGGGGAGGCTGTGGTGGTTCTTCATTGGCTGCGAGTCGGGGGCAGCTTGTTGCTGGGTCAGAAGGAAATCATTTTTCCTCTCAGGTTGGCAAGGGAGGGTGAGTGACATTCATGACAGTTCCCCACTCAGGGCTTCCTGACTCCGTTTTAAGTGAAGTTTCTTTTATTTTCATAATACTAAGAAAAATCAAGGACCTTACCATTCCTACAGTTCCAATATTTTTTGTTATTTACATTATTATTATTATTGTTGTTGTTGTTGTAGTAGTTTATACACTATGATCTTTAACATTTATTTTCCAGTCTGTAGCAAAATTTCCATAGTAAGTATTATTTATCCATTTTCAGAGTCAATACTCACTGTCAGTTTTTACTTAAAAATTTTTTTTAATGGAGTTACTGGGTATTAAATCCAGGCCCTCATTGCATGTTAAATAAGCACGTGCTCTACCACTGAGCTATACCCTCTACCACTGAGCTATATACCTTCCTCACTCCTCAGTATCAGTTTTTCACCACAATTTCTGCTTCTGGATTCTTTGCTTTAATCTCAACTGCCTGCTTTTTCTTAACTAGTAGTTCTTTTAGTGGATCTCGCATTGCCTCACATTTTTCATTTATGAAAATACATACTTGTTAGTTTTATTCTTGAATAACATCTTTTCTAATAGATTGTTCTTGGGTTACCCTGCATGTTTTTCTTGGGTCACACTGTGTTTCCCTTTCGGATGATTGTTTTCATTATCTACTGATGCATATCACATTTCTTGAAATTTTAGACACTAACAACAAGCCTCTGTTATGGTACACAGTTTCTGAGGATCCAGAAAATGGGAGCGGCTTAGCTGTGTGGTTTGGGCTCAGGGTCTCCAGGACAAGGCATTCAATCTGCGGGCTAGGGCTGCGGGCATCTCAAGGGCTGGCATCCCAAGATGCCTCACTCAGGTGCTTGTTACCAGGAGGCTCTTCCTGTCTGGCTGATGGCAAAAGACCATGGTGATGCTGCTTTATTGCCTTGGCCTTTGCCTAGCAGCTGGCTCACCCCTGAATGAGTCATCTAAGAGAGAGTGAGTGCATCCAGGGCAGAAGTGGAGATGCCTGTTATAAAATAGCCTTGGAAGTGCCATGCCGCCATGTCTGCAGGATTCTGTGGTCACACTGACCAACCCTGTTAAAATGAGGGAGCGGACTGCACAGGGGTGTGAATATCCAGGAGGTGGGGCTTGCCATCGAAGGTCAACTTGGAGGCTCTACTAGGGCTCTTCTGTGTCTGGTATTGAATATTATCTTGGAGAAGTCAGAAGGCAGCCTAAATGCTCAAATGCTCTCCCTTACTACTAGTTTAACCATAAAACCTAGATGGCTGAAATTTTTTTTTAAATTTTTGAAGATCATTAGTTTGTGAGTTGAATGTTCTATACCAAATTTGCTTTGGCACTGGTATTTTGTTCTGCTGATTCAGTTTCTGGCTCATTTCAGGGATTTTTCTTGAATTATATCTTTGAACAAATTTTTTCTTGCATTTCAGTCAAGCTTAGGTTATCTTTATCTCCCATACCTAATAGCCCCTCTCCGATTGCTTCTGTCTTTGGCTTTTTCATTCTGCTTTCCTTGTGGTGATCTCTTAGTAATGAAATTTCCACCTGCCTTTATCTCACCCCTTGCCATTCATTATCGATTCATTAGTTGTGTCTTAATATTGTTTTGGTTCTTACTTTTTTCCCTTTAGGATTGCAATATTTCTCTTTTCAAAGTTATCATTCTGCTATTTGACTATTTTATCTGAGAGTTCTTGATTTATTCAATTCATGTTTTCATTAAGCTATTTTATAGTGTAAAATAATTGTAAGATACTTCCTTCTGTTCCATTCTTTACAATATGTGGCCCTAAATATCTCCCAGTATGATTTGGTCAGACAAGCAAAAGCAAGAGAGTATAGAAATAGTATTAAATAACTCATTGCAACTTTCAGTTCTCTCAGGTCTGAGGCACTACAAATAAGTGATTTTTTTCCTCAGCTCATATGAACATGATGAGGGAATGGATAATAGTTAAATAGCTATGTGGCCTTACCAGTTCTGAGATGTCAGTAAAATATGAAAAAGACAACCTGAGTGCAGGTTTAGTAAAAGGAAGTTACCATAATGTCTAGCACTTTTTTCACCCTAAAATGATATAATCATTGATCCTTCTTACAAGAAACTCCTAGAGATTATCCAGATTCTTTCACTGGAATTTTGTCATATTAAGTATTATTTAAAATAAGTTAGCCATCAGGAGGAAGAAGTTTGGGATATCATTTTGATTCCTAAAGCTGATAGATGTAATTGATTTGTCTTTGTCTATTTTATGCCCATTTGCAATTTTATCGAAATCAAAGTTGGCCAGATATTCAGTCAAAACATCTGAAACAGCTACTGCCATTGACTCCCCCATCAGTCATTTCTATTTCCAGAATTGTTTTATGTATCTAAACCCAAGTATGTACATGTCTTTTAAAATACTCATATATACACATAAATAGGGACATACTAGAGATACTTTTTTGTCCCTGCTTTTTTACTTATTGATGTTGGAACCTTTTCCTATCAGAACATAGAGATTTAATTCAATTTAAGAAGTACCATGATTAGTTACCCTATTCTCTGCAGATAAATATTTATTTCCTTTTGTGCATGTATAAACACTGCTGCAGTTAGCATCTTTATTCATATACCTATGTGTGTACATGTCTATAGGACAAATTCCCAGGAGGAATTCATGCAATTCTTAATGTAGGATAAATATGACCTACAAGACAGCTTTCTATAAAAGAGACTTCACTTTACTTGTGTCTTTTGAGCCTGGGAAACTCAAATTTTAGGGGAGTTTATCATATTTGGGGTCTTCCTTAAGAATGCCTGAAGGTCTTTGAAAATTGTGTTTTTTTCACCTTTTTATATGATAATGTTTAATTGGTACTTTAAAAAAAAATTATTGTACTGAAATTATATAATTGATGAACTAGGTACAGTTTGTTTACCCTGGGAATGAGTGACATCTCTGGGCAGAAGACTGTTCTGAGTGTAGTCTGGTGTTTGCCATTCATGTTGTTCTAGGCCAGTCTAGGTCCTAACTTGAGGGTTTGTAATTAAAGACTAAGTTAAAATGGGCAGAGCTATTTGTTGCATGGAATATGGAGAGTGGTATCTTCCCCTTACTTCTTACCAATAATGACAATATCAGCACTTTGCTTAGCTCATGCTATAGACTGAACGCTTGGGTCCTGTCAAAATTCCTATGTTGAAATCATAACCCGCAGTGTGGTGATATTAGGATGGGTCCTCTTAGAGGAGATTAGATCATGAGGGTGCAGCCTTCATAAATGAGATTAATGCCCTTATGAAAGAGACTCCAGAGAGTTAGGGTTAGGGAGGAGACCCCAGAAAATTTCTTGCATCTTCTACCATGTGAAGACACAATGAGAAGATGGCTCTCCCTGAACCAGAAAGCAGGCTCTCAACAGACACCAAACCTGCCAGCACCTTGGTCTTGGACGTCCTAGCCTTGAGAAGTGTTCGAAATAAATGTGTGTTGTTTGTAAGCCACTCAGTCCATGATATTCTGTTATAGCAGCCCAAATAGATTAAGACAGTTTTTAATAAGTACTCAATAAATGTTACCTAAATGCTCGATGTTAACTAATGCATTATATCATTTAATCATTATCACAACTCTATCAGGGAAGGGCCATTAAAATTCCCACTGGATGAATATACAAATGTTTGTCAGTATTAATATACCTAGTAAATGGCACCATTGGAATTTGAACCTAGGCCATCTGACTTCACAGATTAAACAAAGGAGATGTTGCCTTCTCCAGCAGACAGTGGCCCCAAAACAGCATACCTCTGCAAGTAAAATAGCAGTGGCAGCAACTTCAGCAAACATTGGCGTCACAGTCGCTCGCTACTCAGCAGATTGAAAGTGACCAGAGTCATATCTAACAACTACAGAGTGTTGAAGTAAGAGAGAGAGAAAAAAAAAAATGGTTCCAAGAACTAGACCAACCTGCTCGGGGCCAATAGTCATTAGTCTCTCCTAGAACAATTTTGGAAGAATAGGAGAAAACTGGAGTTCTGAAGTGATGCAAGGAGGAGATCTGGGGAAATACAAATTTTTGCTGCTTTGCTCATAGTCTTATGCTCGGCCTGGCTGACATGAATGTAAATAAGTGTGCATATGCTGTTCCTGTTACATGGGAGAACCAAGATAATAGACCATACGTGACCACAAAGGTGTTGACTGTCAGCACCTCCGTGGGGTGTGGGGAAACCTGTAACTGAAAGTGAGAGACGCAGCTCTGTACGTGTTCTCCTAATTGTTTTGGCTCTGATTCACCTGCTGATCCTTTCGGAACTCTCCTACCAGTCTTTATTCTAGTTGTACCGTACAGATCACGCCGGGCTGGGAACTTTCTGGTATGGAGCTAAATATAGAAAGTGTATAGAATTCAGTCTGTCTACGACTGTTCACAATTCAGTTGGAAATGCTCACTTTTCATTCACATCGTGCTAATTGTTCTAGATATTTCTGTTTCTGTTCACTGTAGTCAGCTTTGTGTATGTGGTATGATTCTCCTTTTTCCCTCGACAAAATGGCTTTCTTTTTTGCTTCCACTGCTATTTTTTATTGATGACCTGGTTTTGGAGGGAAGTTCGCAGTGGAGTGCTTTATGAGGATTCCCATTATTTAGAAGCAATTTACACTGGTTATTTGGGACATGACTCAATGCCATTGCCTTACCCCCCTCCCTACCCCATTATTTAAACTGATTACGTAGCCTGAAGCAAGAAATGTATTTGCATATGAAGAACAAATAGTGAACAATGAGGATTTGGAGGCTGCTTTAGATTTTAGGCTAGACCTTGTTCTTCCAGACTGTGACCTTGGGTAACATACTTAACCTCTCTAATCCTGTTTCCACGACTGTAAAATGGCGATTAAATGATTAAATGACACCCAGCAAGAATTCTACAAGGCTCTGCTTCCTGTTTCTTTTCCATGTTTTAATTGCTTACAAGTGGACAGTTCTCTGTTATTTACTTATTTTGAAAGATATTTTTTATTTTGGTAAAGTAGTGTTGGGAACTAACATTTTTCCTTGTGGTTGTGAAAACCAGAAAATTTTCTAAAATTTACAGCTTTTTTTTTTTGTCCTTTGTTTACCAACTGCTTCTGACAAGATTAAAAAAATTAAATTTGCTCAGAGATTTCACTGTCTATCAAGTGATTATCAGTCTGGTAATGATTTTCTCAAGCAGAATTCTTGAATTTTTGGAATTAAAAAAATGAGAATGAGAAATTTATTCAGAAGGCAGAAGATGTTGGTGAACTAAGAACTAATGACTTTTTTTTAATTGTGGTGAAGTATAAATAATTAAAAAAATTGCCATTTTAACCATTTTTAAGTGTAAATTTCAGTGGCAGTAGGTACACTTACACTGTTATGCAGCCATCATCACCATCCATCTCTAGAACTTTTTCATCTTCTGTATCAACTGAAAACAAACAAACAAACAAAAAGCTTAAACACTTAAAACTTAAAACACATACTTAAAAGTTGAGAGTTATATTATATTTAGGGAACTTACTGAGAACTATAGCCCTGGATACAGCCTCTCAGATAGCTCCAAAGAAGTTAGGGAGAAGCCAGAATACGTAAGAGTTTTTGCTAAAAAACAAAAACAAAGACAAAAACACATGTAGTTGAACATCAAAAGATTACTGCTAGTCACAAAGAACAGACTTTGGAGGTTAACAATTTCAGTGCTTTTTGATGAATATGTAGATACAAGAATCTGGGCTCACTGAATTTATTCCTTTGGCAAACACCTTAACTGTCTAAGGCCAGGAACTGGTTTTTCTCCATCCTGAATTCCCCTCAGGGCACACTGCAGGGGTTGCAGTGGCTGATGACTTGATGGAGGGCAACACTCTGTTGTTTACTGGAATGGCTGACGATATTTTTTGTTTACTGAAATGGCAGGCAACAGTTTTTTTTTTTTTTTTTTTTTTTGGTCCACATCCCCAAATGAAACTCTGTACCCATTAAACAATAACTCCTCATTCTCCCCTCTCCCCAGCCTCTGGTAACCACCAGGCAGCTATCTGTGAGAGCAGATATTTTTAAGGAGAAAGAAAATGGGATGGTGCTTCCATAGCTTGTGACAGGCATTGCATTTCCGCCCCAGGTCTGTGCTTTCCCACAAAATTTTAATCTGCCTTCTCTCCACAGCGACCTCCCAGAGGAATGCCCGGTTTGACCAGAGCACCTGGCTCTCGGGGCTGCCCCATCCCCACCTGCTGCTTCTGAGAAATCAGTCCTAGCCTTGATATCCAGTGTTAGGCTCTGCTCAGCCTCTGACTGTTCCTTTCAAGCCTTGAATTTCAGGTGCGGGACTTCAGCAGGTTTGACACCAGCCTGCCAGTCCCAGCTCAGTTTCTACCGCACCAAGAACTTACCGTTCAGAACCCACCTCTGGTTCCTCCAGCTCAAATACTGACCCGGTAAAGGCATTATAGACCGCGGTGCTTATCTGTAAACTGATGAGGGTGAATTAGGCAACCTCAAAGGTATTTTCAGCTCTAAAAGTAGTTACTGTCTGGTTCAAGACAAACAAATCCTGATGTCCTAATGTGATAGGTTAGATAAGGTTCTCCTGTGGAAATTCCCTCCTGGTGTAAGTCATATTTTGACAGAAACAGAAATGCTAAAAACATTATGTTTGCTTTGAAAGTTCAGCTAATGGTCAGCAAAGCTTCATGGAATTTAGGAGAAAGGATGATCTGTTAGTTCAAAGAATTTCATATCCTGCATATAATCCTGAAAAAAATTGGTGATCTCCTAGGAGCCTTTGGATGGACTTGGTGTGCTAGCTTTGCATAAAGTTGTTTTGACTTTCACTCTAATACATCCTTAGCCCAGGTGAAGGCAAGTAGCTTGCTATTTGATACGGAGATTTACATTTCAAGGCTACTCAGTATTAAATCATCTTCTGGTAAAAGAAGAGTAAGAGGGTCATTGTGTGTATTTTATTATGTGTAAACTCCCAGGAAAACAAGTGGTGAGGCTGAGAGAGCTCACTCAAATTCTAGCAGATAAGAAAGTGGCTTATGTAAAAGCTCTCTTATTGGGTGAGTTACTCATTTCTTCTGGCCAAGAGAGCCAGCAGGGTCATGTGACTGCTAAGCTTTCTAAGGAAGTGAAAACAAAATGTGGAGAGAATAACCATGTTTATTTCCAGTACAGACCCTCTGCTTAAGGTAAAATCACCTCTTAAATCTTTAGCTTTCATTCCTCTGTAACCAGATGGTTACTTTTCAGGATCTTTAATAGTTTGGATTAATTAATTAAATTCAGATCAAACTTGATTATACCTCTAGTTCAGCTGTTTTTTTGTTTTTGTTTTTTGTGGGGGGAGGGGTAATTATTTATCTATTTAATGGAGGTACTGGGGATTCGAACTCAGGACCTTGTGCATGCTAAGTACTTGTTCTACCACTGAGCTATACCCTCCTCCCCTCTAGTTCAGTGGTTCTTAACCTGAGCCCATTAGAAGCATCAGGGGAAAAGAAAAATATTGATGCTGTTGCCTTAACCCAGAGAACTGATATAATTGGTTTGGGGTGGGGCCTGGTCATCAATATTTTTTAATAGTTCCCAGGTGATTCTCCTGGGTTGAAGGTTGAGAACCACTAGTCTAACTTTTGTCCTGAATGTATCTTTCCTTTCAAAAAAAGAAAAAAAAAAGACCTTATTGACTTTCCCAATGTCTATAGCTGTGATCTCAATTTTTGATTGCACACATCTATTAGTTAAAAAAAAATTAGAGCACATACAAATACCTGTGTGTATGTACTATGCTAATATATTATCTGTATTATAAAACAGAAAATCAGATATTTATAAAAGTATGAATAATAATAAATATTTTCTTCCTATATTCCTGAGCATCCTTTTAGCCACTCTACTTTGGAAACCTTTGTTTCACAGGATAAAGTCCAAATTCCTTAGCACAGAATTCAAGGTTTTCTCCAAACAGAATTTCATCTCTCTTTTATCATTGTTATATCCCATACTGTCTTAGTTTACTGACTGATTGATTGTTGTATTTCCAATGGTCTTAGGTCCACTTTCCTGGGAAGTAGACTTAGAGACAGAGATGTGCATGAAGAGAGTTTATTGAGAAGTGAAGGATGTAGGTAGGATTGGGCAGAAGATGGAGGAGATGCAGTTGCAACAAAGAGTTCTGGAGCTGGGTTGACCCTTCACTGATGCTCCACCTTGAGGCAAGGGCGTTAGGCTTCATATTCCCACTCTCCATCCAACGTTAAGTACATTAAGTAGTAATTTGTGTGGGCTACTCATGGGAAATCTGGGGTTTTTTTTGACGGCAAATCCCAGGGAGCCATCACACGCCAGCCTGCCAGCTGTTGGGGGAATGAATGCCTCAGTCCTAGAGGGGATCTGGGATGCTCGTCATAGCATTCATTTTGTTCCCTGCTTTTATGAGTTAACACAGTTGTTCCTTACACTGGAATGTTTTACCCTCAATCTCTGCACACAGAAACCTATCATTCCTCATAGGCCCAACTCAAAATGCCACCAGAGACTCAACTCAAAATGCCACCACCTCCTTGAAGTTTCCCTGTACTCCCTTGTAGTACCAGGAGACAGAGTAGAGAGAGTCACAGACACCTAGGTTTGGATACTGGGTTTTAGGGAGCTTAGTTGGGTAAATTATTTGACTTCTCTGAGTCTGACTATAACTATTGAGACCTGCTCTACAGGATTCTTGTAAGGATTAATTGAAAAACTCACTCAGTGATGACGATGTTTTCTTTCTAGCTTTCACTTTCTCATCTCCAGATTTCTATAGAAGTCTTAAATGATTTAAATGACAAAATAGGATGCTGTGATGATTTTTTCCTATTTATTCAATTTAAAATCCTACACTTTATTCTAAGGTAATGTGTCATCTACTTTTATGAAAAATTGATTTTTTTTCAGCGTTATGAAAATCTGGTAGCAGGTTAGCAGATTTTTTTGCACAACAAATTCATGATGGTATAAATTATGTAACAGTGGATTTTTGAAGTAATCTTAATTAGGAAAATAAACTTTTGTCATATATACATGCAAATATATGCATTAATTTAAAAAAATTATTGGTTCATGAAATTTAAGAATGTGCAGATACATGCAGTGAATCTTAGCACTGGTCCATTATGCTAATATATATTAGATGTATATTAACATATTATACATATGCTAATATTATTTGTCATTAACTACTTCTGTAAGGATCAATTATTAAGCACCTATAGCACCTATAATATAGAAAACTTTTAAATTTGTGCTATTAGAAAAAACAAAGATAGATGAAATAGGATCCCTATTGTGAAGGAGCTTGAAATTATTTAACAGATGAAAAAGTAAACAATGATACACATGTTTCAAATAACATTTTTTTTTTAAAGGGAGGTCAGTGGAATAGTTCAGATCATTTATGTAATTGGTGCTAACATTTCTGAATATACCACTGAATTTCATAGGCCAGGCTGGTGTGGAGACATTCTCTCAAAGCATGGAGAGAATTTACATAGGCAATGAAGTCCCTGATTAGTAGTGGCCTGATCTGGTATGACTTTGCATATCACACACTGCTTGATATGTGCTTAGGCCCTCAGTTAAAAAAATAAAAAAGTAACACACACACAGTTTAGATAAATGCTGACTGTTTAAATTGGGTAGCTGGAGAAGAATGGGGAAGGATTCCAGGTCAGTGACAGAGTCTGAGGGAAACCGCAGAGATGACAGAGTTCAAGACGTGCTGGGAGGTCAAAGGGCACGTGTGGGGTGGAAGCGGAGCGCTCTTACAGGAGCAGGATGGGCAAGGGGAGGTGGGGTGGGGGAGACTTCTTAGAGCTTAAATAATAGATTTAGATTGTCCTCGGCATGAAACAGGGAGAATGCATAAGAGCGGGCTAAGGAAACACAAATCTGAGCAAGTTGCTTTCAGGATCCAGGATTTACATGGGTTAAGTCTGAATTCCTCAAGCAGACTTCCATTCTTAATTCTCCAATCTCTCTTCATTCCGTAATCTCCTTGTTTACGCACTCTTCTGACATTCCCACGTGGTCACTGCACACACTAGCAAATCCCCCAGTTGGAATTAATCTTCCCATATTCTCAAAGCTCTTCGTTTAATCCATGGTCGTAGCCCTTGTTAGTTTGCCTTTTGAGTGGGTGTGTGTCTCAGGCACCAGACTGCATGCATATAGCGAGCACATCACATGTCTAAGTCATCTGTGCCCGCCTCCTTCCAGCACTCAGTCGGTACAGACTAGTATTGAGTGAAGTTTATTTGAAATGTGACTTCTTATTATAAACTAGTGAAAATGCTGAATGCCATTGCCTCTTACAAGCTGACATTAATACACATTACAAGTAGGCCCAACATAAAAAGGCACTTAATGAATGGTAAAAGGCAGCGTCATATAAATTCCTGTTTGAAGAATTATTTCCACCTGAATCACAAGGTGTTTTTGATCCAACTAACATAAGTAGTTGTGTCAAGTCTTAGAAATGCTTGACAGGGGTGAAAAAGAATTATAGCAAAGGTCGGTTACTATTAGGAAAAAAGTTCTCTTACTGAAAGAACACTTTTACAAATGATAATAAATAAATCCTTCATGATTAGATTTTTATGACCTTCCTGGGTTGGTAGTATTAAAGAGAAGCAATATTGTAAAACAGCTATACTTTAATTAAAAAAAAAGAAACATTTTTTGGTGGTTGTTATAGCTTGATTAAAAAAAATAGAAAGAATGGTCATGATAATCGAACTTGACTTTCTGTTGTCAATGAGGGTCATGTCAGCTGTTTGGGGTGCAGGGCTGGACTTTATTCCGCTGGTTGATAAGCATTATCAACATTTTACAAGACAGAAAGTTTCAATGAAACTGATATTTTTATTGCCAAGTTCATAGTTGGTTTCGAATGTCTGCCTGCTTTGTGCTTACATTGGTCACTAAGTATACTTTCACGTCAGGGGTAGAGAGAGGGGCACCAGATGGAGGTTTCTGGTGTCTTGGCCAGAAGAACACACACCTGGGCTGTTCATTAATGAATAACCAGCATGTATGAATGAATAACATAATGAATGTACAATAATCTGCTTATTGAAAAATGTTTGTTAATCACTCTCAGAGGGCCCAGGCTAGGTGACTATGTCATTCATACTTTTTAAATGACCTTCACTAAATATACAACTGCAGGGAATGCCCTCTGTGGCTCGGCTCCAGGGAATGTAATGAAAATAGTGCTCTCTGGAGTTGGGGAACCTGGAAGTTCTGCCCACCATAGAAAGTGTTCAGTAATGATTCCTGAATGAAGGAATGACTGACCTAAAAGGTTCATTCGGAATGTTAAGGCGAAAGTCTGGCAAAAGCCATTTTTGAAACTCGGGCCATTATTATGGTATTAGTCTGAACAGTGTGACCCATGAATAAACATGACAGTGTCAAATTAGCCACTGCAGATGCTTAAGGAAGCATGCCTCCCTAGGAAGATGAGTTAAAAAAAATTCCCCATACAATTACCAGCAAATACGTTTTCTGCTGGAAATAGTAGGGACAAGTTCAACATCAGTATGAAGTTTAGAAAATCATTTCTGAATATGGTTCTCCCCTTCTTTATCCACTGCCCCTCTCCCCTCTGCCATCCCTGGGGCCGAGAGCTGCCCTTTAATTGGAGTAAGAAGCTGTACTGAGTCATATTTGCTATCTTTAATACACAGACATGTGAGAGAGCTGTTTGGTAGAGGATTTGCTTGCCAGCAAGTGGATTTGTGAAAGTCCAGGCTTCATGCCAGATTCTGGGATGAGGTAGAAGTGGGGACTAGACAGAAAAGCTTGTAGGCTTTTCAGACTAGAACAGAGAGGCTGCAGATGTAAAACTAGGGTTTAATTTGAGCGGTAATTTAGAGTAGGTGTTGATTTAGGAAGATCTAAAAGATCTAGAATTAATGGAAAGGTTAACAACGGGCCTCTTGAAGTGGAAGAATGATGACAGATTATGGAATTCGCTTAGCTCTTAATCATTACGTATTTTAATACCTAGGTGCTAAAAAGTAGTAGCTGATGGTAAATAGCGGTACATTTTAAATTAGTAGATTTCTTCCCTTCTCTGAATTTCTAACCTTATTTCGTGACCATGAACCTGACTTTCACCTATAAAGGAACTTCATACTAGGCAGCAAAGCAGAGAGACTAGTGATTTTTCAACTAATGAGTAGGAAAGTACTCATTGAGATTGGGGAATTATTATTTGTGTGCTTATTTAAGATATTTATTTGTGTATTTGGTGCCTTGTTCCACAGATAATTTAGGCAGAAATGATAGGTAATTTAGGACAATGCGACACTGATGTGAAACTCGCGCACCCAGCCATCTCCCATATCTGGAAGCCGGGTGAGAAATTAAGAGTAACCCCCCAAATCTCACTGCATAGAAATAGATGTTACAAGTTTCATGCATTAAGTCAGTCAGTACTTTTTAGCCATAAAAAAACCACTCAGGCCTTCACTCATTATTTATTTACTTAAATTTTACACATGATTATAATAAGCTTGGTTATCTGGGTTCACGTAGCCCACAGGAGACTAGAGCGGCGCACTGCTGCATATTTCCTTGGCATTAACAATTACACAAAGGGCTTTCACATCCATTACTAGCTGCTCGAGGCAGACACAACAGTAACATCAAGAAGTGACCGTTGACTGCCTGACAGCTCCAAGAAGACTGAAGAATTCTAAATAGTCAGCACATAGACCGCAAGAAAACCCTCGTCTACTGCTGTGATGAGCGGGGAGAAAGGCACACGTCACTCTCCCTGGAGGCATCATCACCACAGTCCAGACTCAGAGCCCCAGATGAATACAGAGGTCGTCCAGCCAAGCCTCCCAGTCAGCACGTGGTTCACCTCTGTAGTTCTTCTCTCAGGTGGTTAGACTGCCTCTGCTAAATTCTCTCCAGTTGACAAAGAATTTGTTGATTAATTTTATGTGTCATTGATTGGGTGATGGTGCGGTCAAATATCATTCTGGACGTTTCTGTCAGGTTTTTTTTTTTTTTCACCAACAGCTGCTCACATGTTTTCTTACAAAAGTCGGACAGTGAAAACTTATAATGCTTTAAATTTAACGATCTGCAAAATCCTGTCTAGCCTGTTACACATTTGTCTATTTTGCATATAAGAATGTACATCAAGCAGGTGAAACTTAAACTTTGCTGTGTATGTAATTGTGTTTGTCACATATATTACGTGGTTGCATAGTCACCTGCAAATTTTTCTATAAGCAGACATACACAGACTAGATTTTTTAAAAAGACCGATGTAAAGCTATAACCTTTCTAAGTAATGACATGTTTACAATAAATTTAAAAATATCCTCAGAAATAACAGGAAAAATTTAATGCTGAGAGCTACACACACAAAATAATAGTTTATGTCAGGCAGGTTTTGGATGAATTAACATTTAAATTGGGGAACTCTGAGTAAAGCAGATTGCCTTCCATAATTTGGGGGTGGGCTTCATCCAATCAGTTGAAGGTCTGGATGGAACAAAATACTCACCTCCCCTGAGAAAGAGGGAATTTCACAGGAGATGGCTTTTATACTTGAACTATATCATTGGCTCTTCTCTGAGTCTCCAGCCTGCTGGCCCCACCTTGCAGATTTTGGACTTTCCCAACTCCATATTCATATAAAAAAGTTGTTAAAGTAAATCCCTTTGGAGGGTATAGATCAATGGTAGAGCACATGCTTAGCATGCACATGGTCCTGGGTTCAATCCCCAGTAGCTCCTCTGAAAATAAATAAATAAATAAATAAATAAATAAATAAACCTAATTACCCCCTCCCAAAAAGTAACAACAACAAAATAGTTGTGGTGTGCACGCGCACACACACGCACACAGGAATACTACTCAGCTATAAAAAAGAATGAAATAATGCAATTTGCAGCAACATGAATGGATCTAGGGATTATTATACTAAGTGAAGTAAGTCAGAGAAAGACAAGTATCATATGATATCACATATACGTGGAATCTAAAAAAATGACAGAAGTGAACTTACTTACAAAACAGAAAGAGACTCCCAGACATAGAAAATAAACTTACGGTTATCAAAGAGGGAGTCGGGGAGGGATAAACTAGGATTTGGGGACTTGTAGATACAAACTACTATATGTACAGTAGATAAACAACAAGGTCCTGCTGTATAGCACAGGAAATAAATTATATTCAATATTTTGTAGTAACCTATAATGAAAAAGAATATATATGTGTAACTGAATTACTGAGCTGTACACCAGAAACTAACACAATGTTGTTAATCAACTATGTGTCAATAAAAACTTAAATTTAAAAAACCTATTTATGCCTGTCTGTCTACCATCCATGTCCTATAGGTTCTGTTTCTTTGGAGAACTCTGAATACAGAATCCCTTTTAAAGTTAGGGCATAATATAAACCAACTATACTTCAATTAAAAATTATTTAATTTTCAAAAAAATAAAATTTATAATATTTAGAAAAATAAAGTTAGGGCACAGTACATTGCATAGCTCTGATTGTGTCATTACTTTGTTAAAAATTCTTAATGGAAAATGTTCTTTGTAGCTTTGTTTATGATGGCAATAAGTTGGAATTAACCTAAATATCCATCAATAGTGAGTTGGACAAATGATATAGTAGAATGTATTCCATATACTAGAATATTATGGTTCCATAGAAAGTGATTGAGATAGAGCTACATCTACGTGTGGTGATATAAAAAGATGTTCAAGATACATTGTTAGTGAAAAATTGCAAACTGCAGTGAAGTACACATAATAATAGGATTCCATTTATGTGGAAATAATTACATATGGTATAGTTCTATAGGAAAATAGTATAAAAAAACTATCACTGCTAACAGTTACTGAGGGCTTCCTATATGCATGCTTCCTAAGTTCAAGGAGATTTACATGTATCAACTCTTTTCATTCATTCAGTTCAATAAATACAAATATTTATCATATGCTCTGCTGAGTGAGAGGCATTCAGCAGTAAATGAGACCAGTGGTTCTCAACCTGGGGGGATTCTGCCCCCAGGGGACATTAGGCCACACCTGCAGACATTTTTGGTTGTCACAAGAGCTTGTGTGGAGGCGGCTTGCTCCTGGCGCCTAGTGAGTGGAAGCCAGGGATGCTGCCGCCTGTCCTCCAGTGCACAAGACAGCTTCCCACGGCACAGAGTTATTCAGCCTAAAATGTCAACAGGGCAGAGGCTGAGAAACGTTGAACTAGATGAAATCCCTGCCTTCCTGGTTCTGACAATTATTCATTTAATTCTCATAAGCCTCTATGAGGTAGGCACTATTCTTAAGTGTTATTATAGATGTGAAGCTTGAGCCACAGAAAGGTTAATTAAGTAAAGTTACAAGCTACATTGTTCATGGTGACCTCTGGGAATTGGGTTTGGTGGTGAACTTCTACTTTGTACATAATATATTTTGTTTTCTTTGTATTTTTACTAATAAATCTATTTAACTTTTAAAATTGCTTTTCTAGGGAGGGATAAATTGGGAGTTTGGGATTTGCAGATACTAACTACTACATATAAAGTAGATAAATAAGAAGGTGATTTGATACTGTATAGCAGGGAACTATATTCAGTACCTTGTAATAGCCTATAATGAAAAAGAATATGAACAGGAATATATGTATGTGCATGTATGTGAATGTGTATGTGTGTGTATATATATATATAACTGAATCACTATGTTGTATGCCCAAAATTAACACATTGTAAATTGACTATACTTCAATAAAAAAATAAAAATTACTTTTCTAATTTAAATTTGAGTTGAAAAGGATTTTAAAAGGCTTTATCACTCCCAACTGCCTGTTTAAAACAACCTAAATCCTCAACTTAGTTTTCCAGTTCTTCCAAGGTCTGGTTCCATCTGCTTTTCCGATGGTCTTGCTTTCCGCCTTACACACTCCACATTCCAGTTTCAGTAGGCTAATGTCTCTTTTAGGAGGCCTGTACTTTGATTTGCTCATCTCTCTAATACCTGTGAAACTAAATAAGATCTTGCACATAAATTGTGAACTGAAGTGAATTGCAAAAATGAGTTCCTTTCACAATGAATCAAAATCTGCTTCCCTATAGTAATTTTTATGCACTGGTTCTCTGCTCTTGGTGCTTATGATTTATATCTAAGGCATCTTCACAAGACAATACTACCAACATTTAAATATTTATCTTCTCTGGGTTTTCTCTTTGTAAGTGAAGCTTCTCTAATTCTTTCAGTCATTTCCCTGACTGGACCTTATTTCTAGACCATTTACCATCCTAGCTGCCCTAAAATGCTCTACTTTGCCGAAATCCTTCCTAAAGTGATACATCAGAGTTCAGGGGTGAAACGAGTAGTTAGAAAGCAAACAGTCTCTTACTGCTGCTTTTTTCTGAACTTCCTGTAAGTAGGTAGGTTTTCATTGCACTCACTCTCTTGGTGGTTGTGTCACACGTCATGAGTCACAGCTTGCCGTGGTAAAAGATGTTTAGCACAGTGCTGAGTCATCAACAAAACATGAAATCATATTCAGGACACTGCTGAAGAAGGCAGGGAAGCATGTAGTGCAATTTATATTTTTATATAAAATAGATACAAATTCTTTTTAAAATGGGTGTTTCTTAAAGAGATGTTCGTACAACTCTGTGGAGCACTACATTCTACAAAAAAAACAAAACAAAAAACCCCCCAAAACCCAAAACCCCTAAAGATCTGGGAGACAACATTTAAGGAATCAGAATGAATCAAGAGAAACTTTCTTAGAGCCCAGCAAGAATCCTAAAGATTAAAGATAGACACATGTTCCAGTGATTTCAAAGCTTGTTTTTGAAATACCCAAGAAGGTTTAGAATAAAAAAAAGTTCCATGGTTTGCCAAAGGTCACTCAAGAAGTCAGTGACACAGTCCCAAATCCAAGGTCAGGGTCTGAAGTGCTCAAAATAAAACTGACTTCAGTTTACCTCTGAAAAATCAGACATTTAGGAGATGATATATTTGTGTGGACAAATGATTGGCAGGCAGTCAGCTGGGTATTATATCTCTGCAAACTCTTTATTTCTTTAGCTGACTTATCTATGAAATGCTTGCTTTCCCATCTCCTGGGAGAAGCTACTCTTTGTACAACAATGTGAAATACATAATAGCTACCAGCGAACACCTTTAGCAGTAGTTCGAGTGACCAAAATTTTACCTTTTATCTTCTTCAACTGTTCTCTTCCAAGCAACAAGGCTCATCTTCCAGTGGTCCTCTGATCAGATTACTGTCCTTCTCCAAAGCCTTTAGGGGCTCCCAACTGTTTTTGAAATTAGATGAAAATTTGAAGTAATGGACTTCAAGACCCTCTTACAAATTGACCTTTCTTTATCACACAGGCTCTAATTTTCATCCCACATGGTGTTTCCACCCCAGACAGGAGAGACTGCCTACTTTCCCCCAAACAAGATTGACCACCTCTGGAATTTGAGGACATGCTTGCTATGTTAGTTCATGCTTTGTAAGAGCTCTGTCTAGAGTCATGAATTTTATCAAATAGCACTAAGTTTAATGGCCCAGATGCACTCATTTAAGCCACCTCTTCACAAACTAAAAATGCAGTGGAATCAAGGTTCTGGGAAGATGGCTTGAGGACTCTGCTTTATTAGGAAGCAAGTTTTGGAATGCACACCTACTTTTTTGACTACTCTTACCTGTATATGGATTCTGTTAGGAAAAAATGTAGGAATTTTGGATTAAGGGACAAATGTAGAGGAGTAGGTGTTGGGGGTGAGTTTCCACGATTAACACTGAGTCAGATTTATTTTGAAATTGAAACGATTTGAGATTGAAAAAAAAACCAAACAGAAAAGAGAATGGATGGTAGATACGGAGATTTTACCATGTATCTTTAGGCACAACATTCAACTTGAAATGAAAAATGGAAACTTTGTGTGTGTGTGTGTGTATGTAAAAACAGGAAGCTAAGATAAATAGTCTGAAAGTGTGTCACAAAATTATATCACTTGCTGTATGATGGGGATCATAAACTGAGGTAGGATAATTATATATTGAAAGATTAATCTGGATATTGAAAAAGGTTGAGAAGTAGTACAAAATGTTTGCTATAGAAAATAAAAGTCAGATAGTAAGACAAGCAGTTTTTATCCCAGATAAGGCTATATTTCTCTAAGTCTTGGAACCTAAAGTCCATCTGAAATTAGAGTTGACTTGGAGGATGAAGAGATTAGAGCTGTTGGTGGGAAAACAAAGCAACAACAATAAAATTTCCTTTGTCTCTTGCTCCTCTGCCAATAGATATTATTTGACCTACAACATTAATTGACGTTTTTCAATTAATTGACGTTTCTCCCAATTTAATTTTTAAAACATTCTAAATTTGCAAGGTCAGTCTGAGAAAAATTTGATCTCTAGCTCCAGTGTAATTTCCATTCTCAGTTCCTGCGAACCTGGGAGTTCTCTTTTATATTTTCTTTCTCAAGGATGAGGCTTGAAGGAACCTTAAATACGTGCTCAGAATCAGTGTAAAGTTTATACAGAGAGGAAGTTACAAATGAATAGAGGTGCTAAGTAGTCCAGCTTTGTCTGATTCAGAATAAATCTCAGATTTTAACTAATTCTGTTTATCCAGCCAAGTTGTTTCTTGCACAGTTTCCTTTATTTGGCAGTTGGAATCTGGAATTTTTTTTTTTTTTTTTTTTTAGTTCCCATTACTTCTCACTGTGCCTATTTAGAAGTGCCACCACCACCGACAACCCTTGTGGTTACTTTACTTTCAGTCCAGATGATCTTACCCAGAGTGGTCATCTTAAGTAAGCAGGTTCTTCTAAATCTGTTGACTTCTTGCTCATTCCTTCTCTAATGAATCACACAGTTTCATTAGACTTTACAGGATTTATCTTCTCACCATTGTACAAATAATTTGTTCTTAGCTGAGTGTGATTTGATGGGAAGAGAACTACACGGTATGTTGAGAACCCTTGGTTATCTCAGTGTGTCCCCTACCTACCCACCCAAGTGACTTCATCCTCAGAGTTGCCTCATCAGCAAAATGAAGGAATAGGATTATAGCAGTTGTTCTCAATTCTGGTTGCAAATTAGAAGCATCTGGGGAATTTAAAAAAAATACTGCTACTTGGCCACACCAGACAAGCTAAGTCAAATTTCTCTGAGGTAAGACCTGCACAATTGGTATTATATTAAAAGGGTCAACTAGGGCTAGAAGCCAGTGGATGAATGATTTTCATGGGCCTTTCCAACTTTGTGATTCCCTTATTCTTACACTTGCTGACTTGGACTTCTTTTCTGACCTAATCTTCAGACAGTAAAGGAGGAGGGCTTACTTGATTTGGTTAATTAACAGTTACAAATGTGAGCTATATAGTCATTATGGGACATTTTAACCACACTGGGTACCTGCCTTCTTGCTGAGAAAAATAAGCATAGTAGAGAGAAGAGTTTGTGTCTCAAATCTTTTAAGACCTTCTTAAAAGGGTTCATTTCTATCTCCATGATTTAAAACATATCCCTTACATGCTGAATGCTAAATGTACAATTGAAAAGCCTTCTGTGGTATCTTTACTGAGGGAGATAGTCAAGAAAAGCAGGGATTCACAGAGGTATGCGTGAGCTGCATTGGGAGCCTAGAGAAGGGCCACCTGTCTCAGCCTGGGGCACAGAGACTTCCCTGTAATCCTGTGTCTGCAACTGTGAGTGCAAGTATCTAGAGGAAAAGGAGGCAGACATTGTGTGTGTGTGGGGGGGTGGTATCAGGGAAGATGTGATGTCCTCTGACAAGTGCAAGGAGTTGCGTGCAATGTGAGCAGTTGGCATGATAAGGATAGAGAAATCTTGGGGGAGCATATTGTGAAGATCTTATTTGAACTTTATCTGTGTAATTATCTCACCTCACTTCCCTAGAGCCTTTTGTAGTCATTCAGCCTCTCTCTACCACTATGACGTTAATTAGATGTTTTCAGAAATGTACATTGTTATATCTAAATAAACTAAAACAGTAATACACGCTTTAAGAAAATAATTCAAACCTGCTAATAGCAAATCCCTAGTCTGGTTAAACTTTCATTTACTCTGTTAGATTTTAAAAATTTTTATTCATTCTTTGACCTAATATAATTACTGTACTGGAGTTAATCTCCTTACCTTAAATTGTAATTCCTTAATTCCTGTTCTGGTAACTATTTGGATAAATAATAAATTGTTTTTCTTCACTGAAATCCTTCTTACGAGTCGAATAAGTATGCTTTCCTACACCTATATATTTCAGCCTAAACTAAAGAACCCTTAACCAAAATGCCTTCACCATCATTCTATAATATATCCCCCACTTCTCCTATCCTCTTCTTTAGTTGGGAAAAAAATAAATCCTCTGTGAAACGTTCCATCATCACTCATTAAACTTATATCGATTTCCGCCTCCCCTAAATTTATGCTACTTGATTTATTTTTAAATTTTAAATCAAAGTACCCAAAATTATTTTGTATTATTTCTATTTTATTAAGTTTGACTACTTACATGATAGTAATATAAATAACAATTAGGATATTGACCCATATTAGCCAAGAAAATTTTAAAAGTTAAGAGAAATAGAAGTTTGTATCACTGGCTGTTGTAATGTGTCAAATGCTCTATAAATAAACTTATATAGTACTAGTATTAGAAATGACTTATAGATCAGTGCAATAGAATTAACAGTCCATAAACATATTTAAGTGTTTAAAAAATGATAATTCAAATTTAATGTAGATCAGTGGACTGGTATCTAAAACATCTTGACAAGTCCAGCATTCTTTCCTAATTAAAAAAATAAAAGAAAAAGAAAACAAATATACCAATAAGAAACCCAAATCCAGTGTAATAGGAAAAGATGTAAAACTTCTTTGACATTAAAATTGTGTATGTGTATAAAATATACCAAAGCCAGCATCATTTTAACGAAAGATTTAGAAGTTTTTTTAAGGAAAGACAAAGAACCCTATCATCATTACCAGTACTCCTAGCTTAGAAGTACTGACCAATGTAATTAGACATGAGAAAGTAAGAAGAGGTATGAATATCTGAAAGAAGGAGACAGAATTATTATCATTGGCAGATGATAATATATTAAGAAGAACATAGAAGTAAAAAAATATTATTGGAAACAATGAGATAAATCAGGATGGTGGTTGATTTCATACACACAAAAATGTATCCAAATCAATAGTTTTCCTATCTGTAAAAAAGATTGGCTAGATAATATAGTGGAGCAGAATTACCACTTGCTAGAGCAACCAAAGAAGAAAAAATACTTAGAAATAAATTTGACAAGAAATGGGCAGAAATTTGGTGAAGAAATGTTAACCTTCTTGAGAGATTTAACAGAAAAAGATGAGAAGAAATGCTGTGATTAACTTCTGGAGTTGGGCAAGATATCAAGGGCATGTTTAAAATCAGTAAGATGATTTTCCAGTTATCTTCTAAGGAGAGCAGTTTTTGGTAACTTGAGGGCCTTTTGTTTGGCTGAATATCTAGACAAGTTTGAGGAAGCAAGATGAGGAGAAAAAGTGAATTGTTTGTAAGCCAGTCCCTATTTCAGCCCCAGGTATAGCTGGTAATAAGAACAGACCTGTCTACTGGGGATTTTTCTGTAGGGTGTGTTTTGCAAAACCTGTTCTCCACCTTCTCTGTGAAAACGTCAGTTACTGTGTTCATGTTCACTAGGTTTTGCACTTGAAGGTTTTTTAAGAGCATCAGAGACATGCTGAGTTCATGTATCCTAGTAGTCAGAGGCATGGAACAAACATAAAGGCAGCTATGTGGACACCATGTTGTTCTCCCCACCTCCCCCACCAACTTCTAAAATTAGGAGACATTTGAAATCTAGGTTATCTCGGAAAAATGTTTGCAATGTATTTTTTTATGTTTAGAGATTCTTTTTTAGGTATATATTTTTACTGAACTATAGTCAGTTTACAATATTGTGTCAGTTTCTGGTGTACACCATAATGCTTCAGTCATACATGAACATACATATATTTGTTTTTATATTCTTTTTTATGTTACTGCAAGATATTGAATATAGTTCCCTGTGCTATTCAGTATAAACTTGATTATCTATTTTATATATATTAGAATCTGCAAATCTCAAACCCCCAATTTATCCTTTCCCACCCTCTTCCCCCACTGGTAACCACAAGTTTGTTTTCTATGTCTGTGAGTCTGTTTCTGTTTTGTAAATAAGTTTGTCTTTTTTTTTTTTTTTTTTAGATTCCACATGTAAGTGATATCATATGGTATTTTTCTTTCTTTTTCTGGCTGAAATTTTTTTTGACAAAGTTCTAACAACTTGTGTAATAAGAATTTAGGAAGAGACAAATAAAAATAAAAGGGCAAAGGCAATTCAAAAAATAAAAGATACAATGGTCAATAAGCATAAGAAATCATGTAACTTTACTATAAAGTAAAGCACATCCAGAGAAAGTTATCACCTATAAGTTATCACCTGTCAGGTTGAAAACACCTATCTATTTTTCATCTATATGAAAATAATCTTCAGATGATAACAACATTATGAGAAAAAGAAATGTCATACATTGATGTTGGGTATGAATTGGCACTATTCTTCTACAGGGCAATTTAGAGTTTTATTTATTTAAAAACTTTAAATGAATGAATGAATAAATAAATAAATAAATATCCTTGACCCATCAATCACAATTCTGAGAATTTAAAACATAATCAGACACATGCACAAAAATTTATGCAAAAGGATGTTTATTGTAGAATTGTTTATAATTATTAAAGTTGGAAAGAATTTAAACAATCAACCATAAGGTATTTGTTAAATGACTTACGGAACAAACAGAAAGGAATACTTTGCACCCATTGACAATGGTGTGGTAGATGTTTATTTACTGATACGGCAAGATTTTTCTATGATATGTTGTTAAGTGAAAAAGGTAATGTATATAACAAAATATAATTTATGATATCATTTGTCTAAGAAACATTTCTTTGCTTGTCTGTAACAAAATCTATGTGTATGTATGTGTCTGCAAATATGCACATGCATAGCCCACATGTTTAGATATTTGGGTCGAATTGTTAATCTCCCTTAATGACTTAATAATGTCTTTACTTCTCTATGTTTTCTGTTTTTTAATGAAACAAACATGATTAATTTCTATGATGATGGTGATAAAGAAAAATTTATGCCCCCATCAGATCTCTTTGTATTTTTCTATTCCCTGAAAAATATTTCTTTTACATTCTTATGTCATTCTACTTTGTAACTTTAAACCATGTTCTTTTAAAGTGAAGCAACAGCTCCTCTCCTCTCCCTCAGGGAACTACATCTTTCCTAGTATTTTTTGGCATGAAAGAGCTGGAAAGAGAGGGGGTCATTGTCTTCTCAGCAGCCCAGTGGTGTTTACAGTTAAGAACATTACTATTTTGGCACCTGTTCCAACACCCTAAGCAATTCTCCTGAGCCAGAAGCTTTCTCAGTGTGAGTGTGTGCATGTGTATGTGTGTGTGTGTGTGTGTGTGTGTGTGTATTAGAAGTGGAACAATAAAAATAAACAGGCGCTGGCTGAGAGCTCCTGGGAATGTGTGTGTATACACTTTTAGACAGAAGACTTGAAACCAAGCCTGTACACAGACTACATGGACAGTCAGATGATTTTTCTTTCTATTTTCCTATGTATTTTATAAACTAAATCAAATCAGTGTTTGCAGGTACTCTTAAGTTTAAACCCAAGTAAGATACCATTTAAGGTATCCCTCAATGAGCCTATTGAAAGACAGAATAAATGCTGCTGGGCATATGGGGACTGAGAAAGAGCACTTGGGTCAGATAGGCCAGTTCTCCAGCCACATAATTGAATGTCTTAAGTGTTAACATATCTTTTTACCAACAAAGAGATTAGGGGGTAGCCTGGACAGAAAAATCACTCAAAACTTAAATGTAAGCTACAGAGAGAGGACGGAATCTCACCAGTGAAATATCTTAGCGGCGTCTGGGTCCTTCGAGGTACTTTTAGTGTATGTACAGTAGAATTTATGCTATAAAAGAACATGACTTGCCGTAAGTGTCCGTTCTCTTATGTGTGCAAACTTGTGCAGATGATGATGGAATGAAGGTGTGTTTGCTCTCTTTGTTTTCCTTTGAATCAGACTGTTTTTAGTGACATTAACCCTAACTTGCTCATGAACCTCACCCACTTCCCTGATTTGCTAGTAAATGATTGGGCTAAAAACTTATTATAAAAAAAAGTCTAAAGAATCTGGTTAATGAACTACTTGAGTTGGCCCAGCAGATCAAGTAATTTGCCATAGTGACTGGTTACTAGGTTGAGTAGGATTTCTAGAGAGGGAGGTATTGGGGAGGCTGGATGGAGCATGATAAATTCCTTAATTTGTGCCTTTTACTCTCAGTGAGAAAAATGGTGGTTATTCAAAAGCGTCTGAACATTTTAATTTTTTTCTGCAAGTTTTATATTGCTTATTTATGTATGCCACACTTCCTAGAGAGGAAGGAAAGGATAGAACTGGGTGATAAGCTAGACAATGGAAGAGAGTTAGTGGGCCATAGTGTCTTCCTTTTGTGTTTCCAGCATCTGCCTACCACTAGGGAAATCACAGGACGTGGCATATAAGTAGGGCAGAGGATTCGCCACTCAGCACTTCAATCAGCAAGTCACATTACTTGGCATCACTGTGGCAGCTGTAAGGAAACTCCAGAGGATTTTCTGGAGTAAGATGAGCTGTACATGGTGCCTCCCAGCTGGAAGCAAGCTATTTTGTCCACATTATTTATAAGATGCTCCCAGGCCATCCTAGTTTTCCTAATGACGCTTGCTGTCTACAACTAGCTGAGCTTATTTCAATATGATTTGTCAAAGGTTAACTGAGAGAAGTCACCAGGAACTAAGAAAACAGATGTAAAATGAAAGAGGGAAAACAAAATCACTTATTTTGAATGGGTACACTTGGTGGCCTAACCAGGGATGCAAAACGGCTCCAGAATGGAATGAAAAGGATAAAAATAGGAACACAGTTGGGCAGAGCACAGAAAGCCATGAGCAGTTAAAACAGACTGATGCAAATGTGGCTCTTGAGCACATTATATTTTTAAAAAGAGTGATAAACATATTGAGTATCGTTTATTCTGAGGACCTTTCCCCAAAGGACAGAATTCTGCTTTTCAAGGCATGGGCTCTCTGCCTTTAAGGCCCGTGCCAGTCTTCTTCACACAGGGTCAGAGGAAGGATGCATTGAAAGTCAGTAGAGCTGTAATTCCTCCACAGCAGTGGTAAAGTTAGATCCTGCTGACTGGAGCAGCTCACTCCTGAGGACGGTGATCTTCTCATAAAACAGCTGGCATTGCCTGAAAGGGAGGTATTGTTGGTAGGTAAGCCAGCTCCTAGGGGCTGGGACACGGCCAGCATCTCATATAGCAAACATGCTGCTGGTTCACTTCTGTTTGTTTTCCCAGATGAAAAGTGATTGCAACACATTTCAGGGCCAACGCAAAAACTTTGCCTTTGTAATGTATTAACTTGCTCTCCATAGTGAGATGTTCTAAATCACTAAACTAGAAAACAATATCTAACTTAAGAAAACAAAAAGAAACCTAGTTAAAAGGTCAATGGGCGAGGGGGGTAGGGGGTAGGTATAGCTCAGAGGTAGAGTGCATACTTACTATGCATGAGGTCTTGGGTTCAAGCCCCAGTACGTCCATTAAAAAAAACGAATGAGTAAATAAACCTAATTACCGCCCCCCCAAACCCCAAAAAACAAAAAATGCTCAATTGGCCAGGAAGTTACTTGTATATTACTTTTGTAAAATGATCATCAGTTTGGGTTTTTTTTTTTTTTTTTCCAGCAGGGGGAAAGACTTGGGGTGTTGCCAAAGAAGCAAAAAATCCATACTTCAGTAAATGTTTTCTTTACTTCCTTTCACCAGGCAGTTCTGATTTAGCAGGACACATACTAGATTAAGCTTCAAAATACTTGGATAGTAACTGTCCTACTTTGGGCAAATCATTTAATCTTCCTGAGCTCCAGTTCATTCACTTATAAAATGACAATAACCATACTTCCAGTGACTACTGTACTATATGATTAAAATGATTACATGAGAAATTATTTGTGAAAGCATTTATCAACTTCAAGGCATGATACTGTGTGTGTGTGAGGTCTGAAGGGATCATCTTTGTTTTCCTTGGAGCAGATGTTGGTGCTAGGGCATTGGAGATGTAGGGAGGCCCCACACCAGTTCTTTCTCATCATCCCAGGCCTGAGAGGCTGGAAGAAAAGAGTGCATCCTGAGGTAGCAACTTCCATTTCTTTATTAATTTGCACAAATAAATCATTTTCAGCCTTTTCCCTCTCCATGAAGTCAGAGTCCTTTCCTCTAAATGTTAGAGAAACTTATTGACTATCTAGCCTTTTCTCCAGTTCTGCTACTTTGTCTAGACCTGTGTCATCCCAACACAGGAGCCACTAGTGACTTGAGGTTATTGAACTCTCAAAATGTGGCTGGTCACAACTGTCCAGAAAAAGGGAAAATATCTTGTTAATACCTTTTACATTGATTACATGTTGTAATGATAGTATTTTAGGTGTATTGGGTTAAGTAAAATATATTGTTTAAGGAAGTTTTATCTATTTCTTTTGACTTCCTAAAATGCAGCTACTATAAAATGTAGAATTCCATGTATGGGACGCTTCGTATTTCTCTTGGCTGAAACTGCTCCAGACAGTCAGAGGAGGGAGGAAAGACCTGGGTCCTGATGGCCTTATTCACATGCCTTTTGCACTTCCCAGTCCCTATGCGTGCTATGTGGGGCTCTCTTTCCTACTCGGTCCAGTTCTTGGGCAGCCAGTTCAATCGAGAAGAAATCAAAGAAGGCTCAATGGGAAAGTCATTCCATCCCCTAGGGCACATGGCACAAAGTAGGCATCCAGTATTCATTCATTCATTCATTCATTCAATCTTGCATTCAATTAAAATAGAGAAATTTGACAAGCTCATATGTTGAAAATTCACTCACGAATTCTGTAAAGGGAGAGATACTGTGATTGGGCTTTATAGTGTCGTGTGTCTGAGTCACTTATTAAATCTTATTTTATAAAAGGGTATTTACCTGCATTTCATATCTCCCTTCTGAAGGTGTAGATCCCCTGAAGTCGGGGAATGTGTTTACATGTCTTGCTTTGTATCTAACAGGTGCAACAGCCAGTCTTGTTGAATATTATGGGTAAGATAAATAATATCACGAGTCTATTAGTGTATCTTTCTGACCAAAATGACAATTTGAACCTAACATGCTGTATAATTAATTTGATGTTGATGATATATGCATTTTAAAAAATAAGGCTTAAGATACATCGAATTGTCTTTTATCTGTCAAAAAAACAACTTATTTTAAAATCACCTCTGGAAGTACATCATTTGAGAGTGGATAAATTCTTTCCAGAATGAATCCTGGCTGATGAAGAAATATTTATTCCTAAAATACAACCCCCACCCACTTTTGTCATCTCAGCAACAAACTAAAAATTGTCTCAGGAACAAACTGACAAACCCTGTATGAAAGAGAAGGACAATAAAAGAAGAACAATAATCCCATTAACCTGGCAGAGCAGGAATGAAAGCTCAGCAGGGGAATGGAGCAGGTTGGAGGTGGGGCATGGCCAAACAACACAGTGAGCACACAGCAGGCTCCCTGCCCAGCAAACCCCCAGAGTCTGAACAGCCTCCACCAGCACAGAAGGGAGGCCTGGGGGAAGGGCCGGGCTCGGCTGTCGGGATCAAAGAGTAGCAGGGGAAACAGCCAGAGCAGTGTCTGCAATTTGAGCAAAGATAATGGAATCCTCTCTGGGGTGAAGAGAATGAACACACAGAGAGATTTAAAAACACAACAAACCCAGAGCTGATCGGATTCCTTTATTCCATACCTCCAACTCATCAGGCTTGTCCTCAATTCAAAATCTCTCTATATTGAATTACAGGGTTAGAAAAAAATAAATAAAAGGGCGTCCTGTGGAGTGTTTTGCAAGCCGTAGGTTGTGTCTGCTTAGTGTGCGAAATCAATTCAGTGGGTGAAGATTTGCATTTAAAAACTGAAATAAAATTGAATGGCAAGTAGAAGGATTTACAGGTACTAAGGATAAACACTGTTTTATGAAATTATTGTTGTGTGCACGTGTCCTAGTGCGCATGTGAGCTTGTGTTTGGTATCAGTAAAATGTATTTCTTATTATGGGTCTCAGTGAAACTGCGAAACTCAGTGAAAACTGATCTGGTCTGTCACTCTGCCTTCTTATTCAGGAATACTAAACTCAGTTCTAGACAATGAAGCCTTCAGGATTAGAGCTTTCATAATCTCCACGACTAATCCTCGGTCGAGGTGTTCTTCCTGCCTTCCACAAAGGTAGAAGATGTCACAGACTCCATGCAGCCCCTCAACAAAGCAGTCAAGTCTTCAGGAAAGACCTCCGGGACCAGGCATTTCATTCTGATGAAGCTAATGCTGTTTGTCAGACACTGCGAGCAACTTCCATTTAAAGCCCCCAATTAAGGAGAAGGAATAAGAAAAAAAAAACAACAAAAAAAACCAACTTGGTAATAGCATGCCTCAAACGTGAGGCTGCCTCCCGGCCACTACTCATTAGAGAGCCCACAAACCAGGGACTCTGTTCTTAAGGAAAGGCTGGGGCGGTTTGAGGGAAAATGAACCAGAACCTTTTCTCCTTACTCCCAGCTTTACCTTCAGCTTACTTATCTCACCTTGATTTATTTCTTGAAATTTTAGTCAGATTTAGTCTACAGTTTGCTTGATGATTTAAAAGCTGACAAGAGTGACTAGAGAAAGGACCAGACAGAGAAAAAGAGCAGAAAGTGTAGAAAGGATTCTGGCAAAACGTGAGGACATTTCCAGATCCTAGAAAACCACAGTGACAGAGCGACCTGATTGATTTCCATGTCTAAATCTCAAGGAATTAAAAATAAAACCCAATGTCAACCGAGGAAGCAAGGGCCATTAATGATAGACTTTGTTATTTCCACAAAGCATGAAAGTGGATGAACGGAGGGAGAACTGTGGGGGGGAAATATTCTCTGGAAGAAGTCCTGAGTACAATTGTGTAACAATAAAAAGGCAGAGCTCTCCCCACCAGACACAGAAGAATGTACTAAGGGTTTACAATAGTGTGGCCACCCATAACACCATTTAAAGATGAGCAAACTGCCTTGTCGCCCCGAGAAATCAGAGTAAACCGTCTGAGCCCCCAGCTGTAGGAAATCCCACTGCTCAGGTAGGGGTATCCAGTGTGACACTGAGACGGCGCTATCACTTTCAGAGAACAGGAGGCTGCCTGGTTAACCTTCCTGGGCGCTCAGTTCGGTGAAACAGACATTCCCTCAGCTGTGTCAGAGACATGGATTTCAGCTGTAATTATAGTCTGTGAATCTGGTGTTGCCTTAGTCAAACAAACAGAATCAGCACATTATCATTAGGGTGGCAACACCATCTCTCTCCCTTGCTCAGGGGCACTGGTCTGGGAGAGAGAAGCTACTGAAAAGTTTGCCTGGCTGATGCCAGCTTTGTCTCTATCTGATCTTTGAGGAGTTCAGTTTCTCCAAATGAAGTAATGTTTGCCACCCTCCCATCTCATAGAGTGGCTGAACACACACACACACACACACACACAAGCAGTGTTAAAAGGCTAGTCATAAGTGGGCACTGAATTCTTGTGCATGAATTTGTGCCATTTCATCCCCTCCCTGGGAAACTGGCATGGAATGGGGCTCATTCTCTGCTTTTCTCTGCTTTTTTTCCCAGGCCTTCTCTCCCTTCAGTTAAGCTAGTCTGAAGCTTTAAGGACATATTGTCGTATTTTAGATGCAGAGAAACATTTAAGGTTAAGTGGTTGGTTACTTTGAGTCCTAAATTCTTAATTGAAAAATGAACTTATGATAGTGGGAATTTCCAGTTAGCTGAAAACAAGATACTAGAGAGAATTTTGAGGAAGGGCTTGCCAATATTTCCTTCAAATATACCATAACAGCAACACTTATTTATAAGCCCCTTACTATGCACTTGTCTTCTTCCTCTTCCCTCCTGTCCTCCCTCCCATCATGCTTCCTTCCTTCCTTTTTTTTTTTTTTTTAAGACAGTGTTATTTTAGAGCAGTTTTAGGTTTACAGCAAAATTGAGGGGAAAGTACAGAGGGTTCCCGTATACTCCCTGTCCCCACACATGCATAGCCTCTCCTGTTATCAACATCAGCCAACGGAATGGTACTCTTTTTTTTTTTTTAAACCATGAAGTGAAAGAGCAAGAACCTTGTGGCAGAAGGGGAGACGGATGAGAAATAGGATAGGTTTTCAGGGTTCTACCTGTGACTGAATAGCAAGAGACGGGGCTAAAGAGGTGATGGGGTGGTGCTGTTGTCTCTTGTCAAGGACCTTGTTTTCTATTCTGCAGATCAATAATTTTTTTTCAAGTGATTTTAGCAGCAGAATGTTTTTCAAAACTAAATCTTGTATGGTACACCAATATAAAATTAGATTGAAAGGAAGTTTAATTAGTATGCATTATTTTATAAATTAAAACCATGAAAATAGTGACATTTGTTTGAATACAACATTGATAAAGAGATTATGGATGACAGTTATGTCTTATATTAGCCCCAGCTTTGCAATTCTTTTATGTCTGCGTTTTGTTTATTGTACAGTGGCAAGATAATTTTAATTCATGGAGATAAGTAGTTGCAAATGGTGACAGTTTAAAAATACTATCTGGGAATCTCAAAATACTGTTCTATAAAAAGAGATGGAAGAGAAGATTTGGTTCTTAGGTCTACAACAAAAGTGAAATTCTGGTTTGAGTGACTATGGGGGTGATGGCACCAACACCTAAAATTGAGTATATACTGGAGGGTAATTTCCAGAAAAGAAGATGAGTTCAGTTTTTGATGTTTTGTGTTTAAGGTATTTTATATCAAAAGATAGGAAGCTTCCTATAACCATGGAAATAATTGGTTCATTAAAAATCAAACATGAAATATATATGTTTTTAAAGTTGTATAACCTCATTTTCCTCTGAAATCCTGTAGCCTGCTTTTGATAAAATTATAATGGTGCATTTAAGTAACTCTTCACTTTTGGAAATTTATGCAGCTGCTCAACTTGTGGCTCAGAATTCTGCTGCTTCATCATTTCAGATTTCTTGGCTTGCCTATGGATGCATCCAGACCAATGTCATCTTATATTTAGCAGAGTTGGAATGGTTCACAGAGACTCGTGTGTGCTTTCTGAATGCTTACAAATATCTAAGATAGGTCTGCTACTAACCTTCTCCCTCAGTCAGGCTTAATGAAAATGTATTTATTTAATGAATGGCTTAGTATAGAGAAAAATGTTACTGATGGTTCCTCCCAGGACTATGGCACCATCACCATTCACATTCATTTACTTAGTCTCAAACTCATGTAAAGAGGTGGCTAGGTTCTTCTTCGATTCTCAGATAACTGATGGTATTCTTATGCTAGGGCTGCCATAGCAAAGTCCCTGGTATTCATTTCAGTTCAGTCACATTCTAAAAGTAAACATTTTTTCTTCCTCCCTCCACATTTTGTGTTTTTGATCTTACATTTTACATCTACATGTCTTTAACTTATTATTATTGTTATAGTTTTATAATTTTTGTCTTTTAATCTTTGTACTAGATTATTTAAATGGTTGATCCACATTCTTTACTATATATTTGCCTTTGCAAGTGAGATTTTTCTTTTCCTATAAATTCTTAGTTCTTGTTGTAGCCTTTTCTTTTTTAGTTAGAGAAGCCCCTTTGACATTTCTTTTTAGAGTCAGTTTAGCATTGATAAACTCTTTCAGTTTCTGCTTGCCTGAGAAGTGCTTTATGTCTCCTTCAATTCTGAAAATCTTGTTGGGTAAAGTATCCTAGGTTGTAGGTTTTTCCCTTTCAGCACTTTATTTGTTTATTTATTTTTTGGACAATGTAATTTTTATTTTTATTAATTTTTATTTTTTATTGTTTAAACATTTTTTAATTGAGTTATAGTCATTTTACAATGTTGTGTCAAATTCCAGTGTACAGCACAATTTTTCAGTTATACATGAACATACATATATCCATTGTCACATTTATGTTCGCTGTGAGCTACCACAAGATCTTGTATATATTTCCCTGTGCTATACAGTATAATCTTGTTTATCTGTTCTACATTTTGAAATCAGCAGTCTGTCCCTTCCCACCCCCTGCCCTTTTGGCAACCACAAGTTTGTATTCTATGTCTATGAGTCTGTTTCTGTTTTGTATTTATGTTTTGTTTCGTTTTTGGTTTTTTTTTTAGATTCCTCATATGAGCGATCTCATACGGTATTTTTCTTTCTCTTTCTGGCTTACTTCACTTAGAATGACATTCTACAGGAACATCCATGTTGCTGCAAATGGGGTTATGTTGTCAGTTTTTATGGCTGAATAGTATTCCACTGTATAAATATACCACATCTTCTTTATCCAGTCATCTGTCGATGGACATTTAGGCTGTTCCCATGTCTTGGCTATTGTAAATAGTGCTGCTATGAACATTGGGTCAGCACTTTAAATATAACATGCCACTCTCTTCTTGCCTGCAAAGTTTCTGCAGAAGAATCAGCTAATAGTCTTATGGAGGATCCCTTGTATATGACTTGTGTTTTTTCTTTGCTTCCTTTAGATTTCCCTCTTTAACTTTTGCCATTTTAATTATTCTCTCTTTAACTTTTGCCATTTTAATTATGATACATTTTGGTGTAAGTCTCTTTGGGTTCATCTTGTTGGGACTGTCTTTGCTTCCTGTACCTGGGTATCTGTTTCCTTTTTCAGGTTTGGGATGTTTTCAGCCATGGATTTTATCAGATACATTTTTTGACCCTTTTCTCTCTCTCTTCTCATTCTGGGACACCTATAATGTAAATGTTATTATGCTTGATGTTGTTCCAGAGGTCCCTTAAGCTTTTCTCATTTTTAAAATTTGTTTTTCTTTTTGCTGTTTCGATTGGGTAATTTCCATTATTTTATCTTCCAGAGTGTTTATCTGTTCCTCTGTATCACCCAGTCTGCTGTTAATTCCTTCCATTGTGTTATTCATTTCAGTTACTGTATTCTTTGGCTCTAACTGGTTCTATCTATTTTATATTTTCTAGTTCTTTGTTAAAATTCTCATTATGTTTATCTATTCTTTTTCAGAGTATTTTTTTTTTCTTGTTCTTTCATTTGAAACAAATTCCTCTGTCTTTTCATTTTGCTTAACTTTCTCTGTCTCTATGAAATTAAGTAAAACAGTTAACCTGCTCTGGCCTTAAAGGGGTGTCCTATGTGGAAGCATCCCTATACAGCCTACATGTGCCCAGTGTCTTTGGTTAGAGAGCTGGATCTGAAATGAGCACATCATGTCTTCCCTGCAGTGTGCTGGTAGCCATCACTTTTTTGTAGGCGGGTCTGGAGACAGAGGGGCTAGGGCCAGAACCAGGTATGAGCTGGGGCTTCTCCTTTGCTCAGTGGCTGACACCACCATATCTGGGGGTGGGGTTGGGTTCCAAAGTGCTGGAGTAGAAGCCCTTATGGTCAAATTTGAGTTGGTTCCATTCCCTCTAAGTGTGAGCTCTCCCTCCTGCCAGGATTGATACTTTTGCCTCAAAGGGGAGCAGCACTGGAGCAAGAGGGGCTGGAGTGGGCATTCAGCATGGGTGTGAGCTGGGATGGTCCTAGCGCACTAGAGCTCTAGGCTGCTCCTGATCTGCTGCCTCTTTGAGCAGTGGCCATCTCTGCCCTGTTTAGATGCCATGCTGGGTCTGAGCAGTTTCCTTATCCCTTAATTGCTCACTCTCCTTGGCAATGGCAGCCTTCAGCCTATTGGAGGGCTGTGCCAGAACAAGAGGGCTTGGCATGGGCTGGGGCATGTGCTGGGCTGGTCATAGGAAACTGGCCAGAGTCCCAGGCAGTTTCAGTCTGCTTCCTCTGATTTGTTCCTGGGGTGTAAGCAAGTGTGTATGTGCTCATCATGAACAAGGTCTAGGTTTCTTACAGCCCTTCTGTTTGTCCTACTAGTTTTCAAATCAGCTGAGGGGACTTGTCTTCCTGGTGTCAGACCCCAGGACTAGGGTGCCCAATATGTGGTTCAAACTGCTTGCTCCCCAGGGAGGATCTTTGAGACCATGTAATCCCCTCCTCTTCTGTGTTCTTTCCTAGGGATTCAGTTACCAACCTGATCTCTTTTCTTTCCTTCCTACCTGAATCTGTGTGGATCTTTCTTTATAATCTTGGTTGTACAGGAGTCTTTCTGCTAGTCTCCAGTTTGTTTTCAGTGAAAATTGCTCCACATGTAGATGTATACATGAGGGAAGGTGAGCTCTGTGTCTTCCTGCTCTGCCATCTCGATCTCCAATAACCTACAAACATTTATTGCCTCACAGTTTTTGTTGGCCAGGAATCTAGCTGCAGCTTATCTGTGCACCTCTGCCTCACAGTCTTTCACAAAGCTGCAATCAAGATGTCTGGCAGAGCTATGATCTCATCTGAAAGCCTGACTGGGGAAGGATCCACTTCTAAGTTTGCTCATGTGATTTTTGGCAACATCCAGTAGCTCATGGGTTGTTACACTGAAGTCCTCAGATTTTCACTGGCTGTTGGCTGGAGGTCTCTCTCTGTTCCTTGCCACATGGATCTGTCCAGAGAGTAGCTCATGTTATGGGCAGCTGACTCATGGCACCTGGCTTTCTTCAGAGCAACTTAGAGAATAAGAGACTCATCAGGCAGAAGTAGTCTTTTTGCAACCTAATGTTAATAGTGGCATCCATCACTTTTGCTGTATTCTAGTCATTAGAATTGAGTTAGTAGATTCAGTCTGCACTCTAGGGGACAGGACTGTAAGAGAGTATAAATATTAAGAGATCATTTGGGATGGTCATTTGGGGTCATTTCAGAGGCTATCTAATATTCTTTTAAAAAAATGAATGCTGTTCTTTTGATTGAAGTATAGTTGATTTACAATGTTGTGTTAGTTTCTGGTGTACAGCATAGTGATTCACTTATCTGTATCTATACATTCTTTTTAAGATTCTTTTCCATTATAAGTTATTATAAGATATTGAAAACAGTTCCCTGTGTTATATAGTAGGATCTTGTTGTTAATCTATTTTATATAAAGTAGTATGTATCTGTTAATCCCAAATTTCTAATTTATCCCTTGCCCCCTTTCTCCTTTGGTAACCATAAGTGTATTATCTATGGCTGTGAGTCTATTTCTGTTTTGTGAATAAGTTCACTTGTATCATTTTTTTTAGATTTCACGTATAAGTGACATTATATAATATTTGGCTTTCTCTGTCTGACTTACTTCACTTAGTATAATAATCTCTAGGTCCATCCATGTTGCTGCAAATGGTATTATTTCATTCTTTTTTATGGCTGAATAGTATTCCATTATATATAATACAATATATATGTATATGTATACCACATCTTCTTTGTCCATTCATCTGTTGATGGACATTTCGGTTGCTTCCATGTCTTGGCTATTGTAAATAGTGCAGCTATGAACATTAAGGTGCATGTATCTTTTTGAATTAGAGTTTTCTCCAGATATATGACCAAGAGTTGACCATTATCAAAAAGTCTACAAATAATAAATGCTGGAGAAGGTGTGGAGTAAAGAGAACCAACCCTCTTGCACTGTTGGTGGGAATGTAGTTTGGTGCAGCCATTTTGAAAAACAGTATGGAGGTTCTTTAAAAAACTAAAAATAGACTTATCATATGATTGAGAATTTATTTATTTTTAACCAATAGACATCACAGGAGTTCAGAGTTTCCTAAACTGTTTTGGTTCATGGTTCATTAGTGTCTCAATAATTATTTTCCCACAGCACCCCTGGGCCAGGAGAAATACTTAACAGTTCCATTTATTAACACCTAATAAGTATTTGTGTTTTGACAAACAAGTAGCTATTTATAAAGCAAATACATGTACACACAGAAAGTAATGTTTAGTTTCATTCTTGACACAGTTACTACCAGGATGTGTGTACCTCTTGGAGACTGCCCAACTTCACCAGCCTTGGAATGAGTGGACATTGCCACTCTCATTTCCTGTTGCCCAGTGATTTTCACGTGGTGCTTGCTTTTGATTGCGGCAACCACTGAAAGCCTGGTTTTGCAGAGAAAGAAATGTCTTTGAAAGGAATGTAGCATGATCTAATGAAAATGTGAATCACCTCGAGGTCGTAGTAGTGTCTGACAGATGCTGCTATGTTGTCCTTGAAAATTTAAAACACCCTGTTGGGTCTCCTGGGTGACCCTAAGGCATAGTTTGGGAACTGCAGTGCTAGGTAAAGGAAGCTGAGAAAGGCATATTCCATGTGAGGAGCCTAACTATAGTACTGCATAGAGATAGGTGGTCAAATCATTATTTCATAAGGCAGACTACCACAATCAAGATGGAGTGGAGCATTTTTTTTTTGTCTGTTTAGTGTCTGAGTCTCTGATACGTGGTTGCATTTTTGCTGGACTGGTACTGTGATATGATCTTAGGTGTGGTGTGGGTGGTATAGCCCCCCTTTTTTATCTGCCCATTCTGAACACAGTGCTCTCGTCTTCCTGAGGTTGTGGAAAACATGATATCCTTCCAATAAATTTATTTCTCTGTTTAGGTCAGCCCAGCTACTCTTCTTCTTCTTCTTTTTTTTTTTTTTTTAATAGACTTTATTCTTTTAGAGCAGTTTCAGGTTCACAACAGAATTGAGCAGAAAATCAGAGAGTTCACATATAGCCCTCCCCACACACACATACATACTCCCCTACCCTCAACATCCCTCATCAGTGTGGCGTATTTGGTACAATTGATGAACCAACATGGGCACGCTATTATCAACCAAAGTCTGTAGTTTACATTTGGATTCACTCTTGATGTTGTACATTCTATGGGTTTTGACAAATACATAATGACATGTAGCCATCACTATAGTATCATACAGAATAATTTCATTGCCCTAAAAATCCCTTGTGCTCCATCTACTCATTCCTCCCTCCCTCCCTCCCTCCCCCCAGATCCCTGGAAACCACGATCTTTTTATTGTTTCTGTAGCTGTGCCTTTTCCAGAATGTCATTTGGTTGGAATTGTATAGTTTGTAGCCTTTTCAGACTCAGCCCAGCTACTCTTAAAGGTGGGACAAATAAGAAAGGATATGACCAAAGATTTCCAATATCAGGAGAGAAACAAGACGATAGAGAGCACATAGCACTGACCTCATAAGACAGAACAAGGGAGGAAGTGCTGAGCTCCGCCTCGTGGAAGCCCTGGATGCTACCTAATAACCAGCCTTCAGAGGTGGAAAAAGCTAGGTATGAGGAGGGTTTAGAGAATGTGGACAGATTTGAGAAAGTGGAAGACTTGGAAATTTGCACAGAATGCATGAGGCTCTTTTAGGTAGTTTCAAAATGACACATTGATGGTGAGTGGGTAAGTTTGTTAGGTCCATGCCATCAGAGATTATGCTCAGAAAATCCTCAGACCCCCAGGAAAGGTAGCTAGCCAGGACTAAAAGGGTGCTAGCTAGGACAATAATAAATAGAAGTTAGGTCTGTGATAGACATTAGACTGATGAGAAGATGAATTTTATGTAGAATTATACAAGTAGGGGAAATAAGGATGAACAAGATTTGTTTGGATGTTGCATGCTTTCGGAAACTGAGAAGTCATTAAATTTATATTTCCCATAGCAGGCACTCCATTAAAGCCAAATCCAGAGAACTGTATTAGGAAACTAAATATCTGGCTTAGAAAGCAAAGGGAAAGGAAAGCGGAATCTTCCTGCATCAACTTGTGAACTAGGTGAAATGAGTGAAACTCAAGTGAGCCTGACTGAAAGAGGAAATGGGCAGCATCAGGAACGAAATCCTAGAAGCATATCCTCAAATAAAGAAGAAGAAATTATAGCAGAAAGAATTGTTGTGCTGTTTTGAAGTAACACAAGTTCCTCAAGATGAGAAAAAGCAGATTTGGAGGTACACCAATCAGAAGACAGTCGTTCCTTGCTTCAGCAGAGTAGAATAGGACGTGCATTTTTAGCCCATGAACTCTCAGGAAAATAAACTGGATCTCTAGCTTGGAAACTGACAGGTTGTTTGGCTTCCATGAGATGAAGCAGTTTCAGATGTGACTCATTTTATCCTTTGATAAGTGAAATCATGATGTCATGTGCACATGCCATTGTTAGGTACACACAGGCTCGTGGGAGTTGCATGCTCTTAGGAAAGCTATGTGGTAGGAGTATTTGGCACAAGAGCCTCTCAAATATTAGGCAACATTATAATTTATATTACTTATTCAAAAATAATTACTGATTATAGCAATGCTCTTAAAGGCACTTGAATATTTTAATGTGAAATCTCATATCATGTCTCAAACCTCGGTTGGATCAAGTTTCAATTACCGGACCCATTTTCCTTCCAGAATAATCAAAGACAGAGAAGGAAACAGACAGGTTGAAAAGGAGCCCCTGTAAGTTAAAGGAAGTTACCTGACAGGAGATATACACTGATGCCGTGGGTTAGCCAGCACTCATGAGTCTTCCTCTGGGTACTTGGTGTAGAACATTCAGAGAATCATCCTTATCCTTTTGGCAAATGGATGTGGGCAGAGCCCTCCACATCTGATAACAGCCTGCATTTCCAATGTTATGTCCAACCCTTTCCTCCCGCATAGTCTGAGCAACCATCCGTGGAGTTCTTCACGATTCTCTTCCCACGTCAGGATCTTTTGTAACCGTTCTTTGCTCCTGCAATGTTTCTTTAACAATATCCTTAGTCGTCGTCTTCTTTCGTGTGGAGTTATTTGTTCTGTCATTGGTGCCCCACAGTGCTTGGTTCTTAACTCTAAAAGCACAGAGTCTGCTTAGAGTCTGTGACCCTATTTATGTTTCTGTCTTTTACACCTGGGCAGAGTCTATTGCTCAGTTCCCTCCTTAGTCATCTTGTTCCTGTCACGTTGCAGGAGGACTCAAAATGTCAAATTGCATCCTATGCGTTAGCGTGTGTTAGTCAAACTCCTGTGTAGAATATTTTCAAGCTTGAACTCAAGTTTGTCTTGACTTTCCCACTTACAGCAATGTGTTGTTTGGTTTAATTTATGTGGTCTGTGGACAGAGACTTAAATTCAAGAACGTTTTTTTTTAACCTATTAAAAGTTACATTTTTCTAGATGACTTCTAGATTCCTTGTAGTCTTACATCCTTAGTTAGCAATCAGGCCTTTCAGTGTGACCTGGGGCAAGTAACTTAATCTCTTTCTCAAATGAAGACAGTACTTCCAAATTCAGAGGGTGGTTGTGAGGATTAAATGAAACAACATCTGGGATGGATTTAGGTCATTTCAGTAAGTAAATGTTTACGGTGCCTGTGTGGGTGCCGGGAACTGTGCCAGGGATCAGGGCTACAGCGATGACTCACTCAGCTGTGGGGGAAGTTACAATCTAGAAGCCTCACCTGGTACGTACGATGGACTTACGAGCTCTTCATTCCCTTCTTCCTTTTTCTCCCTGGCCTATCAGTTATTTATATGCTGGAATTTGGAATGGAATGGGGACACAGCTTTAGATTTTGCATCTATTTGTCACATGATGTTTAAATACAGCAATGAACCTTACTTCAAGGAGTAAAGCTGAAGCACATGTCATTTCCTAATAGTGAAAGAGAGTAGGCCGACAAGAACAGCCCCAGATCAGAGAGGAGTTGTATGCTCTCAGAGGAGGAATGTTGTGGGAGTAACTGGCCCAATGATCTCCCAGCCTGTGAACAGCATTCAAGATTTCCTCATCTTAAGGGAAAAAAATAAAAATCATTTGTTTCATTAGCAAAGTAAACATGGCGACTAATGTCCCTAAGGCAGCAGTTTTATAAATGTATCACACAGAATGAAACAATGGCTTAAGAAGGTTATGTTGTTATTTTTGAAAACAGTCACCCAGTGGGTTTGGCCTCCGGGAATACTGTCCACACATTTTAAAAATGTACACTGGCCAATCAGTTTTGACACCTCCATCCTGCCCTACTGGTTTGCCCTCACTTCACTTCATTTAGCATCCTGTCTCTGTGTCAGTCATTTACATTTATTTCTAAAGTTGTGGCTGCAAGACATGAGACTTCTTACTGAAAATGAGCAATTCAGCAATTGACTCGTAAAGATGTACTTAACTGCTTACAATTTTTAAAATACTGAGATAAAGAAAGTCAGAAAATGCTGAACTTTTAAAGCATCAACCGATTGGCCATTGTTGTGGAGTTTGGCTAAGTGTGTTAATATAGTGAGTTATATCAATAACAAATGATGGACAGGGATAAATGATGGATGGGATAACTCTCAAAGTAGGGGAAGGAATTCTTGGTGGAAGAATCTTCAAAAGCATAGAGATAAAAAGGAGTGTTCAGCGATGTTAAGAATGTAGTTGGAATGCAAAGTGGGCAAAGAAGCTGGTACCATTGGTTGTGCCTGCATGTAAAATAGTCCTTTATGCGGTTCTAAGGAGTTGGGATAGTGTCCTATGTGTGGCAGCCACTGGATGTTTTTAAATAGGATTGTGTAGGTAGGATGGTAGAGCACATGCTTAGCATCCATGAGGTCCTGAGTTCAATCCCCAGTACCTCCATCAAAATAAGCAAACTTAACTACTTCCCCTGCAAAAAAAATAATAAAAAGTGAAATAAAATTAAAAAATAAATAGGATTGTGTAATCTTTATATTTGTATTGGCATTGGTCAGTCTTCCCACCTGCCTCTCCACCGACGTTGCCTCTGTGCCTGCTGTAAGTGTCAGTAAGGACGTCCAGACTTCCAGGCCCAAGGACCGTTCACGGACGCCAGCTTCAGTGTGGAGGGCGTAGAGCCCTGCCTCTGTAGCAACACGGCATTTAGGATGCGTAGCTGGAGGAGGACCTTTGTAGTCTGCATAGAAAGAGCATGAGGACCGTCCTGGAGCCTCAGCAATAGACCACAAGGTTGCTGCGGTTTTATAAGACAGAAGAGTAATGTGCTCATAGCACTGATCCTCATTGGCAGTTGTGAGGATTCTGTTCCATGAGAATGTTATGAATTGAATACCGTGTCAAGTGGAACCAACACAAAGTTGGTTCTTTAATAGAAAGCCAAAACTTTGTTAATTCAGAGAATTTAAAGTCATCATCTGTTACTCGTTACAGACCTATCACTGTAAGTGAAGACGCTGAGGACACGTCATGGATACATGTGAGTGATGGAGGTCATGGTAGACTCCCCAGCAGCAGCTCCCATTTTCTTGGGAACAGCAGTGTCGTAAGGGGAGTTGACCTCAGCCCGAAAACTGGGCATATCTCATCTAAAGAAGTGCTGTTTTCCTTTCATGTGCCTGTGAAACACTTGGTGATCTGGTTAAAAAGTGCAGATTCTGATTCAGAAGATCTGGGGTCAGGCAGAGTTTCTGCCTTGGCACCAAGCTCCAGGTGATGCTGATGCTGTTGGTCCTAGGACCACACTTGGAAGTGTTAGAGGAAGTGTTCCTCTGGGGACATAGATCTTCAACTTTCTAATGGGAAGCGAGAGAAAATAGAATCCATTTACCTGAATTCGCTTTACCGCCAGCTTAGTTGTGTAACAGAGCCCGGATGGATCATTGATTCAGGAGTGTCAATGTGTTTGTTTTAGGGAAGCAGGCAGGAGTTGGGGGGGGGGTGAGGGGGTGGAGAGGGCGCAGTGCATGCTTGCGTGCCCATCTTTGGCCCCAAGCCTGACCTGCCCACCCTCCTCCCTGCCACCTCCCCAGCTCCAGCCTCCCCTACGCCACCCCATCAAGTCTTCACTTAAGCCAACAGCTGCCAGCTACAAAGTTGAAAAGCAGCTAGCCAGTAAGTTGGTGGAAACTCCTCCATATCTGAGCCAGTTAGTCATTTCCACTTGGTTCTTTTTTCCTTTTTTTTTTTTTTTAATGAAAAATGTCCTTATAATCCAGCTCTCATTTGGTGGAGATTTGGGGGAAAACATTTCAAAAGAGCTGCTAGCCAGGGCCTGGACCCTGTTGGCTGTGGCTTGGAAATTTGTACATGAGCAAATGGAGATTTGGGAAGGAAGGTGGGTCATAGCCCTAATTGGGGACATGATTTGAGGGGAGCAGTGGGGGACCATCCCTGGGCAGGTCGTTTTCTCACACTCACATAGACCTGCCGGCTGGTTGTTCAGGCAACGCGATGAGCTAACTTCTCTATCTGTGCGCTAAGCCTCGGGCTGTAGAGGAAGATCCACAGGCCAGAGAAGAGAGCACTTCTGCCTTCAGAGTTCTCCTGATTCAATGGGGGGAGTTTGGTCCTTACATCTAGGGGATCCCGCCCACTAGGGGAAGTAGGAACTCCCATCACTTCCCTTTATCCTCCCCACTCCCCCAGGAAACTGACTACACATTCAGCCATCTGCAAGTGCACATGGGGCCAGGTGCAGACTATACACATCAATCCTGAGGGGTTTCAGAGGAAATAGAGAGGGAGGTGGGCTCCATCAGAACACATCTTCCTAGAACGTAGAACCTGGGGTCAGGAATGAAGATAGATGATTCTTGAAGAATCTGATCATCTTTAGACTCAAGACCTCTCTCTAGACAAACTTATGGTTGTCAGTGGGTAAAGGGCGTGGGAAGGGATATATTGGGGATGCGGAATCTGCACCTCTGGGGGAGTGATGGAAATGTTAGCTATCTTGATCATGGTGGTGGTTTCATGGCTGTATACATCTATTAAAATTCATCAAGTTGTACATCTGAAAAAAGTGCTGTTTTCTTGTTGATGACTGGTTAGTTGACAAGTGATATGTGACCCCATTCTAGTCAGTGAGATGCAGAAAGAGGTTTCCAGGAGGCACTTCTGGAAGTTCTCTCCTTTTCAAAGTGCTGGATGAGAAATCAGTTTCTCTATCTCCAGCTGAACGTGAGCAGGGAGCACATGGTGAGGATTGTACTGGAAGCCACCTTAAGACTTCAAGGTTAACTTAGGTTAAAGCTTTGGGCTGAAAATAAGGAGAGAACCAAGGTCTTGATATCATGGCTGAGCCCTTTGAAGCAACTACCCCTGAAACTCATTCCACCCCTGTCCTTCCAGTTATGATAATTAAAACATTTCTTTAAACTGCAATGCTTTCAATATTTTTTCGTACTCATTTTCTACGTTATTGTGTTATGCCACTTCTGTTTTTAGAGCCATACATCTCAGCTCTGCTGCTTTCTTCCCCAATCATCCCCTTGACTCTTAGGTCATTGTTCTACACTTATCTAGGAAATCAACTCCTGACTGATACATCTTCTCTACTGAAATCCTGCCATCAGCCTGGGTAACTTCAATATCCTCGAATGCTGTGTCCAGCATCCTTAAATCAGGGACCGTGAATCCTGACTCTGATGACCTTTACCTCTATTCCTCCTGAGCACTCATTTCCGAAGTCACATCATCTTCTTTGCTGTTCAGTTTTCTGACCATGAAGCTGTATCCCTTTCACTGCTCCCATCCATCCCACTTCCTTCCTTTCAGCTGAACCTGTTTTCTACCTCTTCGCACCCTCCCAGCTCTGGCTTCCTTCCTGGTTTCCCATTTGTTCTGTTCCTTCTTAGTTTCACTTCCCTCCCAGAACCAGCCCAGAGCCAGCTCAGAACCTATGTTTCCACACCACTATTTATTACCCTGTTATCAGCACCTGACTTCTCTCTCCCCTTTGGCTGTCTACGAATTTTCAATATCTCTTAGCTTTTGAGTGATCTGACATTACTTTTACAGCTAGTACTTCTGGGTGAGGCCCTGCTGGAGAAAAAATACTTAATAGACTGAATCCATATAAGTTGGTTATTTTCAACTCATCTGGACATATGTACCATTCAGTGGAGTTTTTTTTTTTTCATACTTTCCCTGATATTGACCATTCAAAACTTTTACCTACTCTTCAAACCTATCTATTTTCTCACTTCCTCATTCTTAGCAGATGTCCTGGCTTCCCACTTCACATGGAATATAGAAAATAGAAGCCACCGATATAACTTACTTCACATCATCTTATCTCCAACTTTGCTGCCTCTCCCCATCTTTCCCAGTTCTGTTTCTGTCTCAGAGGAAGAAGTGCTGCCCACTTAGTGGAGAGAGACCCTTCCGTGGATATTCTTGACCTTTTTAAGTTTTGTCAACTCTAGAGTTTTAACCAACCATTAGTCAGATCCACACATGTTCCCTGTGTTTACAAGCTCTCGATCTCTGCTTTCTCTGGTTCTGTTCTCTTAGAGACGGGCACATGCTGGTTTAGTCCTGGCAGATTCTGGAGCAGCCATTTTCTTAGAAATGGCTTTGCCAGAGCAGGGGGTCCACTAGGGCCCACAGCCTTACCAGGTGATGGCAAGGGAGTTACCTCAGCTGTCCCAGGAGAGCCCCAGGCAGCTTGTTGCCCACTGACCTTTGTTCTCCCTTAACTGTCGGTGACTAAACTCTTACCTCACGCTGCTGCTGAGCTCCCTGATCCCTGCTGAGATTAGAGTTTCTGGCTGTCGTCATCAGTTCGGTTGCCTTTTACTGTAAAGTGGTTTTTGTAGTAACCTTAAGCAAATGGAAATCTTATCAGAGTGATGTTGAAAGCTCCAAGAAGCAGTGAAGAGGCTGAAGGGAAGGAAAGTTTGACAAAGGACAAGAAGCAGGGCAGCTCTAGAAAGTCAGATCGGAAGGCAGACAACAGACATCAGGCTGAGAAGCTGTGGCTTTGCTCTAGAGACGGTCACTATGCCTGTAACTGTGAGCAGATCCTTGCTGTCCTGTTTTCTTTGCAATACTTATTCAAAATTCAGAATCTTGGGCAAGGGCATTAGATTGCCTGAACTTAAGTCACTTGCTTGTGTTATGACTGCCAGGCTAGGAGTGAAGATGAAGGCAGGGAGGGACCAGGTGCCTTCGTGTTCCATAGTGGGAGGTGAGGTGCTTCACCCAATCCACAGCTGCCCTTTTTGGATTTCCAACCGTCTTGCGTATCCTTCCTTCCATACTCACAGTTATGAAGATGTCCTGCTTAATGAAATACTTGAAAAGGAACGTGTTCTCTCCCTAATGGAACAAGAATCCTGATTTGTTTCACTTGGTTACAAATTCAGTGGTTCAGTTTTTCACTTCATTTACTTGAAAAGGGGAATATTGCCATGTTATTTATAACACCCATGACTACATTTAAAATGATGGTACCTCCATTGTCTCTGACAATGAGCTAAAGGAATTTAGAATCACTAAGTAAACAGCAGCATAGTTACTTTAAAATATGGTGAAGTGCCTCTGAACTGATTTCCAACAAATTTTCCTCTTTTTATTTCATCAGGCCTTGGGGGGTTCGATATGGAGGTAAGGACATTTCCTCTATTAAACCAGGGGATAACACAAGGATTAGTAAGTTTCAGTGAATAGAAATAATGAGGCACCATGCCACCAACACACACACACGTTTTTCAATTTCCTCCACTACTGACGTCCTTTATGTTTTGACAGGTCCTAATCTACTCTTAAATGTGAATTCTCAATAGCATAATCATGGTATGAAAAACACAAGGAGAAGATAAAATATTTCAGAGAAACCTTCTGAATGGTAAACATGAGTGCCTGCCCTTCTCCCTACCCTCCTGCTTCTAGCAAAGGGGTTGGGGACCCCTGGAAACATTGTAGAACTAGTTATTTTGTTCACACTCCATCATCAACATTAAATCACATGGGATTGAGTTGGTAGCTTATTTACTTTCTGTTACAGTCTGGCAAACTCAAGTGAAATGCCTTTAATTGAAAGTCACATTTCTCTAGATTATTCAGACTCTAGGCTATGAGAGCCATAAAGATTTACATATCCCCACTTGCTGGAATGTTCTCTATCACCTTGGTTATGAGTGTTGAAAGATAAGGCCAGATGCTTTTAAGAGTCGGCTCAACAGGCTTCTTTGGGCTTTAGAAATTGAAATTGCCTAGTTTATTAGTTGTTACTCTCAGGTAGACTTCAGTGGATATGAAGTCTTGTTTCTGTAGTCTTCAGTGTAGAAAAATATTACTCCATACTATCTCATAAATTTTCAAGGATTTCCTGATTAGAATAATCATAAAACTTTAATAATGTTCAATTATTTATATGAACATAAGTTAATAAATCTGCAATTCAAAGTATTTTATGTCTCATTTATTTACATTGCTGTGTTGGAATTTTCACAATTTGTATCTCTTCAGTAGATGCAGCAGCCGTGGAAATGTGCTGCTCAGATCTCCTGCTGTGTGTTGTGTATTGTGAGTTGTAATATGCAAATAGGGATGTGCAAAAAATAAAATTGTACAGTATAATGAGTTATCATTAAGTGAATGCTCATAAAGTCACCAGAAAGACCATGAAATAAGACATCTCTAGAACCTAGAAGGTCCCCAAATACTTCTTCTTAAATATTACTTCCTCTCTCCCATGAAAGAAACTACTAATGATTATGCTAACATCCTCCTTATGTTTATTTATAGTTTTCCCAGCTAAGCATGCATCCCCAGTGTACTTTCATTTTGTCTTTTTTAAAAAAAAACTTGGTTTAAATAGAATCATTCACTGTGCATTTCATGTCTGTCATCTTCCTCTCATTATGTCCTTGAGATCATCCATGCTCTATCTATTTGTAGTTTCTTAAATTTTATTGCTATATAGTATTCCATCTTATGGCATATACATTTATTTATTCTTTCTCTATTAATTAAAATTTAAATCATTTCAAGTTTGAGATTATTAAAAATTATGCTGTGGACATTCTTAGATCTGTTTCTTGGTGTATGTGGTATAGATTTGTTTGGTATATCCTAGTACTTGAATTTCTACTTATAGGGTATGTGTATCTTTACTTTAGAGAGAACAGTGAACTGTTTTCCCAAATGGTTGTACAAATTTTCACCTTCACCAGCAATGCATGAGTATTCTCATTGCTCCACATCTTCACCAACACTTGCTATTGTCAATCTGCTTTAAAGATAAATAAAACTGAGAGAAATCATACTTGTTTGGGGAAACTGAGAAATAATACTTTAGAGAGTAGTTAATGCAAAGATTAAGGGCATTAATTTTGAGTCAGAGAGACCTGGATTTTCCTCTTTAATGATATTTAGGGTGATGTTGTAGGAATAAATGGGATACTTAAAACAGTGTCTGGCATATGCTTAGGAATCACACATAGTTTTACCATTATTATTAATTTTCATGGAAGAAGAGATATTTGGAATAAATAGAATTTTGAAAGGAAATATTGAGCAGCTTGGTAGAAAGGGAAGGAGATAAATTCTAGGCAGAAGAAATCTCAAAAGCAAAAGTATCCATGGGGGATGCGATGCTTTGGTTGAAACATGGAGGAACAGTAATAGAAGGTAATCCTGGAAACTGAGGCTTAGAATTAGGAAAAAACCTAATGATGGGTGAGGTGTTTGGATCCCTTGTCTTCTACTTTAACACTTAAGGAAAACTCTATTTTTCAAATTTGCTAGTTATTTCTGCATACTGAACCCTTATGTTTCTTCTTTATTTAAAACTTTTGTTTTTTTTACACTACGGCACATTGCAAAAATGATCATAGATTCTTCCTCTTCCATCAAGAAATGGAGCCTATTTCTTCAACCCTTGAATCTGGGCCAGCTTTGTGACTTGCTCTGGATAACAGACTGTGGCAGAGGGCCATGGTGAATGAGGTTTTCGACAATTCTACCCACCTTCCTGGAACCCTTAAATTACCATGGGAATACTCACGAGCATGTTGTAGATTGGAGACTATATGGAAAGGGGATCCAGGAATCCTGTCCATCCCAGACAACACCACCAAAGTGGCCGGACTCAACCAATCCATAAGATGACCATGGATACTTGAGATCAGCCCGGCCCAGCGCAGCCAAGCCTAGAAGAACCACTCTAATTGTTGACCATAAAACTGAGGCTGTGGCATTGGAGAGACGATTCTTGACAGGCTACCACCTTCAGGACTCAGCATAGATAGTGGTCAGAGACATATAACCTTTCTGTTAAGAAGGCCTTTTTTCTTGTGATGGAGCTTTAGCCTGAGGGGCAGGCTTCAGGTTTGGCACACATTAATGGCTTATCAAGCTGCTCTCAAGGAATGTAGGCTCCCCTCTGCCTTGCTCCAGCTTGCCAGTATCACCCAGAAAAGAGCTTATACACTCATCTGGAGACCTGGTTTTTGTAACTGCTACACAGGAGACACCTCCAGATTTCTTGGCTCTGGTGGCTAGTAGTGCTTATGCTTGTGGTCCAACAGGACAGTAAATATTTGCATACTTTTAAAAGCTGATGCCTGAGGGTCTTGATTTTAGTCAGCTTAAATCTCGGTCTGGGTTCCTCCCCTTTGTGACATGACAGGTCTTGGCACATCTTCAATTATTGGGAGCTATTAAAATATAATAAAAAAAGGTTTGAGAAACAACAAAGAGTAAGATGAGTTTAAATGACAAAGTTCATCTCCTACACAAGGCCACACCTTCAAGACTGAGAGAGGTAATATTCTCATCTACTGATTAGAAACCAACACAGAGTCAGTAAAATGAAGAAACAAGGGAATATGTTCCAAACAAAATATCAGGATAAATCCTGAGGAAAAAAAGTTAATAAAATGGAGATAAGTAAATTACCTGATTAAGAGTTCATAGTGATGGTCATAAAGATGCTCAGCTAAGCTAGGGAGAAGAGAAAATGAACACAGTGAGAACTTCAAGAGATGGAAAAATATAAGAAAATACCAAATAAAAGTCACAGAGCTGAAGAATACAAAACTGAACTGGAAAAATACTCCAGAGGGGTTCAACAACAGACTAGATTAAGCAGAAGAAAATCTCAGTCAGCTCAAAGACAAGGCAGTGGAACTCATCCAGTCAAAGTAGCAAAAAGAAAAAAAAAAAGAAAAAGAAAAAAGTGAAGGTAGCTTAAGAGACTTAAGGGACAACATCAAATGGACTAGCATTTGCATTGTAGGGTTCCAAGAAGAGCATGAGAGAGAGAGAAAGGGGCAGAAATTTTATTTGAAGAAATAATGAATGAAAACTTTTCAAACATCCAGATTCAGGAAGCCCAGAGAGTTCCAAATAAGAGGAACTTAAAGAGACCCACAGTAAGATACTTTATAATTAAAATGTCAAAAGTTAAAGACAAAGAATTTTAGAAGCAACAAGAGAAAAAACAACTATTTACATACAAGGGAACCCTCATAAGACTCTCAGCAGATTTTTCAGGACAAACTTTGCAGGCCTGAAGGGAGTGGCACGATATAGTCAAAGTGCTAAAAGAAAAAAATCTTCCAACCAAAACCACTCTACCCAGCAAAATTATTCAGAAGTGAAGGAGAGATAAAGAATTTTCCAAAAAAGCAAAAACTAAAGGAGTTCACCTTGGTCTTACAAGAAATGTTAAAGCTTCTTTAAGCTGAAAAGAAAGGGTGGTAATTAGTAATAGGGACACATGTAAAATAATTAACCTCACTGGAAAGGTAATATATACTAAAGGAAGTGGATCAATCACTTATAATGCTACTATGGAGGTTAAAGGACAAAAGTAGTAAAAATAACTATGATAACAGAAGTTAGCTAAGGGATACACAAGATAAAAGATGTAAAATATGACATCAGAAACAAAACATGGATTTGGGAGAGTAATGATGTTGAGCTTTACAGTGGGATCAAACTTGTTACCATGTAAAATAGACTGCTATAGGTATACATTGTTATATGTATAATTTGTTACATGTAAGCCTCATGGTGACTGCAAAGCAAAAACCTAGCACAGACCTAGAGGGAGAAATAGAAAGCAATTAAATAAATAGTAGGAGACTTAATACCTCATTTAAATCAATGAATAGATCATTCAGACAGAAAATCAGTAAGAAAACATTGGCATTAAACAACACATTATGCCAGATGGACTTAACAGATATTTACAGAACATTTTACTCAAAAGCAACATATTATACATTATTCTCAAGTGCACATGGAACATTTTCCAAGATTGATTATATATTGGGCCACAAAACAAATCTTGACAAATTTAAGAGAACTGAAATCATATCAAGTATCTTTTCCAAACATGAGAGTATAAAATTAGAAACTAATTACTCAAAGAAAACTGAAAAATTCACAAATAGGTGGAGATTGAACAACATGTTACTGAACAAGCCAGTAGGTCAAGGGAGAAATAAAAAGAAATAAAAAATACCTAGAAACAAATGAAACCAGAAATGTAACATACCAAAATTTGTGGGATGCAGCAAAAGCAGTTCTAAGAGGGAAATTCATAGAGATAAATGCCTACATCAAGAAACAAGAGAAGTCTCAAATGAACCTGGCTTTATACTTCAAGGAACTAGAAAACGAAGAACAAATGAAGTCCCAGCCTAGCAGAAGGAAGAAAATAACAAAGGCTAGAGAAGCAATAAATAAAATAGAGACTAAAGAGACAATAGAAAAGATGAATGAAACTAAGAGCTGGTTCTTTGAAAAGAAATAAAACTGACAAACCTTTAGCTAGACTCACCAATAAGAAGAGAGGACTCAATTAAATAAAGTCGGAAATGAAAGATGTTATAAATGATATCACAGAACTACAAAAGGATCATGAGAGTCTACTATGAACAATTATACACCAACAAATTGGACAACCTAGAAGAAATATATAAATTCTTAGAAACATACAACCTACCAAAGCTGAATCATGATGAAATAGAAAATCTGAACAAACTGATTACTAGTAAGGAGATTAAATCAGTAATCAAAAAGCTCACAACAAACAAAAGTCCAGGACCACATGGCTTCACTAGTGAATTCTACCAAACATTCAACGAAGAATTAATACCAATTCTTCTCAAACTGTTCCATAGATTAGAAGAGGAGGGAGCTCTTCCAAACTGATGAACCAGCATTACCCTGATACCAAAACCAAACAAGAATGCCACAAGGAAATAAAATTATTGGCCAATATCCTTGATGAACAAGATGCAAAAATTCTCAACAAAATATTAGCAAACTGAATTCAACAATATTTTAAAAGGGTCATACACCATGATCAAGTGGGATTTATTCCAGGGATACAGGGATGGTTCAACAATTGCAGATCACTCAGTGTGATACACTGCATTGACAAAATGGAGGATAAAAAGCACATAATCATCTTAAAAGATGTAGAAAAAGCATTTAACAAAATTTAACATCCGTTTATAATAAAAACGCTCAACAAAGCACGTGTAGAGGGAATGTACCTCGACATGGTAAAGGCCATGTATGATGAGCCCACTGCTGACATCAGACTCAGTGGTGAAAGCTGAAAGCTTTTCCTCTACGTTCAGGAACAGGACAAGGATACCCACTCTCACCACTTTTATTCAACATAGTATTGGAAGTCCTACCAGAGCAATCTGGAAAAAAAAAAGGAAGTAAAAGCCACCCAAATTGGAAAAGAAGTAAAACTGTCAGTATTTGCAGATAACATAATATTATATTTAGAAAACCCTAACAATTCCAAGAAAAAATTGTTAGAACTAATATAAATGAATTTGGTAGAAGTGCAGCGTACAAACTCAGTATACTCAGTATACAGAAATCTGTTGCATTTCTATACATTAATAATGAAATATCAGAAAGAGAAAGAAAACAATCCCATGTACAATTGCATCAAAAAGAATATAATAACTAGGAATAAATTTAACTAAGGAGGTGAAAGACCTGTGTATATTGAAAACTATAAGACATTAATGAAAGAAATTGAGGAAGACACAAATAAATGGTGAGGTATTCTGTGCTCATGGATTGGGAAATTAATAGTGTTAAAATGTCCATACTACTACAAGTAATCTGCAGGTTCAATGTAGTACCTGTCAAAATTCCAATGGCATTTTCTACAGAAATAGAATAAACAATCCTAAAATTTGTTTGGAACCATAAAATATCCCAAAGAGCCAGAACAATCCTGAGAAAGAAGAACAAAGCTGGAGGCATCAAACTATATTATAAAGCTATATTTCAAACTATATTACAAAGCTACATTAATTAAAACAGTATAGTGTTGGCATAAACACACACACATAATCAGTGAAACAGAATAGAGAGCCTAGAAATAAGCCCACACATACATGGTCAATTAATATGACAGAGGGGCCACAACTATACAATGGGGAAAAGACAATCTCTTCAATAAATGATATTAGGAAAACTGGACAGCTATATGCAAAAGAATAAGACTAGAGTACTGTCTTACACCGTACACAAAAACGAACTCAAATATGTTGAAGACTTGAATGTAAGACCTGGAACTATAAAACTCCTGGGAAAAACAGTTGGTAAGCTCCTTGACATAGGTCTTGGTGATGATGTTTTTTGGATCTGACATCAGAAGAAGGAGCACAAAAGCAAGCAAGCAAACAAACAGAGCAAACAAAAAACCAAGAGGGACTACCTCAGCTAAAAACCTCTGCACAGCAAAGCAAACCATCGACAAATCGAGAAGGTAGTCTACTGAATGGGACAGAATATTTGCAAATCATTTTTTCTGGTAAGAGGCTAATACACTAAATATGTGAAGAACTCATACATCTCAACAGTAAAACAAACAAACAAACAAACAAAAAAAACCAAACCCCAAAACAAATAAAAAACACCCAAACAATAAAAAAAAAAAAACAAAACCCAAACAATCTGATTAAAAAATGGGCAGGATATGTGAATATCTGAATAGACATTTTTTCCAAAGAAGTTCTACAGTTGGCCAACAGGCACATGAAAAGATGTTTTACATCATTAATCACCAGAGAAATGCAAATCAAAATCACAATGAGATATGACCTTACACCTGTTAGAATGGCTATTGTCAAAAAGACTAGAAAAAACTAGTGTTTTGCAAGGATGTGGAGAAAAGGGAACCCTCATGCACTGCTTTTGGGAATGGAAAACAGTATGGAGATTCTTCAAAAAATTAACAGTAAAACTACCAAATAATCCAGCAATTCCACTTTTGGCTGTTTATCTGAAGAAAATGAAATTGCCAGTTCAAAAAAAAAATATGAACACTCATGTTCATTTCAAAATTATCTACAGTAGCCAAGATATATAAACAACCTACTTGTCCATTAATGGATGAGTGGATAACTAAGATGTAGTATGTACACATACACACACAAAATGAAATATCATTTAGTCATAAAAACAATAAAATCTTACCATTTGTGACAACATGGATGGACCTTGAGGGTGTTAACTGAAATAAGTCAGACAGAGAGTATCAAATATTATATAATCTCTCTTCTATGTGAAATCAAATAAATACATATATACATACAGACACACATATATATGTGCATATGTAAACTAAGCTCATAGATACAGAGAACAGATTGGTGGTTGACAGAGGTGGGAGGAGGTGGAGGGTGGGAGAAATTGTTAACTTTTTTTTTTTCTTTACTTTAAATAAATTGAATAAAAAAGATAATTTCTGTCAAAAAAAATTAAAGTGGTTGGTGTTTTAAGCCATTAAGTGTTGAGAAGTTCTGTTATGCAGTAAAAGCTGAGAGATGCAAAGATCCTTATTTTAGAATCTGTTTCAAATTGCTTTAGCACTTACAGTTTTCAAAGTGACTGATTTTTCTGTTTGCTGCATCTGCTAATTCTCATCATGGTCGTTCATTTTTTTCATATATATTGTAATTTTTTATGGGGACCTATTTGTGGGGAAGAATTTTGTTGAGGGCCTCTGTGGTTCCTAGGTCATGAATGTGAAAGAACAGTTTTGATCTGATAGGGTTCTTCTGGATAAGCCCAAGCTATTTCAATGCTCTGGACAAGTTGTAATTTTAATTTCTTGGCTGTAAATTTTGCACTGTACAAGTGTTTAAATTTGCATCTAGATGGAAAGATTTTTTTTTGTTGTTGCTTCACTCTTTGGATAATTTTTCTAGATCTACTTTTACATAAACTAGGAAGCTCTTTGTGGTTCTGAGTATTATTTGAGGGCTCAATTCCAGTTTCTCCTCCTCCAACTCCCCTGAAGCCACACCCTCTATTATCTCATGGGTATTAAAACCTTAGCCCTAGATTTCAAGGGCAGTTTTTATTTTTGGCTTCTGGAAGTAGCTCTTTTCTTCTATGGAGCAGAGCTATTGAGAATAAATTAATTCTATTTGTCCTTCATTTCTATGTGTCTGTATCCATATTTATTTCCTGCCATGTCAAATAAGTCTACTGTCTTTCTATATGTCTGGGTAGGATTCTATAACACTGATTACTATCTGCTGATTATTTGCCACAAATTCAGCATGTATTCAGTATTGCTCCTATTTCCTCTATTAGCTTCTTTCAGCCTTTAAAATTATCTGTCTTATCCCGTGTCCAGTGAGTAATTTATAAATTCCTTAGGGGAAGATACCACGTTTTGTTCTTGTTGTACTGCACCTGTCTGTATTGCGAGGGAAGTTTTAGGAATGTGTATTAATGGTTGAAAGAACTGTATGTCCCACCACAACAGGATTCAAGCTTTGGAATGGAAGTGATGAGGTTTTGTTTAGTTTGTGAGAATTGGTAAAATATTGGAGGGTATCTTATTAATGTGAGCCATGCCACTGCAGTCACAAGAGCAACAAGGTCGCCTCAGTTCTCTGTTTTACATTATCTCAGAATAAATCTTTTTACTGCAGCCTTTGCCAGGGCTGCCAGCAGGAGCAGGTGAAAGCAGACTGTTCCTTGTCTTGGCTGTGCTGAGGCTATTGCTTTCTGTCCTGGCTTCTCTGCCACAGCCCTGGGGAGATGCCTTTGGGAACCTGTCCAGCCATTCTGCTGTGTGGACAAACCCAGAAGGGAAAGTATGTTAACATCTCAGTGGGGCAACCTTTGGCCAGTGGAGGATGGGAGACTGGACAAATCATCTACTCATTGGTCCCTCAGGTGAACAACTCTGACTCACTCTACACAGCTTCTCAGTAGGATCAAGGTCCACTTGCCCACAGTGTTGACCAGTTCCTAATACACTGTGGTTTATCTTTCTTTTCCCAGTTGCCCTCTGCCAAGCCTTTACTCTTGTGCCCCCAAACTGCTTTCAACTTGTCACAGGCTCTACTTTTTTTTGTGGGGGTGGGACCCAGGCTAAGACAGCTAACCTGACATATAGAGCAGTTGGTGAAGAGGCCTCACTTCCCTGAAAGGGAGGTTCAATATTATCAATTAATTCACAAATCTTACTTAAAAACGTATGTCTGACTGAGAAAAAATTGGCTAAGTTCAAGGGGAGGGATTTGAGGATCCCAGAGCCTTGGAGGGATCTCTAGAAGAACTTGAATTCTAGTGGAAGAATCTTTAAGCAGCAGATGCCAAGGAGGGTTGAACTGGCAGGGAGGGTGGTGGCGAGGGACTGGCATTACAGAGCCAGAGAAAGCAGTACTTAGGACTCCAAACACTCCCAAAATATGTTGTTTTCCATATTTTGAGTTCTGTATTCTCAAATATCCTCTACTTTTTTTTCTCAACTGAAAATAATGCATATTTCCCCCCCTGGGAAAAAATAATACATTTTGACATGGTTTAAAAGATATGTTGGGAAGAATGCCGCCATGTCCTGCCCTGCTGTCTGCCCCATATTTTGAGGAGTCACCCCAAGTCCTTGCTTCAGACATGTAAGATTCCCCATCCCTTATACCATTAATGTCTCTGTTGCTGAAGGAAACAAACAACAAAAAAAAGCTGAGCTGTGTTGTAACCGTGTGGATCCAACTGATTATTGAATCAAGATTCTAGTGTCCAGGAGTGTGAGGCTAGATGGCTCACAGGTCTTGCTGAATGCTACTTCAATAAAGCCAGTTCTTCTTTGACTGATAAACCAATATGTGACAATAAGACACTCTAGAGGTTGAGGCCAAAGAGAATAAAATGTTCCCTAGACACTTTACTCCTGGTTGTGTTTTCTGCCTTGACCGTAGCTGACGGTCCGCTCCTTATGCCGGGGAAGTTTTCGTGTGTCCCTTTCACAGTGGCTCTGAGAAGTCCTACTCATGGCAGGGAACACTGGTTTGAATTTCAGCCACAGCCTTTTGTGGGTTATACCTACGGGAGCTTGAACAGCAACTTAGGAAACAGAAATCTTGTCTGTCTCTTAAGTAAATAAATATTTATTAGGTGGACTGATATATAAATTTATGATATCAAGAAGAGCCAACCTTTATAAGAAACATGACTTCTTTCATGTTTAAACAGCTTAAACAGACTATTACATAAATAATAGGTGGTAGTGAAAGCATTGAGAACAAATGATCGAGAATCTACCTGTGCTAGGCTAGATCCTATGGCTGGATGTTTTCCATACACCATTTCTGGTCTTCAGAACAGCCCTGCAAAATAAATATTAGTCTCCTTATTTTCCAGTGGAAGAAAATGAAACTCAGAATTCCTCACCCAAGAACAGACAGCTGGCAAGTGGCAGTGCTTGGGTTAGAATGACTGTCAGCATCGTAATCATTAAGGTTGCTGACATTTATTGTGTACACACTGATGAGCACATCTGGGAGGAGCACCTTATATGTGTTATTTTAACTCCCATAATGACTCCTTGAGCTACTCATATTATACTCATTTTATATATGAAGAAAGTGAATTTTGAAGGTTAAGTCACTGCATGAAGATCATACAATGGGTACGCAGCAGCTCTGGAATTTTAATTGGAACTTACAGGGCTCTGATGCCTTCACCCATTTCACTAGGGCTCTAAAAACAGATTTCTTCTGTCCTGCCCTATGCTTGTCTCAGCTGACATGCTTCTGTCAAGCATTTGACAGGCTAAGTTCCACTTCCCTCTGTTTCCCCCAAGGGTCTGACTACAGCTGCTCTCTTACAGGAACTGCTAACAGCTCTAGTTTAAGCAATGTGCAAAATAACCGATGCGCATAAAACCTCTTCCTCCAAGGCCTCTCTGTGGTTCATTTTCTGAAATAACAAGACCAAGAGGTGGCCCTGCAGGGTCAACAGATGAAACGTTGGTAACTTCAGTGCCTCAGTGAAGCAACGGGCAAGATTTAATGGAAAATAGGCACATTTTATGGTAAATCAGTTCCATTTGTGAGAATTCCTCAAATGGTGTCTAAGGAGCCATGACAAGCTGGAAAACTAGATGGACGATTGATTCAGATGTCTGCTGTTATATTTTCCTTCCTTTGGACACAGCATGTGTGTTTCTTAAGTAGCAGGGCTATATATAGATCCTCAGGCTTCAATGTAGGGAGAAAGAATTTCACATGTAGGTTGCATATCAACTTTCTGGGTTTTTTCAAAACATCTTTGACATTTCTGCATTCAGAGAAGAACCTGTGAACAATACAATGGAGGCAAGCAACAGTCTCGTTTCTGTTTCTAGAGTTAATAACAAGGTGCCAGATGGTTTTCTTATTTTCTCAAAACACCTAGCCTCCCTTTTACATTCAACCCTTGAACTGTCTCATCTAGATAGAAAGCATGACTTTTGTGAGAGTTCCTTAAAGTAATTGTAAAATCTGTTAGTTAGCTCCTAAATAGCAAAACGATGCAGTGACATGAATCTACAGCACACAAAGGTACAGTTTTAATACACACTTATGTATGCAAACTAAAGAGGAAAGTGCAGTGATGGAAATGGAATCCATTTTTACAATAACTGTACTGTCGTGTAAAGCTCTTGACTTCTTTGAACAGTTGCTATGTCTGTGAATTGGGGTTATGTCTTTTAAGGATTGCAAACATTTTTCTAGGTCCTAAGATCTTTGTGTATTCTATTCTACACAAATACAAGATCCCACTACAGATGTTACCCAAAGAGAAAAGATGAAGAATTCCTGATTATCATCATCTGCTAATTTATGAAAAAAAATTTTAATCCCCAAGCCCCCACCCTGTTCCTTTGCAGGTCTCTTATGTAGTTTATGGCTTTTTTTTTTTTCTGTTTTGAATTGATGTATTGACATGTTTCTTTTACAGAATCATATGTTTCCAATTGAGGTAGAGTTTCATGTAAGACATGACATCCTACACTTGTACCATAGTGTGATTCCCAATGTTTAAAGGTGATATTCCATTGATTGATATTATCAACTGTTGGATCTATTGCCATTGGATCTATCATGGTATACAATATATATCCTTGGAGCTGACTGTATACCTCACAGTTTGTACCTCCCCATCCCCCACCTTCACCCTGCCCCTCCCCCTTCCCTCTCCCCACCGGTAACCATTAGTTCCTTCTCTACATCTGGGAGTCTGTTTCCTTTCCGGGATAGTCACGCAGTGGTTGCCTTTTTTAGATTCCACATGGAAGTGGTATCTTAGAGGACTTGTCTTTGTCTGCCTGACTTCTTTCACTTACCATAATGCCCTCTAAAAACATTCATGCTCTGCACCGGAAGGTGACACAACATTTTCAATCCAATGTCTTTCAATTCAAGAGCAAACCAACAAACTCCCCATTTTGAAAAGGGGGCAGAGGAAATGAACAGACCTCCCTCCAAAAGGGGAAATGCAGATGGCCCACAGGAACACGAAAAATCGCTCCACATCGCTCCCATCAGGGAAGTGCAAATCCAAATCACCATGAGATACCATCTCCCAGCTATAAGAATGGCCATTCTCCCAAGGAACACACACACACACACACAAACATATGCTGCCAAGCATGTGGATAAAAGGGAACCGTTGTACAGTGTGGGTGGGAGAGCAAATTGATGCAGCCACTATGCAAAACGGTATGGAGGTTTCTCCAAAACCTCATCATTGAACCCCCCTCAGGCCCATGCGTTCCACTCCTCGGCATAGAGTCAAGACAAAGACATTGATTCCAAAAGCATTTGTGGAAGAAACCAAAGCTCAAGTCTTGCTTGCATTGTCTGGTTCCTGACGGGGAGGTGATTCGGTTTCTTCATTGATTTCTGCTTGAAGGAGGTACGGGGCGTTGAACCTGGGACCTCTTGGGTGCTAAGCATGTGCTTTACCACTTGAGCTATACCCTTCCCCCACAACTGGCTTACTTTTCTTCCTTTCTTCCTTTCTTCCTTCTCTCTTTCTTTCTTTGTTTTTTCTGAGTTATAGTCATTTTACAATGTTGTGTCAAATTCCAGTATAGAGCACAATTTTTCATTTATGAACATATGTATATTCATTGTCACATTTTTTTTTTGCTGTGAGCCACCACAAGATCTTGTATATATTTCCCTGTGCTATACAGTATAATCTTGTTTATCTATTCTATATATACCTGTCAGTATCTACAAATTTTGAACTCTCAGTCTGTCCCTTCCCACCTCCCGCCCCCTTGGCAACCACAAGTTTGTATTCTATGTCTATGAGTCTGTTTCTGTCTTGTATTTATGTTCTTCTTTTTTTCTTTTGTTAGATTCCGCATATGAGTGATCTCATATGGTATTTTTCTTTCTTTTTCTGGCTTACTTCACTTAGAATGACATTCTCCAGGAACATCCATGTTGCTGCAAATGGTGTTATGTTCTTTCCTGCTTTCCTGAAAAGGGACACCAATGAGTTATCATTATCATGCAGTCTCTGTTAAGAGACCATTCCCCAACAGGGCAATCCAGCTGGCCCTGGCTAGCCTTTGATTTGACAATGTCACTAGAAAAATTCTCTGCCAATGATTTAATAAAGTCCAGATTCAAACTTGAAAAAGCAGAACACGAGGATTGGACTGATTTTTCAAATCCTCTAATGTGAATGGAAAGGTGGTCTTCAATAGGCTAATTTCTTCACTTGCTTCTTGTATCCCAAATAAGGATAGGAAGCATGGAACCTGGTTTCACGTAAAAGGAAAAGTAGGCAGGACCCCTGCACTCTCCTCCCTCATGCCCCTAGACATTAGAGGAAAGGTAGCTCCAGTATTTGTTGTGTCCTCCTTAGGTCATGTACTTAACTGTGGTAGGGCATACGTAAAGAAGGCCTTACCTTTATTTTACAGATGAAGAGACTGAGGTTCAGAGTGGTTAAATATCTCAAAAATTACACTCCAGCACTGGCTTAGTTTGCTCTAATTTCTCTATTCCTGTAAACATGAAGGAGTATTATTTCTTGTATAGACTTTGCCCACTCCTTTACCTGCAACCCACCAAAACAAAATAAATATGCCTTGGAAAATCCCGCCAAATGTAATTTGGACTTGACATTTCTATTAATATGTTTAGTTTTACCAGATGAAAAGTAAATACATTACTCTCTTCTTTCCTTCCTCTCTTCCATCTCTCCTCTCCTCTTCTCTCTCTCTTTTTAACTTTTTATATCAAAAATATAAATGTGTAGAGCATAAAGAGTTGAATAGTTGTGAAAGCCAGCAATCTGCTGTTTCTTCTTTGCCCTTTGTCTTCCCCCAAGAAGAAACTATATTCACCCATTTTAACCGCTAAATTTTGTATTTACATTTTTAGCTCTAAATGGCATGTAATGTGCTTTTCTGCCTACTTCTTGATTTATCCGTTGTATGCATCATCTGTCAGTTTCTTACGGTGGAAGACGAGGATTTAGTTCTTCTTCCCCCAGTTCCCACCGTACCTGTGTGCCCTTTCCATGAACTCATCTTTCCACACAGCTATACTGGAATTTTGTCTGGATTAGTATTCAGTGTTCAGTGTTTAAATTACTATAAGGAATATTCACAGGTTTACCAGGTAGTAAATTATGATTACCTTTTCTTTCTTTCTTTCTTTTTTTTAATTGAAGTATAGTCAGTTTCCAGTGTGTCAATTTCTGGTGTACAGCAAAATGTTTCAGTCATACATATACACACATACATATTCGTTTAAAAAATGTAGATGGCTTCATGAATTTGCATGTCGTCTTGTGCAGGGACCATGCTAATCTTTGTATCGTTCCAGTTTAGTATATGTGCTGCCCAAGTGAGCACCAATTACCTTTTCTTTCTTTTGTCTATACCACTAGGTTGGTGTGTGTGGATGTGGTGTAATATACAATGTTCACTCTCACTGTCAGCATGCCCCAATTTGGAAACCGTTCAACACTGTATTTGCTAATTATCTGAGTATTCTAGACATTACATTGTACCTGAGGAAATTTCTTGTAGAGCCTTTGGATCAACAGGGGTTGGCGCTGATTGTCATCTGTGCCTGTGCACAGCTGTCATCCTGGGGTCTCTATTTATATCATCTAGTGGACTCCAGCCAGCCCTTTCCTTGCATTCTCTGTCATCTTCTTGATTCATTCCTTCCTATTCATAGGCCTGGGAGCTTTCTACTTTATACACTTCCATAAGTTTTGAATTTTTTAGTACAATAATCTATATGTGGAAGAAACAATTGAGCCAACAACACTGACTCTTTATAAAATTCCAACATATTAGCTTCTTTTCTGAACTACTACCTTCTCCCCACCCCCGCCTGCTCCTGTCCACTGGGGCTTGGCGCAGATGAAGAGACTCCTGAGAGTTAATTGCCTGGAGGGCTGCACAAAGTCAAGTTTTCTTTGTTGTGAATACAGCCCAGAGCAGCTAGGAGAGATTATTGCAGACACCACACCAGCAATGAGGTCGTTTTCTCTCTCCCTATATCCTTTGAAGAGGGCACGTAGTCCACTGAGCCGAGAGAGTGCTGGAGTGGAAACCCAGTCATCCCTACCAGGGCTGGGCCGTGTCCTGTAGACCTGCAGTGAATATCTGGTTAAGATAAGGGGCCTGGCTTTGTACCCTTAGAAGCCACTTCTCAAAAAAAAATAAGGTGCCAGTATTCCTATTAGGTCCTTAGAGATATTTGGGGGCAGATTCAATTTCCTCAAGCCATAATCTAATGATTATAGTAAAACTACTGTGGCCCAGAATCTATCTTTTTAAATTGTGTTTTAATTTTTATGAAAATAATCATGTGCATAGTTCAAATTGTCAAATAGCTTATTTTGATGGAAAAAACAGTCGTTACCTGCTCCAACTTTCCCATCTCATGAAAACTGCACCTTGGAGGCAATACCACATTCTACATTTTGGTTATTTCTCCTTTTAAAAAAACACACTTTTACTTTTCTTTCTTGGTTTTCTATTTTAGATGTTATCTAATTATTATTATTTTTTTTTTACTGTAGAACATTAGAATTTCCTAGCTTTTATGTCATTCTACCTTCTTGAACACACTCTTCCATTCCTCCCCATTCCTGGAATATTTAAGCCACAGTTCTGGGTTAAGTCAACATCCAGCATTACCTCCATTATGACTGTGTAGCTGTTTTCAGAGGCAGTTGGCTATGGGCTTTTTCTCCAGGGGTCTTGTGCATTTCTGTGCATCTTATGAGCAGAGGCACTGACAACTTGTGTTCCTGATCACCATTTCAAGGATGTACATGTAGTGAACAGCCTTGGAAGACAGCAGTAGTGTCTCCCTCCAGGGCAGAGGGCAAGCTTGATTACTGTCCAGTATGATAATGTCTTTCAACCGTGTTTGCTTTCAGTCCATTATAAAAGACTAGGGTCCCCCAAACTCAGCGTTTCTCAGCTGTGATACAAACCCTCTGTCTGTGCAGCATCCCCCCGGCCACTCTTTGTCACCACCGGGGAAACTGAAGGGCAAGGGGGCCAGAGTGACCAGGCAGCTATTCTGTGAGTAATCAGATCCTCTGCCTCTGATCCAAGAGTCTCGCATCTATTGCTGGCATCCGTGAAGCTGGCAGGCTCATATACTGGCTTGTGAGTAGGGTAAAGTCTCTGATTCTTCCCGGTTCTTTACTCTACCTTCATTGTCCTTCTCTTAACTTTTAGAAATTTCTCGGGCTTAATACTTGCTTTTGTTTTTGTCTTTTCTTTGCTGAGTTTGGAAACCCTGATGAGATTCACTGAGAAATCACATCCTGATTTTCACGATATTCCTGTCAATGATACATGACCTGGTCCTGAGACACACCGTGAGTGTCACCCTATGGAATGTGACACTTACATTCTTTAAAAACTGGTAAGGACAGCAGAGACTGAGAAGTAGTGTTTTGCGTTGAAAGGCTCCAAAGAGACATAAGAACTAAAGTCAATACATATTCCTTGGCGTAACCCTGAGCCAGAAAGAAGAAAGAGAGTTTTGGACAGTTGGTGAAATTTGGATGGGTGAGTGTCCTTGTTTTTGGGAAACATACACTAGATTATTTAGGGGTGATGAGACATCATGTCTGAAGCTTTCTTTTAAAAGGTGAATGATAATGGGTATATTACCTCCTCCTACATGCACGCACGCGCACACACACACACGCACACACATTTGGAGAGAGACAGAGAGAGAGCTGGCAATCATGAATATTCAGTAAAATGTTAACATTTGGGAAGTCTGCATAAAAGAAACACAGGAGGTCTTTGATCTGATCTGGAAATTTTAATGTATGTTATTTCAAAGTAGATTAAAGAGTGGGGACACAAATGTTGATTGGAAGCTCTACTTTCATGTCTAGTGTATCAAGAGTCAGGTCTCGTGGAGCATCGAGCTGGCTGTCTGTTGGGGGGCTCCTGGATGTCCATACTTATGGGGCTAAACAGTTTCCCCTGAGGACTTCTGCACTCTCTTGCATGGTGTAGTGTCAGCCAGTCAGCTTTCTGAGTGCCTAGTGGGAAGGGGACCAGAGACCTCACTTCAGGATGTACACTCATTGAACGTCTCAGTAGTGATCTACTGTCTTCTGTGTTATGTAGCCACGTGCCTGCCTGGACAGAGGGAGGGAACGAAAATGCCTGTTCACGCTTTACTCAGACTTTTCACAAAAGCTACTGTTTTAAGCCCTACTTGCTAACCCAACACCTTCAGAAGCCCCTGGCTCCTCCAGTGTTGGAAATGTTCTGGATTTCTGTGGCAGGACTCAGCTTGCTTTGTGTTGGCTGTTTTCTTCTTCAGGTACTTAGCAGAGCAGAGAAAGCAGAAACCTAAGTCATTTACCATGAGGTTATCAGCTTTCCAGCTTCCACTATTTAGTGGACAAGAATCATCTGCTATCACTACGTCTCCGGTTCTCTCTGTTTTTGTGGGATTATCCCTTTAAAAAAAGTAATTTTTGTTACTTTAGTGGAGTTTCAGGAAAGTATAAAAAGAAAAAAATTTGTTTTGTTTTTCTGTCTGCTGCAGTTAACAGGAAGACCTTTTATTACCTGAGCTTTTTTAAAAGTGAAGACTAACTTCCTATGAGTGAGGAAATAGATGTACTGTGTCATCATTTGGCAGAGATGCCAGGTCAGCACTGAAATACCATTATATATTAGGAAAGGAGAATAGATTTTTTTTTTAAAATAAAAAGGAAGGGATCATTTCTTAGATACTGATTTTTTTTTTCAAACTGAACTTTAAAAAAAAATTTTTTTTTCATTTGTGGATCACTTTTCCTTCATATCCAGCTGATGTTTGGCTAAAATGGGCAGATGAAAAATATTCTGCCCTTAGAATATTTTTACATTCCACAAACATTTACAAGATGAAACTTCCATTTTATTTCAATACCTTGAATGGCAACAGCCTCCTCATTTTTCTTTTATAATTTCCCTGGAGGATGAACAATAGGGAAACTGTTGACATTTCTAGAAAGCTTTTTATGTTTAACCTTGATTTCATCTCTGAGTAAGAGGTCATTAAGCTATGGTTCCCAAATTGTGCACTGAGTCCACAGGGGCTACATTGAACTCACTGGGGCTAGATGAGATATTTAAACGTTTTGAGGGAAACACAGCAACATCTGTTGGTCGCTATCTGACCGACTAGCTCAAGGTAGCTTACTTTCAACTTTAGATTACGGTACACTGCTTTTGTAGAAGACATCTCTTTGTGAGGATGGGTTTTCAGTGGTTGCTTTGATAAAAAGAAGATAGCGTGTGGTAATGAAGTGGAACAAGAAATGACGGTGATGGGTTCTAATCTGATTCTGAAGTTTGAGTGTATAGTGCTCGTATTAGTCAAGGTTCCCCAGAGAAACAGAACTGAGGATATATGTCTATATGTACCTATTGATTTATTATGAGGGATTGGCTCACATGACTGTGAAGCTGAGAAGTCCCATGGTTTGCCTGTCTTTAAGGGGGAGGCCCAGGAAAGCCAGTGGTGCAGTTCCAGTCCAGCCTCCAAGGCTTGTGAACCAGAGAGTTAATGGTGTAAGTCCCAGTCTGAGTGCGAAGGTCCAAGAACTAGGAGCACTGACGTCTGAAGGCAGGAGAAGAGGGATGTCCTAGCTCAGGAAGAGGGCAAATTTGCCCTTTGGCCACCTTTTTGTTCCATTAAGTCCCTCAACAGATTGGATGCCACCTGCCTTGGAGAAGCTGATCTTCTTTACTCAGTCTACCTATTCAAATGCTTATCTTTTCCAGAAACACTCTCACAGACACACCCAGAAAAAATTGTGCCAGCTCTCTGGGCATCCCTTAGCCCAGATGACACATAAAATTGACCATTACGATGTCCAACAGGTGCATGTACCTCACTGGTTAGCGTAGTGGTTTAAAAATGTGTCCAAAATTATTTGATATCCTTTCTTTTAAGAGATGGAGACTAACACCTCTCCTTTTGAGTATGGGCTGGACTGAGCAGCCAGCTTCTAAGAAGAATACAGCAGAAGTAACGGTATATGGTTTCCAAGTCTGTGTCATAAAAGGCATTGCAACCTCCTCCTTGCTTGTTCCCTCAGATGGCTCACTCTTGGGGAAGTCAGTTGCCATGTGTGAAGACACTCGAGCAGCCCTGTGGGGGTGCCCGTGTGGTGAGGAACTGAGCCTGTTTTCCAACAGCCGATCAGGAGCTGAGCCCTCCTGCCAATTGCCATGTGAATGAGCCATCTTGGAAATTAATCCTCCAGCCCCAGTCAAGCCTCCACGTGGCTGCAGCCCCAGCTGACATCCTGATTGAAAACTCAGGAGACATCTTGGGCCACCGCCATCTAGCCAAGCCTCTCCTGGATCCCTGACCCGTGGAAATGATTAGATAATAAATAACTGTTGTTTAAGCTACTAAACAACAGTTGGGGTAACTTGTTGGGCAGCAATAGATGACTAATAGAGTATGTGTGAAATCATAAAATAAAATACTTTTTTTATATTTGTTTATGTGTGTACACTTTCAAACAGCCATTAAGTTGTTGGAAACTTAAGTATTTCCTAAGTTGTTAAACCTAACTACTCAATAAGTGAACTTTGGGTATTTTTTCTTTGGCCTATGATGAAAAAGTTACTGAGAGACTAAATGTGCCAGGCACTGTCAAAGTTTTAAAGCTCATCATTAAGTTACAGATAGTTGATAACGCTTTTTCCTTTTAATTTATTTTGGCAGATACATAATTTTAACCTATTTTTGGAGTGGAAAAGTTTATTACTTTAGATATTGAATTTTTTTTTCTTGTTATGTCACTGGAGCTATGAAAATGGAAAAAAATTACATGTATAATTAACTTTCATCTAGGGAAGTGATCATTTGAGAGTAAATTGGCTAGTCTTCACATGAATTAAATTATTGGCATATAGAGATCAAGTATATAGGGGCTAATATAAAAATGGGGAATAAATTAACTCGTACATGCAATGAAGAGTGGAGATACCAGCTTATGGGTATAGCCACATGAACCTTCAATACAGCAGTCTGTTCACTGGAAATAAGAAGAGATGAAGCACCCTCTAGTGGTAACTGTTGATATAATTTGGTGGCAGAAAAGATTGTAACAAATTCCTTCCTATACCATCGGACAGTGTTTGAATAATACTTAACATGATTTTTAACCTCACTGATACTATTAAATATTAAATCCTTGATTATGACTTTGGATTTGAATTTTTTTGAATGTAAGCAGGACACCTGTAATTTTTTTAGCCAGATTTAGCAGCATTGGTAGTTTTATTTTATACAGGACGAACAAAATCTTTTCCTGTTATTACATTAAAAAAAAAAAGAACAAGCTCGATAAAGTATAAAATTTTCTCAAATCAGATTGCATCATTACTATGCAAGCAACTCACAAGCATGAGGTGCCCCTTACATTATGAATTAAATTGCTTGTAACGTAGCATCTTCCAACTTTCTTGTCCATGAAGTAAACGAATACTAAAAACAGTAACTTTGTGCTAAACACTTAACTGTGTAGAAGGGATTGGGGAGAGGCGAGGAGGGATTCAGAAAAGTGAACAAGTGTGAGGTGGTTCTGTGGATGATGGAAAGTAGGAGGTGCTATGAGAATCCATGTGAGAAACCTCATTTGGGTCCAAGGGAACAGAGACGGTCTCCCGGAAAAAGAAGCATAAACAGATTGTGACCAGAGCTGACCTGGTAGGGCTGTTTTGCTACCTTGATTTACCCTAGCCTCACAAAATGCAGGTTTTCATAAACTTGTTTTGAACTGAGAATACACTGCTTTAACAAAAGCAACCATGCTTTGTGAATATGTTGATTATTTTAACGTTTGTACTTAACATGGGAATATCTATTGTGTTTGTCTCTGAGAACTGTGACTTTAACACCTCTCAGAACAATGAGTCATTTCACACTAGGAAGAATTCCAGGTATTCATTTAATCTTGTCTTCATAATTGCCACCCATCTATTCTTTAAGGATGATTAATAATTTATGCCATGTGGACAGAGGAGGACTGATTTAATCCACAATGCAGTTAACAAAAAGCCCAGTTTTAAAAATGCAAAGTGATCTCAACTGATCTTTAATGTGAATTAAAAACAATTAGTTTGCACTTTTGTGGATAAGTGTAGCTGGTAGACATACATGAACTTGGTGAAATTTTAGGAGTCAACAGCTTGTCATTTAGAATACTGATTTAGCTCTGCAGTAAATGTCTGTATCCCACAACAAACTGGAGCTGTATTGTACCCCTTTTCCTGATTCGAGAGGTATATTCACTTATCGAAAACACGGGATGCTGCTAGAGTGAGAATGAACAACTCTAATGAGTATTATTTTTTTACCCAATTGATCAAAGAAAGCCTTAAAAGATACGATATTAGCTTCACTTAAACAATGACTACTCCAATAGAAAACTAAGTGAATTAAAAACATGCAACAACTAATTTGGCGATTATCTACTTGTTCCTAGTTATTTCTTATAATCATGAGTCAGAATTCAAAATTCTTTAAAGTAAGTTGGTTGCAAACGTAGCAAATGAGGAATAGCTTTGTTCAGGACGACCTGGACACTGTTAGATTATATCTAAAGGAAGTTTATATTCTGTGTATACTTTTGGTTGCAAGTGAAGAAATCCAACTCAGTCTCATGTAAACAAAAAGTGGATTTATAGGCCTGTGTGATTGGAGTGAAGAGGACCTGGCACCAGGCACAACTGGCTTGAAGTGGAAGCAAAATGGACATTCCCTTTCTTCCCACCTCTGCTCGCTCCTGCCTTAGCTTCCTCTGTTGATGGACTGGCCTGGTTTGGTTGCAGTGTACGACCCTAGACCCCTGGGGAGACAGACCGAGGTCATTGCTACTCCCTGCACTGCCCATAGATCAACAGGAGAGGCACCATCCGAGAACTTATCTGAAATGCAAACTCTCAGGTGCTCCCACATCGACTGAATCAGAATCCTCGTATTAAAAGATCCCTAGCTGATGTGCACATTAAAGTTTGAGAGTGTCTGTATCGGACCCCCTTGGCTTGGAAAAGGGGGTTTTATAATTGGCTGGGCCTGGGTCTCACTGGCATTAAAAGGAATATAGGGGAACAGAGGGTGATGGGCAGTCTTACCAGAATCACATGATTGGGGAGGAGAGAACGGAACCCAGATGTGCAGGAATGAACTGCAAAAAGCAGTGGACTATCGCCACAACACCTGAGTGATGACTTTGGTCCGAAGAAAGGATTGGCTTAAGATCAGTCTAATTTTTGAGAAGATATTGAGAACAAACTGGGGACTTCCAAGGTCATTTCTAATGGAAAGAAGTGGGAAAGAAGAGAGAAACTGTGTATATATTTTCTACACATCTGGTACTATCAGGGCCTTCTTTACAAGATACACTTGTGTATTTGAGTGAAATCAGAACCAGTGTACCAAACTTTATAACTTTATCTGCTTGAGAAAATTATTTTCTCTTTTTTCATATATAAACTTTTTTTATTGAGTTATAGTCATTTTACAATGTTGTGTCAAATTCCAGTGTAGAGCACAGCTTTTCAGTTATACATGAACATACCTACATTCATTGTCACATTCTCTTTTGCTGTGAGCCACCACAAGATCCTGTATATATTTCCCTGTGCTACACAGTACAATCTTGTTTATCTATTCTACATTTTGAAATCCCAGTCCCTTCCCACCCCCTGTCTCCCTGGCAACCACAAGTTTGTATGCTATGTCTATGAGTCTGTTTCTGTTTTGTATTTTTGTTTTTGTTTTTGTTTTTTTTTTTTTTAGATTCCGCATATGAGCGATCTCATACGGTATTTTTCTTTCTCTTTCTGGCTTACTTCACTTAGAATGACATTCTCCAGTAACATCCATGTTGCTGCAAATGGCGTTATGTTGTCAGTTTTTATGGCTGAATAGTATTCCACTGTATAAATATACCACTTCCTCTTTATCCAGTCATCTGTCGATGGACATTTAGGCTGTTTCCACGTCTTGGCTATTGTAAATAGTGCTGCTATGAACATTGGGGTGCAGGTGTCCTTTTGAAGTAGGGTTCCTTCTGGATATATGCCCAGGAGCGGGATTACTGGGTCATAGGGTAAGTCTATTCCTAGTCTTTTGAGGATTCTCCATACTGTTTTCCACAGTGGCTGCACCAAACTGCATTCCCACCAGCAGTGTAGGAGGGTTCCCTTTTCTCCACAGCCTCTCCAGCATTTGTCATTTGTGGATTTTTGAATGATGGCCATTCTGACTGGTGTGAGGTGATACCTCATCGTAGTTTTGATTTGTATTTCTCTGATAATTAGTGATATTGAGCATTTTTTCATGTGCCTATTGATCATTTGTATTTCTTCCTTGGAGAATTGCTTGTTTAGGTCTTCTGCCCATTTTTGGATTGGGTTGTTTGTTTTTGAGAAAATTATTTTATTTCTCTAATGGACTTTTGTCATCTTTGTTGGCTGCCTAGACCATGTCCTCTCTTTCTTATGTTTGGAGAATTTCCTATTTTTATGGGCCTTGCTGGGAGGCACAGTCTACCTGCTGCTATCTGAGGGAAAAGCCACTCTCCTGCTTTCCCGTATTCCCTGTAGCTAGAACAATCAGATATTTCTACCCCAGACACTGAATCAAGAGCTACTGACCCATAGAAACATGGAGGTTATAGAGAATTGTCTCTTTAGCCTTGATAGTGGTTGGAATAAAATTAAGTTCCCCAGGCTATGGTTCCCCAGTCACGGAAGCGCCAGCGATGTCTTTAACATGTAAATACAGGGCTGTAATTTCGCATGATGGTTCTTTCTGTCCAACTTTGAGCCTTGTATGCAACCTTCTTGGAAATTCAACAATTGCTGCTGAAATTGCCAGGATCACTGTCTCGCTGGTCCCCAGGACTGGCTCCGTGGGCTTGTGATCTGTGTGGTCGCACAGAGCTTTGCCCTTAGAGTCGCCTCTGCGCTTGGCATAATGCTCAGCTGTCACAGTTTTGAAATCCCTAAGAATTTTAACAAGGAGACCTGCATTTTCATTTTGTACAGGGCCCCACAGATGGTGTAGCTGGTCCTGCTGCCCCTAACACTGCTGAATGCTGGGTACTACTTTTTCAAAAATGCAAGTTAGTGAGACCAGGATGCCTGAATGGGCTGAGAAGAAATCAGGAACAAAGGTGGCGCCACCTGTGTTTTTGGCAGCGTGCTTTTCCATGTGCTACAGTTATTTGTGAATCCTTATTGTTTCTCCTACCACGCTGGGAATTTCTGAGAGTACAAACTGTGATCCTGCAGCATCTTAATCCTCTCAACCTTTATCTTTCTCTCTCTCTATCGGTCTACTTACAGTTGAGCAACACTTCTAAAATGATGTAATCTCATTTGGTCCTCATTGGAGCCCTGTGGGTGTTGATGTTGCTGTTTTATTATATATTTACCATCGCTGACGCATTGTGGCTCAGGGAGGTCATCTATCCAAGTTCACTGCCTCCATTATAATGAAGTTAGGGTCAGAACACAGGGTGATGTGCATAATTCCTCTTCCTGTATGCTTTTTTCTTCCTAAGTGTGCTTCTGTAATCATCTCAGAATTGAGAACTTCCATTGCACAGATGAAGGTATTTTAGAGATTTTGACAGACTGCTCGAAGTATAGACGTAATAATGAACAGACTCAAAGTCTGATGTAAGCCTAACTCCATGGGATTTTCTATAGTGGTAGGAAAAAGAAAAAAAGAGAGAGAGAGAGAATTGAGGCACACGTACAACCAAACCATTGTAGTTTACATTCCCAGAGATTTTTGAAAATGGTATATTTATACTAGCAAATTTTCTTAAGACAGGAGGGCGCTCTGGAAGATACCACCTGCTTCGTTTTATCTCTGCAGTTTTATTTATTTTGAAAATGTTTCTTCATGTGCATTCTGGCTGCCACAAAATCTCTACAAACATAGTTAAAATAGTTTCAGCTAGTCTGATAATACAAATGTTTTTGAAAACATAACCAGCAGGTACACTCAGTATCTTGAGAGTTCATGGCAACAAAAATAATTAAGAGTAATATACACAAGTCAGGTTGCTGAAGGATTTACACAAATATTTGGTTATCTCATTAGCTCTAAGACAAATATTTCCAGCTAATGACCGAGAAAAATTTCTACTTGGAAAAACACTGATTTTTTTGGGATAAGAAAGTGAAATTTATGTTGGAAGGAAACACACTGATAAAATGTCAATTTTCTGAAATTAAATATAATTTGAAACTTGCTATGTAATGTTTATATAATATGACTCATAACTCATTTAACCTCTACAAGGATACAGAAAATTGAATAGTTTCAAAGTTCCTTCACAGAAGTGTTTTTTTCCCCCGTTGTCCAGTGGTGACCAGTGGTGACCTTCTCTAATCTCTTGAGATGAAATAATTTTGTATTGTTAAAAAATATGATCTCTTTTTAAAGAAATATGGTCACTTTATAAGTGGATAATTTATCTGTTATTAGTTTGGAGCAACCTAGCAAAGACTTTGGGATAATAAGCAAGACTTGCTCACAAATAAAAATCAACACCCTGTTTTATAGGAGGAGAGGAGTAATTGTTCTGCTTAGCTACAAAATCAGGAGGTGAAAAACTGCCTCTGATCAGAGGGAATTTACTCCTCACTGGTTTCCCTTCTTCCTCATGGAGAGAGATTTTGGTTAGATGTGGAGTGAGTCAGAAGTCTGATCTGTGTAAATTCAGGCTGAGGCCAGCATAGATTTAGAGAATCAGCTCTCTCTGTGGCCTTCAGTTAAGGTCTGTGACCTCTGCAGTCCCACAGGGCCTCACACTCAGAAGGGCCTGGTGCCTGAGCTTGATTCAATGCTGTGCTTTTGCTGTTTTGAAATTTTTAATCATTTTGGGACAAGGAATCCAGCTTTTCATTTTGCACTGGGCCCTCTCCCATGTAACCACAAGCTGAGGCTGGTCCTTCCTCTGGTGCTGCTAAACCTGTTTAACAACCTCTAAGTGGAAACTGCAGACTGTCAACACCTCAAACCACTCCCCACTTTCTACCCTCAGTACAGGTTTTACTTCCTGCTTCATCAGATGGGAACCAGTGTCCGACATTTGTCTAAAAAGTTATCTGCATCCATCCCTCTTGTCCTTTTCCTGGTAAAAGGCAATCCTTCCATCTGAGCTGTGGAAGCCTCACCTTCTCCAGACCCTGCTCCATCAATTACTGCCCTCTTCTGACCCTTTAACCTTTCTCTCTTCATTGGTTCCTTCTCCTAGACGTATGAACGCATGCTCTATATGCAGCCTGCCGGCTGAGCACAGGTGAAGTGGTTTAACCCCAGGCCACTTCCACAGCGTCCACCTGCCCGATGGAAGGCAGGTGGACACTGCCTTTTTTTTTCTCCTGGCTCATAAAAATCCCATACTGTTAATCATTTTATTATTAAATGACAAGACAGACCACAGTTTTTCACATCACTATTACATTCATGCTAGGGATAACAGTGCTTCCTCTATCATAAAGGCTACTTGATCTTTTAAAAACATGTTATTTTGGAATATCTATTACTCTTAGAATATCTGGGCATGCTTAATGAAATGAAAAATTATATAACATTCCAATTTTTTTTACTTAAGCAGTGTCTAATTTATACAATTTATACATAACTTTTAATTTTAGTAATAGGAACAATGAAATTATTTCACTTCTTGACTTTTAACAAGACTTTTAACTCCCTAAGATATGCATTGCAACTATACAATAGATTCTGTCATCAATATGATGGTCTTGGCATCTTATATATTATGGCCCCACTTTAAGTCCTATTAACTAAAATAAAAACTGGCAAAGAAATAAATCCTTTTGGGATCAGAAAATGTAGATGAGGCTACCCCTCTGGTACTGGTTCCGAATGTTGACTCTCTGGAGCCCAGCTGTGTTTCTCTATTCCAGCTCTGCTGTTTGCCAGCTGTATGGTCTTGAGCTAGTGACTTAACCTCTCTGTGCATCTGTTTTCTTAGGAAAAACGAGGATAAAAATAGTATCTACTGACACAACATTGTAAAATGATTATAAATCAATAAAAAATATTAAAAAAAAAAGAAGCCAGTAAAGTTTTCAAGGCTCTGAAATAAAACCTCTTTTAATCTGAAAAAAAAAATAGTATCTACTTCAAAGAGTTGTTAGGAGAATAAAATTAAGTGTATTTAGAGTAGCCCACATAGTAAGTGCTAAGTGTCTCTGGTGATTACTCTCCTTCTACTCAGCTCCACACCTTTCTCCTGCTCCTTTCTTCACAGCAGAGAATGGTGTGCTGGGGTAAACAGAATACTGTTCTGCTTGTCAGGGAAATGTATATATTAGGCATTTAGAAATAAATGGAAAAGGCAGGCATTGTGTCCTTTCAGTATCAGACTTGTGCTCAGCTGTGGTTTTTTGTTGTCAAATCTGGAAAACAGGAAACATATCATTCAGTACCCTGCACCGTCCTCTTACAACTCATTACTAAACAGAACAAATGTTTAACTTATTGGTCTGTAGCATCTTCTCCAGAGGGCTGTTTGGGAATTGCTTTATGCGTATATCATCAAAGGGATGGCACTCTTCACCCCCATCTCCAAACAAGGAGACTCTGAAGGTAATCAGTTCTTAGACTCAAAAACTGAAAGTGTCAGCAACTTCCCAATTCCTGTTCTACCACCATATAAAGTTCAGATTCATTGGGTATCTTGTTAAAGTAGTACTTATTTAACTTTGTTTTGTTTTTGTTTTTGAGAAACATCTTGTTCCTTATGTAAAGGCTTCTGAAACATTATCTGGTACAGCTTAATGTCATCAAAATGCAAACAGTAGCCCAAGCCAGAAAACTAGGATCTATCCAAATTCTACATGCATCTCTGGACTTCACCCCTTCACCATCCATTCCATCACCCACATTACAATTGCTCACACCTACCCCCTCCTCCTAATTCTGGTTTAAGAACCTTCCTATCTCAGTAGCTCTCAACCTTAGAATCTCTTTGAAACTAGAAAACATATATATAAGATTTCCATGCCCACCCCAGGATAACTGAACCAGAACCTCTGGGAATGAAGCCCAACATCTGTTTTTTTAAAAAAAAAATTTCCCAGGTGGTGCTGCTGCTCACCTAGGATTGAGGACTGCTGACTTTCTTGGACAGTGTAGTGACTGCCTGGCGGTTCTCACGGGGTCTGTTCACCCTCCTTTAATAGATTTCAGTACTGACCCACAGTGATCCTCTGGTAAATAAATCACACCATGCCCTGCTCTGCCTGAACGCCTTGGCTCCCTTTCTAGGTAGGTTAAAGTCTAAACTACCTGGTTTGGCAAATAAAATCTTTCCTGATTCTACCAAAGACTTCCTGTACATTTTCTGCCTATCTCATTGGTAGACTGAATACTCTTTTTTAATTTATTTCTTATTAAAAAAATTTTTTTTAGTTTTTTAAAATTGAAGTATAGTTGATATACAATGTTTTGTTAGTTTCTGGTGTACAGCATAGTGTACAAGATATTGAATATAGTTCCCTGTGCTATACAGGAGGACCTTGTTTATCTATTTTATATTAGTAGTTTATATCTGCTAATCCCAAACTCCTCATTTATCCCTTCCCCTCTTCCCCACTGATAACCATTAGTTTGTTTTCTTTATCTGTGAGTCTTTCTGGTTTGTGAATAAGTTCATTTGTGTCTTTTTTTAGATTCCACATGTAAATGATATCACAGAATATTTGTCTTTCCCTGTCTGACTTACTTCACTTAGCATGATGATGTCTAGGCCCATCCATGGTGCTGCAAATGGTATTACTTCATTCTTTTTTTTGGCTGAGTAGTATTCCATTGTGTGTATATGTGTGTGTGTGTGTATAAAAACAAACAGCTTTTTTACTTTTTGTTTTTTTTAAATATATTTTAATTGAAGTGTAGTCAGTTTACAATCTTGTGTCAATTTCTGGTGTACAGCACAATACTTCAGTCATATAGGAACATACATATATTCATTTTTATATTCTTTTTCACCATAACTTACTACAAGATACTGAATATAGTTCCCTGTGCTATACAGTCTAAACTTGTTAATCTATTTTATGTATATACAACTTCTTTATCCAGTCGTTGGTCTGTGGACACTTAAGTTGCTTCCATGTCTTGGCTATTGTATATAGTGTTGCTATGAACATGGAGGGTGCATGTATCTTTTTGAATTAGAGTTTTCTCTGGATATGTGCCCAAGAGTGGGATTGCTGGATCATATAGTAAGTCTATTTAGTTTTTTAAGGATTCTCCATACTATTTTCCATAGTGGCTGCACCAAATTACATTCTCACCAGTAGTGTAGGAGGGTTCCCTTCTCTCTACACCCTTTCCAACATTTATTATTTGTGGACTTTTAAACAATGACCATCCTGACTAGTGTGAGGTGATACCTCATTGTAGTTTTAATTTGCATTTCTCTAATAATTAGTGATGTTGAGCATCTTTTCATGTCCCTATTGGCAATGTGTATTATTAGACTGGATACTCTTACATCAGATGCTCAGTTTTCCTCAGTTTCCTCAGATCAAGTTTTCAAGTCTCTGGCCCTTTTTATTTTGTTTCCTCTGCCAGGAATGTCTAAAGGGTTGGTTCTTATTTTAAGGGTTATACCCTCTATAAATGCTTCTCTCATTCCATTTGGTTTTTTAAGGCCCTCTGTCACACATGCTATCACCCTACCTGTGCACACATTTCTAAACGCCCGCTTGTGTATCATGAATGCTTGTGTTTGACAGTCTCTTCTATGTGACTTGTTGCTCTTTAAGAATTCTTATTCATCCCTAAATTACCTAGCACGTGATAGATGGTAAAGCAAAGTTTGTTGAATAATAAATGTGCTTGAAATTATGTCAGAAACAGAGCATGAAAGACGATAATCATGGGGGTGGGAAGAATGATAATGAGTATCTAAAAGCTTCTGGTTCCTTCTTCTTCTAGTTCTTACTCTAAGTTAGCCTGAAACCCAAAGAGCCAAGCAACCCTTTAAAGGGCACTTTGACACCCGCTAAGGGGAGTGGTAGGTATAGAGGTGGAGTCGGCTTTAAGATGGAGAGTAGCTAGTACCTTCTCTCCTCCCCCTCCAACTTCCCCACCCAGGTGATGCCATGTCTGTTCAACTAACGATGACCACGTTGACCACATGTTCAAGCTGTTCAGGACAGTCCCAGTTTACATCTATTTCTTGATATAATTACTAAAGTGCCCCCTTTTATTCTTAAAAATGTCCTCATTTGTAATATATATATACTCATTCAAATTTAGTTCATTGAAAAGTACATTTCCTGTGCTGGCAAACTCATGTGATATAAATAAATACAAATGTAGATACTGTGGATACACACACATTAAACTTCCATCTAAAATAGAAAATGAATTGTTTCCATGAAAGTTGAATGTTCTTTTTCTTCGTGACAGTGATGGTAATGAACGTATTAGCAGAAGAAAACTTAATGAAAATCAGAAATTCCCTTTAGTTTTTCAATTTCTCATTTTAAAACTAGTGTTTTAAAGCTAGTCATAAGTCATGGCTATGCATGTTGAACATTTTGATTTGTATTTCTTATTATGTTTTATCTTTAATTTATAACTAAAAGTTATGAGTATAGTAGGGCTACTGTAACAGGGGCTTTTAAAGGCACTATTCATGATTTATCAAAATGAGAGCAAGAGAATATATATTTCAAATTATGTAAAGGCCAGGAAGAAATGCTTGTGTAAAGCCCAGCTGAGAATAAGCTGGTAAAGGGATGCTTAGGACAAGAAAGAAAAATGTATTGTATCTTAAGGGTTTGGTTTGCTAAAGCTAAAAACATTATTGGTTTTAGTATTTGTTAATATTTACTGAAGCCTAGTTTGGTTTTTTAATAAAGCGACTTTTTTCTTTTTGGAATGGAATGGGAGGAATTAATGGTTAAGGTTAAATCTGGGTGAGCTCAGGATAGAGCTACCATTTTAAGCCCCCAGGCCAACTTTGCTCTTTGAAGTTCAGAGTGAGTGACCATGGCAAGATATAGTCATATGGTGGCAGGAAATTACAGGACATCTTTCTAAATTACACAGATAGTTTTGAATGTATGAGTGGTGAAATTGTGAAAACAAACAGTAGGAGAAGCAGTAGTAGTTGGAGCCAACATTTATGATGTGCTCGCCTCATGTCAGGCATGGGGCTCAGTATTTCATATGAAATATTTGAGTTAATCCTTGCAACAGTGTTATGATAACAGCCTATGAGGAAACCTAGAATCAGTCAGTGGTAGAGCCTGGAAAGGAACACCTGTCAGTCTGAGTCCTGAGCCCAGGCTTCTAATCAACGCTAGGCTGCACCTCCCACAATACGGTGAGTGTCATAATAGCTGTCACTTACTGAAGACATAATAAGTGCCCAGGGCTTTAAAATTATGTTTAATCCTTCCAGCACAAATATATTACTTCAATTTTTCTCTGAAAGGAACCAAGGTTCAGAGTGCCTGAATGACTTTTCAGTTATGCAAATTACCACAATTTTAATTGTTTAAGACAACACACATTTATTCTTTTATGGTTCTGGAGTCCTAAAATCAAGGTTTCAGGAAGGCTGTATTCCTCAAATCTCTGCCTCCATCATTACAGCTCTGTATTTGACTCTCACCTTCCTACATTCCTCCTATAAGGACCCTGTAATTACAATGGGCCCACCCGGGTAGTCCAAGATAATCTCTCCATCTCAAAATCCTTAATTTAATCACATCTACAAAGTCCCTTTTGTCATTTAAAGTGACATATTCACAGGTCCCAGCGACCAGGAGGTGGATATCTTTGGAGGCATCATTATTCAGTCCAGCTAATTCCCCCTGGGTCTCAGAGCTGATAAGTATTAGAGATGAGATTTAGTTCTAGATGTTTTTAGGCTCCAATGTTCACACTATTGCTGCTCTACCACATTAGTGAGGATCCTATCAGGCATTCAGAGAAACATTTGTTGCGATTATAAAAAGAGCCAGAAACTGTGGTAGGTACCGGAAAAATATGAAATGCTTTATGAGTCATTGTGTAAGTGCCTTATTAATCCCTATATTCTTCTTTTAACAAATTTTTAGTAATATATTTTATTTACCCCCAAATATCTAAAATATATTTCAACATGTAATCAACATAAAAAATACTCTATGGTGGGGGGGAGGGTATAGATGCACAAGGTGCTGAGTTCAATCCCCAGGACCTCCATAAAAAAACCCAAAAAATTAATAATAAAAATATTTTACATCTTTAATACTCTGTCTTTAAAATCTAGTGTTTTATACTTAGAATTCGTCTATTTGGACACCAAATTTTCATAGGAGATGCTTGATCTGTATTTAGATATAAAATTTGCAGTCAAAGAAGTAGACGCACATGCCTCATTGTTCTAAATACACTTAAAACAAACATTCCAAACACACTCATAAGTTTTTGAATAACTGGGTTGATGTGTTTTTAAATTAAAACTAAAATGAAAAAATTTAAAACTTTTAATCTCTGTATTTTTCAGTAGTCAAGGAGATTAAAGATTAATAAACTTAAATAATTAAGAAGATAAAATAACTCCCAGGATAAGCATTATTAAGCTCTACTTCATTGTATTAAAATTTTTTTAAACTTATTTCTCCCTTCTAGAGATTAACACTAGATCAAAGTAGACATTGTATTTTTAAAAATTTAATTTTTTTCTCAGATTTGTGAAATGGAAATCTTTGCTGTACAGAAGATAGATAGAAGTATATAAGATCTGGTTCTGTTTGTTTTTCAAAACTTGTGAAATTTGCTTCCCCTACTGCTAAAAAACGATCACCATGCTTGGTGGTCTTCTTTAGATTTTAGAAGGAACATAACTCAAACATTTAACCAAGTAGCCCAGAAGGCTGCTTGCCAGCTCGGAGTGGGTTCCAGGGCAAGAGAGTATACTTTAGCTGGGCCAGAGGGTCTGTTGGGTCTTTTAAGATCTGGAGTATCCAAATATCCGTGGCTGATCTGTATGAATGAAGTCTGTGGCAGGCCTTTGAGTGGAATTGTAATGCTCTCTTTGACAGATAACTAGTCTTTTTGAGAAGAAGCTCTTGGTCTTCTCCTTATTCCTAATGGAGATTTAATTCCTGGCCATGGCATCCTAAGTTCTCCTGGGACCTACATTGCCCATCGAGGACTGGGTGATATCTGAACCCAAGCCTGGGTGGTTCAGCAGCCCTTTAACGTCAAGTTACAGTGATGTATTTCAGTTCCAAAGGGCCAAATTAAATTGAATAAACAGATGGCTCACAACTTCTAATATGCTTACTCTGGCTACACAGCCACATCTCCCCTCAACTCTTATAGAGAAAGTTTCTTTAGATGAGTTGATTGGGAAGAAAAAGAATGAGCCTGTTTACTGATGGCTATGCACCAACCAGAACTGGATTCTGGCCCAATTATAGACTTAGAGGTGCCCCTAAAGGAGAGTGAAGAAGAGAAATCCTCCCAATGTGCAAAACTTGGACCAGGATGTTTCATTGTCCAATTTACGTGGTAGGAGAAATGCCTTGAGGAAATGGATCTATATCCAGAATATTTCCAGAGAACTGTGTGGAAAAACACTGGAGGATTGGTGACTAGAACACTTGAGGAAGTAGTAGGTGGATTCATCCTTTGGAACATGGGAAGATTTATGCCCCATGTGTATATTTATGAGAGGTATCCTACTGCAGAAGAGGATCTCAGTGATCAAGTAGACAGGAGGACTTGTTACTCTGTTTTTCCCTAGTTACCCAAGTTTTGGTCCTTGCTTAATGGGTTCGTATACAAGGTAGATTGTGACTATAACCAAGAGTCATAGATTACACATGGCTTCAACAAGATAGACTTCCTCATGCCAGAGCTAACAGGGCAGCTGTCGCGGTTGATTGTCCAATTTGTTACCAGCATCGACCTGCTCTGAATTGCTGTATGCTACCATATGCCTAGGACTCCAGCCAGCCACTTAGTTGATTACATTGGACACAGAGCATCATATAGGAGAAGTAATTTATTCTTGGTAGACTAGATGATTTATTCTGTATTTCCACTTGCCTTGTCTGATGATCGTGCTTTTGTGTGAATGCTATCTGGAGACTTACCAAATGCCTTATTGTGTTAGCTTTCTGTTGCTGCCGAAATTACCCTAAATCTAGCGGTTTATAAAAGTGGCCTGTTTATTATCCCAGGATTTCTTTGGGTCAGAAGTCCAGGCACGGCATAGCTCAGCTGGTTCTCTGTTTAGAGTCTTCCAAGGCTGAAATCAAGATGTCAGCAGGGACATGTTCCTTTCTGGAAGCTTTAGTAGAGAATTCATTTCCAGGCCCATTCAGGTTGTTGGCAGAATTTAGTTCCATCCTAGTTTGGATTGAAGTTCCCCACTTCCTTGCTGATTGTGAACTGGAATCATTCTAGAGGCTGCCCGCATTTCCTGGATTATGACCTCCTTTGAAGCCAACAATGGCCCTTCGAGTCCCTCTCATGCTTCAGATCTCTCTGCTTCATCTCTCCAGTGTGTGTCTCTGTCACACCTCTTCTAGTGACCCTTCTGTCTTCCTCTTCTGCTTGTAAGGCCTCGTGTAATTACATTGGGCCTGAATAACCCAGGAAAATCTCTATATTTTAAGGTCAGCTAGCTGATTAGTTATCTTAATTACATCCCTGTCTCTATCTCTGTCTCCTCTATCTCTTTCTCCAAATATATATAATACATAGTATATTATATATTATATATGCAGGATGCAGTTGCTAAAGCAAATCAAACAAAAGACGGCTTGCCTGTCACTTTAGGCAAGCATATTCTTGGTCTTGACATAGGAGATGCAGTTCTTAAGGAAGCTGCTCAGATTCTGTGAACACTGCGTACAGAAGAGCTCAGAGAGCTACAGACAGAAATTAACGAGGCCATAGCAGCTGTTCAGGTGATTACTGCCGATCCAAAGCAGAGCACAGACTGGGGAAAGTTGGAAGATGAACATTTTAGGATTTCAGCATCTCACCTACTTAGTACAGTTAGAAACCATGTACACTCTGGCCATGTGTTTGGAAATGTCATGTTTTTAAGGGAAGAATCCCATAAAACTGACTATGTTCTAGAGATTTGCCATCATTGCTTTTTCTTTAATAAAGTGGGGAAAGTGAAAAATATATATATATTTGTCCTAAAGTCAGAATACATAGACATGGATCTGAGAATCAAGAGTGCAAATAAAATTGGTATCTCTGACCAATTTACCAATTTTTTGGTAGTAACAGTTTGTTGCCACTCCCACAATTTGTTTGAAAGTTTAAGTAACCAAAATAAGAAAGACTTCCTAGAGACACCTAGAGAGACAAACATGTTTCTACAGAATCTGAGATTGAGGTTTTTCCAACTGAATAAGAATATTTCACCAGAGAACGTAACAATAGTACTACTATATTGAAAGTTGAAACACTTGCTCATTTTTGACTCCTCATGTCACTGAATAAACAGGCAGGTATTCAGGGTTGCAGTGTTGTCTGGGAGTGAAAAAACCTGTTACTAAAAGAGACCAGGGCTGCTGCTGTGTTGAGAGAGGCTGAGAAGAGTGTTGAACCCAGGAGGCCACTTGGCTTCCTGTCACATCAGGCGGTAAAGATGAATGTTAGGTGGCAGCGTAATCCCTCTCCCCAGGCGTCAAGGACTCCGGCCCCTTAGGAATAAATGTTTGGGTTAGTTCACAAGCTGCTGGCTTAGAACAAAGGAACATGGAAGATGCTGTGGAGGAGGTAAGTCTTAACTTGTCAACTATGTAGCTTTATGACCACCTGTAGGATTAGTGTTATCTACTTCTGTTTCTGTCCTTGCTCTCTCAGTTATTCATTTCTTTATTCCAGCAAATATTCTACTATTTTACATAGGCTGTGCTGGTAGTGTGTGACTTTACAACTTAGTCCACAGATTACAGAATGTCATGTTGGGGACATTATCAAGATGTAGGTCTAAGGATATTATCCATAGACCATGGGTACGTGTATGTGTATGTGTGTGTGTGTGTGTATGATATATATCTATATTATGAAATTTTAAAACTGATTCACCGTTAAGGAGGTACATCCATTTTCAATTATACGAAAGATAGTGGCGTTATGTTAAGAATTTGTTTGTTGTTGCTGTTTGCAAGTTTGCTGATTTTGGGAAACTCAGTGGAGTGGACCTTTTAGGCTTTGTTATTGTCCAGCATCTTTCGGATACCTTATTTTAGTTTGGGAATTTTCCATGTTATATTGGGGAGTAAAATCCCCCAAGACAGAAAACAGAAGTTAATTTTCCCAGTTTCCTTTTGCACTTGGGGAGTAGGCACTGGCTCTACCAGTGAGGTGCTTCAGAGTTTAATATGGCAGAGAGGACCTTGAGGATGGTGTGCCTTACAGAATCCACTGTTTCCCAGTACGGGAAATGGTGGTATCTGGCTTTTAGCGGAATTAGCAGTGGAGGTTCTGTTTTTTAGTGTTTAGTATCAGTTGTTTAAACTGCAGTGTCTGTACCCAACGATGCCATCTGAGATATTGCCAATGGGGCGGTCCTCCTGGTTGGGGTGCTGTTTTTTCTGTGGAAATGCCAAGACTGAGGCTCTGGCCTTCCTGGAGATTGTGAAAGCCACATAATACATTTTACTTTTTTTTTCCTTTTGGTGGTTGCTCTCTCTCTCAGCTCACTTACTCTATGGAGAGGATCATATGGCAAAGAATTGAGGCTTCTGGCCAATAGCCGTATGAGTGATGAGTGAGCTTGGCAGGGAACGCACCAGGTCCAGTCAAGCCTTCAGACAACTCTAGTTCTGGCTGACATCCTGATTGCAGCCTCCTGACAGACTCTGTGCCAGACTCACATAACTAAGCTCCTGACCCACAGAAACTGGGATAATAAATGCTTGTTGTTTTAAGGCATTAAATTTGAGGGTAATTTATTACGTAGCAATAGATAAAGACAAGCAGATATGGTGGAATGAGAAATTCCAGGCTGATTGAAGGGGCAGTGTGAAATGAACTGCTGGGATAGTTGAGTCCCTTGCTTTTCTGAACTTTAAGATCTCTGCATGTGGTACCTAATTTACGACTTATCCATAGCTCCTGTCTCCTGCCTGGATCTGAAGCCAGCACCAGGGGGAGCAGAGATTATGAAGCCACCTGTGTCTGCTCCTGCAGGGAGCTCACAGGCAGAGCAGCTACGTGTGCTGCATCTGGTAAGGCAGTCTTGGGTCCTTGGGAGAGTGCCTGGGCCCTCTGGCATTGCCTCAACTGCTGCAGGCCAGAGAGCTTGCAGGGATACAAGGAACTCATCAGTCATTATCAAGAACAAAGGCATTGCTCCATGTTTCTGTAAGGCTGAGAATATTTGTCCGGGACATGGAAGACTCAATGGTGGTAGACTGCATTGTGAACTGAGCCCTGTCTCGGGAGATGGAGAGTGGAGGTGTGATCAGATCTATATCTTGAAAACATCAGTCGATCACTCTGGCCACATTCCTGGTTCTTCACACCCCATTCATTCTTTCCATCTTTCCCCAAATGGTCTTCATGTGTTATTTCAGGAGGATGAATTGTCACTACCTTTAGAAGAGCCATTTGCTAATTTACCAGTGACCTCACCTCAGTTCTCTTCAGTTGTGTGTAGAAGTCAGCACTGCTCTAGGGAACGGCTTCACTGTCCGTTGTTACATGAACAGATTCCTCATGTTGTTAATTTCTGAGACATTCAACCCCAAAGTTCTTATCTAACCTTCTTTGTTCTCTCCCTCTTCAACTCTCTGAGTACAACAATTATAATGGTAGTAAAATTGATGACTAACGTTTTTGATGTTTGGAGTTTGAGTTCATAAGGAATGTTCGAACGCAGCTTTCAGAAATGAGAGAATAGGCCATTTGTCTGGCAACGTGGACTTGAGAGTTACCTGCGTCAACATGATATTTGAAGCTGGTTATACATAAGATCGGGGGAAAGGTAGTTGAAGACAAAACAAGAAAAGAAACAGATAAGTTTCATTTTACCCACATATTAGAATTGTAACATAATGTTCATGCTTTGCCAGAGCTACTGAAGAAAAATTACAGTTAATACCAACTGATTTTTCAATCGCATCCTTTATTTCTTCTGACCGTTCTAATATAGGAGATAACTTGCTTAGTATTGACAAAGAAAAGGGGAAGCAAAGATTTGTTAATGCATTTTCTGGGTAACTGGTCCCTGGAAAGGTCAGTTTATTGTTAATTAAGCAGTATTTTAAATGTTTTATTAGGGTTGAGTAGGAGTGAGATGTCATTACTGGAAACTAGTCATTGTTGAAAGACGGGATAACTTCTGGTAAAACTGAAAATTTTAATTTCTTCATATAGAAAAAGGCACGAGTGATTCTTACTCTTCAGGAAGTCTGCTGCTCTCAAAGCGTAATTTCAATGTTCAAGAAGAGAGAAAGCAGTCGTAAATTTCTCTGAAATCAAGTTAAGTCAGTGGGGGGTTGTACAAGGAAGTGAAAGGAAGGCAAACAGAACTTATCAAATATATTGTTCATGAAAATGGTTTAGAAAATTTAATATGAATGAATTTATACATTCACTTCCTAAATTTTATGGACAGAGCATACATTTTTTGGGGGAGGGGGAATTAAGAAAAACTTTGGAATGAAGAAAAAAGTTTAAAACAGTTTTACTTATTCGAATGCAGCAAATAAATGTGAGAGGTTTAAAAGTCTGTGTGGTTGAAGGTAACAGTGCTTGTGCAGCTGTGATGGGTGGAACCATGGCCCCAGACATGCCCGGGTCTTAATGCCTGGCACCTGGGAATATGTTACCTGATCTGGCAAAAGTGTCTTTGCAGGTATGATGAAAAGAACAGACTTTGAAATGGGGAGGTTGGATCCTGGATCATCTGTGTGGACTCAATCTAATCATGTGAGAAATGGAGAACCTTTCCAAGCTGGGTCAGAGAGACAAGACAGAAAGGAGAGATCTGAAGCTTGGGAAGGACTCCATCCACGACTGCTGGTTTTGAAGATGGAAGAAGGAGGCTGAGAGCAAAGGCAGGCAGCGGCCTCTAGAAGCTGGAGAGGGTACTCAGCCAGCAAGGAAGTGAGGACCTCAGTCCTACAACTGCAGGGAACTGAATTCTGCTAAAAACCTGAATGAGCTTGCAAGTGGATCGTCCCCTAGAGACTCCAGAGAGGAACATAGCATTCGATTTTAGGCTGTTGAGCCCCAGACTCCTGATCTCCAGAACTGTAATATAAGTATATTTGTGTTGTTTCAAGCCACTAAATTTGTGATAATTTGTTAGAATAACAATGGAAAGCTAATTCAGCGACTTTATTTGAAATGTGTGTAACTACATTACACCTTCAGTAAACCTCCCAGTCTAGACAAGTTTGTATTGAAGCCCTTGATATGCCTTTTAGATGGAGGTGGCTTTTAATTTCCAATTAGAAACAAAATCCAATCTAATTCCTAAAATACCTATCAGTGTTTTGAATTATAGTTTAACTAAAGAAGATAAGGCTGGAATCATGTTTTCTGTTATTATATTACTAACAATAATAAACCATATTGATCATTTAACTTTCTCATACCTACTACAATATATTTGTGAAAGGAAGAAATTGTTCTTAACACTTATGTAAAATGAAGGTGGACACTATGTTGGTTATACACACAGATCTGATGGTTTTCTTGGCTATGCTAAGAAGGCTATCACTTAAGGTAGCTATATACTCTCTTCAGCCAATGAATAAGATCCCAGCTTAACTGAGTAATTTATTAATGCATGCAGTATAGTATGGTGGAATGAGCGCTGTTCTTGGAATCAGAAGACCTTAGTTGAATGCCACCTTCACCTACATTGTGTCAGATAAGACAACAAATCTCTCTGAGTGACTGTTTCCTAATTTGTGATATAGGAATGATGTCTATCGTAAAACTTGTTCTTGAGATAGAATGAAATTTCTTCTCACGTCTTATATTGGCATCATAATGTAGAGTATAATATGCAAACACCGAGTGCTGATATGCTATCTTGGGGCTTTCCACAAAGATTGAAGAAAGTAGGAACAATTATGTTATAGGAAAGAAAAAGCTGGCTGGAGTAGGGGAGATAAAGTGGAGATAGTAGGACTATTGCCAGTACAACTGACTAGAGCAGCAGAAGAGGCGTTGGCAGGCCAGGAGGTGGAGACCAAAGTGGAGATCAGTCCCAGATGGCATCAGCCCAGCTCCATCAGTGTCACTGTTCCTGAGATATCTGGAAGAGAGGGACCCATGCTGAGTCCTCTGGGCAGTGCTGGTTTTCACTGTCGGCTTGGAAGCTTCTGGCAAGGGCTTATTTAGACTCCAAGGGACCTAAATTCAACTTAGAAGCAAAGGACTCTGGATGTACCACCTGGTCTGGAGCCTGTGGCTTCTAAGGGTGGGCAGAGCTAAATGTGTTGGTAGCAGTCATTCTCAGAGCCTCTGGGACAGGACTGTGGATGGCAGGATGGGGTCGGGATGGAGGGAAATGCAGCTGAACTCTGGGTTTCTAGGTGTCAGTGGACTCACAGTAAAAGCTGTTTCTTGAAATTTCTTCACCTGTGTCCTCACCTGAATAATGCAGTGCTTCTGTTTTAACTTTTTAGGTTAAGGAAATAGATCTAATTTAAACAAAAAGAGAATTTTGTTTGTGGAAACTGAAGGGGCACACAAAATCTCAGGCTGGGAAAACAAGGTCTCAGGATGTGAGTCTAACCAAAGAAGTAGGGGCAGAGGGGTATCTGCTTTGGGCTCTTTTCTGGTTTTTTTTTTTTTTTAGACTACATTTACTTAATTCTTCCCTTTCTCTCTGCACACTTTTCTACTCTGACGGAAAAAAATTTGGCTTCAAACAACTTTTGAGTTTTACATAAAATACACTCAGCTAGCCAGAAAGTCTCTTATTATCAGGTCAAAAATCCCTGGGGCAGGAGCCGCCAATGGCCAAAATGAGCAAAATTCGAGCAATCAATAAAGTAATATTGAATTCAAACTCAAAGTATAAAATAAGTATCAATGAATGCAGGCTACTATAAAGAAATGATTAAATAAATAAATAAATAAACAAGGAAAAAGACAAATCTCCTATGCAGAAAAATTCCAAATGATTTACCTAGATACTGTGTCCTTAAGTAGGTGGAACATAACTTTCTGCGCTTTAGGTATGGGTTTCACATAGTGACTTCCTCCCAAACTCTACAATATGGAAGGAGAGGAAGAGTGACTTTACAGCAGAGAGAACTGACAAATGCTATCTCGGCCAGGTGATGAAGATTAACAACAGTGATGAGTCCTGCTGGTGGTAAGCACCCTTGATATGTTGTAATGAGAATGACAATTTATCTCTGAAGTCTTTCTCCTCAAAACCAAGACCTCCAGTCTAATCGTTAGAAAAATATCAGATGAATTTCCATTGACGGACATTTTACAAAATATCTGACCAGTTCTCTTTAAAACTATCAAGGTCATAAAATAGAAGCAACGTTCTAACAGAATATATCAACATCGGTTCATTAATTGCAAAATATGTTCTATGCTAATGTAAAACATTAACAATAAGGGGAAGAGGGTGTGAGGTATACTATCTTCACAACTTTTCTGTAAATCTTAAATGATTTTAAAATAAAAAGTTTGTTTTAAAAAATCCTTGAGGAAGATGCTGATGAACTAATCTTTGCTCAGATATCCACCTTGAACCAATGAAGTGGGGACAACAGTGATGAGGCCAGGCTCCAGGACATGATAGCTTCCTGTAGCCATAGTCATGTTGGGGTGCACGCGCACGCATGTGTGTATGTGTATACGGGAGCAGGAATGTTCATGAAGAAATCCAAGATAACAGTGCTGGACGGATCATTTAATAGATGCCCATTAAATTTTATTTCCTTCCTTATCCACCTACTATGCTTTGCTATTTTGGATTCTTTCATTCTTTTAACTCCAGCTCTTCCTACTTTCTCACACTGGGTTGGTGTCTGTTGCCCTCACCATACCAGTGTCTCTGGTATCCTCCATGACACCACTTGGACCAGTGTCCAAGGCACTGACCCTGAGGGTACCAAAATATTGTGAGAAAAAATTTAATAGAAACTTTGGGAGACTTAATAGAAAATTTAATACAAACATTGGGAGATAAAGATGAGAAATTAAACAGAAAATAGAACAAAGCTAAAAGGATGCATAATTTGAAAGGCAAACAAACAAACAAAGAAACCCCCCAAAACCCCAACAAATCAGAAACCTGGAATTCCAGAAAGAAAGGTCAAAGAGAATGGAATGGAGAACATTGTTAGAAAAAAAATACAAGGTGATTTCTCAGAGCTGAAACTTGCAGTTAAAGACTGCACTGAGTTCTCTTAACACAATGAATGAAGACACATCCCTAGACACATCATTGTGAAAATGCAAATTACTAAGGGTAAAGAGAAGACTCTAAATTCTTTCTTGAGAAAAAAGCATGACCTACAGACAGATGACAAGTCTGGGATCACATCTTCCATCAACAATGTTGAATGTTAGAAGACAGTGAAGAAATAGCTTCAAAGTTCTAATGAATAATGTCATAAAAATCATAAAATATTTCCTGTGCCCTTGAAAGGGAGGTTATTTGAGGTTGGATTATATCCAAAAGAGGAAGAAAATTGAGACAGAATAAATCTTGGAATCTTTGAAATAGTGGAGCCAACTTGTCTCTAGAAGGACAGTGAAGGGAAACCTCTGAACTACAGTTATGCAGCAGACCTGGAGTTCCGCCAGTCCACACTGAAGGCTGCAGGAGGAATGCAGAGTCAACAGAACACCTGTAATTATTTTGTATCAACTGGTGCTGGGATAAAGGCAAGGGGAAAAATCACTACAATTAGAAAACTGGACAGAAGCTGTTAAAAACATATCACAATAATCAATCTACACTGTTTGGGTCAGCAGGAAACCACATCTACATTCTTAATACTTTTATTGATTTTTATCAGTCACATCAACTTACAGATAAAGCTTTGAAAAATTAATCATATATATACATACATACACTATTAAGCTTGACATTGCAAAGTTACTACACTGATGATAGAAGCTACAAGAGAGATGAACAGAGTGGTGCAGAAATGAAAGCTGTGGTCATTAATATCTTAAAAAGTGGGAAGAAAAATTATGGATGCAGCGCATTTGGGTTTGCATTGGTGTTGGTCAAAATGTGCATTTGGTTTACTGCCATACAATATACCGTCACCAGCTGTAGAATAAAGAGTAAAGAAGTTAGCATTTTACTAAAGATAAGTAACTATATGAGGAACTCAAAATAGAAATATAACAACTGGTTGGAAGGGAGTTGGTGGTGAGCCAGCTCATTCCTCACTTATAATAAATTAGATTGTATCTAAAATTTATAAATGAGAAAAGAGGACAAGAAGGATATTATTAAAATATATGGAAGTAAAAATCAAGCAAAAAGGATATAGGGGTGGAATAGTTGCTTCTTGGAAATGGGCTTGTAGATGGAAAAAGATGGAACAGTGCATGTATTAATTTAATGAAGTGGAAAATATCTTTAGAAGAGATGATGAAATAGCAAAATTATGCTTGGTGGAGGTGAAAGAGTTACATTACTAGATCTTACTATAATTCATCTCTGAGGGGAAACTGTGTTTATTTAGAAAACTCTTTTGATACATTGCTTTGAGCTGAAGTTCCTTTTGGCTTCTTCTGGTAATTGTTCATACTATTTACATTCACCTGGGATTTCTCTTTGCTTATTTTAATTTAAAAAATATTATACACATAAAATGTGGCTCTTATTGTCAGTCTGGATCTTAATATGATCAGCACGTTTAAAATAGGAAATTCAAGGAGTATGTTTACAAAGGGACTATTTACAAAGGTACAGGAAGGGGAACCATAGGAATGGTGCATTGACCCTGAGCACAGTAGCATCTAAGATGTCACCACACTCTAGGTCTAAAGCAACAAGGAGAGAGAATGGTTTCTGCAACTCGGAAGGAGAAAGTTGTGCAAGGTGTCACCATCAGTGGGGTCTTGACCTCTAGATGGAGGATATAGCCAGCTTAAGGCGATCTTACGAGGAGAGATTTAGAGGAATAAATACACTGGTTTCATTCTTCTGCCTCTATAAACTCTGTTGCCACAGCTTTCTATTGGTAGAAGCCAACTAGCAGACAGAAATCATGGAATCTTGGCACTGGTCAGCCTCCTGGGGCAGAGAGAGGGGGGGAGAGTAGATCTACAGGAGAAAATGGAGGATTTTTGGTATAGTCAATGCTAGGACCCTCAGCATTCATTTTATCTTTCTTTTCATTTTCCTCTTCCTTCCTTCCTTCCTTTTATTCTTTCTTCCTTTTATTCTTTCTTTCTTCCTTCCTTTTATTCTTCCTTCCTTTTATTCTGCCTTCCTTTTATTCTTTCTTTCTTTCTGCCTTCCTTTTATTCTTTCTTTCTTTCTTTCTTTCTTTCTTTCTTCCTTCCTTCCTTCCTTCCTTCCTTCCTTCCTTCCTTTCCTTTCCTTTCCTTTCCTTTCCTTTCCTTTCCTTTCCTTTCTTTCTTTTCTTTTCTTTTCTTTTCTTTTCTTTCTTTCCTTTCTTTCTTCTGGTAAATTTGTATTTCCAACACAAGGGGACACATGACACATAGACATACATTTCACATGATAAAAACATAGCCATTATTTGAAATGGTTCAAGATACAGAAAAAAAGTGCATTCATCTGACCACTAATGTTTTCTTTTTTGGTGCTAAGTTTGTTATATTAAAAAAAATCTGAATAAAGCCTGTCAGTTACAAAATAAAAACCATAAATAAAGCTTATAAGACTGTTAGACTATAATATTGAATAGAGATCAGATAATCTTTATTTTAGATATTCAGAAATAATTATTTTTTGATAACTTGTTGCTTAAATTGAAGCTTGTGTTAGAAATAGAGTTGACAACATATTAAAAAACTTAAAGAAAAACTTTAAAAGAGAAAAGACTGTAGTGTATGCAGGTTTCCTCAAACTGTATCCCTTAGAACACTGTAGCATTTCATGAAGAATAAATTCTAGGATCCACAAGAAGCTTGTGTAGACACAAGATTTGGTTATCAGGTACCTTTGTCACTTTCTGCCTATTCACTCTTTTTTTTTAACTTAATTTTTTGGTGTGTGTGTGTATATATCTATATCTATATCTATATCTATATATCTATATCTATATCTATATATATATCTTTTTTATTGACATATAGTCAGTTTACAATGTATGACTGAAGCATTATGCTGTAGACCAGAAATTGACACAACATTGTAAACTGACTATTCACTCTTAAAGGCATCATTTCAGCACTCATAGTCTTATATTTTCTAATTTCTAAAATGATACAGGTCAACATTTCAAATGCTTACAAGGTCCAGGCAGGATACTTAGATGAATGAAGCATGTGGTGAGAAGCCGCCTGGCTTGGTGAGAACTGGTGAAGTGGAGGACGCAAGTCCTGTCCAGGATGTCAGTGGCTTCCAGGCTCCAGCCAGTCATTACTACGTGAGGATACCAGCCTAATGCAGCCAGATCATTTTTTTTTAAATTGAAGTATAGTCAGTTTACAATGTGTCAGTTATTTCTGGGGTATAGCATAATGTTTCAGTCATACATATATACATACATATATTCGTTTTCACATTCTTTTTCATTATAGATTACTACAAGATCTTGAATATAGTTCCCTGTGCTATACAGAAGAAACTTGTTTGTTTTATATATAGTAGTTAGTATCTGCAAATCTCAAACTCCCAATTTATCCCTTTCCACCCACTTTCCCCCAGTAACCATAAGATTGCTTACTGTCTGTGAGTCTGTTTCTGTTTTGTAGGTAAGTTCATTAATGTCTTTTTTTTTTTTTCTGATTCCACATATGAGTGATATCATATGGTATTTTTCTTTCTCTTTCTGGCTCACTTCACTTAGAATCACAATCTCCAGGTCCATCCATGTTGCTACAAATGGCATTATTTTATTTTTTATGGCTGAGTAGTATTCCATTGTATAAATATACCACAGCTTCTTTATCCAGTCATCTGTCAGTGGACATTTAGGTTGTTTCCATGTCTTAGCTATTGTATATAGTGCTGCTGTGAACATTGGGGTGCATGTGTCTTTTAGAATTAAAGTTCCCTCTGGATATATAACCAGGAGTGGGACTGCTGGATCATATGGTAAGTATATTTTTAGCTTTTTGAGGAATCTCCATACTGTTTTCCATAATGGCTTCATCAAACTGCATTCCCATCCACAGTGTAGGAGGGTTCCCTTTTCCCCACACCCTCTCCAGCATTTATCGTTTGTGGACTTTTGAGTGATGGCCATTCTGACTGGTGTGAGGTGATACCTCATTAGAGTTTTGATTTGTATTTCTCTGATAATTAGTGATATTGAAAAACTTTTCATGTGTCTTTTGGCCATTTTTATGTCTTCCTTGGAGAATTGCTTGTTTAGGTGTTCTACCCATTTTTGGATTGGGTTGTTTGTTTTTTTTATTATGAAGTTGTATAAGCTATTTATATATTCTGGATAGATGTCTAAATATCGATGTGCAGTCTCCACATTTTAAAATGTGGTCAAGCAATTCCAAAGGCTTAAAATGATGGTGTGTGCTAAACAACACAGCTCTGTAAACCAGATTTCCTCTAGGATGAGTAATGTATAACCCTTGGATTAGCTAATTATTAACTAATCTTCAAATACTGATATTTTGTGATTCTATAGGACTGGATAGGAACTCAGAGTAAGTCAGAGCCACCTGTTAATAACTCTGGTATAATGTTGCCGCCTGATATATTGTGGAATTTTAGTGCAGAGTAGAAGTTAGTCATCTTCTGTTTTTGAATGATTATTAAGGTATAGCAACTATTTTCAGTGATTGAGAAAGATAAGGTCTTTGAAGACTCAAGCCTATAAATGAGAAAGCTTTTAGGAGACCTGTAAGTGGTGCTTTTATGAAATGTTAATGCACACGTGTGGTGGATGGTTGGAGATCAACAGGATAAACCCCAGTGGGGTCATAGCTCTGGACTAGATTTATGGGAGTCAGCTCAATCACCAAGTGTATTACTAAAAGGGTGGTAAAAGCCTATGCAAGGATCCAGCTATCTGTCACATGACCTGATCGAGGGAAGAGATAAAAGCTTATATGGATCTTGTGGAAGTCTGCCAATGCTTGTCTCCATAATACATGATAAAACTCTGACAGTAAACTACTCCTGGGAGTTTGGTATTAAATTAGACAGGCGGCAGCTCTCTCTTCTGCTGTTTTCAGATATCCAGGCATGGCTTTCTAATATGCTGCTAATTTAGAAGCCAGAAGATGAAAAGTTCTATTTTAACATCTCTCTGACACCTCATCTTTTCTATCTCTGTCATAGCATAGTTCAGAAGTATGGAAATATTAATGTGGAGTATGACCCATTTGCTATGCTACAGCTTTCTTGGGATAACATCACACGTGTGTAGATTAAAGATTGTCTTAGGAGAGATCATCTCACTCTTTCTAGAAAATATGTAACTAAGTACTTGTACTTTAGTCAGAGATAATTTTTGTCCTAAAGAATCAGAAATTCAGTCAGTCTCTCTAATTAGGAGGAGGATACTTTTATTTTTCAAATAGCAATCACCAGAATTATTTTTGCATAGAAGTATCTTTATTTAGAAACATAATGATCTTTCTAATAGAGGAGGTGAAACTTGGTAACTCCCAGGGCAATGGGAGGAGGTGAGGGGGACAGAACTAGGATGAGGAGGAGAGAGGAGGGTAGAAGACTGCATTAGCATAATGAGAATCCTCCTTGGAGCTTCCCCACATCTTCAGTAAAATCCACTAAGTCCACAGAGTTTTACAATTTTAATTTTAAAAATTGTGGTCAAAGATACCTAACACATAATCGGTCAGTTTAACCATGGCAAAGTGTATGGTGGCATTAAATCCATTCACAGTGTTGTGCAACCATCACCATCATTCATCTCCAGAATGTAGTCATCGTCCCAAACTGAAAACCTGTACTCATTCAGCACTAAATCCTCCCCCAACCCCCCAACCCTTGGCAACCATCATTCTACTTTCTGTTCAGATGATTTGATTATCTAGGTACCTCACTTAAGTGGAGTTCAGCAATAGTTGTTCTTTTGTGAGGCATTCACACTGAGATTGCTTTGTGTTGTGGGAATCAGTAAAAGGCTGCATTTAACACGGGGTGGTTGGGTCAGATGATTCTGAAGAAAACGCAGGAGCCTGGAGGCAGAGGTGACTCCAGGAATATGACAGGTTAAAACTAGACCCAAAGAGCCAAATCTGGTACACAAGTGTGGTTAGTCTGTAGAGTGCTTTAAACCATTTTAATTGTATGACATCATTGAAAATTGGGAAGATTTTAATAAAGATCCAGATTGCCCATCTTGTAAAATCTGGCAGTGGTGGGCGTGCATTTCCCCAGTGCCCATCAGATGGGCAGTAGATGCACACCTCAGCGCTTCCCTTATATTCACATTGCTTTGTTCATCTGTAATTTATTTTCAGGATGAATAATATTCATAGTAACCTGAATATTCATAGTCATTTTGGAAGTAGGTGTTTTGATCTCCACATATCTAGAGATGAATCTAAGTTTCTTCAGATCTTGAGTGGCAGGAATATGACATCTGAGCTTCAAACCAAAAAGAGGCATTTGTTGAGAGGATACACAGTTGTCCTGTGGACACCAAGGAAGGATGGATCTGTGGGTTTTGTGGAAACCTAGGAGAGCAGTTAGTCAGTCAAATGGACCCTGGTCTAGCTCCCAGTCTCCAGCAGAAGTGTGCACTCTGCTTTTTGCATCTTCTCTATGTCTGCTTTATTCTGCTTTATTCATATGCACATTGCTGCGTGTCTGTTAGGTTTCTGCAGAACAAAATTATTTTCCTAATATGGCTCTTGTAGGCACTTACAGTTCCTGCCTGCTCAAGTGTACCAACCAACGGATTATAGATTCAGAATCCTAATTCCACGTCCCCAGGAAAGGGAATCTGGTGGCCTGGTTTATGTCCACTCAGCCACACCTCTGATTTAGCTGTGGCTGGAGTGGAACATTCTGGGCAGGTTTTCATCAACTTCAGGTTGACAGGTGTGCAGCTTTGCTTCCTGCCCTGAGACTGCCTGGATGCTAGTGACGCCCCTGGGAGCTCACTTTGTCCATGTCCATTGGCTTGTGACATCCCTGCTAGTTCACACCGCCTCAAACAATGAGTGAGAGCAGCTGCACAGGTGCTCCTGCTTTCTGTCCTTCTAGCATGTGGTTCTGGGAGGGGTTCTGACACTTTTCCGGAAGTCCAAGCAGAACTGAGCCCCTGGGTAGTGTCCTCAGTGTCCATCTCAATAACATACCCCGAGATTGGCTCTTCCTCCCTCCTGTCTCACTGTTCTCACCCCCTCACTCCTGCTCACTGGAATCACTACCCCCCCCCCCCCAAGTGCTAACGCCCTTCTGGTATCTGAGCCAATCTACTCACAAGTCTTATCACAAGCTCTGCTTTGGGGAAGCCATGATGCGGCAGTCTGGCTTGTGTCAGGTATTTACCCACTTGTTATGGGTTGAATTTTGTGCTCCAAAAAGATGTGTTGAAGTCCTAACCTCAAGGACCTCAGAAGATGACCTTATTTGGAAATAAGGAAAATGAGGTCATACTCTAGTGGGGTGGGTCCTTAATCCAGTGTGATTCTGGTCCTTATGAAAAAAGACACAGACACATGAGAGAAGAACACCAGGTGATGATAGAGACAGCGATTGAAGTGACTTAGCTGCAAGATAGGGGGCATCAAGAATTGCCAGCAGCCACCAGAAGCCAGGAAGAGGCAAGGGAGAATCCTCCCTCCCAGGTTTCAGAGGAACATGGCCATCCCTATGCCTTCAGATTTCAGATTTCAAGCCTCTAAAATTGTTAGACAATACATTTCAATTGTTGTAAGCCACCTAGTTTGTAGTTCTTTGTTACAGAAGCCCTGGGGAACTAATACACCATTGTTGTAACTTCTCTTGCTAGATTGTGAGCACATGTATGTGGCCTCCTGACCACTTATGATGGACCAGACTATTCAAGAAGTGGCTTTGGTCAGGTTCTCTGAAAAGGTGGATATGGCTAGAATGGAAACCATGGGCATCTGCAACATAAGTGGAAATGTTTGTAAAAAGCTACAATGATGATAACTGAAAAAATAGAATGGAGAATTGATTTAAAATGTATTAAAAAAACCCCAATAGAATAAAATTCTCTATTAACACTGTCCTAGTGATAATGCTGTGTTTTCCCCACTCTTTCTTTTCCTCCTGGACACACAACTAGACCATGTTTCCAGGCTCATCTCTTCTAGTTAGACAAGGTTATATGGCAAAATTGTGGCCAGATTTAACTCAGTAAGTTGATAAACATATTTCTGCTGTAAGGAATATAGGTCAATATTGGTTAATAAGAAGAAATATAAAAATAGCAATAAAATCTGTAAATTAATAATAGAGATTTTTCAGTCAGTGCAATATCTCAGATCTCCTCAGGCATTTAACTCTCTCCTGATATCTAGACCAACCCATCCTTTTGAACCTTAGGATCAGATAAAGGCTCACAGACAAACGCATGTCTGTGGAGCTCATTGATGTGATAAGGTCTGTAGATGAAGGCTTCCATGTGCAGGAAGAAGCTTAAAGTGAATGTTACTGTGTCTTTCTAGAATCAAACTATTGTTTGTTGTTTCCCTGAGATCCTTTGGATAAGATACTGTTGTGTCCATTTAAAATTTCCTCACCATAAACATTATCAGCTGTAGACATAGCAGCAGAAGCAGTAAATACCTGCTTAATAATTGGGTAGGACACTGTGCTAGGTACATGAATTCTGTAGAAACACATTGCACTTGAAGAGTTTATAATCTCATAATCTCTGCCTGCAGTGTGGAGAAACATTAGAGAAATCCAACAGTGAATTTGAGGAGAACAAGTAGGAATTTATTGCAATAGTAAATGAGAGAGTTTGACTAGATTGTTGGTGGTAGAGATGGAGAGAATTTGTGGGTTTGAGAAATATTTAGGAGATAAAATCCATGAGAATCAATGACGAATTTCTTTTTACACTTTCAAAGTGATAAGAATTTATAAGCAGAAACTTAGTACTTATTTCTATTCATCATTTAGTTTTTCTTTGTTGCTGACTTTATATTTTCTACACAGGATAAGTGCTCTGCAGTAAGAATTTCTTCATCTTCCAGAGTTGAGTCAAGATAGTCTTCTTCATTATCTTGGTGTTGGAGATGGCTCTTAGGGTTGGGATTCTCTCACATGGATAGACGGTGGTGCCTCTGGCTGTAATGTGGAGCACTGGAGTGGGGATGCATTTGGATTTGAACTTGTCGAATCTGAGGTATATTTCGGTAGGTGCTTATACAGGTGGCTGCAGCCCAGAGCAGTGGTCTGAACTGGAGACAGAAATATAGAGCCTTTGATTATGGGTAGTAGTTGAAACCACAATGTGGATGAATTTTATTATGGCAAGAGTGCAGAGTGAGAAGACAAGGCACCCTAGAGAGGATAGTGGGGAGTCTACAGAGCTTAGTGATTGAGAAGGAAAGAATAATCCTGCAGCCAATTCCCAGACTTACACCGGTTCATAGACCCTTGCATGAATGGGGGGAAGCTGGGCTACACTGAGAAAAGACCTTGCTACACAGCAAAAACGTATAATATAAATATTCCTCCTAACCTTTCTGAGAGAAGCCTGTGTCCACTGCCCAGGATGGTTGTACATTGGGGAAGAGTAAATAATCAGTTTTTCATGGATTTCTAGACACTGGCTTTCAACTGGCACTAATTCATAGAGAGCATAAATGCCATTAGGGTTCACCAGTCAGAGCTGGGACTTAATAAGGTCAAGTGATCCATGGGGTTTTAACTTGTGTCAGTTGACCAGTAGGCTGTGAGTCTCTGAACCCACCTTGTGGTTATCCCTCAGTTTCAGAATGTGTAACTGGCATGGAAATATTCAGAAAAATGTCAGAATTCCCACATAGGTTCCCTGGGCTGTGATAGGAAAGATCAGTTTAGGTCACTTGAGCTGTCTCTACCTATCAAAACAAACAGTAAACTAAAAAGTCATATCATATTCCTAGAGGATCTGCAGAGATTAATGTCCTCATCAAAGACTTGAAAGATGCAGGGGTGGTGCTTCCTACCATATCCTTGTTCAGGTTACTTATTTGGCCTTTGCAGAAGATAGGTGGAGCTTGGAGAATGACAGTGATTATGGCAGATGTGGTTAGGTGGTGATATCAATTGCAGCTGCTATTCCAGATGTGCTTTATCCTGGGACCTGGTATGCAGCCATTAAAATGGCAAATGATTATTTCTCTATACTTATTATTAAAGACCATACGCTTTCAGCTGCCAGGGTAGCAATCCAACTTCATTGTCTTTTTCAGGACTATTTCAGTTCTCCTGCCTTATGCCATAATCTAGTCTGCAGGGATCTTGTTCACCTTTCTATTCCAAGGGCGTCACACTGAACCATGACATCAAAGCGAGCATGCTGATAAGGAGCAGCAGTGAGCCTAACACCTTGTTAAGGTGCATGAATGCCAAGGAGATGCGTTGCACAGAATCCAGTGATCTACCACCATGGTGCAATTTCTCAGGGGCACAGTGTCTGGGATATCTCCAGATAGTTTTCCAGGCTTAAGGATACATTTCTGCATTTTGCCTCTTCTACTATGAAGAAAGAGGTACAATGCCTAGTTAGCCACTTTGGATTTTAGAGATAACATGTACTTCATTCAGCTTTGCTATTCTGACCATTTACCAGGTGACTTGAAAAGTTCTCAGTATTGAAAGATGCCAAGAGTTAGGGAAGGCCCTATAATAAGTTCAGACTTCTCTGCAAGTTGTTCTGCCACTTGGGAAAATGTAGGATATATGATGGTGCTTGGAGTGTCAGTGGTGGATAGGGTTGCTATTTGGGAACTTTGGCAGGATCTTACGGATAAATCACAGCACGATGACCTTTAAGATTTTGGAGCAAAGTTATGCTATCCTCTTTAGATAGCTGTTCTCATTTTGAGAAACATCTTGATTATGGCTGCCAAGTTACCATGGAACCTAATTTTCCCATCATCAACTGAGTGTTTATGGATGTCTGACTAAATTTATGATGAGACGCTCAGGTTGCATGGTAACTTGATGGCCTGTGGGCAAGTTGTTTCTCAAAATGAGAAAAAGATACAAGTTAGCGAGCATAGAACACTCCATCATTAACAGAATTTTTGTGTATTGAGATTGGGCTTAAGCAGCTACTGAAGGCATAAGTAAGTTGCATACGCAGGTGTCTCAGATGGCCGTGCCTCAGACTCCTCCTCTGTTGTGTCTTCCCTCTCAACCTGAACTGATGGTCAAATGAGAATTTTTCCCATGACCAGTTAGCTAAGGAAGACAGTTCTTCATGTTATGCTGATACCACCAAAATGTGGATGACTGCAGCACTTTGGGGTGGTCCTGAATGTCACTGGAGGACGAAAATCTTCCCAGTTGGCAGAACTTCAGGCAGTTCTGTGGACCTTGTTGTTCATTTTGCTTAGAAAGAGAGAGCCTGGGGGTATAGGTCTGTATTATTGCATGGAAAGCTAATAATCTGGCTTGATGGGGTTAAGAGCTGGGAAGGAACATGTTTGGAAAATCAGTGACACAAGGTGAGGGGAAAAAGTATTTTAATAAACCTCTCACAATAGGCAGAGAATATTTATATTTGTGTCCCATGTGAATGATCACCAAAAAGAGCAATTTCTGCAGAGGAAAATTATAATAATAGGTAGACAAGATGACCTGTTCTGGGCCTAAGTTAGCCTCTTAAACCAAACATCCCTGTTCTTGCTCAATAGGCTGATGAACAAAGTAACCATGGTGACACGAATGGAGATTATTCATGGACTCAGCAACAAGGAATTCTACTCAGTAAGGCCCACCTGGCTTCAGACATCATTAGGTATCCAACCTGCCAACACTGGAGATAACGTTGAGCACCCGCCCCCCCTCCCCCCATGTGGTATGCTTCTTTGAGAGCACTAGCCAATTACTGGTGGCAGGTTGGTTACTTAAAACTATTTGTATGATGGAAAAGTTAGCATTTGTTCTCACTGGAGTAGACCTTTACAATGGACACAGATTTAACTTTTTTTCCCCTGCAATACTTCTGCCAAAACTACTATCCATGAACTTATTGAATATCTTATTAATAGTCATGGCAGTTCATACAACATTGATTCTGAGCACAGAACTCATTTTACAGAAAATGAAGTTCAGTGATGGGCTAATGCTCAGATAATTAACTATTCTTACCACATTCCCCTTATCCTGAAACAGCTGGCTTGATAGAATAGTGAAATGGCTTTTTAAAGCTTTGCTATGGTGTCAGCTAGGTAGCAATACCTTGCAGGTCTATGATAATTTTCTCTAGGATACAGTGTGTGTTCTAAATCAGTAACTGACATATGGTGCTGTTTCTCCCATAGCCAGTATTCACAGTTCTGGGAACCAAAGGGTGGATGTGGGAGTGGATCCTCTCACTATTAGCCATAGAGATCCATTTAGCAATATTTTTTTTGTTTCCCTTTCCTACAATTTTAGGATCTAAAGGTCTAAAAGTTTTAGTTCCCAAGGGAGGAATTCCTTCAGCAGAGAATACAGCAATGATTCTTTTAAGTTGGAAGTTAAGCCTGCCACTTGACCACTGTGGACGCTTCAGGCCAGTAAATCAATAAACAAAGGAGGGTTTCACTCTACTGGCTAGGGTGATTGTTCCTGGCTGCAAGAGGAAATTAGATTGCTTCTATCTAACGGGGGTAAAGAGGGGTATTTCTGGGATGTAGGTGATTCCCCTGAGGTGCCACTTACTACTGCTGTATACTTTGGTTAAAGTCACTGGGAAACTACAATCCCAAACAGACAGGATGCCAATGATCCAGATCCTTTAGGGATGAAGGTTTGGGTCACCATTCCAGACAAGGAACCATGACCAACTGGGGAGTTTGCTGAAGGCAAAGAGAACATGAAATGGGTAGTTGAAGAAGGCACTTGTAAATACTAACTCTAACCACACAAACTGTTTTAGAAACAGGGATTATAATAATAGAGAGAGAGATTTTTTTCTCAATTTTGATATGAATATGTGTATACAGTAATCATTTTTCCTTCCTTTCTACCATTTCCCTACCATTAATATAAGCTGTCTTAATAGTATTTAACCTTATATCTTAGCATTTAAGTTATAAACTTTCAAAAGGGAATTGATCTCAGCAAGAAGAGGAAGGAATCCCACTTAAAGATGCATAAAAAACTTTGTATCCTCTTATATGGAGAAGAGTAATGTGTTTTGGTTGTATGAGGGATAATTGAGGTGGAAGCATAATTTTGCTATTGTCTTCATTTGGAAGTTCAGTATTGTTAAAAGAGGTATATCCTAGCACCAGGTTGACATGGCATTCGCTAAGCTGGACTGATATTTTCTTCCCTGTGTAGGTCTGGGTTAGCATGGGCCACAAGAGACATTTTACTTTAGATTTGGAAGGTCAAAGGGAAGCAGAAGTTATATTGTTTTTATGCTTTGATGATCAGTGCGATGGCTCCAGGAGCTGTTGCAGCTCATATACATGGTAGTTGATTGACTGTTTCATTTTGTTGGCATGGGCAGCAGCCCAGTACACAGGTTCTGGAGCTCCCGATGGACCTCCAGTTTCAACTTCTTCAGTTTATGGACTAGGCTCAGGAGCAGAAACTGAAGGAACAGTCATATATAAACTATTAAAACAACTCCCACAGTCACATAAGGTCCAATCCCTGTAATTCAGCCCAGATTCTGTACTTTTCCTAGTGGTTCTGTTGTCTGATTGAACTCTGAGTGCCATGACGTATCATAAGGCGTCAGTAAAGCAAGGGAATTTGGAGTATTGGCCAAAGATTTGCTGATAAAAGGGACATGGAATACAAGGTAGATAAGGAAGGGACTGAAGAAAGAGAAGAGGTGATAGAGTGAGGAAAGTGGACTTTTAAATAAACCAGAGGTCCTAGTGAGATAGGAAAAAAAGCCACAGTGGGAGCAGTCAACTTGGGACCAGAATGGTTAGGGGTGAGAATGCTTTCTTACTCATGATTTACTGGCATGAAGAGTCCAAAATGGCTCAGTAAGGTATGAAAAATGTATTTGTATAGGCGTTACAAAATAGATAGCTGGTAGATTGTGCAAAATGTTGTATTATCTTTTGTTGACAATGGAATAAGATACCCATTGTCAAATTGAAAACAGTGTTTGGCACATAGTTAGCTCTCACTAAATTATTTATTCAATGAATGAATGGACCCATATCTATTTGACTTTGGAAGAATCGATTGTGATCCAGTTTACCTTGAGATAGAAGTTTAGGCCAAAAATACCATAATTATCAGGACCAGTATTTCTGGCTCTTACATCTTTCCTGTCTGGTAGATGTGATGTAGTGAGGCATACTGGCTGTAGAAAATTAGATTTGTTGTTGAATGTATATGACTGAAAGCTTGAAAATCAAAAGAAATATTGATGTTCAAAAGTGGTAATGCATTTTTTTAAAGTTATAAACTCATACCATATGATCCAGCAATCACACTCCTAGGCATATATCCAGAGAAAGCTCTAATTTGAAAAGATACATGTACCTCAGTGTTCACAGCAGTGCTATTTACAATAGCCAAGACATGGAAGCAATGTAAATGTCCGTTGACAGAAAAATGGATAAAGAAGATCTGAGATGTATATATAGATAATATGATGGAATATTACTCAGCCATAAAAAAGAATGAAATAACATATTTTCAGCAACATAGGTGAACCTAGAGATGATCATATTAAGTCAGATGAAAACAAATATAATATTATATCACTTATATGTGGAATCTAAAAATAATACAAACAAACATTTACAAAACAGAAATAAACTCAGACGTGGAAAAAAACCTTTGGTTATCAAAGAGGAATGAAGGGAGGGAAGGATAAATTAGGAGTCTGGGGTTAACAGTTAACACACCACTATACATAAAATAGATAAACAACAAAACCTACACACACACACACACACACACACACACACACACACACACACAGAGAACTGAATCACTTTGCTGTACATCTAAAACTAACACAACATTGTAAATCAACTAACTTCAATAAAAAAGTTATGAACTCAGAAGAATGTTCTTTCTCTTTCCAGTTAGCACTTCCCTGTGAAACATTGTTCCAAACAAACAAACAAGACAATTTGGATCAAATAATCTACTTGCAGTTTTCTTTTAATTTGAAGAAGCTTATTCTACATCAGGAATAATTAGAGTATCCAGTGGCATCCACAGTAAACAATATAATTAAAAAAAACTGTATAAACAATCTTAGAAATTATATTGATCATGCATATCTTTTATTTTAAAGACTTCAAGAGGTTGGTACAGATGCTCCCTTTTAACCCCTTTTTAGTAGTTAACCCCAAATATCAAGTAGTTGTTATACAAGCAGGCTGCAGTGGGTTACAGACAGTGATCCATCTAGTTCCATTTTAAGAACTGAGGACTAACAAGGGAAGAACTCAACCAGGTTTTAGGTTGCACAAGAACATACCTAAAAATATTTCAGCCTGGGGTATAGATCTGGTACTCATATATCAAAAAATCAAGTCCAAAGTTACCAGATTCTGTCCTTTTCTTCCCCATGGCAGGTTTTGAAGTTTTGGTTAGACTAAACATTTTCCTCAAGTTGGCTTTGACTCTGTGCTACAATGTGTGGGTAGCTAAGCAAATGTAAGATTGTATTTTTGTATGTCTACCATGCTGTCAAAATCAAAAGCTCCAAAATGAAAAGGATAGAAATGACCCAGAGAGTTGTCACAAATAAAAGTGCTCTCAGACATTTCCGTACAATGAAAGGAATGAAAGAATAGATAGGGAAAGAAATTTATTTAACCAGTTGGCTTCCAAATTGATCTAAATGAAGAACGAACTTGCCGTACATTATTCAGATGATTAAGTAGTGCCATAACATCCTTTCATTCTTTCAACAAATATATATATCAAGTAGCAATCATGTGATAGATTCTCTGTAACCCCTGGGAATTCAGTGGTGAACAGAGTCCCAGTTCTCTTAGAGTTTACATTTTATTTTATTATTTTTATTTTTTTGTGGGAGGAGGTAATTAGGTTTATTTATTTTAATTTTATTTCATTTTAAATGAAGATACTGAGGATTGAACCTAGGACCTTGTGCATGCTAAGTATGCACTCTACCCCTGAGCTAGACCTCCCCACCTGGAGTTTTCATTTTAATGGAGGTAAAGAGAAGTAAGTAAGCCTTTACTTGTCTGTGAGGAAGTATTAGAGGACATGGAAGTGCTTATGAGGGACATATGATTTGGGATGGGGGGATGTTGAGGGGAATCAGGAGAGTGAGTTCAAAGGATAAATAGAAATGGCTCAGTGGTGAAGAGGGAGGAAGTAGTGCTCAAGTGAGAGGAACACTGCATGTAACAGTCTAGAGATGAGAACGATCCTGATATGATTAGGGAACTGAAAGAACTTTGGCATGCCTGGAGCTGAGCTGTGTGTGTGTGTGTGTGTGTGTGTGTGTGTGTGTGTGTGTGTGTATGATAGTAGTATCCAGGCTGAACAGGTATAATGCCACCAGTCTTCATATCTGGAGTCTTCAAATAGAGTAATCTTTAAACTGAGTGTGCGTATTCCTAGAGTCCAAGAAGGTTTCTTAGAGGATATGTCATCACGGATCATTATAAGGAAATTAATTATTGTGTCCAAAACTTCCTTAAGCACTCTTCTAAAACTAATCTGTCTGAGAATTTTTCTGTGATTTACCAGGTCTCTTTCCTAACTTTCCTTTCACAGTCTTCTTTCTTTCATCTTATAAAAGAATGACACACCTCTGACCCTTTTAAAATTGCAGCATTATACTTATAAAAGCCTCTGGATACCATTAATGGGATTGTTTGAGAATTGTTTGAGGGAGCGTAAATAAGAAAGTTCCAGTGTGAAATGTTGAAGCCATGGTGGTGACATATTGAATTTTGGATCCAAAGCCAAGACAAGGCTCCTTGCGTCTGCCCATCTATCTTCCTGTCTGTCCACTTTAAAAAATAATTTAAAAGTGAGAAGGTTGTCACATAATGCATATTAATTATTTAATTAAAATATTAAGTTAGGTATTTTTATACATTACAAAATGATCACCATGATAAGTGATCATCATGCTAAGTCTAGTTACCATCTGTCACCACACAAAGAGATTACATTATTAATTACATTTCCCACACTGTATGTTTCATGCCTGTGATCGTTTTGTAATGTACAGAAATATCAAATCACTATGTTGTGCACCAGGAACTAACATAGTGTTGTAGGCCACTTATCCTTCAAAACCAACCAACCAAACTCGTAGAAAAAGAGATCAGATCTGTGGTTACCAAAAGTGGGGAACAGGAGGAGGGGGAATTGGATGAAGGTGATCACAAGGTACAAACTTCCAGTTATAAGATAGATTAGTGCTAGGGATGTCACGTACAACATGATCAATATAATTAACACTGCTGAGTTTTATATATGAAAGTTATTGAGAGAGTAAATCCTAAGAGTGCTCATCACAAGGAAAACGTATTTCTTTCTTTTTCTTTTATTTTGATCTATATGAGATGATGGATGTTCACTAAACTTACAAGTGTTTCATGATGCAAGTTAAATTGTGCTGTATGCCTTACACAGTGCAGTATGTCAGTTATATGTCATTAAAATTGGAAGAAAAAATTAAAATATTAAGTTAGATTTTGGGAGTTTAGGTTTATTTGCTTTGAAATCCAATGATTGTACTGTTTGTAAATGCAGGGATGCCACCAAGGACAAACCAAAGAAGGTAGTGTTGTTTATGCCTAAACAAAATAGCCAGAGACTGTTGCCCTTTTGAAGATCATGTGCAGGCTTTCGCACTCTCTCTTCTGTCTATCAGTTGCCATTCTTTTTCTCTGGGTTCCCAAATACAGTAGCAATCATCATTCTGTTTCTTTTTCTTAATCAAGAACTGTCTGGGATTGAAGACGTCTTAGAACTCTGGGATTAAAGGTCAAAGCCAATTTTTATGTAAGGACACTCTGAGTAAAATTTATGATATTTAGCATATGGATTTTCAACGTTTAATTTTTGTTGACTTTATTGAAGTTTAATTTGAAGTAAAACTCACTCATCCTAAGTGTAGACTTTAATAATTTTAAGTGAACTTATAGCATTTCCTCACAGTCTTTACAGTCCAGGTTTACAATATATGGGAGCAGCTCTGGATTCCTAACCACCCTTCTCAGGGGATTGTTGTTGCTGCTGCTGTGTGCACGTGTGCATGTGGGTGTGGTGTTTAGTAACTCGCCCGGGCAAAATACAGAGTCTGTTTTCCTTCACATTATGTGTCCTTTGGTATGTCTACTCAGTTTTTTAAAGCATTCTTGTTTATATATATAAGCATGGCCTCCTAGGGGTCACTCCTGTGACAACATAGCTCAGTGGTCAGCCAGTGATTGCTCAGAAACTGCACTCAAACACCTCGGCCCAGTAAGACCCTTCCTCTCTTCCCACTGATCTGGCCATGTGTTTGGGAACTATGCAGAAGTCAGACACTTTACATCTGTCCCAGCTTTTGTCTTCTCCAGGTCCTCTCACATCTCTCCTGGGCATCCACAGGCCTCAGGTTCCAGCAGGGATGAGGGGACAGCTGGGGACCTTTCTGGTCTCTCCTGCCACATGCAGCCTGTACCTCTTCCAGACTTGCAGAGACTTGTAGGGACTTAGCAGGTCCCACTGGAATGAGACCATAAGACCGTGGTTGTCATGGACCTTCCCTGTTTGTTGGCCACATAGGTTGCTCCTGTTTTGGACAAGGCCCCCAGCATGGTGTTATTCAGTGCTCTACTCTGAACCAAGGGAGACCCCGCCCCCCCCAACAGCAAAGCTGCTGGTTTTTTTTTTAACATTTTTTATTGATTTATAATCATTTTACAATGTTGTGTCAAATTCCAGTGTAGAGCACAATTTTTCAGTTATACATGAACATACATGTATTCATTGTCATATTTTTTTCTGTGAGCTACCATAAGATCTTGTATATATTTCCCTGTGCTATACAGTATAATCTTGTTTATCTATTCTACAATTTTGAAATCCCAGTCTATCCCTTCCCGCCCCCCTCCCCCTTGGCAACCACAAGTTTGTATTCTAAGTCTATGGGTCTATTTTTGTTTTGTATTTATGCAAAGCTGCTGTTTTTCTGTTTGGGGGCCCTCGTGTACCTACCACACCAACAAAGCTGGAGGACAACGGGAAAGGGCGTAGCCCCAGACAAAAGTGACAGTGACACCTGCTGTTCTTCCTGGAGGCTTGTTTTTGAATAAATGCATCTCAGTTTGTTGTATGCCTTTGGTAATCTCTAGTGTCTTGAAATAGCTGTGTTTTTGGACAATGTTTTAGCTTTATCATTGCTTTTTGGGGAAAGCATTTGCTCAGTTTCTGCCGTTTTGGAAGTCCCCTGCTCTGAAACATTTAATTATTGATAAGCATTATTTACTTCCTCCCTAGTTTTCAGTCATGTGGCAGATAGTGGAGATGCTTAGATAACACACAAGTGTATTTTACCTAGGGCTCCATAAATACTATATTCTAATTTATAGGGGGCTAATTTTCTTCATGTTTTGAAATGAATGTTTTGTACTTACCTTTGAATGTTTTACTTATCTCAACTCTAAAGCTCTTGAAGTTGTCTAGATAGTAGAATGGATATTTGTGATGTCTTGTCTTTTTTTTTCTTGATGACATTTTAGTGCTGTGAAGTAAAGGGGGTCAGACATTAATGGTAGAACATGTACAGCTTACTTGAAACCAAGTCTCTGAAGTACCCCAAGAGCTGACCTGACAAGCTTTTGCAGAGCCAATGCACAGCAATCATTTAACAAGAAAAATCTGACACTTTGCACTTGCCTACGGTGACAAAGAAAATGGAATTGCCCCTCATTTGATTGCTCCATGGGGGTTATACAGATGTTTATGGGTATTCTGTAAAGAAATCATGATTTCTACTTTTAGAAATTCATGATCAAGTTTATCTTCTTATCTGTGGAGAGCTTGGAGAAGAAACGCATCAAGTTAAAGAAAAAAAAGCCAAAAACTTGAACAAAGTTTGTCTATTTAGGTAAAATGGAATTTCACTGAAACAATGGAATTTAAAATTCAAATGTCCGCAGAGCAGTTGCAGTTATCATTGTTTCCACTAAGGTGTGCTAGATCCCCGGACATTACTCCTGCTCTCCTTGTGCTGCCAAACGTACTGCACTGAATTCAGCAGTGCTCGCCGCCTTTCCGGGGCTGCCAAGCCCTCTGCCACACAGGAGGGTTTTGAGCTGAACAACAATGTATTGCACACAAATTCAGCTAAAATACAAAAGAAGACAAGAGACCATGGAAAAATTTTTAAATGAGAAGGACAAACAGCATTCTGAACGGGTGATTTTTACAAACAGATTTCGATATTGGCTTTGATTTTTGTAGAATAATTTGGTTTGAGAAGTTCTAGAAGGTTAATTTCAGTTTTCGGGCAATTTTTCTTCTCATAAAACTCTTTAGTGTACTATTATTTATAACTGGTGCTACGAATGTAAGTTATCTTTGTTTTAATTGCACACCAATCTGACTCTATCATTATTCATATGATTTAAATCCCTATTGGTTTCTGAGATCATCTAGTGAAATTTGAAAAAACAATGAACACAAAAGAGCAGTTCTAAGTAACTATTTCAAGCAGGAAGTGAGACAGATTTGGAAGCATAATGAAAATTTTTTTTTTGTGGATAGAAAGAAAAATTAATTCTTTTTATTTGCAGAACTGAATTTAACTTTTTCCAGGTCTTAAAGTTACCAACCAAAAATTTAGCTATTTTGTGAAAAGGTTTCTACATAGTTGGTAATCTAATGGTAGACTCTGAAATGTTTGCCAGGAGAATATGCCAAATTCTCCCATAGACCAAATACAGATTCTGCAGATACCATTTTACATGTACACCTTGGTTTGGAAGCACTAGTACATATGCAAAGAACTTCTTTGGGCTATATATTTGGAATATGCTCTGGAGCTTTTTTCTTTTCTTTATGTTACAGTGCTTTCAGTTAAAAAGATAATTTACACCTCCCTGCCTCCAAACCAATGTTATCGTCAACTTCTGCAGCTTGGCTGCTTATGTGATTTGGTTTCATAACTTTGATTATATTGACTGACCATTGTGATCAACGACCATTTTAATAATAATTTAAAATGTCAGCTCTAAACATAAATTAGTCTTAAAGAAAATCTCAAATACTATAGCAGTTAATCTTAAATTGTTGGCATGGTTTATGTGGGCAAGAATTACTTTATATTCAGTTAAACACCTGGGAATCAATTGATAAGTAACTGCTTAGTTATAGGTTGTTCTAAAAAATAACATTTTTTGAGGGGACTGCACTGCAAGCTTTCCACCAAAATAAGATTTCTTTATAGATAAACGCTATGGTTATAGTTCCATAGTTACATCATCAAATAATACTGTCTTCTATACCCAGACCAAATTTCACAATCTTTAAAAAATCTTTGTCTGTGATAAGACTCCTATTGTTTTGATGAATTTTCAAAATAATGATAGTGTGCAAGTAATCAAGTGAGTGAATTTTCATGTATATAAATGAGTTCCTGAAAGATTTCATTTGCCTGTTCAGGAAAATGACATGTTTTGTCATTCTTCTGCCTTCTTATCTGGTTATTAAGTTAATGAGTTGGACAAATGTAAAACGTCATCTGTACTTTTGCTGAGATTTGTTGTTTAAATAATTAATAGTAGAATAATCAGGAAGCAATTCAGGATTGTAAAGTTTTTATGATGTTAACCCACAAAACCCTTTCATTTGTGAGATCCTCTGAGTTGATTTATTGAAACAATTGTCTCCATAATTATTGCCTGCTAAATAATGGTGATTAATTGCTATTTCCTAAATCTTTAGATAAGGGAGGAAGAGTCATTGAACCCACTTTGAGTATATCTAAGGAGAAATTATTCTTCTACAGAACACAAATATAAAGCAGATTGAACCCTTTATGCCTGGTGTTAACTGCAAGTTGTTTAAAATACTTTCTAGAAACAAAGAGGGATGAATTTTGAATACCACAGAGCTAAAAGCTAATGAGAGAAAATTAGGATCGTGCCAAAAGTGTCTAAGCATACTACTTACTTGTTAAAGTGATACAAAAGGCAAATGAAAATCTTGAGCATTTAGAACACCAGAAACTCCTGCTAAATGGAAACCACGGTGTTATCTGAGGGTGGACTGACTCAGAATTTGGGAAGGCTCGTCAATGGTGCTTGACTTTCATTGAGATTCAGCATTTCATCTTTTTTAGTTTAGATTTAGGATATTCATGTGTTTTCTAGGAAGTTGGGCCTGTTTGAAATTTAATTAGAAATGTGGAAACTCCATCAGGGATATTTAGACCAATTAATGCTGTTACTTAATATGAAAAAATAATTAAAGAAAAACCACCTCATTCCTATTTGATAAGAAATAAGACTAGAGTGCTCCCTTGGAATGCTTTCCCAGAAATATTTAAAATAAATACAAGTAACTAATATGAATTCTATACAAAATATTTTTTTGAGAAACATGTGCATATATTACAGTAAATTTAGTTATTATTATTGTTGTTTGCTTGAGTAAATGAGATAAAGTGCAAGCCCTTTGTAAATTATAAAACACTACCCATCTGCATTTGAAGAGAAGTTTGTCTGGGTTTAATGTCTTGGTCACATTAAATAATGCTCACTATGTAAAGTCACTTCAAGCTTTGCTACAAAGCTGTTTTATTATTGAAACGAGCAATTCTGAACAGATTTTGGAGCAGGAATGGAGAAAATTGGTGGACAGAGGCATTGGAGCTAAGGGGAAGCTGGGGCTGAGTAGAGGCTTGAGGTGTGGGGTCCAAGAAGCCAAGAATCTAAGGACAGAGGAAGAGACCACAGATTGATCTATTTCACAAGTTTATAAGGATCTATCTGAGTTAAGTTTTCAAGTAGGAGAACTGTGTTACACTTATGGAATATTAAATATGGAAGGAGAAAAGCTGAAAAGAGCAAAATCCCAGATTGGGGGCCAGTGAGATTGGGTGGTGGTGTTGGCAGGGACCATATCTTGGAGGACACAAGTAATGCGGGTATTATGCGTGGAGCTTTAATCCCCAGAGAGCGAGGCAATTTATAAAGATCTAGGACCAGAGAAAATATAAAATAAAATAGTAGGTCAAAAATGAGAAAAATATAGGATAGGATCTGAAATAATTGATAAAGGTGGTCTGCAAATTTAGTTGTTATTTCTTGATACTCAAAGGAAATTATTATTTTTTTTTATCATCCTTAGAGAGAAATTATGCCAGTTTCTCAGGAGAAACAATTTCCTTTCACTGCGTTCTGAAAGAATTTTACTAACAGTTTATTACTTTGCATTAAGCTTTTAGTCTTTAACTTTTCTTTGAAAATGCAAACACCCAAGGAAAATACGTGCTATACTGAGTCACTAATACCTGCAAATTATAAATAATTTTCTTGTGGCCTATGGTGGGAGGATGGGCTTAATTTTGCCAAGGGTGAGTGGTGGAATCAGTAAAACAATGGTTTATAATTTAGATTTCCCTTCCCCAGATTTTTATTAGCTCCAGTTCTGTGAGTTCAAGGTTACTATATTGGAAAAGAAATAAAACACGTGATTATCTATAAAGAAAATTATTTAATGAAGATACTAAATGATAACTAAATTACAGTTTAGACACTAGGCACACAGGAACATTTTCGTGGTTGCTGGCTTAATCTATATCATCCATGTTGCCAATAGACCCTCACTTTTTAACAAGCAAAGACTGTGGATAAATTTTGAGAACACGCTTTCTAACTTGACGGGGTTTGCTGTTAGCTGATTCTGGGAAACCATTTTTTAAGAGAAGAGGTATCCAGAGATTTGCTTCCAGTTTGTCCTTCAGGCTGACTCAGTGGTAATTGGTGTTTATTTAAGATATGGGCTATAATACACCTGCAGTGAATAATCTTTAGTATTGGTAATGAGAATTTGGTATGTGATATTGACTTGCATTCTTCTTCTTTTTTTTTTTTTAACCTTCTTCTCTCATGTTTATTGCCTCATATTCTGGAGAGTGCTGCTTATCCACTTTATTAACATTTTAATCATTAGAGCCAGAGAAAGCATTCTATTTCAGATCCCTGTGTGTTAGTTTTCTTTAATATTCTTTTTTGTTTTCTAAATAATTGATGTGCAAATAAAGAAAAAATAAATTGCATTTAAAAAGTCAAATAAACTTCACAACTCAATAGCAAATTAAAGGGTGAGACTGAGAGATAATGAGCTCTGACAACATCAAAACCATGAGTCGAAATATAAACCATATTCATTTTTAGCTGTAAATATTACTTTTGTAATTAATTTTTAATGTTAGGGTCATGTGAGATAGAGATATATATATATATATATATATATATATATATATATATATATACACATACATACACATATGAATAAATGACAGTTTTAATGAGCTATACATTTTGTATACTTTTTTCCTTTCTGAAGTGGGTTTGAAATAGTTGAATATATGGTTTTTTACTGTGATCTCAAAGGACAAAATTGCCATTTCCTCCCTAAGATGCCCAAATAGTCCAAAAAACATGAAGCAAATCAGTGTGTTTCTTCCGTCTGGTCTTTGTTAGGGAGCTGTTTAATGTCCCCGAGAAGCCTTGAAGATGCTCATCAGTTTGCTTCTATTTTATCTCCTGCTCAAAAATCCTTTGTTGTGACCATCCTCCAGTTAAAGAAGGAAAGATGGTTTCTTATTTTAATTGGTCAATGGGGAAATACCTGCCGTGTGACAAATCTTTTCTCTTTCACTGTGGAACACAGTATTTTGCTTTCTTGTGTTTCCTGTCCTTACTGTCTGGACCTGACATGTTTTGCCTATGACACGGCAGTAAGAAGGAGTTTCTTAGTATTAATTTGTTGATACCTCACTTTGTATTAATTTTTCCAGCTATCTTCTTGGGAACCGTAAAACCACAGACTCAGTCTCTCAAACATGAATAGGAAATACTGCATGTGCATGAAATATTTCTTCCTCTCAAAATCTTTATCCAAAATAACTGCAAAAGTAAGAAAAGGAGAGAGAGAGTACTGAGTATGTGGAATGGAGAGATCTAGAAGCCCGCTGTGTGAGGAGCAGTGATATCATGAAATGCCAATGTGCTAATTCACTTCAGCTAATAAAGACGAAACTAACATTTCATGTTATGTGCAATACCGGGGCTGTTCTCTCTTAAATGAATGTATTCCAGTGTTTTACTCAGTTAGCCAGAGGATCTACTGCCTGTTTATACTTAGAATAGGTAACAGTTATAATATTAAGCTATCTATTCCCTTTATCTTTTTTTAGGCAGAAAATTTTCCACTGATATTTTGTTGTCACTTATGTAATATGTGACAACAACAGGGTTTTTTTCCTCTTCTTAAAAAGTTCCAAGCATGAATATTTACTGTTTCTAATACTTTAATATGACGTTAAATGCTATATTTTTGTAGCTAATTTAAATGAATTCTTACATTTTTATAGCAACTGCTAATTTTGGCAACTGACTGAAAAACTTATATTCTAAAATAAAATACATATAAGTCAACCTTTAGCCTTCAAGTTTAATAAGCAAATTCTCATTTATGACTATAACGTCCAATGTTAATTTAAAATAGATATCTTTTTTTTTGCTCATTATTACTATTTTTTTTTGTAGAAGATTAATTGTTTTAGGTTCCAGTGTATTTTTGATAATAACTACATGGACATAAAAAATTATGTTCATTTACTTCTTTTCTTCCTGAATGGTAAAATTCTCTTTTAAGTTTTCTTAGTATTATTTCTGGAGAAAAACATACTCTTCAAACTTTCTCTGTGCAGAGATGAATTATAATGTTTGTCCTCAATGCATTCTCAACTGGAAAAGAGAAAGTCACACAGACAAATGTATAAGAACAAAAGGCTGCTTTCTTCCCCTCAGGACTGTAAAGGATTTCTGTCCGATAGTAAAAACCTAAAGTTAGAATTTATTGGACAGGGGATGGAGGGCATTCTCCATGGTTATGTTGGGATTTTCACAATTTTTCTGTTTAAAAATTTACCACAGACTTTCTGTGGCATTTATGAAGGAAAATACCATCCTCACTGTATGAAGTCATGAATACTATTTTATAGAGTGTTTTCTTCATAGCTTGAATTTTGAATTAATGCAGAAAAACTAAGGGAACCAACATAAAACAGTCTTATGTTTATGCAGACTTATTTAGTCAAAATATGGCATTTGTCTGAGGTAATATTTACACAGCACAGTCAGAAGAAAATTTCTTTTCCGTAGGATCTTCATAAAATAGTGTCTTAAGAGACAACTATTAAACTATGTACAAGCGTTGTTGGCTTTCAACTTTCTTCCTTATTAACCCGCTCCTTAGCACCGCTTAGCAGTTCAGAGAAGGTCAGAAAATATTTTGCTCTCATTTTCATTTAGATTATTATAAACAACCTATTTATAGAAGTGAGTAATATATTCTTTAACACATTTTAGTGTGTAATTCTGGACATAACTTTCTTTTAGGACTGTAGAAAGATGCTGTTACGTAAGGCCACTAAATAAATGCCACTGTGTCCTCTTCATTAGCTGTGTCACAGACAGAAGAAAATGGTCAGCAGATGTTTGCTGTTAATGACCTTAGGATTCTTTATTTTGTGAAAGATTTTAAATACGTGAAATAAATATAAAAGTTTAGACTTAAATGCAATAAAAGCACATGCAGTATGCACCACTAAAGTTGTGTGTCATACTGTTTGAAAACCTGAAAGTTCAGAGGCAGCCTAAAAATTCAAGTAAAATTACATTTGCTACGGTATACATGCATCTTTTAAATTACTATCTTTTTTAAGGAATGTAGTGAATATAAATAGCTGTGGACGTTTCAGGCTTGTAATAGAACCCTTTTCTTATAATGCTGAAAAAAGATCTGCATCTTACTACTAAAACTAGTTTTTATTTTATGTGCAATATCGTTATTTCATGCAATGTTCTCAAAATATTCACCAAAGCCTATTATTGCAGACAGCAAACAGCTCTAAAAATGGGGTCACTGTTGGAGAGCACTTACAACACGTACCTAAAAGTAATAAAATTGCATGTTTAAACCTATAAAGATTTTTGCTTTACAAAGCAAAATGTTGAACTGATAGGTTAAGACACTGGTCTTATTTACATGCAGGAGATTGATTAGTTTTGATAGATGTATCACGCTATCTATTTAGTTTAGATATTTAGAAATTCATAAAATAGAAGTGATAACACTCTTCTTAAACACTTTCAAGGGATCTTAGGGGAAAAAAAGATTCTGATATTTGATTAAAATTCAGTAATGCAGCCTAATTTGGACTTGTCTAAATTCATGAATACTGTCTTTAAAAACAATTTTATTATTCTTGTGTTCGCAGGCAGGCAAACCAAATAAACCAAATGTTGCCTTTTTAAAGTTACTTTAATTACTAGCTAAGAGTCATTTGTAATTAGTCATGTAACAATACATGCCTTTGCTTATATTGCAATTACCTGCATGAAAATAGAAACTTGTAAATTTGCAAAACAATGTTTTTCTTTAGGAAGAATTTTTTTTTCCCTTTGGAATTAACCTACAAAATAAGTTGGGTGAAAAAATTATTTACCCAACTTCTGACTGAATTAAAATATATTTGATACAAAGCAGCTTTGAACTAATGAATTGTAGAGCCAGTGCATTTTCAAGTAAGAGCAACTTACGTGTTCTTTGTTGGGTGTTTTCTTTTAAGAGCATTTTATTTTTTCATACTTCTAGTTCTGTGATTCTTAGATTGGCCTCATCTGAAGTCCACATACAAAAACTCCCTACTGATACCTGAGATAAATTGGAGATAATTTGTTCTAAAAGGGATTCTTCACTTTATGAAAATATTCACATCAGTATTACTTTGAATAATAATGTACTGTTGATATGATTTAAATACACACATTTTTAACTCATACATTTTTAAGATTAGAAGTCATTTCCAAGATCATTTAAAACAGTGCCTTTCAAAGTTTAGTGCATAGACACATCACCTGGGGATATTGTTAAAATGCAGAATTATTTTAGTGCTCTGGGATGGGGCCTCAGATCCTGCATTTTCTAACATGACCCCAGGTGCTGCTGATCTAAGGACTATACTTTTAATTACAAGGATCTAAAGCATCTTTCTAAGTGCAGTTATTCTTGGGGTGATCTGATTGTTTTATAAAGCTTTTTTTTTTTTTTGTATCAAGATATACCATGGCCTGACTGTAATAGCAATTTTTTTCTACATTAATATTTCTTGAAATGCTCAGAAGAGGGGAACCAACTATATTAATAACTGAATTTAAAGCAAATTAGTTTTTATAGACTCATCCTACTTCTGTCTTTTAAAACAAATTTGTTCTGATTTGTGAACTTGGTTAAGACATTTTAAATCCCTGGGTTTTAGTTTTCTCATCTGTGAAATGAAGGTATGGAATAAAAAGCTGAGTCTGCAGTAGACATGCAAACATACTTGTTGCATGAAAAAAAGCCTCATTGTCAGCCTTATATTTTATGATTTTATAAACCAAGGGTGGGGTGCTTTCCTTGAAAAAAATGAAATGTAGGTCTAGATATTATTAATAAAGAAATAAATTGTACTCGTGTTTAAAATACACTAGGTTGAGCTTGCAGACAGAAAGTGAAAAGAAACACTTTGGCTGGGAATATATTAAAATTGTATTTTCAAGTGGCAGTGCTCTCTCAGCAACTGAGTCCCCAAAGTTCTGAGGAGTGGTCACCCATATATTGACTTTGTCTGAACTGACTTATCGCTGGAAAAATAGACATTCTCTTGCATGGTCTGCTTGAGGGACTGTTTGTTTAAAGCTGAAAGATGGACTCCAAGCCTTTTATTTCATTTATCTTTCCTGATTAATTTACAAAGCACAAAATATCTTAACCCATTAGGTACTATGCCTCTGTACCCTTCACCATGTATTTATTCTTTTATTCTATTTTTTATTGAAGTATAGTCAGTTTACAATGTGGTGTCAATTTCTGGTGTGCAGCAGAATGTTTCAGTCATACATACACATACATATATTCATTTTCATACTCTTTTTCATTATAGGTTACTACAAGATATTGAATATAGTTCCGTGTGCTATACAGAAGAAACTTGTTTATTTATTTTATATGTAGTAGTTATATTCTTATATTTGACTTATTTTCTCAGAGCATAGGCACTGTAATGCTTTATAGAAGATCTGTTATATGCACTATAGTTACAGACTCCAATGACTAAACCAAAAAGTGGTGAACGTGATTAAAAAAATGACACAAGCTATTTGAAATTATAATATCCAGGATGTATGTTCTTGCTCACCATAATTAAAAATAAATTGGTCTTCCTTTCTATACCAGCTCTATATCTCTATAACTTCAATTATGTCCCCAAGAAATTTTTGAGTTATTTAACTCAAGAGTTTCTGAGGACAGATTTTCCGGGTGACTTTTTTTGTGTGGGTACCTTTCAAGATGAACACTGGGGGTGAGGAAAGGTTTAGGGATGGGCAAAGTAATTAGTAATGGAAAATAACACCACATGCCTGTTTTAGTCTTCTTTTTCTAACTGGCCAGAGCTGAGTCATGGGTGATGGATATGCTATCTTTAGTAGGTTCAACCTGGCGAGTAGAGGGGAGCATATGGAAAGCTTCTCTTGTGTTTTAACAAATAAGAATTTGGATTTAAGAGAAATTGTTTTTAAGGGAAAAATGTTCTCAGGGTGGCAGTTCAGCTAGTGGGAACCCATATGACCACACTAGTGGTTTAAAAAATACTGATATACCTGTCTTTTCTCCATTGTTAAATGACTATCTTTTGAGGCCTCCGCCAACCACTCCCCACTCCCCCACTCTCCCCTAGAGCCTTCCCATGTCCTTGGCTGACTTGGCCTCTCTTCCAGGCCCCAGTTATTTAACCAATATTTTAAAATATTATCTTTGAAAATCTCAATTTAAATAGCACCTGTCTTCATATTCTAGAAAAAAAGAAACAGCATCGAAGAAGGGAAAAGATGGCCACGCACTTTCAAAGAAGAAAATATTATGTATATATATAAAGGCAAATAAGTAAGTTAAGCTCGCTGGCTGTGTCCATGATAGTAACATTTCTTTGACTGCTATTATCAATGAAAGTAGACACTAGAAAAAAACTGGCAACAGAAATTTCCTTGCCAATCTGAAATGAAAAGCTTTTCCAAATGCAAAAGGACAAGACCAGGAGAGGCTACTCCCTCACTTTCCAAATCTTTGATGCCCTCTTAAGAAAGGTGATTCTGGGACTGAAATAATAGCATCGTCATATACCTTTTAAAAATTCACAGGATGATCTTCATCAAACTTGTCTACTTACAACGTCAGTTTTGGGATAAGTTTAATTAGAGGTTGCCTACATGAGGTTATTTTAAAAGGTGCCTCTCCCTAAATATCTCCTCAACCAAATGCCATGATCTCTAAAACTCATTCCTATTGAATTTTAGTTTTCTTTTCCAGTGACTTGAACATTCAGTGCAAATGCTCCTCTGAATATTACCAGGAATGGGCCATAACTCTGGCTCTCAACTCTTTCTCCAACTGTTACCTGGCATTGAGTGACCAAACATGAAGAGCTGAGCAGAGTTCTAGTGGATACTGATTGAGAGAAAAAGCCTTCCTGCTCCAAGACCAGTGACACCTATTTGAAAATGATAGTTACAAAAGAGCGTGTAATTCCAATGGCAAAAGGAGGCATCCCCTCGGGGAACATCTGCAAATGCTTGCCTAGTAAAGTTGAAACTCAACACAGAGAAGCTCAGGTTCATAATTTTTATGGGTATGTTCCTGTCTCAAACTTGAAAAGACAAAAAGTAATTATTAGTTTGAAAATTAGTTAATGATGTTAGCTTTTTAAAAAAATAATTATTTTTTAATGGAGGTACTAGGGATTGAACCTAGAACCTTGTGCATGCTAAGCACATACTCTACCACTTGATCCTTAATGCTGGTAGCTTGTATTAAGTGTAACGTTCTGTATTCCAAAGATTAACAATACTGAGTGATTTTGGAAATAACTCATTTCTAAAATCTCTGTGGCATTAGATAGAGTTGATCACATTATATTCATAATGAGAATTTCTTCTCCTGATTTCTTTGATATTATCCTGGTTCTCTATGAATACTAATTTTGTGTTTTTCCCTTTGCTGCCTTCTTTTGCTGTGTGTTTTTCTTCTTCCCACAATACCACAAATTTCTTTCCTTATATCACTCCCCTACACAATTTGTTTTTATCCAATTCTTACCATTCAAGATTGTGCAGTTTTTTTATTGCTTCATGCAAATGACTCCCAGTTTGATAGCTCTTGTCCCTGACTTTGCTACAGAGCTCTAGCTACACATTTCCAACTGTCTACCAAACATCACTTTGTGCCTGTTCTATGGTTTCCTTATGCTAAAAATTTCTCAAGCCAGCTTTATCACTTCCTTCCACAAAAACAACTCATTATTCCTCAATTTCCAGTCTCTGCTACATATAAGACTTTTCCTCTCTCACTCATCCTGAAAAATATGGAATTTTGTTCCAGTTCTGCATCTCTGCCTGATCAGATACCTCCTTCCTTTTCATTAAAAAACTCTGCCTATCATTGCTTTAGTTCACAGCTTAATACTGTTACCCATTCTTAGTTCAAGTGCTACTGAGAGATCTACTTGTGCACTTTGTTTTCCTGCATCAGGGGATTTAGAACCTATGTAGCAACAATTGTGACTTCCTACTTTTTAAGCCTGGGGCATGTAGCTTACTTAGTGCTTTAAGCATAGCTGATACTCATTAGATATTTGTTTAACTAATTGTTTTATTATCATGAACTCCATATTATAGGAGTAATAAAAATACTAAAACATAAAAATAATGCTCCAAGTTGGTCATTAAAACAAAGCATCAAAATATAACAAGCATTCTTTCACCGGTTTGATTTAGGAAGGAGACTTGGCTAGCCAATGCAACTTCAGATTTTACATTGGAATTTCTTTAAATTCCTTGCCTTCAGTGTGACAAATCCTGTCTCACAAGATCGACTTTAATAATTTAAATGTTTCTTTGGGTTTTAGACTTGAAAGCTAAGTGTATGTGGGTGGAAAAGGATGATTCTGACTTGAGTTGATAGGATTAAGAAACAACTCAGCTGAGTAAGCTCTTGTGGCTACGATTCACTTAAAATGCAAAGGGTAGACAGTTGTATAACTAATGCTAGGGACAGGGCCTAATTTTAAGTATAGGAGAGGGATTTAGATTACTAAATAGCACCTCACTTATGCAGTCAAAAATAATTTCGCTTTTTTTCCCAAAACAACAATTGAAAATGGCATTAGCTTTATAGCAGCCAATAAGGCTAGTACAACAATCAAGTTTCTTTATTCTCCATCTAAATACAAATCATATGACAAAACTGGGATGGAAAAAAATAGATGGGAAAGCCCTTGGGAATTACAATTGCCAAGACATGAGCTTCTTAATATTCTGGTCAGCTTTTGCATCTGGCAATAACTTACTCTCAGCCGCTGCTTTCCCCAGTATTAATCACGCGGAGTCAGAGAGTTCCAGCATCTTCAGGTCCAGCATGATCTGGTTTTGGAGCCACTTTGAGACTAGGCTGGACAAACATTCGTAGTCCATAATCATCCCTGGATGGAATTACTTGAACCTGGTCTGAATTGAGTTGTCTTCCTAATCATTATCTCTCTCCAGTATTCGCTTTTCTCCCTATCCAGCTTAGATTCTGTGTATTAATAACTTTTCCAAATAAGTTTTTTTCTGTCTCAGGGCTAAATGGAGATCAAAAGTGACATCAAGTTCAGTTAGAGAAAAACAAAATATTACATTATTTTTCACAATAACATACGTACAATTTTAATACCTCTCTAAAAATGGCAAAATTGCCTTTCCTCTTCTGTCTGTTACCACACCTGTCCAGCAAAACAGCAACCCTGCATCAAACCAAATATCTGCTTTCTCTGAGCATGTGCATGAACAAATGAGCACTACTAGAGAAAATCATCAGCTCAGCCAGGTGCTTCTTACACAAATTCATTAGTTCCTTACTTGGATCCTAAATACTGTCCAGCAGGCCTGTTACATTTTACTGGCCAACTCTCTCCCACTTGGTGCAGAAATGTTTTCAAAACTTTTCTGTTCTAAAGCTTCTGGATGCAACCTTGTTGCATTTCTTTATATGGTATATAGAAAACATGAGGTGAATTTCTCAGCTTTTCATCACTAAATCTGTACATTTGCCTACACATTGATGCACTGGCATTCATCTCTTCCGTCCTCCTCTACAAAGCATGAATTATCCTTCTTCCTAGCTAAGGTCCAATCCTCTACTTCTTGGTTTCTGATCATATTCTTTCTAGTTTTATTGTATTGGTCAAGGTTCTCCAGAGAAACAGAATAGATATATATATAAAAATAAGAAAGGAGATTTATTATGAGGAATTGTATAACTTGATTATGGAGGCCAAGACGCCCTGTGATATGCCATCTTCAAGCTGGACACCCAGGAAAGCTGGTGGTGGTGTAATTTCACTTGCAGTCTGAAACTCTGAGACCCAGGGTATCTGACGGTGCAAGTCTCAGTCCAAAGCAGGAGAAGACCGAGGTCCCAGCTCAAGTAGGCAGGCAGGAAGGAAACAAGGCCTTCCTTTCTTTGCTTTTTGTTTCATTCAGGCCCTCAGTGGATGGGGTGATGCCCACGCACATAAGGGAGGGCAGTTCACTTACTGAGTTCACTGACTCAAATGCTAATCTTATTCAAAAACACCCTGGCAGAGTGTATCCTCTATCAGTTTTCAGAAGGAGTGTGTGAGAATTTAAGTTTGAGATCTGTTTATGCTTGGTATTCTGAACGTTAATGAAGAAATGTGGTGTTTTGTTTTGTTTTGATTGTTTGCTTTTCTTTATTTCTGCCCACTTAGCATGTGGTAGCCTCCTTTCAGTCTGGAGACTCTTATCTTCTGCTTTCGGAAGGATTTTTTTTTTTCCATTTTGTCTTCTCTGTTTTCTATCACCCTCTTAGATGCATGTTGGGTGTCCAGGATCGACCCTATATAACATATAAAATTTCTTTATTATTAAATGTCTTTTCCTTATCTTTTTTACCTTTTATTTTTCTTGGGTGTGAATGCAAATTTTCTTCTAGGTCATCTGATATTCATCTCACATTTTATTCTCATTTTTTAAATAGCAGAACTGGTAGGAACTTAATGAACGAGTAAGGCAAACGAAGTTTACCCTATTTATGTACTTGGAACCACAGTGCTTGCAGAATGCTCATTAGATTATAATACTTGGGTTAAATATTCATTGATTAAATGACCATTATGTGCTGGGCATTGTTATTGGACCTGGAGATACACTGGTGAACAGAACAAGCAAGCTCCCCTTTCTTATAACTTAAATTCTGTGCAATGGGTGGAAGGAGGGAAAAAATAAATAAATACTAAATATGTACCATCATACATGTATACACTCAGAAATATGTGTATGAAAAAAAGCTTGAACAAGTAAATAAGAAGGCATCAATCATTTCATGATAGTGCTGTGCAGAGAATTAAAATAACAGTGATGTGCTGGGGATTGGTTAGGCAGTCACTTTTGATTGCGTTGCCAGGGGCAGTCTATTTGAATAGGTGACATATAAGTTGAAATCAGAATGGATAAATAGAGAAAGAGTATTTGAGGCAGATGGGAAGAGCTTGTACAAAGCCCTAAGTCAGGAACAGAAGGAAGGCCAGAGTGGTCCAAGTCTGGTGTGTGAGAAAGTAGTATGATTGAGATCAGGAAACATCGGCAAATCCCTAGGGCTTTGTAAGCCGTGGAAGGAGTTTGGATTTTCTTTCAAGCATGATGAGAAGCCACTGGGGTATTTTAAGGAGCGTAAATGGGTGATCTGATTTGGAGTTTGGGATGGCTGCTCCAGTTGCTGTATGAAGCATGGATCTCAGTGGAGCTATTGTGGAAGCAGAAGGATTGGCAAGAAGGCCATTGTGGAAGTCCAGGCAACACATGGTGGTGGCTTTGCTCAGTGCTGTTGGTAGAGATGGAAATACGTGGATCCAGTGCAATTACTGAGTCCATGTAATTGTGATTTTTCAGTCTTTGCCAGTTGTTCCATAAGAAAGATTTTACTAATTTGCACTCCCTCAGTGGTATATGAGAATATATAACAATAATATAAAGTGGAAATTGGCTTAGAGATCCACGATTCAGTTTTATATAAAATGAAAACATGATCATACATATATTGGTTCAAGGTATGTTTGTTTCCTAGGAAGGAGCCACAGGTGTGTCAAGTTCTGGTAATCTATTAGACACCACTATGTCTCAGCATTTGTTTTCTCTATGCTAATGCTCTTTTGTTTGACATCTCTCTGCAGCACCTCTCCATGTTATATATACACATGTATATATTCTGTTTCTTTTTTTTATCTGTCTGTCATTATTTAGTTATTTTCTTATTGAAATATATTTGATGTACAATATTATGTTAGTTTCAGGTGTACTAGTGATTTGACATTGCATATATTATGAAATGATCACAGTGTAAGTCTCGTAGCCATCTGTCCCCATACAAAATTATTACAATGTTATTGACCATATTTCTAATATTGTATATTGTATCCCTATGGCTTATATATTTTATAACTGGAGGTTTGTATCTCTTAATCCCCTTCACCTATTTTGTACTCCCCCTCCCCTTCCCTCTGGCAATCACTTGTTTGATCTCTATATCTATCAGTCTGTTTTCATTTTGTTTGTTTCATTTTTTAGATTCCACATATAAGTGAGATCATATGGTATTTGTTTTTTTCTGACTTATTTCACGTAACATAATATCCTCTAGGTCTATTCATGGAGTAGCAAGTGGCAAGATTTCATTTTTTATGGCCGAGTAATACTCCATTGTCCATTCATCTATCATTGGACATTTACTTTGTTTCCATTTTTTGTCTGTTGTAAATAATACTGTACTGAACATGTGTACATATATCTTTTTAAATTAACATTTTGATTTTCTTCAGGTAAATACCCTGAAGTGAAACTGCTGGATCATATGGCAGTTCTATTTTTATTTTTTGGAGGAATCTCCATACAGTTTTACATTGATAGCTGCACCAATTTGTCTCAACAGTACATGTCTCAACAGTGCATGAGGATTCCCTTTTTCCCACATCCTCACCACTACTCATTATTTATTATCTTTTTGATAATAGCCATTCTGACAGGTGTGAGGTGTTATCTCATTGTAGTATCTCAACACAAATTAAAAACCTCATGCTTGAACAACTGTATTAGCCCTTTACTTAATTACCCTATGTGAATTCACAGACAGTGAATCAATATCATAATATAGACTAGCACACGTTTTGTTACATATTATCTTATCAGTAAATATTCTTTATTAACTGGGCCATATGTTTTCCAGAAAAATAACTTTCTGTTATAACATTCCAAAGAGAATAATTTTCTTTCAAATAGATAAACAGTTATTTTAGTTTTCTTTCTTAGTATTTATGGATTTTCTAATACATTCAAGATGTCAATCATGTTTCAAGACCTTAGCTAATGAGATACCACTTCCATTTTCAATTTAGTGGTCAAAGTAATTTTACACAAAAAATTCTAAAATAAACATGAATAGGTGGGTTTACTAATGATGTAATTTTATAAGTATAGTACCATGGAAACTAGATTTCTGCAGCTTAAGAGAATAACTCATCTTAAACTGCCTGATGAAGGTATGGTTTTTAGAATATTTAAAATAATTTCTTCAGTTCCATATGATAAAAATTCTATCTTTTTTTGCACAAATTTTTCTGACACAACAGATGATTATACAAGGCCATTTATGTAAGTGAATTGCTCAGTGATAATATCAGCCAAAATTGTAGGTTGAGGTCAAGTGATGTCAAGTTATTATTTAAAGAAACAAAGACAAAGGGAAAAGACAAATTGTAGAGGAGAAATTTAATACATTTTGGCAACATAAGTAGGAAGGTCAGTAAAGGACATGAAGTTAGAGTGATGTCATTATAATTGGCTTCAGTTCAGAAGTGGCAGGGTGGCAGTTAGCCAAAAAGGCACTTTGATGTTGTTTGTTTATATATTGCTATTTAGCTATCCATATCCAGAAGTGGAGATTACAGCAGATAATTTTATGGTGGATGACTGATTATTGTGGTTATTGCCTTATTTTAATCTTTGTTTCTTAAATATAATGGCTATATTTATTTAGAGCTTTCAGTTTTAAGATGTGTTTCCACCGTGCATGCAGATCTGTAGGACCTACAATCTAGGCAGGTTAAACTGCTGCAGAAATACTGTTTGATGTAATGATATGGATACAGATTTTGAGTTCAGACAAAAGATTTAGGGAAGATTTCCAAGATGTTTTTAAATTATGAAGTAATCAGGTCTCTTCAGTATCCTATCTTGTTTCATGTGTGGAATTTATACTCTGCCTGTAAAGAAGGAGAAAGGAGTCAGCTGGAAGGATGTTTTTTCTTTTTAGTTTCTCATTAGATTGTATTATGCACTTCCCCCCTGAAGACCACAGCCATTTAAATAGCTCTTACTCTATTGGCTTATCACATGCATTTAGCAACTGATAGCTTCCTATTGATTACAGGTTTCAGGTGCTTTTCTTACCCAGCTGGTTAACCCCGGGTGGAAGTCTTAACAATTGCATTGCTATAGTATGCCAGGGGCTCTTAGCAGTCCACCTGTCACCAGAGATGGGGTCCTCACTGCTAGCCTTCAGCAGATGATTCAGTTCTAATGTCCTGTTTTAGACCACTCCTAATTCTGCTGCTTTAGGTAAGAATTCCTGGAAATGGGCTTTGAGATGGAGATTTGCATGTGCAAATTTTATTATTGGTGAATATTCCCAAGAATTGGATTTGAAGGCATTGAAAGAAGTAGGATTAGGCAGAGGGAGAGACTGAAACTGTCTTGCAGTTGCAATAAAGAAGCTCTGGAGTATAAATGGCTCTTTAGAATTATCCTCAATTAAGGCATGGGGACTTATCCCCCACCCTCCCATATCCCACCCTTCTCTGCTAACCAGTCATTGAATGTCGACTGCCCTTGGGGAGGGGCATGACTTTGATTTATGTGGCTCTCAGATTCCAGGAGAGGAACTCAGCTATATTCTTAGAAGCTGAGGTGTGAGTGCCTTGGTCCAGAAGGATGTTTGTGAATGGCATGCCCCTGATCCACTCCATTAGATCCCAGGCAAGTAATTTCTCCCTCTTTAACCTTTAAATATGAATGTTACCCATGGTTCTGCCTTTTTCTCTTACCTTCTGTAACTCTCCACTTTGCACCTTTGCTGCTTCATCCAATTCCATTGTTTCAACATGACCCATACAGTAATTTCTAATTGGTCTTTAGATATAGTGGGCCATCTTCACAAGGAATATCCTACAGGCTTCTCACTTCCTAGCCCAAACTGAATCACTATGTATATGGTGAAGTTCACCTTGAATAGTCACAAACTGGGAAGCAAAAATATAACTTTATGTTCTATGATATCTCATTTTTTCTCCAAAAGACAGCATAATTGTTGGGAAAACATTAATTTCAAACTTACCTTTCAAACTCAGAATCTATGGACCAGGGTACACACCCTAAGTAAATCCCCGAGATCTTCATTAATTGTTTACTTATTAAATAAAATTTTAAATTAACTATGTGGAATAGTGTTTTTCCACATTTCCATAATAAGAATTAGTGGGTGCCTGGAGATTAGTTAATTCTGCTGATTAACAGAGTCAGCTTGGAATGGATTAGTACTTTGGAACTTTTTATTTTTATAAATACCTACAGATGATTATCTTCATCAAAGAAATTTGGGAAACAGTGATTTGAAACATGCTTTTCACTTTAATTTGTAGATAAATTAAGTCTTAAATTGCTGATCCCAGAATGACCTGACTGAAAAGTCTTATCCAGTCCAGTTTTAGGAAAGGAAAGGAAAGTAAGCTTTCTGAACATTTGGTTTGATAAATAAATATGTCGTTCTGGTTGTTTCCTAGAAGACGCTGTTCCTTGTTTCCATTTCTGGCCCAGTTCTTCTCCATCACATTTTCTTTGAAGGGTCCAGCTTCGTTAAGTTGAAGCATAGCAATCCAATGAAATCACTGAAAAAGATTGGCTCCTGAGTAAAGGATTGCTCTTTTGGGTAACCTTTGCTTTCTCTCTCCTGTTCCTTTCTCTTCTGAAACTTGTTAGGAAGCTAGAGTGCTTGTATAGACTTAATATGCTGACCTTTCTACCTTAAATCTCATATTGATGACTCTATGTATGCCAACCTGGTTCTCATAGTTTTCTTTAACAGGTCCGACTCCCTTTGGCATTCTAGTTAAGATACCTCTTTCTTCCAAGGTCATTATTAGATACGTAGTTGATGACGTAGGAATCATGGAAGATGTCTCACCCTCCTGCCTGAGTTCACCATTGACCTACAGCCTGAATTTCAGTTCATGAGAGTCAGGGATTTTCTCTTTGGACATGAATGTGCAGATAGGACAGACGGCCGTGAAGCTCTTAACCAGAGCTTGCTCTTGTCCTGCGTGTCTCTGGCAGTCATGTCCAGGCTTAGGGCATAGCTGGCCACATCGGCTAAGTCCATATGTTGACTCTGTCACTGTTTATTTATTCCTATTTGGGCTTAAATGAAGTCCTCCTAATGGATGCACATATTCTTTCGTTTCTGTCTCTAATCCATAGTCCTTATTGCTATTTGAGTTATATTTCTAAAACAATCAAGCAAAAAAAAACTAATTATGTTACTCTTTACTTAAATTCTCTTATTATATGTGTAGTTTACTGCACAGAAATTATACCACAATAAAAGTGTTAAAAAAAAAAAAAGAAAATAAGACATTGAGTGGGGAAAGTGGTACAGCTCAGCAGTAGAGCACATGCTTAGCATGCATGAGGTCCTGGGTTCAATCCCCAGTACTTACATTCAATATAAAAATAATAACTATAATGAAATAAAAAGAAAATGAGATATTGAAACTTGACAATTTTCTGAGAGTTTTTAGGAAACTTTATAGATTTGGACACTTTAAAAAAGCTGTAGTTGTATTCCCCAACGTATAGCTTTCTTTCCTTTGATTGTGTCATTTAATCTTCTAAAACATAAAAAAGAATTCTCTTGTTAGTTACCTTTTGATAATAGGATGAAGATTATATGCCTTCCCAAGGCTTATAGGACTTACTACAATCTGGGGTCAGTCTTTATTGGTTCCATTGGTACAATTTTTGTTTCTGTTTCCTTTTGGCCAAAATTTCTCTCCCTGTATACATATTAATACCCTTTTCTTTAATGATTTAGACTTCTCAAAATTTCTTGAATGTATTGTATTATTTTATGTCTCTTTTATTCATTTATATTTTTGCCAGAATGCTCAATCTACCACCACCATCTTTCACTGTTAATTTCCCATATATTCTTCGAGACTCCAAATACTGTCTCCTTGGTGATGCTTTTCCCAGTTTTTCCTCTGAGAGAGTTGGTGGCTTTTTCCTCAGTGCATCTTTAGCATATTCTACATGCCTTTGCTGTAGTTACCACTAATTCATCTTGTAATGACAGTAGAGTCATATCAGATAGGCGTTTAACTTACACAAATTCAGTTGCATCTATTCCTTTCTTTGTGAGATGAATAAATTTAAAAAATGGGGCAAAAGTGTAGACCTCAGGCTGTGGATATATTCAAATCTCAAAAAGGTCTGAACATACTAAAGAGAGCTGTGAATTCTATTCAGGATTTTCTCTCTTCCATCTTTGGCAAAGAAGAGAAACATAATTTATGTTGTTGGGCAGGCAGTTGAAGATGGCTTCCCCAAAGTGGTGTAGGAATAAATATTGTACTGAGAACAATTCAGAAACATTGATTAGAAGAGTGTTAGAAAGAGATAAAAATAGCCTCCATAAAATGAAAATGATTATAAGAAACAGGAAGTGCTAATAAGTTGATATTTATGTAAATTTGCTAAAGCTTTTCAAGGTGTAAAACATGCTATAATTTCTGAATATGATCTTGCTAAGGAAATAGATGTTTTACATTATTGAATGTATAGCACATTTATATACATGTTACAGAATAACGTTGTATATATAAAGCCACATACAGCTGACTCTTAAGCAACCCAGATCTTAACTGCACAGGTCAACTTACATGTGGATTTTTTTCAGTAATAAATACTGCAGTACTGTATGCGCCATGGTTGGTTGAATTTGTGGACATGGAACTGCTGATATGGAGGGCAGACTCTAAGTTACACGTGGATTTTCAACTGCGTGCAAGGTCGGCGCCCCTGACCCATGTGTTACTCAAGGGTCAACTGTACGCTGTATTTTACAGCAAATTTAGGGATTTTTACGTGTGACTTTATCATACACAACTGTGACGTATGCTATGGCTATGACTTTAAAATGAATAAATGTAGTCTACAAGTTGATGTATTAGTCTTACTTCTTTCTTTATTTTCCAATTCCCAAGCTCCACTGTCTTCAACTAAGGAATACATTTTGCTGGTAGTGGGCACATGCCAAGATCTCAAAGTGGAGACTTTTAAAAATACCTCAAAATACTAAGACTTCTCAAGGATTTTGATATGTACCCTTGAAGAGTAGGGCAGTAGTCACAGAAATCATTGAGTGTAAAGAGACATGTTGCTGACGGAACAGTTGTTTTACATGTAAATCGTACGTTGTGAGAGGGAAAAGGCTGAAAGGTGAAAGGAAACACAGGGTTATGTGACTGTGGAGGGGCTATAACTTGTCCTTTGTAATTCTTTTTCTCAGCACCAATCGTGGAAACAAGCACAGAGGAAATATACAATAACTATTTATTTATTTATGCTCTTTGGATTTATTTTTGTACTAGGGAAACAAACCTGAAGTCAGGATGTGTTTACACAGGGTGACAGCTAATTTTATGTGACAGCTGGGCTAAGGCATGTCCAAATAGCTGGTAAATATTATTTCTGGGTGTGTCTGTGAGGGTGTTTCTGGAGGAGATCAGCGTTTGAATCAGCACGGAGTACAGGTCTGCAGTCGCCAATGTGAGGGCTCAACCTGCTGAGGGCAGAAAGGCGGAGGAAGGGCGATTTCTCTATCTTCTTAGAGCTGGGACTCCCACCTTCTTCTGCCCTCTGACATTGGACATCCTGGTTCTCAGGCCTTCTGATTATGGGACTGACACCCGTGTCTCCCCTCCTCCTCACCCCCAGGCTTTTGCCTCGAACTGAATCTTACCACTGACATTCTTGCTTCTCTAGCTTGCGGATGGCAGATCCTAGGCTTCCATAATCACGACAGTCAATTCCTATAAAAAAATCTCCTCTGTATATCTTACTGGTACTATTTCTCTGGAGAGTCCTAATGCTCACACCTTGAGTTGAACGTGTTGTCTCAGTTGGACCATTGACTATTGGCACTGCTTACTCTTGCTCAAAGAACATGATTGCTTATTTAATTGGAGGAGAGGAGTGTCCTCAGGATGTTGCCTGAAATGTCCCTTTTCTTCTTTCCTTACTGGAATTTGTCTATTTACAGCTCTTTTTTCTTTTTTTAAACAAAATTTATTTTTCTTTTAAAAAATTTCCCCCTCTCCTGTTTCCAGATCTCTGGCCAGCTGACTGAAATGAATAGTAACACTGCTTCCACTAGTCCTGCTCTGTCTTTAGAAACAGCCCTGTGATGTGATTCTCTGCTCTTTTTTAGGGAGAACCTCCACCATCAGGCTTTCTCAGCTAACCTGTAATCATCCTGGTGGTTGTCCTGGGCACCCTCTGCACATTTTCCATGTCAGCCTCTGGTTTTGGTCTATCAGATGGATATTAGGATGTGGGAGGATTATACGCTTTAATGTCTACTATGGAGCTATCATATTATAGAACTTTCTTTAAAAGTCTGTCGTATTATTTCTAATCTATTTTTCTCATGTCTTTCCTCACCTAAGTGTACAAATCTTCTTTTGTTTCTATTAAAATACATCTTACTTCGATCTGTATGCACAACTTATTTTCCACCTGTAAACACAATGAACATCATCCCTCACGTGATAGGGAGTCCAGGAGCAGCAAACGCAGTTACTCTGCGGGCCGTTTGGGGAACAACCGTGTGTGAAGCTGCCGGATGTGAGAAAATAGAGTGATGTTGGCGCTTAGGAAAGGGAAGTGCCTGCTTTGCCTAAAGGTATTAAAATTTAACTTAAAAATGTTTCTCTGACAAAAGTCAATTTAAAAATTGTCTACAGGCCGGATTCAGTCCCTGTTTTAAATCATTGACAAAAACCATTAATAATATGGAGGCTCTATTGACACTTTTGCTCATTTATTCATTTAACAGACATTTACCGAATGCTGGACAATTCCACATGCCCATTTGGAGCACTGTGCCACTAATACCAATGCTAAACCACCAACAGTAACACTAAGACTAATACTAAGAATTTGTCCCTGACTCTCAGGTTCTTTGGATCTAGTAAAACAAGCAGAAAAATAAATGCCTAATCATAGAACTGTGTGATCGATGCAGTGAAGGTGTGGGTTCCCAGAGGGCTTGGAAACTTAGAAGAGGGGGTGGTGATGCTTGAGGACTCAGTGCTTAACAGGAGAGCCAATCTCTTGCTTAAATCTCAAAAAATAAATTTATGGACTTGGGAATGTGGGAGAAAGTAGTTCAGTAGGCAGGAAACAGATTTTGACAATCAGCAGTACAAAGAGTGATTTTTTAAAAGAAAGATTTATATATTTAGAAATATTTGTTACATCCATTAAGATTGGTAAAATGAAAAAGAAAAAGTATTCCTCATAATGCTGGGGATAGTTCATTGTAGGTTACGTTATGCTAAGAACTTTTAAAAAAAAGAATTGTTTTTCCAGAGCTAACCATAAGTAAGGTTAAATACTGGTCTTTCTGCAATACCAGGAAATGCTAACTGGTGGGCCAAGGGGAAGAAAGTGAAGAGATGCATCCTGTTTTCTAATGCACATTTATGCATTAAGTGCCCCCCTTTTCCTGTTTTTATTCTTATAATTATTAACATTCTGTGAACAGTGTTCTGTGGAACAGTGATAGATAAGGTGCTGATTTGTGCTAAAATAACAGTTATTGAAAAGTGAAAAGTTACGGTCATCCAGGGATATTTGGGCTGTCCTGGACCATACAAAAGTCCACTTAAAAAATTTTTTTTGTTGTTGTTTGATAGTCCACTTTTAATTCTTTCTTCTTGTTCTGCTATTAGTAAAAACGTATTGAGCACTTTACCAGTTCATTCTACCACTGAATTAACTTTTTATTGAAGGAATTTAATGGACTAGTTGATTTTGAAATGACATAGTCCCCCATCTGTTATACATAAAGCCAAATGAAAGGTAGTTGCAAAGATTACACAATAGTGTTAGAACAATGATTAATTGTGCCCCAGTGTTACTAGAAGGAGGATCAGGTGATGTCTTGTTAGATGATTAGTGTTCCAAAAAATATAAATAAAAAAAGAGATATTGCTGAGTATTGTCGAATATCCATTCAGTGAAATGAAGGTAGGTCTCTGCCTGCCAACTGAAAAAGTGCGTAATTGTTAAGGAATCACTAAGAAAATAACAGATGAGTCTTCAGGGTGGCAGGGGCTTCCAAATAGAGCTAAAAGGAATTTTAAGAAGTAGAATAAGAGGTAATTGCTTTCTTTTAACTTTAGTAAGCACTTTTCAGTCTCTTTTCCATGTAATCTGTTACAACATTGTGTAGATGATTAGGGTTGGGACTTAACCTATAAAGTCTGTTTTCAATAAGAGCAACATCTAAGTCACAAGCACACTTGCTGACTCACGTTCTGAAAGCTCTGTCAAGAAAAGCAAGCAAGACTCCCTAGAGACTTCTTATGTGATCTGTGGTTGCTGATCTGTGTAATTGTGTCTTTCAAAAAGATACGTCCCTTGGTATATCTGAGTATGACCTTATTTAGAAATCAGGTCTTTGCAGATATAATTAAATTAAGGACCTTAGGTTGAGATTATTCTGGACTTAGAGTGGGCCCTGAACTAAATGACAGGTGCCCTTATAAGGGACAGGGGAGGAAGATTTGAGATACACAGAAACTCAGAGGTGAACACCCTGAGGGAAAGATCACATGAAGATAGAGCCAAAGACAGGAGGAATGTATCTACACCTGAGGAATGTCAGGACTCTCACAGCCCCCAGAAGCTAGGAGAGGGGCATGAAACAGATTCTCCCTCGGAGCCTAGAAGGAACCAACCAGCTGACACCTCGATTTGTGACTCCTGGCCTCCATGTGAAAGAATAAATTTCTGTTGTTTTAAGCAAGTTTATGATATTTGTTATGATATTTATTGGTATATTCCAGAAACACAAAGTACTCATACTTTTCTCCCAAGGTATATACTATTATATTTTTGAATTCACATTTCAAGTGGGTTGAGCATGGAATTGAAGTATCGCCTTATTTTACCAGGAGTATTATACTTTCAATATTAGAAGAAATATAAGATACGAAAGAGTTATGAATGCGTAGCTAATGAGAGGTACTGCAAAACCAAGTCAAATGCCTTGGTCATCTTTTCCTTTGTTTATGAACCACTAATTGTGCCTCAGACATGTTTCAGACATGTCCTTTTCTAGAATGGGTTTGTATTTGAATTAAAAAAACTCATTGTGCTTAATCTGTCCTGTAATACATATAGATTATGCTATACTACTTCGTAATTTTTACAATTATTTCAAAGTGTCCCCAAGAGTTTCTCAAAATGTTTCTTTTGCCAAAGGGTATTTACTTGCAAAAACATTTGTAACTGTATACAGTCACAAAGGTTTGCAGCTGAAGAGATTTTCACAGATGATGTAATACAATGACTCCCCACATTTTCTCCACTGGAACAGATATCAAGGATGATCATGTTTGGACTTTAGAACACTCATCAGCACATTCTGATTTGTGAAATGCCAGAGTTCTGCAAGGAAATAAAGCATATAGAACTACAGACTTTTTTTTAAACCCCAACTAGCTTTATCTTTACCTTTTATTTTTATTTATTTATTTATTTATATTAGGTTTATTTATTTATTTTGTTTTGTTTTGTTATTTTTTGGGGTGGGAAATACTTAGATTTATTTATTTATTTACTTCTTAGAGGAGGTGCTGGGGATTGAACCCAGGACCTCATGCACGCTAAGCATGTGCTCTTCCACTTTGAGCTATACCCTCCCCCCTTATCTTTTCCTTTTAAAAACATATGCGTAGATAAAATCACTAAGAAAATTTCAGTTAAGAAAAGTATAATTTATGAGAATTATAATAATTCATAATCACTAAACTATTAAGGGTACATAAAGCCTATTACAGGCGATAAAGTAGCCTGTGTGTTGTGAGCAACTCTATCTTTGTCGTCTTAAACTCCACTTCATTTATTCTACCTTAAAAGCAGATGGAAGTGTCAGTGACTGATTTTGATGTTATAATAATAACCTTGGAACAGCTGTATATTTTTAGAAGAAAATTATCTGTAAATCCCAGTGATTTAACTATTGATAGGTTGAACTACTTGTGACATGTTACCCAGCTGTTCATGATGCAAGTGTGTCATGACGTTGGAGTTGTGAATTGCAACACTAGTTCAGTTTTGTATTTTTACAGACAGTAAAACTGAGACCTAAAGAGGGACCTACTTAAAACCTCATGGTGCACTTGTGACTGGACTGGGGCTGGGGAGGGAAGGAAGTCAACACAGAGCGTGTATTCTATGCGCCTGGTAGCGTCCTAGTCCTTTCCCATACATTCTCCCAAATTTTCACAACTCTTCAAGGTGGATGTTAATTTTTTTTGTTGTACAGAGGAGATAATAGATTTCCGACAGTGTAACAGCTTGTTTAATAACATATAGCAAATAAGTTACCCAGCAGGGATTTAACACGTGTCTAACTCTCTCATTACTCTGTTGTGCTTAAAAATAGAACCCATGCCTCTTAACTTCAATTGTGTGCTATAAACCACATTAAAATTTCTCTCTAATAAAAAAAGTTTTAAAAAGACAAATACGTGCACTATTTTGGTATATGCAAGATGCATTCCTACACACAGACTTTTATTTCTCTCTGTAATTTGTTACATATTTTGCTGACTAGCTTCATAGCAAAGTAATACTTTCACTATGTCGTTAGGTCAACTATTGGTAACCACTGACAAAAAATACTTGAGCTGATCAAAAAGGGTCAGAAATGTTAGCAAAATCAGTGAAAATGATTGATCATATCTCCAAAAACACCTAGTTGACAGTTTTTTTTTAACTAGTAATTAGGCTAAATTGTTATTTTGGCACTGTGTTGAATCAACATTAATCATTGAAAATTGATTATTGAGATAATTTAGGTAAAACTGCATTTAGTTAACGGCATGACGTTTATGGGAAATCTGAAAAAATAGTACTTTGCCTTCATTGTTATAGTCTATGAGACAATTGCTCAACCCTACACTTTGTTCTGTACGGATGCTCTTTTTAATAAACATGAGTTATAACTGCAGTGATAATAGATTTCTTTCTTCTGTCATATCCCCATATAAACAGCCATTAACTAATTTATTTTGGATGATGAATGATGAGCTACAGAATTTCTAGTTCAAAGTTGTGTTCAATTACATTTTTTTTTTACAATAACAAGAGTTGTGGTCAGAGGTGTCAGAATAATTTTAACTGTGGTTGATTCATTTATAAAACTTCCTTTGTGCTATTAGCATGTGTTTTTTTAGACCACAAATGTCTCTGTCATATTTTTATAAAGAATTTGCTTTTCATCTGAGAGCCTGAATTTGCTTAGTTGCTTTTATCATCTTAATCAACCATTTTGTCCCTCATGAATATACCTATCATCCATCCATCCATCTCTTCTATAAATATACACTGTTTATAAATAATAGTTGATTTGTGGAAATAATCCCACTTTTAGTTTTTAAAATGCACTTTAGGAAGTTTGTGAATTTGGAATTCTTAAGAGGCTTCAGTTTATCTCAAAATAAAATGGAGAAGTTACGTTCTAATAGAAAATTAGATTTTCCCTGGAAATTAGGCTGACACTATTGAGCTAACAGAAACTTTTTAAGCTAAAACTCTGAGTCTAGCTGCCATAGAACCATATCAATTATAGGTTTTTAAAAATATTTTTGAATGATCAAAACTAAGTAGAATTTATATTCTTTTTTCTGTAGAATGAAACTACCAGTAACTAAAGTCAACACTGTAAGGAAGGAAGGAAGACAAGGCTACTACTGGTATTTTCCTATATAGCAAACTGCAGCTGCTCCAAATCTTTGTGGACTTGTCTAATTAGAAGGAAGAAAGGGAGGTAGGAGGGAAGCAAGGAAGGGAGGGAAAAATGCATAAATACGCTGCAGTAGACCTCCTCCCAGGGTGACCTGAGAGCTGACAGGAGTGCTTTTAAGGATACCGCAGAGGTGGGAAGCAAGCAGGATTAGGAGAAGGAGAAGTTGAACTGGGGCACAGTTGCAGAGGGCTCTCAGCTCTCCTGCGGGGAGACCTGGATTTGTGATGCTTCAGAGGCTTGCTAATTAAGTCAGAGGGACTGGGTCCCATTCATTGGTTGCAATCTGCTCCTGAGGTGGGGGGCATTGATGGACGCCGTGGGAAGTGGTTTCCTTTGGCCGAGGGCAAGTCTTGGGGAGGGGCTCACTGCAAGCCCTCAGCGATCAATGCTCCCAGGAGCCAGCAGATGAATAAGTGCTGAGAGTCAGATCCCGGCAGCACACACCCTCATCTGCCAGACTCTTTTGACATCAGTGAGCCTTTATAAAGAATCTCCAGTATAAACATACCGTTAGAGACAATTCTGTAATTTCCCTGGCCTCCTCTATACTGAGGGTCCTACCTAAATTGCTGTTGGATCTACTGGCTGGGAACTTGTTTGGATCTTTGGGTTCTCTGCTCCAGGCCAGTCCTTCCCACCTCTCCTTATAGGATGCTGGCTGATCCTGCTTAACATGGAACGGTATCTGGCAATGACCTCGGCTCCCCTACTTCCAGCCATTGTCAATATCTGTCTCTGTGGACTGAACTCCCTACTTCTGGGTCCCATACATGTGAATGGATACATTAGTAGGGTACGAAAGGGACAAGGAGTGTGACACTCTCATGCCTTCAGTACCCTGGTAGGCCTCTGAATCCCTCCTTTACTGTTAGCTGGTCGTCCAGCAGCTCTGGCCCGGCTACAGTGAACTCGCTTCTCTGGGGCCTTATCTTACTCCCCAGCTCTGAAGCCAGATTCAGACTCATTCTGACTTAGCCCTAAACTTAACTCCACAACATTAAAACAATGGGAATATCTTACACACTGATCATGCTAATCATTCACCTGTAGTTTCAAGTTGCAAGAATTTTGCAAGACAAATTTCGAGCTGTGGAAAATTTGTGTATCACATATAAAGCTGGATGGAGTTTTGTGAGTTTTTTTAACAGTTAAAATCTAGTGTGGCCTTAGCCAAGCTGAACTTACTAGAGGTTGGGGCCTTTATTTCTGAATCCCATACTGTACACAATTAATCTTGCATACACTGCGAGTTTACAGCTGTATTGAAAATGAATGGATTTAACACACTATGATTTGTTGGATTTAACACACTATGATTCTAAACCAAAACAAGAGAATTACTTTGATTCATTAAATCACTTTGCTTGTTCTGTCTTGATTTCTGCTTAGCTACATCATTCACAAAAAAAGAGGAGGGAGATGTGATAGTTTGTTTATTCTCTTCTCTGTTTTATTTCCAGATAGATTGTTTGTATCTGTTTTATTTTTTTATTCTAGCTTTAGGCTTAATCTACTGCTTCAATCCAAAAGACAGTGCCCGTATTTCCCAATCGGATAACCAGTAAGGGAAAAAAAATCATCCCTATAGTAATAAAGACGCACTTTAGAGAAACAAAACGATATTCTATATGTAAAATAAAAACTCTTTGGTTGAACTGACATGAAAACACTGGGATTCCACCAGAAAGTGTTTCTTTTCAGTGACAGACGTTGGGACTTTAAGCACTTGACGTATATAAAAAATTCAATCAAACCAACTTAAGGGCAAAAAGAAAGCCATATTATTTAAGCCTTGAATTCTGAAGTCTTAAATGTATGAAGTATACTTTGCCAGAATCATACCCGAAATTTTTTCCCTCAACAAACATTTAACAAACATCCAATATAGCTATACTATCACACTAAAAGTGATGTGTTCTCTGTTGGTGGGAATGTAAATTAATGCAGTCACTATGAAAAATAGTATGATGTTTCCTTAAAAAGCTAAAAATAGACTTACCATATGGTCCAGTAACCCACTCCTGGGTATATATCCAGAAAAGACAAAAACTCTCATTCAAAAAGATACATGTACCCCAATATTCATAGCAGCATTATTTAAAATAGCCAAGACATGGAAACAATCCAAGTGCCCATCAACAGACGATTGACTTAGGAAGATGTGGTTGTGTGTGTGTGTGTGTGTGTGTGTGTGTGTGTATGTAAATGAAATTCTGCCATTTGCAGCAACATGGATGGACCTAGAGAATATTATACTTAGTAAATATATGATATCACTCATATGTGGAACTTAAAAGTAATACAAGTGATATATACAAAACAAAAATAGACTCACACATAGAAAACAGACTTATGGTTATGATAAAGGAAATTTTCACATGTTAAGATATAGGGAAGTCATTTTGGCTTATACATAAGTTAACTTGAATTTTTATGCTAACTAAAATAGCCTGTTTGTGGCCTATCAGACATAATTGTACATCTGCTTTAATTATTAAAGAAAAGGGCATATTGACCAGAAGTAAAGAATGTCCATGTTAAAAATAAAGATGAAATGCCTGTCTTCCTGGGACACTAATGTTAGTATTCCTTTGATGATAGGGCTCCGTTCCCAGGTGCCAAGACCATGTCGACTTGCTGTGTATGTGCTGATCTGTGTTTTTTTTTTTTTTTTTTAATCTTGGAGGAATGTATCTCTGAATCGTCTAAGGTTCTTTGTTCTGACAAGATATAAAACTGTACTGGAAGCCATGCTTCTCCGGAGCAGTGCCTCAGAGTAATCTGGGAAGTTAGCTTCTGGGCTAGTCCTCAGTTTGGCTCAAATCAAACTCTTTTCTATTCTTATTATTGATTGTTTATTGATTATTTTTGTTGAAAGTTATCAAAGGGGAAAGTTGGAGGAGAAATAAATGAGGAGCATGGGATTGATAGATACAAACTACTATACATAGAATAGCTAAGTAACAAGGATTTACTGTAGAGCACAGGGAACTATATTCAATATCTTGTAATAACCTATAATGGAAAAGAATCTGAAAAATATAACTGAATCACTTTGCTGAACACCAGAAACTGACACAACATTGTAAATCAACTATACTTCAATTAAGAAATTAAAGAAAAAGGAATGGTGTGTTCTCAAGAGTGACATCAGCAATATGGCTGCTGAATAAGATGTCCCTTGTCACATTCCTCCCACTCCCCCAACAAAAACGATGTGGCATCCATCCATGGACAAAAGTGCCTTTGTGGGAGCTGTGAGATCTGTACCATATGCCAAGGGATGGGGAGGAGTCTCGCCCACCTGTGCATTGGGTGTTAGGCATACAGACCTCATCTCAGCTATGCACCCCGCAGGGTCCCCTGAACTGGCTCCAGCACCGCTTGGTTATGATTCAGGAGCCCATGGGAAACACTGTCTTAGGCAATCACCCATAGAGGAGAAAAATTAAAAAAGAAATGCTACTTTATGCCTTTTATGTAACTTGTTTCACTTTCCTTTATTAACTTTTTAAACACACATCCTGTAATCCTTACAGCTTCTGCCAAAACTTGAGTAAGTCTTGAGAATTCCTTGCCGTGTTACTTTTCTGTGATACAAAAAGAATTACTTTGTCTCTTTCCTCCCTTCTTCGTAGTCTTCCTCTTCTTCCTTATGTTTTTTCTCTTTTACCTCCCCTCTTTCTTCTCTCTTTTATTTATTCATAAGCTTAGTTTTATTCTTATGCTTCTCCATTTTCACCATCTCTCCTTCGCCTTCTCATATTTTGTTTTCTTTTTTCTCATATTTTTTTCTTTATTGAGGATGTATCGTATGTAGGATACTGTCGTGTATTGTAACGTATGTACGCAAAGGCCATAAGAAAGGGTTATTGCCCTACACTGACTCATGTTCTTGAATGGTAACAATTCTTACCAATATCTTTCCTAAGAATTAAGATAATTAAAATTAAGTCAAAAGAAAAATTTCTAACATTACTGCCTAGACAATAAATAAATAATATTATTTTGTGTAATGCTAGATTATAATGCTAGAAAAACAAAATCTTTTGTGTTCATTTTTATACTGTATCTATACATGCAACTGGTTTAAATTCATTTAAAGCATTTGATTTATGTCACCAATTCTTTTTTTGACATTCTGTGGACTGCTTAAAATCAAACATCCAACTCCACCAGAAGTAAGCTTAATGATTTTTGTCAATTTCACTTTCTATTTTTGTCCTTTCATATAAAAGAGCCACCTAAGAGTATTATCACTCACATGTTATTATCCAGAAATCCTTTATTTCTATTTTCTAATATAACAGGTTGTCAAGTAATGCAAAGATTCTAACGTTTTACCCGTTTGCAAGATAAGAAGTTGTTAGCCTGCCACAGTTTTGTGGATGCTGTCAGAAGATGCAAGACTGCTGGGTCAGAGCCAAGGTTTATCACCCACAGAATTAGCAGCAGACAGAGGATCATCCACATCCCATATCAGAATCATTTCTGTGAGACCAGGTCAAAATGGTTAGATGGCGGGCTACCCTTATCTGAATCTTACAGGAAAAAAAGCTTTAATGGCTACTGCTGATGGCTAACTTCATAAAAAGACCACTGAAATAATACGTTGCTTAAGCAAAGTGAAGTTTATTATTCTCCAGTAAAGGAGACCACCTTCTTAACAAAATTTTAGTGTCTTAGAAAAGGACAGATCAAGGGAAAATATTTGTAAGAATTTGGGGACTGGTTTTAGGGTGTCTGTAAATGACAGGGGACTAATTGGGATTGAACAATCCTCATAATATAATAGTTTAGAATTAGTGAACACAGCAAGGTGAGGTCTTGAATTGCTTTGATAATTAAACAGTCTTTTGATAAGCAAGTAATTTGCCATTTCACGTTATGTATTGTCCGTGGGAGGAGCTGTTTACTCTAGTGAGCAGCCTATTGCTTTGAGAGGGGGCTAGTTGAAGAGTTGATTATTTGGATGGATTTTCAGTATTCCTGCAACTTTATCTTACTGGGCAAGCATTTCCTGCAATAGTAGTCATGTTCATATACGCAGTCCTAGTTCTTGTTCCTACTAAGATGTTTACTTGTATGCAGTTTGTTCTCTCATGACATTAATTTGTTAATCCAAAGATATTATTTAATTGATTAAAGGATAGAAAATTTGTGGATAGGAGAGATGAAGATGTAATCTGGAAGAAATGGAGACATGGGCCAAGGGCTGAGAGGCGGAGGCTACGGTGTGATGGTAGAATGCTCAACCTACTTGATGAATAACAGGACAGAGCTGAGCAGATGGAGTGAGTATCAAACCCAGAACAGGTGGGAAAGATAGTTCAGGCAACAGGCAATGTGGGAGGAGCTTCTGCGGCTGCCCAAAGGCACCAGAACCAGCTAGGCATATGTGGCATAATAAAGAATTTGCCTGGATTCTTTTCTATGTTCCTGACATGGAGCTCCTAAAACCCCTTGGAGCCTCCTGAGTGATGGGAATCTTTATTATGCTAACGAGGTGATTCATGGTAGTCCCCTAAGTAGCTTCCAGGTAGGGGGCTGGTCACCAGGAAAACCAACCGTGTGATTAGAAGGCTGTAACTTTGGGCTAGCCTGACCTCAGGGGAGGAGAAGAGGGCTGGAGATTGGGTTTGGTCATGTGGCTAATATTTAGTCAATCATACCTATGTAAAGAAACCCAGTAAAAACTCTGGACACCGAAGCCCAGTGGAGTTTCCTGGTTGGTGAGGTGCCCTTTGTAATAAAACTCTACTCATACGTATAGCACTTTTCTGAGTTCTGTGAGTTGTTCTAATGAATTATTAAACCTGAGGGGCTCAAGGAGATCTCCTGGATTGATAGCCAGTTGGTCAGAAGTACAGGTGGCCTGGGAGACCCTTTGAGACTTGCAATTGGCCTCGAAAGTAAGAGTAGTCTTCTGGAAGACTGGGTCCTTAAACATGGAATCTGATGCTAACTTAGTGTCATAACTGGATGGCAGTACACCCAATTGGTGCGAGACTATTTGGAGTGGAAATGGAATCACATACCACTGAATAAATTACTTCCCTAGATTTAAGTGGGAAGAAATTTTCAGCTACCTTAGGTAGAAACAGGAAGCAGGAACTGAGAACTATATTCCTAGTAAAACTAAGAAAAATAAAGGAAAGGGAAATACAATTTTAAAAACAGTTTTCTTTAAAAAAATCATTAAAGTCTTAAGAGTTATCACACTACTTTCAAATTCAGAAATACATAATATGATCTTCATTTCTTTGTGGTTTTGCTTTTCTGATTGTATCAGCCTTTTATAATAACAAACACAACTTTCTATTTCTTAAGAATTTTTCTTAAACAAAGACTGTATTCTAAGTCTAACAGAACACATCATGGTTGATTTAATTTCCCTGGATATTTTAATGCTCTAAAGGAAGGAAGAAGAGGAGGGAAGCAGAAGATGTATATTCAAAATCCCTACCAGAATACTCAGAGCAGCTTCAATCGCTGGAGGAATTTTACTCTTTTTCACACCTGCAGCTATAGAAAGCAGTAGTTCCCCAGCTAATTGAAATAAAATCATACTGAAATTGCTAGAGGTGAAGTGTTCAAGTTGCAGACTTTGCTGCTGAAAACATATCAGTAACATTTGAGTTTTTTTTTTCTATTTTATTTTTTGCTTCTTTAGAAAAGAGAAACACCAGCTATCAAAGAGAACAAGGAGAATGGAAGATAAACATAACCAAGTCTCTTTACTTCAATCTCATCTCATAAAATGTATAACAATGGAGGAACATTTTATACTTATCCTTGTCATTACCACAAAAGCTTAGAAAACGTAGTAAAAAAGCATCTTTCTTTGTTGACTCTTGTGAATATGCATCTCTGTTGTTTGTGAAAATGACTGGAAACAGAGATCTAAGTTATTTACAGACTAGAGCAGGACTTGTAAATAACCTCCGTACTAGTACCAAAATTATTCACTGGTATCCAAGAAAGACTTCCCTGGAGAAGGCTGCTATGACCTTTAGTTCACCATACCTTTAGCAGAACTACTGCTCATTACGAGAGAAGCTCACCAGGTTTAGTTTACACAAAGGAGATGGGTGATAAATACCAGCAAACGTAAAATTATTAGACTAAGAAGGCTAGTAGCTTTAATAAAATGTGACATATGTTAAATGTACACCAGAGTGTAAACCATGTTTTAGTATCAATTGCTGATCCTTACCTGATTAAATTATTACATTGGGGTTGGAAAATGATGTTTTTTTCTGATTATCACATTTATTTTATATTTATTATCTGGCATTCTTCTCCAAAGAAGAGTTTTTGTTGATAGTTCTTAAACATGCAACTGGTATTTTATATCAAGCTTGTATCCTAATACTTTTCTAAACTGACTTATTCTAGAAGTTTTCATGTGTGTGTATTTCAAAGGGTTTTCTAAACAGATGACCACACTCTCTGTGAATAAAGATAGGTTTTCTTCCTCCTTTCCAATTTGCATGGCTTTAATTTTTTTCCCCCTACCTAATTGTTGTGGATAGAAGCCCTAGTGCAATATTGAATAGAAGAGTTGAGAGTGGACATCCCTGTCTTGTTCCTAATTTTAGGGGGATAGCAGTTGGTTTGCCACCATTAAATATGGTATTAGTTTGGATTTTTCATAGATGCTCCTTATCAGGTTTAGAGATTTACTTTCTATGATTTGTTTTGTTTTTATTAGTAATAGAAGTTGAAATAATTCAAAATATTTTTTTTCGTGTATTGAAAGGAACACATGCTTTGCCTTTTTTTAATTTGTTAATATGGTGAATTATGTTGACTGACTTTCAGATGTTAAACTAACCTTAAATTTCTTGAATGAACCCTACTTGATCATAGTGTATTATCTTTTATGTATAGTGACATTTCTTCCCTAAAATTTGATTTGAACTTTTTTTTAAGATCCGGATTAATGAGGGATATTCATTAGTTTTATTTTCTTATAATGTCTTTGGTTTTGATGTCAGGGTAATTCTGGCATTATAGAATTATTTGGGAATTACTAATTTCTTTTTAAGTGTTTGGAAGCATATGTGTAGAATTAATATTTTTTTCCTTAAATTGGGAGAAATAATCTTGAAAACTATTTGTGTCTGGAATTTTCTTTGTGGGAAAATTAACTACCAGCAAACATTTTAGTAGATAACATTTCCATTTCTTTTTGAGTGGGCATTTGTAACTATTTTTCAAGGAATTTTTCCATTTCATGTTTCTGAATTTGTTGCCATAAATATGTTTATCTTTTAGACATCCATAGACTCTAAAGTGATGTTACTTCTCTCATTCCTGATACTGGCAATTGTCATCTTCTGTCTTTTAATTTTTTTCTGATCAGCCTGGCTAGAGGTATGTCAATTTTATTGATATTCTTAAAGAACCAGTTTGGGGTTTCATTGATTGAAAAAAAAATCTGATTTCTAGATAATTGATTTCTGCTCTGATATTTATTTTATTTCTTTCTTCTTTCTACTTTGGAAGCTGATGTCGTTGACTGAGATGATTCCTACTTTCCAGTAAAAGTATTAAGTGCTTTAAATTTCTTTCTAAATACTATTTTCATGGCATCCTACACATTTTGATACATTGTGTTAGTTTCCTGGGGCTGCCATAGCAAAGTACCATAAACTGTTAACAACAGAAATTTATTTTATCATAGTTCTGGAGGCTAGAAGTTCTAAATCAAGCCCTGCTCCCTCTGAGACTCTGGGTGGAATCCTTCCTTGCCCCTTCCTAGCTTCTGGTGGTGGCAGTGATCCTTGGTGAACCTTGGCTTGTAGGTGTGTCACTCCAGTCTCTGCCTCTGTCATCATGTGATGGTCTTCCTGTGTGTCTCTCCTCTTCTTGTAAGACCATCAGTCATTTTGGATCAAGGGCCAACCTTATCCAGTTATTACCTCTTCTTAACAAATTATACCAGTAATGACCCTATTTTCAAACAAGGTCACATTTTGAGATACTGGGGGTTTAGAACTTGAACATAACTTGGGGGATACACAATTGAATTCATAAGAGTTGTGTTTTAATTTTCATTTTGTTCAAAATGCATTTTAGTTTGTCTTTGGACTTCTTTTTTTATACCTATGGATTATTTAAAAGCATATTTTTTAGTTTTCAAATATTGGAGAATTTTCAATTCAATTTTTTTGTGACTCGGAATTCTTATGGCCTTGTGTGATACTGAAAAATATCTTTATTTTGATTTCATTTTTCAAAGACATTTTCTATGGGTGTAGCATTGTAGGTAGTCGGTTTTCTTTTCCTCTCAATACTTTGGACAAATTGCTCCAGTGTCTTCCTTCCTGCATTGTTTCCTACAGAAAATCTATTCTCAGTTTTATGTCTCTCTTTTTTATTTTTATTGAAGTATGATGTATCAGTTTCTGGTGTACAACATAATGTTTCCATCATGCATACACATACATATATTTGTTTTCATGTTCCTTTTCATTATAAGTTACTACAAGATACTGAATATAGTTCCCTGTTCTATACAGAAGAAATGTGTTGTACATCTATTTTATGTATAGTAGTTGGTATCTGCAAATCTCGAACTCCTGATTTATCCCTTCCCGTGCTCTTTCCCCCCGGCAACCGTAAGTTTGTTTTTTATGTCTGTGAGTCTGTTTCTGTTTTGTAAATAAATTCATTTGTGATTTTTTTTTAGATTCCATATATGTGATATCATATAGTATTTTTCTTTCTCTTGCTGGCTTACTTCACTAAGGATGACGATTTCCAGGTCTAACCATGTTGCTGCAAATGACATTATTTTATTCTTTTTTTATGGCTGAGTTGAATTTCATTGTGTGTGTGTGTGTGTGTGTATAATATATATATCACAACTTCTTTATCACATCATCTATTGATGGACATTTAGGTTGTTTCTGTGTCTTGACTATTATGAATAGTGCTGTGAACAATGGGTTGCATGTATCTTTTTGGGTAAGAGTTTTCTCTGGATATATGCCCAGGATTGGGATTGCTGGATCATATTGCAACTCTATTTTTGGTCTTTTAAGAAACCTCCATATTGTTTCCCATAGTGGCTGCACCAGTTTACATTCCTACCAACAATGTAGGAGAGTTCCCTTTCTTCCACACTCTTTGCAGCATTTGTAGACTTTTTAATAATGGTCATTCTGATTGGTGTAAGGTGGTCTCTCATTGTAGTTTTAATTTGCGTTTCTCTAATAATTAGCAATGTTGAGCATCTTTTCATGTGCCTATTGGCCATCTGTATGTCTTCTTTGGAGAAATGTCTATTTAAGTCTCCATTATTATATCTTTAAGTTCACTACTTTTTCTTCTTTAATGTCTATCACCATTAATCTCATTCAGAGAATTTTTTACCTTAGTCAATATAGTTTTTGATCTCTAGAAGTTTCATTAGGTTAAAAATATCTTCCATGTCTAACTTTTTGGACATATGGAATATAGTTAAAACAACACTTTTAATGTATTTGCTTGCTAATTCCAACATCTGTATCAGTTCTGGGTCAGATTCATTATGTTGAATTACCTGTTGTCTCATGATGAGTCATATTTTCCTGATCTTTGCACGTCTGGTATTTTTCAGCTTTACTGAGGTATTATTGACCCATACCAAGTGTATATATTTAATAAGTACACTGTGAAGTTTTTGATATACATATACACAGTGAAGTGATTACCATAATGAAGGTAATTAATATATCCATCATCTCATATAGTAATCTCAAAAAAAATTTTTTTGGTGTGACTCCCAGAAAAATTCAAATCTACAAAACATTGCTACTAACTGTAGTCTCCATGCTGTACATTAGGTCTCCAGAGACTATTCACCTTATAACTGAAAATTTGTATCCTTGACCAGCATCTCCCCATTTTCTCCATAACCATAGCCCCTGGTAACCACCATTCTATTCTCTGGTTCTATCAGTTTAGCTATTAAGATTCCACATATAGGTGAGATCATGCAGCATTTGTTTTCCTCTATCTGGCTTATTTCACTTAACATAATGTCCTGAAGGTTCATTCATGTTGTCACAAATGGCAGGATTTCCTTTTGTTTTAAGGCAGATAATACTCCATTATGTAAATACATCACATTTTCCATATCCATTCATATACTGACAGATACTTAAGTTGCTTCCATATCTTGACTAGTGTGAATAGTGCAATGAACGTGGGAGTGCAGACAGATCTTTGAGATAGTGATTATATTTCCACTGGGTATATACAGAGAAGTAAAATTGGTGGATCGTATCCTAGTCCCATTTTCAATTTTTATGAGAAGACCCCGTGCTGGTTTCCATAAAGGCTATACCAATTTAGAGTCCCATCAACAGTATTCAAGGGTTCTCTTTTCTCCACAACCTCACCAACAATTGTTATCTTTTATTTTGATAATAACCATTTTAATGGATGTGAGGTGATATCTCATTGTGGTTTTGATTTACATTTCCTTGATATTAAGTTTTCTTATCAAAAATACATACACATATAAATAAATACCTAAATAAATAAACAGTCTGGGAGAAAACTTTTAGAGGTGATGGGTTTGTTTATGAGACTACGTATGGTGATGATGTCATGACTGCATGCTCATCTTCAAACTCATGAATTTGTGCACATGAAATATGTTCAGTTTTTTGGTAGGTCAATCATACCTCAATAAAGTGTTTTTTTTTTTTGATATTGTATTTTTGGTAGGGTTTCAGAAAATATTCCAGATAGATGTACGTGCTTGATCTACTATCTTGGGATAGAACCAATGTTAGTAACTAATAACTGTTAGCATTATTCTAAATATTCTCAGGATAAAATGATATTCTCAGGGTGTACACTTGTAAAACTTCAAATAAAAGTTTAGTTTTTTGCCCCTTTCTCAGTTGAATGTAAGGAAAAGTCATCATCGTTGAAATTAGGTTTCTCACTTTCTGGAGAAAACTAATTCTCACATTCTTCTGGAACAGAAGCACATTGAATGAAGATTGCTTTTTTGGTGGCTTTTCTGGACTTTGGTATTTTGAAGATGCTTTGGATATAGAGTTCTTCTATAACTTACTCAAGAACTCAACAAGTATAAGGAGAATGTTGAAAACAAATAGCTAGTAGTTCTTTAAACATTTATTTGTAATACCTGGATTCATTCTTTGCGAGTGCAAATCCCTGCTCAGTGTAGCTCTGTTTTGTTCTAGGACAGATACACTAAATACTGTGTAGTTGGTTCCTGCCAATTACCTTTCTAGTGTGAGCCTGAAATGCTCCCTTCTTTTGTGCATGAGTTTCCATGGAATTTTTTTTTCATTCAAAAACAAGGCTTATCTATTTGTGCTAACCTGGATAAAATGTTCTCATTGTTATTTTGTAATGTTGTTTACATTTTCCAGTACCAGTCCAATCAAGTTTACAAAGTTTTGGCATTCTTTGTGGGGAAAACTGCTCAAGAAAGGAAATCAGTAATGTGTTACAAATTCTCCATTGTAAATGTGCCTTTTCTTGTTTCTGACTCAACTGCAATCAAACAAAATAAGATTGCTTTCAAGAGTTAGAGAGATTAAAATAGTGGAAATTTGTAACTCTTTAAAGTTGTATCAACTGTAGTTTAGAATTGATTGATCTTATAGGAAAGTGCTCAAACTTTCCTTTGATGCAGGTTTCATTTGGAAAGTCTGGATATGCATCAGTGAGCGTAGATGAATTTGCTGTTTTGTCATCTGGCAGTCGTTTGGCTATTTTCGTTGAAATGATGTTGGCATTTTTTTTCCCTTGTGGATAGTTTTACTATGTGTTGCCAAGTACCAAAAAGATAGGCGTTTCCAAATTCCGTGATCTTACATGCTTGCCGTGCAGATGACTTTCCCCCTTTATCTTTACCCTAATTCAGGGAACTTAAACTCTTTTGTTAAGAGAGAATGAGGGAGAAATAACTCCCTCATTCTTTGTGAGTTGGCTTTAGGAAAAAGGACATTTTATTTCTCCCTTTAATTAAAATATAAAACTGGCCTTTCAAAGCAAATCTAAATCAAATATAACTTCATAATGAAAAGGAGAAGCTGCAAGGGAGATTTTATGTATGGATTCTAAAACAATACTCAGATACAAGGAGCAAATACTATCTTTTTTTTTTTTGAGCAGTTATTGCATGAAACTTTGTGAGTGTAAGAGAGAGTAAAGAATCAGAACAAATTAAAAAGTAAATGTGATGGTGGAGTTTTTTTTTTGAGGCATTGCCATGAGTTTCCTGGCTCAGCTAGTGGGAGATGTCAAACAATAAACTGAAATAAATGAACGCTGAAACCAAATAAGAACCATAACTTACACAAGGATATGTTTTTAGTTTAGGAGAAATAGTCGTTGCTTTGGCTGACAAGGCCCTGTTGTTCAGTTTTGCTTATTAAATCGGAACAAATATATGGATATGTACCCTGACATACATATACAGCTTTTCAAAGTGATTCTCCTGAATATGGGGAATTCTTGGCTACTTACCAATGTGAGGAGAGGTTAGCCAAAGACTAAAGCTTTGCTAAGACCACCCGAAATCTGAGTCTCCACCCCTCCTCTGAGTTTGTGCTGCTGTAATACAAATGGAGGAACTAAGGGGGTTGGGGTGGAGTGGAGGGCAGATGGGAGAGAGGAAGGAAAAAAGAGACAAAAGAAAAATGCAACTTTTCATCAGATGAAGCAAAATTTTCCTTTCTTTCTTTCTGCTTTCTGAATGGATGAAAAGACACAAAGCAATCGCATCGATCACCTCCTAGCATAGATATACTGTGTTTGCTGCTTTCAGCCGAAAGAACACATCGTGATTGTCTGTCATACTCCCAAGCTGCCACCTGCAATGGCTCCTTGGGGGTCTTTCTCAGATTTAGTTTAAGGCATATACAGTATTTTGAGAACGCCTGTCCTAGAAGATTAGTCTAGTTCCAATATTAGCTCTAAATCTGTGCTATAATATTTTGCATGGCAAGCAACTATAAAAACTCATTCCATGACATCTTGCAGCTTTATGAAAAATTCTCACTCATTCTAATGAATCTTTTTGTTTGGAGATTTTTGGGTCAAGATTATGGGTCTTGCTGAGATCTAGCTGAACTAACGTGCTTTAAAACATTCCCACAGATGTTTGTTAGAATTAGTTAAGTGACTATATGCTTATCAGCAAAACCTCCTTAACTGTCCTCCTGAAAATTGTGTCAGTTCCTTTCCTATGAATCTCCTCAAACTTTTTTTAAAGTTAAGTGTGAGCACACTGAACAGAGATGGTAAGGAGTCTCATAAGCTATGTAGAAATCCAGTTATTTTTAACAAGCCATGAGATGGATGTGAAATGGAAAAATGCATAGTTTTACTCCAGAGCATCAGAGAATATTCCAGAAGATCAAGGCAGATCAAATTAAAGGGAAAGAAATCATAAGAAATAATTAAATAAGAGACAATGTGTAGAAAGTATGATGGGACATCAAAAAGAAAAGATGGTTGCGGGGAGGACAGGCATGAAGTGTGAAGATTTGGACAAGACAGCTTTACTCTGGAAGGCATGTGAGATCCACTGCTAGGCTAAGAGGGATGGGCAGAAGTTGCAAGACTAATGACAAGTAGAAGGAGATTGTAATGATTGTGTTCTGCACATGGTTCCCTTCTAACCCTCCATGTGTGTGCTCCCAGGCTTTTCTCCGGCAATGTGCATAGAATTGGTTTATTCACTCCTCTCCACTATTGCTCACTTCATATAAACATTCCCCCAGTGGTTTAAACATTTCTGGAACCAATTATGTTTCTTAGAAGTAACTCTGTGCTTTCCAATTAAGATGCTATGAAAAATGTTGCCAGTTTTAAAAGTCAGGCATTTTCTATTACTGTGAAGGATCTTTAAAATTCTCATGAGGAAATCATTGTCATTGACCTAGAATCTTGGAAAATTCTACATGTATACATCTAAATATCCATCTACTTATCTTTCTAAATATGTACATACATGTGTTTTTAGATACTCGGAGTCTGTTATAAATATATACATACAAAAGCTGGCCTATAAGACTGTTCATAAATTTATGTTTCAATAGCCTAAACTTGGGGAAAAAAATAAGGAAAGTTTTATTCTTTTCAACCAAACAGGTTTGAATTAGAATATTTACAAACAACAAACATTTCAAGTCTCTAATTTTCAAAATTAAAAGAAAAAGCCACTATTTTGTGGATCTATCATTTTAAATTGTACATCTTACAACTGTGCAGTTAAATTCAAAATTTTAATCCTCAATTCATTGACAATGCAAATTATTTGCCAGCATTTGGAAGTCAAACAGGGTGAGAGGGGAGAGACTTTACATGTTCCAGGTTTAATATCTAAGCACCAGATGGAAACAATTCTACAATGAGAGAAAGAAATCTGTTAGGATATTTTGGAGATCTGTTCAGTTCAGCAGCACGTCACCGGTTACGGAGGCCAATTTCTCAGAGGACTTATTTGAATTGCAGATACTCATGTAGTGCGCTAATTTAACCCAGAAAATGCTGAATTTTGGGGGTTCTTTAAATTATAATAATTCTTAGGTTAAAAACAGTACCCATTTTTCTTTCAATAATGACTCTTGTAGACCTGAAACAAAGAATTTGGCAGCAAAGTGTGAAGGGAAGGAGTGATTTTTATGTAAAATGGAAATAATCATAGAAAGTTTCACAGTTAATATCTACAACTATGGCTGTTTTAAGGGAATTGTAAAATTGTCTACATTCACACGTGCTGTGAAAATCTTTTATCCAGAGCAGTTTATGGCATTTAATATTAAAGGATGCGAAACAATGAATGACAATTAAAGTAAATTAACTTATGGGTCTTTCAAAAGATGATTTTTAAGTGAATCTGTGCAGAAATGAAGGGCAACAAAATCTGATTTGGTAAATAATGGCCGGTCAAGCTTTGACAATGAAAGACTGGGGAATGAGTGGGATACTGAGCAGTACCTCTCAGAGGGGGCCTCTTTCATATTCATACCTATTTTTTTGGCAAAATAAGTGTCAAATTTGCGGCCATATGACAGCAAAATTATGCATTGCATGGTGAGTTACAGATTTTGGTTGAAATCCAACTCAAATACTTTCATAAGAATTTGACATGATAAACAAAAATACATTGCATTTCCAAACTGCAGTTTGTTTTAAATTAAAAAAAAACCCAAAATATTACTTTTATACTAGATGATGAGAATGTCAATCCTTCCCACCACCATTACCAGATTTTTATTTCATGTAAAATTGTGAGAGGACTGTTATCTACCTACAGTGTGCTGAGAGCTTCAAGTAAATGAGGATGGAACTAATGGAGAGAGCGGGCAACGAATGAAGCTTGTTCATACATTTCGGGCGGGGAGGATAGGGAGATCCTTTGTGGTGAGCAGAGGCAACGAAGTATTGTCTTTAACTCTCTGACTTGGTCCTACCCTTTCTGCTATATATTTGGATGTTTTGAGCAGAGGGATAGAAATAAGGCAAGAGGAAACCTGAAGGAGTTTGAAACATCAAAGAGGAGCAGAAGAGAAAAGTCGAAGGGAATAGTGGTGAGGAAACTCTATTCCCTTGAGTCTTACAGGGTTGAGTTCTAGGTTTCTAGGTGATGGACGTTACTCAGTCACCCTCCCTGTCTTCTAATGAGTCATGCCTTTGAGACAGTTAACCCACCTCCATGATATTAAGTTGAGGGGATAATCTGAGACTAACTAGAAAACAGATTTCATGGTTCGGAGGTTGTCTCTGAGCAACTTAGGGGGCCAAGAGGAGTAACTGAAGCTTCTTCATGTGGACTTTACCTAGGGGTTGCACGCTTTATTTTGTTAAAAAGATGGGGCAACTTTTACAAGCAATTTGCAGTTGCTCTGAAGAGGTGGAACTCAGTCTTCCCGGAGATGACTGGTCCATGAATCAAAAAATGCGTACTTAAGTTCCACATCTGCAGCTCACTGTGGGAACGAATTGCATCTGTTTTCTCCTTAACTCTGCAGTATTCTACCCCATAAAATAAGGAGGTTGAGTTTGGTGATTTCTAAGATCTCTTCAAGCCCTGAAAATGGATGTTTCTAGGCTTGCTTTATCCTAAGAGCTGAAACATCTGTGTTTTCTTAGTTTCCTGAGTGTGATCGATATGTAGTGAATATCTGGCAAAGGCCTGTGAATATTTGAACGTTCTCCGCTATTCACCGTCATCTTTCTTATCACTGTCTTCTCTTCTGCAGAACTGGAGAAGTCTGTGCCTCACAAATTTAACATTCGGAAAACATTGATTAGATAATTCAAGTTTATACTTCTCCACCTGTTGGCTGACTTGATTATGGAACACAAGCAGTCCTTTTGGAATCAGGGAGATACTGTTATGAGGCAGTTTGTAAAAGTGTTTTATGATGGGGATTTTGTTTGCTGAGGCTGATACCATTGGAAAGTGGGGTACTGGTAATGAAGGGACAGAGGAGTAGGGTCAATAATGGACAATCTTACATACTGGAGGGAATATCTATTTATTCTAAAGTGAGAACTACTTGCTTATGCACTCTGGAGTCACAGTACTCACGCTGTGAGTTCAGAGAGTTAGCTCTTTTTTCTGATTTCACGTTTAAGTCCCCAGAGTCTGTTCTTTCTCCTACCTAATTTGTTCTATGTAAATAAGGTATAAACCTGCAGTTTCCCTGCACCAAATTATCAAATTGAGGAATTAGAAGAATGAAGTGCATCTTATTGGTGATCTTTTCCAATTTACTACTTAGAAATGGCTATTAGGTTACAGCATAATAAAATGCTTATTAATGCGGGCTTAAAATCAGAATAGTGCATTTCCCAACTTCTTTGCCTCTTAGCTGATAACTTTGGGCATTTATTTTTCAGCTGTCTCTTATTTATTAATTAAAAATATTTTAATAATATCTTATTGAGATGTAATTTACATGTAAAATTCATCCTTTTAAGTATGAATTCACAGAATTGTGCAACCATCATCACTAATTTTAGAATATTTTTTATCACCCCAAAGAGAAAACTCATACTCATTAGCCATGCTCTCCATTCTCTCCTATCCTCCAGTCCCTGGCAACCACTAGTCTGCTTTCTGTCTATGTGAATTTACCTGGTCTGTACATTTCATATAAATGGACTCATACAATGCATTGCCTTTTGTGTCTGCCTTCTTTCACTTCGCATAAAGTTTTCAAGGTCATCCATGTTGTAGTGTGTCAAGGTATTTCTTTCCTTTTTTAGCTGAATACTATTGTGTGGCTATGACACAGTTTTATTTATCCATTTATCAATTGATGAACATTTGGATTGTTTTCACTTTATGGCTATTATGAATAATGCTTTTGTGACATTCTTGTGCATGCTTTTGTGTAGACATACGCTTTCAAGTCTTTTGGGTATGTACATAGGAGTTGGAATTGCTGGGTCAAATGAAAACTTTTTGTTTAGTTTTTTTGAAGAATTTCTTAACTGCTTTCCAAAGTGGATGCATAATTTTATATTTCCACCAGCATTGTGTGAATGTTCTAATTATTCCACATCTTCACTTACACTTGTTATTGTCTGTCTTTTTTATAATAATCATCCTAGGGTGTGTGAATTGTTATCTTGTTGTGGTTTTGATTTGCATTTCCCTAATGACTAATAATGTTGACTGTCTTTTCATGTGTTTATTGACCATTTGTATCTTGAGAAATATCTTTTGAAATTCTTCTCTGTTTTTAAATTGTGTTGTCCTTTTGTTGTTGAGTTGTAAGAATTCTTTACATATTTTGGACACAAATCCCTCATGAGGTATATGATTTGAAAATCCTACTCTCATTCTGTGGGTTTTTCTACTTTTTAATAGTGAGTTTTGAAACACAAAAAGTTTTAATTTTGATGAAGTGTAATTTATCTGTTTTCATTGCTTGTGCTTTTGGTGTCATGTATAGGAAATCATTGCATAATCCAAGGTCACAAAGATTTACTCCTATATTTACTTTTAAGAGTTTTGTAGTTTTAGTTGTCACATTTAATTCTATGATCTATTTTGAGTTAATGTTGTCTATAGTATGTGGTAGGGGTCCAACTTGATTCTTATGCATGTAGATATTCAGTTAGCCCAGAACTGTTTTTTTTTTAAAGACTTCTTTTCCCCCTGCATTCAATTACTTTTGCACCATTGTGAAAACTAATTGACCATAAATGGAAAGATGTAGTTCTGGATTCACAATTCCATTTCATTGATCTATATGTCTATCTTTATGCCTACCATACTGTACTGATTACTGGAACTTGGTAGTAAAGTGAAATTGTTAAGTGTGAGTCCTCCAACTTTGTTCTTCCTTTTAGAGATTGTTTTGGCCCTTCTAAAGGTCCCTTGCATCCATGTGAATTTGAAGATCATCTTCCAAATTTTGCATAAAGGACAGTTGACATTCTGATTAGAATTGCATTGATGTATTTTGAGTTTATTTTTGTATATGGTCTTAGAGAATGTTCTAATTTCATCCTTTTACATTGTAGCTGTGTGTGTAGTTTTCCCAGCACCACTTATTGAAGAGACTATCTTTTCTCCATTGCATATTCTTGCCTCCTCTGTCATAGATTAATTGATCATAAGAGTGTGGGTTTATCTTTTGGGCTCTCTATTGTGTTCCATTGATCTATGTGTCTGTATTTGTGCCAGTACCTTGCTGTTTTGATTACTGTAACTTTGCAGTTTAGTCTGAAGTCAGGGAGTGTGATTCCCTAAGTCTGCCCTTCTTTCTAAAGATAGTTTTGGCTGTTCAAGGTCTTTAGTGTTTCCATACAAATTTTAAAATTATTTGTTCTAGTTCTGTGAAAAAATGCCATTGCTATTTTGATAGGGATTGCAGTGAATCTGTAGATTGCCTTGAGTAGTATGGTCTTTTTAACAATGTTAATTCTTCCAATCCAAGAACATGATATATCTTCCCATCTGTTTGTATTGTCTTCAGTTTCTCTCGTCAGCATCTTACAGTTTTCTCAGTATAGATTTTTTACCTTCTTGGGTAGGTTTATTCCTAGGTATTTAATACTTTTTGATGTAATGGTAAATGGGATTATTTCCTTAAATTCTCTTTCTGACAATTCATTGTTAGTGTGTAGAAATGCAACAGATTTCTATATATTAATTTTGTATCCTGCAACGTTATTGAATTCATTGCTTTTTCTGGTGGCATCTTTAGGATTTTCTATGTATAGTATCCTGTTGTCCACAAACAGTGACAGTTTTACTTCTTCCTTTCCAATTTGGCTTCATTTTCTTTCTTCTTCTCTCTAATTGCTGTGGTTAGGACTTTCAGTACTATGGTGAGTAAAAGTGGTGAGAGTGGACATCTTTATCTTGTCCTGATCTTAGAAGGAAAGCGTTCAGTCTTTTAGAATTAAGTATGATGACATGTTAACTGTTGGCATTTTGTAGATAGCCTTTATCTAGTTAAGGAAGCTCCTTTCAGTTCCAAGTTTAAGTGTTTGTTTGTTTTATCATGAAAGGGTGTTGAATTAACTCAAATGCTTTTTCTTCAACAATTGAGACGATCACATGCTTTTTGTTCTTTGTTTTGTTGATATGGTATATCACAGTCATTGATTTTTGCATGTTGAACCTGCTTTGCACTCCTGTAATTAATACCACTTGGTCATGGTGTACAATCCTTTTTTTTTTTTTTTTAAGGTTACTTGATTTGGTTTGCTACTATTTGTTGAAGATTTTGTATTTATATTCATAAAGGACATTGATCTATAATTTTTTGTTGTTGCAGTTTCTTTGGTTTTATCATAGTAATATGGTCAAATAATAAATTGGAAATGTTCCTTCATCTTCTATTTTTGGAAGTGTTTGTGAAAGATTGATATTAATTCTTTTTAAAACACTGTAACCAGTGAAGCTGTATGAATCTGGGCTTTTCTTTGATTGCTGATTCAATCTTTCACTTTTTATAGGTCTATTACAATTTTTTATTTCTTCCAGAGTCAGTTTTTGTAGTTTGTGTCTTTCCAGGAATTTGACCATTTCATCTAGGTTATCCAATTTGTTAGCATACAGTTGTTCATAGCATTTCCTTTTAATCCCTTTCAAAATTTCTGTAGGTTTGGAAATATTGTCCCTTCTTTGGTTTCTGATTTTAGTCATTTTAATTCCTTAATCCTCTCTCTTGCTGTCATTTTTTTTTGTTTTGTCTTTTTCTTTTCTTTTTTTCTTTTTGGTTAGTCTAGCTAAAGTTTTGCCAACTTTGTTGTAGATGTTTTCAAATAAACAAATTTGGTTTGGTTGATTTTTTTAATTGCTTTTTTTCTAGTACCTATTTCACTTGTTTCTACTCTAATCTTTATTTCCTTCATTCTGCTTGCTTTAGTTATAGTTTGCCCTTCTTTTTCTAGTTTCTTAAGGCAAAAGCCTGCATTATTATTTCGAGAACTTTCTTTTTTTATTGTCGTTTACAGCTATAACTTTACCTCTAAGCACTGCATGAGTAGCACTTACAAATTTTGGTAATATTTTGTGTTTGTTTTCATTCATCTCAAAGTATTTTGTAATTTGCCTTCTGAGTTTTTCTTTGACCCATATTTTGAAGAGGGTGATATTTAGTTTCTACAAATTTATGAATTTCCCAAATTTCCCCTTGTTGATTTCTAATTTCATTCCATCATGATTGAGGAATATGATTTCAATTCTTTTAAGTTTATTGAAACTTGATTATGACCTAAAATGTGGTCTATTGTGGAGAAAGTTCTATGTTCACTTATGTAGAGGGTGTATTCTGCTATTCGTGGGTAATATTCCATAGATTTCTGTTAGATCTAGTTTTTTTACAATGTTGTGAAAGTCTCCATTTCCTTTCTGATATTCTGCTTAGTTGTTCTACTCATTATTTAAAGTAGGGTGCTGAAGTCTGTGTTTCTTTGAATTGTTCATTTCTCCATTCAATACTGCCATTTTTTGCTCCATGTATTTTGGGGCTCTTGTGAAATGCATTTATGTTTATGATTGTTATGTTTTCCTAATTAATTTTCCCTTTTATCATTGTAATATATCCTTCTTTGTCTCCTGTTTTATTTTTTTTCTCTTAAAGTCTATTTTGTCTCATACTAATATAGCCAATCCAGCTCTCTTTTTGTTTACTATTTGCATGGTATGTCTTTTTTTATAATCCTTTACTTTCAACTTACTTATGTGTTTGAATCTAAAGTGTGTCTCTTGTAGATAGCATATGGTGGATCATTTTTCTTTTTATTGATTTTTGGCAATCTCTGCTTTTGATTGGAGTGTTTAGTCCATTTGCATTTAATGTCATTATTGATACCATTGGATTTATGTCTGCTGTCTTGGTATTTGTTTTTTTATGTCTTACGTTTATTTTGTTCCTTTATTCCTCCATTACTACCTTCTTTTAAAAAAATAGACATTTTTTTAGTATATCATTTTAATTTCCTTATTGTTTCTTTTACTATATTTTTTTGACATTTTGTTATTAGTTGCTCTGGAGATTACACTTGACATCTTAACTTTAAAAAAAATCTTGTTTGGATTAATACCAAGTTGATTTTAATATTATACAAAAACTTTACTCCATTATAGCTCCTTTCTCTCACCCCTTATTTGTGCTAATATTTTTATGAAAATGTAAAAGTACATAATAAACATTGAGCATTTAAAAATATTTTTAAACTTTGGTTTCTTCACCTGGAAAATTGATACAATAATAGTTTTGATGTCAAAGTGACTTAGTTAGTACCAAATGATACAGTATGTGTGATGCTAGTATAGCACAGTCCCTTATCTGAACTCAACAAAAGTGTTTTATAAAGTTAGTGAGGTATGCGGCACTTTTTAAAAATACCCTAAATGAGGGGAAATTCCCTGCCTAATAGGGAGTTTTTTTCCCCATTGTTAAACAGCTTTGTTTTCACATTCCTATTCAGATCCTTGTCTCCTTGTATTTTCTACACGTTAATTCCAGACTAATCTCCTGGGAAAATACAGATGAAGTTTTCCTGCCCTTTCTACCTGGCAGGCCTTCATTTGGTTTCTCTAAATATTAATGCTATTTAGTTCATCAGCTCTTTCACAATGGACATAGCCCTTGGACTTCTCCCTCCTTTCACTGTTTTCTCCTATATTGATCATAATTTTCAGTGTCTCCTATTCACGTGAAACTTAAAACTAGTGCTATTACTACTATGGTTTAGACAGGGACAATCAAAAGTGCTTATGAGATTTTAAATGGCCACCCAATCCCATTTGTAACTGTGTAAATGGACACTTGGTAGAGCATGATTCATTCTGTAACCCTTGAACTCCATATGCTTGTTCTTTTTCAGCCTCCACTTTATTTCATAAGCTTAACCCCCCTCCAAAGACCTCAGAGAATACTGAAAATGTGTTCTGAGAACCTGGAAAGTCATATACTAGACATCCATATAAAAATGAAAGATTACATGTTTCATAGAGGTGTAAACTTTATTAGTCATTACCTCCTCAGACATAACTCATATTAATCTTGTTTGAAAGTTATTACTTCTCTCTTGTATGATTTTTTTTAGACAATTTTCTTTTTAGCCATGGAAAGTCACATTAGAAAGCTCCCATTGCTCTCCCCTTTCCAAACAGAAAAGGTGTTTATATTCAGATATGTAGTAGGAGTTAGAATGGCTGGAGTAGAACTTCACAGCCTACCCTCTACTTACACTTTCTCTACCACAGCTTATTCATGGTTTATGGGAATCCTGGAATCCTGGAAATTCAACCAGTATTGGTAAATCTCCCACTTGGTCCTCCGATTCTCCAAGACTCCACTGGTCTCATGGTTTCAAGAAAAGGAATGTAGATCTTCCTCATTATCACACACTCAGAAAACAGTGAAGGAAGCCGGTGTGTTCGCTTTACCAAGTAGTGATTTTTTTTTTCCACCAGATTCTAAAATCGTTGAGACCATTAAGTCTCTTCGAGTCTCTAAAGGTTAGACAAATATCTGGCCTAAAAGAATATTTAAAAAATTACTGTTGACTAAACCAAGAAGGAAAGGTTGTGAGCAAAAAAGCATAAAACTAAGGACGGAAAAACAAATCTATTGCAACAGTTAGACTTAGATAAGAATAAGGGGAGGAATATGAGAGATAATCTTTTATAAGAGTGCAAGATAATCTTTTAATTACCCTTGCTTAATTAAATAGAGACAGTGTGGTATAAATAAAAAAAAATAGTGTTTGTTGTTAGAAAGTCTTTAAATTTCAGCCTTGTCATTTTCTAGCCATTTGAACATGGACATAGTAACACTCAGTAAGGGATAGCAATTGTTATGAATAAAAAGGAGTAATGACCATCTTCTATACAGGTACTGGTAGCCCTTGATTTTAAAAATCCCACATAACAGAATTCCAAATTTATTTCTTAAGCGGAGTTCACTGAAATCATTCTGTGTCACAAAATACCACTGCTTTAAAAAGTTACAAGACTAGCATTTCAATTAAGTATAGGGTTTTGAGGCTAGCAGACAGAATTTAGTAACCAATGTGGTATTAAACAATAGACCAGACTAAAGCAATCACATATATCTGTGAGGTAAGACTCTTAATATATTTAGCTTCAGGAATAGTTCATTAGTGAGGTGTAGATTCATCCTACTTTAAATACTTTAAATTTGGCAAGTGCTTTAGAGGCTATCTACTTTGTGAAATATACAGTCATCCCTCGGTGCCTTCAAGAGGCTGGTTCTAGGTCCCCTGTGGATACCAAAATCTGTGGATGCTCAAGTGTAATATTTGCATATAACCTATGTACATCCTCCTGGACTCTTTACATCACCTCTAGATTACTTATAATACCTAATACAATGCAAATACTGTGTAAATAATTGTAAATACAGTGTAAATGCTATGTAAATACAAGTTTTCCTTTTTGGAACTTTCTGGAAGTTTGTGTTTTGAATATTTTTGACCCACGGTTTGTTGAATTTGACGATGTGGAACCCACAGATACCATGCAGGCAGAAACAAGTAGGGCGATTCAAGGTGCCTTGTGCTGTTTTTCTGGTTTGCTTGCTCTGGGCATCATAACCTTGACTTAACCTCTGGAAAGTGTATATATTCTATTCAAGGTAGGTGCCTGATAGCATTTATAGCAATGACAGGGTTTCTTTTATTTGTGACTTTTTCAAGATGGCAAAAGAGATCCTCCATTATGTGACGGAATGAAGCCTGATTGTAAACAACAACTATAGTTCATGTGCCTTGGAGTTCTGATAACATTTCTAATTTATTTCATTAAGACACATAAAAATCATTTTCTAAAATTTGATGCTGGTCTTCTTTTAAAACCTGCTCTTTTTATTCACATCTGCCTTCCATAGTCGTCTTGTTCCACTCCCTTCTGTACTGTGATGCCACATTTGGGTACTTGGGCTCTAGTTCTCAGCCTCTACTAATGGACTTGTTCAAAATATAGCCTTTATCACTTTTATGAATTGTTGGAGATGATTGCTTTCTCCTCTAAGATTGCTAGGATTCTTGCTATTTTATAGTTATCAAAGTGAATTTCCTCTCTCTGTTCACATGGCGCCCTCTTTCTCTCTTCCTTGATGAATATCATCTTTTTATGTGCTGCCTTCTTTGCTACACTGCACTTGGGAGAGGAGTTTTAAACATTTGATAGGGAAAATGTCTTTCTGATGAGGAACCAAGCTTCAAATGCATTCCTTTCTTTTTCTCAGAATTAATTCTTTTGCCAATAGTATTATGCATCTTCTATCCTAAATACAGCATAAATCAGGGGACGCCTCTGAAAAAATGTTTCCTAGTAAGTGTTGCGAAAGCTGTACTCGCACTGAGAAAGACAACAAGGGCTAGGTTATGCTGCCCCACCAATAACCCCTGAGTCTCAGTGGCTTAAAATAATAAATGGTAATTGTTCATCCTTGTTGACTGGGGGCTCTGCTCACTCTAATCACTTAGTGATACCGCTGACAGAGGCTCCATTTCAATATATGCTTTCATAATTGCCAAATTAGGAAGGAAACATGGCAACTTGCACACTGACACTAAAAATTTCTGCTCCAAAGTACTGCATGCCACTTCTCGTATTTCATTGGCCAAAACCAGTCACGCCTGATATAAAAGGGGAAGGAAGTAGGAGCCACCGTGTGTCCAGAAGTGGAGAGAACCAGACGCAGCAAAAGTGATAATTTTCATAGCAGTTAAGAGACATATGGCCTAGTGAGGATAAGCAACATATTCAAGCTCATCCAATCTCATTAATTAACTCATCAATGAAATAGGACCTTGACTGAAAAGTCATCATGGCACAACTCATGTCATTCTCGACTGGAATGGACCTGATAAAGGATCAGAGTCAAATAGCCGCAAGCTTCTTGAATGGTGAGCTGAACAAGAGCAATAGCAACCTGAAAACATGGCTTAAGGATGCAGCGATGCACACCTTCAAAGAACACGCTGTAGCTGGGGCTTGCTGGGAAATAAGTAGCGGATAGGGTAGCTTGTGCACAATATCCAAAGATAGGTGGGTCTTTCTGAGCAAAATTATGAGCTGTTCATAGTGCTCAAAGGGAAAAGCCAAGATACCACATGCACTGCAGAAAGGAGATGGAGTGGATCATCTCAGAGTCATTCTTACATGATACTGAGCGTGGAATGACTCTTGGTTATGCCTCTGCCCTCCATGGCCCCTGCGAGTCCCACCATAGTCGTCGTAAACAGTGGCATGAATTCCCTCAGGAAGAAGGATCACAATTGGAGGGAGATTCTCTTTAACCTGTTGCCAGGAGCTCATAACAATAAGCATTAGAAAATATAACGGGGAAATGAATGTAACCTTAATTAAAATGCTCTTCTGTTGCTAATTCTATAGTCAAAATGCAAAATAAATAGCACTTTTTCCTGTCACTTTTAATGATCTTTGGAATCTTTCCAAAGTATCCGTATTTTTTTCTTTTTTTGCTGCTCACTGATGATGATGAATCAGATTAGACTTGCTAAAGTAGAAGTGTTTACACCTCCTAAGAAGCCTCATGTTTCCCTCAATATTGGATGTGACATACTTGCCCTGTAATATATTCAGTTGGAATTGAATTCAGACTTGAAATGTGTTTACTTTTACATTCATTACACAAGCTTTAAAGAAGTTTGGCATCCATATGAGTTCATTTTCATTTTACTGAGATGGAAAAACAGTATTCCTAAAAAATGTTACCTCTTCTTCTCGATTTGAAATCACACCTTTCAGAAGATCAGTTTACTTTAAGTTCATATTATAAGTGGACTTTTTTCAAAAATAGCCAGTTGGGTTTTTCTAGAAATTGAGTCTTTCTAATTTCTTACTTATGGATTACTATTTTTACATGGGGTTAAGTGTTTAATTTTTAAGTGTTTATAGAAACTGGAGATATTTTAATGGTACAAAGATTATTTAGATTAAAGTGGAGACGTTTAAAATTGCAATATATCAAGTATATCATTTGTATGACACTTACTAATGTTTAAAATGCTCTGACAGCTTGCTGATTTTTCTAACAAAGTTAAACTGGATAATATTTATATCTATATACTCAAGATTAGACAAGAAATAGTAGGAGGTCTGCTTTCTTTTTGCCTGAAAGTTTCTGTGCTTATTTTCTTTATATGTTAATACAAAATGTACTTTATGTCAGATAAAGCAATTCTGTAATAGTTATTTGTAAAATGATCCGACTTGGTTTATTTCAGAGCATCAGTTTTCTTGGTTCTTTCAAGCATAGTTTTAAACACTCTTTTAGTTATCTACTGCTTTGCTACAAACCCTAAAACTTAGTGGCTTAAAACAATAACCATTTCATTACTTACAATTCTGTGGATCAGAAATTCAGGCAGAGCACAGTGGGGATGGCCTGTCTCTGTTTCACCTGGTGTTGGCTGCGGTGGTTCATTTGGGGCTGAAGGCTCCAAGATGGCTTCACTCATATTTCTGGGACTTTGGTGTTGAATGTTGGTAGGGCTTCTCAGGTCTCCTCCAAGTGTCTAGCCTTTTCTCACATGATCTTTCATTTTTTAGTTGCCATGCCTGAGTTTCTTTACATGAAAGGAGAATTCTGAAGGAACAAAAGCAAAAGTTGTAAGACCTTTCAAGACATAGGCTCATAATTGCACAGGGTCACTTCTGCCATATTCTATTGCTCAAACAAGTCATGAGGTTATCCTAGATTCAAGGAGAGTGGAAATAGACTCCACTTCTAGATGGAAGGAGTGGCATAGGCACACTGCAAAGAGGCATGTGAAAATGGAGGGGTTGTTGTAGCTGTGTTGGGAAACAATACACCAGAAACACAAATGAATGAGTTACACTTCTAAGGCAACTACAATATACTCTTTTGCCCAAATTATAACCTGGCAGTTAACTCTGTGAAAGTCTCTACCTTTGTATTCCTGTTTGGGAGCTATTGAAAGTCTCATGTCTCAGTAAATTAGAGTGAACAGTCGTTATCTTCTCTTTAAAATCTTTTACAGTTTTATGTGATTTGGAGTATGCTTCACAAAATGGATGAATGTGGGGACATAATCAGCAGTGTCAGAGACATTTATTCCTCAAACACATCTTGAGTATTCTCTATGGTCAAGCACAATTCCAGGCATTGGCTATACAAATAAAGAAGAACAAGAGGTGGTTTTTATTCCATGGTACTTTACTTATCGGTCACAACTTTTACTCTCTTGAATTAATTCTGTGCATTCAAAGCCTTGTTATGGAGTCAGAGAGGTGGAGTATATTTCCCTAACTCTCTGAGTTTGGGTTTGTCTGTATGACCTACTTTTGCTAAAAGGGTGTTAGGAGATAGAATGAAAGCAGTAGCACAAAATGTGCTTGTGCAGTGGGAGCTTGATTTATTTATTTATTTTTCATCACCAGTAGAAACAGGACCTCAGAAGGAATACCTAAGCAAGAAGCCAAGCCCAGCTGCACTCATAGCTTGAAGCAGAAGGGGCCAGTAGAGCCAGTTTAGATCCACCAACTACCGGGTGACGCACAGATCAGTGAGAAGCATGGCGATTATTGTATGCCTTTGAGAGTTTGTGGTTCTTTCTTTACATACCAGATCTGCTTGAAACAAGTAATATACCGTCTTGTAGGAAGGTATGTGTCAGTTTTAGTGGGGCATGAGGAAGATGCTCTAGAAAAAGGTGAAACAAAGCTTGGTTTTAAAGAACAAAAGAAGGGATACATAAGCGTTTACCAAGAAGAGGAAAATACTGCAAGTCAAAATTTAGTGTGACCAAAGCCATGGGGGATAGGCTCCAACGTGGTGGTAAGAAAACTGTAAAAGCAGTTCATTGTTCCCAGAAGTTTAGTAAATGGGACAGTCCTGATTTACCGAGAGACTCAAACTCTTGAATGGATTTTGCAGTGATTCTAATTTTTAGCGATTTCTAAGCTGATAGTAAGTAGGATTGACTTGAATTTCATTTCTCAGGCTAAACATTTTAGAGTACATGCCCTACCAAAAGTAATATGAGCACAGTTTCATTGTTTCTGCCTTTGCAAATAATGAAATTACATTTCAGAGATTTCAACTGCACACCCAAGATGGGGCACAGATGGCAATTGTAGACATGACTTAAAAGAGGAGAATGTTCAATTGAAAATTAATAAGAAGTAATATTACACTGCCTGGTATTTTAGATAAAAATTACAGGTCATCCTCTTTTCAAATAGTAGCTTTTAAAAAAGATTAGTAAATAAATTATATCACCTATCATTATAAAGTTATTACAACAGGAAATACTTTTGAGAACTAATATGTTTGTTTCTAAGTATAATTTTCATATAATGCTTTTTTAAAAAAAAGCCAGTCTTTATGTAGAGCTATAATTCAGCAGGTGATTCCTGTTTTAATCTGAATTTTAGAACTGAAGGGGCCTTTCAGCTTCTTTTATTGCTAATTTGGACCTTGGTAAATTTTCTGGCCGTGCCTTTCACTAGCTATGAGAACTTGGGCAAGCTTCCAACTCTCTCTGTACCTCTGTGTCCTCATCAGTAAAATGGGGAAGTAATTCTTACTGTATATGGAGCCCTTATGGTGATGAAATGAGGTTTTACAGCATGCTATTTGACATATGGCAAGCACCCAGTAAATGTTAGCTACTGCTATTTTAATAAAAGTAATAATTACTATTGTTAGTTAATCTTATGATTGAAGAAACAAGAGGCTTAGGGAGTTAAAGGACTTGGGCAAAATTGTGTGCTTTTTACAGGTTCAGAACCTGCAAGAGATTTTGGTCACTGAGTCTCATACCACTGCTTTTGTCTGACCAAGGCTGCCCCTCACACTTTTTCAAGAAGTTCATGATGAAAGTGAAGAGTGATTCTGGAAACCACTGCACTGGAAAAACCGCCTTTACACAGAAAGGATATGAACTACTAAATGTAAATATCAAAAGGGTACGTAATGATCCTTCCAGATATATATATATGTGTGTGTGTGTGTGTACATATATATCATCAAACACAAACATATACATTCAAATAATTGCATTACAATTAAACTTTTCTTTCTGGGAATTCTCCATTTACGATAAGCAATTTCCCTTGCAGTTTCAAAGCTTTGGGTCAAATTCCAACAAAAGAGGTAGAGGATTTTTGCATAACACTATCAGACCACTTACTAAAGTTAAACAAAAAGGGCTGCTATTTAGTGGAAAGAATATAGCTATTGGCACTTTCAGTTTTATCCAAATGACTGCACACAGCCCTACTTCGATTTCATTATAAAAGTAAAATTAGAAAAGCTAAACATTAAATCTTATAAGGAAATATAATTTGTTGTAATGTCCTTAGAAGGCAGTGCAAAATAGGGAACAGGGAACTGGCTTAACTGCTTCCGTGCTGAATAAAACATCAGCCCTTAAACCGTTCACCTATACGCTCCCAGTCGTACCCGTAGCAGCTCACTTTTACTCGTTAGCTGTCATTTCAAGGTATGCCATTTTAAAGACACATGTTTCCTATTAGCAGTAATAAATTAATGGGGGTGTGTGGTAACATGATAGCAAAATTCAGTAAAAATTCTATTTGAACTTAATTCTGCGGGATATGAACACAACCCACAAAGGAGTACTCTGATCTACAGTGAAGAAGAATTTGCCTACCGCTCTGGTTCGCAATTAATGAAAAGTCCTCAGGAAATCCCAATTTCTGATTAAAGAGAGTTGATTATGATTAATGTATCCAAATTAACTGCCAAAAAGGAAGACACCTCATAATTATCTACATTGTTCCTCCAATTTTAAATTCCTGAGGCTACTCATATCTGTGCCCTTTTCTCTAATCCTTAAAGATATATATTTGGTTTTTTACTTTTGATTAGCAAGGCAATGATGGCCCTTTGTTTCTGTGTGTAGAAGACAGCCAAGGTCTTATGAATTTTCTCTTCTCCCCTCTTTATCCTTCTGTAAAAATTGCATTACTGGTGTTTCCAGCAAGTTGCCATAAACCCAGGATGTCAACTTCAAATGCACTTGGTCTAACCTTACAAGCACCACCTCACTCCAGAGTACTTACTCTTAGCCATTGTGTTGCGCTGCCTTCCCTGGCGCTTGGTTGACCTTCAGGGGAACGAAAGACATATTTTCAGACAGATATGGCATGGGGGGCTACTAATTTCATTTTTCAATCTCGTTCCCTAAGAATATAAGTAAGTAAATTCTTGCAAACCAAGTTTTTTGTAGCATTATAAGGTCTTGCATTTTTCAGGGTATTTGCAAATATTTTTTGTGGGAAATTTAGAAATGTTGCATCAAGGTCAGTTAACTGGATGCTGTTTTAAACTAGAAGTCTTCCAAGTACAGTATTTATGTTAAAAAGTGTCTACTTCTATTGAAATCACATACGTATTTTAAAAGCATTCAGAGTTTATTATAATTTGTAAGCTATAGTAGTTAGAGTAGGAGTTGGTCAAATGAATTAATATTTTCTTCTCCAAAGAATTTGATTGCCTTACAGAATAGTTTTCTCCTACTGGAATCTCTTTCAGTACTTCAATTATATTTTTGTATTAGTGTGCTTCACTTTATCCAATATTACTGTAGAAAATTTGAAAATACAGATAAACAAAAAAAAATTCACCTAAAATCTCATTATCCGAGCACAAAACCCATTAACATTTTGTTATTTTATCACATATAATTTTTTATTTTAAAAAGTGCATGTATATATCTTTCATTCTAAAATAAGATTATATTATAACATTGCTTTGTAGACTACCTTTTAAAATTTTGTAGTATATATTGAGCTTTTTCATGCATGAATATAATATATACTCATTTTAGTGGCTGTACAATATTTTGTTTTATAAAATGTCATTATTTAGGTTGATTCTGTTGTTCTTATAATTATAAGTCAAATTGTAAAGGGCATCAACACAGCTAAACCTTCATTTAATTAAGTAATTATTTCCTTAGGAAATGTATAAAGAATTCAATTTCAAAGTCACAAGATGTGCTTTTGAAATATTTGTAATGCAGAAATGCTTCTGAAAAAGGCTGTTCCAATCTGTGCTCCCAACAGTAGAAGATGAGAGTCTCTATTTTGGGGGGGTGGAGGGAAGTACTTAGGTTTATTTATTTATTTATTTTTAAGGGAGTCACTGAAGATTGAACCCAGGACCTCGTGCATGTTAGGCATGCACTTTACCACTGAGCTATACCCCTCTGTCAAGAGTCTCCATTTCTTAATAGTCTCACAAATAATGGAGATTATTTCAAATAGTAGACAATTTTATAGGTTTGACACCTTATTTTTAAAAGAGGTTATTCATCTGAGTACAAGTTTTAAAAAGTATTGATCATTTCTATTTCTTCTGTAAATTTCCTTTTACTATCCTTTAACTTTATTTTTCTACCATAGTGTGTGTCATTCTCTTATTATTTTGCAAGAGCTCTTTATTTTCCACTTGTCTTTTATAAATAGTGGAATTTTCAATTTGATGTTTATTTTAAACTCTGCTTCTATTGTTTCTACCATCAGTATTTAAAAATGCTCAGCATAATTTAAAAATGCTCAAGTCTACCAGGTATTCCCAGTTACCTTCAAATTCCATTATTCCCAAATAAAGTGTCCAAACTCAGTTCTACTCCATTCTGAAACTCAACCTGAAGCATGGTGTGGAGTATGCAGCTTGCAAATGCAAGCAGTCAGAAAGATGCTGCCTTCCAGAGGCACAAAGAGGTGGTACCAATGAGAAAGTGCGCAGGGGAAAGGTATTCTTTCTTTGAAATGGCACGACCTTTTACAGAACACTTTTCAAAGACAGGAAATCTTAAAAGTTTAGACAGTTAAGACTTGGATTCAAATTATAACTCTGACACTTACCAGATGTGTAATTCTGAATCTCAGTTTGTTCATATCCACATGATAAACAATAGTAATACCTGTCATTTATTGAGTGTTCTAGGCACCCAGTGTATTTTCTGAATTAATCATTTAATCCTCCCAAACTAAAACTAGTAATAAGGTGGTAGATACTCTTAGTATCACCGTTTTAAAGATGAAGAAGCTGAAGAATAGAAGTTAAATGGCAAAACCCAAGCAATCTGGCTGCAGATCCTGAGATCTTAAACAACTATACTTTGCCTGGACTTTGCCACCTCCTGTGACATAACTAAACAGGAAAGAAGCAGCAACTCAGATACTCAGGCCAACCACAAGGGTGAAATTGTCTTCACCTCACACATCTGAGCTGGAACTAAGGCTGGAGGGGCAATGGCATTGACTCAGGAGATGGTAGAGCACTAAAACTAACTGACATCACCAGAAAGAGAAACTAGTCAAAGGCTGAACACACTGGGGAATTAATGAGATGATCATAATGACTAGTATGAACCTAATACTTACAATATGTCATGTACTGAACTAATTGTTATACATATATTTATCTCATTTACTCCTTAAGACCTATGAAATAATTACTACTGTTTTCTCCATTATACAGAGAAGGAAATTAGAAGCCTTAGAGAGGTTAAGTACCTGGGCTAAGGATCAACCAATGAGGAAGAAACAGAAGTGAGGATTTAATTGAGATTGCTTTACTCTAAAGACTGGGCTCTTGGCCAGCCCACTGTACTGTATTAGGCTGGCAGAGATGGAAGCTTGCAAATCTATGAGCCCCTCATCCTCCTACCCCAACCCCATGATTTGGGCAAATGGGAATGAAGGTGATGACTGAGCAAGGCCTGTGGAGTCTGAATCTCAGGAATCCCTAAAATATATCTCCCACTTGCTTGCTGGTGTATGAACAGAATGTGGGTAACTAATATAATGACCGGTTTAAAGAGCTCCTTTAAAGCACCTGAACTTAAACAGGCAACATGCACCAAGGTTTTCCCAAGAAGCACCACTCTAGAAATGCAACAGTTGTACCCTTAGTTCTGAACCACAAGCTTCTCTTGCTTGAATCTTGCGAAGATCCATAGTGAAGCTGAATCTTGTGTCTGCCACTTACTTGCTCTGTGACCTAATGCAAATTATTTATTTGTATCTCTGAGAATGTTACTTTCCCCAAATGAATATGGGTGTATAAATACCTCATATAGAGTAGTGTAAGGGTTAAAGTTAGCTCATACTTTGAAAATGCCTGGCATGTAGTGAATGATCAGTAAAATGAATTAACTAGTCGGTTAATGAAAATGATAAACTTAATTGTAAACTCCAAGAGAAACTCAAAATGCTTTGGCAGTTGAATTTGAAGCTCTGACACCAGAAAGCCATCATTACGATGGAGACTGAAAAGCACACCACTGGTGTGGCACACCGAGGAAGAGTATTACATGAAGAAAACCGGTCTGAACAGGAGCAGGATAGAAGCGTCATACTTAACTGTTCTTGGCCAGTGTTCCACCCATTCCTTGAAGTGAACCTGAGTAAAAAATTAACAACAGGCTTACAGAATATAATATGTTAAACCTGCTGTATTTATAATAATGTTTTTACTTACTAATTCATAGAGTATATCATTTTTATTCCAGAACAAATATCCAGTGATTCTTAACAAATTATTTTACCTCGATGAATCCTGGCTTTAAGAATGCCTCTGAGTATTGTTACCATATAAATATTTAGGAGGACCATTCTTGTTATCAGAAACTGGATTTCGGTGCCCAGAGTTTGCTAAATCAGTAAGAAGCACCAATTACAGAAAGGGGACTTGATGAAGTACACGGCACAAGTCTGGGTGTGCTGTGTGTGATACGAGCACAAAATCAACAAGTCACTGTCAAAGATCTTACCGAAGAAGAAATGCAGGAACTCCTCTTAGCCTTAGTTTCTTCATCTGTAAACCTGGGAATATTAAGATCAACCTTACAGGACCGTAATAAAGATAAAAGTGCTTGTAATAGTGACTGACACGGCAATATCAACAATATTATTTATTATCATGATCATCAGCGTATCAAAATCATTGCTTTTACCTGGGTTCCTCATAATGCAGCCCTGAAACAAAGAGTTAAGGGAAAGTGCTTTACTGGGGTATGCGACCACAGAGAACCAGGTGAGGGTGACAGGTGGAAGGAAGCAGAAAGAAGAAAAAGGCAATGCAAGGATGCCTTATTAAGTTGACCACCCAGTAGGTGCAGGAGATTGGTTTCTTGATCCACAAGGACCACCTGAGAAGCAGTAAAAACTATATCTTGGGATCCCCTGTAGAAGGGGGAGGGGATAGAGAGCATGTATCTACTGGCTTCCATCCTTGATTGGCTAACGTGTGCCCCCACGAAGTGTTAACTCCTATGTACTTCCAGGCTGTACGGATATGGGCCTCAGGCAGATTACAACAGAATCCCACCCAGCAAAGCCCTGGATGAGGAGGGAGGAGACAGATTTTGGACCTGAGACAAGGTGCAGTTGGGAGGCACCTACAAGAAGCTGGTTAGAGTTTATGCAGGACTGTTGCTGCCCAGGGGCTGAAATAAGAGCCAGGCAAGGCCGAGAGAATTCTCTGTGGTGCCCGGGAGATACCTGACATAACTGTTGTCATTGTCGTCGTCATCATCATCATCTGGAGCCATCCCCTACCTCTGATCACCAGAGTCAACCATTGTGTATAAAAAAGAATCACCATAGATAAAAGGCCAGATTGGTTTAGGTCAGTTTTCAGTACTCCTTTTAATAAAACATATTGCTTTCCATTACACACTCTTCTTTACCCTTATAAACATCTGAACAGACCTGTCCATTCTTACTCCTCAAGTTGCCCTTCTTAGCTCTTCTTTCTTCTTTCTTAGAGTCACCATTTTGGTGCTAGAATCTATCATGTCATAGCTGAAACATTTTTATCCTTCTTGAGTTCTCTCTTTGCTCACTGTGCTTCTGATAGTTACACATGCTGACACCTACTTGCAGTTCCTAAAATACAAATTTCATCTTGTTAGTCTACTGCTCCAAACTACACCTCTAGTTAAAGAAAATATGATCCTCCACAATGTGGCCTTAAACTGCTTACCAGCCTAGTTGGCTCTACTGGTTAAGCAATGCAGTACACCTTTCATTCTCTGGACAACTTTTGAACTTTCTCAAAATAAGGCTCTAGTGTATGCTGTTTTATCTGTCAGATGATGTCTGGTTCTTTGAGGATCTAAATCCTAACATTTCTTCTCAGGATACCACAGGTTTTGCCTTGTTCAAAAAGTATCTAGTTTTTCCTAGGCTGGCTTTTGCTCTCCAATTTAGAAAAATCTGTAAAATGCCCCAAGCACTTATCTGTTGGTACCATTTATTAACAATCACAGACATCCTGATTTATGGCAAGTCTTCTGTTATTATTTGAGTTATTATTTTAACAGCTGCTCTTATATTGAACATTCATGAGTTGAAGCGTTTTCTAATTTCTGGGCGGGGCCTGTGACTTACTTTTCTTAGTGACTCCCACAACATAACAAGTGCCTTTGTGCTGAGTTTGATATTTCTCATGTCAGTAGGTTTCAGGGTTTTTCAAACTTGGTGCTATTGACATTTTTGTGCTATTTTTTTGTTGTAGAGGACTGTGCTGTGCATTATAGGATATTTAGCAACACCTCTGACCTCCGTGTACAAAATCCCGGAGTACTCCCTACTCCAGTTTATGACAGCCAAAAGTATTTTCAGACATTGCCGAATGGCTCTGGGGGAGATTCACCCATTTAGAACTAGTGGGCTACATGACTAAAGAGTGAAATTCTGCATTGAATGAGGGTTTGGTCCAAGAGCAGCTGTATTTATTCCAGGTAGATATGAGTTGACTGTGCTTCTCTTGGATTTTATAGGGTACAAATGCCTTTTATCTCTTTAATCCTCCACACAAGATTGAATGATCATCATTTCTATGTTTTCCCCAGGTCCCTCTTTCTCTCTGATCTTCTAAGGTTTTTTCATCAAACTATGTTTCGTCCTAATTAAGACTTTCTATCATCTACAGAGAGCTGTTCACTAGCAGCTGCTATTAGAAATTGATTGGAAGGGAATTTAAACCAATGTCTAGTAGTATGTGCTAGATTATCTGTCATCCACCACATCTAATCAGTCACCACATTCTAACAATTTTATTTCCTAAGTATTTTTCACGCCTTTTTCCTTTATTCTTATTCAATTGCTCTTTTTCAGTCCATCATCATGTCTCCCTGAGACTATTGCCCTACCTTTTGACTCTTGTACTTCTATATGGGAGCAACGATCAGATATGACCTGTCAGGAAAGAAGAGTATCTGGGGGACTTGTCTTAAAGCTGCATTTGCTTAAATTTTTATTTATATTTTAGGTTAGAGATTAAGGAAAAAACAACAATATTTTCCAAGGAGGTTTTTACTAAAAATTTACTAGTAAAGTATAAGTTGTGTATATAAAAGATTATTATCAGTAGTAGTTCTAGCAATGACACAGATAATGGTAGCAGTTTCATTGAGGTGAAAAGTGGAAGTAGGGGTTGATGGAAATCAGCAACTCCTTGGTGTCACCATGGCTACCCAGCCTTCCAGCTGCCATTTCAGTGCCCACATTTACTCTCATCATGTGTACATTCTCCATTCCTCAGTTCTGGGCTTGTGGAGGGTGTAGGGTGGATCGGGGTAAGAAGATTCTTTCACCTGGGACACATACATACATACACACACACACAAACACACACACACACACACTTAAGTGAAAGTAGATCTTCATTAGACATTACATTACATTTGTGTCTTCTTGTCAGATGTAATGACCTGTGGTGCTCTGTGAATTTTTTATGAGTTCTATAATATTTTTGAATACACTATTTAATGCAATAGATCTTTTTGTATGTGTGTTAAAGGGTTGACATTTCAAATGGAAGTATATAAAAGTATGTCCTGACTTTTCTTAAAATGTTTGGCATTTAAAAAAATTTAAAAATAGTCATTCCTATACTGTTAGCATGGGGTGTGCATTGGAAGAAAGATATAGAAATATCTTGCTATAAAGATACGTTCTTTCCTGACGCGATGTTGACAGTTCTGGTCTTTTCATATCTCTGAAATCATGAACTGCCTGTCTCTGTTTTCTTCCATCTAAATGTTGGTCAACTCTCCCAGGCTGTTTCAGCAATGGTGCTCCCCACAGCATAGCTTTAAATGAGGCTTAGATACAGGCAATTTATTTTGAGAAGTGATCATAAGAAACAGTCTTAGGGACTGGGAAGAGTGAAACAGGGGAAGAGAGAAAGCCCATCCAAGGGTATTTTATTGAGCTAATAACCTCTGTGGGCAATGGGAGCTCAGTCCTCCTGGAGATCCTTGAGGAGCTGTTAGAAGGATCTCAGACCTGGTCAGCAAGTCATGACAGAGGGGAGTATTCATCCACTGGTTCCCTTCTTTCCTCATTAGTCAAGGATTGCCCTGTGGTGTTAGTGTCCCCACACCTCTGCTTTGTGTATGAGTCAGAATGTCTTAGCCAGTTCTTAAAGGAGTCCCATGAGGTGGTAGCAGAGAAGCCCCAGGGACAGAGTTGAGAGCTACAAGAGGCATCTGCAGTGTCGGCTGTCAGGTTATAAATGATTGCAGCTGATGGTATGCAATGCTTGAAGTAAAAGAATGTGTTTTGAGAATGTGAGCCCACTGGGTATTCATTACACAGGCTTCAGCCATGATCACGATCTTCCTAATGTCAAAGGAGTAAACAGATTGACTCTTGTCATTCGCACTTGGAAAGAAAGCACTTACTGTAACTTGTTGATGATCCCTAAAGAGAAAAACATTGACTACACTGTTTCCCCACAGTAATGGATTTATAAATGTTATGTAAATGTGTAATTTAGGATGACGTGTTTTTTTTTAGATAATCAGGCACTGTAATAATCTGGCATTGTTTGGAGCTTTACTAAGTAAAGAATGCAGTATAGGGAACCTCTCCAAACAGAAAAAAAATAGAAGTCAGAAATTCCAATCTCAGTTAGTTTGGGAAAGACCATTGCTCTCGCTGTAACATTGAGACAACATTGATTAAACTAAAAAGTCATATTTTTCCTTGAAACCATCAAAGAGCTGTGGAAGCAAAAATATTGAAATGCGATGAAGCATAGAGAAGGCTGACCCCAGCAGAGAATAGAAGTTACTTTCACCCCTGAGCATACTTATTGCGTGTGAGTACCCAGGTGATCCAAGGAACATGCTTGACATAGGCAGAGACACTTCGCTGGGAGAAGGAAAACCCAGCCAGCCTTTTATTAGCTATACATGGGCTGGCATGGTAGCTTGGAATCTGGAGAGCCTCAGACACAAGATATAGGGAGAGTTGCTGCAAAATGGTGATATGATTATATATATTTTTTCTCTGCTTAAAATACTTCAACCCAGACTCCAATACTTAAATTATAATCCTTTTATATTTGATCCTACTTAGCTCTCCATGTCCACCTTCATACTTCTCACCTAACCGTAATGAACTGTGTAGAAGAGGTGTGTCCTCTATCACATATACTGTAGATGGCACAGCTCAGGGGAGGGCCACTTGGGCTATGACGTCAGAGATTCTTCCCAGAGATGCAAACACGGCAACCCTGCCTTTAGATTGCTAAATGCGCCTATTTTCTCTGTGTGGTGCCAATGACTTCTCTTCACCTGGTGCTGCTCATCACCCTTTGGCCAATTCTTACTTATATTTTAAGGTGGTTTATAAGTTACTTCTCCCAGGAAATTTTTAACCCTCTAAATCAGGATCAAACATTCCTCTTTGTGTTTCTACACACTCTGAATGTCTCCATTATAGTCCTTAGCACATTAACTTGGCTATTTGCTTTCCATCAGCCCCTAAGCTGTGTGAGTACAGGAAAGATGTATTTCTAATCAGTGTTGTAGGTGAAGAATTTAGCACAGTATCTGCCAAATCTTAGGGAATTGGTAAATACTTTCTCAATGAATGTATGAGTGAATTTTATGTTCACATTTGGTACATGCTCATAGAGGTTCATAGAGGAAGTAACATAGTAAATTACAGGGATTTACATGCTCCCCAACAGTCACATTTCAGATTAATATGATGAAATAATACAGGATCATAGACAATTAGAGCTAAGAGTTTAGAAATCAATGAGGACAACATTAGGATTCTACAAAAAGGAACAACCCCTCCTTTTCAAGTTAATGCACTGTTAAGGTCATACTCTGACAAATAGTTCTAGAGTCCAAGTTTCTGGTTCTTGGTTTAATGGTCTTGAACTATGATTTGTATCAGGTTGTGTGATTGACGTTCCCTGGAAGAAGGAGGACACTCACTGGCTTGTTGCCTCCTTTTTCAGATCAGAGACTGCACCAAACTGGAGACAGAACAATATGGCAGAAAATATGGGGATAGCAGGTCTATTCTTTTTATTTTCATACTAGAGAAAACTTGCTTTAATGTGGATTTGCACATGAATTTTCTGGAGAGTCTCTAGCTGAGGGAACAACAGAAAAAGATAGTTTGCTCAAGTCAAGGAGGTTCCAGAACAGTTTATAAGCCACTAAAATCTTTTTTTTTTTTTTTGTCATCAATTAATAGTGAAGCACTAGCCTTTACTCTACACTATTTCCACTTCCTCTTCCAGAAAATTTTCTGCCCATTTCCCTTCCTCCTCCTCCCTCCTCCACCATCCTCTCTCTCTGTCTTCTTCACTTTCCTCATAGTTAGCTTTACCCATTTTAAGAAATGCTGAATTAGATCTATGGGTCATTTCCTACTCTTAAAATTATTATTTAATATGATTTTTGTTAAAATACTTTGCTCTGTAGCCTCTGTTATCCTGAGAAGCTGCTAGAGTATCTTCTAGAAAGAATGTAACCTAGTGTAAAATTTCCCTTATTGTCTGGATCTGTTCTTCTCCAAAATTTTTGATTTGAGACTCTATCAATAAGAAGCATTTGAACAAACATGCACCCTGCAACATAAATATAGGCATATTTATAAGTTAGTAACATGTACTTTGTAAGTTTAAATGTAAAATATTAATAAAGCTTGATCACTGACATTTGAATAAATATTAGGAATTCTAATATGTTCTTCAACAACTCCGTAGCTTCTCTTATGTATTTTCTGGGGTGTGTGTACCCTACTTTGGGGCCAACTAGCAAAAAAATAACTCTGATTTATTTATAAGCTGGTGTAATTTCACTACTGACAGTTTAGTTAGTTTTTCTTCCAAGAATGTTGTGTCTAGAATGATGAGAATTCCCATGTAATGTTCTGTTCTAACTTTTTTTATTGCCTGTTGAAATACTTGACATAATTTATCAGATGATTCTAGAATTGAGGTGAAGTTACACAGAGGGTTTGAGTAAAATCTCATCTCCCCATTCTGAGTTGCTTCAAAATAAACTCACCATTTTTCTTGAACGTCCATGAACCAATTAGAAATGGCAGAACTTTAACAAATGTTCATAATAATATTTTAGAACCTCTACTTCTATTAATACCATTTAGGGAGTTGTGTCAACATTCAGCCTTGCTTGACAGACACATTTTTGTGGCTGGGAGGGCTGGAAATATTCCAGCATAATGATTTTCAGATCTGTAGCATCCATCACTCAAGAATTCTTAAAAAAAAAAAGGGAGAGAGATACAAAAGGATAATTACTACAACATATGTTTCATATTTTAAAGGCAATTAGCTAGAGACCTCAAACTTTCCTTTCTCGTTCTGCTCACACATACACAAAATAATGCTTTACGTGGGGTAAGCATTTTGTGCTTTATGAAGGACATGAATATTCATCGTTTCATTTGATGTTTACACCACTTCTGTGAGGTAGCTAAGATTTATTATCTCACTTTTTCACTTGAAAGAATTGATAAAGAGGAGATAAATGGCTTGAAGTTCATTCAGCAAATTTGGGTGGAACGTACAAAGTTTAGGTCTCTAGGGCTCTGAGCTTGCCTTTCTTTAAATGAGTTTTTGTTTGGTGGACCTTAATGACTTATGTGATTTACTTGCCAATTTCTGGAAATAAGGTTTTCATAATGTTAATTATAATCATGAGAAAATTCTTAACATACAAACTCCTCTGTGTAGCACAAGTGGGATAAATGTTACTTGTAAGTCTGCAGTCTCAGCCGATTCTCCACTCTGAGGATCAGAGAGCTGGAAGGAAACTCACACCATTGTTCCTTAGAATTCTCTTAGACTCTGGTTATACTTATTTGCCTATCCAGTTCTTAAAACTCTTGAGATAAAAACTTCATGCAGTTTTGCCCAGTAATCTTTTTGCATTTTATAACATTACAGTGTAAATGTAAGTGTACCAATTTGGCAAAATTTCTTCACTGGAATGATGACGTTATAATATATATCACAAACAATATTAGAGTGTGAAATTGAATGAGAGTCTTAAGTTACTAAAAACTCAAGACTGTATTCTATCTGGCATCCTAGTCGCCTGCCTTTACAAAGGTGGAAGCTTCTCTGGGATAAAATTTCTAATTCACAATCTCCCTCAAGCACAGTTGCAGGTGCATTTGAGCACTGGAAAAACTGTTATTTACTAGTATGCAATTAGAATTGCTTTCATCGTTAAACATCTTCTAATCTTCAGTAATAATCTTTATTATTTTCTACATCATCACCCAGAATATTTACCTTATACGTGCTTTCCTTTATTAGGTAGATCAAATAATTTAAATTCTTTCCTCAGTACTTATTAAAGGAATGGCAATAACATTGATTTTTTTCAGGATTCATAAAATATGTCTGTCAACTCTTTCAGTGAACTTTATTTATTATCCAGCCATGGCGATTAGAATATTCAGTAAGTGCTGGTGCAGTTCATAGGTATGCGAATCATGTTAAAGGGAGAGTCTTTTGGTAGAATGATCTGAGAAGAAGCTGAATTTCAGCAGAATCTGGAAAGGTTGTCAGTGTTTTCTTGGCAAAATTTGATGAGTACCACCTTCAGAAATGATGAATGTGGGAGAGAGTAGGTGAACCAGAGATAACAAGGAGTGTCTTTTTCTATTCTAAATAATATTTTAAACTTCTTAAAATAGGCCTAACCATCTGATGTAGTTTTCTAACCACACTTTAACAGAGTTCCTTTGTGTTTACTTTACAAACTCTTCACTATGTAAAATCACACTTAACCCGTAAGGGAAGAAAATATGAATTGTTCCTATTTTTAGGGACAGTTGTGGGGCTCCTACAAAGCCGCACAAGTCTGTGTTCCTATGCAAACTTAAGAACTAGTCCCACTGAAAGGAAATCTCCAACTTCACTTAATCTCCCTCTAGCAGCATGGGTGCCACAGCTTTGGGAACTGCCTAGTCATTTGGTTATAAATATTGGCTTAAATGTTTTTGAATATCATCCCTATAAGCTAAAACCCATGTTACATTTTACAAACTTTTTTCCTCTATAGAGTACCACATTATTGTGTTAAAGTTATGCATTTATTTCTTTTGACAAGGGATCCTAAAACTGTTGAATACTATGTATTTATATTTCCTTCCGATAGACATTCTTACTTTTTTATCACGAATATATTTCCACTATTAAAAATACAAAATAAACCAAATTAATTGTCTGGATTTTATTGGGAAAATGTGGAAGTAGCATTTTTACAGGTGGTGGTTCATGGGGTAGGTAGTACGTGCCTGGGAGTTCTTGGTCTCCAGCCACCACGGTGACCCTCGTATTCCCCATGTCCTTGAGAAGAGGGAGGCTTCCTCAGTGAGGCTTCAAGCAAGGAAATGAGTGGTTAGGGAAGACTTTGAAGTTCTGTACTGTTTGGGGAGAGGAGGGTGAGAGAATTGCAGAAAGGCGAATGGACAGGTCCTCACCATACTGAACAGCGGCTAAGAGTGCTGGACACAAAGCCTGAAGGAGCCCAGCCTGAGAACGCATTTGCCTCTTTATTCAATGTGTGGTCTAATCACAGGCAGGTCCCTGAGATGCCGTGTCTCATTTTATCACCTATAAAATGTGGTTAGTGAGTCATAGCTACTTGATATGATTGTGGTGCAGAGAAGCAGAAAGAGTATTTGCAATCTTCGGTAAACTGCATGTGGCACTGGTCTTCCATGGCTGCAAAACGTCCTCATTTCCTCATTAGGTTTGTCTGTGTTAGTCTCTTTTACTGTTGCCTTCAGACTGCATTGCAGAGCAATGCCTGGGTAAGGAGGATGGTGAGGAGAAAATGAGGAGGACCTTTGATTCTGTTTTCCAGGCTCTAATCTGAAGGTTAAGAAAAGTTTTGGTAATTGTGGTCCACTTTCCTTTTGGTTTGAAGTCCAGATCTGAAGAACAGTATCTCCAGTGGTTTTTTGTGGTCTTCATTTAGGGTCAGGGTGACCTTGCTCTCACACGGCTTCTGACATATTCCATTGGACTCTGCTGCCTCCGCTTAGCGATCTTTTAGCTGCCAGGAAAAGCTCTGCCTCCACACCAAAACAGGACCTTGAGTTTCAGACTGAGGGGATGACAGTCGGCAGCTGCTGTTGAGACAAGCCAATTGTCTGCTCTGCAGAAGCTTGTCAGGGACCCTGATGATGGAGGACTGTTCTGGAAACAACTGGCATTGGTCATGGGCTGATTACAGGAGTCACATCTTTGGAAGATTTCAAGGACTTTGAAGTTTGCCACAAGCATGATTTTTCCTTCATCAGGGCAAAAAAAAAAAAAAATCAAAAGATATGAGCAAAGACACATGTAATCAATACTGAGAGAGCAAAACAGATTAATGTGTAAAACACTCCTGGAAAAAAAAAAGCTCTTTATCTTTTGTAGCACGTAAGAACATTTTCCACTTGGCAAATTGTGTATCTTTAAAAATAGCATGGAATCATGTGGTACAAAGTGAGGAAAGGGAGAGGAAAGTACTCTAGCATGCTTGCAGAAAGTTATGAATTGAATTTTACCTATATGTCGAATCTGAAAAAGTTTTTTACTAATGAAAAGTCATTATAGTTGTTTGCCTAATAATGCTTTTTTAAAATAAAAAAGTTATTCCTAAAAGAAATTCAAACAAAGTTTTGGATAGAGCATTTTATTATTCTCTTTCTAGAATGTATTGTTTCTCCATGAGAATGTCAACAGAAATATTATTAACAGCATAAGTTGGTCCTTTGCCACCATTTCTATGAATTTGTTTTCACTGCCTTTTTAGTTATCATGATAGTAATTTCATAGAGCTGAAAAGCCATTTATTATGGAAAATTTTAAACATAAACAAAAGTAGAGATGGAAGAAGAATGGTCTACATTACCCACCTTCAGAGTTCTCCACTCATGGTCAACCTATTTTCATCTCTGCTCCTCCCTTCCACCTCTCTCTAGTGGTTATTTTGAAACAATCACCAGGTATAATCTTTTTTGTTTTTTATTTATTTCAGTCTATGTCTATAAAAGATAAAGACTTTAAAAATGCAATGACAATATAATTATCATACCTAAAATATTATGTTCTAAAAATGAAATATCCATTCAGTGTGCAAATTTACCCAGTTGTCTTGTAATTTAAAAATTTTTGTGTTTGAATCAGTGTTTAGATAAGATCTACACATTGTATTGTTGGAGCTGCACTGCCATGTACCTTAAATCTTTTCATCTTTAGGTTTGCTTGCTCACTCTGTCTCAGTGTCTTTCTTTTTCTCTTAGAGTTTATGTTTGGAAGGCACTGGATTGCTTTGTCTTTTGGTGTCTGCCACATTCTAGATAATGTTAATAGTATACCTGTTGGGTTACATAATAAGTTCTTCTCTCTCTTATAATTCTTGAAAATTTGTAGTTATATCTGAAGGCTTGATTCAATTCAGGTTTGGTTTTTCTGGCAAGACTGCTCCAGAGATGGTATTGTATACTTACATCACACATAGGAGGCATATAATTCTGATGGCTTCTCTTTGGCTTATTAGAACCCATTGGTAATCATTTCTTAGACTCATTATAGATGGGTAATCTTCTATCAATCAGTCTTCAGTTCTGGATATGTATTAAAAAGGGAGACATAATAATATTTCCAATCATTTGGATGTGTGCAGTCTAAGAAAAGTAAGAATCAATGATGATTTTAAGAATTGAAGCAGCTGAGCAATTAAAAAAATAGGGTAGCCATCGACTGAGATGGGAGAGGTTACAGATTGAATAAGTTTGTGGAGAGTGAGAAAGGGAATTTTAGTTTGGGCTTATTGATTTGGAGATGTCTGTTAGATATCTGTATCAGTTAGGATTCAAGCATAGAAGCAGGTATGGTTTCTGCTTCTCTGCTTAAACCCTGAAAGACCCTGACTGATACATGTATATATATTCACATGTATGTGTGTGTGTGTGTGTGTGTGTGTGTGTATATATATATACACTCATATACATATAAATGTACGTATTCAAATCCATCTAACAAGTCCTTTTATATCTGTATGTGTGTGTGTGTGTGTGTATACACATATACTCTTTCCATGTATATCCAATATATATATATATAGACATAGCTTTCTTCATTTCTGGCTATGTATTCAAAGTAGGCATATAAGAAAGAGATATACAAGATAGAGATATACAAATCCCTTCATATATCTCATTATACTGGATAGATACCTAGTATATATAGAGATAGAGATAAATGAAGTGACTTTGATCTTATGCGATTGGAAGAACTGTTTAAACAGTCTGTAAGGCTGTTTGTGTTGTTTGTGTCTTATACTGTCTATAGCTTGAAACTTGAAGTCCACAGGGCAGGCAGTTGAGAAGGAAAGAAGGTTGCAGAGTGGGGGAGAGCAAGATTAGCATATACTGGAATATATAAGCAAGGTCAGGTCTTGGTGCCTTTGACCTTGATGGTATGGGTCTCCTGAAGAGGCCAGGCCCTTTGTCATAGAGGTAAATGCATATGCTTGGCTCTGGGATCCAAAAAACTGAAGAATATTCCAAGAGAAAGTAAAGAAATTGCAGGTCTGACTTCTGCCTCGTGCCAATGAGGAAAACCAGCAGATAAATAAAGATGGGAGGGAATTAGTTTTGCCTTCCAAATGTTCCATAAGAATCTCTCTTGAGACCTCCACCTAACCAGAAACATATAGGAAAGGAATTCTGGAAAATGCAGTTTAGTCTAGACGAGTTGACACGTGTCAAAACGACTACAACATTAAGATAGAAATGTTCAATAGGTAGTTGGATACACGAATCTGTGGAGTTCAGAAAAATAAATGTAGAAGTTGTTAGTATATGGGTAGTTTTTAAAGGCTTAAGATTGAATGCAATCGTTGATGGAATGAGGATAGGAAGAGAAGAAATAGGTCTGGGACTTCGGTCCAGTGCTCTCCAATTTCAAGAGACTGAGGAGAAGAGGAAGTAGGAGAGTAAGCCTGAGAAACATGGTGAGTGGTGCAGGAGGAAAACCAGGAGAGTAGGGCATCCTGGAATTTCATGAAGAAAGCTTTATCAGAGAGGAGGGAGAGACTAATCACATCGAATCCTGCTGATAGGACAAATACAGTGGAGACTAAGCATCGACTTTCTGATGACTTAAGGAGAGTATGTCAAAAGATCCAAGCCTGGTCACCTGGATCCAAGTGGTCGCTTTCAGCTTAAGAGGTTGAACAGAAGAGAAGTCTGGGAAAGTGTGGCAAGTGAGGTAAGAGGAAAACCAGATGTGTGGTGTCAAAAGAGTCAAAAGAAGAAAGTAATTTAAGAAGAAATCACAGAGAAGAAATACACAATTGTGGTGTGCTAGTTTTGATTCCTGTGAAAAAGAAGCCAAGAACTTGGATTCAGGTAGTTTATGCAGTTGATCCCAAGAAGCTGGACTGATGGAGTGAGGAAAAAGACAAGGAATTGAGAAAAATTAATAAAATTTGCACTATGGAACTAATTATCACTCCAGGGCTCCTTGTAAAGGATTCTTTAGAATTTTCCCTCTAAAGTAATGAGTACAATCTAGAGTTTTGCCCTGATTAGTCAAGAATTGTCACCAGATGGTATATTACTTTTCCAGGGCTGCTCATAACAAAGTACCACAGAGTGGATGGCTGAATCAACAGAACCTATTTTTTCACAGTTCTGGAGGCTGGAATTCTGAGATGAAGGTGTTGGAAGCATTAGTTCCTTCTGAGAGCCATGAGGGAAAAATCTATTCTAAGCCTCTCTCCTTGGCTTGCAGGCTGCCATCTTTTCCCTGAATCCTCACGTCATTGTCCCTTTGTACATGTCTGTGTCTAAATTTTGTCCTCCTCCTCTTCTTCTTCTTTTTTTGACTGAAGCATAATTGTCTTACAGTATTGCATTAATTTCAGGTATACAATGTAGTGATGTGATATTTTTATACTTTACACATTGATCACCACAATAAGTCTTGTTACCATCTGTAACCACACATTATTACAATATTATTGACTGTATTATCTATGCTGTACATTATATTCTATAACTTATTTATTTTATAACCTGAAGTTTGTGCCTCTTAATTTTTCTCATGTATTTCACTCATCTTCCCACCCACCTCTCCTCTGGCAACCACCAGCTTGTTCTTTGCAGCTATGAGTCTATTTCTGTTTTGTTATGTTTGTTCATTTGTTTTATTTGTTAGATTCCATGTATAAGTAAAATCATATGGTATTTGTCTTTCTCTGTCTGATTTATTTCACTTAGCATAATACCCTCTAGATCCATTCATGTTGTTGAAAATGGGAAGATTTCACTCCCTTTATGACTGAATAATATTCTATTGTGTATGTGCATATGTGTTTTTTATTCATTCATCCATTGATGGACATGGAGATTGCTTCCATATTGTTTTGGCTATTGCAAATAATGCTTCAGCAAATGTAGGGGTGTGTATATCTTTTTGAATTAATGTTTTCCTTCTTCCAAAAAAATACACAGATGTTGAATTGCTGGATTGTATGATAGTTATTTTTAAAATTTTTTGAGGAACATACACGTTTTCCATAGTGACTGTACCAATTTGCATTCCCACCACAAGTTTCCTTTTCTCCATATCTTTGCCAACACTTGTTATTTGTTATCTTTTTGATAATAACCTTTCTGACAGATGTGAGGTGGTATCTTATTGTGGTTTTGATTTGCATTTCTTCAATGATTAGTGACATGGAGCATCTTTTCATGTGTCTATTGGCCATCTATATCCTTCTTTGGAGAAATGTCTAGTAAAGTCCTCTGCTCATTTTTAAATTGGATTATTTGTTTCTTTGATTTGAGTTCTAAGAGTTCTTTATGTATTTTTGATATTACCACTTTATCAGACATATCATTTGCAAATATATTCTCTCATTTAGTAGGTGACTTTTTTTGTTTGTTTGTTTCATCTGCTGTGCAAATGCTTCTTAGTTTGATGTAGTCCCATTTGTTTATTTTTGCTTTTGTTGCTCTGGCCTGAGGAAACATATCCAAAAAAATATTGCTAAGATAAATGTCAAAGAGCATATTGCCTATGTTTTCTTCTAGGAGTTTTATGGTTTCAGGTCTTACATTTAAGTCTTTAATCCATTTTGAGTTTATTTTTGTACATGGTATGAGAAAGTAGTCCAGTTTGATTCTTTTGAATGTAGCTGTCTGGTTTTCCCAACATTATTTATGGAAAAAGTTGTCGTTTCCCTCACCGAATATTCTTGCCTCTTTTTGTCTTAGATTAATTCACCATATAAGCATGGGTTTATTTCTGGGCTCTCTCTTCTGTTCCATTGATCTATGTGCCTGTTTTTGTGCCAGTATCATACTGCTTTGATTACAGTAGCATTGTAGTATAGTTTGAAATCAGGGACTGTGATACTTCCAGCTTGGTTCTTCTTTCTCAAGATTGTTCTGGCTATTTGAGGTCTTTTGTGTTTTCATACAAATTTTAGAATTACTTGTTCTAGTTCTGTGAAAAATGCCATTGCTATTATGATACGACTTGTATTGAATCTGTAGGTAACCTGAGATGATATTGCAGTTTTAACAATATTAATTTTTCCAATGCATGAGTATGGTATATCTCTCCATTTGGTTGTGTCATCTTCAGTGTCTTTCATCAATGTCCTATAGTTTTTGAATACAAGTCTTTTACCTCCTTCGTTAGATTTATTCCTAGGTATTTTATTCTTTTTGATGCAATTGTAAATGAGATTGTTTTCTTAATTTCTCTTTCTGATAGTTCATTGCTTGTTTATAGAAGCACAAAAGATTTCTATATATTACCCTGAAACTTTACTGAATTCATTGATGAGTTCTAATCATTTTTTTGGTAGCATCTTTAGGATTTTCCAAATATCTTGTCATCTGCAAACAGTGACAATTTTACTTCTTTCTTTCCAATTTGGATTGCATTTATTTCTTTTTCTTGTCTGATTGCTGTGGTTAGGACTTCCAATACTATATTGAATAAAAGTGGTGAGAGTAGGCATCCTTATCTTGTTCTTGATCTTAGAGGAAATGCTTTCAGCTTTTCACCACTGAATAAGATGTTGGCTATAGGTTTGTCATATATACCTTTTATTATGTAAAGTTATGTTCCCACTTTGTGGAGAGTTTTTATTGTAAATGGATGTTGTATTTTGTCAAAAGCTTATTCTGCACCTATTGAATGATCATATGATTTTTACTTTTCAATTTGTTAATGCATATCACATTGATTTGTGGATATTGAGCCATCCTTGCATCTCTGGATAAATCCCACTTATCATGGTGTGTGATCCTTTTATTGTATTATTAAATTAGGTTTTCTAATATTTTGTTGATGATTTTTTCATTTATGATCATTAGTAATATTAACTTGTCATTTTCTTTCTTTCTTTCTTTTTTGTTTCATTTTGTTATGTCTTTGTCTGGTTTTGGTATCAGGGTGATGCTGGCCTTGTAGAATGAGTTTGGAAGTGCACTGTAAGTGTACCTTCCTCTTTGGTTTTTAGAAATAGTTTGAGAAGGTTAGGTGTTTACTTTTCTTTAAATGTTTGGTAGATAAGTTTCCTCTTTTTATAAGAACACCCATCATATTGGATTAGGGCTTATCATAATGAATTCATTTTAACTTAATTACCTCTGTAAAGATCTCATTTCCAAATATGGTCATGTTCTGAAATACTGGGGGTTAGGACTTCAACACAGGAATTTTTGGGCAGTCACAATTTATCCCATAACTGGTGGTGTTAACCTTCCCATCCTTCTTGAATATCTTATGCTAGGGCATAGCACATTTCCATGGCTTAGTGAAAGACCTCTTAAAGAATATTTGAGTGACTCAGTAGGGGCTTGAAGTAGAAATCTGTGAGGATGTGTGTGAATTGTTCACCACAACTGCAGCTGAGTTAGAAGAAGCAGGCCGAGGGAATATGATGCAGGGTACCTAGAACTTCTACAAGATGTACTGATTCACTTTAAGTCCTGATTAATAACCTGAAGTGGACTCTTACTGCCTGGCAATACTGGCTAGTAACTGTATATTTTCTCATCATGTTACTTTCCACATATGCTGAGCATCTGTTTTATATTTTCTCTTCTCTTCTCTAACCTCCAACACTTTTTTTTCTCCAGCTTTGATCCCAGTTGATGAACTTGCTGCTAATTTTACTGAGAAAATCAAGCAAATTAAAGAGGACTTTCACAAGTTCATCCACTCTCTGTCATGATGCCTACATACTCTATTGTCTCTCCTATTACATGCATGTCTGTGCTGCTATTAAGGCAAATGCATCCACTGTCTACCATCTTTTCTTCCTCAAAGATATATCTTTAGTCCCTCATACTCTCACCCATACTTTGACAGTGGTTTCTCCCTGACCATTTAATCTATCCACATCAGCATACAACAAGCTATTATTTCTCTTGAATTCTACTTCCCTATTTTACTACTATCCCATTTTTCTCTTTTTACAGAAAAATTGCTTGAAATATTTGCCTGAACTTCCTGTGTCCAATTTCCACCCAATAGTCTCTTTTGACTTCTTGCCAATCAGCTTTCACAGGTGTCCAATCCACCAGTGCATGTTGCTGAATTAATGTTCAGTGCTCATTCCTCATTTGTCTTGAAGTATCGGTAACATGTGATGTGCCGATCATTCTCTCCCACTGAAACACTTACCTTACTCTGACTTCAGGTGACCACACTCACCTGTTCCCCTCCCACCTGGGTGGCTGCTCAGTCTCCATTGCTCATTCCTCCTCATCTTCCCAAATTTATATTCAGCCCAACCTCTTTTCCAAACTCCAGACTCATTTCTATATTTCCATGTGGATAATTAACAGGTGTCTCAAACCTGACATGTTCAAAATGGAGATCCAGATAATCCCCACCAAAGCTTCTCTTTTGCAATTCTTTTCACTTTAGTACATCATCCTAGTTTCCCATGTCAGAAACCTTGGAGTCATCTTTAATTTTCACTTTCTCACATGCCCCAGAATCCAATCCTTTAGTAAATCCCATCAATTATATCTCTAAAAATTTAGCTGGAATCCGACTGCTTTATACCATTTCCACGCCACCAAGCTTTCCATGCCACCATCACTTCCTTCTTAGGTTGTTGTAGTAGTGCCCTCATGGTCTCCCTGCTTTTGCCTTTGCCCCTCTACACTTAGTCACAACAAACAGCTGGAGCCATTCTGTTGACTACAGATCAGATCCAATCTACTGCTTAAAGTCTTCCAGTAGCTTTTCATCTCACTTGGAATAAAAAGCAGACTACTTACTACAGTCTGGCTGTCAGTTTCCTCACTGACGTCATCTCTTACATCCTCTATCCATCTTGCTCCATCTTTTTTTTTTTTTAATGATTGCTTTCTTGCTTTTGCTTAAACATACCAATAACATTTATGCTTCAGGGCTTTACATGTGCTTTTAAATATTTTTTCCCCTCTGCCTATAATTATCTTTTCCTACACATGACAGATTCCTCCTTCAGGCTTTTGCTTTAATGACATCTTTCAGAAAGATGCGTTCTGATTTCCCTAGCTAACATTTGAAGCCTCTTTCCAATACTCCTTATTTCTGTTTGTTTTTTTTTTTTTTTTTAGTTTATATTTCCTCTTAACTCTCATCACTATCTAGCCTAGCACATATTTTACATTTTTTTATATTGCCTGACTTTTGGTTTCCTATTAGAGTGCAAACTCCTCAGGGGCAGGGGTATTTGTCTGTTTTTTTCACTTCTGCATGTCCAACATTTAGACTAGAGCTTGCTGGGGATAAATAATCAATACATATTTGTTACCAGATGAGGAGAGATGAGTAATCACCTATGCCAAATATTGCTAAGAGGCAGTGGCTTAGTAATCACCTATGCCAAATATTACTAAGAGGCACTTATGACAGTGGTCATAGGTGACTTTGGCAAGGTCATCCAAAGGGTGTGGTGGGGAAGATTCCAGTTGGAATGGGTTGAGAAAATAGAAGCCATGAATTACCAACCCTTATATGTGAAGGGGAGAGAAATAGTGCTGTAGTGGAAGGAGGCATGGGTTTAGGAAGACAGACATAAGGCATATTGGAGTGCCACTGCGAATGTTCTCACAGACAGGGAAAAGCTGATCATGTGGGTAAAGAAAGCTGACATCTGTGCAGGAAGAGTGGGCACAAGTGTCGAGGATATCTTTGGATAGAGAAAAGAGACTTCATCACTTGTAATAAGAGAGAGCAGGGTATTTAGTATAGATGGCAGAAAAGGATTTTTTGTGGTGGCAAAGTAACATAGTTGTCGTTTGATTGTCTCTTTTTCTCAATTTTGAGGAAAATTCCTCATCGTTGAGATGAAAGTTCTGTGCTAGGTGTTTAAAACACACTTGTGAGAGGAATTGGATTATGGAGAAAGAGAAGAAATGCATGAGAAATAGGCTGACCGAATGATATGGTGACTGTCCCCTTTAACAAGTTCACAGGTGTTTGTTGAGGACCTGTTATTTGCAAGGCATCTCACCTGTAGGGTAGAGTAATTGGAGGGTGGTCATCACAAGATTGCTATTTGAGTTTGCCTTCTGTTTTCTCCAAATCTTGGTTAATCCAGTTTTAGGCAGCTACAATTATTTGAGGCTCTAAGATCCTATTTATTTTATTTTCAAGATCATCAAAAGAAAAGTGGGTTAAGTTGGCCAAACATTTCTGCCAGTATCTACTGTCTGTCCTCCAATCCCTAAATCCCAAGATAAATACCAGTCTTTCAATGTGCTTTCATGTGTGCAGACCTGACATTGTACTGAGCTGCAGAATCCTGGAGAAAATGGCAGGTAAATACAGAACAGAGGAGAACATTTCATCATCATGTTTTTTCCACGTTTGCTCTAACTATTTCATCATCTTTCTTATATTCTTTACTGGAAAATAAATAGAAAAGAGCAATTTCAAACCAAGGCTTCCAAAGTTACAGGGTTTAATATACATACATAAATGATTCCATTTTTATGTAATTTTCTATCCTTTCATGGATTCTAACCTGTGGTCATTTCAAATAACTTGTAGACTTGGCACATAACTAGACATTGGGGACCAGCTTAATAAGGCAAATTCTACTGATCAAAAATAATATTTTTTTTACATTTGAAAATTGAGAAAAAGAAACTCTTATGCTTCTAGCCAAAAGGTCTCTTGTTCTGAGTGATATGCTTTTCCTGACCCAGTAACTTACAAGTCAAGTCAACATGCTCAATTTTATTATTTTTACTATGGCATGAAAAACAAACAAACAAACCCCAAAATGGGAAAGAAATGCCCTTAAGAGCTTAACTAACACAAGTTCAGGGGCCTGGGAAACCAGATAAATAAATCAAGACATTGGCTTTGAACCATGCCAGTTGAGCATTTTCTGGGTCACTTAATATGAATTAGCAACATTTAGGGTCAAATAATGTATTTGGGAATTAAAACTGATGAAATTTTAGCTTGCTGCCTGGCCCTGTTTTTTTCTTTTTTGGGGGTGCAAAATGTGAAAATCCACAAATTAAAGAAAAAATAGGAGGCATTGTTTCCCAAATTATAAGAGAAAATGATTGAGATTAATTTCATAAAGAAGGAAGATAATGAGAGTTAAAAAGTAGAATGTAAACAGAAAAAGAATTCTAATACCTGCAGAAGAACTTTCATGGCAATTAAGAAAGAAGGTATGCTAATAAAAAATAGGGAATAAAGATAAACAATAAAGCTGAATTATTGATGGTTAATTCTAAACAAATGATCATAATCTGCAGTCTAGGTGTGATGAACTGATTCTCCATTTTAAAGTGCCCACTGTTTCTTTCTCTCGAGTTAACTACTTGAGACAACCCCCCTAACCTGCCTTTACTGATGTCAATTATTTTTTTCTTGAGCCTTCTTCACCCAAACTTTTCCAAGAACCCTCAGAGTTTACTGAATCCCAAGGGCATAAATCCTCTTTTAAAGGCCAGGTGGGGAGGAATTGGTAATCTGCCCTGTCCGCTGGCACCAGTCCTGCTTAGGTTGCCAACTGAACCTGCTGTCCAAGACTGATTCGGCTCATTACGATGGACACGTCTCAGTTCATTGCTGAGCTCGTTGCTCGAAGTTTATCATGCCCTTCACTTGGGCTGCTTAGGAATACATATTTCTGTTCGAATTAACAGATTCATCTTCTGATCTTGAATAAGAAATCCTGCCTGGGTAACTGGACTCAGAAATATGTCAGACCGTGATCACAAGTTAGGCCAGACCAGCTCTTTTCCTGTTATAATGGATTCATAGTGCCTTGCATTGGGCCTGGGTTCTTAGCCAAAACTCCCCTTCCTTAAATTCTAACTTGTTATTTTCCCCTTCAGTTTCCTATCTCACTATCTGATGTTGGATAGGGCAGTTCTTGTCCACTTCGCAGTTTTTCCTTATTTTGATTCTTGGAAAGCAGAGTTCTTGTTCGCAATACTTTTCCTCCTCTGTGTCTCTTTCCTCCCATGGAAATTGATCCATTACTTTTATGGGGATATTTGTGTGTATGTGTGTGTGTGTATGTGGGGGTGGCTATTAGGGGTGGTGGTATGAGCCCACATTTTTATATTAAACACTAAAGAAGACTTACAAAATCAAATAAAAGTTTATATTTCTTTGTTTGAACCTTGCCTAACTAAGGTCACTCAGGTGATAATGTCTCTGAACAAAGAAAATCTATTTCAATATTCTGTACCTGCCTTATCAGTGATCAGTTTACATTAGTAATAAAAAAGAAACAACAAAAAAAATGACAAATATCCTAGAAAATGATATTACCCAGAACTGGCAAGGATATGGTGCTGTAAATACCCCACTATGCTACTGCCGTCAGTGCAAGTCGATACAAATATTTCCATAGGTGTTTATATTAAATAGTGTATCATTTAGCTCTTGCTGTATAACAAACTTCACCAAAATTCAATGGCTTAAAATAATAAACATTTATTATTATTCACAAGTCTACAAGTCAGCTGGGAAGTACTAGTTTCGGTTAGTCTTAGTCACTTATCTGTGGTCAGCTGTGGGGTAGGGGGTAGCCCTGTTGCTCTTGGCCGGACTCTCTCATGTTTCTGGGATTGGCTAATGACAGGCTCGTCTAGGATGGCCCTGCCCAGAGTAAATGGGCTCTGCTCCCTGTACCCAGTTGGCTGCAGCAGGCTTGCTCACATGTATGCGGCAGCAGGATTCTAGGAGAGTGAGAAGAAGCATGCAAAGCCTCTTGAGACCTAGGCTTGGAATCTGTGGTCCCTTCTGCAAACTATACTGGCCAAATAAGTCACAAGTTCAGCTCCGATTCCAGGAGTGGAGAAAATGCTTTCACTTCTCAATGAGAGGAGCTGCATGTTCACATTGCAAAAGCGTGTGTCATAAAGTTCTGACTCACTTCTTAATGTTAGATCGCTGGCAGCTTTTCATCTCTTCTCTTCCCTCTTCCCCTTCTGCCCCACACCTGGGCAAGCTGATAAGAAAGCCTGGGTTCACCGTCCTTTGGAGCCAATGGGAAGTTCAAACCACTCAAGCCCCTGCCCATGCAGGAGCCTTTACCCCAGCACTGCCTCGTAGCTGCCATCAAACCCTGTGACGCATCTTTTCATATCCTCTTGGCATGTGTGTATATGACATCATTAATCTCAATACCAAAATCAAATTTGGGGGTTCATCCTGAGTGGCACAACAGCGTGGATACTTGGTAAATGTGGAGAAATGCAGCCCTTTGTGAATTACAATCAGCATTTGCTACAGTGTGTTAGTCACAAGCAATGCCCCCATTTCAGTAGCTTATAAGGACAAAGGCATACTTTTTGCTGATGTTACCCATCTTTTTTTTTTTTTTTTTTTTTTTTTTTTTTTTTTTTTTTGTGATGGGCTTCATTCTATTCCTGTTGGCTGTGGCTGTGCTGTGGCCACTGATGTCACCACAGTGGGCTGGTAGCTGCTATCCACATGTCTCTGTTGCATGGATCATTCTTATTCTGGAATCCAAGCTGATGGGATCCAAGCCCTCATCTGGGCCATACAGTTCTAACGTCAGAGGAAAAAGAGGAAAAGAGCTGTGGTAAAAATGCAATGGCTCTTAAAGCTTCTCCTTGGATGGGGTATAGGTCACACCTTCCTTTGTGCACTTAGCCAAAGCAAATCATATGTCCATGCTCAGTGGCAGTGGGACATGAATAGCTACTCCTTCCACGAAAGGCATTATAAGTCACATGGCTATGTATGAATAATCCTCTTAGCAGAAGGGAGGAAATTAATTGGGAAGAATAATATAATCTACCCAGGAACTTTTACAAAAAAGTCAGGTTCTTAGTTTTTGATCTACTAATTCTCTATCTTTGGAATTTAACCTAAGCAACAAGGTGTCTGAAACCACAGAGCTATGAGGCAGATCATCCCAGCCTTATGCAAGAGTCACTCCCATCAAGAGGAAACTTACTAATATGTTATAATATATTATTAATATACAATATTATTTATCCATTAAAATATATTATCGAGGGACACAGCAATATCAAAAAATGTTCACAATATTGTGGGAAAAGTTTGCATAGCAAGTATATACCAAAGGCTTATTCGTTTTTAGAAAGTTTCAACGATGGTAAAAAACACATAACCTAAAACTTACCATTTTAACCATTTTAAGTGTTTTAGCTTCTTTATTTTTAAGAAAAAAATTATTTATGTAACTAAGTATTGGGAAAATACCAGAAAGAAACACACATTAAACATTTGTAGAGATATCTCTGTGTGTTTGGTAAACTTTATTTTCTTCTTTTAATTTACCTTTATTCACTAACATCTTAAAAGAACATGTGGCTTTTGCAATATAAAGAGTATAAAAAATCAGAAGCCATGAAAACTTGGAGATCTTTGATATCAAGAAGTATGGAAATGCAATTTTTATTTATGACCACAGAGGGATGATAAATAGTAGTTTATAAAGCATCCAGTGTTTGCACAGCTTAAGTCTGACACCCAGTTTACGATCCTTTAAAAATGTTGTTAATGGATTGGTGACTTTTTTTGTCAGTTGGCACTGGTTTGGATAACACTAATCAAAATGTCCCAAAGCGTGCTGTTGGAATTCCTCCAAATCACAGGGTAGACTGTCAGCATCCTCTGATATGAGAAGGAATGTGGGTCCTATGTTTTCACAATGTAGACTGTTTTTTTTCAAAGAGTAGAAGAAAAAAGTAATGTGAAAACACTTTTGTTTTATTGGTACTCAGCTGGATTATGATGTCTAGCTGGTAAGAAAACCCCCCTTTACCGCATCAGCAGATGGAAAGCAGGAGCTTTGTCTTGCATATACTGTGTCAGGAGTCCTAAGTGCATCTGTGTCCCTGCAGGATGGATGTCTGTGACTGATGGCTGACAGCTCTGGAGGCTATAGTAAAAGACATCATCACCTGCCTTACAAAATGTCTGGTAAAAGTAACATTACTTTCATTTTTCAACTGCTTTGTCAATAGTTAGGGACTTCAAAAAGTTAATTTACACCTTCATTTGATATAACCTACATGACTACATCTAATACTTGGGGCACAGAGTAATTCAGTGGAATATTTGAATTGGAATTATAGAGACTTTACAAATTACTTCTCTCTCTTAAACACCAAATTGATGTAGTTTTAAATTAGTAAACCAAAGATATAATAAATTTATAATAAATTAAATGTGGGTATGATGCTATATCACTAAATTGACAGGAAAAAGGCAGAATATAGACCCTAACTCAATATTGCAGATTATGCTTTTGTGGGTCCCTTTAGTGTAAGGGGCAGATGGCCTGTAATGTACAGTGTTTCCTGGAACATCAGTCGGTTACATTTGATTCCAATGATTCTAATTTTTAAGATAAGTTAAGAGTTTCCATTTAAGAAGAGAGGAGTATAAAATGTATACATTTCAACAGATCTCACAGTGGTGATCTTATAAAACATAATTGCTAAAAGAAGAAACTTGTTTAGAAAATTCTTCATGTTCATTTTATCTTTGATTCCTTTTGTCTTATAGAGATCAGGTCATTCTGTGAAATGATGGGGGAGTTTCATTATTCGCTGTGTTTTCCTTTAAGCCTCAGCATGGCTTCTACAAACAAAAGCTTATACGGGAGTCTAGTTTATTACAAGGAGCTGCTGTGCCTGGAGGAAAAGTGGTGTAGGAAAGAGGTTTGGAGTTCTGTTCAACTGGCATCCTTGATCCAGTTCTCTTTGTTGGCCCCTGATGCAACTGTGGAGATGTCCAGGGCTCCAGGCAAAGCCGGCTTTAACCATGGCTTTGAAACATAAAGCAACACAACATTCTTCTCAGAAGTAAATCCATATATTGTCCCTCCCACCATTAACACTGGTGAAAAATAACTCCAGTAAAACACTGCAAGCTTGTAAATTGTGGTCAGCTTTCAGGAGTTTACAGTTTCTACTACGGAAACATTTGAACGTCAACATTTCTATTAAAATGATCGAGCTATCATATTTTCATAGAGAACATCTGTTGGAGTTAAATTTAACATGGTCTTACCTGCAATTAAGACCACAAAGATTTATTCACACACTTGTGCACAGGGTTCAGCCTGCCACACATACCAGCCTTATATCTTAACGTGAGAGAGGGTAATCTGTGGCTTAGTGACTCGAGACCAAAGGTTATAGAGTCAAGGTAACATAAGAATAGAGAACATAATGTTTTATGTATGGAAAGAGGCAGATTACCTAGAGTTTTAATGCAGAACAAAGAAAGCTTTGAGACCTGCATGATGCGGGAAGCAGTGACTGTTTAGAGCTAAGCTACTATGTTCAGGAGAGGACAGCAGAAATGCGATTGAATTCCTTCAAGGTTTTGATCTTCATGCAACCCAATTCTAAACCAATTATCTTATGCTCAAACCAATTAGCTGCTAGATGTGCAGGGCCATACACAATTTGTGGGGTCCTGTGCAAAATGAAAATGCGACATCCGTTGTTCAAAAAGCAGGAAAAAAGTTCTGCAAAAGGTACTAACATATAAAGTTTTTTTTCCCCTTCCTTTCACAGTTTCTCTGACTTGTCATGATGAATTTTATTTGTTATTTAATATCATTCTAAGTCAGGAAAAATTAAAAATTTAAATCAGTAGCATGAATTTTACTGTTCATCTTCATCTTGTGCAATACCAGTTTTAATGCAAATTTGAGAGCATTTAGCTCTCAGGCAGAATCATCAAAATCACACAATTCATATTTTGTAGCCCATACATGCATATGTATTTTATTCCTACCAGAATGGTGGAAGTGCTACTTAAAGCTACTTAAAACTAGCTCAACTGTTTCACACCACTTTTTGATATGCATGCATTCTATCAATATCCTCTACTTTCAGTTTACTGATAAGAAAGGATTGGAAGGAAAGGGTCCTACCTTTCCCTTTCCTTCTATGTGATCATTTCCAGCACAAGTGGTAAATAACACAGGGAAGCAACATGAGTAAGAAAGGATATGATGGTGTTCCTGTGCCATTTCTGGGCCTGAGGACACTACTACTTTCTTTCTGCATATGAGCAAGTGCTGGTTGGAGTGAGTAACGTGACCTCTCAGAGCTGTCGACATTCCCATGTAGTCGTAAAGGTCACGTGCTTACTTGGACTCAGTCTTGTTGAACTCCCACACATCTTGGGTCCACCAGAATTCTCTGCTCAGGGGCATCTTGAATGCTATTTTCAAATGGCAAACGGACTTAAGTAATAATTAACTATCTAAGGTAGTTATTATTGCTATTACTATCACTATTGTTGTTATTGCTTGGAGATTGTTTTAGTCCATCTGGGCTGCCATAACAAAATACCATAAATGGAGTGGCTTATAAACAGCAAGCATCTCTTTCTCACAGTTCTGGGGGCTAGAATTTCAAATTCATGGTGCGGGCAGGCTGAGTGTCTGGTGAGAGCCTGCTTCCTGGTTCATAAATGGCCACTTTCACTGTGTCCTCACTTGGTGAAAGGGTCAAGAGATCCTTCTCTGGTTTCTTTTATGAAGGCACTAGTCCTATTAATGCAGGCTCTGCCCTTGTGACCTAATCACCTCGCAAAAGCCCCACCTCCTAATACCATCAACTTTGGGGGTAGGATTCACCTCAAGGTGAATTTGTGGGGTGCACAAATATTAAGACCCGATCAGTGATAGAACTCACCCCCCCTTTAGGTTGGCCATGTCCTCAAACACTTTTCATGATAGAATTGTTCATGCGTTCTGTTTCTTCTCTGCTTAGCATTATCTATTTTGTTGACCATGTCCAGTGTTTCTCATCCTGACTGATTTATTGGTCAAAGAAGAGAACAGAGCCAGTGGGAGGAGGTAGATGTAGCTTGCTGAGAAATACCACTCTTACCTGCCCCTTCCCCCCCTTTTTGTGACCCTTTCCACTTAGTCATATTTGTCCTGTTTAGAGTTCTTCCATCACCTAGAGAACATGATGCTCTAGAAATGTGGTTCTAATACTTGTGATTAAACTTTTTATTTTCTGAAGATTTTAGATTTTAATATTTATATTAACTCCTTACAGGAGGCTAAAACATGGTCCCCCCAATGATGTCCATGCCCTAGTCCCTAGAAACCTGTGAATATGTTACTTTACATGGTAAAAGGGACTTCATAAATGTGCTCAACTTTAGAATCTTGACATGGGGAGATCATCCTGGATTATCTGGGTGGGTCCAGTGAAATCACAAGGCTTCTTTTAAGAGGGAGGCAGTAGAATCAGAGTAAGAGAGAGAAGATAAAGGAAGAAGAGGTCAGAGAAGAGGGAAGACACTACACTGCAGACTATGAAAATGAAAGAGGGAGCCGCGAGCCAAAGGTTGTAGGTTCCCTCTAGAAGCTGGAAAGGACAAGGAAACAGATTTTCTCCTGGAGTCTCGAGGGAACTAGCCTTGCTTGTACCTTAATTTTAACCAATGAAACTTATATTGGACTTCTGACCTTTAGAACTATGATAATAAATTAGTGTTGTTTTTGAGCCACTAAGTTTGTGGTATCACGTGGCAGCAGCAATAGGAAGCCGATACACCTCTCTTCTTAATAGTTTTGATAATTAAAATATTTCCCCTCAGTAGATGGATTATTCTACATAATAAATTCTAATGTTGTGATCCTAACAGAAGAATTTTGGTCTTAGTGTAGGTTGAGTACCTCTAGAAGCTTCTGAATATTCTGCTTTTACTAACCCAGTCTAATGAAATTATATGACATAGATCACCTTTCACTGAATCCTATAAAAACTGCAGAACACAGTTGATGATGAAAGTAAGGAATTCATTTTAGCCTGTTACCTAATGTTAACATGTTTGATGTTAAACTCTGACCAAGAAGATGTGTATGATACAAAGAGGAATACTTGACCTCACGGAGTTTATGAGCTACTAGTGAAGTAAACAATCTGCAGATAACTGCAATACAAGTTAAAATGTAAGTGCCATGAGAGAGCTATCATGTGACATTGAACTTAATGTAAGAAAGTAATATATTCTGGATGACAGAATGGGAAGGTCATCAGACTGGACACCATGATATACTTGTTACTTGCGTGGAACTTTAGGTAATGGGTGGGAATTTATTAGGTGAAGATGGAAGGAGTAGTGAGAGAAAAGGATGTTTCAGGTGAGAGAAATAATGTGAATAAATGACAAGTAAAATCATACAGGTCTTAATTTAGGAACGGATTAAGAATAGCCTATTCCAGATAAGGAATAGACAGGATTGTTGGGAATATAGTCCAAATAAAGGATCTAACAAGAGATAGGGTGGAAAGGTGGAGAGCACTCAGTCCAGAGGACATTGAATGCTAGTGTTTAGAAGTTTTGGACTTGGATCTACAGGCAAAGGAGTTTGATGAGTTTATAGAGCCTAGGAGAATCATAGATAGAGATTTTCTAGAGTGGGCTTAAATATATGTGCCTGAAGAGAGGTTTAGAGCCAAAAAGCTAAATTTTATTTATGATTTTGCCCTCAACTTGGATAATTCTTGTTTTGTTCATCTGTAAAGCTTGTTTTGAAATAGATTGTGAATGAGATACTTTTAAATTTAATAATCTGCAACTCTGTGATACTGGGCTTAACTTGGGGAAATGCAGAGATGTCACACTTTAAATTGTGGAAATAGTTGGGACTGCAAAGGGAGTAAGTATAAAATGAGAAGAAAGAGCAGCAAGGATAGAGCATCAAGGGACATGTAGGTAAGTGGGAAGAACAGGAAGTGGAAACAGAGAAGGGAACCAATGAGGTACTCACAAGCAAAAGAGCTCAGGGTCAGGGAAGCCATCGGAGAGGAGAGGAGGATGCCAAAAAGGGCAAGGGTCGGGAACTTTTAGCTTGTTTATGTGCTGAAAGAAAGGTACGATTCAAAATTAAAAAAAATACTGCAAGAAGATTTCAGATGGGCAAGATTTTCTAAAGAGATGGAAGAAATACAAGCAAGGATGCTGTGGTGAAGGTAGATACAGAAAGAAGGAGGTCCTCTTCCTTCTTACAGAAGAGGAGATGACAAGGTAAGGATTTAGGGACACCTTGAGAGGGAGCCTGGTAAGGTGAAGAATTTCAGGATGCACAGCTTCCACATTCTTCATGTGATGAGGTGATTGAACTTGCTGAGAATGAAAAAAGGTTGTTGAATGGTAGAGAATTTGAAGGAAGAGGGAAACAGGACAACCACTGCTGCAAGTCCAAATGAGAGTTAATAAAACTAAGACTAATTTTAATTAGGATCAAAATAATAAAATTAAATCATAAGTAATACAAAAATTAAAAAGTGGTTTACAAAGGGGACTAATGAAGAAAGCTTGCTTTACCAAATGTTAAAACATACAACAAGGTTGCAATAATTACAGTATCATGAATTTGCAGCATGGCCAGGCTGACTGACTGGTGGCTCAACATACATAGTCCAGACATGGATTTGAGTGAAGATAACAAGTTAGCATATGATGAGGAAGATACTAAGGATCAGCAGAAGAAGGGGTGGATTTTTCAAAATATGATATGGATCAGCCTTGTAAAATTGCTAACATTTTATGACTGTTAGAAACCAGGCTAACCTTGTAAAAATAATAAAGTCCAAACTTTTCCTTATTCCACATACACAAAATTACAAGTGACCCAGAGAATTTAAGTGTAAAAACAAAATTATAAAAATGCAGAAAGTAAAAATGGTGAATAGTTTGATCACTTGAGGTAGGTGATTCTTTATAAGCATGAAAACAAATCCGAAACTTAAAGGAAGATACTGATAAATTTGATTCCCTATAAAATTTTTTTTAATAGTTGGTGAATAGGAGAAATGGGAAGTGTGTTAACTAAAATGTTAACAATAATTCTCCTTGGATAGTGGGATGTTAGTCATTTTTGTTCTCATTTGTACACTTTTTTGTATTTTTCTCAAGAAAAGAAATTCTTATGAGTAAACTGATAAATTAAAAGGTGTTAATTATTTGGAGGTGTTTGGAATGCAAGAATTTGAGGTGAAATGAGTCACTTTTTGGCACTGCTTTGGCAGCCTATGAGTCAAAGTGGGAAAATAAGTTGTGAAATACGCTATTAGGGCCTGAATAAAGTGGTTAGGTGCTATATGGGCTTTTAAGATGCTGGTGAGAAGCTGATTAAAGGAACAATCTGTGGGTTTCAGGGCAGACTAGGAGACAAGGCAGTACAGAAAGACACGTTGCCCAGGGACCCAGGGAGTGGAGGAAATGGATTCTTTGAGGACAAAGGACAATAGATTCATTAGGATGAACCTGATGGCAGGAGAGGGGAAATTCTGAGTTCTGGATTTCAGAAATTAAAAAATTCAGAGTGATGGTCAGGCACAAGGTAAATGTTTCTTGTAAAGAGTAGAAGTAGGGTGGAAATAAACGTTATCTGAGTTGTGCAGGATAAGCACTGTCACCCAATATTTTCACGGAAAGAAAGGATTCTCGGAAGAAAAAACTAAGAATGCTCTTAAAAGTGTAAGCAATTGGAACACTTATGTTTTTTGGAATTGGAATACATTGTTTGTTAATAACAATGATATAATTATTTTAAAAAGGTAACGACATTAATAAAATTTAAACCATGGCACAGACCACGCATTTACACAATTCATACAATTTGTAAAGTGTCCTTTAATCTTGTATTGGACTATGCTATATCCCTACCTAGCCCCTTTCCTAGTTCTTCAATAGCATTAAAAAATATTTTTTTAATTGAAGTGTAGTTGATTTACAGTGTTAGTTTCAGGTGTACGGCAAAGTGATTCAGTTATACATTTTTTTTCTTTTCAGATTCTTTTCCATCATATGTTATTACAAGAGATTGAATATAGTTCCCTGTGCTATACAGTAGGCCCTTGTTGTTTATCTATTTTATATATAATAATGTGTGTCTGTTAATCCCCAACCCCTAATTTATCTCTCCCCGTCCTTTCCCCTTTGGTAACCATAGTTTGTTTTCTATGTCTGTGAGTCTATTTCTGGTTTGTAAATGGAATTTGTATCATTTTTTTTAAGATTCCACATATCAGTGATATCATATGGTATTTTTCTTTTCTCTTTCTGGCTTACTTTACTTAGAATGATGATCTCTAGGTCCATCCATGTTGCTGCAAATGGCATTATTTCATTCTTTTTTATGTCTGAGTAATATTCCATTGTATAAATATATGATATCATCTTTATCCAGTCATTTCTTAATGAACATTTAGGTTGTTTCCATGTATATTCTATTGTAAATAGAATAGCCTTTAACATTACTTCTGGACTCCTATTGGCAATTTTGCTTTCTTTGCAGAAACATCTGTGCAGTTCTTTAGAAAAGCTAAAATTATGCAGCTTTGGCACGCATACAGTGTATTTTAAATTAATTAACTTTAATGTGATCAGCACTATCCCCTAGATTAGGTGACCTCTATGAATTATATTAGTTGAAATATAGTTCTTTGATTTAATAAAGGGTCCGCTGAAAGAAATCTGAATTAAATCACTGAACTTGTTTATATATCTGCAGTAGGGAAGAGTATAAGCGAATCTTACAAAAATTAACCACCTTTCTCTGTTGATGGGTCATCATTCTTGCCAATTTCTCATAAAACTCAGTTTTTTTTAATCTTAGGGATCTTTATCTTCAGAAGTTGGCTTTCATTCCATTTTATATTCTGGCCTATTTACAACCCACTTTCAAATATTATCCTCTCTTAAAGGCGAAAAGTTGGTCTTATCTTCTTTTATGCATATAATGAAATTGCAACTCAGTGAGGTTAATTGATTAGAACAAGAATGCACAAAAAATTATAAATGGTTCTGTGCTCAGAATTAGAAGTGCAACGTAGATTCCACCCACAGAACTGTGAAATGCTTTGTGCATTAATATAAATACAGTTTTTCTTAATTCTGCTGAATCAAGATGCTTAATGAAAAGTCAGATGAAGAATAAGCCACAGACCTCTGAAGGCAAATAATTGTATTGATATAATTCCTTCAGTTTGATGAGGAATAAATTCTAATTCTTAATATCAAATAGTTCTTACCTGGCATTTTCCTCTCTTTTAAATTTAATGATGATTAAGACTTAGCATATTCTGCAAAAACTTGAAACAACTAATTGGAACAATATAGGCAAAGTTCTAAATTTCCTGTTCAAAGTTTTCTACTATTAAAATTCCAGTATGAACTTGAATCACAGAAGATTTTTCTATTGTCAGAAATTGTTCTCATACTTGAGACTCTTTAAATGCCACATGTAGGCTGTACAATATTGGTCTGTCTTATTTTCACTTGCAAGTTATTTTCAGTCTGTGAGACTGAACTGCTGAGACACACTGCCAGACTGTGATGCTCACTGTTATGGGCTGAATTTTGTGCCCCCCAAATTCACATGTTGAATTCCCAAACCCCAGTATCTCAGAATGTAATTGCATTTGGAGATCGGAACCTTCAATAAAGAGGTAATTGAAGTTAAATGAATTCAGATGGGTGGGCCCTAATCTGTGTAACTGTATTTGGATAGCAGGCCTTTAAAGAGGTGAATAAGTTGAAATGAGGTCAATAGGGTGGATCCCTAATCCAATATGACTGTGTCCTTATAAAAAGAGAAGGAGACACTAGGGATGCATGTGCCATGTGAGGACAGTGAGAAGACAGCCATCTGCAAGCCCAGGAGAGAGGCTTCAGGAGAAAGCAAACCTTGATGTTGGACTTACAGCCTTTAAAACTCTGAGAAAGAAATTTCTGTGTGTAAGTTACCCAGTCTGGGGAAATTTGTTATGGCAATCCTAGCTGACTAATATATTCACTAACAGATGACTTTTTTTCCAGAACATTCTATGACATTGAAACTTCAGGTTCTGTAAATGAGTCAGTGCTTTACTATTATTGCTGCCCTAAGGCAAATGGAAGATTGAATTTCCTGGACCCCCTGTGGATGGAGGGTCTGTGTTACTAGTTCTAGAGCATTTAATTGTTAGTGCCAGAATTTCCAGAATTCTCTCTGCCTAGGTGATCATGAAAACATGAGGTAGGATTGCTCCCTGACTGACTATATATACATCTTATATAGAAACTTTTATTCTGTGAGGCCACTGAAATTGGGAAGGGGTGTTTGTTGGGGGGTCACTGTTTGTTACCAAAAATTTATCCTTTAATTTATCCCTTCTGATACAACTGTGTGTTATATTCATTACAAATGAGTGGCAGCTACCTAATATTTTCCTGCAGTTAAAGAAGACATACAAAGATAAAATCAAGTATCAACTGATGCACACACGACCAGCAAAAACATTCCAATACCTTGTTTATGCAAATTGTTGAATCCACAGATAATTTGATCATTCCTATTCATCTCCATGGAACGGGGTTAAAAATATTTTATCCATATCAGGGGAAGAATATTTGGGTGATTAAAGGCCTAGAGCTGGCAAATGTGAGTCTTCACTGTTTATAGAACAGCATTGGCAAGATTCCTAAACATCACCATTTATAAAACCATAAAACCCCCTATTCAACATGAAACAAAGCCAAAGTTCATTTGCACAGTTCTGCTGCTGTAATTGAAACCACTTAGGGCTGTTTATTGTTCTAAGACCAGAAACAATAAAGACAGCGTAAACAAGAAACTGACCCAGTGTGATGCTATCGGATGAATCAAAGAAAAACAACTAAGTTTTCGCATACACAGTTGAGCTCATACTCTTCCTGACTGTGGAACATGCCAGCGTGAAGCTTTCTGTTATCTTTTTTTGAAATTAGGGATGAGGGAAAGGGCAAGTCTGAAGTGATTATAGAGAGAGCTCTGTCTCAGTATGTTTCTTTTCTCTTTAATTTATACTCTATAACATAAATCTGACTAGGGAGAAAATAAAGCTGATTTTATGCAGCCATTCATTCTGTCCTTCATGAAGAAAAGGCAGAATACTGTTCTCTTTATTTAAAAAGTTTGGTTAAAGATTCGAAGGGACCTTACATAAAGACAATAGATATTAAGGAAACATAACAAGACCAAAAGTTAAAGTGAACTGATTCCCAAGTGTTCAAACTGTTAGGAGACACTAGCAAACTGGAACAGGGATCGTAAATTGGGAAGGCAGTGGGGGCCGCTGAGTGGTTTTTAGTCCCTCAGAGATGACATTGGGCCATTCCTTCTGCTTTGTTTTCAGTGTTTGTGTTGGTAGTTTTTCAGATTCAACTCTGTTGATATGTGTGAATGGAACTCAGGTAAGAGAATCAGGATGGCAGAAGGAGAGAGTGGTTTTAGGGTCACCTTCTCTATGAGACTACAGAGGCTACTCAGCTAGACACCCAGGTACCACTGCACATGCTGCGTAGATAGAGCCATTGGCTGAATTCACTGAGAACCAACATTAGACATCATGAGGTCGCCTGTGTTTAGATGCAGGAGGTAGGAGACTGGGGGTTCCACCAGCTGCAGCTTCTTCAGATGGGGAGGTAGCCAGGCATTCAGGGCCCTGACCAGAGCAGCCACTCAGCGTCAGACAACAGTAAAGGTTCCGGGGACAGTGAGTGGCAGGGGGTTCCTTCTCCACCTGGACACACTGTTTGTTTTGTTTTTGTTTGGTGTTTGGAGAGTAAAGTTGGGGAAGTTACTGAAAGCCTAGAATTTACAGGCTGGGTTTACCTGAAAGAGAATGTTTTATAATGGGAGAGAGTAAGGTAATAATTTGCATTATTAATTATTTCTGTTATTATGATGTGGATGGTGGTGTAATTTTCCCCTGATGCCCAGTGGAAGGTGGGCTTATGGATGATAGGTTCAGCTCCATTATATAACGCAAAGAAGCAACAGAATTTTGCACAAGAAGAGATGTATTATGTACATTATCACTCCTTCTACAAATACTTATTGATATTTGCTATAAGTAAGGTACTGGACTAGTCATTTTATTCATTAGTCATGTTACCTAAGACATTTTCATTGTTAAGTTTTTCAGTGCACAATTTATTATGGCTGTAGGTTGCTCTTTTTACTGCTCTAATTATTGTAAATACATATGTTTACTCAGGTTTAATGTAAGATTAAAAGCATAATTTGCCATCTCTTTTGGGGAATATGTTCTATCTATAGCAGTTTTATTAGTGGCATATGTTTTTAATTCTTGTTTCATTTGCATTTCCACATTCCAAGGTGGAATACTTATTTATTTGATACACACTCTTCTCTTAAATACATCAAATCTATTTCAGTGCCTACAATAGTGTAAGCACCCCACAGAGACTTGGTGAATGAATGAGTGAATATATAATTTTTCAGACTGTGTTCAATTTGAGAAAAGATTACAGATACTGTATAACCCAGAATATACTCTACAATTCAGAGTAATTTGTTTAAAAAATAAATATCCTTTGATGACCTACAGATAAATGTTTATTGTAGAAAATCAGAAAGTAGCAGTGTCCACTTTCAGAGAAGCAAAATATATGTAAGTATCCAGTTTCACTGAACTTTCTCTTATTCTTTTCATAGTAGTTAAAAATATATATATATATATATTACCATAAAAAGGGTACATTCATTGTTTTTATAGACACATGTGTATACACACACACACACACACACACACACACACACACACACACACACACAATGTTAGCTGATAATAACAAAGACATAACTTTCCCTGAGAATACTTGTATTGTAAAAGGCAATTTTGAGGGTCAAAATATCTCAAAGAGCCTATACAATGAAAATGGGAGATAACAAACTGTTTAATTCATATTTTGAGTTGGGATTAAACAGTAAGAGAAGATAAAATGTACCCTGAATTGTATTATTGCTGCATAAGAAAAAGGCATTTAAATACACTCTCTTCCAACTCTGACTTAACTTTTCGTTTTCTGTAAATATGTTCTTATTGTGAATAAAGGACATAAAGCTCAAATTGGATCTCAAAGGCCAGCTGTTACTGAGACACAGTTGGTATAGTGGTTAAGACAGGCCCTAGAACCAGGAGGCCTGAGTTCCAGTCCTAGCTTTGCTGCTTGTTGGATGAATAACTGGAGGCAAATTACCTAACCTTTCGGAGCCCATCAGTAAAACTGCTAAAACCCTAGGCTTGGTGTCACAGACCTGTGGTGAGGATTAACTGGGTTAATGAGTGCTAACAGTTCAGAATGGTGACGACACAGGGTTAGCTAATATTGGGACATTTAATCACTTCAGATTTGGAAACAATCTTGGAGGAGGAGGACTCAGAGAAGAGCAATTGAAATAATTTAAAGAATAGAAGAATTCATCTTCTGCGGGAAAATAAAGGGCATAAAATATGCATTGCCTGGCGAAGGGACAGGGAGAGGAACATAATAACCACCCACTCATCTTTCAAAGATTCAAGTGGTGAAGAAAATTGTTTAACACGATACAAAGGAATAAAACTATGATTCGAAAGACAACGTCTAGAAAGAAAAACGTTTTGCTTAACACCGGGACCGGGAAAAGAGATACTTTAAAACTGAGAACGATTTAGGTGCAGGAAGCCTCCCAAGAAGGGTGAGTGAAGCCTTGCTCGTGAAAGCATGTTACCACTCACGTGTGAGAGGGACTAAAGGTCACTGTCCTGTTCAGTTTGGAAGGCGAACTAGAGCAGCTCTCACTGTGCCAAGTGTAAACCCAGTCTTCTTTCTTTCCCCTGTGGGAGAGACAGTGCAGCTCATCAGTAGGAATTTCAGCCTTTTGTGATATTTACTGTATCTGCAGAACCTAAAAATTCAGTTTGTGGCAGGAGTAGATGTGTTTAAATAGAATAAAAAATGAAAATAAAAATGCATTTTCTTCCAAATATTGGAGTAACGCCATGTTCACAGGGTACAAGAAAGCTGGGTCACTGTTCTCTGCTCCCCAGTGCACCTCAACCTGCCCTCACACGGAATACTTGTTGGCCTGCGTTCACCTGGCCTGGCCTGTTCAAATTTGTGTTGAACATGTAAAATGGGAGAGACCAGGCTTTCTTCTTGGATACTTGCTGTTCTTTTATGTCGGTAGAAAAGGTGAAGCTAAATTTCCATGCCACGTGAGAAATTCAATAAGCCAAACCAGAGACCCTAGTCAATACATATGGTTTCTAGGAAGTGAGAACAATGGGAAACCTATTTCTAATGTACAACGTAAAAGGTGAAAAAGTGAAATAAAAAACAAAGAGCAGACCTGGACTGAAAATTAAATAGAGCATGCATTACTCACTATGATAATTTTTTTCTTTTTTTTTTCCTTTTTCAGTTTTATTAGGTAGAATTATTACAGTGTGACTACACATATACATTATATTGCACATAAATACATATATACAGTATACTGCACATTGTTTTTAGTTTATATATACATGTTAATTCTTATTTTGTGGTTGGCTTTATTCTTTTGATAACTATGTACATTTAAAAAGCTACAGCTCTAATCTGTTCTTAAAAACAATGATCAGTACGTATATGTAAGCTATGCTAATTGTTTTTTAAGCTGATTTGATGACTCTAGGGAAGTATCCATAAGGATTTGCCTCTAACACACAGGAAGAAAAAAATATTTTAGATTTGTTTGCTTTTCTTCCTAGAGTGAATTATGTAGAGATTCTGACAAAGGCAGTGTAAGCCAATGGTCAGCTTGGAACTATGAAGAGAAAAACCCAGACGGCAGATGGTTAATCTTCATATGGTTTAATTTAGTGCAGTTTAATAATAATAAAATCTTACATACTTAACAGCACTTTTTAATTTTCAAGTGATTTCTTATGTTTTCACATTTGATCAGTTTTGATTTATCATTTAAAGAAATCAGTCAGAGAGGGAGGTCTGGCCCATGTTTAAGAAGTAATAGACTGTTTTGTTTCTATATGACTTTAATATATAGAGATTTCTGTGTTCAGAAAATTGGAAAATTTTCCTGAGAAGAAGACTATTAGCAATTTCATTTCTTTTAGTGTTTGTATTCCCAAAGCTAATTCAGTGGTTTAGCCATTTGAAATTGGAGGCCAAGAGATACAATTTTTATTTATAAATCTTGATTTCACACTGTAAGTTAGAATTCTTAAATATTTATATGTGCTAAAATCTGATCAGAACCAAAGCCTTAATTATAAATAATGTTTAGTAAAAACAATCCAATGTCTAAACAAAATAAAATTACTTTTTTTGAAATTGATTTTAATTATACCATGGCTTTATGCATGAAAACAAAACCAAAAACTTAATCCAAATGATTGAATCTAGTTCAAGTGGAGTACTTGGTAAATAAAAATAAACTATTACTTTTAGTAATACTGCTTATATTGAAGGTAAGATATTAGTTGACCCAAATAATTGCTTGAATATAATCATATGCATTTTTATATAGAATTTGGGGCAATACATTTGCTAATTGGTCTTCCCCACCACAGTTATTCCATGTTTGGCTTACAGTTACATTATGCATGGAAGTTGCAAGATGGTGAGAAATGGTTCTATAACACTAACACACTCTTTTCACCTTCCATGCTAGATACAACCTTTTAATTTTACCTGTTAAACAAAGAAATCCCTAGGCACTAAAATTTTCGTTTTGAACACAGGGCAATGTTGCTTCACTGAGTTTATTCAAGTAATGTCAAACTAGAATCGTTTTGTTCTCTTCTCTTAAGCGCTCTCAGTGTTATAATCCTCCCTAAGACCAGCCACTTACATCGCAGACCTTGCTTCACGCTGCAGTGACTGAGGGCAGTGAGAGTGTGATGGTGGCCCAAAGCAGGGAGAGAGTCCTTCCAGTGACCTGGCCTGTGGTGGGAGTCGGGGAGGCCTTAGAGGAAAGGGGCATTTGGTCGGTGTCTTGAAGCAAGAGGAGAACTTAGTGCTGCAGGAGGACAAAGAGGGAAGAAATATCAGCATCAAGGCACAAAGATGTGGATGTGGGCAAAAAGCAGTGTTTGGGGTCCTGCTTTGCCAACTAAGTAATTCCGTGAGCTCTAGGCACAAGTGGTGGGTCCACATGGTGTGCAGACTTGTGCAGGCTTGCTGGGTCAGTGTCATAGCAGAGGGACCGTCCACTGGAATTCAGAATTTAAGTTAAATAAGTGTGTGCTTGGAGGGTGGTTGGTGGGTGGGTGTGTGTCTGTATGTACATAATTTCTGTCTGTCAGCTGCATTACTCTGGGCATGTGAGACACAGAGAAGAGTAAGAGAACATTACCTTCAGGAGCCCTGCAGGCTCCTAACCACAAACCGCCATCTGCCCACACCAAGCTCCTCGGACCATCCTGACAAGGCTGGGTGAGCACGTTTAGAGACGAAGAGCAAATGGGAGCTGGTACAGAACCAAGCACTCCAGCTTTGGAGAAATCAGATGGCAAACATCTCATTTTGATGGCTGACCAGCAGCATCAACTTTTCATACGAAGAACAGTTCATTAGCACTGAGTAACTAGTTTATTAACAACCATAAAGGCATTGAAGCCTGACCTGAGTGCTTGTGTTTTCAATTTTTTAATTTTTCTTGGAGAAGCTTCTCCTCAGCCCATTGTGGTTCTTGTCCAGTGCAATGTGGCGGAGGGCTTTGTACCTGGGGGTCAATGGCCCAGGGCCTGAGTCCAGTTTTGTTGCTTTCTAGGTGTCTGCACACAAGGTCACTGGGTTCCATTTCCCCATTGGTAATAGCATCTCTAGTCTCTCCTGCTTCATAGAGTTGTGAGGATAAAATAAGATGATTGATGTAAAGGATTATGTAAATTGTAAGAAAGGCTGTATAAATATAACGAATTGGAGTGTAGCTCAGAGGTAAGGCGTTTGCTGTAAAAACCGGCGGTTAACCACTGTTATTGCCTTCATTGTGGTGGACAGACACGTAAAAACCGAGCCTAACAGTGACTTCTGTAGCTCCATCAGGTCACTGCGAAAACAGCTTGCGTTATCTGGATACGAAAGTATCCAGATTACGAAGAAATACCATGTTTTAATACGTTATCTCTTGAGTATTTAGATAACATTTTGAGGGCCTTCTATTTTATTAACCTGCTCAGTGGATAAAGAATTGAGAATTACATTCCTGTACTGTACGAGGAATTTCACTTTATCAGCATCTGACATGACTTCAGAAAATGCTGATGGTTCTGAAACAGTTTGTTGCTCAGTACATCTCCCATCACTGAAAGCATTAGAGACTCTTATCGAATAAGAATTGATTAAACTTAGAGCTTCCCAGAAAGGCTATTAATGTAGATTAATGAGTTTCTGAGAGATTAGAGTTAGGGAGTTTGATATAAAACATGTACCAAAATTAGCAGAATGCCATGTCAGGGAAGAACAAAGAAAAAGCGTCATTTAAAACTTTCTATCTGATTATCTAGTGTTTATTTAGTATGCAGCTATAAATATGCATACTTTAAATGACGATGTTAAAGAACCATTAATATTGTTTTAAAAACTAATTTTCTAGTGAGTGTGTGTAGATATATAATTTTATCCTTCAAGATGAAAAACTTTGGTTATCATCAAAGAAGTTAAACTTTATATATTGAGGATTGCTACAATTTGCACTAGACTAAGAAACTAATGGCCCTAAATACCAGACTTAAGTGTGTTTCTACATCTGCCTTTTATTTAATTTTTTGCAAGAAGTTACCAACCACTGGAAAAGTGTGGGATATGATTCCTCCACTAATATTCCACGGAAAACATTAGAATCAGATTAACAAATTCCCCTAGAACTGATTTTAAAATTTGAATTATTTAAATTTATTGGTTCCTTTAGGAAAAAATTGATAAATATTAAGTAAATATACCCACGAATATAAAATGTGTTTCCGTTAATTCAGGTTTCCTCCTTAACTAGTTAGTACTGAACATCCTTGTCTAACTGCAGGCTTTAAAGGAAAGTGTCTGAAGTTTCTCCATTGAGTATGATGTTTACTGCAGTTTAGATAATCTTTATCAAAACAGGGACATTGTCTGCTTTTAGTTTTCTAGAAGTTTTTCTCTTATTCTCATGATCATAAAGGGACATTGAATGTTATTTTATAAATTTTTTTGCATTTATTCAGAAGATTGTGTGTTTTTGTCCTTTATTTCATTCTTGTGGCAAATTACATTACATACATGAGATTGAATCATCCTTGCATTATTGGAAAAAAATTTCTACATTAGTATCATTATATCTCATTAAGTATAGCTATATCTCTGTATTTAAAAATTTGTGAGTTTGGATTAACCTTTATATTAAGTCCTATTCTGTATTTAGGTGAAGAATCAAGATTATACTGACTTCATAAATAAGTTGGCAAATTAATTTTTTAATTTTCTTTAAAAAAGTTTATTAAACAGGTATTATCTGTCTTATCCTTTTGCTTTTAATGGTTTATTGTCTTTCTTGCTTAGTATTTCTATTCCTCAAGTATCTTTTATCACCCTCCCCTCCATATTTTCTTTGAACTGCCCATCACATTCACTAGATAAATGTATCTGGTTGACAGGGAGCTGGCAGAGGGGAGAGGGTAATAGCTGGGGTGTAATTTGTTCACTTTCAGGTAATTTTAGGGTGTTTGGATGAGTTTAAGGAAAAGAGCCCCTGGTATAGCCAACTGGGCTCAACTAGTCCTCATTTGCCCATCCAGGCACCTTCGTTTTTGAAAGCATGGTGGGTTAACAGCTGATCCAACCATGCCATATTTATTGACTTCCCTTGGTAATCATTCCTTGAGGATGCCATTCATGGCATAAGGATATTTTCCTTCCAGTATTTCACTTTATAAACATTTTACCCTCTCTTGTTTATTTCCTTAAGTGACAGGGAGATTCTGAAATTCTGATTCATTTAATAATTTGCTCAAAAGGCTTATTTATTTGTATTATTGTGGGGAAGGTCAATTATCAGACACATTTTCTGAATCACTTTAAGTCCTAAGTGGTTTTTCCTGCCATGGGATTAGATCAGGGGCATGTCCAGACCCAGCTTCTGAGTTCTTTTTAGTTTCTAAAAGTAATTAACAAGGAACTAAGCAACATTAGATAGGTCCATGCAACAAAAAAATGTTAAATAAAAATTGATGTTTTTAGTAAATGTAGCCTATCATCCCATTAGTATGACATGCATTTATAATATGCATGATGATTATTGTGCACTTAAGACTTAGCCAAGATTGTAAGACAATAATTATTAATGGATGTTATTAATCTAATTTTTGTATAGCCTAACTAGGTTTTGAGTATCTTTATTTAATTACTGAGCACAGCACTAAAATGGACAATTATCTCTGCCAAAGAAAAAAGTCCAGGTCAAACTCTCCCATAGCCTTGGTTCCCTGTTCTCCTGCTGTAACCTGCCCTGAACCCCGTCCCTGTCACTTCAGACACAGGGCTAACAAAATCCTTCATTGACTTTCAAAGGACACTTTCATTCTACTTTCCAAACCATCTGTCTTCAAAGGTCCTTCAAATAGAATGTCTAACTCTACCCATTACATGAAGGGGTCACCAGGCACTGTGTCGTAGCCACTATTGCTGGCACGAGCTAACAGAAACTTCAGCACTAGGTTCATGGATTTTGCCAAACGTTCAAAAGCGCATCCAGATTCAGGTGAAGGTTCTTCCTAAACACAGCCACAGTCCAGGGTACCAGTACTTTCAAGAGCTCCATGGCAAGATGCCCCTGCCTGAGGGAAAACACCTGACTTCCCAGTTTCCTCTAGGTTTGGGGGTGGTACTGAGTATACACCGCAAATAATAATAATAATACTGTGTGCACTGATTGTTTTGGCACATATTCTTACTTTCTATTGACATGAATACTCTCCAAGATTACTTTGGCATCAAAATAACAGCTAAAGAAAAAGGCAAAACAATTGGTTTGGGTGGAAATCTGAATATTAAGATTGCTTATTGTCCTCACTATGCTATCTCAGTCTTTCCTCTAAGTCTTTGCTCATGTTTCTTTCTTCTCGAACATATGTTTGAAAGATATTTTGAAGATATTTCCTCTTCCTACTTACTCCAGTTCTACCCACTTTTTAAATCTTTTTGGCCTAATGTATTAAACTTTCCTTGGTTATGCCTGGCTAAATTAGTCTCTTTCTTCTCTAAATTGCTTAAAAAAGTTTGAAGTGACGCTCTAAATTTTAGAGTTGATGTTATTTTCTTATATTTAGATAATAACTTTTTTTATTATCCTTACCTCCTCAAATAAAATTTTGGTTCCTAGATTGATGGTTTCCAGAGGCAAGGAGTAGTGGTTGAGTGAAATGGGTGAAGGGAGTCAAAATGTTCAAACTTCTATTTATTAAATAAGTCATAGGGATGTAATATACAATATGGTGACTATAGTTAGCAGTGCTGCATTGCACATTTGAAAGTTGCTAAGAGTGAAAAAAGTTTTTTTTTTTTAAAGTTCTTATCACAAGAAAAAAATATGTAACTACGGTGATGGTTATTAACTAGACTTACTGTGGTCTTTGTTTCACAATATATACATATGTCAAATCATTATGTTGTACACCTGAAAATTAATACAATGTTATGTGTCAGTTGTATCTCAATTAAAAAGTAAAAGGCTAAAAAAAAGTTGGTTTCTGAATACGGACGTTGCCTGAACTTTTTTATGGCTCCCACAACACTTAGTAGAAGTAAATACAGTGGCTGCTACATAAACACTCGGTGACAGACATTACTAATAAATGGGTAATTAGTTAAAAGATGGCACTAATTTTCTTGACATTTTCCAAAGCAAACAATTTGGGGGCAAAGCTTCTCATATCAAGCAGTTTTTCAATTCAAGAACATCTAAAACAAAGATATGTTAGTTGCTTTTGTTTGTTTTGTTTTTGTTTTTAAATTTTATTTCTTTATTATTTTATTGAGATATAATTGACACATAACTGTTAGTTGTTTTTTGAAGAAAACTTGTTTCCCTAGTTTTAATTTTTGTCCTGTGATGGTAATAAAAGGGATTTTTACATACCTCCCTGTGTACTAACATATTATCTTAGTACTCAGTTAACGTCTTCCAGTCTTCTCCTTTCTTTGACCTACTTGCACATTAAAAGAAGTGATGTGACTAGAATTCAGAGGAAGCTGAGGGATTTACAGTCTTTGTTCTATAGATAAGTCCTTCAGCAAACTTGGATTCATTTAGGAGAAGAAATTACTTATGAACTGAGTCTATTTTAAAACAGAACTACAGAAGATGTCAATTCAATTTTATCATCATAGAGGAGTAAGAACTGAGTCCTAGAGAGGTTGTTATGTACCTAAAATCATCAAATTTGATTAGTGGCCAATTTAAGATTGGAGCCCAGGTCTCCACAGATTACATTAGAAATAATAGGCATTACATTTACATGCTTCAGTGTTTCGTTTAATTGGTGTATATGTTGGGTCAAAAGTCTTCATATTGTAGTAGAGAGTGTATCACTAAACGTTGAAATATTTTAAACTGATTCGTGCTCATAACTTTTCTCAGTACTGAAAAATATCCCTTTGATGGCTTTAACCTTGACTTTCTTTCTCTTTTGTGCATAATCTTCCTTAAAAGGAAAAAAAAAGTAAATGAAACAGCAATGCTTTTTTTTTTCTTTTCTTCTTCTTCTTCTTTTATGTTTTTTCCCTCACAATTTCCAAGCCAAGGATGCTAGTATTTAAGTATATTTGCTCTTTTAACATTGCTGTTTTTATAACAATAATTTTGATGTAATAGAATATTCTAAGACAATTCTACACTTAGAACTTAAATTTTTTCTCTGAGTTTTAATTTGGTTTCTAGGTTGTTTCTTTTATTCTTTTCAGCTCTTCAGCAGTAGGCCATGTGATCAAACTTGTTCAAACACTCAAAGCAATTTTCTGTAAACTTCTTAGAATGAGTGGTACCTTAGCCTTGAAAGGATAACATCCTGCACATCTTTTGAAAGACACTATGTGTTAAGCATTTTTAACTACATATACAGGCATGAGGTAGCTATTATTTTAGTAGAGCAAAATATTCCTTAGAACATAAGTATAAGAATATTTATGAGTGTTCTGATACTTACAAATTCAGTGGATTAGCATAACTTTCCCCCAAATCTTTGATCCTTATTACCTTATTTGTTCTCCTGTTTTAATGGTTTAATACTTTACTAAGTATTATTTTTTCTCAGAGATCTCTACCATGTACTATAAAACAACACTGTCATATGGAAATGGATCCCCTCCCAGTCCTGAAGTCATATTTCTTTTTCAAGGTTTTTGCCTTCTTGATTTATTCTACTTGTATCGACTAAAAAGTTCTACCTCATATATTATTTCAATCATGTTGCATCCTTGATAAATAATCTGTAGTAGCTTTAATTTGCCAATCGGTTCAGCATTTTCAGTCTGGCCTTCAGGACCCTTAAAAAATTCTGTCTGATTTTTTTTTTTTTTGATGTTTGCTAATTAGAATTTCCTGTTTCACCCATGATTTCATATACAGTTTCCTTTCCCTTCCTCTATGCCTTGTGCATGCTATTTATCTTCAGAAAACTCATATTAAACCCCTAACACATTGAACATTTTCTTTACTTTTATAGTTAAAAAATATTTCCAGGAGAATGAGCTTTGCAGATTGCTCTTTACCTCTGGAAATACTTTTATAAGCGTTATTTGTAATTCTTATTTTTTTTAACATTTTTTATTGATTTATAATCATTTTACAATGTTGTGTCAAATTCCAGTGTTCAGCACAATTTTTCAGTTATTCATGGACATATACACACTCATTGTCACATTTTTTTCTCTGTGAGTTATCATAACATTTTGTGTATATTTCCCTGTGCTATACAGTGTAGTCTGTTCTACAATTTTGAAATCCCAGTCTATCCCTTCCCACCCTCCACCCCCCTGGTAACCACAAGTCTGTATTCTCTGTCTGTGAGTCTATTTCTGTCCTTTATTTATGCTTTGTTTTTTGTTTGTTTGTTTTTGTTTTTGTTTTTTAGATTCCACATATGAGCGATCTCATATGGTATTTTTCTTTCTCTTTCTGGCTTACTTCACTTAGAATGACATTCTCCAGGAGCATCCATATTGCTGCAAATGGCATTATGTTGTCGGTTTTTATGGCTGAGTAGTATTCCATTGTATAAATATACCACATCTTCTTTATCCAGTCACCTGTTGATGGACATTTAGGCTGTTTCCATGTTTCGGCTATTGTAAATAGTTCTGCTATGAACATTGGGGTGCAGGTGTCATCCTGAAGTAGATTTCCTTCTGGATACAAGCCCAGGAGTGGGATTCCTGGGTCATATGGTAAGTCTATTCCTAGTCTTTTGAGGAATCTCCACACTGTTTTCCATAGTGGCTGCACCAAACTGCATTCCCACCAGCAGTGTAGGAGGGTTCCCCTTTCTCCACAGCCTCTCCAGCATTTGTTATTTGTGGATTTTCGAATGATGGCCATTCTGACTGGTGTGAGGTGATACCTCATTGTAGTTTTGATTTGCATTTCTCTGATAATTAGTGATATTGAGCATTTTTTCATGTGCTTTTTGATCATTTGTATGTCTTCCTTGGAGAATTGCTTGTTTAGGTCTTCTGCCCATTTCTGGATTGGGTTGTTTATTTTTTTCTTACTGAGTCGTATGAGCTGCTTATATATTCTGGAGATCAAGCCTTTGTCGGTTTCACTTGCAAAAATTTTCTCCCATTCCGTAGGTTTTCTTCTTGTTTTATTTCTGGTTTCCTTTGCTGTGCAGAAGCTTGTAAGTTTCATTAGGTCCCATTTGTTTATTCTTGCTTTTATTTCTTCTAGGAGAAAATTTTTGAAATGTATGTCAGATAATGTTTTGCCTATGTTTTCCTCTAGGAGGTTTATTGTATCTTGTCTTATGTTTAAGTCTTTAATCCATTTTGAGTTGATTTTTGTATATGGTGTAATTTGTAATTATTTTTGAGTCTTTAAATGTCACCTATCATTTATATGTTGGCCCTTTATTCTATGCTTTCTAGTTCTATCATTTACTCATTTATATTTTCATCCCTTTGTTTTATATGTTCATAATTTGCAATAGTTTTATAGATTTTTCGTGTCTGCAGCATCAGCTATGCTCTATAAGTATCCAGTGAGAGAAGATAATTTTCTTGGAGATTTTTTTCTGAAAATCTTCTTCATATTGCCGACATCATCTATTTTGGTTTTACTTCATCTATTTCATCTCCATCTTCCCCTGTTCTTTCCTTCTGACTTTGGGTGTCTGATTCTCAGACAATAGGCTTGCTTCCGCTTTTTTCAGAATGACAGTTTTCTGAAATTTTTTAGCTCCTTAATTAAATTTTCAGAAAATATAATTTTCCCTCTAACTATTCTGAGTATGATTCCCTTTCTGTAATTCTAAAGTACCTCATTTGATAGACCACACCTCCTTTTTACCTCTTGGTTTATCTTTAATTGAGTTCTGTTCTAACTTAGTATTTCCTGTGGAGCTGACTGCATCTCAGTCCAATTGCTCAGTTACTCAGCGTTTGAACTGCAGCCGCAGACATTCGGCAGAGTGGAGGTGAAAGTGGAGAAGCAACGCGCTCAGTACAGTTTCTGATTTCTGTTTGGCTTTTACCAGGCAGAGAGGTACTGCTTTGCTGTTGCTGTAGTAAGCACCACGAAACCCCCCCCAAAATCATAGTGGTATACCGCCGTATGCATTTCTTTCTCCTGTGGGTAGTCTGGGCTGTACTGCTGATGTCGTTTGGGTTTGTTTGCATGTGCATATTTTCACTTGGAGCTTGCTCTACTCACATGTCTCTCGTCCATTTGGACCAGTGGGAGAACCAAGGGTTTTCTCCTCATGGCAACGACAGAAGCCAATGAGAGCAAGTCAAAGACAGATATCCTGACACAACCACCTCATTCAGTTGTCTAAAGCAAGCCACATGTTCAAACCCTAAGTTAAAGGTCAATAAAACATGCCCTTCTCCTTTAGTAAGAGAAACTGAAGAGCCACATGACAAAGGCTGAATATAAAGGGAGTGATAAAGAATGAAGACTAATGCCGTTTACCACAGTTGTCTTTCTACTGCCTACAGTGCCAAGCCCTGCCTGGCTGAGCTAATGTAGTAAAGGAGTAAATCCAGCTCCCACCACGGGCTTCTACCAGGAGCACTCTTGTCTCTGCTAACACACACAGTGCTTTACCTCAATCAGTCATTTAAAATATTCTCTTGCATTATTTCATTTAATATTTATAGGGATTCTAAGATGTAGATATTATTACTGTTGGCAACTTTACAGATATGCCATTCAATTTATCAAATATTTAAGAAGTACCTCCTCTTTCCAAGCACTGTTTTGGGCATGAGGATGACAGAACAAATAGACAAGGTCTCTGTTCACACCTTGAGAGTGTAATGGGAAGACAGACAAGCAAATTAACAAGATAACTTCAGGAAGTGATATGTTCTTAAACAATAAGCTGTCTTGACTTGGTTGGTCAAAGAAAGCTTTTGAAGAGTATTTTATTTAAGGCCTGGATGTTTCAAAATGAATAAGCAGGCAGAAATTTAAAGGCAGGTATTTCCAAGGAGAGATACTATCTAGGGCAAGGTCCTAAGGCAGCGTGAAGCTTAGTAGAAACACAGAGATGACAAGGGTGGCTAGCTCATAGCAAGGAAACCAGAAATTAATACTAGATAAAGCTGAAAAGACAAGCATTATCCATCATACTTGGGATTTGAAATTCATAAATTTTGGTGGGGGGGGGGAGACACAATTTATTCTAACAAACTCCCAAACCCAACATACTAGGAAAAAGATAAGTAAAAAAACTTTATGCAGTTAAGGAAGAGAAAACATATTTCTTCAGAGAGCAATGGTTAGTTTGATAACAAACTCCTCAGCAGGTAACAACTGAAGATAGAAGCCAGTGGAGTAATGTTAAGTTGAGCCATATGATACTACTATTTTTGTGCACTGAAAATTGTCAAACATCAGTTTCAGATGGTTTAACCAAACATCTTTATAGTTCAGAAAAGTAACTGCCAAGCTAGGATTCTATAACCAGTAAACATGTCCTTCATGAATTATAGAATAATAAAGATATCTTTAAACATTCACCAGTAAAATGTCTCAAGTTGAAGGCAAATGATTCCAGATGAAATGTATAGTATGCAAAAATGAATGAGGAACAAAAGGAAGTATTAATATTTGAGTAAATGTAAGTAAACATTGACTGTATAAAGCAATAATAACATCAAGCCAAGGTTTAAAAAACAGATGCAGCTAACATATTAGGTAGAAAATAATTCATTTAGCTTTGGTAATGGAGTAAATGAAATTAAGATAGTGAAAGGTCTTTGTATTATTTAGGAAGAGAGTAATGGTTTCAATTAAATTTGGACTTTGACAACGTGTATGATTTCCATGCTTATTAGTGAGGTTGCACACCTTCTCATATATCTTTTGACAGTTTGGATTTTCTCTTTGGCAATGTGCTGATTAAAGTCTCTTGCCCATTTTTATGTCAGGAAATCTGCCATTTTCTTTTCAATATGTTAACTGTTTTTATGTTTTATGCAATTTCTGTATGTATGTTATATTTTAAAATATGTAATACAAAAATGCATGGAGGCAGGAACCAATGTTTATTGAGGATCTGTTTACTTATTTATTTCGTGTAATCTGGTTAAATAGCTATCATCACTCCTATTTATAAAGAGTATAATTGAGCCTCAGAGAATTTCATTCAGTACCCAGGTTCATAGAATTTGTGAAGGCCAGTAGGTGACCTTTAGGTCTGTTTGAATCCCAGTATGTTTGTCCATTTGTCCAAACAAAAGAATTAAAACTTCCTCAGCTAATTAAGATAAATCTGGAATATTATGTATAATTCTAAGTGTTGCACATTAAAGAAAATTTGAGAATTTGGTATAATTTGTAAAATGGTAGCCAGTAGTTTAATATTGAGGCCTTTAAACAAAACTGTAAAAGTCTAAAGCTGCTTTCCACCAAAGAAAAAAGTAGAGATATGTGGAGAGGGAGAGAGAGCAGAGTGTTGTTCTTCATGACATATCTTCAAAAACTTGGAGGGCTATTATATGAAATAAATAATAGATATAAACTCTATTATGCAGGAGCCGGTCACTCTATTTAGTAAGCAATGTTAATACAGTGCCATTTCTAGAACCATGTGCTTTAAGGGTCTATGAACATGTTTGGGTTTGGAAAAAATGTATTAGTCCCAAAACATGAAAAAAAATTAAAAGTCAAAAGTTAAGGAATGTCAGTTAAGTAAAGGTCCACAAAATCTAACACTGTCAAGATCACAGACTGACAAAATTTTATTAACATTAAAATTTTATTTGTAAAAATATGATTTAAATCGGGGAAGATCTGGCTTTATTTCATTCGTGAACATGTGTACTCACTGTTTAAGTACCACAGGTTTGAGTCCTAAGACACAGAAGTTCTGCTAAATTTAATTTTGTTCAATTTCCATTAAAAAAGAAAAAATATTCAATTGGTGGGTTTATGATTTTGTATACTGCCTTATCAAATATGTTTCCAATAGAAGGAAATTTCCATTTGACTAGGTATTAAAAGAAGAATTGAAGTCTTTGAACGAATTTTACATGTCTGATAACAGGAAGAATTTTCCGTACACTGGATCCTGGCTCCGTGATTCCAAGACTCGTTTACCCTCCTCTGCCAGGTACTTCCAGTGCTGACGTTCACGTCACACTCCTTGTCATTCTGGAGCCTCTGACTCTGATCACTCACATAACAATGCCGGTGAGTTTGCTTATGATATGCACGAGGTCTCCTAGAAGCTCTCGGTGCAGCAGGGTTAACTCAGTAGGTGTAGGGTGTTCAAACTCTGCAAATTCCAAAGAAAGAACTGATTCTTGATCAGCTTCTGTGAAATAACCTCCAAAGCCTTGAATATACTGTCTGAGAAGAGTGTCTTCGTATACCTCGGGCTTTGGGCCACATCAAAGAGTTCATGCTGATGCTGATTTATGGTGGATGTCTGCTTTTGTTTACCTAGGGCCTTGGTCCAGGATGCATCAGTTTCATCTCTGGAGGAGTTGGAGACTGAATAGTTAAGATCAGGTCATGTGGACAATCCATGCATATGTGACTGTCCCCTCGTAGTTAATTATCCTGGATGCTAAGGCTTGGGAGAGATTCATTGGTTGGCAATATCTTGTAGGTGTTATAAATATCTTGAGAATGCAGATAGTGATTGTATCTAGCTTATGGGTTGTTATAATAATTAAATAAGATTGTATATGTGATATGCTTAGAATAGTGATTGACACTCTTCTAATAATAAAAGCCATATTAAGTGAAACTAAGGGATGAGCACAGGAAAGCCAGAGTTTGGAACCTGAAAACATATATCAAGCATCAGAGTTGGGGTGATGGGGTTAAAGCAAACAACCAAAGAGTCGAGAGGTAAAGAGATGTGGAGCAAATAAATAAAAGAAGCACACAAATGCACATACCTACACAAAGAATGAAGTAGGTTGATGGAAACTGATTTGGTTTAAGACATAGACCTAGTTCAAGCGAAAGTTTTAGAAATTCACCTTTTTGGGTTCTGACCCATAGAAAAGTACAGAAGTACGGAGCCTGGCAAATAAATTCCACCTGCCTCTTCCTTATATTTCATTTTGCAGAAAGTTTTTATGAAGCAGTGGCAGCACCGATGGTGGCTTTGGTGAAGGGAGTGTTGTCCTTCTCCCGAAAGCTACGTTAGATGCCTATAAACGCTATATAAAGAGGCTTCAAAGGAAGCTCCCTATTTTTCTGCCCTCCAGTCATCTTTTCCACCCCAGTCCCTCCTATGTATAAGTTCTGGAGCTGCTGCTAGTTTGGAACATAGTATGATGAGATTTGATGGTCCCTAAATTTGTTGTGGAGTTAATCATTAGTCTTATTTAATGCCAAAGCAGGAGCAGTCAACTCTACAAAGCTCAGTGTCATTCAAAGTGTGTAAGAAATTGCTTGACGTACAAAAATTTCCTCTGGTCCATGGGTATCATTGTCTTATTGGGTAGTATGAATTTTGTAGGATAAGCCTATTGTATTGCTTTGTTGTACAGCAGGCCTCTGGAACGTACTCAGCTTGTGTAACTGAGTCTATTGGTGACTCTCTTGCAGTTTCAAAGCTCTGGAGGAGGTAGGGGACAGGCTGCAGATGGGTGCACACTGAATGGAGAATGAAGGGATACTGTTGTTCTTGCAGGAAGTTAGCTGAGAGGCAAGGGGAGAGATGGCTCTATGCATAAAGGTTTTGTTGCCCTTCATATTTGCTTTTTTCCCTTAATTTTTGATTATGAAGTTTTCAATCATGCAATAAGTAGAGACTAGGATAATAAACCTCACACACCCATCACCCAACTTCTTGTCTTTTTTGCAACTGCATTTCCTGTAAACTGTAGGCACATGAAGAGACTTGAGAACACATTTTTTTTTTTGATACTGAGTTTTGAGCATAATCATATGAAGTGAAGGCCAATAAAAATCAAGGCTAAAAAATCAGGGGACATATCACAGTAGTTTAAGCAACAAACAAGTCGGGTCTGCAACACAGTAAAAACTGTAGGAATAGAAATGGGGAGAGGATACTAGAGACAGCCATCAGATCCAGAAAATGAAGAAGAAAGAAAGAAAGAGGGAAAGTATATTTGGAGGTTTTGAAACTGTGCTATTTGAAGAAATAGAAATTATGAGGTGTTGGGAAGGCAAAGTGGTCTCCTAACATATCTTATGTATCTTGCATCATTCCGCCCCTCCAAACAAAACAAAACACAACAAAACACTCTGTGCGGCAACAGTGAGATGATCAAAATGGGATAGAATGTGTTGAAATATCGAATTTAAAAATGAATTTTTTATATTCCACATTAGGAGTTTGGGATTAACAGATACACAGTACTGTATACAAAATAGATAAACTCCAAGGACCTATTGTATAGGAAATTATTCAATTTCTTATAACATATAATGGAAAAGAATTTGAAAAAGATATATGTTTATATACATATAAAACTGAATCACTTTGCTGTACACCTGAAACTAACATTGTAAATCAACTACACTTCAATAAAAAACAAAATAAAAAAATGAATTTAACCATAGTTGATAATTGTGTAAAGTTGAAATCCAAAATACACATTCTTTTTCTTTTTAAAGTGTCTATCACATCTCCCCCACCTTCTCCTCAGTCGCCCTAGTTTTGGTAGGAATTATTATTATTATTTTTGCTAAATGGCAAAACATGTGGATGAGGCCATCTGGGACTAGACAGTCAATAACTGGCCTTGCAAATGCCACAGATATATGGTCAGGCTCAGGCCAGCTTAGCCAGACCTGGCCCAGACCAGCAACTGCCCATCAGAATTGTGAGCTAGTTAACTGTTTGTCGTTTAAGCTACTGTGTTGGGATAGGTAACTAAAGCAGTCATCTTATTCCTTCTCGTGTTGTAAGACTTGCTTAATTTTATCTACTAGATTGCCCCAAGGTCAGAGATTGTCTTTTCTTAGCCATATTTATAGAGTGACTATTCCAGTCCTTTTCAATAAATATTTGTTGAATTTAATCCTAATGTTATCAGAAAATGTTGGCACTTTGCCCAGTCTTTGTCTAAATGTGATTGATGGTTGACAGACACTGACTAGTGCTTTTTGTTACCTATTTTTTTTCAAAAAGATTCCCATTTGTCAGTATTTGAGCTAATACATTTTTCCACCTCAAAGTCATATTTTAACTCCTAGTTCAATTTTGTACAGATTTACCTTTCGGCTCTCATGTAAAGTAAAAGTTTTGTAAAAGGCATAGCATTATATTTAATAGCTAGTGCTAGGTGGAGGCAACCAGAGCATTACTGAAATCAAATTAATTGGCCAGAAGGGACTGAGCCTGGAAGCATTTTGGATTAAAACTGTTCTCTTCACTGCTGTCTGGGACAATATATTTAAAATAAAACTGCTTTACATAAAAGTTCTGTTGCAATTCAATCCTACAGAGACATTTCTCTTCTCACAAAACATCTAGAGTGTTTTTCCAATAAAAAACAGTGAGTTGGGATTGTTTTTATCTTCCTTCACATTAAATTCACATATTCCCCATGATAAAATTAAAAATAGCTCGCTTGTTTTATGCATTGTATTGGAGTGTCTTTATATAAATACATTAGGAGGGTTTATGGGTATATATGTGCATATATTTAATATATGAGTCTATAGCTGTTAGGGCATTTGTGGGATGAGAGAGAGCCTTAAAAAGCAAAGAAAGAAAGTCTTAGAGGGATACATACTTGTTAGAATTTACTTGAGTTCTACTGAAGTATCATTATTTCAGAAAATGTACTTAGAGAAGGTAAACCTTCATTTTGAAATAATTGAAAACCTGAAATTAAAAGAGAATGTTTCAAAGATCATATACATTAGACTGTTTAAGCTTTATCAATATGTGCATATGATTTTGACATATTTTATCAGTAAGATTTCTAGGGAAGTCTGAAAATATAGAATATGAGAGACATATTCCTTAAATTACTGAACTGTAGCTCTTTAAAAAGTGCTAACACAGAGGGTCATTGCTTTTTTTAAAAACGAGGCATTAAAGAGTTTCTTTAGGTCGTACTAGATATACTTGGAGGCATGTCCGAATTCTCAACTTCCATTTTCCCCTAGATCTTTTGAAGGTGGCTGATGCAGAAATTTACTTTTACTGTCCTTTATCTTCAAAACCAGGTTTGATATGTGATCCTGCTGGAAAGAGGTAATGAGAAAGGAGAAAATATGACTCAGAAAAGGGAAGTTGAAGCAAAGCTTTTTTAAAAAAAAAACTTTTTCTTTCTTTCTTTCTTTCTTTCTTTCTTTCTTTCTTTCTTTCTTTCTTCTTTTCTTCTCTTTTTCTTTCTTTCTTTCTTTCTTCTATTTCTTTCTTCTTTCTTTCTTTCTTTTCTTTCTTTCTCCTTCCGTCCCTCCCTTCTCCCTTCCTTCAGTCTCCCGTCTTTCTTTCTTTTCTTTCTTTTCTTCTTTTCTTTCTTCCTTTCTTTCTTCCTTTCCTTTCCTTTTCTTTTCTTTCTTCCTTTCTTTCTTCCTTTCTTCTTGCCAAAGTAGTCAGAGCCTCCTCCTTCACCTCAGTCAATGGAAGTAGTCTCTTGAAACCTACAAAGATGTCAAAGGGAAACATTAGGGAAAATTACTAGGGTTGACATTTCATTTTGACAGTTGTAGGCATTTGTCAGGGTGAAAATGACTGTTAAAAAAAGACTTGGATAGGAGTCATGGAAATGTAGTTAAAATAAGTGTGATATATGTATTTTCTCTTAAAAATCACTTTGCTTTTAATGCTAGAAAGAAAGATTGGTTTGAGGAAGGTTGTAATCAGAATTCAAAGCAGTTGAAGTTCACAAACACAGATCTTATTAACAGGAGATTTGTGGAAATTGGATCAGGATTTGAGTTAACATTTTAGAATTTTCTATTTCTTTTTGAAAAAATTGAAACTGCTAAAAATTGAAAAGTGTAATATTACAAATGCCCATGTAAACTTTACCTTGATTCACCAATTGTTAACATTTTATCATATTTTTCTCTCCATGTCCCTTTTAAGAATAACTTTCAAAATTGCAACGGTGATATCAAGATCCTTGACCCGTAGTATTTCAGCAGGTCACTGACATAATCACACTGAAGAAATTTCCTGTTGATACAGTAATAATATCTAATGCACATGTATTTACCCAGTTGAGCCCCAAATGTCCTTTTTAATTTTCAATTCAGGACCTGATTAATGTTTTTATAGTACATTTGTCATATTTCTTTGAACTCCTTTAGTTTAGGACAGTCATCTTACACTTGCTGTTTTTCATGATTATGATATTTTTGAAGAATCCAGCCTAGTGGTCTCATAAACTATCTCACAGTCTGGATTTATCCAATTGCTTCTTTATGACTAGATTCAAGATAAACATTTTGTCAAGAATAATATATAAATAATGTTTTGTACTTCCCATTGCATCAAATCGAAAGGCTAATGATATATGGGTTTTTTTTTTCCGTCTTATTGGTGATACTAAATTTATCACTTGGTTATGGTGGTATCTACAAGATCTCCTGATTATAAAGGTGCTTTTTCTGCTTGATAATTAATGTATATTCCATATGCTGATAGTTTGAAATTATATGAAAACCTGATCCTCAGTAAGTTCTCAGCCAGTAGTTCTAGCACTTATTAATAACTAAACCATGACAGTGATCTAATTGTTATAATTCTGTCATTATACAGTAATTAACTGGCATTATTCTACAAACAAGGACTTCTACCTACTCACCATTTTAGGATAGTTATGGACACCTGGATTCTTTTTTTGTCCAATACTTTAAAACCTATTATAATTTTTTTTTACATTAGTCCAAAATTATCCAATGAAATATCCTTCAAACTGGGTCCCATGCCCTTTCGACATGTCTCTTATCAATACTTAATCCTTTAGTAATAGCCTACATCATCCAGATCCCCACTCTGGGAATAAGGGATTTATTAGCCAAAGATTGAGGGCTGACACTTTCAGCTGTCTGCCCTCTGTGGGAATCGTCCTTAGCTGAAGATAGGGCCCTTTATCAAGATTATGCTCCCTTTCTGGGGTGAGGGTGTGTGGGGGGAAGTAGAGAGAGCTGGGAATCTGCTTCTAATACCTAGTCAATGAAAGCATATAAAAGCCTTACTTCCTCTCTTCAATTTAATTCAACTCAGAAGAGTCCTGCCAACTTCTGATCCCCCTGTGAATTTGGCTAAGGGCTCGTGGTACCTACACCACAGACCAAAGTTTTCCTCCACCCAAATTTGCTATTGTTCCCTTCTCCCACTATTACTGATCCAAGAGTATGCCTTAATGGAGCTCCAATTTGCTAATTTTCACCCCAGAGTATACTTCATGTGGATCCAAAGCTGTGACTATCTGACAATGGTCTGAGGAAACAGGTACTGAAATGGGAGCTGGATTACCCGCTGCTCAGTGAGTAATGAGGCAGAATACGGAGAGCCCTGGGCACAAGGTAGCGGTGATAAAGCTCTCATCGAGGGCAAAATGGGAGGCTGTGCTGGTGAAGGAAAATACAGTGGTGGGTGCAGTGTGTTAGGCATTTGAGCTCATGTGGGAAATAGTGATTACAAGGGCAGTATTACTGCATGGTGCTTTCTGGGGGCAACTGATGCTTTGGGGAAGAGAAAATGAAAGACTGAAGAAGGTTAACCACCAATAAAGGGCTAAATGTGAAAACCAAAGGGCCGTATTGGAAACACACTAAGAGATTTTCATCCCATGCAGCCTGAAGGTAGAAAAGGCTGGAGAATTAGGCGTAGGACTTAAGGCTGGCATAGCTCTAGAGAAAGTCAAGTTCCTTGACTAGTCAGATTTGCCGTGACGAGACTAGGGCCCTGATTAACAAGGAATGAGACACAAGGCTATCAAATGAGGGCATGTGTTTGATGCACTTAAAATCTTAAATCCTCATTCCCCAGGACACACTGAGCCTACAGAAACAGCTCACCATTTTTTTTTTGAAGTATAGTCGGTTTACAATGTTGTATCAGTTTCTGGTGTCCAGCATAATGTTTCAGTCATACATATACATACATATATTTCTTTTCATATTGTTTTTCACTATAGGTTGCTACAAGATATTGAATATAGTTCCCCATGCAATATAGTATAAACTTGTTATCTATTCTATATATAGCAGTTCGCATCTTCAAATCTCAAGCTCCCAATTTATCCCTTTCCACTCTTTTCCCCCTCGGTAACCCTAAATTTGTTTTCTATGTCTGAGTCTATTTCTGTTTTATAAACAAGTTCATTTGTGTCTTTTTTTTTTTTTAAGATTCCACATATAAGTGCTATCAAAAGGTATTTTTCTTTCTTTTTCTAACTGCCCACCACTCTTAAAGAAAAAGATATTTCCTCCAAAAACAGGGTGTGGCTTATCAAGATTAAATTGAAAACTAACTTTAAAATGTAAAAATTGGCCTTGATGTAAATTTAATAGCTATGAAGGAAAATAGGGCTTGGTGGGAGGGGACAAGTAATATTATTGGTTCAACATTTAGGGCAATGTAAAACAAAGTTTAAGTAGGATTTCTCTAATCCTACTGAGATAATAACTTGCTTAGGATAAGAAAGTGAAGACGTTGCAAAGTGTAAAATAATTTATTGATATTTGGTTTTTCAAAGTGTGGAGAAGGCTTGATTTGACAATTAATTTTAGACAAATATCTACTTATTATGAAAGCAGACAAGTACTCCATCCTATAGAAGAATCATAATTAAGATCAAAATATTTTACTTGGGGAAAGATTCACACACTGCTTACAAGTAGTTTTTTTTGGAAACAATAATATATATTGATCATTTTGTAATGTTCAGTTTACACTGGAAGGCATTTGAGCTTCACAGAAAAAAAAAGAAAAAATCAAGTGAGAAGTTATATGTCTGTCTCATTGTTTGGCCAGATTAAACCAGGCACAATACTCTAAGGCTGTTGGCTCCAGACCAGAATTTTTCAAGATTAAGGTTGACGGCTGTTTTATATCCAGCCAAAATTTATTATCTCTAGAAGCAATATGAATGTCTTCTTTAATTATGGAAATTCAATATGATCCTGAATATGAAACTTCATAGAAGGAACTAAATTTGCTTTTTAATCGTTAACCTGATGTGGCAAACTGATTAAGAAGAAAAGGGCTTCTCTGTTGACTAAAAAGATGCAAAGCATAGAGAGCTGGCGCCTTGTGCAAAAACACAGAAACATCAGAAGCAGAGATTTTGAGTTATGGGCAAGAGCACTGGTATCTACAGTTCTGTCTAAGTGGGGTCCCCACATTTAGAATTTCCACTAAATAGTAGCCCCATGAGGGGACAGGACACTCCCTCAACACACATACACGTGCTCATGCACACCACCCTCACTCCCGTCCAAGCCAGTGTAGGTGGGATCTGAAACAGACTCGCAACCCCAACCCTAGTCTGGTCAGCATCCTCTCCCATGGACTTGTTCACACAATGAGCTGGGGTGATCATTTGTTCTTAGGAATTTGAATCAAGAGGCAGAAAGAAAATTTGACTGTTGTTTTCCCATATTTCCTTGAAATTAGAGCAGATTTTCTATTTGTGGAATACAGAATAATTCTTCAGAGGGGAAATGGTGGAATCCAAGGTGTAGGGCTTGGAATGAATACAAAACTTGTGAGCAAAGGGAAAGAGGGAAAAAAGAAGGGACACAAAAAGACTGCCTTGACTTCAGCAGATAATTTCATGTGACACTGAATTAAAAAAATCAGGGCTTGTAGAGTAATTGGGATCATGGGATTGCCCGATGAGGAGTATGAATTCTGCCCAGTGATTAATAACCCAAGATCTCTCTAAACCATAAAGCAGGAGGAGTGGCATCATCAGAGCAGGAGGCGTGAAATCTAATGCAGTGGTGACATGGAAGGGAGCTAGGGGCAGAGATACCTGCAGGGAGACCGTGGAGGCGTTGGTGGTGGTGGGGATGAGCGTCTGGCTGGGAAAATTGCTCTAGAAAAAGAAGCTTAATTTCACACTCTTCCTGTTACCTTCTTCATTTTTTCACTCCTTGTTGACTTTATCACCCTCTTCCATGTTCCCTTTCCATTGCCTTTCCTATTGGACTTCTTGCCACTGTTACTCTGTGGTCATGTATTAAGCAATATCCACTCCTGCTAAAATTTCTTGAATAATAACCCCCCTTCTGCATGCTGTCATCCTAATAACCTCGCTATTTAGGTTTCCTGAAATAACTGTCGGGAAGTAAATACCTTTCGCATATGGATACATATTACTCTAAAATGTTGGAGGTTGCTGCCTTTTCTTCAGCCACAGAAATTTCATCAATTTTCAAAAGTCATTAGGCTGTAAGAAGTCAATTCAGTTTTCCAAGATTGCTTTGGCTCCGCTTGTATTTTCTTATCCATAAACATGCTTATCAACTTTGCTGCTTCATGTGTCATTCGATTGGAGAATGCTGAAAATATAAGCATCTGCTTTTAATAAGTATAAACTAATGCTAATCCCAGAGAAGCCCAACCATAAAGATAACAAAATTAATAATAAAAGGAAAAGTATAAAGATACGTCTAACTCTTAGAAAGCTCACCCTTTGATACGTATGTAAGTGAGTCAGCGTCATGGAGGGATTCTTTTTAATGATTCCTCTCCAGATTCACTTGAGTGTTGTTAAATGATTTTTTTTTTCTGACTACTTGGCTAAGAGGCAAAGACCAAAATGATGGAGGCCAATTGAAGAATAAGAAGTGATAAAAACAAAATCACTGATATTTTAATAAAAGTAGATGAACTACAGAAACGATTTACCAAAATTCTATCTGTTCACAACTTTTTAGCATTTCTTTTGGATGAGCTCAGGATCCAACTTTACACTCATTCCATTTATCCACGGTGTAGATCTGCTTCACTTTCCTGGTGACCATGCTTGTGGGTGAGGCTGATTTTTAGGGTGGGGTCCTGAGAGGAGGGATTTTTGGGGGGAATTAAGGGAAAGTGATTTTACCATTCTCAGTTCATCTGTATCCCAGTTAGTAGGTAAGAGCTTGCCTTTCTCAATGATCTCACCAGTAAACTATAATTAAGGGACAGGAGTGTTAGTCGGTACCTCCCGAGTCTGAGAGCTGCAGCTACTGTCATTCTGACACCCACCCCGTGTCACGTCCCCCGTAGAACTCTGGAGACTTTCAATTCTGTTCTCAAGTGGTTCTCCCTGGGAGACTGTGGGTGGGCCTTTGATTTCAGGAGTGGTGGTAAAGGCACGACGTTTGGCAGAGGTATTACCAGACTTGTACCCACAAAAACTTGAAATTATATCAACAAATTGTGAGGTCACACAGGTTGACTTTATGTCCTTTACGCCCTTTTCTTCTTCGTGCCCTATAATTTTGTTTAAGCACTTTTACATGTTCAGCTGATACTGAACATGCTGTTCTGGTCTGTGTGTTTCCCCATCTTGTACACCAATCCTTATCCTTCATCTCTGTCAAAACTTACCTCAAAATTAATTTCTTATGAGGAATTATTCATGATTAGCCTGGCTTGATATTCTTGATAACTTTACTGCTGTGGTATTCAGAAATGAATTTGGAGCTATATTAAGCCATATTAAATTCATTTACATGTTATCTCCACATGTGTACTTCATTTGTTGTTTTGGGGTAGGTTCCTGTGTATATAAATAGTTTCAGCAAAAGTCCCTGAAGTCAAGGACTGTGCCATAGATTTATTATAGCTTCCCGGCTCTCTGTAATGTCCTTTTCTCAATAAAGAAACATTGCTGGCTGAGAGCCTGGAACTGGAACGCAGCAGCCTCTTCGTAGAAATGTCTTTTATTAGGATAAAGGTGCTTTAGAGAACCCAGGGGCTTGCTAGGGATTCCCCTAGATGTCTCTGTCAGTCCTACTCTTGTTTGTCCTGAATCCACCACATGAGTTAGATGCTCATCTGACTGTGTCAGCTGCCAGCCGTCAAGGATGTCCTGGAAATTCCAAGCCCTGGTTGTTCTGCTTTTCCTTCCTTTGCTTCAGAGCTTACACACTGCCAATGATTTCCATCATATGACAATTTGTGAATGTTAGCATTACTCAAATTAAAGTGCCTGTCTGCTTTCTTGTGCTGAATCCTCACTGATCCCCTGCTGAGTCCAACAACTGGTCTGTGACAAGTCCCCCCAGTTGTGCAGCTGTGTAATGGCTCTCACTTACTTACTGCAGCAGTCAGACATGACAGGTCACAGCAAATCAGAGACTCAAACGTTGAAACAAACGTTGAAAATTCCATGAAAATCCAAAAGGCCAAAACCTTCCTGACTTTTGTTCTTTGAACTGCATCGTTGAAGGGACAGCAGGATTTACCTGGGTCACCACCAAAATGCCAATGAGGAGAAACTTAAAAATCCTCAGGAGAGCTTTTCTGAAACTGGCTAAGTGGGGATCCTAGGGGAGATTGAGAATGAATCAAGTACTTCTTGATCATCTTTTATTATGCACCAGGCACTGTCCTGAGCACTTCCAGAGAATTGTCTAATTTTATGAAATCAAATCTCCCTGTGTCTGAAACTTGTATTTTCCATTTCCTATCAGGGCCTCATCTTTTCCTAAGGAATTCCAGAGCAGTTGTAGATAAGAAATATATTAGGATCTTCAAAAGATTTTACTTCACCACCTGTGGGCCCTCAGATATGGTTGAAAATGACAGTACTGCAACTTAAAACAGCCTGCAAGATAAACTGACAAGTGTTTAAGAGGAAAGATACCAGATGTTATTACTCACATCATGATGTATTTTTTGAGAGAGCCTCACATCGTAATGATGTATTTTTCACATATGATTTATTAATTTTTTATCTCTGTTAAACAAGTAAACAACAAATTTGTAAAGAATGGGAAGCAAAAAATAATAAATTAAAAAGCATTTCAACACAGAGACAGCCATGTGCAACAACGTACAGGCAGCTCTTGCTACATAACATCCACTCTTCTTAAATATGTGTGAGAAAAGGGAACCCTTATACACTGTTGGTGGGAATGTAAATTTGTGCTGCCACTGTGGAAAACAATATGGAGATTTCTCAAAAACCTAAAAATGGAGCCGCCATATGGCCCGGCAATTCCACTCCTGGGCATATATCTGAGAAAAACAAAAACATTAATTCAAAAAGATACATACACCCCACTATTAATAGCAACATTATTTATAATTGCCAAGATATGGAAGCATCCTAAGTGCACATCAATAGATGATTGGATAAAGAAGATATACGTGTATATATAATGGAATACAACTCACCCATAAAAAAGGGTATTTTGCCATTTGTAGCCCTTCATTCACTGTTTTTTTTTTTTTGTTTTTTTTTTTCCTCACTTCAAAAACCAGAATTTTATAACTGGCATAAACATTTCCATTGTATCAAAAAGAACAAAATACCTAGAAATAAACTTAACCAAGGAGGTTACCTGTATTCTGAAAACTATAAAACACTGATGAAGGAAATTGAAGATGACACAAAGAAATGGAAAGATCTTGTGCTCTTGGATTGGAAGAATCAACATTTTCAAAATGGCCACACTACCCAAAGCAATCTACAGAGCCAATGCAACCCCTGTCAAAATACTCACGATGTTTTTCACAGAACTAAAACAAACAATTCCAGAATTTATTTGGAACCATAAAAGACCCCGAATTGAAAAGCAATCTTTTGTAGGTCTTTCTTTTTTTCTCCTTCTTTGTTTTGTTCTTTTTTCTTACGGTCTGATGATTAGAGAAGTTCCTTTAACATTTGTTGTAAAGCTGGTTTGGTGGTGCTAAGTTCTTTTAGCTTTCGTTTATCTGTGATACTTGATTTCTCCATCAAATCTGAATGAGAGACTTGCTGGATAGAGTATTCTTGGTTGTAAGTTTTCCTCTTTCATTACTTTAAATATATCGTGCCACTCCCTTCTGGCCTGTAGAGTGTCTGCTGAAAAATCAGCTGATAACCTTATGGGAGTTCCCTTGTATGTTATTTGTTGCTTTTCTCTTGCTAATTTTAATATTTTCTCCTTATCCTTAATTTTTGTCAATTTGATGACTATGTGCTTTGGTTTGTTTCTCTTTGAGTTGATCCTGTGCACTTCCTGGACTTGGGTGACTGTTCCCTTTTCCAAGTAATGGAAATTTTCAGTTATTATTGCTTCAAATATTTTCTCAGGTCCTTTCTCTCTCTCTCCTCTTCCTGGAACCCCTATAATGCGAATATTAGTGGGCTTCATGTTGTCCCAGAGTTCTCTTAAACTATCCTTATTTCTTTTCATTCTTTGTTGTTGTTGATGTTGTTGTTGTGTGGTTTTTTTTTGGGGGGGTTATTAGGTTTGTTTGTTTATTTGTTTATTTATTTATTTATTTATTTATTTAAATGGAAGTACTGGGGATTGAACCCAGGACCTTGTGCATATGCTAAGCATGTACTCTACCCTCCCCCTCATTCTTTTTTCTTTTTTCTGTTCTACAGTAGCAGTTTCCACTAATCCATCTTCTAGCTCACTAATCCATTCTTCTGCCTCATTTAGTCTATTCTTGGTTTCTTCTAGTGTGTTATTCATTTCAGTGATTTTATTCTTCATCTCTGTTTGGGTATTCATTATATTTTATATTTATATTCTTTATATATTTTTATATATATATATATATATATAGGTATTCTTTATATTTTTATATTTATTCTTCATCTCTGGGTATTCTTTATATTTTCCAACTCTTTGCTAAAACTTTGTTCTGTGCATCTGTACTCATTTTGAGTTCTCTGAACATCTTCACCATCATTACTTTAAACACTTTCTTGTATAAATTGCCTATCCTCTCATCACTTACTTCTTCTTGTGGAATTTTATCTTGTGCCTTGGCCTGGGAGATATTCCTTGGCTGCCTCATATTGTCTATCTTTCTATTTGTATTTTTAGGTAGGTTAGTTACGTTTCTCAACCAAGGAAATATGGCTTTCTGTGGGAGATGTCCTATGTGTCCCAGCAGTACACTCCTCTGTTGTCACCCAAGGGCCAAGGTCCAGCCAGTCTCAGTGTAGAGTCTATCCTGTGTTTGTGGATTCCTTCCACAGGCTTTGGAATTGTTGTTTTCTTATTTCTGGTACCTGCCTCCTGGTGGATGAGGCTGAACTAGAGGCTTATGCAGGTTTCCTGTCAGGAGGAGTTTGTGCCTGCCCACTGTTCAGTGAAGCTTGGTCCTTGACCTCTGGTGGGTAGGGCCAGAGGCATTTGTGGCTCAGGAAGTTTGCTGATGGGTGCGGCTTTATTCCCACCTAGTATGTTGTTTGGCTTGAGGCTTCCCAGTCCTTAAGCCTACAGGCTATTGAGTAGGGTTAGGTCTTGGTGCTAATGATTCAATCAAGATGTCAGCCTCCAGGAAAGCTCATGTAGATGAACACTCCTGGATTGTCCACCACCAGCTTTTATGTCCCCTCGGTGAACTGCAGCTGTCCCCTACCTCTCCAGGAGATCCTCCAAAACCAGCAGGCAGGTCTGGCCCAGGGTCCTATAAAATCACTGCCTCTGCCCTTGGACCTGGTGCACAGGAGATTCTGTGTATCCTTCCCAAGAGAATGAAGTCTCTGTTTCCTCCAATCCTGTGGGGCTTCTGGGGTTAAGCCCCACTGGCTTTTAAAACCGGATGTCCTGGGGTCTCCTTCTCCTCTCAATGCCAGAACCCCAGGCTAGGGAGCCTGATGTGGGGCTTAGAACTCTCACTCCTGTAGGAGGGCCTCTGTGACTTAATTATTCTTCAGCTTGTGGGTTGCCCACCCTGGGGGTATGAGGCTCAATTCTATTGTGAGTACGCCCCTCCTACCATCCTGCTGTGGTTCCCTCTTTATGTTTTCAACTGAAGAAGATCTTTTTTGCTAGGTTCCAGTCTTTTTTTTTTTTTTTTCTATGGTTGTTTAGCAGTTAGTTGTGGTTTTGCTGTAGTTGCAAGGAGAGGCGAGCTTGTGGTCCTATTACACCATCTTGACGGGACCCTGTAGGAGTGATTTTTAATTGATCTCAGTTTTCAGAAAAGACATAGTGATACAATAATTTGATTTACATTAAATTAAGAGAAAAGAAATTAAGCTCCATGTTATATACTCAGATGTTTCCTTTTGTCTGAAATGCTATGCCAATCTGAGGAATCTGACAAAATTTCATTTAATTTTTAAAACGAATTCAAATGACATCTCCTCTTTCCCACTCAAGTAATCTCTTTTTGTTCAAACCACCAACTGAGTACTCTTTACACTTCATCAGCTAAACCATATGTTTATCTGGTTCCCATGTAGACCATGCTTTCCTCCAAAATGTCATGTCCTAGCTTTGTGTGGCCAGCACTTACCTAATTTTTGCTGAATAAATGGATAAGGGCTGAAGTCCCAAGGGGATTACTATTTTTAACTTTATTTCTTATTAGTTTGCATGCTAATTGTTTTACGTTTTAAAAATAGATTAATTTATTTAATTTTTATTTCATTTATTTTTTGAAGAGGGGGAGATAATTAGGTTTATTTATTTACTAATTTTTTTAATGGAGGTACTAAGGTTGAACCCAGGACCTTGTGCATGCTAAATGTGCACTCTACCACTGAGTTATTACCCTCCCCCGTCAAGGGGATTATTAATAAAATAGGTAGAAGAGGGAGGAGCAGTGATGAAGTCCACATAACATCCATAGTGAATTTGTAGGCCATATATGATCACAGCCATCATCGTTAGGAGCCTGGGAAAATAAAAAGAACTGGGATGAAGACTGGTTTTCTTCCTGAACTGATCACCTGCTGCCTGCAGCGTTCTAGAAAAATGGGTAAAAAAAATCAATTTTGAGTTAATGTGTGGAGGGTAGGAGTGGAGAACAACGCTCATTTCAGTCACTAAAGCTGATTGAGAGTGTGATCAGTGCTCAGGGCAGAAAATCACTCCAAATTACCTGAAAACATATTATTACCCAAGCCCCAAATAAGGCCAAGCCTAATGCAATAGGAAGTACATTTCAAATAGATTCGTATATCTATCCATCTGCCTCAATCTAATTTACCATTTGCAATTATAAGCATTTCATTAATCGGTCAACAAGGCATATTTATAAGGCACATTAATTCATAGCTTACAATGGTAAACTGACTTATTTTAAAGTCAACCTTGATATCTGAGCAAGGAAAAGCTAACGCTGTTTATTCCAGTGCTCGGTTTTATATTAAAGTGTTGGATTGCGAATTAGGTTTAAGATGTAAGTCAACCAGTATGTTAATAAATGCTTTAGTTTATTATTAATAGTTTAAAGAGGTGAATTGTTGATTGAGTCTAAATGATATATGATAGATGTAACATGAATATCAACGTTTTAAAAATGCAGGCAATAGAAGAACATGATTAAAATTAATCTTTCATGTTAGCAGGTTGGCTTCCTGTCTGTTATGTCTGTGAAATATGATCATAATATCTTGCTATTTCTAAGAGTCAAGTTTTAAGACACATAATCAGGAGAAATGATACAATTTTTAAGTTCCTAGAGGCATTTGCAGCCAACTATTCTGTAATATTTAAATGACTGAATAAGCATTTTGGATATGATAATATAATCCTGGTTTCCTGCACCTGTGAATTACAAGTCTAAAGTGTGTGACTGAAGATGAATAATTATCTCAAAACAAATGGATACTCTTTTCAATGTAATCACACAGAAGCTTTCTTTTTTTGGTCTAAACGTCTGCTGATACCAGGATAATTGTGAATTTCTGTGTTAGTATATGAGTTTCCTCTTCAAGCTCTCATTTGTTAAATTGAGCCAAAAACAAGGTCTTATTCTCTTGGATGCTTTCTATTGTTACATTTTTCATCTTTTCCTGCCTTTCTGAGCCAAAAAAGAGTTCTCAGGCATTCTTTTACCTAACCTGACATTGACCATCTAATTAAGTTTGAAAAATATTATCAGAAGCATAATCAATGTTTGCTGAAACTCCCATGTCCTAACAGCTAATCCAAAACCTCATGATTCAATAGCAGATCTTACCTGATAATTATAACCCTACCACTATATTAAAGGCAGCCAGAAACATGTAAATCTGATTTCATATTTTCCATCCAGCAGTGTTACATACAATTAGCTTCTAGTGCCTGGAGCTTTAGCAAAAATATTGATTAACTTTCAAACAATGCTATGGATAGTAAAGTGTTGAATTTTGCTGCAGGTGAAATGTGTCCTGTCAAATAATAATCAGCCAATTCACCTGTGTATTTGAGGAAAGAATTCACATTTGGCAGATCATAAACCAACATAGACATTAATATTGATTTGAGTATTCTTACTTGTTTTAACACTTATCACACACATTTTTAGGAACACCCTGGCCTTGGATATTTATTCACATTAATATTACTATACACATTCCTTCAATTAAGAGATACCCTAATAACAATTACTGTGCTCATTTTCCCACCTGGGAAGCAAAATGGCCAATTAAAAAAAAATTGAAGTATAGTTGGTTTACAATGTTGTGTTAATTTCTGGTGTACAGTATAGTGATTTAGTTATACACATATTTATATTCTTTTTCATATTCTTTTTCATTATAGGCTATTACAAGGTATTGAATATAGTTCCTTATGCTATATAGTGGAAACTTGCTGATTATCTATTTTATATATAGTAGTTAGTATCAATAAATCCTAAACTCCCAATTTATCCCTCTGTCCCCCCACCTTTCCCCCCAGTAACCACAATTTCTCTATGTCTCTGAGTCTATTTCCATTTCATAAATAAGTTCATTTGTCTCATTTTTTAAAATATTTCACCTATAAGTGATATCTTATGGTACTTTTCTTTCCCTTTCTGGCTTACTTCACTTAGAATGACAATCTCCAGGTCCATCCATGTTGCTGCAAATGGCATTATTTTATTCCTTTTTATGGCTAAGTAGTATTCCATTGTATAAATATACCACAACTTCTTTATCCAGTCATCTGTCAATGGACATTTAGGTTGTTTCCATGTCTTGGCTATTGTAAATAGTACTGCTGTGGACATTGGGATGCATGTATCTTTTCAAATTAGAGTTTTCTTCTAATATGTGCCCAGGAATGAGACTGCTGGATCATATATTAAATCTATTTTTAATTTTTTAAGGAATCTCCATACTGTTTTTCACAATGGCTGCACCAAATTATATTCCCACCAGCAGTGCAGGAGGGTTCCCTTTTCTCTACACCCTCTCCAGGTTTATCATTTGTGGACTTTTAAATGATGGCCATTCTGACTGGTGTGACTGGTGTGAGGCAACACCTCACTGTAGTTTTGACTTGCATTTCTCTGCTAATTAGCAATATTGAGCATTTTTTCATGTGCCTGTTGGCCACAAAGTGGCCAAGTTTTAAAACCATCCTGAACATATTATCCAGTCCAAACAGTATCTACTGAAGAATGTTAAGATGTTATTGCAGAGGCTACTGGGAAAAACAGACCTTGCTGTAAGAATTTTCAGGCTATAAATTGGCTTGGGGTGGCAGGTGAGTCGTTTTATCCTCTCTGGATTTCAGCCAGTACAAAGTGAAGTGTCTGCACTAGATCATCTCCAAAGTCATTTCCAGTTACAGGAGGAAAAACATTCAAAACACATAAATTCTAATTTTCAAGCCATTTGATTCAGCCTCACTTTTTCTGTTGAATTATTTGGCATGTTTTTAAGAATTGCCATTTAATTAGTCATTAAAGTGAATACTGTTCTTCAGCCCCGGTTGACTTGGTTATGACAACCTACTTCTTTGTGACTTTTTCTTCCTAACTTAACCAAAACACAAGGAGATTCCGTGTGTTACATAAGGGAATAAATATGGAAATAAACAAAATATCTAGTACTCCTAATTAAGACCTCCTCTCAGGAAGACAGAGTTGTACCTTGTGGCTCTGTTTTGATAATCCAGAAATGCAGAGAGTAACTTGTAGGGGTCAAGTATTCAGATAGCTCTACAACTAATTCACGTAACCACAACCAAGTTGGAACATTTATTTTCCAAAAGCTTTTGGGTAAAGCTCTGAATTGCTACCATTTTACCTCTAGAGACCATTTTACCTCTAGAGAACAGAACATTTTCTTAATATTACAAGCAATTTCACTAAAAAGCACTTAATACCCACAATAAACTATATCACAAATGGCTAAGCCAAGAATATAGATTTAGGGAAGCTTATGACCTTGTCATTATCAGGTACAAAGGAAGAAGGCAATTTCTTTGTGTTTAATTGCATTTAAATTTTACACCACAACAGTTGAAATGAGAATTGTTAGTCATTTAAAGAGGCACTTTACAGATTAATTTAAGGACATATACTTGGACTATTTAGAGAGGCCTAAAAAATAATAAAAGGGAGTTTTATTTGGAAAAATCCCTCACTTCTTTGCAGCCCATATCAGAATCTATTACTGCAGCTCTGTGCTGGATGAATAGGTTTGTGTGGGCACAGAGAGAAGGGGCTGGCATTTACCCAGAGGCCTTTCCATTTTCTAAAATTGAAAACCCTCTCAGTCACCGTAAATTAAGTTTAATTTAAATAATGTGATATCAACTATCTACAAACAATAACTAAATTGTATAAGGGGGTAAAAAGACAAAATGAGAGTAAGACAAAGTGTTAAAGAGCTGAAAATCCCTTCTAAAACAAATAAACAAAAACCCAAACTGAAATCATGAAGCTCTTAAGATGGTGTGTTAGTAATTTGGGTTTATTCCTCACGCACCAGCCAAGCTCCAAATTATAAAGTGCACTTGGACAGCACCAGCCTCAGGGTCATGGAACCAGATCTTTTCCCCTTGATTCTGATGCTGACTTTCTGAGAGACATGAAGCAAACTTCAAGGAAATTGAAAAGGAAGACAGCTGGGGAGGAGGAGGAGGAGAATGAGGAAAAAAATGGGGAGAAAAAAGGAAGAATGGGAGGTGGTGGATGGTTGGTGGTAAGGGAATATCTGTATAGTACAGAAGAAACCCAGACAAAGAGAAAAAACTCAAAAAAAAAAAAAAAAAGAAAAAGAAAAGTCATTCAGATGCTTTTGGGTTCTTACCTCTGTACATTCCAGAAGATTTAGAAAAGCAAGCAGCAGTGGGAGCTTATGTTATGCAATTTCTTCCTAGAAAGAATTTACCATCTTAGAAATCAGGAAATTTGGCTTACTTGAAGTCGTCATTATTATTTTTCTGGAAATGTGAGACTCTAACTTGTTTATGGCCTATAAATACTGTGTTCAACATCAAATGTGTACTTCCATTTAGTCAAGTTTATGCTATTAGGACACTAAAATATAGGCATGCCTTGGAGATATTGTGGGTTTGGTTCCAGACCATTGCAATAAAGCAAATGTCACAATAAAGCAAGTCACACAAATTGTTAGGTTTCTCAATGAATATAAAAGTTATGTTTACTGTAGTCTGTTCAACTTGTAATAGCATTATATATAAAAACACTACATATATACCTTAATTAAAAAAACTATATTGCTAAAAATTGCTAACCATCATCTGAGTCTTCAGTGAATTGTCATCCTTCTGCTGGTGGAGGGTCTTGCCTCAATGTTGATGGCTGCTGACTGATCAGGATGGTATTTGCTGAAGGCTGAGGTGTCTGTGATGATTTCTTAAAATAAGACTACAGTGAAATTTGCCACATCAATTACTCTTCACTTCATGAACAGTTTCTCTGTAGCATGTATGATGTTTGATAGCATTTTACCCACAGTAGAACTTCTTTCAAAATTGGAGTCATCCTCTCAAACCCGGTGTTGCTTTATCAACTGTTTATTTAGTATTTTAAATCCTTTGTTCTCATTTCAGCAGTCTTCACACCACCTTCACCAGGACTAGATTCCATCTCAAGAAACCACTTTCTTTGCTCATCCATGAGAAGCAACTCCTCATCCGTTAGAGTTTAATCATGAGATTGCAGCAATTCAGTCACATCTTTAGGCTCCATTTCTAATTCTTATTCTCTTGCTATTTCCACCACATCTGCAGTTACTTCCTTCACTGAAATCTTGAACACCTCAAACTTGTTCACTTCTTCCCATGAATCACAAATATCCTTAATGGCATCTAGAATGGCGAATCCTTCCCAGAAGATTTTCAGTTTACTTTGCTGAGATCCATCAGAGGACTCACTATCCATAGCAGCTCTAGCCTTACTAAATGTATTTTTAAATAATAAGACTTGAAAGTTGAGATGAATTCTTGATCCATGGGCTACAGAATGGTGTGTTAGCAGGCATGAAAACAACATTAATCTCATTGTAAATCTCCGTCAGAGCTCTTGAGTGACCAGATGTGTTGTCCGTGAGCATTCATATTTTGAAAGGAGTCTTTTTTCTGAATAGTAGGTCTCAATACTTGGCTTAAAATATTTGGTAAACCATATTGTAAACAGATGGGTTGTCATCCAGGCTTTGTTGGTCCATTAAAAGAGCACAGGCAGAACAGAGTTAGCATAATTCTTAAGAGTCTTAGGATTGTCAGAATTATAAATGAGCACTGGCTTTAACTCAAATAAAGCCCACATTATCCCCTATCAAGAGAGTCAGCCTGTTCTTTGAAGCTTTGTAGCCAATCATTGACTTCTCCTCTCTAGCTATGAAAGTCCAAGACAGTATCTTCCAATATAAGGCTGTTTCACCTACAATAAAAATCTGTTGTTTGTTGTAACCACCTTCATTAATGATCTGAGCTAGATTTTCTGGAGAACTTGCTGCAGCTTCTACATCAGCACTTGCTGCTTCACCTTGCATTTTTACGTTATGGAGATGGCTTCTTTTCTTAAACCACATAAACCAAATTCTGCCAGCTTTAAACTTTTCTTCTACAGCTTCCTCACTTCTCTCGGCCTTCAGAGGATTAAAGAGAGTTAGGGCCTTACTCTGAGTTAGGCTTAGGCTTAAGGGAATGTTGTGGCTGGCTTGATCTTCTATCCAGACCCTAAAACTTTTCCCATATCAGCAATAAGGCTTTTTCACTTTCTTATCATCCATGTGTTCAGTGGAACAGCACTTTGAATTTCCTTCAAGAGCTTTTCCTTTGCCTTCACAACTTGGCTAAGTGTTTGGCACAAGAGGTCTTGTTTTCAGCCCATGTTGGCTTTGGACATGCCTTCCTCACTAAGCTTAGTCATTTCTGACTTTTGATTGAAAGTGAGAGACGTGTGTATGTTTCTTACACTTGAACACTTGGAGGCCGTTTGTGAAGTTATTAATTGGCCAAATTGTAACATTGTGTCTCAGATAGAAGAGAATATGTGAAAGGAACGTAGGAGAGATTATCTTGAAAGAAAAGTAAAGGGTAAATTTTAAAGAGAAGCAAAATTTAAAATACACTCAGTAAACCTGAAAATGCAATGTAACTTATGTGCCTAATTATTTGCATGTCTCTGTGTGCCTTAATTTATTTTAAAATATTCTAAAATGCCTATGATAACATTATTTTTACAAAGATCTGGGCATTTGATCTTAGGAAGAACAAAGGTGCATGCATGTTTTTGCAAGATTGGTCTGTCCACTCTATGGGGGGTTCTCTTTTGAGAATTTTCACCCAAATCACATTTCCCCCCACTTGTCTAAGTGAACTGTACATATAGAGGAGAAAAGTGGTCCTTGAGGAGAGCACTGTGATATGTGGGGTCTCAGAGGTCATGCGGTACAGCATAAAGATGGAGCTGGGCAGACTCTTAACCTCTCCCTTTTATGGTACCAGGATGGGACAGGTTTGGCGACCAATGTGTAGTGACCCCTTAAAAAATGAACTGACCTGGGCATTTATTTGTTGGTAAAAATTAGTTTTTATCCTTACAACATTTATAACTCTAAAAAGCGGGTGAGATAAATTGTCTTTGAAAAGGCACAAACACAGTCAATCTTACCAAACTTTTTGGGGAAAAAATATGGTTTCCCCTAATTTCTTTCTTCCCATACATCTCCATTCCTTTACCTCTAGAAGAAGTGTAACTCTGAAAACTCAATGGATATATACATAATATACATTTATTGCCCAAAACATAGATATTTGTTAAAAATTTTTTTACCCATCTTCTCACTATCCAGAGGTACGCACTGGAGACATTTTGGTATGTTTTCTTTCAATTGTGTATTTATCTATCTTTTTACAGCCTCACAAAATTGTATGCTTCTGTACATATGGATTTACACCAGGGCTTATATCTTGTCTTTGCATCATGATTATGTGCTTAGAGAAGTTTATTTCTATAGGTTCAGAGGTATTTACTGGGAAACAGAGTAATAAGGAGCCCATCACACTGCAGGAAATAAATGGAAGGGGAAGCAGGCAGATGGAGGGATGTATGTTAAATGATGCTGGAAATAAGCAAGGTTAGAGTCATTAACGCAGATTAGAGCTTGTAAACTGATGACTTGGAGCCACATCTGATCTGCAAATGTTTTTGGTTTAGTTCATAGAGTGTTTTTTTTTAATTGAGTTAATGACCAATTTTATATCTTGATAGATTTCACATATGAAATCTGATGTTGCATTGTGGAAAAGCTAGAAAACTGGCTAATCAACGGCCACATTGCTACATGGCAAATATTGGTGGGCGTCGACAGTGGCTACTCAGTGAGATGGAGCATGTGTTCTCTCATCTACTCATCGCTTCATGTCAACTTGACTTCTGTAGATCTTTGAATGTGCAAAATGATAGGCCAGTCTAGATGCAATTTTTAAAATAATTATTTATTGATTATTATTATATTTTGTGAGAGTGTAGTATCTCACAGAGTTCAATTACACAGGGCAGAGCAGAGATGACAGTTTTTCTTCTTTATGGCCATCACATCTTGCTGACTTATTTTAGAGATTCTTGGTCCATATTTGAAAATTGGCCATCTTTTATGAACAGGAAATTTTAGTCTAAAATATTTTATCATAGGATATGATAAATTGAAAATACATTCGATAATATTACGTTTCCAAATGAGCAACTTAAGAGCAGTAATAAGTTACAGCTCCCCTCAAGTTTCCATACTTATTAATCGATCTGAGAGGATTCGTTGAAAATGGTTTTCATTTAAACAAAAACTCTAGTGTTTTACATTCAACATGCCAGAAGAACAGGTCTTTTAGGCTAGGCACATATGGGTGGTGGGTGTGAAGAGGAAGGCAGGAGGGCTATTAAAAAATCGCAATTCGTAAGCAATACAGCAGTGGTGACCTTTGTGTCAAATGGTACATCTAGTCCTTCTGAGATGAAGATCATATTCCCGAGAAAATAAAGTTATTCATCAGAATGAATTATGGAGTTGCTGTACTGCTTTATAACATCCAGACAAAGGAGGAATACAGGATATAAGACCAAAGAATGCCCTGTGGAGCCTTAGAAATTAAAAACAATCTCATAGGAGTAATGGTTTTTTAAAATCCACATATGGATAATGATTTGGAAGAGTTGAAAACTTTCTCATGTCTTACAACCCTCTTGACTCCTTCTAAAGTTTCATGCCTTTGTGGTAGAGAAGAGTGAACTGAGGGAGAAAGGGATTTTCTTTATATTCAAATCACTCATTTTAAATGCATACAATATGTTTTCCATTTCCCATTATGTGAAATCTACTTTTTTTTTTTTTTTTCCACCTGCCTTATTCTTACAAGGAGAAACATGAAGGGGCTTTCTCTGGGACTACTGACCTTGACTTATTGGTTATCTAGGTCTCTGTTGAGTACCATTTGTTTTTTACTCCGACCAGATGCAGACATTAGAGTTTAATGGGAGCAGAAAGGTAAAGGGTTGAGAAGACAGGAGACCACAGAGGATGTGAGAGCAAAATTTAGGTGGTGGAATTAGGCTGGAGGTTATGTCTGAGAAAACAAGAGACACAGGAAGAAGCTTTTTCTTTATTTGTGCGTTGACACAAAGGGTTTGGGTCTAAAGGCCCGACCTTCTCCAGACTGATTGATTTCTCCGGAGCATTTTGCCAAATTAATGGCTTTCACTAAATCAGTGACTTTAGCAGTTCTGTATTCCTCACGTACAGGTAATTGTGATGAGATAAAACACAAACTGTCCAGCCTAACAGTCGGGTTTTTTTTTTTTTTGACAAAATACATAGAAATATTTACTAAAACTATAATAGAGTACTTACAAACTTCAAATTATCTATCCATCTATCTTCGAAGAAAAACGACATCATAAGCTAGACAGGAGGTGGCAGTTCCTGGAGGACTGCCTGGGATGTGTTGTGGAGCCTCAGGGGGGCGGGGGTGGCTGTTCCAAGCGACAGTGGCCAGGAGTGCGTAGGACAAAGGATGTCTGCTGTCGGCCCAGATGCCCGTGGGAGCCGTGGACTGGAGGCTGCACTGCAGTCAGAATGGAGATGTTTATGAGCTCTGAACCCTGAGCTCTTCTGGGCCTGACAACGTGAGCTGTGGTAACTCAAGCTCTGGGTGTCAGTACGATTCAGGCTCATCAGTTTCACGCAAACCACTGCAACAAACAAAAACTAAACAAGACAAAACACACTACCCTGCTTAGTAAGAGTGATCTATTTACCAAGCGTTACTCCTGGAACTGAGGCCTGGATGGAGTTTGGGGATAGAGCAATGGGACAAGTCCTTGTGACATCTACCTCACCCGCTGGTTAGAGGATTGGAAAGTGCTCCACTGAGGAGTGAGGCTCAGTGGCCCCACTGGGAAAGCACTGTCAACCCAAGCACAGGAGGGAGATTAGCAAACTCCAAGGACGGCACTCCAAAGCACAGGGCCTGCTTAGTCCCAGGCTGGGGCGGGGGCAGCGGCCTGGCTTTTGGGAATAAAGCTCTCATGTAGTGGGGCTGGTGCACTGCCATACACCTTGCTCAGAGTTAATTCCTTTAAGTTCTGCTTAAGATTTTTTTTTTTTTTTGCTTAAATTCATGATAATAGTGGCATATATTCGAGGTCAGGTTAATCAAATCTTTCAAGTTCTACAGAACCGACTTGTTTCTGTCCTGTCTACATCATCCCAAGAGACCACAGCTACAGTGAAGATTTTATTTTCAGTACTAACGTATGATGAGGGAGTTCTTTTTGGGAGACATTTTGCCCCCTTCACCTCAAGAAAGTAGGACTAAAAGCCCACTTGGGTATGATAGCAAAACTGTGAAATTAGGAGATTATTTCTGCCAGTAACGTCCTCACATTCAGGCTTCTCCTTTGGAATCTCCCTTAGATTGAACCTGTTTCCCCTCCCCCCATCCCCCTTCATTCCACTTCCCACTATCTTAGTGCCGTGAATTAGCTCCAAAGTTGTAGAAAGAACAGCTAAAAACAAATTGCAATTTATTTATCTTCTGAATCTTCCACAGAAGGCAACTGGCAGTGGTGCACAAGAAAGTCGAGGGGGTTGTTAAAAATTCTCAAGTAAAGATACTTGGGTCATGACTGGGAGTTTCTGACTGAGTAGGTCTAAATAGGTACCAAAAATCTTTAGTTTTAACAACTCTCCCCAGTGACTCTGATGCAGATGGTTTGAAAAATATGCTGAATAATATAGTAAGGGATGACTGTTGCATAAGGATTAGCAGACTGCTCCAAATTGATACAGGAAGATAAATTGTGGCCTTCTGAAGGTAATATCCAATATCGTGGCATAGCCCTTTAATTATTGTTATTAAGGAATAGTCAGACCAGATAGCAAGAGAATTGACTGGCCAGCGAGAGAACAGTTGTTAGCCATGGTGGAAATTTTGGTGCCTTTTAGGTCATACAATTTAGGTGCCAGTTATTCTTCCTGGTCTGGGTGGAGTATATCCACGTCTGGTAAACAGCTTAAATTGGTTGTATAACTAAGAGAGGTACATCAGGGGTGGAATTAAGCAGCATCTACCGTGATACTTCTGAAAATATGACCTATCTGTGCACCACATTTGATATAAAAATCCTTGGTTGGTGGCAGGAATATCCAGGCAGGGCAAGGGAGCAAGTTTAAAAAAGTAGATTCCAGGTTGCCATCCCAAGCCTTTTATTCAGAATCCCCTGGAGTATGGCCTTGAAGTATGCATTTTTGACGAACTCTCCAGGTGACTCTTAGGCATTTGAGAACCACTGATCTGAAGTGGAAATTAAAAGCAAGATCTTAGAGGCATGTTTAAAATAAAGAAAAATAATAGATATTTAAGCATGAGTCTTTTAACTGTGTTGACAAGAATGAACACAATATATCTATTTTTCTGTGATTTGAAGTGTATCCGTTTTATTACCTTCTGCTCTGAATGTTTTCTTCCAAGCACAGATCTTGCCTGGCTAGCACGTTCAATTCCACCAAAGTCCAGATGACCATCTGTGGGTGGCTTGGACTAGATTTAATTCCTCATCCAACATTTCTATGTATTTTGAAAAAGAAAAGAAAAAGCATGCCCATGTTTTGATTTGTATGAGACCAACCCTTCCCTGTCTTCATGATCTCTTTAGTGTCACATGAAATATACACAGAGCAAGGACTGCCAGGAGACAGATGACCCATCTCAGTCTACCTTATTCCTGGGACAATCAAAGGCTACTTTGCAGTATTGTTGGATAGATGCAATCATTTAAAATTAGTTTTAATTATATGACATTACTTTAATTTTCTATTTACTTTGAAAAGTAAAGCACCTTGGAAATAAATTGCTGCTCTCCATGACCCTCCTTTCTCTGGACCTGGGGGAATTTGTTATGTTCTTACTTTGTCTTGCCAGAGAGGGCCTTCCATCCCACCATTTGCTGTAACACTCAGGCTTCACTTCTGTTCCCAGTATTCAGGAAGGCTGTCACTCCTAGGTCTCATTTTGTCCTTGGTTTGTAGCACTCTGGCTCTGGTGATGATTAACCAACACAAATCTTTTAAAGCACCTCCAAGCAACACTTGTACATGTCTAATAGCTCAGGTCCACTCAGTGTTAAATTAAAAATTGCCCAGTGATGGGTGCTTAGGAGGTTTTGAAATCTAATAAATGCTGAGAAATGTGGTGTTCTTAATGCTTTTACTGCTGTCATGCTGCTGTGCACAGTTGCCATGTGGCACACTCACAGGTTCTGAACCCACCTGCCAGTCAGTAGTCAGAGGAAAGATTTCTGAAAGCAGGTACTTGTGTGCATGAAATTCAATTATTGCTTGGGGAGATCTGTGTAATTTATATTCATATGTTGTACAACCTAATTATCTATAAAGTAATAGTATCTTCTTGAAAATATTCAAAGAAAGGCATAAAATAAAAAGCTCAGTAAAGTCCCAAGGAATAGCTCAATGGGAAAAAAAATACAGAGTCTGAACTAAAACTTTATAACATGTATGGATGTTTAGATATTCTTTGTAATATTCTTTTGATATATTCCATTCCATTCTATTCTTTGGTTTCTCAAATGTTGGTTAAAATTAGTTTTATGATTCACAATAGTTTTTTTTTTTTAACTACAATATAAAATATACTGTTCTAGAGACAAAAGATTCCATGGAGAGTCATGGGAACCAAATACTGGAGACTTGGGAAAGAAAGGCAGTCCAAGGACACCCTTAAACAGCAGTCTAAGTAGCAATTCTTAGGTAACAATTTAGGAGTCACTATGGGGTTTTGAATCGATGTGGCATTATTACTGCTAACTTTTAGAAAGACAAATCTGGCAACAAATGTGTAACAGAGTATTGGAGAGTTTGTTAGCATCCTATAGTAATAGTGCAGGAGAGTAGGGGGAAAGGGTAGAGTAACATGCAAAATATATTTGAATGGCAAGAGGAAGAGAGAGAAAGGAGTCAGAAGGAATTTGAGTTTTGGGTGATTAGCATTTTGGGGGTAGTTGTGGGCTCGATTTTGTTCTCCCCAAATTCATATGTTGCTGTCCTAATCCTCAGGATCTCAGAATGTGACTGTATTTGGAGATAGTGCCTTTAAAAAGGTGTGAGGGTGGGCTCTAATGCAGCCCAACTGGTGTCCTCTAAGAAGAGGAAATTAGGCGACACACAGAGAGAGGGACCAGGAGTGCATTGGAACACAGGGACAACGATGTGGAGAGGCAGCTAGAGGGCGGCCGTCTGCAAGCCAAGGAGAGAGGCCTCATAGGAGAGCAACATTGCCAGCACGTTGATTCTTGAGGTCCAGCTGCCAGAACTGTGAGAAAATGAATTTCTATTGTTTAAGCCACCCAGTTTGTGATATAATGGCAACCTAGTAAACTAAGACAGATATATTAACAGAAATAGAGACATCAGAAAAAGAGATAAACTTGGGGGTTGGGGCAGCATAGGAAAGAGAAATATTTTTCTGACCTTGGATATATTGAGCCTGAAATATTGATGTAACAGGCAAAAAGACAGTAAGAAGAGAAACAAGGAAACATGATCTTGTTGTTATCAAAAATACATTCATGCATACATAATACATACCTTCATACATACATAGAACAAAAGTAAACCTAGTCTTGTTTAGAGAAAGATTATAGAAAATTCCTCACGTATTTTGGAGGTGTCAGAAGTACCATTGGCTGGAATTTGAATTTATCATTTTGCACTTGAGGCTTAAAAAATATAATTCAACTTTACAATATGCTTTCCTCAAAAATGTTGGTTTGATCTAAAGAATAATGTGATAATCTAATTTAAAGGAGTATTCTGCAGTTTTCTTAGTTATTGCTAAATCTGTAGACAGCAGCAGACCACTCACATATAGCATGCTTAAGGAACTGAAAGTGAAAACGAGACATGTATTTAGAATATGCAAAAGATATTCAGCCCTCTTTGTATGCAATTCCATGACTAACTTTAATTTGGACCCATTTTTTTCCTCTCTTACCAAAGCCCCTTAACTATTAAAAAAAAAAAAGATTCATACTGAAATTCATTTAACCATTTTTTAAAAATTTTGCTGAAATTAAATTGCATGCTATGAAAGTTATAGGCCATTTATATATCTTTTACTCTACTTGAAATGTCTTTTCTAACAAACAAAAATATGATCTTTATTTCCTTTGTTTTGTTTTCATTCATAGAAAAAATATCCTGTAGCGTAATTTATAAAACTAGGATTCTACACCTTTTTTTCCACTTAAGAACAAGTCTTGGAGAGCTTTCTATATGAGAAAATAAAGCTCTTCCTCAATGTTTACCTGCAACTGAATGATATTCCATTGTGTGAGTCTCCAAAATTTAGTCGGTTCCCTTTGGTGTGCATTTAGGTTGTTTTCATTCATTTTTTACTAGTGGAAACATTGCTGCTGTAAATAGTTTTGGATGAATGTCATTGAGATGGGCAGAATTCTAATGCTCATGATCTTTGCCCTCCAGTATTATGCCTGTGTGTGTTATGATGCATGGCAAAGGGACTTTGCAGATGAAATTATGGTTACAGATCTTAAAATACAGAGATTATCCCAGATTATCCACGTGGGCTCAATGTAATCATATAGGTCCTGAAAATCAGAAAAGCAAGGCAAACGAGTCAGACTGATGCAATGATGGAAGAAGAGGCAGAGGAGATTTGGAGCATGAGAAGATAGAGGAAAGGGGCCAGGATCCAGGGAATGCGCGCAGCCTCTGGAAGGTGGTAACAGTCCTCACATGGCAGTAATCAAAACAACAGAGATCTCATATCTACCACTGCCAAGGAATGGATTTTGCTAAAAGCTTAACCACTTGACTCAGTAGGAAACAGATTCTTCCCTGAAGCCTCCAGAATGAGCACAGCCCTGGCAGCATTTGATTTCAGCCCTGTGAGATTCTAAGCCAAAAACCAGCTTAACCCGTTGGATTTCTGACCTACAAAACTGTGATAGTAAGTGCATGTGTTTTAAGTTTGTGGCATTTTGTTACAACAGCGACAGAAAACTCACACAGTCGTTTTCATGGGTACCTACTAGGTAAATTTCTACAGTGGAATAATGGGATCAAAGAGTGTGTGCAATGATAATTTTGATAGATTCTTAAAATTGCCTATACAAAAAGGTTATAGCAAAGTCACCCTCCCATCAGCAGTGACAGTCCAGATTTTCCCATTGTCAGATAGTAGAAAATGGTGTCTCGGTTTTCTTTTAATGTTTGTCTTGTTTCATGTAAAGTTTTACATCTTTTACACTTTTAAGAGCCACTTTTATTTCCATGTCTCTGAATTTCATATAGTTCTCCCATTTCTCAATAGGATTGGCAGGTGTATCTTGTTGATTCTTAAAATTGTTTATATACTATAGTATGTTCTTTGTCTATAAGTTGTATTTTCCCCCTCAATTTGACTTTTGCCTTCTGATTCTGTTTGTGGTAGTATTTTAACGCATATTTTAATTTTTATGGAGTCAAGTGTATTTGTCTTTTATTTAATGGCTTCCAGATTTTATGTCTGCCTAAAAAGGTCCTTCCTAGGTAAAGGTCTTAAACAAAAAATTCACTTTTGTGTTTTTAGTACGTTTGGTTTCATTTTTGACATTTATATTTAATCTTCCCATATGTTAAATAATCCTTTTTCCCTAATGATTTGAAATGCTATTTTAATCATGGCTTAAATTCCTGTTTATATTTTGTGTATTTCTTAGTCTGTTCCTTTTATGATTGTTTACTCATGCACTAGCACCACACTTCAGATTATTGAAGCTTTAAAATATGTTTTAATATCTGGTACTGTTAACCTGCCACGTTGTTTTTCCTTTGTTGTTTTCATAACCTTTAGAATTACCTTGCTAATTAAAAAACATCTAGCAAGTGAGTTTCCTTGGGTACTAATGCATTTATAGATTAGCTCAGGGAGAATATTTGTCTTTACAATATTAAGTCTTCTTATCCAAGAACAACTAATGTAATTTTATTTGTTTAACTTTTCATTTAAGTCCATAACACCTTAGTCTCCTGAATAAGGACTTTCACATTTATTGTTAAGTTTATTCCTAGACATTCTTTTTTCATTGTCATTGTAAAGGGAGCCTTCTGTTTTATCTTCTAATGGGTTGTTGTTTGTGAGTAGATATTTTTCTGTTGGTTTGGTTTCTTTGGAGAACCCTGAGTAATACAAATTTGGAACTTGCTGTGAGAGTAGGGAGTCTGAAAAAGTAAACTCTGTCTCTTTGCCTACTTCAAACAACCTACATATTGTTATTCAACTGTTGATGAAAGAGAAGGATAATCAGTGCCCATGCAGAGATAAGCAGCCACAGGAACTCTGACTTCAGGCCTGAGCTGAAACTCATGTGAAATGTGAAACACGGTGCTAGGATACAAAGCGTATTAAAAATAAATGTTATGAATCAGTAGTAAAGTTTACCCAGCATTCATTTCTTTAAAGGTTGCTGAGAAAATACATCTTTAAAAATAGTGGTTTAAAAGTGTTTGATCAGGCATGCCATAAAGCATAGTTACAGTTTTGAACTTTCAGACTTAAATGAGGAGCAAACAGCCACCACTATGTGGAACCTTAAGGAAAACAAGTCAAGGTTTTTCCTATGGCTGTAGCAAAATCATAAAAACTTGTCATAGTATCCAGAGTAGAATAAATATACTAATCGGGGACTTCTTATGTGCTGACATTTAAAAAATTACGAAATGACAGTGACTGTCACAACTGATATAAACAGAGTATAATGAAACAGATAAATGTATTTTAGTAAGTAAGGTCGTATATATCCACAAACCAAGAATGAGTAGTTTCTAAAACTTGGCTACCAGTTTTTTAAAATATGTAATATTTCATAAAAACCAAGTTAAATTTCTAACAAATCTGATGTGTTCCCACAATGAGTTCCATTCAACTTTATACACCTGCTTCAAGTTATTTTTTACAAAGCAACTGGAAATAATGGAGAAGAAGTTAGATGAAGTGTATTTCGACTGAGTAAAAGCAAAATCAAACAAGTATACACACACATAAAATCTACCTTCAGAGAATATTCAGTTAAACAAATTGTAGAAAAATGCCCAAGGCTCAAAAAAATTCAAAGAATAAAATCTATTTGAATTTAAGAGTTAAAGGAGTAAACATAAAACACTTAAGCAAATTCTCATTTTTAAAATAAATTTAAATGATCAGATAGGCCTGTTTTCTAACATTAGTCTTTGGGGGACATAAACCTAATTATACATTTTATTTTATGATATTTAATGTTCTTCATTTAAGAGAAATCAGCAGAGAAGTTTGATGTTTCCACCTATGGCTACCTAATAAAATTTTTCCCATAAAATTTTGCATTTGTGTTGTTTAGTTCAATGGGCACCTTAGGTAAGGGAACAAGTTACTACAGACTTCTATGAAATCACTATTTCCATAAATCTTGGAAGCCAGCTTACCCAATGAATGAGCCTTTAGATTTTAAAGATGTCTAGATTGTTTTAATGTAATTGGCACTTGACTCTGCATGGAAATTTAAATAAATATTCGACACAGGGAGAAGAGCTCAACCCTAGTTCCTGAGGCAGAAATGAGTTTGCTCTAATTCCTTCCTGTGTCTTAACTGGCTATACAAAGTCCAAGGACTGAAAATAAACAAATGAACTGTGTCTCTTATAAGTTATTTAAAGATAGGAGGTTATTAAATAACTTAGTATCATTAATCTGTCAAGTACAGCCTTCTTCGTCAAAGAGAGCACCATTTATAACAACAACTTTATGGTTTAAAAACAATTTTATGCACAAATGCCTGCAGGAAAGGAGGGATAATGAGAAAATATGGAACTGCTAGAATCAACAAAAGAATTTAAAAAAATGTACCAAGTTATCTCAGAAATGAGCAGTTCAGTAACATGATATTATGAGTAAAGATAGATGGTCAAGTATGTTCTAATTTATTTTTTTCGTCCAGTATAATACCTGGCACAAGGTGAGCCAAATATTAAGTGACTTATTTCTCCTACTCTGGCTCACTCATTTACCGAACAAGTACCTTTTGAATACTAATTTTAGAATAGAAGTCAAAAGAAACTCTTACTTTTAATTGTGTTAACATTGATTTTATCATTATGTCATTTTGGTGCCTATTTATAACATAGGACAGAGAATGGTGTAGGGTTTTTGTTTACTTTTAAGTAAAACCAAAAGAAATAGTAAAAATAAAGAATTTTGAAATGATTTAGCTAGTGTTGCTTTTGAATGAAAAAAGCTGATTTGGAGACAATACCTTATGTATCTTTGACTTTCCAAGTTTTTTACTCCATAGTTTTGTTTCTCAATCTTCTCTTGCACGTAAGCACGGTGAAGTATCTTTGATCTCGCCCCTATTATTCTATATGTTTGCTGCTACTAATACTCAAACTTTCCTAATCCACTCTAGGTCTTTTACTAGGCTGTCCAATTGTCAAGTCTAAACCTGAGCCAGGGGTTCATTCTGGCTTCTATGGCTATTCTGTTTATCTCATAGTGAATTTGTGGTCATAGCCCCATGATAGGTACCGGTTAATTCCCACTGCTATCCTTCAGTTGCTGACAGTTCTTTCCTTAACCATTCTCTGATTGCTTCCAAGTTGTTATTATCAAACTTGAGTCCTTTGATGTATTGGAATTTTGGTCTTGTCCATTCATGTGTAGTTCAAACATGGTATTAGGTGATTAACATGACTATTGCAACCTAAAGAAATAATACTCTCTTGGAAAATCCTCACTTTAAACCTGGGATACAGTGGGTATTCTTTATGAATTTTTCATACACAGAAACCAAGGTGATTTCTGAGAAAAAGTATTAGAATCAAAAGCACTAGGCAAGCAGTAACCCCGTCGAGAGAGGTTTTTTTGTTTGTTTGTTTTGGTTTGGTTTTTCTTTTTTTACTCTAAGTTAAATGTATTTTCTACCTTTCAGGTTTTTTCTGAGTTACTTCAACCATCCACCCATGTTCCCATCAGTTAATCAATCAACCCATCTAGCAAACATTTTCTGTGTCATTGTCCTAGACCTTCTTGGAGAGAGAGTAACAAATAATGGAAACATTCTTGTTAGTTTCAGAGAGCTTGGAGTTTAATTAGCAGTATGGATAAGTAATCAGGAAATTTGAAATATTATGTGTGTGTTAAAGGTTTTAAGAGCAGAAGTAAAATGCCCTGTGGCAAAATACAGTAGAGGCAACTATCAGGGATCTGAGGATTCAGAGAAGGATTCTTGACCAAAGAAATATTTAGGCCTAACCCTGAAGTTAGAGTTATTGAAAATGAGAGTGAAGCAGCATGATGATGTAGACAGAGTGAGCAGCAGAGATATCTGAGCAACTGAAAGCAGTTTAGCATAGTGTGAGGTGGAAGCAGGGGAGGAGGGAAAGAAATAGAAAAGTAAATGGGAGTGTTAAGCAAAGTCCTGATTATAAAGAACAGTTTAGCAAAATTAAATCATTTGGGCCTCAAACTAAGAGTAAAGGGCAATCATTATAAAGTGTCTTGAAGTAGGTAATGATGAGCTAGAGTGGAAAATGGACTGAAGGGGAAAAGGCTGGAGACATGGAGACCAGGGTGAGGCTATTGAAGGAATTGAGGTAAGAGATGATGGTGGCTTGAACTAGGATGGTGGATCTAGGGATGGGTAGAAGTTGATGGATTTGAAAAGTTTTTAAGAGATATGTTGAGAAAAATTAAGGAATGATTTAATATTGGAAGTGAGGATAAAGTTGATTATAATGACTACAATACTGTCTTGAGTAGGTAATGGTGATACAATTATACTGAGAGAGAGAATATAGAAAGATAAGGAGTTTGGGGAAAAGGAGATGACAGATTACTCTGGGATTTCTTAACTTTGATATGTGAGTAGAGCTGCAAAGTGGAAATACCAGTGTAAGTAGGATAATGTTTTCCCAAGCTCAGGAGAGAGCCCTGGTCAGGAGATTGATGTTTGGTATACACCAACCTATAGCAGTTACTAAAGCCATGGAAATTAAGATAATCACACAGAGAGTAAGGTAGAGTGAAAAGAATTAGCTTAATTGAACTGGAAAGACAATAACATTTAAGGACAGAATAGGAATCAAACACACACACATCCCCAAGAAGATTAAAGAGAGGTGGGAAGAAAACCAGAAAAGTGAAATGTGATGAATGTAAAGGAAGAAAGTGCTTTAAAAGGGAAGGAATGGATAGTGTGTCAGGTACTTCCAAAAAATAAAATGAGATAATGGGTGAGTGCCCACTGATTTAGGCAGACCATGATTGACGTTGAAAGAGTAATTGGAGCAGAAGCCAGATTACTGTGGATTAAAGAATGACTGGAAAATAAGGAGGTAGTGACAGTGAATGTAGAGAAATCTTCCAAGATCAGCTGTGAGTGGGAAGGAAGGTTTAGGGTAGTTGCTGGACTAGTTTGCAACACTATGGTGGAGACTTGAGCAGTTTATACTCTGATGAGAATTGCTTCCATAGAGAATTGTAGTATTGTAGTTTTCATAAGAAATGAGTAAGGATGCCAAATGCCCTCGGAATGGATTTTCTTGGCAATCCAATTCAGGGGGCGTCACTAAAGTCCTTGGTCTTGTTATTAGTTATGTTGGTTCCAAAAATAAATCTTACCTATGTTAAAGTTTATGTCAATATGTTAGTAAGAATATTAATTTCTCAATTAATAGATTATTTTAGATAAGTTTTAGGTTTACAGAAAGATTGAGCAGGTAGTATGGAGCATTCCTGTACATCCTCCTCCACCTCTTAACTCCACACAGTTTCCCCTACTGTTAATAACTCACATTAGCATCACCTATTTATTACAATTAATGAACCAACACTGATATATTATTATTAATGAAAGCCTATGATTCATTCAGATTTCCTCAGCTTTTACTTATTGTCCTCTCTCTCTTTTCTGTCTCCTTAATCTCTTCTTGGCTTTGAAAGTTTCTCAGACTTTCCTTGTGTTTGATGACCTTGACGTTTTGGGCAGTACTCGTTGGATATATTGTAGGGTGACCCTCTACTGGGATTGGATGTTTTTCTCATGATTGTACCAGGGTTATGGATTTTGGGGAGGAAGTTCACAGAAGTAAAGTGTCTCATTTTTATCATATCATATCAAGGTTGAAGGGCACATACCATCTGCATGAATTATGACCATTGATATTGACCTTAATTACCAGGCAGAAGTAATCTTTGTCAGGTTTCTCCTCTGTTACTCTTTCTCCTCTATTTCCATATTGTACTCTTTGGTGGGAAGTCACTATATGCAGCCCACTTTTAAGGATGAGGCATTAAGTTCCCCTCCATTAGGTTGGAGTATCTCCTTAATTTATGTGGAATTCCTCTGCATAGGAGATTTGTCTCTTTTTTTGTTAATTTATTTAATCATTTATATTAGGTGGACTCATGGATATTTATTTTATCTTTTGGGTTATAATCCAATACTAATTGATCACTTAGAGGGAATATAAAGGAAATCATTTTATTATAAAATTTACTGATCTTAAAATCACATCAAGGAGTTCATTTTTATTTTGATGGTATTCTAACTTTACCATACACATAGTGCCTTTGGCCCTCCTTCCCTTTTGCAGTTAAGTTACCTGTCGAGTGCGCAATACAGTCGTTATGTTCATTACCTTGAATCAAAATGAATGTTCCTTCCTGGACCCATGCACAAATTTTTCTTCTTTGCATTATGCCTCTACTTTTCTCTTGGCTTCTCTGCAGTATAATAGGTATTCTGGCCACATATACTTACTGAGTATTAAAATGTGGCTAGCATCACAAAATTAGATTATAATATTTTGGATACATTGGTTTAAATAAAATGTATTATTAAACGTATTTTATCTGTTCTTTTTATTTTATAAACATGTAGCTACTTGGAAATTTAAACTTACTACACATTTGCTCACGTTGTTTTTCTACTGGACAGCATTGGAAACTGTTAAGGATATGTGAGATTGCTATTTATTTGTCACTGGAAATAAACTATGTGATTTTTAATTGCTTATCATACATCTGTTGATTTTTTAGATGCCCAGAGAAAAGCACACGCAGCTTGTCCACCAACCACTAATGTTTTCAGCAGCCTTTCCAGTGGTGGGATGAGTTGGTAACAAATTGATTGAGTCCAGTATTTATGAAAGAATATGACCCCGTATGTCAAAGAACATATCTAGAAAATGCAGAGGAACTGTTATTGGTTCCCTGGTTAGGTGGTTTTATCTCTTTTTAACATGATTATTACATACTTTTAGAGTCTATTCCTAAGTCTTCAGCAGGTCTGGATTCCTAGACCACATTCAAATCAGTGCAGTTTCTCTGCTACTTTCTCAATAGGGGAGGCAGCTTCTGTTTTTACTCTGTGAACATTCTGTTATTAGTACTCCTAACCCTTGAGTCATACTGAGTTACTTCTCTAGCCTTGAGGTTTGTGCCTTCCACATTCTGTAGACCATCACACGGTTTTCCCAAATTCCTTTTTTTCCTCAGCAAATTTCTCCCGGGTAATCTATGCTTCATTTATATTTCCACATGAATAAAGCAGTCTAACTCATTCATCATTTTTGATTGCTATCCTCTGGAACATTTCCTGTATTTGAACTGTTCTGGAGAAACCTCAGTACTTTTCTTTCCTGAAAAGAAGTGCAGTCTCCATTTGATGAACAGGTTGTGATCTGAAAGGGTGGGAATCATATTACATTACAGCTGGAGTTCCAGTCCCGAGGCCAGCCCACGAATCACACCGTACACTGAAGTGGAGTGCTGTGTCCAGAATGCTGTGAGACTTAACACTGCATGCTGAAATGCTTCTCTGAAAAACCACACATGTTCAGTTTGCATTGGCAACAGTGTAATGGAGTGACAGAAGTCTCCCCAGCACTCACATCTCTTAGCAAGTGGATGGTGCTGCATCCTCCTACACCAGTGGTGGCGGGTACCACCAGGGCCAGTTTAGGGATTTAAACAGCTGAAGTGTTGGAGATAAAACTCACTCTTTGGTGCTGGATCCTGTCCTTAAATTGCTCCCCCACTCTTTATATTTTCCTCTCTCTCTCTCTCTCTTTTTTTTTTTTTTTTTTTGGTTTGTCTGCTTCACGGCACCATCTATGGCTTAACAAAGTTTTTGTTCAACATAGTTCAATTAAAAAAAAACAAAACTAGAGTTAGTTTTTTTCTTTATTCTCCATTTCTAAAAGTAACCGCAGTTCTCTCCCTATCCTTATTTATTGGACATTTTTAGAAATGAGGCAACAGCAGTCTTTTTTATGTCACCCTTCTCCTTTCACTGACTGATTTCAGAGGTGCACATGGATGGTGGAAGATAATCTCTGTACAGAAAAGGGCTTAAAGAATATTAATCCACATTTTCCGTGGAAAAACCATACCTGGGCCACACTGGAGCTTCAACAAAAGCCCCAGTTCTGGGAGGAAGAGAAGCTCTTTTTTTCTTTAAGGTGTAGGTGTGTGTGTGTGTGTGTGTGTGTGTGTGTGTGTGTGTGTGTGTGTGTGTGTGTGTGTGTATGTTTTAAATGGAGGTACTGGGGATTGAACCCAGGGCCTCATGCATGCTAACTAAACACAGGCTCTACCACTGAGCTATACCCAGCCTCCCGCATAGAAGCTCTTGTTACGGAAGCCAGAATACGAGTGTCAACGGGCAGGACCAGGTCTAGGAGAGGAGCAGGGTAGAGGTGGGGCGGATACTGTGATTCTAGCATTTCCTCTTTCTTCAGATTTTTCTCTTCTCACCTTGGCTAAGGGGAATGATGAGAAATAGAGAGAAGATGGATCAGTAGCACAAAGTCTTAGCTTGAAGTCAAGGGGAAAAGGGAAGACAGAGGTATTTTCAAGGTATTTCCTCTGTTTTGGATGTGTATTTTATCTCATTATCGCAGATTTGTTTTCTTGGAAGAGCTTTGAATACCCTTTAAATTATCAACAACTTCCCTTTCTGTTAAAAGATGCCTTAACTATAATCTGCCACTCAGTTATGGAATCATAACTGCTGTGTGCTTACAGAATTCAAATTTAAATTCATGGATATAATGTCCATTGACTTGCTATTATATAGTAGGTGCCATTTCAGAGTCTGTAAGTGGGCCAAGGTGTTTACTCTAGGGTCCTTGGAGTTAGTTCACGAGCTTGTAATTCATATTAGAAAGCATGTTTTTTGGAACATTCAGTTGAGGTGACAGAAAAAAAAAGTGTCCCTGAGATCACTTGTGTTACATGTGGATAAACAAAGTTAAACAAGTTTATTTCCTGAAGAATTTCACTGGTTCCTCAACATGATACACATATTGTAACTCTCCAAAAGGCAGATGAACTGTTCATCATTCAACATTATTATTAGCCAGAGAATTTTTTTTTTAAACACTACTTCCAAGAACTAGAACTTTTGGAATACAATATGTGAAATGCCGAAGTACATTTTATTTTAGTATCATTTTTCTACATGTTTTAAGGCTTGGCCTCCTCTAAGGCATAAATCTAAGAGTTCAAGGGGAAAAAAAATCTTTCTTTTTTTGGTATTCGTCATGCTGCAATTTTATCAGCATTACTTATTTGAAAACGACTGAAGAATTTATTTGGAAAAAGGAGTTCTGTAACAAAACAAAATACGATAGCTACTCATCTAGGCCAAGTGCCTCATTTTTGTAAGTTAGAAAACTTAGGTCCAGACATTCCTTGAAGTGATTTATTATAGATCTTATAACAAGCAAAGCATCAGAACCCCAGCCCAGGGTTCTTTTGTATTCCCCAAACTACAGTGAACATGTCCAGTAAAGCTCAGCTATAATAAAAATGGACTATAACACAGATCCCACTAAGTGACAGTAAAACGTAGAACTTCTTAACCTGTTACTCAAAAGTTTTTGCTTATTTATTTCATGCTTATAATTCTTTCTTAAGTGAACTAAAGATGTTACACCAAGCTTTCATTCTTTTACAAATTGGACTTCATTAGACTAATACATATTTATGTTACAATATTTTATTAAATTCTGTAATATTTTTCTTTTCTTTTTCAATTACAGTGATTGTTCTAATGTCTGTTAAGTATCATTTTTGCTATATCTTCCTATTGTTCTCTATTTATTTATGGCTCCGTTTTCTTATTTTGGGTTTAAAATTCTCATCTGTCAGTCATTGTGATGAAGAAGCATGATTATGGGCTTGGGAGTGGATCACAGATGTGCTTAAATTCCATCTCCACCATTTGCTAGTTGTGTGAGCTTGGGCACATCACAGGATTTGTCAGCCTAAATTTCCTCAAAAGATATATGGTGTGATATCTGCTTCATGGGTTACCAAGAAGTTCACAGATCCATTCTGTTCAGACCTTGGGCAAAGTCTCAAACCCTGGTTCATTCTTTATGCTTCTGGACCTGGAGCTAATTTCCTTCCTTCCCTCTTTTCTTTCCTTCCTTCCCTTCCTCCATCCCCTCTTCCTCCTTCCCTCCTTTCTTCCCCCAGCTCTCCCTCCCTCCATTATTCCCTTACTTCTTCCCTTTCTTTCTTACTGTAGCAAACAAAATCTAAAGTATGTATTGGTGGTGTCATTGGGTTGCCTTTGGGATTGTCATTACCCAACCACAACTGCATTAGACACAGGTTCTCCAATGATCAATCTACTTTATGGCCGAAAGGATAAGGACATTTTTTTTGTTTTGTTTTGTTATAAAGCCAATCATTTTATAAAAGTAGATGAGAAACCACAAATAAAATGACCATGGGAACATTAGAAAGATACAGAAATATTACTTTTTTAGTAGTTCTTGTTCCTCTTCTGGAAATCCCAACTTCTTTTCTTTCCTGCTACCTTGAAGTCTGTATTAGACTTCTGTTCTCAGCTTTTACTTCTAAAGGTAGGGTTCATCAGATTGTACCCCTCTTCTCCTTAGTTCTACTCCAGGAATAAAGTAGACATTTTGTTCCATCATATTAGAAGCATGCAGGTCACTTCTTGCTTCTAATGGGGAGCTGGCCATTCTTGAGAATTTCCATATAGTGTATCTCCCATCTTACTAGACCCTCCAAAGCATCCTCACCCTTCATCATCATGAGGATTGCACATGACAGCATATGAAGCTTTGTCAGGCTCACAGTATTACATCAGGAAATGTTAGTTTTCCCTTTCTCTTTTCTCCTTCAAAGAATTATTCGGTGGAAGATAGGGGAGCAGAAGATGTCACCAATTCCACATAAAGAGAATGATTAGTGACTAATTTATATCATAGTTTCATTAAGCTTTCTTACCTTTTTCCAGTGTACTTCTGACTGCTCTGACTTAGGTTTTGGCTACCTCTGTTCTTGAGAAGCTCAGTACCAGCACCTCCCCCTTATTTACATTTTTTAATTCATGTTTTCATTCTTAATAATTTTTTCCTGCTTGAGTTTGTCATTTGACTATGCCTTTTACTCTCCTTTCTATACATTCTTCCAAGATGTCACTTTGCCTAAAATATCAGTTTTGTGGTCTGCCAATTCATTATCCTTGTATATGTATGGGTTCACCATGACTTTCTATCCTCTTCTCATTACAATCTCTCTTGAGTTTTATAAGCCAGAGACAATTGGATCACACCAACCCATGTGAACATCAAGGGTTGCTCTATCATTGCTCCATCACAGATTCTTCATAATTGGCCTGGGATGCTATATGCCAAACTGGTTGAGTGGTAGAGCCCTAACTAGAGTAGTTATACCCACATCTTTCATTAACAAAAGGCTAATAAGCAGCATTGTTATATTCAAATTCTGCTACATATAAATGACAGAGCTTGTGTTTGGACACTTGTCTGTGTTTTGCTTTCAGGAAGTATCCAGATACCCACATTTCTGCTCATTTATGAAGACCATCTCCCTTTTAAAAATTTTCTATGGTAAATTTTTGCCTCAGCTATTACAAAAGTTAAAATCAAAGCCCAAATACTCAAGCCAATAGTCATGCAAGTATATCATTGGCTGTACAGTTAGATTTTAGAATACGTACATCACTCATGAAACAGAGTTTAGTATTTCCCAAATGGTGCTGTTTCCATTTTTTTTGTTATTGTGTTAAATCATCTAAATGAAATTGTTAAAGTTGAACACCTTAGTGAAATTAAGCATAGGATGACCATAACATTGCTAAAGCATTTTGTCACTTTATTTCTAAAATTTCTGCACTCACCTAGCAGCAGAGGTCACCGGCATTACAAACTTCTCTTTTGTTCCCTGTGAGTTGTTGCTGCTGTCAGAATGCCATCCTTTTTAAGAGTCACATGCAGCTGAGGAAACCGGAAAATAACCTGCAGCTTCTTCCGCAGTTACTACACGTTGAAGTGGAAATCAGTTCTTTGTGTCAAATTTTCCAGTGTGAGGAAGGGAAAAAAATCTATCTCTTGGTCAAAATAATTAATAAAATCACTAAGGATCCTATATAGATTTAGTCTTAACTAGACATTCATTTTGTTCTATTCAGTGAGATTCAGAGAGAAAGTAACAGAAAATGTTGAGGACCAATTTACATAGACTCTCAGAGGTCCCCTCAGGGGAAGGAAGGTTGCACTTTACATTAGGAATAGAAATCTGGTTATCATTTTATGTATTCTTAGAGACTTAAAGATGTAGAGTAGGGCTACTATGAGAGCTGTGACAATTTACAATTTGGATAGTAACCAAGATTTAAAAAATACATATATCTGTGAAGTATCTGGGATTCTTCCAGGTTCAGAAAGTGACCTAAGGACTAGTGGTAGAAGAGAGTAATAAAAAATTCAGTGGCGTCTCCAGCATTCTGGCATTTCTGTTACTTCAGTATGCTCAATTACTCTGTATTCGAACACCTATTATTTTTCATTTCTTCCATTATCATTGGAACTTTGTCCTATAGATAAAGGCACTATAATCACATACTATATGTATATAAGATTTGACCTAGCTATCCTAGGTCAAATTTTTTAAATGATTGTTTTTTAAATGATTTTAAATGATTATTTTTTAAGTGATTTTACTTTGAGAATAAAAATACTTGGGTATCTTAGCTGAGCATGGTAACTGATCTTTACATAATCTAGATATAAAAGGCTTAGGACTGCGATTTAATTTCACAAAACTGTTTTACTAACCTCTATGGTATCTTTAATGTAATAATTCACACCTATCCAGAGCATAGAATATTTTCTACTTCTTGGAGTCAAGAATATCCAAATTTACTACACACTTAGAAAAATGTGTCTTCCTTCTATTAATTCTCTTTCTTTTATTAACCCTACTCCCCTCAGATATCAGAGTGACATCTAAGTCCAGTATTTTAAGAACTGGCTTTTACTCTGTCCACATTCTTCAAGTTTTTTTTTTTTAAATTTTAGGTATATTTTCCAAATATACTAATATTTTCAGATAAATATATCTAAATTTTCATCCTTAAATAAAAATAAGCTCATCATTTATTCAAAGGCATGTGAATGCCTTTCTGTGAGCACACCTAACTTGGTTCCTTTTTCCCCTAAGGTATAAATCTGGAACTTCCAAAGGTCAAGAACATATGTTGGTACAGAAGCAAAACAACTTAAAAATATCCCCCCAAACCTTTCCTTATTAGGCTGCCATTTTCTAGGAACAGTTTGTATGATTCATGTATAATTAGTGATTTTTTTAAATAAATTGACCATCTTTCTTTCTTCTTCTACTACTTTTCTGCCCTTTCATTGAGCTTATAAGTTTTTTTGCAACTTGTCGTTTTTGTTTTGTATAAGAAAGTTTAATGTTAAGTGAAAATTGGAAATTTTCCCAGCGTCTCCCCTCTTCCTCAATACCTAAAACTACATTCTCTAAAACCTTATCATCACCGATATCTAGGGGTAAAATCTGCTTCTATAATGATTGTTCTCTTTCTCTTAGGGCTATTTATGAGACAGATATGAATACAATTTTACAAAACATGTAATAGAAAATGTAAAAGTGTGACACTAATGACAAACGTCCCATGAACCTATTTTTAGCCTATGAATTTTAAAGTTAAGATGTACCCTCCAAAATGCTTAATCATGGGAACTCTAGTCACAAAGACTGGCAAAATGAAATTTTTTCACGGATCACTTCTTGGTGGTGCTATCCAAACTAAACACGTAAACCTTCTGACGTTTACTTTTTTTTTTTTAAGATGGTTGATTTGGAGTTTTGACAGTTGGTGTGAAAATTTCCAATCTACGTGTGAATACTTGATAGATAATGACTATATATACTACAAGAGCACATAAAGTATGATTCCATCTAAATCTGTCAACTTAGACCGTAATTAGTATAATTCTACATTGTCTTAGTTGCATTACATCATTTGGTTTCAAAGCAAACAAATATTTCATCAGAAGAAACTCTGTAAATGTTGAGTCAGCAGAGCCTAAAGCAATTTCCTGTGCCTTAACATCAAGGAAATCTTGTAGAGACAAGTATTTTAGAAACTTCTGAAATAAAGCTAAAATAATAAGGAGAAATGTCACATTGTTTCATGCAATTGAAATAAGTCAAGAACCCTTGCTGTAAACACTTTAGCAAAAAAGAAACATCATGGTAAGACGTGTGTATTTCAGTGAATACCTTAAGTACGCTAGATACATTTGGAGCTTACAACATGTAGCATCAAAGAAGAGGTTAGAAACTACAGACTTTGACTTTTTGGATTAGTTTACAATGCTTTTCATTTTCAAAAAAGAAACAGACAGTCTGTTTCCAGGGAATTCCTGCCTCTCTTGGATGGTGTTTGGTGTGGATCCTCAAATATGTCATCACTATCCATTGGTAAAGAAGTATGTCTTTTAAAGCAAAGGGCAAACTCCTGCAGCCAGATAATCATAGATTTTTTTTTTTTTTTTTTAATATACTGATTTTGGAGTGGTACAAGGATGGCCACTTTATCCTTTGGGAATGGCTGTCTTTCGGATTCTCTCACATTCTGGGCTTTTGAAGGGTGAGCTTTTAGCTCAGAAGTTGTTGAAAAACAGCCTTTTTCATCTCCAAATGAAAATGCAATCTTTTTTATTTTTTTGAGGAGCAGAGTGTAATTAGCCAAGTTGGAATTGGGCCAACTAAGAAGTGTCAACAGGCTAGATGTGCCCCCAATTTTTGGAGCATCCCAAAGATGGGCTCATCCTTGACTGTCCGGAAGAAAAGGTAAAGCATCTACAGAAATCTAAAAGGGTGCCTGAGAGACATGAAAAGAAAGAAACATTTTAATTTTCTCACAAAGTAAAGATAACTGAGGCTAGCCACTGCCTCCCCAGTCTAAAAACTCATGTGACTAATTTTTCTAAGCAGGCACTGGAATGTTCCTGCTGGGAACAGGACAGATAATATATGTAGCTGGCACTCTCACCCAAGGGGAACTCTTGTTTCACTTGGGGAATGGAGGCCAGCTCCCTGCAACTTAAAGAAAAGCTAATTTAGGACACATCTGAAAGCAACCGAAATGAGAAAGGAAAAGAAATCTCAAGTTACTGTGCAGTGTGCCAGCTGACCAAATGTAAAACAAAACAAAACAAAACCAGATAATCTCCTCCTCCCCAGCTAAAGATGAAGGGGGAGAAGGGGCGGAGGGGGAGGGGAGGGGATGGAGAATATTTCTCTTTGTGCTTTCTCTGTATTTGCTTTGGCTTTTTTTTTTTTTAAGATGCTTTCCGAAGTTTAAATTTGAAATTCGATGACTCCCAGGAGTAGACATGTTCTTTTCTCAGGTGTCATTTTTATATATTTTTGTCAAGCCCTTTAATAAGAAATCAAGAAGAACCATCATTTAAGTAAAAAAAAAAACAAAAACAAAAAAACAAAACATGGTTGACTCCAGGATAAAAGGTAGTAGAAATACAATAAATTCACCTAAAAAGGGGAGATTTCTTTGGTTAGTAGAAATAAGTCTGAGAACAGTACCTTTTAAAATATGACATCTGGAACTCACTAGAATTTACTACTTAATGGAAAAAAAAAAAACCCTCCAGATTTAAAGAAACAAACAAACAAAAACTTTCTACCCAGAAGTTTTATTTACCAAATTTATTTATTTTTATATATATATAGAGAGAGAAAGCAAGTGAAATTTAACTTTGTTTGCTATTTCATTTTAGGTAAAAAGATAAAAAGTTTTGAGATAAAGAAGTGTTTATATGCTTTTGTAACTTAAAAGTGATTTTGATTTTAACATCAAACTCTTTCAGATTTTGGCTCATCATGAGAGCAAATGTCTTGGGGCATTTAGTCTTTAACTGAACTTCTTGAATGTGAAGCTTGCAAGAGACCATCACAGTGTCCCTTGCAAGGACATTTCATAGCGCATACATGCAGTGTGGGCTGGTGGAGGGAACATTAGGCTCCAAGTTGAAACAGCTAGATTTGAATCCCCAGCTGAGTGAGGCTGGACAAATTACATAACTGTTTGGAAAATGGAGATAATAACATTTGGCTACTTATCTCATCCATTTATGGCCAGGATTAAATGAAATAATGAATGTGAAAGCACAGGAAAATCTATAAAAAGTTGTATAAATTAAGGTAATATTTTCCTTGGTGTGTGGTCTTTTCTCAATGCACTTGCTTTCTATTATACATTTCTTTTAAAATCTTTGTTCCTATTTCATTTCTCTGAGTTGTACTTATTTTACTGAAAGTTTCTTTAAAGAGGATTAAATGGATAGTCATTTACAGGGTTGAGTTTTTTTGTCTTCATCTATTTCTGTCAATAATTTCTGGAGTTAATTTTAGAGATTTTGACTTGTGAGATGACTAACTCTCTGAAAATACCCTTTGTCCCATTTTACCACAATGCACAGGAATCCTGGATAGGAATGGAGGTGAGGGAGCCCAATGTGACTTTAAAGCTATTACCAACACTTTGTGTTCCTGATGAGAATATGAGCATTTATGGCTAAGTATGGAACGATTATAAAAGTGGGAAAGATATTAGAGGAAAATACACTTATGAAAAATGGTAGCAGCCCTGGGAAAAAATAGACAATGACATGGGACTGTGGAATCAGAATCAAAGAATGTTTTAGAATTATCTAGTAATACCCAGTACATGATAAATGGAAACTTTGAAATAACATCTCTAATGAGAGGTATTTATATTGATTTTCACTTTTCATTTGAGCCAAAGCTGTCGTCTCTTGAACAGCGTTTCCCAAACTTTAATGGGCATTTAAGTTACTTAGAGATCTTTCCAAAATATATATTTTGATCAAAAGCTCTGGGGTGGTGGCTGAACTAGTGAAAGGATCCAGTATTTCTGACAAACTCTCAGTCAATGCTGACTGCTGCTTCTCAGACTGTCTGGGTAGCTACGCTGAATGTCACTATAATTATTTTTCCCTTGCAAGTAACACTTCAGGAATGATATCTGTGTTGGAGAAATTGTGGCTATGGAAATATTATTCAAGAAAAGTTTCCATTTTTGTATAGCTTTGAGATGAAATTGATGTACAACAATGTCATTTTAAAGTCTAAAATTGAATGAGTTTTGACATATGTATACAACCATGGAACCGTTACAGCAGTCCAGGTAATGAACATTTCTGTCACCCTCAAAAGTTCTTTACTCTCCCTTTCTAATCTTTCCCTTACTCCCCTCCCCCCTGCCATGTACCCACTAATCTGATTTCTGCCATTTTATGTTATTTTCCATTTTCTAGAATTTTATATAAAATATCACACAATATGATATGTCCTCTTTTATTATCTAGCTTCTTTCACTCAGCATAAGTATGAGATCCATCCATTTGCTCATTTTTGAAAATTGGGTTTTCTATTTCATAATTGAGTTGCATGTACTCTTTTTTACTTGAATAAAGGATTCTTTACATTCTGTAATGCTTTACTATTTTCAAAATGTACTCGTTTTCTTGCTGGCTAGTATTCCATTCAATGTACGTGCCACTATGTGTCTATCCATTCAACTGCTGATAGACCTTGCATCATTTTCAGTTTTGGGGCTACAACATATAAAACTATTATGAACATGCAGGAACATATCTTTGTCGGGACATATTATTTTACCCCCAAGGGGAGAGTGACTCAGTCATATAGCTGGTGTATATTTAGCTTTTTAAGAAATTATCAAACTATTGAAAGTGATGGTACCATTTTACATTCCTACCAGCAATGCTTGAGGATTCCATTTGCTCCCTTCCCTCACTCAGCTGGTGTGAACAGTCTCTAATTCTAGCCATTCTAGTGGTCACATAGTGACAACTCACTGTGATTTTTAACCTGCATGTCTCTAATAACTAATGACACTGAGAGGCTTTTCGTGTCTATTGGTCATTCGTATATCTTCATTTGTAAAGTGTCTGTTCAAATCTTTTGCTCATTTTTGAAAATTGGATTGTTGGTCTTATTATTATGCCACAGCAAGTTCTTTACATATTCTGGATCAAGGGTTGACAAACTTCTTTAAAGGGCCAGAGAGTGAATATTTTAGGCTTTATAGGCTATGTGATTTTTGTTGCAGCTATTCAACTTGGCCTTGTATCATGAAAACAGCCACCTATAAGACATAGCTGGATAAACATGGCTGGATATTAATAAAACTTTATTTACAGGAACAGATCGCAGGTCAGACTTAGCCTGTGGGCTTTATTACGCTGATACCTGTTCTAGGTGGAAGTTCTTTGTCAAACACATGTTTTGCAAAGATACTTTCCTTGTTAATGGTTTACCCTTTCATTTTCTTAATAGTGTCTTTTAAAGGACAAATGTTTTATATTTTCTGAAATTAGATTAAGAATTTTTCATCTACGTTCATAAGGGCCATTGATTTGTATGTATTTTTCTTTTCCTTCCTTCCTTCCTTTCTTCCTATCTCGCTTTTCCTTCTATCTTTTCTTTTTTGTAATTTTTTTTCATGTTTTGGTATCAGAGTAACAATGGCCTCGGAATAAGCTAAAATATGAATTAGTGTTTTTTTTCCTAAAATATTTCATAGAATTCACCAATAGTCTTTCATATGCCTAGAATTTACTTTTGTGGAAAGTTGTTAAGTACAAATTCAATGTTTGATGTAGATATAGGGCTATTCAGGTTGTCTATTTCTTCTTAAATGAGCTTCAGTAGTTTTTAAAGAAATGTTTTTATTTCATTTAAGTTGTTAAAATAATTGCAATGCAATTCTTCATAATATTCCTTTATTGTTATTTTAATGTCTGTAGCATCAGTAGTGAGTTTCCTGCCTTCACTTATGATATAGACAATATGTATTTTCTTTCCTTTCTCCTGGCTAGAAGTTTATCAGTTTTATTGATCATCTCAAATGACTTACTTTTGTTCTCATCGATTTTCTCTCTTTATTTCTCTTTCCCTCTGTCTCTCTTTCTCTGTCTGTGTATCTCTGTCTCTGTTTCTCTCTCTGCCTCTATTTATATATAGTCGTTATTCTTCTATTGATTTATGCTCTTTTCTTTATTATTTTATTTCTTTTGCTTACTTTGAATATTATTCACTCTTCTAATGTCTTATTTTGGAAGCTTAGTATATTGATTTCAGAGTTTTCTGTGTCTCTTACATAAGCATTTAAAGCTATAATTATCTTCCTATGAACTGTTTTACTTGCTTCCCATAGATTTTGACATATTGTGTTTTCATTTCTATCTAGTTCATATATTTTCTAATTTCCTTTGTGATTTCTTCTTTGACACATCAGTTATTTACAAGCATGTTGTTTTGTTTTAAAGTTATTTATGGATTTTCCATATATTTTTCTGTTATTGATTTCTAGTTTAATTGAACTGTGGTCAGACAACATACTTTTTCATGTTTTGAAAACTTTTGTATTCATTGAGACTTGTTTTATGGCCCAAAATATTTTCTATTTTGGTAAATATTCCAAAAGAATGAATATTTTGCTGTATTTTTTCATCTTTAAAATTTCATTTTGATTTTTAAAATATAAAAAAATCATGTCTCTCCTTATTGTGTCCACTTTCCTGGACATATGGAGCATATTTATAGTGCCTGTTCTAACAGTCTTGTCTACTGACTCTTTCATGTATGTCATTTCTGCATCTGTTCCTACTGATTGATTTTTCTTCCGCTTTGTACTCCTCGTGTTTTTTGTTTTTAACTGGATGTCACATTGTGAATTTTATATGTGGTGTGCTAGAGTATTTGCATTTCTTTTAATATTTTTTGGACTTTATTCTGGGAAGCAGTAAGTTACTTAGAAGCATGTTGTTCCTTTCTAGGTGTGGCTTAAAGCAATACGCTTCTAAGGACTCTGCCCAATGCCCCACGAGTTAAGAAACTCTCCACTCTGCATGTACCAGTGATGCTCTTGCTCATGAGGAAGGCTCTAGGGGAACCCTCTGGAGACCTCTGTGTTCTCTCTCAAGTAGCTGCCTCTCAGCCCTGTGAATCCGAGGTGTATTGGCCTCTCTAGACTCTGAATTTGTCTTTCAACTCAGAAATACCTTCGGGCTCTCTTTCAGTTCCCTTTCCCTGTGCTATGTTATGAAAACTTCTCTAGATAGTGTGGGGCAATCGTAGAGCTCACCTTGTCCCTCTCCCCCGCTCCACCCCTGTACCTCAGAGGTCATCATTTCTTGCTGCCTATTGTTCAATATTGAATATCATTGATTTTTAAAAATATTTTGCTGTTTTTTTTAGTTAAGACAAGGTATTAAGTCTTAGCCATATTATTTCATTCTTCCTGGAGGCAGAAGTAAAAACAGATCACTTTTTTAATGCTAGTCTTACCCTAGACATAATGAGAAGTCTGATTCAGGTAGGTTCAGGTTTTGACAACATCAAGTGACCAATTATTTTTAATGCTATTGTATATACCTTTCACCCATTTAAAGTCTTCTTTTCTATTCTACCCACTTTAGGAGACAATCTAGGTTAAACCCAACTTTCCACATATTTAGTGTCTACACCTGTGCTATTGAACATCCTTGGAAAAAACACACAAGTAGGACAGATGTTCCCCCTTAAAATTCATGATCATTAACATATTCCTCTTAAGGTCGAAGACTAATATCAAGGTTGTTGAAGAAAATAAAACAGTTAAAATAGAGCAATTTGAAGAGTGTTACATAATCTTTATCTTCATAACTGGACAGAGTAAATGTTGCACAAGTGAATCCAATATACAGTTCCTGCCAAACCTGTACATTTGCAAAGAAGCCTCAGTGCAGGAGGCATTTCTGGAAACTGGTCAGGCACATGGAACTGTGAAGCAGACAGAGCTCATTTTGGCCCATGGGATCCTGAGGACATCAGAGCAATTAGAAGTGGAGGTTGGGACTGAACTGAACTGGAGAGTAACATTAGATCTGTCCTCCACTGCCAAATACTTGTTAGAAATATGAGATCAAAGCCTACCTATTGGCCCAGGGCAAAGTCCCACAGAAGTCTTAACTAATGGAAAAAAAATGGACTATATATTTTTTAAAAAAGCTTTTAATAGAAAATAGACTTAAAATAAAAGCTTTTATTGAATTCTGTTGTTTTTTCATTTATGCTAAGATTTTACCAAGAATGGTAGGTGGCATTTTATATCAAATATTAATTGCATTCCATTTCAAGTGGGACTTAGTCACCATTAACTTGTACAACATGAATGTGCACATTTTCATTACACTCCTTTACTCACTTCTCTAATTCTGGCTTTGACACTTGGGCATACAATAATGCTAAGAAATACATGCCTAGGAAATATTTGAACTTTTAACATCTATTTAAAATTAAACAAAACAAATACTTTATTGAGGGTAAAAATGGACTCTAGACTCAGACTGAAGCAACATAAATTGTGACTTAAAAGGATGTTTGCCTTTTTAATTTTTTTAGATTTCATACTAGCCTAATTTTGCTAACTACAACCATATGTTAGAGTTAGAGTCAGGGCAGAGAGCAGAAAGTAGCTATGCTGTAAATTCGAGGAACAGTGTTAATGTCTTATGAAATATACTTACTGAGAACTGGAAGTTTTAGCACCACTTTCTGTTCCAAAAATCTATTATTATGTTAGATAAGATCTTTGATCATCGGTGCCTCAGCTCAGGCAATATTGTAAGGTTATCTTGAGACAAAGGATTATTAGAGAATCTGAGGAATTTTCATGGGTCAAGTAACATCAGGGTGAGCCTGCCTGGAGTGGAGCTGTGGCAGGAGGTCCCTTTTGCACACTAAGGGAGCTAGGAGCTATGATTTGCTACTTCTCACCATCTAAGGAATTTAAATTTATTTACAATATAATCTCTTTAGTCACTGTAATATCTGGCAGGCAATGCTGTTAAAACACAACTGACCAATAACATAATTTCCACTAAATAAATGTATTGTGGCTGCAAAAAGTTTAGAGACTCCTTGCCCACAGCCAGTTACTGAGTCAGCACTGGGCCAGGGATGGAAATAGAAAATTCAGTGACTTATATATCTTCAGTATTTTTGCACACACAGAAAACTAGTCCATGAGATGAATGACATACAGCATGCTGAGTCTTTGTTCTCCCTCTAGATTGCATTAGCTTACCTTCATTGGTTTTTGCCCAAGTTAATTTTACCTATTAGGTCTGTGAAAAACATGGCCATGTCCTTGAGGCCTCTGGACATGCACACTGAAACAAATCAATTATTTGAAATGCTACAGTATAAATACTATCAGAATAAGCTTCTTGGGAGAAGAAAGGTGTCATATAATTCAAAGCAATTTATAAATATCTTCTTTCAGACACAGTGTGAGACCTGATCCAAACTTCTTTGAAGGAGGTTTAAATAGAGCTGCCGATATTATGATTACATTTTCTCTTGTTTCATGCCTAGAGTAATATTAAGGCATCAGAGTTCAAGTGTTTTCTCTAATATGAGTGGAGCAGTATAAAAAATAATGTAATCACTTAGAAAGGAATGTATGTAGAAAATTACTTTGAGTCAGATAGCTCAGCTTGTAAAGTAGAGATTTATTCCCACTGGGATAGTGGAATCTTCGTTGAAATTTCAATGCTGTTTTTTGAGTACTGAAAAATACAAGATTCTGAAGTGAATGCACTTTAGATATTAAGTGAACATGATCAAAGTTTTAATATATTGTTACCATGCATAATGAGGGAATTAGGGAAGGCAATTCTGGAAGTTAGCATAATAGCAATTGCAAAGAAGGCTTTTATGAGCAATGCATATTAAGTAAGTGGCGTAAAAATATTGATTAAAATAAGTTTACATAAGTATTAAGGAAACTATAATTACGTGTGTAGTTCCTGAATTAAAGCACCTATCTATACAAACATAAGGAAGAAAATAGTTTAAACTCAGTATCCTGAAAAGTAAAATAGTTTAGTATCAAGATGACCATAAGCTAGTCATTAAAATTAGAAGCTGACATTGATAAAGTACCCAACTTTCAATGTTAACATTGTGTTTTGTGCTAGACAAATTAAGATCACAATTTTCCATCTCAAAGGAGATCAGCATTCACAACCTAGTGAGAGAAATAGACAAAAAAATCATTACAATGAAGTGGAATAAATGTATTTTCTGAGAGAGGTATGAAAAAGACTCTATGGGGTCTCAGAAGAAGTTATTAAATCTATATTTGTTTGGAAATGAGAAGGCTTTGAGTGGCTTTATCTGGAATGTAACTGGAAAAACATGCAGGAATTACATTTTTAAAATGTGCCTGGCCTAGGATATTAAAAATAAACCATATTCTTCATTTTATTATTTTTATTTTCATTATCATCTAAGTAAAATGAGGATAAAGACATTCTACTGAAGGTTGAATCACATGTATAAAATATGACAAATAGGAGACAGCATGGCATAGTTAAGAAACGCCAAGTGTTGTGTATGAAGTGTGTAGGGTGTGAAGAAGAGAGGAAAAGGATGAAGTTGGAAAGAATCATCAGTTCAGATTCTGAAGGCAGAACTTAGATTTTTATATCCAAAGGAAGTGAGAAACATTGAAAATAATATGGAGAGAATCATTTTATTTGCCTGTTTCTTGTTATTATTTAACTTAAAAAAGTAACATACTTGTGTGAATTAAGAATAAGCATATCATTTAAAAGGATATAAAATAAAAATTAAGTATCTTCCTTCTTCCCATCATACCTCTGAGTCCAGCTTCCCATTTTCGAACATTTTTAGTTGATTCTCTTTCAGGTCTCTGCAAGCTTACAATCTGTGCTTAGACGCCTCCTGTGTCACACTTCAAAACATCTCAGCCCCACGTTGACTCCAGCCACTGCTCCAGCAGTCAGTTCTGTGCAGATTTCCACCAGCCTCATGCAGATGTAACCTGTGAGCATCTCTCCTCTGTCCTGTGCTCACTTTTTGTTTCCTGTGCCAAGGCTGACTGATGCTATAGAGAACCAGCTCAGCACTCACGTGTGTGGAACACAGATGTGTGGGGACTCCAAGCACACAGGGCCACTATTAGCCAACAGTTGTTGGGAGTCAATAAGTGACAAATTTCATAAAATTCGTTAGATGATCCAGCAAGCAAGGGCACTGATTGCCTGAAGGAGTAGGCAAATCCATTGTTTGTCTTTGTATTAGCTTTCCTTACTCTCCTCTTTCACAATCCCTATGCCTAACTCCTAGTTCCTGAGCCTACTTCACAAATAAATTACCTGAACACACACCTCTGCCCCAGAACGTGATATGTGGAGAACCCATGCTACAACAACTAGCTCTGGGAATAGCCTTAAAAGCACACACCCTGGATGGGATTTTGGAGCAGGATCATTTACTGTTAAAAAAGTAATAGTGAATCAGTTCCCACTCTTAAGAAGATGAAGATATCTCCTGTCCTGTCATAGCATAAAAGTACTGAGTCTCATCTCTTTTAGGCAGGATTCTCCAGAGAAGCAAAAAATAAGATGTGTGTATGAAGAGAGAGATTTATGTTGAGGAATTGGTCACACAGTCGTGGAGGATTGCAAGTCCCCTTCTTGTGAGGCAGCGCTAGTGGTCATGTACTTTCTCCGTTTTTGTTTATCTGAGAAGATCTTTATCTCTCCTTCATTTCTTCTAAAGGAGAGTTTTTCTGGGCATAGTATTCTTGGTTGGCTTTTTTTTTTTTAAAATCAGTCCTTTGTATCATCCCACTCTCAGTTGCCTGCAAAATTTCTTCTTAAAAACCTGCTAATGGTCTCATGGCGGGGGGGGGGGGGAGGGGTCCATTGAATGCAATAAATCACTTTTCTCTTGACATTTTTAGAATTTTCCCTTTATCTTTAACTTTTGACTATTTAATTATAATGTGGTTTTTGTGTAGATCTTTTCCGTTTCATCTTATTTGGAAACCTTTAGGCTTCATACATCTGGATGCCCATTTCCCTCTGCAGATTTGGAAAGTTTTTAGCCATTATTTCATCAAATAATCTTTTTTCCCCTTCTCCCTCTCTTTTCCTTCTGGGACACCCATAATGCATGTATTGTTTCTTTTGAAAGTGTCTCATTAATCTTATAGGCTATTTTCACTCTTCTTTTTTTCTGTTTCTCTGACTGAATAATTTCAAACAATTTATCTTTGAGTTCACTAATTCTTTCTTCTACCTGATTGTGTCTGCTGTTGAAGCTCTATATTGACATCTTCAGTTCAGTCATTATATTCATCAGCTCTAAGATTCCTATTCAGTCTTTTTTTTATGGTCTCTATTTCTTTGTTGAATTTCTCATTTTGTTCATGTATTATTTTCCTGATTTTATTTAATTGTTTTTCTGTGTTTTCTTGTTCACTGGGCTTCTTTAAAATGATTATTTTGATATTAAGTAGTTTATAGGTCTCTGTTTCTTTAGGGTCAGTTACCGGAGCTTTATTGGTTTCCTTTGGTGATATTATGTTTCTCTGCTTCTTCCTGATCCTTTTATCCTTGCATTCTGTCCTTGCATTGAATGTTACAGGCTGACTTTGTCAGGGAAAGCATTCACCAGTCAGCTGGCCTAGGATTCAGGGTGAGCCAGTTTGGGGGTATTCATAATTGGGTAGAACATAATGCTGGGTGCTGTGATCAGCTGGGATTCTAAGGTTGTGGGGAATTTGTTACCAGGGTTCATGGTCAGCGGCGACCCACTGTCAGGGTTTCATGGTTGGTCAGAGACTACTGTTGGGGTTTCATAGTCAGATGAGGTTCCTTAATGAGGCTCTACAGTCAGATAAGGCCAGTGGCAGGGATCCATAGTGAGGTGAGGCTACTGAAAAAGCTTTGCTAGTTGGGCAAAACCAGTAAGCAGGGCTCTGCAGCTATACTGGTGGGATTCCAAGATCGGATGAGGCTACTGATGGGGTTCTTTGGTCAGATGAAGCTTCTGGCAAGGCTTCTTAGTGGGGCCAGCCTCCTTATGGGGCTCCATGGTTAAGCAGAGACAGCAGGCAGGGCTCTGTGGTCCCAAGTTCCCTGAAAGGGCTCCTGACTAGACTCTGTGATTAGGTAAAGATTATAAGGAGGCTCCTTAGTTGCAAGGCTGCTGGCATGGCTCCCTGGTGGGACAGAGGCTCCTGACAGCCCTCTGGGGTGGCTGGGAAAGTTCTTGGCCTGGTAACCATCTGTAGAAGGGGAGGCTCCCTGATTGGACAAAGCTAGCAAGGACCTGGAGGGGCTGCAGTTTGGCAGGACTGAAAAAGCCACTGGTGGAGATTAAGGGGCCAGTTCCAAGATTCCCACTTGCTGGTAACTGAAAGTTTTGATCCTTTTATTTGTTCCTGGCCCCGCTAGTCAGGCTATCCATGACAGTTACCCCAGTGTTCTGCATGAGTTGAGATGTAAGTGGGCCACTAAGATAGTGTCAAATGCTAAGGAAGTTAGATGTTCACCTTGGTCTTTCTTTCACCAGGGGCCTGGGGGATCCTTCTCAGTCCCGTGCTATGGTGGCTTGAGGGATAAATGATACGGATAAAGTACTCTTCTTACCCATTTTGATGCAGTTTTTAAATTTGTTTTTTGCTCCACTGGTGTGCTATAACCTTTCCCCTGGGTTCCATAATTCTCACAAAGGTATTTTTATTCGTGCATAGTTGCTTAATCAGTGTTCCTGTTGTGGGGAAGGGGGTGTTGGCTAGGACTGGGAACCTCATATTCTTCCATCTTTCTGACATCCCTGAGACTGGCAAGTCCAAAATATGCAGAGTGGGCTGGTAGATGGGAGACCCAGGAAGAAATGATGCTGCAGTTGAGGTCTGAAGGTTGTCAGGCTAGGGAGTCAATGTTGCAGTTCATGTCCAAAGGCTGTCTGCTGGCAGAATTTCTTCTTGCTTGAGGGAAGCCAGTCTTTTGTTCTGCTTTGATGTGGTCCACCCACGTTATGGGGGGCAACTTTAATCAAGGTCCACCAATTTAAATATTAATCTCATCCAAAAACACCCTCAGAGAAACCTCTAGAATGATGTTTGACCACATATCTGGCATCATCACCCAGTCAAGTTGACACAGAAAATTAACCATCACACACCTGTGATGGATTCAAATAAAAGTGTAGGGGGACGAGAAAGTGTTGAGTTACGCAGAAACTGTTGCTCTTGAATGAAAGGGAACAATGGAAATTCTAAGGGGTGTGGAGCTGTCTGGCTATCGTAAACTGCTTTGGATGCACTGCAAAAAGGAAATGACTAGTTCATATTAGTTAATGATCAACCCAAGGCATACTGCCAAAGCCAGAGCTGCTGTATGGCAGCTTCTAAGGACATTTTTACCTATATTTGCAGGAAACATTTTTCTGAAAATTAGGCCCAGCATCTAATTGTAAGTGTAGTGGAGCAATGCAGAATGCATGGCCTTGACAGTTCCCTTATGTCAGAAACAAGGCCTTGATGAGAAGGGACTGTGAGCCAGAAACGTAGGAAGAAGACATTATGGCTGGCAAATCTGGCACTATTGAACAGCCAGGTTTCCCCTAATTTTCTGTGCTAGCAAAGAATCTGCCTACTAGAGGGGGAAAAAATGACTACTCTTGCTTGGAGAACCTAAGAAATCCTCAACCAAGACCAGCATCTCAGAACTTGATGTTTTATAAAGTCTGCAACTTCCGCCTTCACCATTCCCCATTTCCTCCAGCCCACATGGTGATAAGAGCTGAACATAGCCTTAGCTATGAAATGAAGTTCTTGCTATGGTAAGAAAATAGCTCACAAACCAAAGAACTTGCAAGATTTGGCTAACGTGTGTCATGAGAAACCAGAGGAAAATGTGTGGACTCTTGAGGATGTCAGAATTCAAGGACTAAATGATAAACCTGGGTAGGGAAAAACTTATTGGCATGGGGGCCAAGTTCTGAAGCCCTGGTAAGTTTAACCTATTCAGATATGCCTTGGAATGGCTTCTCATAGATTGGACATAACAATGGTCTTCAATAATAAAATGGAGATACTGAGACAGCTTTAACATGACATTAAAAAAGGGGCTGGAAACCTCAGGGAAATGGGCATGTTTGAATGGTTTTACTATGTGAGGCCAGAGAACCTATCTACTAACTGTATCCCAGGAGGTTCCAGAAGACATTCTCTTTGCCTAGACAATAAGAAATGTACTAGTGAGACAGATACGAGCTTCTTGGAGAATCAGTGGTAGTTAACATCTGTAGGTTGGGATTAGGAGTGGAAGACAATGCTGTGAGACTGGGGTCCCTATAATAAAGAACATGGGATTCAAGAAAGGTGGATGCCAGCTTGAAGCACATAATTAGATATAATTACTGAAAATGTGCAGCAGAATTGAAAATACTAAATACCCGGATTTCCCTAAATTATCAGTGCTAGCAAAGAGTCAGCTTGCTAGGGGAAAACAATCAGGATATTTTGTCTCACAGTGAATTCTGGGCAAAACTAATGGATTATGGTATCCCACGGTGCTTGATAGACGATCAGTCAAGTATAGTACTTTTTGACTTACATTAACAAGAACAACAAAAATAGAATTTCTGGTGAGCAGAAGTCTGAAGTTAGAGACTGCAAAGGAAAAAATCACAGTGTCTCACCCAGTTTCCAAACATAAGTCACTTCACACACCCAGAACCCACTGATTGAAAAGAGGCCAGATTGCACTGAGAAAAATCTTTGCAATAGCAACATATACAATTCTGAGAGAAATTCTAATCTTTCCCCAGATGGCTGTAGTTATTTACCACAGTAGCTCTTCTGGGGAAAGGGTAATACCTAGACTCCATGAGGACTGTTTGAATAAAGATCTTAGATAACACTGATACCAAATTACCCAAAACGCCATTAAGGTCTTCTGGATAAAGTGGGGGCTAATGGAGTCCAGATTATAAATGGAACTCTGGCTCAAGTTATTTTCTTGATTAACTCAGTGGTCCATGTATGCACTCTGAGCATATTTCCATGGCTACTGAGTGTATATTTTATGACTGGCAAAACTCTGAAATTTATTTCCTGATCTGTGAAGAGCCATCATTGTAGGAAGGGTCAAGTGGATACCCCTTAATCTGCTTCTTCTCTCCCAGCAAAAACAAACAAAAAAAAAATCAGAAGCAGCAATACATCCCCAAAAGAACTTCATAGAGTAGTGCTGCCATGAAGGATTTAAAGGATTGTGGAGAGAGGAATCATATCTCCATTTAATCTACCTCTGTGGCCCCTGCAAACACAAATTGATCATGACATTGTGATGCAATAACATAGAGTTAAACAAATGGTACCCAGCTCTCAATTTCTTTGTTGGGTATGGTATCTTCACTAAAAAACATAAACACAACCTCTAGCACTTCATATATAGCTATTAATTTGGTGAATGTAATCTTCTTAATGCCAATCAACAGAGGATTAAATTCAGCTTGCTTTCACAGAAAGGACAACTGTAGACATTCACTTGCCTGAGGTCTTTTGCTTTTGATCAGAGTCTTGATTATGTTGACATTAGATAGAACACATTGTTGGCTTTACCAGGGGGCCTGGGAGTAGATGGATAAATGCCTTCCTGTTTCATTTCCTGGGAGATTAATGTGAAATAATTTTTCTAATGCTCCCCAGAAAACGCATTAGAACTGAGTTTTAATCATCTGTTGTGGTAGCCAACTCAATAACCCGTTCATATATTTGCTTTTCTTCCTTCCCTGTTTCAATCACTGTTTTTCTCATTCCTGGAATCACTTCCCAAATAAATTGCATTTATTAAAGCCTTAGTCTGAAGCTCTGCTTTGGAGAAAACCAGACTAAATATTTCACTACAGGACTAAATAATAAATACCTTTATCTTGAGTCACTGTATTATCCCCATTTGAAAGAGAATTATTTTAGGGTTTTTTCTCTTATCCCTTTCATTTTTCTCTTTCACCTTGATAAATATATTATTATAAATTCATCCATTGGTTTCCTGTAGCACATTAAAATATATTTATATTTCTATGTAAGAATTTTCAAATTTAGACAAGTTTCTACTAACTTCACTATGTAAAATGAAAACATGGTACTCTAAAAAAACCTTCCTTTCCATTCTCCTTGGTGCTACCTCTAGCTTTGTTTAATCTAGTCTCCATATCCTGTAATTTTTTTCCTCATGATTTTCCTTTCTATCTTTTTTGATCCAATTTATAAGAGAATTCCCTGACCCTGTCTGTTAGGCTAGAGTCTTTAGCTATTTAGTCATTTTTGTACTCAGCAATTTAATTTTCAATCTGGAAATTATACTTCTAACATTAAAAAAAATCCAAGTTTTCTTTATAGTTTCTTTGTGTTCCCTTTTGCATATGATATCCACCCCTCACTCCTGGAGTTTCTAGCACATAAGACTGCCAGATTCAGCAAATAAAAATACAGGATACCTAGTCACGCTCAAACTCCAGAGTAACAAATGACCTTTAATATAAAGATACCCCAAGCAGTACTTAGGATATGCATATACTAAAAAAATCCTACTCATTGCTCACCTGAAACTGAAATCTAGCTCAGAATCCTGCACTTTATCTGGAAACCCTACTAGCACAGTCCTATAGATGCAGAAAATATTAATTTGGTGATTTAATGGAACTTACATTTTTACTTGGATTCCTTGTAATTCCTTGTTTTCTTATTCTTTTATGTCTGCAGCAGTTTCTTGTTATGAACTCAACATTCTGTTGATCTATTTAGGATAATCATTGGATTTTAAATACAACCATTTTCTCATCTTGAATTACTGCTTTTTTAATTTAAAGGTCAATTTGATTTGTTATTCTTTCATCTCTTCCTTGCTGCTGAATCCCTTTAAATGTTTAGTAATCCTGCTCTGACTGTTTAATAATCATGCCTGAAGGACTATCTTGATCAGTATAGGTAGCTGCATTCCTTCTTTTCTTTTTCCTTTGGCCACTGTGTGATTCTGTTTTCCTATGATGCCCTTCCTGTAGAGTATATTGACAAGGACCTGACACCTCTTACATGAACTCCAATAATTCATTATTGCATCATTTACCAAGATATTTGAAGATAATCAAGTTCCAAGGGAAAGAAGATACATTCAATGTTAGGCTTATTAAATTTGACTAAGCAGTGCATTATATTGTTAAAGAACTTATTAATCATTAATTAATCAACTGGAAATTCATCTGGAGCTTGGGTGAGTGGTTGCAGCTAGAGATACAGATATCGAAATTCCTTGTTTATAACCAGTAAATAAACTTGGGAGAAATTCATTGGTATTCCATCCTAGTTATTAATGCTAGTGTTTACATAGTCAGGATCTTAGCTACCTATTGGCTTTTGATATACAAATAAAAAATAGCCTGGAAACAGATGTGCAGTTATATTTTCTGTCTGTAGATATGTTTTTGAAATCATGATTAGGAAACAATGAATCAAGGTCACATTGTTGCATCATTATGTGTGTTTCTGAAACATTTCTGTTTGGTCAAACACTAAAATGAATAAATTGATGTCCTTGGTTAACAAAGCAGTAACTTCAAACAATTTTTAGAAATATCAAAATAGAACAACTATGCCATATAGATATATCAAATATATATACTTCCCAGAAGCTTTTATTACTCTTAATAATTTTTTACTTTCTTGCCCCAAAATTATTATTTTTGAATGAATACTTCTATGCTTACAGAGCATCATAGTGGAAAAGGCAGCTTACTATCTAGCAAAATGAATGCACCCTTTCAGGAGATAGAATGATGGCTGTTCCTAGCCTGGAACTGTATTTCTGTGTCCCCTTTCCATCTGAGTATAACCTTGTGAGTGGAAGTCATGTGTTCAATTTCCAGGTAAGACTTTTAAGAGGCAAGAATGCTTCTCTTTCATGTCCTAGGGCCAGGTAATGATACTGAAGTCCTGAGGGCACAGCAGAGTCACAATATGAAAGTAGTCTGAGTCCCTAACTTTTTGCAGCATTAAGAAGAGTCTCCACTAGCCAGGAGCACACACCGATGACTGAGAAATAAACTCCAATTGTCTTCAGCTGCTAAAATTTGGAGTCCATTGACTACTTTAGTCTAGTTTACATAAATCATGTAATATTTCTATTTGATGCATTTCTCTTTCACTAGTGGTACCACATCTTAAGTAGTTACGACTTAGAAACACTGTCATTAGAGATGGAAAAAAACAGTTGTCTAATCTTTTAAAAAATACTAAAGGAATTAATTTTGTATATTGAATCACTAATTATAAAATAAATATAGCACATATTTTCAGAGTATTATTTTTTGCCAATAGTTTGATCTGTGTTGATAAATTTCTGAGTATTATAAATTTCTTCTCCTGAAAAGTAATTTGTAAAGGGGAAAAATAGGTTGTAATAAATTTGGCAAGTAAATACGATACAAAGACTGCTATGGACTGAATTGTGTCTCCCCAAACTCATATGCTGAACTCCTCATGATGGGATTAGGCCAGTGTAAAGGAGGAAGGGACACTAGAGCTGTCACTGCCATGTAGGGGCACAGGAAGGAGGTGACCACTCACAATGCAGGAAGAGGGCCCTCACCAGAAGTGGAATCTGCTGGCTTCTGATCTTAGACTTCCCAGCCTCCAGAACCGTGAGAAATCCATGTCTTGTTTCAGTGACCCTGTCTATAGAATTTTGTTATAGCAGCCTGAGTAGACTAAGTCATAGATGTAACATTTATTCTTTTTCTTTTGTTTAATTTTTCTAAAATCTTGGTCAGGTTATTGTAAGTATTTCTTGCTAACAATTTATTCTGAAGTGAAGTGGAAGAAAACTAAGCTATAAAAAGAGCTTATAATATAATTGTGAAAATTGTTATAGGTCTTACATAGAGCAAAACCTTTTTAGGTTCCAGTGGGGGAAAAAAAGTGTATGTGTGCATATGTGCTTATTCACAGACAGGAAATTAAAACAGTTATAACAGGTGGGTTGTAGTAGTAGGAAAGAAATGAAAGAACCCTACTTAGAAATTATGCTCTGAATTCATCACTTATCATATCTTTTATTCTCCTCCCGTCTTTGGGTATAAACAAAGTTGTAAAATACCGCTCTAAAGCAGTGGTTTTCTTGTGTATCCTCAATTATGCAAAAATTATTATGATAGAAACAAAGTCTACTCTTTCCATGTGTGATAGTTATATTCTTTTGCATCTGTTGTTGTCAATTAAAACCCTGGCCCTAACGGAGAGTCATGGTAGCCAATTCTACAAACAGAGGCCTCAGATGTTGTACCAATACCGATACAGGAAACTTCCGAAACAAGAAAGTTGGAGAGAACTGAAGACACCAGGCCAAGTTAGAAGGTTATTTTGTGCAATTATTTACTGAATATGTTCACACTTCGAAAGAAGAAGTAAAATTATTTGTTAAAGTAGCTAACTTTGGTAACCAGAAATAGTTAGCCTTTCCGTCTCCTGTCTCATGATTTAGGTTCGAAAGACGGAGTAAGGATGGGGAGAGGGAAAAGACAGATTGCCAGGAGCATAATATTTCTCAAAATCATTTTTAACTGAATATGTAGTAAATCTAATTTTCAGCGTGATGGATTTGCAGTTCATGACACATCTAGATGGAGTTTTTAGCTGTCTGGTTTCAAACTGTCAGTTGAGCATTTGAATAATATGTCTGGAAATTAAATGGAGAAAATTCCAGCCATGTAACAGCCATTATTTTTTATTAAATTTTACTTTAGCGTGGTGTGGCGTAACTTCTGCATATGTATTTTTTGTTCCCCCTAAGCGCATACTCTGCACTGCCAGGGCTAATTGATGATTGAATCTGAGGATATGAGTTTTATTGGTTCTATGATGCAGATGCCCTCTGTAATGCCTCCAGCTCATCAGCAAATTCTAAAATAATAGTACTGTCTACTGCTACTAAACCAGGCCTTTGAGATGAATTTTTTTTCCCCCTCAGAACTGGATATGAGACAGTTTTTTTCTTTTTTTCATCTTTTTCTTATTTCTCAGAACTCTTTCAAGGTAGCTGATATATGTAGATTTATTGACAAAGAGAAGAAAGAGATGGTACAGAGATTTCCTTAAATTATGACTTTTAAATTTTATTTTTATCCCCAAATTTCCTGAGGATAAGATTATCTTTTTCTCATGGGAAAGTGTGACAGTTGTCAATTTATTGTTTTTGTATTATTTCAAGACTACCTCAAAGGTCACATAAGAAAATACAATCCTGGTCTGGTTTATCACCACTTTCTAAACAAATGCTCATACTTCTTTCTCCAGGTACTATACTAACAACTCTGGGGGTAATAAGTAGTCATCTCATAATCACTCTATTTAATAGGTGAAAAAATATTCCAGTAATTGTTCTATTAAGCTTTTATCCTTTTTTCCTAGAATTACTTGGCAGGATATTATGTCTCTCTCAGTGAATGTATGTTATATCAACATGACTGATGGCAAACAACTCAGTGTTTTGTTATCTGTTTTCCCCAGAGTCTCTGGCAGTTTATCTTGAATTACATTTGTGAGCTTCAAGATGTACAGATGCCAAGAACATGCCTGATATTATTCATATATATTTTTTAATTTCAGAAAAATTGAAATGAGGCTAATGTGTGGAAAGCATTAGTGAGGAGATGCCCTTAAAAATATCATGGTAGTTAAGAAGAAGAAGAGCCACTGGAGGGTAGAATTGCAAAAATAATTGTTTTTAATCCAATGAGTTGATTAGAAGAGACAATAATTTATATGTTTGATATTTTTACAGGGGACTATGTTAATATTGCTTTTTAAAATTATTTAAAAATTAATGCAACGTGAACAATTATACTCAAGTGAGACAGTTATCCTTTTGGAAATGTTATTTTTCAATACCAGGGGGTGGGGAAAAGTGAAATATATCTTGTTAGGTCATCAGATTTCTAGACAGTTTTTTTTTTTATCTTCAATAATGGTCAATTTAATCCTAAAATACAAATGCATATGATAGAGCTTTTGTTTTTAAACATAATAGCATTATTCTTACAGTGCTATACAATTTAGTTTTACCTGTGTTCAGGGTACATGGCAACAGAATTAGTGTTAAGATATTCACTCTGCTTAGATATATCTTCTGCCTTTAACTTCTTTGTATTAGTATGGAACAAATGTGCGTTATGTTCTGTTACAGTTTGAACATAAGCAGTGAGACAGAGCTATATATTTCTGTAGTGGTGGTATCTTCATCTAGTCACTGCAATTCAGGATGAGCAGCTCAGCTCTGTGATTTTAGAAATGTGAAAGTTAATATGGGTAGAAATTAGAGGGCTCTGGGACTTAACTGGCTAAAGTCATAATAAATAAATACATAGCACTTAATGCTAGTTTTAAAATTTATAATAAAAGCCAATCACACCAGAGATCAGAGCTCACTAATCAGAATACTCACTTTAAAGGTAAATCACATGATGAAAATCACATAAGGTAATTAAAAAGTTGGTGGTAAGAACAGAATCGGAGGAAGGTGAGTTGGTCAGATGATTGAATGGCTAGCATTGCAGAGCTATGAACGTCTAGTGGATTCGTACCACCTTTACAGTCATAGTGGCCACTGGCTTCAGACAATTTCTTTCATGGCCCAGGACCTTCTTTCCTTTGAAGAGTGATAGATAGATTGACACTTCCTCCTTTGTTGGCATTCTAGTTTTTGTAATTATAATCATTGGCACCCCCTTTTGATGAATAGTTATTTCTTTAGTTATGACAAAATCTACCATTGAGTTCTTGTATAGCCTCAGTCTAAGGACCATCTGGTTATTTAGTATGGTTTGGCATAACTCTTCTCTGATCCTCATAGACATAAGCTATCTTGTATACTTCATTCTAAATTCTTAGGAAGACACTTTATTATTGTGTACATTATAATACATAGCTTCATATGGTTTCTTTCATGAGTTACTCTACAGTCTTTCATGAGTATGTTCTCCTAAAACACAGTTTAAGTTCATATATCCTTTCATGGTTTAGCTTACATTATTCTCCATTGATGCAACTCCCATACTCACTAATAGTCAGTGACTTCCTGTTACTTATAGCAGGAATAACATACCACCTCACACTGCTCTTTTATCAAGACTCTCTTACGAAGGCTGAATGTGGTCTTATAATCCCTGTCAATGTATTTTATCAGAGTTGGCATTAGAGATGAAATCAATTCACCATCTCTCTGGTCTGTGGGATAAAGTCTTAGTTTTTTACCTGACAGCAACACAGTTCACATTATGCTCCTAATCTGACTTTACCATTAAGTATGATGTTAGCTGTAGATTTTTCATAGATGCCTTTTATCAGTTTGAGTAAGTGCCCTTCCACCCCTAGTATGGATATTTTTTTATCAGGAATGAATGTTATATAAATTTATCGAATGCTTATGTTGATTCCACTTGCTAAAATTTTGTTTAGATTATTTGTATCTATGTTTATGAAGGATATATTCTGTTGATTAAAAAAAATTGTGTAATGTCATTGTCTAGTTTTGGTATCAGAGTAACCTTGACCTTACAGGATAAGCTCAGGAGTATTTCATCCTCTTCAGTTTTTTAGGAAAGTTTGTGAGAATGTGTGTTATTTCCTTTTTAATTACGGGACAGAATTCACCAGTAAAGACATCATGAACTGGGTTTTTCTTTGGAGAAGAGTGTTAAATAATAAGTCCCTTATATTTAATATATAGGGCTATCCAGGTTATCTATTTCTTCTTGAGAGAGTTTTGGCATTTTGTGCCTTTTAAGGAACTTGTCTATTTCATCCAAATTGTTGAGTTTATGGACATTAAATTTTTAAAATATTCTTTTATTAATTTTTTAAATGTGTGGAGTATGCTATAATATCACCTCTTTCATTCCTTATCTTGCCATACTAAATAGAACTTCAAAAGAATAAAAAAAATTGGTTGTCACATTGTTTTGCGTATGGTTTCCTTTGCTGTGCAAAAGCTTATAAGTTTAATTAGTTCCCATTTGTTAATTTTTGCTTCTATTTGTATTGCCTGGGTACACTGCCCCAGGAGAACATTGCTAAGATTTATGTCAGAGAATGTTTTGCCTATTAAACCACAGATTTTCAGTGGGAGAACTTCAGACATAACAACTGGCTCTGTGTGTGTGTGTGTAGGGGGTGTGTATGTATATGTGTGTGTGTGTGTGTGTGTGTGTTGGGGGATTATATGTTTATATAGAGTATCTACTCAGTAACTTTCAAATCATAAAAATATCCCTGATTACTTGTAAGTGTGGATGACCACATAGGAGCATGTTAAGTACTCCAGAGTTATAGAGGATAATCTCAATGAATAGCCAGGAAAGAAAGAAAGAAAGAAGACTCTTCTGAAACAAAGAAATGACTTAAAGAGGTCACCCCCAAAGAGTGAAAAGTTAGAGAAAATGTTATTTTAAATCTCTGAGAAAGGAACTAGCATCAAAAAACAGGAAACCCATCAAGCCTCAACTTGTTTTCAGAAAGCCCCTAATTAAAGCATAAAGGTGAAATCGGGCAGGTACAAAACAAAATCTCATTTTAACGACTAACAGCCCCATAGCTTTTGTTTGGGGGCAACTTTAACATGGGTTCCTCCACTGTTTCATATTCTAAAATCTTTCTCTCTAAGATAACAAGACAGGAATCAATAGATTTATTTTAAACCTTACATCAAAAGCAAGGTCAAGCAAGGTCTTACGTCTCCAATAAAGTGATTGTTTCAAGCTGAACTTGTGTATTAGTGCTGAGGCATGAACAAACACGGCATTTCAACACCGGAGCAGGAGGGGTCACAACAATTCCATGCTGAGATTTCTAATGCTAAGTGAACAGAACTGATCTTTTTCAAATTAAAAATGTGGTTGCTAATTTTTGCTTTCAAGGTACAGAAGGTCTCACACACACACACAATCACAAGATTTACTGCTTAATATCCTCTTAACCACTGAAAGCGATTCTGTTTATGTTAGGAAAAAGAAGCCAAGTAGAAAGGCCATTATGTTGTGTCTGCAGCTCTCACTCCTAATATGTGAGTCTCATTTATAAGGAGAGGAAAAAATCAATAATCCTTTTAAGTTGCCTTGGATTCCAAGTGGAAAATGCTTTAACCCACTGCACTGTGATGACTTAGAGTCACTGTGAGATATTATGCAATGTTGTTTAACCAAGGAACCCAGCTCACTTCAATAGCTTTTAATTGCATGGTTGAGTCTGTCTTGGCTGGCGAAGAAAATGAATGCTGTCACTGTTTCCTGAAAGTTTAACTCTTTTACTCATCAATTGTTTTTTTAATCACCTTCTTAAAGGTTAATTTTGCTTTCATAAAAGCTACCTGGAAGACTGAAGTTTCAGAAACACAGTTCCAGAAGCCCAGAGATGAAAACCTTCAAGCTGTTAATTTAAATATGTTCAACTAATATTTACAAAGCACCAACTGCGTATAAGGTCTTACATACTAGGCGGAGCAGTGGACGAGCAATGAGTGAGATGGCTTCTATTTTCATGAAGCTTTAATTAACCAGGGAATGAGCTGAAAATCCAAATTTGAAGTTCTGTATAAATGCCATATGAGGAGAGGAAAAAACTTTGTCCAAATTTCAAAGGTTCAAAAGAGCTCTGTCTCACTCACATCAAGGTAAAGGGAAGACAAAGGTTTCTGAGCCTTTGAAGAATGGATGGAAATTTGAAGTGAAGAGGCAGGGGGATTGCCATGTTGGGGCAAGTGAATTGATAAGGAAAAGTGAAGGCAAGATAAAGACCAGAACTTTCCCAAGCTGGGGCCGAGGCAACAGAAGCGGATGAATTTAGAAAGTAGGTGGAGTTCATTTGTGAAGGGTTCTAAATGTGGTGCTTCCCTGAGAAAATTAGTAACGTGATCCAGGCAAAAAGCCAGAAAGATGGTTGGTGGTAGAGGAAAATTACTCTGGTTAGTAGATAATGAGAAGACAGAACAAGGCAAGTAAAGACACAAACTGTATTAGGTTAGACATCAGATGCTTTGGAAGTATAATTTAACAATATCATATATTGAATGATTAAAGATGTAACTAGTTTCCTGGAGAAAGTTCCTAATTTATGCCCCCAAAGCATAGACTCTAATGCCATTTTTCTTCCATGAAATGTGTGTGCTTAGAGAGAATAAATACATAAATAACTAAATAACTAACTTAATTAATTAATTAAATGCCAATTATATGCCAGAGACTATTCTGGACACTCTATAAGTATCTCTAATATCCACAGCGATTCTTTAGATAGACAACAATAACTTCATTCTACAGATTAGAAACTAAAGCACAGAGAGTGTAGGTAACTTGCCAAATGTCAGAAAACTGATAAATTGCGTAGTTGAGATTTGAGTCAAATATTTCTGACTCAAGCCTTGCTCCTCCAGCTCTATGTTTGACTCAGTTCCTGCCCTGCCTTTGCTCTACAGTTTTTTGCACATTACTCAATATCTTAGTTTCCTTACCAGTAAATTGGGATAATAACTTCAAACTTGCTGGTTATCAAAATTGAATTAAAATGTCTGTGTCACAGTGCTCCATAAACTTACTCTTTAAAGAAAGCTGAAATTAAGGAGATTATAAAAGAGTCTATAAAACTTGTTTATATGATGATACTTCCTTGTCTCCAAGTAAATGTTACTATTTAACTGATTTTTAAAAAAAGAACTTTTTTTTTTAACATTTTTATTGATTTATAATCATTTTACAATGTTGTGTCAAATTCCAGTGTTCAGCACAATTTTTCAGTTATTCATGGACATTAAAAAAAGAACTTTTAGTCCTTATAGCCTCTCCATAATTTATCTCTAGTTCATATTATTTTATTAGCCAAGCTTTTTTTTAATAATTCCTCCATCTCATACTGTGTTGCATATCACACAATATTCCTACAAAATATCCAGCTATGAACATGTGAATGTTCTGAGCATGTGTAGTATAAACACAAAGTGCTTCATTAATATATTGTATGTAACTTACTTTAATCTCCCTTGGTGAAAGATTAGGTGACACTGAATTGATTTTCCTTTCCGTTTATTTGGTTTCCATATGCTTTCACAAATAGTATAGAAGAAGTTGGTAAGGGTGAGCGTTTCCAGGTGGTTCTGGTAGCAAATTAGATGCACACTGTGGAACAATGTATTAAATGTATACATATCAACAAAGATATATTTTTTAAATGTGTTCATAAAAGTAAATAATAAGATATACAACAAAATATAACTGATATAAATTTTAAAAGTATGTGTGTACCAAAAGTATGCATTTTGAGAGAACACCTACACACAAAATTATGTTAAGCCCATGAGACTGTTTGCCTATAATAGGAGACGGAAGGGCATGGGCTATGAGAATATAATGCAATAAGTAAAGCAAGTGTGGGTTTGCGTGGGCTGGTGCTGATAACATAGCATGAAATGAGGACTGTGACTAGTCAACTCTGCATCAGAAGTCCTTTCAAAACTAGTAAAGAATGGACTTCTGATGAACTTTCAAAGAGGAGACAATCCAAGCTGGAGTCAGTAAAGTTATCCTATGTTAAAAGGTAAAAAAATATTTAGAAAGGTAGTGTTTGATGATACAGGGAAAAGCAAGAAATAGCAGCATGACAGAGGGTTAAGGATGTAAAGCTATTTCTTGGCAGTCTCCACTGAACCTTATAATTTTTTGAATTCTCTGCTTCTTAAGGTTGACTCTACCCCTTGGAGACAGCAGGGTTCAGGAAGAAAACAGAGATCTTTGGAATCAAGGATTGTTGCATTTAAACAATCGCCATCGCTTATAGTTGTGAAGACCAAAGCATGGTAGTCAATCTTTTTAAATGTGAGTATCTTCATATGTAAAATAGCCACTTTACTATATTGATGTGAGAAACATGAGTAAAAGACTTAAGCATAGATCTAGGCTCATAATGACCACACTATCATTAGTGGTTCCTAAATGCTCTTTCTCTGAAGATGTCACTCATGCATTCATTCAACTAACATTGTTTGAGAGACTACTATGGTTTATGCACTGAAAATACAAAAATGGAAAAGACATACCCATGCTTTCAAAATGATAGTAGTCTAGTGGCGAAAACAGAGTTAAATCAAAAACTATACTGTAGCTTGAGAAATGTGATGGTGAATATATTGGGTGGTAGAGGGACAACGTGAATCAGACAACATGTTTTTGGAAGAAAAGATAACTTGAATATGATCATGTAGATTTGGTAAGAGATAGGGTGCAAAGTTCTGGAAGCATTCTTTTGTGTGAAGAAAATTGCTAACCTCTATCTTATGACCATTCCAAGGGTTAGGCCTGATAAATGTATTTTAGTTGGTTCTCCATTATAAGATTTTATTTTCTAATAAATGAATTTGTAGTTCCTGTAATACATAGCTACACTCATTTTCCCACCATTTTCTTTTGTATGTTCTTTCACTCTGCTTTGCTATGAAACTCAAATGGTCAGTGTGGAGCTAATCTTGTCTTCCATAAGGTTAAGATTTTTTTTTTTTCTCAAGCCTTGAAATCCCTGGGAACTGTTTTTCTAAACTCTGATTTAATCCATATATATTTGTTCAGTGTTTGTGTTTCGTGCTTCTTTTTGTTCAGTGAATATTATTTTAAACACACACTCATATATACATAGATTTGTGTATGTACAGAATACACATCTTTTTGCTTAAAAAGAGAACATAAGAAAGGTTATGTTTGGACAGGATGCTATAAACCCAATACCCAATATGTGACAGTGCTGTCGAAAATGTTTTTCCTTTACAAATTCTACTGAAATGGCAAGACTTTCCTGAAACAACACTTAGTGTTTGTTTTTAAAACAAACTCATGGGTTTACTTTGTAAAAACTCATGAATGTTTTTTTATTCATCCCATATCCTTTTCGGGGTTGCTCTATGCCAAAGGAAATATGATTAAGGCAGCTCAGGAAGAGTTTTGGTATGCAATAAGACACAATGGATGTATCTTGTGGAGGATTCAAAAGGGAGAATGGGAAAATCTGTACAGACACTCGAGCTAGGGGGGCAAGTTATAACTTAGACTCTTGTCAAATGGTAACTCAGACTTTTAAAATACCTCCACCTTCAGACTGATAACTTACACTTAGTTCCAAAGCTTCTGTAAAAAACAAAACAGAAACAATAACAACAAAACTAAGTTCTAAAAATTTTATAAAGCCTGTGGAAACACTAAAGCTGGTATTGACAAAACACTTAGATTAACCCCGTGAGTGTTCACTCTCGTGGTTCAAATAGTTTAAAATGCAGTTTACTCTAAGAATTTGTCTTCCTTGCCTTAGTATTGACAGAGTTTGAAATAAAATATGTTTACAATGAAATCAAAGAGAATGGTTTCTGTTGAAACTCGCCTGCTTCCCACCCCATCCCCAGACTGCTGAATGCATTGGAGTTTAGAACTTGCTTTGGTGTCGATGGAAATGGGGCATTTTGCAGAGATACATAAAGTGGACAAGGTTAAGAAAGGAGAATGTTGCCAAGAATGGGTATTTAGAGTCTAACATTTTAAGGTGCACAAAAGACATAAAATAGATACTTTCTCCAAAATATATTCAGCCATTTAAGTCACATAAATTCACATTTTCCACCTTCTCTAAGGAAATCTAACAACTAATGGCTCTGAATTTCTTCATGTGTCTAATGTGAATATACACAAAGAACTGAATCTGAGTTGCTTTCTGCAGGTGAGTATTTCGACAGCTCAGCTGATGTGAATCAGTCAGTTTTAATAATGAAGTGAAATTCAGTAAGAAAGTCAGTTAATAGAAAAGTGGAAGAGATTAGATTGAAAAGTCTTTGTTGCACTTTAAACATATGGTTGTCTTTTGAAACTGGATTTGTGACAGAAGATGTGTTATTTGCAAATTTTTTTTGTTTTACAAGAGAAGAATTAATAATGATGTTGGCTACCTCAAGCAAAGAGCATTAAGAATACCTCTCTGTGCATATTTGTTTTAGGCGAACTGTAAAGTTCACACCTTCTCTAGAATGTTGGGGTGGTGTAACTGATGCCTGGCAAGTTTCCAAAGAATACTGGGTGACATGTTTTACCTTGACTTTGTATATGTCTTCTTTGTATGTGCTAAAGTTCAACTTTGATCTTGGGATTGGCCACAGATACCTCATCAGCCTTGGGATCAGATTCAACACTTGTGATACTAAATAGTGAATGCCTAATTCAGTGTCATTTTTTCATCTCCAATTAATACATTATCAACAATTATTTGCTCACAAAGGTTATCATCACAGTCAATCAATTTCAACAATACAAAAAACTATATCATTTTAATTTATTTTGGGGATCTGGATATGCATTATAGATGAATAGAATGTTCTAGATGTAACGTGGAGTGGAAAATCACTTAAAATATTTTCTGTATTGAAAATCCATTAATCAGTTGAAAAGGATAGATATCATTTCAGAGTTAAAATACTTTACTAATTAATGATGATAACAAAATTTTATATTCAAGACTATATTGTAATATAATTCAAGACTATATTAAGAACTTCAAGTAATTAAACTAAGAAAATAGCATCTATATCATTAAGCTACTTTAAAAACGTTTTTGATTTTTAACTATTTACTTTTCATTAGTATATCAAGTGTCTTTTAAGAAAAAACTTACTTGTTCATATTTTTACATCTTGCAGAAATGAATTATATGTAGCATGTCCAACCAAAACATATTTGATTCTTACTAATTAAACCTCAAAACAATAGATTCTAACAAATGGTTTAAGAAGACAGTTTCTTCTAGACCTGAATCTGTGGAAGCTAGACATGTAAACAAGGGTTTGTCAAAATTATTGCTATGAAATGCTTAGCATTTTTAGCAGTGGACATTAAGAGTTTATAAAATTCACCTACGGTGTAGGTCTTAGCTATAAAGTTCCACAAGAAAACATGAGAGAAGTTCTTCCAAATGACATTTGCTTTGCGCAAAATCATTAGTAATATTATTGAAATTGTTATGTTTATACCTTACGTATGGGACACAGAGAAGGAACTAGGTTTTTTGCTTAAAAAAAAAATTGAACAGCAGAATGAAATAATGACTAATTCCAGGCTTCTACCTTAATCATTGGTTAGGAATATCTGAGTCTTACACAGCTTTTACATTACACTGAGTGTAATTGTAAATATATTTTCAGAATGGAAAACTTTACAGAAAATGTCATGAATTTGTCACTGATAATGTAACGAGCATTGAGTTTTTTTGTGTTTACATTTATCAGTTATATGTTCAGAGAGTAATTAAAATATAACATAATCTAACCAGATAACTGGCCTTAAGCCAAAGATGAGCCACATGACATAAGGAGATATTCTACCACTTTTTCAGTAATTTTCAGAGATATCCTTTATGTATTATAGTTATAATTACACACAAACAAGTTGGACTACCTGGAAGACATGGATACATTTCTAGAAATACACAACCTTCCAAGACTGTATCATGAAGAAATAGAAAATCTGAACAGACTGATTACTAACAAGGAGATTGAATCTGTGATCAAAAACCTCCCAAAAAACAAAATTCCAGGACCACAGGGTGAATTCTACCAAATACTCAAAGAAGAATTAATACTAATCCTCCCCACATTCTTCCAAAAAAAAAATAAAAGAAGAGGAAGCACTTCCAAATTCATTTTATGAGGCCAGCATTACAAAAATCAGGCAAGGGGACCACAAGAAAAGAAAATTACAGGCCAATATCACTGATAAACATAGATGCAAAAACCCTCAAGAAAATATTAGCAAACCAAATTCAACATTAAATTAAAAGGATAATACACCAAGATCAAGGAGGATTTATTCTAAGGATGCAAGAATGGTTCAGCATCAACAAATCTATCAATGTTATACACCACATTAACAAAATGAAGAATAAAAATCATACGATCTTCTCTATAGGTGCTGGAAAAGCATTTGACAAAATTTAAGATCCATGTATGATAAAAACGCTCAACAAAATGGATATAGAAGGAACCTACCTTAACATAGTAAAGGCCATATATGACAAGCCTACAGCTAACATTATGCTCAGTGGTGAATAGCTGGAAACTTTCTTCTAAGATCAGGAACAAGGAAGGGATTCCCACTCTTGCCACTTTTATTCAACATAGCATTGGAAGTTTTAGCCAGAGCAATTAGGAAACAAATATAAGTAAAAGGCATCCAAATTGGAAAGAAAGAAGTAAAACTTGTCATTATTTGCAGATGACAATTATATATAGAAAACCCTAAAGACTCCACTAAAAAGCTATTAGAACTACTTAATGAATTTAGTAAAGTTGCAGGATACAAAATTAACATACAGAAACATGCATTTTATATACTAATAAGCTATCAGAAAGAGAAATTAAGAAAACAACTCCATCTACAGTTGCATCAAAAAATAAAATAGCTAGGAGTAATTTTAACCAAGGAAGTGAAAGACCTGTACACTGAATACTATAAAATATGGATGAAAGCAACTGAAGACACAAATAAATGGCAAGATGATTCATGCTGATGGATTAGAAGTATTACTATTATTAAAATGTCTATACTACCCAAAGCAATCTACAGAATGAATACAATACCTATCAAAATTCCAATGGCATTTTTCATAGAACTAGAGCAAACAATCCTAAAATTTGTATGGAACAACAAAAGACCCTGAATAGCCAAAGAAATCTTGAGAACAAAAAGAAGAACAAAACTGGAGGCATCATGCTCCTTTATTCAAACTATGACAAAGCTATAGTAATCAAAACAGCGTAGTATCAGCATAAAAACAGACACATAGATCAGTGAAGTAGAAGAGACACCAGAAATAGACCTATGCATATGTGGTCAATTAATTTATGACAAAGGAGTGAAATAGGTCAGACAGAGAAAGACAAATACTATGAGATGTTGCTTATACTTCTGATATCGTATTTAAGAAACCTTTGCTTAATAACAAGGTAGCAAAGATTTACTTCTATGTTTTCTTCTAGGAGTTTTATAGTTTTAGCTCTTGAATTTATTTCTATAATCCATTCTGAGTTAATGTTTGTGTACTGTGAGATAAGGGTCCAACATTCTTCTTTTGCATTTGGCTATCCAGTTATCCCAGAATTAATAATTGAAAATATTCTTTCCTCATTAAATTATTATGATAGCCTTGTCAAAAATCAGTTGACAGTAAATGTAAATTACCAAACCTAACAAAATGGGATTACTTCTTTATTCTCAATCCTACTCTTATTACATATGTATGTATGTATGTGTATATGTATATCTTTTTATGTCCATCTCACCCTTTCTTTTATTGTGACTTTGTAGTAAGTTTCAAGCCAGGAAGAATGAGTGCTCCAATTTTGATTTTTCAAGACTGTTTTGCCTGTTGTAGATCCCTTGCATTTCCATGTGAATTTGAAGATAAGCTTGTCAGTTTTTGCAAAAAAAAAGTTGAGATTTTGATAGGGATTGTGTTGAATGTACAGATCAATGTAGAAGCATAGTCATTTTAATACTGTCAAGCCCTCCAATGTATTAAAATGATATTTTCTTATTTATTTAGATATTCTTTAATTTATTTCAACAATGTTTTGTGGTTTTCGGTGTACAATTCTTGCTCTTCTTTTGTTAAAGTTATTGCTAAGTATTTGTTCTTTTTGATGCTATTGTAAGTGGAATTTTTAAAAAATTTTATCTCTGATTGTTCATTGTTAACATATAGAAATGCAATTGGTTTTTGTGTATTGATCCTGCAACTTAGCTGGACTCATTTATTAGTTCTAAAAACATTTGTGTGTGTACGTGCATATGTGTTTATAGAATCCCTAGGATTTTCTTCATACAAGATTATATCATCAGTGAACAGAAATAGTTTTACTTCTTTCCTTCCAATCTGGGTGTCTTTTATTACTTTTAATTGCCTAATTGCCTGAATTTTTCTTTCATGTTTTTTGTTCGCCCCAAATGGTATTGCTGCCTCTGGCAGCTAGGATATTAAGTAATTGCCCAAATAATTCAAATAATTACCCAATTTTTTTTTTAATAAATGCCCTGGAGAAAATGCTGTTCACACTGAGGGGGTTCTTAGTCAAGTCAAAAGAAGAGAAGCCCTGTGAGTGGGCTTTTCAGGGAGATACCTGACAGGTCAAACTGTGGAAGATTCTCTAGGGTTGCAGTTTTGGAGTAGATGCCAAGCCCTTTCTGCACCTCACCCCACATTGACTTTTAATGTGCTGTTTTTCACAGTTTCTGTGTTTGAGTGACTTGCTGATTTCCAAGGTTATCATGGAACTGGGGAAAAGAGAATGGGAACTGGTCAAGTCAAAGCTCACCACTGTTCTTACCAGGATTCAACTCTTTTTCTTGATAAATGGCCCTTGGAATACTGGAAGCCTTTGGTTAACTTCCAGATTTCTGAAAAGGTTGATTTTGATAGTTTATCTAATGTTTTTATTGCTTATGTGAAAGAATCAATTTTTGAAGTTCTCTTCTCTGCCATTCCAGAATTTCTTGTCTTTGAGGACTGTTATTTTAAATCTAATTCTGAAAATAATCAGAAGGCATCTTCAATACTGCATAAAGCTTTAATTTTTGGGGTTGCTTTAATGAAATTGCATTGCCACCATCAACCAAATCTTTGAGGCCAGAAATGAAAGAGAAGATTAAGTCATTATTTTCCATAGGGAGAAAGTAATGCTAAGTAACTTGGGGTGACTTCACCAGCAGTGGTAACATATATAGCAACAAAATGAGTAATAAAGTGTCTTGTTTCTTCAATGACTTCAGCTGGAAGTGGGTATATGTTTAGTTTCATAATGCACATACTGTGCCCATAGGGGCAGATTGTTTCCTACACTGAAAAATAATTGTTCTTGTATGGCCATGTTAAAATTTAGAACTCTGACTAGTAAAACTTTAATGATAAAATTATAATAACAATTGATTTTAATACAATTTCTGTTTTTTTTTTTTTTACCCTGTAGTTTATTCTATATTGTTATTATGTGACTTTGGCTTCATATTTAATTAAATACATTTGACCCTTTCTATTTACGGGTCCCATATCCTTATATTCAACCAACCACAGTTGGAAAATAAATATTTGGAAAAAAATTCCAGAACTTTCCAAAAAGCAAAACTTGAATCTGCTGCAAATTTTTGCAGTGTTTATATTGTATTAACAATTATTTACATAACATTAACATTGTATTAGGTACTAAAAGTAACCTAGAGATGATTTAAAGTATGTAAGAGAATGTGTGTAGACTATATGCAAATACTATGCCGTTTTATACAAAGGACTTGAGCTTCCATGGATTTTGGTATCAGTGAGGTGTCCTGAAACCAGTCCCCTGCAGATGTCAAGGAACAACTCTATTTACCTTAATACTTGCTCACTCAGCACTTTTCCAAATTACATTTTTATCACACTTCTGCTTTCTAAGAATAATTAGAACAACTTAGGTAGTGCAGAAAATTGTAACTACATAGTTGGTGTTTTTATAGATTTTTACACTTGTTTTATATAATGGCTAAGGCAAAGAGACAACATGCATCATGTGAGGAGTTTGTGTCTGAATTTTCTGTTTTCCTTCCTCATTTCAAAAAGGGCTATGTGGAAGAGTAGAAGGTAAGAGTTCCACAAGTTTCTCTGGCTTTTTTTTTTTTTTAATAAACTCATAAGCCTTTATGGAAGAATTGAGAACAGTGAGGAGGTGAAAGAGAGATTGAATTTGAAGATACAGCAATAGCATTATTTTGGATTAACTTTTAACTTTGAAATAATTTAAAATTTTCAGAAGTGTCATAAGAAAATGTTCAAAGAACTGCAGTATAACATTGTGATAGTTAACCTGTGTCAACTGATTAGGTCAAGTGATTGCGTCAACTTGACTGGGCCAAGGAATACTGAGATAGCTGATAAAACATTATTTCTGGATGTGTCTGTAAGGGTGTTTCTGAAAGACTTGAACATTTAAATCAGTAGACTGAGTGAAGAGATCCAACCTCACCAAAGTGGTGGGCATCATCCAAGCCACTGAGGGCCCAAACAGAACAAAAAAGAGGAGGAAGGGTAAATTCTCTCTCTCGCTCCTTGACCTGGGACATCCATTTACTCCTTCATTTCTACATCGGAGTTCTCGTCTTGGGCCTTTGTTCTTGGCCTGGAAGCTACATTGTCAGCTCCCCTGGTTCTTGGGTCTTCAGACTTGGATTGAATACCACTGGCTTTCCTTGTTCTCCAGCTTGCAGAGGGCATATCATGATATATCTCAGCCTCCATAATCACGTGAGCCAACTACCATAATACATTTCCTTTAATAGATCTACATGTATCCTATTGGTTCTATTTCTCTGGAGAAACCAGACTATTATTACAAGCCTTCACACTTATTCCACAATTTTTAGAATTTTACATTTTCTTTTCTCTTTTTGTCTTGAGCCGCATGTAAGTTGCAGATATAATGCCCAAAATTCTCAAATTTTTCAATATGTTTCCTAAAGACAAGGGCACTGTCCTCTATAATTCTAGTACACACAAATAAAAAAGGGAAATTAATACATATACGATACTATAGTCCAATCCCCAGACATTCACAGTTTATCAGTTTTTCAAATAACATCTTTATAGAATAAAATAGTTTATTCTTTTCCTCATTTCTTTCCTGGTCCATAAACCAATCCAGAATCACACATTCCATTTAGAAGCTATGTATTTTAGATTCTTTCAACTTTATTTTTCATAGCCTTGACTTGTTTTTTTAAAATATAGGTGTTCTATGATGTTTCCATGTGATTTATTTCCAGTTGGGCAGTTTTTGGCAGGAATATTACAAAAGTAATGCAATGTTCTTCTCAACCCATCCCATTAGGGGGCAAACAATTTGGCCCACAACTGGTGACGTTAATTTTTACCACTTGTTTAAAATAGTATCTGCCAGATTTCTCCCTTCTAAAGTTAAGTAATCATTTTCTTCTAACTTGTTCATTAACATGTAAATAAAAATATTATGTGAAAAATTACCTTGAGACAATGTAAATAAATATCCTGTTCCTAATCAAACCTTGGTCAACTAATTTACACCATTGATGAGTCTTTCCTGAATCAATTTTATTATTGTGATTATTGCCAAAAGGTGATTGTCCAATTCCACTATTCCTTCTTTATTTGTTAGTTGGCATTCTACTATAAGGTACAGATTTCTCATCCATTTCTGTTTTCCTATAACAAATTATTATTTTAGGTCAATGTCTCTGCTCTTTTGAAGTTGCCCTATCAACCTTTGAATAAGCTCTCTTACTTTCTGTCATGACACAATTTTCTAGGTTAATCTTATATTTTTCCTAGCCCAAGCCCTGGAATCAGCCATTTTCCCAAGAAACTATGTTTTTGTTTTTTGTATTTTTTAAATTGGAGAATGGATTTAAAATCCCCAATCTGGAATCAGGTGTGTATTCATTACTTCCAGGGTGACATTACTTTTAGGACTTCTTGGAGGGCAGTTGGAAAATATACATCTGTGTATACACACTCACATCTACACATATCTATGTCTAATTGTAAGTAAAAACTGTAAGTTCACACCAATGCCTTAATTTACTCTACCTTTTCTCCTCTTTTATATTTGTACCTTTTTTATCTGAGCATCCAGTCTCCTATTGAGTGCATTTCTTTGTTTGTTCAATTCTCTTGTCTTTAACTAATCCTGCAATTCTATGTGCTGTTTCCTTGGTGCCAGTCTTGTAAAATATGCCCATTATGCTGACTGAATTCCTCTCCGGCTCAAAAGCCAGTGATTCATGCCACTGAGCAGCTGAGTTCCCACAGGAAAGGAGAAGGAAAGGAGCTAGCTAGAACATTTCGAAGAGTCGTTTCTATCACAGACTCATAAAAGTAATTACCTTGGCATTAATGATGTGAGAAAAAGAAGACTGTGAATCCAGAAACAGTGGAGATTATCTTCTGCTTTGCAGTAAATGCCTCTAAAGAGGGATAAATGTGAATTCTAAAGACAACTGGCTACATGGTGATTCTAGCAAGAAGAACCAAAGAAGAACTAAAGACTTCAAAGTAACTGGCTCCCCATCAAGACATGGAAGCTGAAGAGAGTTGATGGTCCTGAATCAAGATGGTCAGGAATAGGAGATGTCAGTGGAGAGAAATGATTAGTGAATAGAAAGTATCCCTCCCACAGTGCATTGGCACTGAATCAAGATACTGGAACCATGGAATGGCCTTGGGGATGGGAGAAAAGCTGAGTGACTGAAGGGAAAGGGACTTGGAATTAGAAATAAAGTTGAGTTACAGAAAATAAAGTACTCTGTGTTTGAGTACTCAAGTTTATGGACTGAGGTTCATAGCCACCACATATGGAAATGGTATAAGAGAACCACACAAATATGAAATAAAGAAATTAAATATTAATGCATAACTTGCAATGTTCTTAAAAATCATATGACTAGATATTTTCCAGTAGAGTTAATGAAATCATCACTTACTTGTCATAGTCTGGTGAAACTGGAAGATATCTTTCACCTCAAATTCCTTTAAAAATTTTGATATATAACTCCAAAACATCCTTTTTTTTAGGATAGCTTTTTAAATTTTGACACATTTAAGAAAGTCTATTATGATAAAAAATCTTCAATGGTAGATTTTCTTTTTTACAATGACCTCTGTATTCAAAAGTCTTTTTTTGCCCTTTGAAAATCATAATCCTAGATTGAGTTCCCAAGTGAGAAACACCATCCTTTGACATCACCTTGATAAATGCTCCATATTATGCATATCTCCTCTGCCTCTGCCAACATCAGGAACAGGCACTAGACTGTAGAATCTATTTTTGTCAAACAAGCTTCTCATTTGTTTTGCTTGTCACAGCAGGTTATCTTGGACTGCTTTCTGCTGACTCTGCCTTTTCCTTCTTGTTCTGCATAATGCACACACTGTATGTCCCAGACATTTCAGCAGTTACAGAATTAGAATCACAAAACAATATGAAAAAGTATGTTCATATCCTATTGCTTTGACCTAACCTTGCAGATTGGTTCCCTACTGTTCTAAGTATCCACCTTGTTTCCTGCAGTCTCCTTTGCTCGCGTAATTCCCTCACCAGCTCTGAAATTTTAGTTGTCAATTCCCCATTGTCCTTTAAGACCCTCCTTAAAAAATATTTCCTAAGAGAACATTCCAGATCCTTTCCATGTGAATACACTTTAAAATCTGTTTTTGTATATAGTGGCTAAAATTTGCAAATCTCAAACTCCCAAATTTATCCCTTCCCACCCCCTTTCCCCTGGTAACCATAAGATTGTTTACTATGTCTGTAAGTCTGTTTCTCTTGTAGATTAGTTCATTAGTGTCCTTTTTTTTTTTTTTTTAAAGATTCTACATATGAGTGATACAAATGGTTTTTTGATGAGGAAAAATTGTCATAAAAGGACCTAAAGAATCAAACATGATAGCATAAATTCAGGAGTGTAGAACAGGAGTCAGCAAAATTTTTCTCTCAAGAGCCAGATAGTAAATATTTTTGCCTTTGTAGGTCATACAGTCTTTGTTGTAACTATCAAATTCTACCATTGTGGTATGAAAATAGCCATAGATAATACACAAATGAATGGGTGTGGCTGTGCTTCAATAAAACTTTATACATTTATACAAACACAGGTAGTGGGAGGGATTTTACCCATGGGTCTAGTTTCCTGACCCCTGGGCTAGAAGACCTTGCTGAAGAAGAAAAGAAAGCTTCAGTTGTCTTTGTCGTAAGAATATTTCCAATACTGGTATAACCGGTTTTTTTTTTTAATTGAAGTATAGTCAGTTATAATGTGTCAATTTCCAGTGTACAGCATAATGTTTCAGTCATGCATATACATACATACATTTGTTTTCATATTCTTTTTCATGATAAGTTACTATAAGACATTGAATATCATTCCCTGTGCTATACAGTAAAAATGTATTTTTTTATCTATTTTATATATAGTAGTTAATATTTGTAAATCTCCGACTCCTACCAGTTTTTAATCTTTTTTTGACAACTGGATTAATTTCCAACTTCTCACTAGATAGTTCCATTATATGTCCTGTAGGTACTTCCTATTCACCATGCCTAAAGCTAAACTCACTTTCTATGTAGGATAAGGGTCCCAATCTATTTACAGCAAATATTACATAATTTTACTAGCAATTTAACTACTCAGTCTACGTGCTTCTTTATCTACCTAATGCTCTATAAGTACCTGAGTGTATGTATCTATTAATTATTGTTGGGAGAGTATTTTCCATGGCTTTCTCATTTCTGAACTTGCAAGCAGAGGCATTTACAGTTTTTTTCCAGGAGGTATGTATAACAAACATCCTTGCAAGATAAAGAAAGGATCTTTTCTCTAGAGCAGATGACAGGTTTCTTTTTGTCAAGTATCATAAAGATAATGCATTTCTCCAGGGCAAAGTTTGAGTAGGCTTTCTTGCAGCCCATTATAAAAAACTAGAGATTTCTAAGATCGATTTCTCAGCTGTGACTGAATCTTGGCTGTGAATGGGTGATTCATCTGGAGGTAAAATTCCTCTCCAGCTGTGAACCTGTGAACTAGACAAGTTACGTGCTCACAGAACATAACAGTGTGACAGGCATCAGACAGACATTCTCATTTTAAAAGGGAGAAATTAGAAAGAAGAATCTAGTTATGGGTCCCAAGCAAGTAAAAAACCTTGTGGGGAAATTCCTTTAGATTTTGAGACTTGAGATAATCCTCTTTGCCTCAGTGCTCTGTCCTCCAGGCCTACCAGCGTGACCATGGCGGCCTCATCTTCCGGGCCCACTGGGATGGCAGTGTTGCTCCCTCAGCCCTGGGCCACATTTCTTCCCCATTGAGACCAAGGAAAAGATAGCTTCATCTTGTCACCTGTGCCTTTGCACGTGTAGTGGCAGTGGCAACCCTGCTGATGATCTCTGTGTCACCTTCATGGTCTTTCTTCCATTTCCTTGAAAGAAATGCATGTTTGCAGCCAGTTAGCTTAATTGTTCTATTCTATGGAATACCAGAAGTCTGACAGACTTCCTTTGTTTCATTCCCTCTCTGTCCACTTTAGTCCAAGTTGGCAGTGTTTCCACTGGCATAACCCCTTCTCTATTCTTTTCTTCTTCTGAGATGGCCTGTTTCTCTTGAGACCTCTCTTCTTGGCTTGCAAATGCTCACTTGGCCTTTCCTCTTCCTTCATATAATCACTTTCTTGTGTATGGTGGCCAATCTCAGCCTTCCAGAAGTTCTTTCTCATTTGGAAGCAGTCAGGCTCAATCTCTTTATATCTCTGTACCTATCCATCCATCTAATGTCTATCTATAATGTGCATACTCATGATGCTAATTTTTTATGGTACCATCTAATTATAATAATACAAAAAATATTTCCTTCCATTTGGATAAGTTTCCTAAAGAGCTGATCTAGTGCTTTGAATTCTTCCTCATTTAATTTTTGGCTAAGACCTGAGAATAACAGCACTTATTTCCATTTGAAAAGCTTCTAAGGCTACTGCTGCTAATGGACTCTGGTAGAAAATGGATGCTTGATCCTGTAAAATCCTGTGGTTATGCGAATTACACAGTCCAAGATAAACTGTATGTTCTCTGATTGACCCAAGCATAAAGCTGGATATGCAGAGCAGCATTACTTTATAAAATGGAGCTAATAGATTGAGTCCAAGCCAAGCTGCTCTGGGAGACACAGCAAACAGCACAAAGGGATGATTTACTTTAACATCTTACATGTTTCACTGTTTTAGCACCACGGAGAAGGAAAAAGAATAAATCTGTCTTACTGGTAGGTAGATATGATTGTTATACCAGCACCAGCTGGAAGTAGACAGTGGTTATAGTGGATGTCATGGCACACTGCACAGGTTCTCTCCTCTGGGACTGAAGTGCTTGTTTCTCCTGCTGCTAGGAGTCTTGGCAACCAACTGTTTTCTTTGTTTTAAATTGAAGTGCAGTCAGTTACAATGTATCAATTTCTGGTATACACCATAATGACCTAGTCATGTATATCTATACATATATTCATTTTCACATTGTTTTTCATTAAAGGTTATTACAAGATATTGAATATAGTTCCCTGTGCTATCCAGAAGAAACTTGAATTTTAAAATATATTTTTATATATAGTGGCTAACATTTGCAAATCTCAAACTCCCAAATTTATCCCTTCCCACCTCCTTTCCCCTGGTAACTATAAGATTGTTTAGTATGTCTGCAAATCTGTTTCTGTTTTGTAGATGAGTTTATTAGTGTTCTCTCTCTTTTTTTTAGATTCCACATATGAGTGATATCTGTTTTTCTTTCTCTTTCTGGCTTATTTCACTTAGAATGACGATCTCTAGGTCCATCCATGACACTGCAAGTGGCATTGTTTTATTCTTTTTTATGGCTGAGTAGTATTCCATTGTATAAGTATACCACCACTTCTTTATCCAGTCATCTGTCTATGGATATTTAGGTTGTTTCCGTGTCTTGGCTATTAAATAGTGCTGCTGTGAACATTGGGATGTGTGTATCTTTTCAAATTAGAGTTCCCTCCGGATATATACCCAGCAGTGGGATTGCTGGATCACATGGTAAGTCTATTTTTAGTTTTTTGAGGAATCTCCATACTGTTTCCCATAATGGCTGCACCAAACTACATTCCCACCAGCAGCGTAGGAGGGTTGCTTTTTCTCCACATCTTTTCCAGCATTTATCGTTTGTGGACTTTTGAATGATGGCCATTCTGACTGGTGTGAGGTGAGACCTTATTGTAGTTTTGATTTGCATTTCTCTGATAATTAGCAAAACTGAGCATTTTTTTCATGTGCCTATTCACCATTTGTATGTCTCCATTGGAGAACTGCTTTTTAGATCTTCTGCCCATTTTTGGATTGGGTTGTTTTGTTGTTGTTGTTATTAAGTTGAATGAGTTGTTTATATATTCTGGAAATTAAGCCTTTGTCAGTTGCATCATTTGCAAGTATTTTTTTCCCAGTTCATAGGTTGCCATTTTGTTTTGCTTATGGTTTCTTTTAAGCTGTGCAAAAGCTTGTAAGTTCATTAAGTCCCATTTGTTAATTTTTGCTTTCATTTCTATTGCTTGGGTAGACTGCCCTAGGAGAACATTGTGAAGATTTAAGTCAGAAAATGTTTTGCCTATGTTTTCTCCTAGGAGGTTTATAGTGTCTTGTTTCATATTTAAGTCAAAATAAGTAACTTTTTCTGACTAACCTTATTTATTTGAATTTGGAGATGCTTTATTCTGCTGAGTCAGTTGCTTTTGTCAACAAATTCTTGAAACTAGCAAGTAATAAACTATAAATTTTACATATCATGATAAAACATTATAATGAGGTCACAAATAATAAATTTTGAGACCATCTATATCTCTGTTGTCTCCTTTATAGTCATGCAAAATTTCTCATGTTTTTATTATAGTTGTCGTATATTATATTGGAGTGTCACTTTGGTTATATATTTCAAAGGCAATTTCTTTTAATATGGAAAACATTCTAAAACTTTAAAAATGTAAATTTTAATCCTTTTAAAAGGGAAATAGTCAAGCTTGCATAATTTATTTTTGTAACTTTTGTTAAAGATATTAATAATTTTCAACAGTTAATATCAACTTCTTTTGAATTATGCAAATTCAGTGTTATTTTATTTTTCACCAAAGGACAAAATTTGCTTCGTTTGAGTTTCTTTGGTTGTTTTGCTAATTTTTTCAAGTACACTTTTTTATTTTGGATATTTTCAACAGCATTTAGTCAGCATTCCTATCATGCTTCCAAGAATGTTTATAAAATTGATATCTTTCTTCAAAATATCACATTTTTAGGCAGATTCAGAAATATCACATATAGTCTTTGAATTCTTCCAAAGTATTTCATCATGTCTTTGGGTCCAGTTGCAGTCTTCTGATGACAAATTCGAACTATGTGCTTCACATGGCATAAGAATGTTTCAGGATTATCCGCCAGAATTCTAGTTTGTAAAGCCTCCGCTTAATTAATCATTCTAATGACATTATCATACTGTTGTCCTCCGCAATCTTTTTACCCAAGGCTTAAAAATGCCAGTTGTTTTTTTCAGTTCTTCAATCAAAACATGTACTTTTTAAAATAACAAGTGTAAAAATATCAAAAGACTCATTAATTTCAATCTTTTTACTTTCTTCCTCTTATAATTCAATAATATGCCCAATAAATGTCATTTTCAGCTTAGATTTTTTTCCTGTACAATCTGGCTGAACAGAAAAATAATATTAGCTTTTCAATTTTGTGTAGAATTTCTTCTCTTACTTTATTATCCATTAAGTTAATAATCTAATTTTGATTTCTCATTCTAAGTAGTGATAATATTTTATTTTTTTAAATATATCTTATGTGTTTGGCCATTTTAACATCAATTTTGAAATAAATTCTACTAAATCAGAAAATTTTTATTATTTTCTGCAGCCACGGTACTATTTGTGGTTTGGAAAGCATCATTATGATTAGCTAATTATTGATCAAATTACATATTCTTTAAGAACATTATATTTTGCATTAGTGTTTATTTATATTTATTTAATACTATTGGCCATTTGCTATTTATTCATCCCCTTTTATTTAAGTTCTGGCAATTGAATGTGTGCCTTTTTTTTTTTTTCTGTGTAAATGAAGTTTCACATTATTTTTTAATCAAAAATCAAAGTGTTTTCAGTAAAAACTTTGGCCAAAACTGATCTTGAAAATTGTTTATAAAACATATAACAACAACCTGAAACATAATATTCAAGTTCTGTACTTCCTTTCTTCATTTGAAATAATTTTGGTGTATAATGAAATATTAAATTCTCTACTATGTTCATCCAGTGGAAAAAAATCTCAGATTTTAAATTGAGTCAGATTGTGTTCAGCTAGAACCATTCTTATACTGTGAAAGGGTGCAATATCCATTTTCCAGGATCATAATTTAATAAACATACTAAAACTAGAGGTTTTACTTTTCTTTTCTCAACTTCATGTTTTTCTGAACCTCATTTTTGTTATCTTTTAAATAGCAGGCCAGAATTGCATTGTTGCAGATCTGATATAAAAATTCTTTCTCAGTCTCATTGTTTTGATCAGTAATAAAATATTTATTAAATCATTAGAAGTTGCAGTGATTTTATTTAATCTGTTCTAGTTGTTAATCTGATGAGAATGATTATATTGCTCATTCTCATTGTTTTGATCAGTAGTTATAACTTTTTAAAATAAAAATTTTTAATGTTCTGTTTCTAAGTTTTGTGTTGAGCCAGCTACCTTTCATTATTTCCGTTTTTAAAAACTAAAGCAATTCTCTTTGAAGATATTATGTTTCTTTTATTTTTTCAGATTTTTATCTTTTTTTGGTTCTGCATTTCTATTTTATATTTCTATCAAGATATCAACTTGTACTCATTCATAGTATCAGAGAGATTGCAAATTAAATACATTAGTACAAATTGATAAAATTTGAACATATTTTAGTAAAAATATTAAGTAAATGTAAAAATGATATATTAAAATTAATTAATTAAAAATCTATTAAATGTAAAAGGAAAGTTATAATGAACAAATATGAACATTTTAAGGAAAAAATGTTTAAATCTAATAATTTTGTTTTCATTTTTTGGAAAATTTAATTAAATCATAATTTTAAAAAATAAAAAACTTCATAAAAATGTAACTATTAGCCATGCTAGAATTCAATGTCCATCTATCTGGAAATATAAAAATCAATATTACTGTTCAAGCATATTATTCTAAACACACTTAAATAGGAGTTTAAGAGCAGTAAATTGTAAAATATTGTCAAATGTTCCCTAGTCACTATTACAACTGCTGCAAATACAGCACTAATTTGTAAGTACCTCACACAAACTGATATATAAAGAAAAAAGAATGGATATTTGGCACTACTGGGAAATCACATTTTGTAACACAAGAATTTATTGCATTCATGAGATCTGAGGGGAAAGATTTGAAATTGTGTCTGAGTTTTCCTTTCCTAAGCTCTTCTGTCATTCAGATCCTCATAACTTCCCGTCCCATCTTTGGAGTAACACAACCCAGAGACTTCGACAACACTGGGATGCAACTGCCTTTGTTTAGAGCACATAGAGCCCTGATCAAAAGTATGTCTGGGGTTACTAATCCATCTTTCCAGGGCTGAGGGCCAAATCCTGAGGGAAGGAGGCTTCTTTACCATAATGTGTGAATGTGCTTGTGGTTCCCAGTGCTCCCTAGAGGTGTGGGGGCCCCGTCTCCCTGAATCTTACCTTATTTGATAGTGCTTTTCAGATACGTTGTTTCTTAAAAATTGAAGGTTTGTGGCAACCCTACATCAAATAAGTCCATCAGAGCCATTTTTCCAGCAGCATTTGCTCACTTCATGTGTCTGTGTCACATTTTGGTAATTCTCACTGTATTTCAAACTTTGTCATCATTATTATTGTATTTGTTATGATTATCTGTGATCAGTGATCTTTAATATTACTATTGCAAAAAGATTATGACTTGCTGAAGGCTCAGATGATGATTACTATTTTTTAGCAACAAAGTATTTTTTCTTGAATTATAGTTAATTTACAATATTGTTAGTTTCATGTGTACAGCAAAGTGATTTAGTTATATATATATATATATATATATATATATATATATATATATATATATAAATATACTTTGTAGATTCTTTTCCATTATAGGTTGTTATAAGATATTGAATATAGTTCCCTGTGCTATGCAGTAAATCCTTATTGTTTATCTATTTATATATAGTAATGTATTTCCATTAATCTCATAGTTCTAATTTATCCCTTCCTCTTGCTTTCTCCTTTGGTAACCATAAGTTTGTTCTCTAGGTCTGTGAGTCTGTTTCTCTTTTATAAATAAGTTCATTTGTATTATTTTTAGATTCTACATATAAGTGATATCATATGATATTTGTCTTTCTCTTTCTGACTTACTTCACTTTTTATGATAATCTCTAGGTCCATCCATGTTGCTGCAAATGGCATTATCTCATTCTTTTTTTGTGGCTGAGTAATATTCCATTATATAGATACATGTATACATTTATTTATATATGTGTATATATAACATATACATTTATTTATATATGCATATACATATATACACACACACACACGTATCACATTTTCTTTATCCATTCCCCTGTTGATGGACACGTAGGTTGTCTTGGCTATTGTAAATAGTGCTGCTATGAACGTTGGGGTCCATGTATCTTTTTGAATTAGAGTTTTTGTCTTTTTTGTATATATGCTTAGGAGTGGGATTGCTGGATCATATGGTAACTCTATTTTTACTTTTTAAAGAAACCTCTATACTGTTCTCCATAGTGGCTGCTCCAATTTACATTCCCACCAGTAGTGTAGGAGGGTTCCCTTTTCTCCACACCTTATCCAGCATTTATTATTTGTAGACTTTTTGATGATGGCCATTCTGACCAGTATGAGGTGACACCTCATGGTAGTTTTGATAGCAATAAAGTAATTTTAAATCAAAGTATGTGCATTTTTTTAGACATAATGCTCTTGCATAGTGTAGTGTAAACATAACTTTTACACAAACTGGGAAACCAACAAATTTGTGTCACTTGCTTTATTGTGATATTTGCTTTATTACAGTTGTCTGGAACAAAACTCACAATATCTCCGAAGTGTGCCTGTACTCCCAATGATATCTCATTTTTAAATCCAGTGCTGTGTCTGTATTTTATTTCCTCAGCCTCTCTGTCACAAGCCATACAACATTAACTCCCTCTGCATTCTTGAAAATCTCATTTCATCATACTCTTCTACTGCTCCAAATATCTGTTTGTTTATTCTAACCCCTCTTACTCTAGGCAGACCTTATATACATTCTACCAAATTTCCTTCCTCGACTCTTCTTTGTTTTTATACTCTCACTGACTTCAACTGTCATCTGTAAGGAGATGACACCCAAAAGTATATCCTAAGCTTGAGTATTACATTTACGGTTGTGTGTTGAACACCCAGACACCTCTTGCTGGATGTCACATGAGCACCCCAACATGGTACTTCCAAAGTTGACCATATTATTCTCCTCAACATGATATTACTTATTGCAAATTCTGTATCTGTTAAAGGCATTACTAATCTCCTACTCATCGAGGGTTGAAAAGTCAGACAACTTTGGCCACTACCCCTCTCATTGTTCTTCATCCAATCAATTTCCTGATGTTGTTGCCTTGATTCCTGGAATTTTTCTTATATCTATCTCCTTTTCTCCACTGCCCTCTTTTACTCACCGTACATTAGTCACCATTTAATGACGACTGGCTTTATATGTAACTAAAATGTGTTTTATGTGAAAGTGATGACATTTATAGTTTCTTTTATAATACCAGGGTAACTCAGTTATTCAAGGTACAACTTTTGAAAAAAATTCTTCAAGTACAAGTTGGCTATCAAATTTTTTTATATCATCATGCTTTTATTCTTTCAAGTAGTCGGTCATAATCTGGCCCAAATAATTAAATGTTTTACTATAGCAAACTTAAAAGTGAACATCTATATGATAAACCCTACGAACTAAATACTCTAAAATGGGTGTTGGTAAACTTTTTCATGGAAAGTGCCAAAATGTTAATATCCCAGGTGCTATAGACCACACAGTGTCTGTCACAACACTGAACCCTGCCATTATAGCACAAAAGCAGCCAGCGATTATATCTAAATAAGCTGTATTTCAGTAAAACTTTGTTTATGACTATTTAGAGTCCACATATAGGAGAGATCATACAGTATTTGTCTTTTTGTGTCTAGCTATTTCACTTGGCATAAGGTCTGTTAGATCCATGCATGTTGTCACAAATGGCAGGATTTCCTTCTTTGTTCTAAGGCCGAATAATAGTCCATTGAGTATATTAACCACATTTTCTTTATCCATTCATCCATCAATGATTATTTAGGCTACCAAGAATAATGCTGTCATGGTCGTGGGAATGCAAGTATCTCTTCAAGATCCTAATTTCAGTTTCTTTGGATAAATTCCCAGAAGTGGGATTAGTGGATCATATGGTAGTTCTATTCTAAATTTTTTAGGGAACCTCCACACTAGTTTCCATAATAGCTCTACCAATTTACATTCCCACCAACAGTGTATGGTCTTGCTTTTATGAGGACTCTAAAAAAAAAATCTAACTCATAGAAGCAGAGAGTAGAATGATGATTTCCACGGGCTTGGGGGAGGGCACAGAGGCTGGTGATGGTCAAAGGCTACAAAATTTCAGCTCTGCAAGATAAGTAAGTTCTGGAGATATACTATACTGCATGGTGCTTATAGCTAACACTGCTATGTTGTATGCTTAAAATTTTCTGAAAGAGCAGATCTTGTGTTAAGTGGTCTTACCACACAAACATAAGGATATTAAAACCAAAGGGGCCAGGGGATACACTGGGAGGTAATGGTATTGATGGTGGTGACAGTTTCACAGGTGTATACTTATCTCCAGACTCATCAAGTTGTATACATAAAATATATGCATGTCAGTTATAACTTAGTAATGAATTTTAAAAGCACCTTTACTTATGGACACCGAAATCTCAATTTTACATAATTTTTATGTCACAGAATATTATTCTACTTTTGTTGATTTTTTTTAAACATTGAAAAGTTTAAAAATCATTCTTAGCTTTCTGGCTGTACAAAACAGGGTGGTCCAGATTTGGCCCATGGTTTGCCATCCCTGCTTTTAAAATAAGCATTTTTGAAATTCAAAAATCCCAATTCTTATTTCCCGAAGAAGCCTAAAAATGAATATAAAGGGGCACATACTTTTACTTTCCAAAGAAATTACATATTTATTAATTCATTTGTTTTTGAAAAATAGCATGAAATATGCCAGTAGGTACTGGATAAAGTTTGTTGGGAGATGCAAAGATAAATAAGATGCAAACTTTGCTCTTTTAGAATTCATACTCTATTAGAGGGCAAAGCAATGAAGCAAATAGCTATAAAATAAAACAGCATAAGATAAAAACTGCTTATGGAATTAAAAAAAAATCCTAAAGAAACCCAGGACAGTGATTGACTGATTGGGAGAAAATAAAATATGTCATGGTAATGTTATTTAAGTTAGGACTTTGAAGAGTGACTAAAACCATGATGGGTAGTGATGGGTCTCGAATCAGAGGAAGTCATGTCATGAAGCTTGGGGATACTAGACAGCCTTGGTTGAGAGCAGGGGTTAGTGTTGAGCAGACACATTTGGAAGGATGTAAGTTTGGAAATGTTGAGATCAGGGTTTTAAAATTCAGACTGATAATTTAGATTTTATTCTTTCTGCAAAGGGATTCACTAAAGGATATCAAGGAGAATATGTCAAAGATTCCATTTCAAGTCAGTTTCCTTTATGGTGGTGATTAAGTCAGGAATCTAATCTTTGGGCAATGATGGAAATTCTAAAAAACTGGGCTTAGATGTTATTATAGAAATTTGTTTTAGAATCCACACAAAAACATTGTTTTTAAGCCAAATGAAGAAGGTTAATTGACCTAGAGTTTAAAATGTCAATTCCTTCTTAAAGCTTTGAAGATTTGCTAGAAGACAACTTTTTTTCTTGAATTTATTTCACTATTGATTCTTATAGCTGCAATTAGCACGTATATGTCAATGTTATACTTTAATATACAGTGTACTAAGCAGCCATTTCTTCTCAACCTTACTTACTACATCTTATACACATTATGAAATAAATTCTTGGCCACAGTTCAATTTTTAGTTTGTAGATCTCATACTTTTCTGAAATTAGTAAAAAAGAAAAAATTCCAGTTCGACTGGGTTGTATATAAACTAAGGGCAAGTGGATGACAATGTGAATGACTAATTCTTTCTAATTGACTTATTGAACTGTGCATTTCCATCTCCTCTTTGTTATTTGTATTACATAAGAAAATTTGTCAATACACACATATATGAGTTAAGAAACGAAACCAAAGACCATGAAAAAGGAAGTCATAACTGGAGGTAAAAACCAAATTGCATTGCGGGATTTGAATGTTTCTTATTAATCTATGGCATTTCAGAATTATATGTTGTACTGTTTTAGAGCCGTTGTTTGACAAGGGCATTAGGAAGAAGTGACACTCCCTCATGATTTAAATAACATTCATGTTTCACATTTAAAGATTTATACGTTTTAAAAATTCTACTGAATAAAAATGGCAAACGACTGCTTTGACATTTAATGATTGCTTGTCTATTATATGCATTTTTGTAATAGTGCCCAGGTCATAAGAATTAATGCAAACATCCTTCAGATAAATTTCTTTTTAATTCCTAAGAGTTAATAATAGAAAAAGCTAAGAAAAGACTATGATGTTTATATTTCATCTATCTCATATTAAGAGTAATAGGAGCACACATTTCATAATTCCAGCAATATTATAAGATACAACAGTGATTCTTAGACTACAAACAGGTTATTTCTTCAAATTTTTGCTATCTGCCAGCAGAGTTTCCTTGTTAAAAGAAGGGAAAGTCAAAGCGGAATGGCTGCTTTCTAGAAAGGTAGAAAAGACAGGTTCTTTCTTTAAAAGTTTATCTCTGTATTTTTATCAGAAGCTCTTTCATCTTATGTTAAATTATGCTTACCGTTCATTTCACACTCAGAAGAGAAAACTACTCCTTCAAAATATATTTGGAAAATGGCTGTTTGTAGGGAAGGAACTTGGTTGTTTACAACATGACCCCAATCCATCAAGAGCCCTACATTAAGAAAGTAGATACAAAATGTACAAAAATAGCAACAGTGTAAATTAGTTCTTGCAATGACCCATTTAGTTAATCTGATTATTTGATATTACCAAATAAAATCCTGTAGTTAAATTCTTACCACCTTTATCTATTTGCTCATTAAAGACCTGAGTGGATTATGTTGAATACCTTCCAACAAATAAACAGCATTTCAGACTGCTGCTCTTGGCAGTCGACAGCCAATAGTTTTATTAAAACCTTCATAGCTGTATTTCAGCAAAGGAGAGCTTTAGTGATGTCTCCAATCACAATTCTCACATCACCTTTGTGTCACTTATTTTTATTTTCCAAGCTGAATTTACATTGAGCATTATGAAGAGTATGTGAGGGGATAGAAAAGTAAAATAATGAGAAAATAAAGACTATATTGAAAATTCTCTCTAAAATGTTAGGGAAAAAAAGTTCTTTAGTGAGGTACTTTAATTTTCAGATTCACTAAAGGTATTTTTTTGTTGAAGAAATTATCTCAACTTTAACCTTAAATCCATTATTAATGGATATAGTGGAGGACTTTGCTTGCTACAGTAAAATTTGTCTCCAAATGTTCTTTTAGAGTCTTAGAAGGTACACTTTTGATAATTTATTACCTTATTATTTTTTATTGTTATATTTGTCTCACATCAAATGTATTACATTAGCACTATGATTTATACTCACAATGTTTATAGTACTTTAGAGATTTTTCTATAATCAATATGGCTAGTACATTTTATGTGGCTTCAAGCATAATTTTTAAATTATAAATGTTTTAAAGGCTTTAGAGAGTTATACAATATATCCTTGCTTTTTGAAATAGTGTTCAATATAGATCAATAATGCAATCTATGTCTAAAATCCTTCATTTTTTAAAAATAAGAGTAGGAAAAGACACATGTAAATCATAAATTTGGAAAATTAATACTTAGGAGGAAGTGAGTAATGAAGATAATAGAATCAGAAAGTTTCGAGGAGTGAAATTATAAATCTAAGTAAATTTTTAATTGTAAGTAAGTTCAAAAATTGATTCTAAAAAATAGTCAGTTAAATATATGATTGCAATCAGGCAAAAAAAGAGCAAAAGCCATTCACAAACACACCCCTCAAATTTTTGAAAATGAGAGGGTATGTGTGAAAACTGAAGAGGAGATTACAAATACACATTTGAGAGTTTCCTTGACTTGGATAGGTTATGGATAAACATGTAGTATTAAAATGAAGCCAAGAAGGAATAGATAACTAAATATAATAATAACCTTGGAGGAGGCTTTAAAAATTCATCAAAAATCTACTTCGATAAAATGTTCTGGGCCCAGATATTGTTGGATAAAATTATATTCAAACTTTTATTGCAGCATTCTCTAAAATTGTTTTATACACACAAATGTGCGCATACACACACACACACACACACACACACACACACACACAATGGAGAGGCTTCAAACTGCTTTTACAAAGCTAGTGTAACCGATATCAAAACCTGTCAAACACTGTCAAAAGTAAGAAAACTCCTCAGTAATCACACTTACAGAGAATAGAATAATCCTAAATACTTCTGACCTCAACATAAATTTCATTCTTCAAGCATTCTCTGAGATAACTGATTGTGCCTATTTGTAAAAATGCTTATAAAAAACATTATCCTGAGTATGTGAAAACAAATGCAGTAAATATATAAAAGTCAATATATATATTCATGGAAAAATTTAAAAAGCATACAGAGCATGCAAAATATATAATGTATGTCTTAATAGGTACGAAAAACCAGAAAGCTAACATTTAGTTTATCTGTAAGATGGGATTGCACCTGATTTCATTTTTCATTCTTGCTGGAAATTCTTTGCAATTCTTAGTCATTTCTGTTGTTATAAAGTACGTAAATAAATCATTCATATTACTATTATGATGTTCATCTTATGGAAAAATATAATCCAGAGTGTTGCATGATTTTTAGGAACTCATAATGATAAAAATGACTGCCCATGAGTTAGGTTTTGTTTTGTTCTTGTGTTGTGCTGTGCCTCTCTGAGGAAGACTCGCTGCTAACTGGGGCTTCCAAAAATTCTTTGTGCTACTTATGTGCCTGAGGGTAACCTGTGAGGGAGAAGGAAAGTCTACTAGGGGAGAATGGAATCACCAGTCACCCAAGGGGGTGGATGCCAACACAGCAGCTCCGGATTATGTCGCCCTCTGGCTGTTCACTGACAGTTACAACCAACAATTGTGTTTTCAGCCTCCACTGACTGGGAATGACTCACTGACAGCTCTTTGATTCCACCTTTCCTTGCTCCTTACTATTTCCACTTAATGTTATTTTTTTCAGTTTTAGATGTTACTATTTTTATTTAAATTGCTAACACATACATATGGTAAAATGAAAAGAAATCAAAAGTTACAAAGTGACATATTGTGTAAAAGAGAGTTGTCCTCCTTGCCTAAGTCCGTCATATCTCTCCTCAGTGGCAGCCTTGCTTTCCAGTTTTCTGTATATTGTTCCAGTGATGTTCTCTGCACCTATAAGCTTGTAGGTATGTATCTTTCTGAGAAAATTAATGTTAGCATGTTATCACACTATTTGACATCTTTAAAAAATTTTAACAGTGCATATTGGAGGTTTTTCCCATATTAAGTCATGTAGAATTGCCTGACTTTTAGTAATGACTGCCTATTGTTTTATTGAATGGCTACACAGTAATATATTTAACTAGTTATTTATGGAGGACATTTAGAAAAAATGAACAAAGGATGTAAAAATTCTTAATGTCATGAAATAAACATAGATCAAACATTCATGATGAAACAAAATATACTGTGCTAGTGTGGGTATGTGAATGTCTGGTGATAAGACAATAGATTAAAATCATTTTCAATGGTTTTTAGACTATATTTTTGCACCAAACCATAGAGGAAGAGAAAGAGAAACTAAAGACAACACAGTTTCTAGTTAGTCACTTTTGCTTGGTGAAGACATTTATGACAAGATAGAAAAAAGTCGACAATGCAAAAGATACAATTTGGAATTAGTTTGCAGGAAGGTTTATCTATGATTTCCATTTTCTTAAAATCTATCAGCTCCCAAATGTATATCAACCTAGCTAGCATGGGTGTATGTGCACTTGACTTTATTTCCCACCGAAGAACATGAAGTCATCTTCCCACTGGATAACTTGTAGTCACACAGGACACAATATTTAGAAAGAAATCAAGGTCATTAAAAGATAATAAGAAAGAGAAGCTCTTTTGAAAATAAACTCACTTTTGTTATTGGTCAGGCCTTGGCAAACTACCTAACTCCCAACAACACCCACCAAAAGGACCTGTTCTAAATGTGATGGCCCGTTAATTCTAGGCACCTGATGCCTACTGGAAAAACCACTTTCCTGGGATTCCCGAGGAAATTCACCTTTGCCCCTCCTTTGCCTCTCATGACTGTGTCATAGGGCAACTCTTTAAACTTCTTAGGGTCACATTTTGCTCTCCTCTAAAATGAAGCCTAGATGACCACTAACCTCTTCCAGATTCTGAGTTCTTCTTGATTCTGGCTTCTCATTTCCTTTCAAGGGGATACAAGCCCTGAGGGAATGCTGGCAGTTGTCAGCATTCTAAAAATCAGGATCTGATAATTATATCTACTGTGTAAGTAGAAGCTGGCTGTACTAAAACATATGCCCTACTGATATTTAAATCTACATGCTTCAAAGTGCTGTTTTTCAAAATTTGAGATTATGTTTTCTGTGTGCCCACGAATTCTAGATAGAAGAGAAACCCTAAAATATGATTACTTCAGCGTGCATTTTGCTTCAGTTTATAGTCATTAGCTAAATGATTGCTATTTTCATTTATAAATAAACCAATACCCAAAATAAATGATATTTATCCATGTGTCATAGTTTGATCTAAAAAGCTGTTCTGAGGGAAGGCTGTAGAATTTAGGCAGATTACAAAGCAGATAACCACCTGCTGGAGAACACAGAACCAGCTCAGGAGCTGACTTTGACAGTGCAGTCTGATTGTGTTTTACGTACATCCCTCTATTCTGTTCCAGTGATGGTTGTCTGCTGGCCAACTTTGAAATAGATGTCTCGGTTTAAACCAGATCTCATTTAATTTTGCTATGTCCCTGGGCAGTGTAATTGTACTTTCACAGATTCAGACTTTGTGTACTGAAATTTCAGACAATTACTTATATCATAATAGATCACTATTGTGAAACAGTCTATGTTATAGGCAGGACACAGTGTACAGAACATTATATTAGAGAAAAGTCTTCCTCACCACTCATGATGATCACAGAAGAGTTTAAAATGGGATCTAAAGTGGCAGCACATATCTACAAAGAAGATAAGAAAGAGTAAACAATTTTTTCTCTTTTTATTTTCCATTGTTTTGTAATGAGTTCAACTTGAAGAATAAGTGAAAAATAATGTGATATATAAATTAAACCAAAGTGCTTAGAATTTTAGTAAACACATATCTATTTTTCATAAACATCCTATGGATTAAAAACACAGTCCTTTATTTTGTTTCAGTCTTGATAATTTGCTGTTTTTATTCTGAGTGGGATGTTTGCTGCATCTTTATGTTATCTGCAATCTGGGGTCCTAAGAAGTTTGCCTGCAAGAGGAGATACAATATGTCTCATCCCAGCATGTTCTGCTGACTGTGTGTGTTCGGGCCTTTGGATGCAGATGACACCTGAATGCAGACATACAGCTGAGAAGCAGCAAGGAGAGCAGAACAGTGTCATGGACAGGACTGGAGTCACTTCAGGGCACTCTTGGTTCACATGGCACTGTACACGTTTTATGCTCATGTGTAATAACTCACACGTTGTTATGTAACTGCATATGTGTGCCTTTGTATGCATGTATGTATATATGTATGCCTATGTGTCTATGTATCTAAAAAGACCGTAAACTTGCAGAAGGAAGCAACTACAATTTCTACCAGTGTGTACAATTCCCAACATTGATATCTGATATTGAGAAGGAATAGGCAGGGATTTGCAGCTCCCCAACACCAAAAAAAAAATTAATTATTCATGGTATGATTTTCTAATTCATGCTGCAAACTTTTAAAAACTCCACATATCATTGTTTATTCAACAGATATTTGTTTAGTTTTTACTTTGGACCAAGTACTGCCCTGGACACTGGAAATATTGCTATGAACAAAATAGAAGTATATAAGAAGCATATACTCTAGTATAATATCAACAATAAAACATCATTTACTCTGTCCCTATCTAAACATTCTTTTTAATATTCCTAAATCTCTAACCATATATTAAATAACAACACTTTATGATCAGTCAATAATAACAGGATTCTGTGCTTGGTGTTCTTCATGTTACAAGTATAGAACATAGTCTTTAAAATTAAGAATTTATAATCAAACAAAAAACCCCACAAGAAATGCACAAATAAAAAGTTAATTAACTGCAATTTAAAACTAAATTTAGACAAAATAATAAACTGATGATGAAGATGGTGATGACAGTGATGATTTAGTGATGACAGTTTACACACTACTGAGCCCTTGCTAAGTGCCAGGCATATTGCAAATTATTTACACATGTAATATCATTGATCACTTACAATAACCTTATGAATATAAGTATTGTTTTCATTCTTATTTGATCAGGTGAGGAAACTTAGGCACAAATTTTGTATACACACACACACACACACACACACACACACACACACACACACACAGAAATCCTGGTAGTGATTAAACTGGGTATTCATACATTATATCCACAATAACTTCTGCTGGAATGAAGGACAAATATAATTCTCTCTAGACCAGGGGAGCAGGAAATCAAAGAATCAGATGAAACTAAATAACTTCCAAATAAGAAAGCACAGAAACATACAATACATAGAAATACACTGAAAAGACAGACATAGGACTTGTACAATAAGTATATTTTATTAAACATACAAAACATGTTTTAGTAAATAGAAATGTGTACCATGTCCTTGGATAGAAAGACTAAGTACAGTTCGCCTTTGAACAACGTGGGACCCTTGAATTGTGTGGGTACACATATACATGGATTTTTTTTACTACAGTACTATACAATCTGTGGTTGGTTGAATTCCTGGATACAGAGAAACCACTGAAACAGAAGGCCAGAGGGCCAGAGGGCCAGCCAGAAGTTATATGTGGATTTTCAGCTCTACAGAAGGTTGGCCCCCCAACCCCTTGGTTGTTCAAGGATCAACTGTATATGTTACATTTTAAGGGTAACCACTGAAAAATACATAGAAGGTATAACTTCCAAAATAGTACAAGGAAGACAAAGATAAGGCAATAATACTCACTCTACTGGAGGACTGGAGGAAGAAAACAGTTCACACAGAAAATCATGGTAAATAGGAAGTATGTTTTTTTTCTTCAGTCTTTAAATTTGAAATGTAGTTGATTTATAATATTATATTAATTTTAAGTATACAACATAATGATTCAATATTTTAATAAGTTAAACTCCACTTAAAGTTATTGTAAAATAATGACTGTATTTCCTTGTGCTATACAATGTATCTTTGTTGCTTATTTATTTTATACATAGTACCTTGTATCTCTTAACCCCCTCCCCCATTCCTTCTTCCCATTGGTAACAACTAGTTTGTAATCTATATCTGTGAGTTTATTTCTGCTTTGTTATATTCAATAGTTTGTTTTATTTTTTAGATTTTACATGTCAGATTGGCTATTTTCAAAAAGTCTGCAAATAAAAAATGTTGGCAAGGATGTGGAGAAAGAAAACCATAGTACACTGTTGGTGGGAATGTAAATTGATGCTACCACTATGGAAAACAGTATGGAAATTCCTCAAAAAACTAAAAATAGAAATGCTATATGATCCAGCAATTCCATTCCTGGGAATGTATCTGAAAAAAACAAAAACATTAATTTGACTATGCCCAACGTTCATAGCAGCATTATTAACAACAGTCAAAATATGGAAACAACCTAAGTGTCCAACAACAGATGAATGGATAAAGAAGATGTGGTATATACACACAATGGAATATTACTCAGTCATAAAAATTATTGAAATCCTGCCATTTGCAACAATGTGAATGGACCTAGAGGGCATTATGTTTAGTGAAATTAGTCAGACACAGAAAGACAAATACTCTATAATAGATTTATTTTAAATGATTAAAATAATCTTAAAGATTATATGGAAGACTAAAAACTTTAATCTTAAAGATCTTAAAGAAGATCAAAAAAGAGAAACTTACCTTTTCAGATACCAGATCATACACTTTGACATTGTAATCAAACTAATAGGGATTGGCATAGAAATAAGTAAATAGATCACAGCAGAATAGGGAATCTAGGAATTGACCCCACTATCAACAAAATTTAATATACTATCTTTAATTAATTATAGTAGTAATTAAATGTAATAGAGAGAAGATAAATTATTTAATAAATAATCCTACAACACTCAGTACACTAAGGGAAGATCATATACACTACAAACACAAAATAATTCTAGATTGCTTTAAAACATTATGTAAATTAAATCAAAAAGTTAAAATATTTCCCAAAATGTAGGATCATACATGTACAGTATGAGCTAACCCTCTGGGCAGTCAAAAATCCACATATAATTTATAATCAGTCCAGTTAGGGAAGAGAAATTCTTAACTAAAAAGCCAGAAGCTATATAAGATAAAAAAAAAAAGTAGGCAAAACTCTTTCTATTAAAATGTAAAATTTTGATAAAAATTTACTAGGAAAAAGTAATTAGACAAAACGTAGATGGGAACAAAAGATTTGTAAACAGATGACAAGGGATTAATATCTATAATATCCAAAATATTAAAACATTGACAAGAATAAGGTACTTGGTTTCATAACTACTGGCAGAAAACATGATGCCTAGATCAGAGACAAAAAACAGTTCTTTTTTTCCTCACAGTAATGACACTAGCCAGAGTAACAGCATTGTGCCAGTTCTTCAAGCCCCAATTTCTACAGGGTGATGTGATGAGAGGTTACTGTTGCTTGCGCATTGCATTGCAGGCATCATAGGAATGGAACACTGATATTAGGACTTATAGAGTTAGGTCTTATAGAGTTATCAAGCTTTGTGTACTCCACTGACTCAGCCCAAAAAAGATACCATTTATGCCAGAGAAGATAAAAAACTTTGCAAGACTCACAAAGTCACAGTAATTTTGGTCATAGTAGGTCTATTGAATGGATCAATAAAACACAAAAGCAGGGCATCTTCCATTTAGATAGAATCAAATGTTAAAAAAGGAAAAGCAACACCTGTTCCAGATTTAAAGAGAGGAAATAACAAGAAAGGGACGGATGAGGAGAGCTAGAGTTTGAGGAATAGGCAAAACAGCCATGAGCAATAAGACTACTAAATCATCTTCTTTTATTCATATATGTAAAATGCTTCATTCATCCTGAGGACCACCATGGGCTGGGGCTACTAATCAAAATAAAATTCATGCAAATATATGTACATAACTTGCAGATGAGCCATGGCCTCCAGGTTTCTGGAAAGTTGCCAGTATTGTCCTTGATAAAGCAAAGTTTAGGCCCTTCCTAAGCTCTGAAATTGTTGTTTCTTTGTTAGAAATGCAGCGTTCATGAACAGTGACGAGGGGAGAGAGTGAAGCAAGAGGCAGGGAGGTTAACCGGTCAGCATCTTTATTAGAAGCATATACCCCACTTTTCTGTACATCACAGGAGAATTATGAGCTCTGGGATATGTAATATTTCCAGATATAAAAAGACTCACATCAGCAATCAGTATGAAAGAACATATTATTATTCATAAGCAGATTTTAAAATTGTAAACAAATTGTAATTCTTAAAATTTCTAAGCATTGAAACAATTTTATAATTTAAAATTTATCTCATCAAATGTTCTGTTGGGATACTGTTAATTATAACTGGATTATCTTTCTTTTGTTCAAATGAGGGACAGATACTGTAATTGTACATTGTTGGTTCCATATTGTGGGGATGCTGTCCCAGAGAAATAGTGGGATAGAGTGTTGTATACTGTTTTTTACCATGAGTATCTTTTAAAATTAATTAATTAATTAATTAATTAATTAATTGAAGTATAGTTGGTTTACAATGTGTTAATTTCTGGTGTGCAGCATAGTGATTCAGTTATACATATGTTTTATCCTTTTTCATATTCTTTTTCATTATAGGCTATTATAAGGTATTGAATATAGTTCCCTGTGTTGTACAGTAGGGCCTTGTTGTTTATCTTTTTTATATAGTTAGTATCTGCATATCCCAAACGCCCAATTTATCCCTCTGTTGTGCATTTGTCAGGAAGAGTATAAGAGTATAAGGTAATTAAGTAGGTGTTAAGAGGGAATTAAGAAAGTTTATATAAAATTCAATGAAATATTCATGAATGTAGGGTATATTTTTTCATTCATCCATTCTTTCATCAAGTAAATATTATTAAGGTATTGAAGTAAGATGCTAAGAACATAGTAATTAATGAGACACAAGCCCTACCTGTAAAGGACTAAAAATCCAGTGGAAAAGATAGATGCATAAACAATTGAGAGGCATGTAATGAAAGGCATGTAATAGAGGGTGCTGTTGGCTTGTCAAAGAAAAGACTAAACCATTTTGCAAAGCTGGTGTTTATTTTTACTGATCTCCAAAGATGGCTACTATCATTTTCTTCCCTCTGTGAACACACTGGGTGCTCTTTCCTTCAAGAGATGGTGTGTTTTTTCCCTTCAGCATGAGTCAGGGTTCTTCAGAAAAACAGAAGCAGTAGGATATATATATCATCAAATGTTCTTTGATGAAAATCTTAAAGGTCACTTGAAGAATGTGACTTAAAGGCAACTTGAAGAATGAGAAAGAGCACAGTCTGACAAAAAGCAAAGAAATGAGCACTCTAGACAAAGGTGTGGCAAGTACAAAGACCTCAGGTAGAAGAATTTGGCAAGTTAGAGCAATGAGAGTATCTCTTGAGCAGAGTAACCAGGGAAGAGTGGCAAGATGAGGTAAGCGAGGAAGGAGAGGCTAGTTCATGCAATGTCTTACAAGGGACTTTTAAGCCACTGGTTTTTATTCTAATGTCTGTTACAAATATGCGAGTGTATTAGCTTCTATAGCTGCTGTAACAAATTATGACAAATTTAGTTCTTAAAACAATATACATTTATTATCTTACAGTTCTTGAAGTCAGAAGTCTGAAATGGGTCTCAGTGGGCTAAAACTGAGATATCAGTGGGGCTGCTATCCTTTCCAGAGTCTATTTGGGAAATCTATTTCCTTGCCTTTTCCAGCTTCTAAAGTCCACCTTCATCCCTTGGCTTCTGGCTGCTTCCTCCACCTTCAAAGCCAGCAGTTTGGCATCTTCAAATATCTCTCCCCTCCTCTTCCTCCCACTTGTGATTGCATTGAGCCCTCTCAAATAACACAGGAAAATCTCATCTCAAGGTCAGCTGACTAACAACCTTAATTCCATCTACAACCTGAATTCTCATCTGTCATCTAACCTAAATTAGTCACAGGTTCTGGGGATTAAGACATGGATATCTTTGGGGGGGGTCATTATTCTACCTGCAATAAGATTAGCAGAGTGGGGTCATCATGGAAGAAACAACAGAGATGTTGGACTGGGCTGGCTTTCATATAGTCAGAAATTGTACCCACATCTGTATTTTTGTATACAAACATGTCCACTCCATTGAAAAACCTGCAGAGCCTCTGAGCCATCTAATAAATGTGTCTTGTATGTGCTACCAGCTGAATGCAAAAACAAAAGATTTTAAGAATCTGTTTGTTCTAGCAATCTTGTGCCAGGCTTTGTACATGAGCACGAGAATGTTTCAATTTGTCCTGGAAGCACGTACAATTTGGAAACATGTTCATGTTAATAATATCTGACTTGTACATAATTGACCCAGAGGAGGCTCAGCTTCTCCTTTTGATTTGACAGCTCTTCCTGTACTGTTCACTTGACAAATAGAGTGGCTCTCTCTCACACAATGGGGTTGATCTAATTAACATATGGAGGACACCAAACCTACCTAATTATTTCTCAACACTTCTCTTTTAGAAAGTAAGTGAGAAACTTTTTTTTTTCCACAAGAGAGTAAGGATGTAAAAGATATTTAAACAGTCTCGTAATTCTGAATTTGGCAACCAAGTTTGGGAAAGTCAATATCAAAAAGATTGATAAAAGGACATTTGACCATTATAGCAAGATATAAACATAAATTTTAGGTAACAAACTTGATTAGTATTCATCAGAGTGATAACATATCAAAATAACATAGCAGAGGGTACTGTAATAAGGTAAGTTTAGTTCTTTCAGAAGTGAGAAATGTTATCATTTATTATCAAATAATTCATAAGCATGATAATAAAACAACATCTCAGATGAGAGAATTCTAGTGAGTTAAGGAAACTCTGCTACCTGTGCAGAATACAGAGACTAATTCCTTATCTTTTTTTAAAAAAAAAAAGATTAAATACTTCAAGGACAATTTTGACTTATCTGTCCTCTACTCTTTATCCTACCAAAAGTTTATTTGTCTAATGATTTAGATATGAGTCTATATAAACTTTTAATAAACATATGTTTAAGATGACAAAGCTTTCACCTTTAGCTTTAAGATACTAACTTACCAGCATATTATAATGATATGTATAACTTGTTTAAGTTTCCACTTTAGAGGGATTACTCATTCATTAACTAGCCCAGGGTCTTAAGTCAATTAAGAATCTTGGAAATTATCTTTAAATTGGTTTGCTAGAGCAACACAATCAAAATAGCATAAGTTTGTCAAAGAGATAATCTTCTTACAATTTTATCAAGAGAGTGTAGATGTAGTAACTAACTTCACATGATTTGCAACACTGTCTCCAATTCACATGAGGATGTCTTTTAAAAGACATCAACATTTATAATTCAATTTAGCTTAACACATATGTTTCTATCCTCATAACCTTAAATAATTTTATGGAAATAATAATAATTGATCTTTCCCTTAAACTTAGCATAGGAAATTTACCAAGCTTTAAATGATTAGACTCACCATAAAAAATGATAACCAAGTCTTATGTAAAATATGCTTGCTGTGATGGAATGCAAAAATAACCAGAAATTATTCTACTCCTTTATGGATCTTGTTCTTCGTAGTGTAGCTTTGCAGCTCATCCATCAAGAAGTAGAATTGATCTTTCCACCTCTTGAGGCTGGGCCTGATTATGTGACTTGCTTTGGGCAAAAGGGTATTATCAAAGGTAGCATAAGATGAAGCCAGAAAAACATAGTGCACTGGGAACTTCTCTTGCAACTCTCATGTATGCTGCTACGACTAAAGGGGCCAATGTTAACATGCCAGATGATGAGTGAGTCATGCCAAGGTCATCCCCATCACCCCAACTGGCATCAAATCTACTCCAGATACATGAATTAGGCTATCTAAAAATTTTTAGGACTAGACAGCTGGACAGAGAATGAGAAGGAGCAGGCAAATCACAGAATCATAAAAAATAATAAGTGTTTATTGTTTGCAGCAAATATTTAACACAGCAAAAGCTAATTAATGTAAAAACTGGTATCTGAAACAAAACCTAAAGTATATAATATTGTCTTTTGAGTCAGGCTGTAGATGGAGGTTGAAAAACAATGAGGCAACTGTTAGTAGAGACTGAAAAAATGGTGAGCCAGGTTATGACACAGTGGACCATTTAGCAAGACTTTCTTCTACAGGAATTTGGACAATAGAAAATGTACCTAAAGGACCATGGATCTATCTAAGGAGACTTTTGGACAGAATGCATAAAGTGTCAATTGACTTCTGCATATGATACTACATGGAAAGAGAGATGAGCTAAAAAATGAGGTGTTTGAAAGATTTTAGAAGTAATAAAAATTATCCAAGACTTGCTGCATTAAAAAATAAAATTAGATTTTATCTTCCGTCTCTCAAGCTGTTAAAAATTCACAAAGAAGGAAAGTCTTAGTGTAAACATAAAATCAAGGGTGTAGCTAGAAGACCCTTTGTAATAATCTCTAAATCTTCTAAATTAGACAGAAGAGCCCTCACAAGACAAATAGGCTCTTAATAATCTTAAGTGCATTTTTTCTTCCTACAGTAGCACACCACATCTGAAGTAGAGAGAGGCCTGTCTTGCAAAAAATTGGATGCAAAATTTAGGAGTAGAGAATTTTAAGAATCACAGAGAGTGGATGTGAATCAGATTCATGGGCGATCCATGAGGTTTTTAAGACCATTATACTAATAAAAGAACTGCCTGCTTTCACTCAAAGGGATTTCAGTAGTTCAAAAGAAATAAGATTTCCAGGCTCCTAACAGTCTATGGATAGAGATCAGAATGAGAATCACAGCCATTTCTTACATAAAGAGATGAAAATCCTAGATGAATATCCTTTCTTACATAAAGAGAATCCAGAGAATAGTGGACAAGCAAATTACTCTCAGAAAGCAGAAATGGATTCTAAACAAGGAACATTCCCAGATCCAGAGCAGGGGAACATTTTAACCTGTGCTTGGATGGATTACAGAATTGTCTCAGACCAAGGATTGCTCTGTGCCTCTAGTTCCTTTTCTTTTTGATTAGAAGCAATTATTGCAGTTCTCTTGCTACCATCTCATCCTATTATATTAGGTTAATTGGCAGTAGATAACTTATGCTTTTAGTTCACAGTTGTCTGGATGAAGAGCAGCTGCATCCAATGAGCCACATCCACATCCAGACAAGCAGATCATGAGAACCTGGACTTCGAGCCAGATGCCATAAATGGTATAACTGAATCAGACTTTTGGCATCTGGGATGGGTGAACATATGTTACACATAGTAAGAATAATTTGTGGCCAGAAGGCAGTCTGTGATAGATTGCAAAAATTGCTACAAATTTTCCATCTGTTTAACGTATCTCCTTGCAATTTGACTTTTATAGCTCCTCCCATCAAGAGGTAGAGTCTATTTCTTGAATCTAGTTCTTGAATCTGGGCTTAGTCAAGTGACTTGCTTTGGCCAATGAGATATTAACAGATATGACACAAGTACAGGCTCTAAAGGACTTGTATATTGGGACTTGCTACCATTTTCTATACATGGAACTCTGCAACTACCACCATGTAAACAATCCTAGTCTGTTACATGATGGTAGCCAAATCATCTCTATCACTCCAGGTGACCCTGAGCCAACTGCCTGAGGTCATCCTAGCCCATCCAGCTTCAGCCCAGACAAGAAAAATTGCTCAGCTAATCAGTTACTTCATATGAAACAGTAAAAGTATTGTTGTTTGAAATCACTAACTTTTGAGGTGTTTTGTGACACATGAAAAGCTAACTGATATATTGTATTCCTCATTTCATAGATAGAAAGATAGAAAATGCATAGTTCATTTAAGACAAAATCAATAAACCAATCTAATTCATTGAAAGGTTTACCTTGATTAGAAGGAATATTACCCAAATGAGAATGCTTATAATTCTTCCATATTTATTTACCAAATATTAGCCATTTTAAAGAAGATTTCACTACCTCATTTAATGACTGTCATTAGCTTAATGATCATTTTAAAGTGTTATTTCATGTCTGGAAATCAACCTTTAACGTCACAGTTTGACTTTTCCTGAGAATACAGAGAAAGATTCTTTTTCTTTAAGGGACAACATATTTAAAGCACAAAGTATCTTTTTTTTTTTTTTTTACTTAACTCCTTTAAATGAAAGAAATTGTATAATATAGTCTATTAATCCCGTCCTGAGGAAGACAAAGGTATACCAATGTGTTTTCTCAGGAAATATTTAACATTCATACAGTGAAAGAATCTTATTAAACTTTTGGTCAAGCTAGGGAACTTTTGTATTTCCTCATACCTCCAGAGTATGTCATTATTTTTCAAAGCATTAAACCTTGAATATTTAGACTGGATTAGGATGTATAAGCTAGGAAAGTGTGATGTGTGGAGTTAAAAATATTGTTAAAATTTTTCTACCGGTTTTTCCTATATAAAAAAGAGAAAATTATAGACTTTTAGAGATTTCTTGAATAGTAATTAACAGAAGGTCATGAAGCATTATACAAGCCAACAGATCATTACCGTTTCATCTACCTTTTTAGGTCAATACTCTTCTTGGGCTCTTTCAAATAAATGTTGACATCAAAACAGGGCCCTTTGCTCACTAGTCCATGCCAAATCTGCTTCTTTAATTATTTGCAAATCTTTCCATCCTTTTGACAATAGGCCTACCTGTTTTATTAGATATCCCTATAGTGCATGAAAATGAGCTTCTTATGATCTATAAACTTTTAAGAATAATTCCAAATAAAAATGGCATTAGGTAAAAGGAAGCACAATTACCGACTTTGGATTGTACAAAGCTAAGTCCTTTCATTCTGTAAAGACGGCAGAGATTTTTCTCAGTGACAAGCAATGGCATGCAGAAAGTGAAAGGTTTAGACAGCTAAAGATGGATTGATTATAGGAAGGGAGAGAAATGTAGGAACCAAAAAAGACTTCCATGTTCTTGATGTTAACAGCAAATTGTTGCTCTTATTTATGGAAAGACAAATGAAGAAGGGAAAGATTTAAGGGAGTAAGAAAATGAAGAGTTAGTTTGGTATATGATACATTTGCAATGCTTGTGATATATCGAAATAGAGACATCAAGTGGGGAGATGGATATATGAGTCTGGATCTCAGAAGAAATTTTAGGGCTGGATATATAAATTTGGGACGCATACTAAAGCTAATGGAATAGATGAGATCATTCAAGGAGAAAGTTAAGGGGAAGACCACAATAAGGCTTAAAATTGAATCCTAAGAAATAATTTCATATAAACTCACAAAAGGCCAAGTATTTGGACACACCTATATTTGTATTTAAGAGAGTGACATACTCAAGGGAATTCTCTAGGAAATGACAAATACATACTAGGCTCAGTCAATAATGTTTCTCTCAATAGTAGAAAACCAGGAATGATATATTTAAGCTGGAAAAAAATTGAATAAATGTTGACTATCCTTATGATATTTCAATTAAGAGTGTAAAAATCTCATTACAGTAGAATTTTTTGGTGTGGAAAATTGTTGATAACATATGAATAAGAGGGAGAAGCAGACTAACATCTGTGTATGACAAAATACTATTTAAAAATAAATGTAAACATAAAAATGACTAGAAATACACATCTAGATACTGAGTGGTTATTACATGGCACTGTGAATATAGTTGTTTCTGTGCTTTTTTCCTTTGCTTGTGGTAAAGATTTACTGCATTGATCATAATCATGCTTGAAAAAAAGATTATCTGAAGATTTCAAATGGAAAATCATAATAATAATGATAATAATACAGTAAGCAATTGCAACCAAGGAGATGTAGGAGGAAATTTTGGTGAAAACAGCATTATAGTTTTTGAGTGCTTTGCTTTCGCTTAGGCCCCATGCTCTGCTAAGTACTTCATGTGGACTACCTCACGCAATTCTTATAAAAATCATATAAGATGAGACTATTACTACCTTTTATTAATTAAAAAAGTACTAAGACAATTTTTTTGAGAGCAGTTTTAGGTTCAGAGGTTACATTACTTGATCGTTATCACATAACTACTAAACGGGAGAGCTGGGATTCTGCACAACATGTCTAATTTCAGAGAGAGGTCTGCTCATATCTAGGACACGCTCATAGGGGAATGAGAGTCCGCACTTCCTGAGAGTTACCTCGGTGACTGAAGGAGATAGAGGTTAGCCGTTTGTCTTCATTTCTTCAATAAAACAAGCTGTATCTACACCTGAGTCCAAATAAACATCCACATAGTAATAATGATTGGCATTTAATGTATCATCATTTACTTAAAAACTTCTTTCTTTTAACCTTAATCCTAATTATAATGTCATATACAAAAATATATTTGTGGGTAATGGATTAACATGATGATGAAGACAGTTTTTGAGGGCAATGAGAACATAGAAGTGACCTCAGAGATACTCTGATTGAACACCTTCATTTTGCAGATGAGAATGTTCAACCTAAAGTGAAAAATCTGGCCAGTGATAGCACCAGAAACAGAAAGGAGGTCTGCAGCATTCCAGTCTGGGGCTCTTCAGCCATTCTAAAGTGTGATCTGGGGGTCCGCAGGACCTTTTCAGGGACCCGTAAGGTCAGACTCTTTCTTTAGTAATGCCAGCATGTTACTTGCCTTGTTCTCTCTCATTCCCTCAATAGTTGTCAGTAGTTTTCCGGAAAATGCATTGCCTGTGACTTCACAACAGACTGAAGGCAAAAGCAGACATGTGATTATAGCCAATTAAGCCAACCAATAAAAAAAAAGTTCACACAAATGTAAAACAATACAACTCTTCTCAAGTATCTATTTTTTTGGAAAATAGCACACTTTTTCTTGAAAAATGTATTGTTTATGTTAACATGCAATCTGCTTATTATTTTTATTTTAATAAATTAAGTATTTCAAAAGTTTCTGTTTTAATTTCTAATAGAGTAAATAGGTATAATCTATATACATGTACTTTGGCATCCTCAATAATTTTTAGTAATTTAAAGGGTCTTAAGGTCAACAGTTTGACAACTGCTGTCAGATATTTACTGAAAATATTTTTAAGCTCTGTGCTTATTAGGAAATCAGTATTGTTTTAATAAACATTATATTTCAGTGTTTCAAATCTTTATATACTGTAAGATCTTTTTCCTTAATTTTTTTATATCTGTGACCAAAAAACCCCCCATATTATAGTGAAATTTACCTTATTTCTACACATTCCATATTTCAATGTTTAATCATGCTTCCCAAGGATTAAATTAAATTTTACATAAATGTATTCTTTGCTCATTTTCCTAGAGAATATTTCAGCACAGAAAGCAATTTTATAACCTAAGTTAGATTACTTCTCATCTTTATTACTAATTTAAATCATATTTCTCGAAGTTAAAGAAGATACTGTTTCAGGAAAATGAGAAGCTTTCCCCTGGTACTGTGGCATGCTTAAACATATGTTAATATTGCAGTGAGAATCATTATTGGGTTTCTCTATATAGTGCTGAAAGGAAAAACAATTAAAACTGCTTTCGAGTATCAATAATTCATGGGGGAAAGTCTATTCCTACTAGACTGTGCCTTAAAAAATCCTAGTGAGACAAGAGGGAGCCTCAAGAGTCTTTCTCAGGAGAAAAGCCCTTCCTTTTATGAAAGAGTTCATTTCAAGCTGTCCTTGGGCTTTTAAAATAGCTATATATCTTTCTATTCTTAATTCGTCTTCTCCTCAACTTAACAGTGGAAATGGAGCTTTAACAAGAAGCCACTTGTAAAAGTAAATGAATGAATGAATGCATGTGTGCATGCCTGCCTAGGGAACACCTTTTGCATCTTTTTGATTACCCAGTAGAGCACCTAGCATGATGCCCTCCAAGTTAAAAGAGCCAGTAGACAGTGTTTAGACATTCCATCCCCACCTACGTTTTAGATTTCCACCCCTCCAGCTCTGCTTCTTAAATCTCCCACTTGCTTGAAACCTGGGGTTTCCTAAATGATTTCCAGGCCTGCTGCCATATCCGATTTTTAATAGGAATCTCTAAAGTGAACTATAATTTGAAAATACGTAATCAAGGACGCTGTGGGATTCTCAGCTTTAGGCAATATGTTCTGTCGGGTAAAAGAAAGCTCTGGCAAACAGCAGACCCAGGTCCTTTCACCAGCTGTGCCCCCGACTTGTTCTATAATTTCAATCAAGTCACTCTAGCAGCCATTGTCTGTCTATTTCAGCAGTGGATTCTACAGAAGTCCTAGCCCGCCTGCCTGACTCCCTAACAATGATCATGTGAGGATTAATGAGATAAAGGCTGTAGAAATATTTTGTCCCCTTGGGGAGAAACACTCTGAAAATAAAGGTATTAGAGAAAATCTCTGGATATGGCTTTCAAGAACTCAGATTCCCAAGTCTCATGTTGTATGCATGTTTTCTGGCAATTAGATCATTATTGTTTTTTCTCCTGTAATAAAAACAATACCAAAAATAATCTCCTTTTGAAATTGAACAAAGAAAGCACACATTTCTTTTGTTTCTTTTGTGTCTGATGTATTTTCTGAATATAAGCATATTGCGTTACAGCACTAGTTGACAGTTTTACCCTCAAATACACTCACATCTGTTGACTGGACCTCGGTTTTACACACCCAACTGCACATTGTTTAATTGTCCATCTCTGCCAGTACCATAAATATACTATATATTTATATTAGCAAGCTCTTGTATATGTTTGTACATGCATATATACATGTGACTCTGCTTTTATTGAGTTCTTGTGTTGCATATTTTTTTTTAAAATATGACCTGTCTATGCATTTTAACAGAAATAAACCCCTTCAAGCTCTCTTTAAAATCATGCCCACAGGCATAGACTGAGAGGCATGCCTGCTATGATTTCACCTTCACATACTTCGAAAGAATGTGTACATGTCTGTGTTTGGGGAACGGATAATGGAGGGAAAGGGGAGTCGGAAGAAAATCCTTTGTGAATATAAAATATTCCCAGTGTATTCTTCAGCATCTAAATACCTGAATTCAATTCTTTCAAATGGTTCTTCAATTTAAAATGTTAGCCTCGACTATATTTTTTATCATGGCCTAATTTAGGTATTATCCCACCACCAAATACCCTGGGAACACTTTTTCTTATGCACCAATCTCTCAAAAAAAAAAAAAAAAAAAGATACATTGCTCTGAACTCCACATTAAGGCTAACAAAGCCTTTTGAAGAAGCTGCAAAGTATTGAAAAATGAGATCTAGCATGAAAATGCCTTCCAAATAAACCACAAAAGTGCCTCTGTGATGGTCCATGATGAGGGATCCTGCTGGCCGTGTGGTCGTGACGTGAAGAATTCCAACAGCTCCTTCTGAGCTGGGGAGATAATTGCTTCAATAGAGTTCATAAACTTGCAAGTTCAATTCATCCAGTAAAAAATCCTAAATAAACGTCACTGGAAAATAAAATCTCTACAGATGGATGTCTGCTGCTTTGCAACACAGAGAACTACTACTCTGAAAAGTGTCAGTTTTGAAATCTAAAGTAATGTATTACCCTGCAGGGCCCCATCCTATGCCAGCCAAAACAGATGTAGCATATTTGTTTCCGGAGTGTGCTTAGCTGGGGAAAATATCTTTTTCTCCCCCTTTTTCATTTAAAGATTAAAGGTTAAGAAAAAGAAAACTTGCTTTTAGATTGTGATTATGCTACATTTCAATATGGGGCAAATATGTGTAACTGCTTTATAGGTGCCTGAAAATACAGTATTAACACAGGATCGTTGTCACAGTTTATGCCATGGTATTAGCACTTTCTACTGTTGCGAAGTAGCATTATTTTAATATGAGAGGACATAACAAAAATATAGCATAGTTAGGAAAGAATTAACCACATATGGCAAATGTTTGACTTATCACTAATGTTCTAGCCAGAAAACAAACCCTAAACAGCAAAGTAACTGTGAAATTCACATTTGTTCATAGACTATGAAGTGAAATCCATTGCTAACATTCTAAAGCTTTTAGAGTAGCTTTAAGTACACTTCAAAACTGAATACTGGTTACATCTTTATGTAAATTAATGTCCCCCTCCCCGACAAAAAGGAAAGGAAAATCTATGTAAGTCAAAGATCACATATTAAATAAATTAAGTCTATCCCCCCCCCCAAACAAATCAGGCAGGACTAAATCATATACATTTAGACAGAATTTAAATTGTTTCAAATTTTCATGTTAATTTCATTGATGAAGGCATATTAGATCTAAAAGATGGTATAAGTTTGAGACTAATTTTCCCTTTTTGTTTGAAAAAGTATCAGTTATTTATTTTACATGCAAAATCTCCGTAACTTTTGTGATCTACTATTTCTTGCCACAATGATGGAAATAAATCAGTGCTGGGAGGGAGGCATTCTAGTGGAAACAAGAACACAAGAGTGTCAAAAAATAATGTGATTTATATCAAAGGAAATGGAAACCAGTGAAATTCTATTCTAAAAGCCTAAAGCCTAAAAGGAAAATGAGTCATATTCTCCCAGCATTTACACTGGGTCATGGCGGTTAGACAGGCAAAGTTGGAGGTTAGTGGCCACTGTAATACCACATAATCTCTTACTAGATAATGCATTACAGTAAAATAAATAAGAGTTTTAGAATCAAAAAAGCTTTTTTTTTTTAAGTTTCAAAGATGGACATCTATGTCTCGACTTCTTATTTTAAGGGAAAACCTTGAAGTTGGTGTCTGGGTTTCCCATTTTCTTCTGAAATGTATTTTCTTAGCATTATTACACTAATGTAATTAACAATTACATTAGCACACTCCTAAAGAAGTTGACTCTTGCTGTGGAAAAAGAAGACAGTGTCTCAGAGTTTAAATTCCAGTTCATGAATAAAAGAGGGAAGCACTCAACAGTCAATTCCTAAGGCTCTCCATACTTACTTTGGTTCAAACATATATACTTTTATAATACAAGAGCACATCCTAAGAGCATCCCCTCAATTGCCTTGTGATCAGTAGGCAGAGAAAGGTGAAAATAGAGGGGAAGGTGAATTTTGTAATCATAAGTTAGCAAAGATCAAGTGGACAACTTTAAAATGTTCATAGCATTTGTCCAGTAAAACAAAAAGTGAAGGAACTTAGAGTTGTGTACACTGATACCCTATAATGGAGAGGCTGATTTATAGGAAGCTATTTCATAAAATCAAGTGCTTTAAATATGCAGGACATCAACACATAATGGACTGAAAGCTGTTGGTGCTTCTTTTGGATCGCCAAGAATTTCTTTTCCTGGCCGCTACAGTTAACTGCTGCTTAGATCTTGGATTGGAGCCACCTTGCCCCCAGCCTTGGTTATCCTGGTGACTGTTGTAGGGATAAATAAGCCCTCCTCTCTTACCTAAAAGCTGGAACAGACCTGCAGTGTACGTTGCATTCCAGGGCCTCCCACGGGATCAGACTGGGGCGAGACTTCACCTCAACCACATCTTAGTTTCTCCCCTTTTCCTTCTCCCACTTGCCTGTGCATATTTTTCCTGGGAACATTCCCATGAGAAATCACTTTCACAAGAATTCCCATTATAAGAACTGCTTCCAGGGCACCTTCTCTAAGACATATTAGATAGTAAAATTGGCAACGTTCTCAATGTACCAAGTGAAGGAAGAGTTTTCCAACTTCATGGTCCGGTGCAACCCAACTATACCATGTTAGAGCTGGCGATGACACTAGAATCTGTTTACTGATGTGGAAACTTGGGAAACTAAGGCCCCAAAGTGACTTGTACAAGGTCACTCAGCAATTTAGTGAAAAGGTCAGGACCAGGACCCCAAAGCCCTAACTCCCAGTCTGGTGCTCATTTCACTCCGATACCACAAGACTATTTTTCAAATGCATTCTTTTTTTTTTTTTTTTTGACTTCCAGCTCACAAAATTATTTGTAGAATCGCTATTTTAAAATCTAGCTGTGAAATTAGTCTTCCTCTAATCAAAGACTCAAGCATGTCAGCTCAATAATCAAAAATTTTCTGACCTAAAATGGGGAAGATCTGACTAGAGCCACCTTTGTAACAATAAAAACACATAAACCAAAATAAAATCTAACATTCATTGAGGTCTTACCATGAACTGGGTTTTCTGTGAATTGTGTTATGTGTATTATTCCATGGTATACTTAGAACAGCCTAATGGGGCAGGTACTGTCTTAATCCTCTGTTTAGAGATGCAGAAACAAAGCTCAGAAATGAAAATGCATATTTTGTATCAGAGTTAGAAGGGATAAATTGGGAGTTCAAGATTTGCAGATACTAACTAATATATATATATATTATATATATATAATATATATATAATATATATATAATTATATTATATATAATATAATATATATATAATAGATAACAAGTTTATATGGTATAACACAGGGAACCATATTCAATATCTCGTAGTAACCTTTGGTGGAGAAGAATATGAGAATGAATGTATCTATGTTCCTATGTGACTGAACTATTGTGCTGTACACCAGAAATTGACACAACATTGTAAACAGACTATATACTTAAGTAAAATATGAAAAAAAAAATAGAGTCAGGGTCAAGGCCAGATCTGACTTACTCACCCTTGTCTTTATAATCTCCAGATTGCACTGCCTCTCTGTAGGCTCCAGGATGAACATTTTACAACAGAGGACTCTCAGTGACCCCTAGGACACTCCTTTTACCTTTGGTCATTGACAGCAATTCTGTGATGAGATTAACCAAGGAAAGCATGGTAAACAAATAAAATAAGGGTCTTTATTTGGATGAAAGTATTCAAGAGAACAATTTATACGTTTCTTAAGGTAAAACTAATGCATATTATTTCTGCTCTGATCCAAAAGTAATATTATTGTATTTACTGATTTATTATTCTATTTATCAGAGAAATAATCAATTGAAAAATATTTCAGAACTGTTATAGTTACATTATACTGCAATGGGCTAACATGTCAGCCTCTGTCTTGTGATGTCTTTTGATTTTAGCTAATTTTAATTTGGCACTGTGATGACTTTATAATCCTTCCTCACTGACAATGCAAACATAATTCCCTACTAAAGAATAGGACATTATCTGAGTGATGGGTAAGGGGAATTATGGGCTATAAAAGCAATAATTTACCATGGTTCCACCAGGAGGACCTCCTCTCAGAGTGGATACTACTTCTGACAGTGCAATAGTTTGATCATTGGATTGGATTTGCTCTAATTGGGATATTAATTCATGTTTTGAAACCTTTTTATAACAGGGATTCATTTCATGAACAGAATGGCAATATACATTCTTTTTTATTTTAAATTAACAATTAAATTAGTAAATGCCATGAAATTGATACTTATCAATTACATAAAAATCAACCATGGATTTTTAAACTCACTCTGATGGAAAATTCAAGATTAAAGATTTAAACTCCAGTAATCTGCATTTTTGGTCCCAGTTTGACTCAGCAGGTGATAATCTACCACAGTATATTAATATCTGCATTTCTGTTTCCCCAAGTGAGTCTTAATAGTTGACACCTTATAACCATCCAAAAATTCGACTTTTTTTCCCTCGAGAGGAAAAACTATCTTTCAGTATTACTTTTAAAAACTAGTAATAGAAACTCCATCCTGCTGTGAGTTGTAATAATTGACATTTTGACCTGTTTTTACAAAGTGTCCTGTGGATGATGTCCATGACCATCCCAATTCCGTGCTACAATTAGACTCACTTCCATGCACTTGGTCTTATACTGGGCAGGAGAAGGCATGGATGCCCAATGGAGAATTCTTGGGAAGACAGTCTAGCAAAAATAAGTACACCAAAATGTTTTGCTGTTTTCTTGAGGATTAGGAAACTAGACAAAATAAAAGTAATAATATCATTCCTATGTAGTTATTTCATGGCAGGCAGTTATAGAAAGAAAAATCAGGAAAGTAAATTCTGAGAGAAAATATATCTAACCCACATGACATCTATACTGACCACTGTTCAAGAACCAGTTGGTTCTAGAGCAGCTATAATGAGATGGTTCATTATACCAAGATAATTTTTACAGGAATCAGATTCCACGATAAATTCACCTATGCTGAATGCCAATGTTAGCCAGCCTCCCAGGATAAACATTTTCTATTAAAATATCCTGCCCACCACCATATGTTCTACTCACCCTTGACACAGCCAGGTCTCCAATTTATTTGCACCATTTGTTATGGAATTCATTTAAATTTTGCCAACTCCAATCTAATTGTAGACCTCTTAAGAAATCTTCACTCAGGAAGATGTAATTATAGTCTGCTAGGAAATGTGTTCTTACCTGATAATTAGGACACCTAGATTTTATTCCGTATTTTAACACAGCTAGCCGTCACTTTGGGGCTAATCACTTAAACTCTTTAAGCATCCACTTTCTCCTCTGTAAAATAGGTTGACTGAAATTATTACTGTTTAAGGTTTACCAGTCTGTGATGATGGATATTAATCTGAGGGCTTTTACTCCCATGGATTGCGGGAGCCCTGACCCTTCAAAGCCAAGAAAGAATGAAAAGAGGCCTAAAAGAAAATCCGTGAGCTGGAATATAAAGGGCTTTCTACCCTAAGCAAATTGTTAGCTTCCTAGGTGCCCTGGGCGTATTCTTACGGGTTTTATCAGCAGTTTCGTGAGCATTCCTCTGACTTTTCAGTATTTTAACTCCTTTGTCTTTCTTAAACATTGTGTTCTGCACCTTGAAAATGGCAGATATTATAATGTTAAGGAAGGTGTCCATGAAAAAGACCAAGGAAAGCTAATTCATGAGGTGCTGTTATTTGAGGCCACCACTTCTAGTTCCAAACTAAATGAGCATCACGAGAGAAAAAAAAAAAAAAAGATTCCTGAAATACTGTGCTCTCATTCGACTTAGATTTTAAAAAGTTTTTTATCTTGTGAAGCATATTGCTTATGTTTGTGTCAGGGCTGCCCTCATTATGCCCAATCACTTTTTAACTACATTTGGCTGAGGATGACTGTAGAATAACAGTTTCTAAAGTTATCTGTTTGCATATGGTTCCTTCAGGAAGGATTCAGAGGATACATTTATTGTGTTTATACAAAAGACAGCCCTCTGTTTCCCCGAAGTCTAAATATGTTTTTCTAAATGCACCCTCAAAATCAGTGCTTGCTTCTACTACATAAATAAACTGCAGGTCTAACTTTCTCAATCTAATATTATATTGGAAGAGGAGGCATTGTTTAGACACATAATCATGCTACTACTGACTGTTGCTATAAAAATGAAGTTTAATCTCTGCACAATTTCCATTGCTTTTCCTTTGAAATCTGGTGTTTATTGCAACAGAATTTCAGATTTTGCAACACGAGAGTCTGAAAGACAGGCCAACACAGGCGGCTCTTTGGAAACAAGAGACCTGGTACTTTCAACAGCCAAAAAGCTGGCTAAACACCAGAAGGAGGGGAGAGACACATCAGGTAGGTTGTATTGATTCCACATACCTCTCTTGGTTCTTTGCTAGAGGACTTCTTTTGACAAAGTGTAGACCTTTTTTTTTTTTTTTTACGGTTGATCTGTGTTTCTGTTAACCATACTCTCCTGGAAGAGACTTTGACCATCTGGATGTGGTTTTTGTTTCTGTGGGAAGGAACTTTTGTGTCCTTGACATGCCACTAGTATAAATAAATGTTCAATGAGGAGAACATGGATCAAGATACTATATATTTTCAGATCAAATTAGGACAGCTACTAGCAGTTATTTGGTATACACAATTAAGCATGCAAGCATGAAAAAATGCACTTATTACAAATACGTTTATGGGATATTCCAGGATAACGTGACAGCTAGTTTGGAATAGTCACAATAAATATGACCCTATGTCCATAACATGTTCACCTATAGGATAAAAGGCAACTAAACATGAGTTTATGCGCTAAATAAACTGCTGAGAATTTTATAATTTTATTTCCAGAGATCTTTATATACTTGTTTCTTACAAAACCAATTGTGGGCTTAAGACATAGATTTGAATTTTGCAGCAAACTGTAGCAAAAATACAAATGAACTTATTTACAAAACAGAAACAGACTCACAGATATACAAAACAAACTTATGGTTACCAAAGAGGAAAGAGGGGGAATATAAATTAGTAGTTTGGGATTAGCAAATACTAAATATTATATATAAAATAGATAAACAGCAAGGACCTACTGTATAGTACAGGGAACTATATTCAATATCTTGTGACAACCTATAATGAAAAAGAATCTGAAAAAGAATATGTATATGTATAACTGAATCATTATGCTGTACACCAGAAACTAACACTAAATTGTAAATCAACTATACTTCAATTAAAAAAAAAAAAAGTGGAGGAAAGATCATGTGGATTCTTTCAGAAAAAAATAAGACAGGCTAACAGGATAAGTCAAATCAAAGAATAATGTTTGAGGAGCATACAATTTTCTATTCTTCATCCTCTACTTCATTGCAATTCTTATGCCATAATTCATCCCCAAATATTGCTAAGTGCCTTTTCTGCTCAGTGATTTTTTTTTGTCCTGAATTTGAAAACTGAACAGTCAGTGAGGTAGATTCCTTAATTAAATCAAATTATGCATATTGATGTTGACAAAAAAAATAGACTTTTACTTTTTTTTATACTTGAAGTAAAGACAGAAATCCTATGTTAAGACTGAGTGTTATTTTTAGTTGGCTACTTATTTCTATACCCTCAACCTAAGGAGCTATATCCCTACTGGGATATGATGAAGTTCTGCTTCATCTAGGTCTGTGCATAAAATTATGGGGCTTTCTGAAGCTCTGGCTTTGGAGACAACAGCCACCAGTCCTCTGTCTTTAGAATTTATGTTTCCCTGCTTTGAGTGGAGAGATATTATTGTGGCCTTTAACTCTACTCTTGAGCTATACCTTACCTCTCTTTACTTTGGGCCTTAGGAGGCACAGAGATGACGTTAAAGTTAGCTGTGTCTTTGTCACATTCTGTGACTTTGTTTCTCTTCTCAAAGGATCACCACCTAAAGCCATGAGAATTTTTCCTAAATTCCACCATTGTAATTAGGAAATTACTATTTAATCGGTTGAGTTCATATAGAAATGTTACTTAGGTGATTTTTATTACAGTGTAGAAATATCATGGATCAAATAATATATAAATCTAATAAGTATGTATTGAAAAATTCCTGTAAAGGGGTTATTATATTTTCAAGGTTCTGCCTATTTAGAGAGTTTGTTTGAAATTCTGCAGTTTTTAATCACAGACACCATAATTAGTGTCCTCAAATACTGGATCTTTGTAAACATAGCAACAGACCTTTGAAATCAGTATGAGAACAGAGTGCACTGCACCTGAAGGGAATTCTGGTCTAGTTAATGTGTTTGATCACCTGGTTTGAATAAACAACCAAGTTATATCTTTTGCTAGAAAAGGCTTTGGATATTAGAACGAAAGTCATAATTAGGTTTTACTTGAAGGCCTTACAATTATAAAATGAGCGAGATAAATGAGGTTACATTCCTAATTTTAGTCTAAACATCAATATTAGGCATTTATCATTAGACTCTTTAAAAGCCTCCACTTTTAAAATAGACATGGTGATGGATGGCATAAATCCGGACAATAGCAGACCTAAAAGCAAGATAAACCACAAGGAATTACTGTCTTTCAGTTTAAGGAAGCTTGAACCTCTTAACAATGATGATATATTATAATGATTTTTGTATTAATATACTATGTCTACCATTTGAACTGGTTGCATCATTCGTAAACCAACTGGATAGATAGATTTATCTAAAAACAGGTTGCTCAATAGCATGTTGTTAATAGAGAGTAAGCCAACCACTCAGTTATTTGGAATGTCAATTAACAATTGTTCAGGAATAGGTGTAGCTTTAGCAGCTATGTTGTACATAAAACAGTATCGTTCATAACAAGACAATAATGTTAGGTCTCCTCTAACTCTGAGCCTTTATTACTCATAATCTGCCCCTGTGAGTGCCTTTCCTCTTCTTTGGGAAGCTCTGCTATAAATCATCAGGGAGATTATTATATAACAGAAGGTTCTGACCTAAATTCCCATACTTTCCCTTCCACACCAGAGGCAGGAGGAAATTCTACATGGTGGAAACAAACATATAAACAAAATCCCCCAAAACCAACAAAGAAAATACCTGATTATAAGGGTGCCAACCTTTTGGGACAGTAAAACCCAGATTATTACATTGGGGATGTATTTCAAAGGTGTATCAACATCAGTGTATCTAGAGAAGCTGCACCCTACTCTCTGGGGACTTTTTACTTAGAAACTTCTGTGTCAGAGAAGTTTGGCTCCCTGGACTTCGGGCTGCAAAAGGATAGGAGTGATTGTAGTGGCAGACGGTTGTGTGAAAAATGCAGTGACATGAAAGTGATGTGGGGCTGGCAAGTCGTCAAGGTCCGGAAAGGCAAAGGGGCCACTACAGTGAGATGAGGCAAAGGAAAAATGAGTTTTCCAGTTTCACAGGTCTGAGCAAACAGGAAATCAACTCGATACGTTTTTGAACCTTGAATCAGTAGACGATGTATTAGAATGGTTTCCTGTTAAAATACTATTTCTATCACGTTAATCAGGAACCTACTCTAAAGAATGTATAAACAAAAGGGAAGGAACTCCAAGCAAAATGTCTGAGTATAAAAAATGGATAACTTAGAGGTTCTCAGTAACAGGCGTATAATATCAACTGTGGAAAAAAAGTCCTTTGAGATTTTTGGAGATAATGGTATCTTTTATATTTCTTATTTTGTATCAAGTATGTGTGTAAGGGATAGTCTGTGCACTGTCTCCAGCTGTTCTATTGCCTTTCTGATTTATTAATGTAATCATTTACTGTTAGAACTTTTCTTCAGAGCACCGCTTTAACTCTACCCTGTAGACTTTGGTATATGATATCTTTGTTACTGAAATAGTAATGGAGTAATGAATAGTGGACAGTCAGCAAGTGCACTGACAGGGTGTTTGATAAAATTTAGTATCCATTTTAGACAGAAGCTCTTAAAAAGGTAATAGGTAAATACTGTGAAGTGGGAAATATTATCTACCTCAACCTAAAATCTGGACTTATTCCCATAATTCAAATGAGAGAAAAAAATCAGTGTTATGGCTATTACTTAACCTTCACTAGTGATATGTGAAAGCATATGTTTTCCCATATACTCATTAAAACTTTAGATCTTTGCCAAAATGTTAAGAGTCATAGGGTAGTTTTACTTTGTAATTGTCATGTGAAAAGTGATATTGAGCATTTTTTCATCTTTAGATTTTCTTTTATTTTCTGTCAACTATAGCCTCACAACTTTTATGCATTGTTCTTGATTTATAGGAGCACTATGATTGCAAAAAATTTTTTTATCATTTTTTAATTTGTCTTGTGACTTTTTTATGGTTGATTTTGCTATTCTGAATCTTTTTAGGAGCTGAAAATTGATCAATTTTATTTTTAATAACTTCTGGGTGTTTTTTGTTTACTTGGGTTTTTAAAAAATTTTATTTTTGCTTTGAAAGGGCATCCTTATCTCAACAATACTAGTCAATACAGATAGAAGACATGAAAAGAATATAAATATAACGTCTTTGAAAGGTAAAATTATATTATTTGTTAACTTTATATTTTATTCCTGGAGGATCTTGAAGAAACAAGTGTGCAAGCTTAGAGTGAGAGAATTCAGAAATGTATCTGGATATAAGATTAATGCACAGAGATCAATAGTCATCATATATATAAGCACTCAAATAGTTAGAATCTTCTTTATCCAGTCATCTGTTGATGGGTATTTAATTTGCTTCCACATCTTGGCCATTATAAATAGTGCTGCTGTGAACACTGAGGTGCATGTATCTTTTCTTTCCTTTTTTCTCTAGTTAAACAATGATTTTATTGCTTGAGTACACAGACAAATTTATGCAACTAGGGCAGAGGCTGTGGATGACTTGTATTTCCAATTGTGGGGAGGACTCGTTTAGTCTTATAATATCGAGCCAACTGGTGAATATGGCTCTCAATCAGAATCAGATATAATTTAGTATCTTTATCCTTCCTGTTCCTCTCAAGATGCTTTTGAACAGCATCATTTAATTTAATCAATCTATCATTTAATTAAGAAGGCTGTTGCTGTTTGAAAGCATGTATCTTTTTTAATTAGATTTTCCTCAAGATATATGCTCAGGAGAGGGACTGCTGGATCATATTATAAGTCTATTTTTAGTTTTTTAAGGAATCTCCATACTGTGCACCAAACTACATTCCCACCAATAGTGTAGGAGGGTTCCATTTTCTATACACCCTCTCCAGCATTTATTGTTTGTGGACTTCTTAATGATGACCATTCTGACTGGTGTGAGGTGAGACCTTATTATAGTTTTGATTTGCATTTCTCTGATAATTAGCAATATTGAGCTCTCATATACTTTTAACTTAATATAAAGCTACAATAATTGGAGTAATAGATATATACCAATGGAAAGAAATGTAAAGTTTAAAACAGACCCTCATACATTTGGGAATTTCATATATAACAAGCTATCATTTCTAATTAGTAAAGATTAGATTATTTTAAAAAATGATGTTGGGATAGCAAAGTAGCAATCTTGAAAAAATTATTAAGTTGGCAGTGGATCTCCTATGTCTCATACTAAATAAACTCCAAAAAGTGAAATATTTAAATTTGTAAGAGAAATAATCAAAATTCTTTTAAAAAGGGAAAATATGTTTCTTAAAGATGCCAAAATGTGGATGGTTTTAAAATAAATAAATAAATGAATAAATAAGTAAATGAATTTCACTTTCTATAGAAAGTTCTACTTAGCGTCTTGGGCTTTTATCTGGAGGAAACTCTAATTTGAAAAGATACATGCACCATAGTGGTCATAACAGCACTATTTACAGTAACCAAGACATAAAAGCAACCTAAATGTCCAATGACAGATGACTGGTTAAAGAAGTTGTGGTATACATATACAATGAAATACTACTCAGCCATAAAAAGAAATAAAATGGTGCCATTTTTAGCAACAGGGACGGACCTGGAGATTGTCATACTAAGTGCAGTAAGCCAGAAAGAGAAAGAAAAATACCATATGATATCACTTGTATGTGGAATCTAAAAAAATGACATAAATGAACTTATTTGCACAACAGAAACAGACTCACAGACATAGAAAACAAACATGGTTACCAAGGCAGGGGGAGAATAAATTAGGAGTTCGGGATTTGCAGAAACTAACTACGATACATGAAATAGAGAAATAACAAGTTTCTGCTATATAGCATATGGAACTATATTCATTATCTTGTAACATCTCATAATGAAAAAGAATATGAAAAGAAATATATTATGTATGTATAACTGAATCACTATGCTGTACACCAGAAATTAATACAACATTGTAAACTGACTATCCTTTAATTAAAAATAGAGTTCTACTTAGCAACAACCACCCAAAGGAAAGTCAAAAGGCAATTACAAATAGGAAAAAAAAATTGAATTCATTGATGTGCTTTTGCAAATTAAAAAAATTTTCAACAACCAAGAAAAAAAATGGGCAAAAGATGTGAGCAGAAAAGAAGCTGCAAATTATTTATAAGCATGAAAAAATTCTCAGTAACACTTGTCATATGATAATTACAAATTAGAACTATTCTATTGTATTACTTGCTTCTAGAAGTTTGGCAAAGACCTATCATTTTAATTATCTGTTACATTGGCAAAGATGTATATTATTTGTGAAGGTTTAAATTGGTATAATTTCTTAGAAGGATAACTTGTCAGTATCTACTGAAGTTAAAAATACGCAATTTTGATCCGGCAATTCCACTTCTAGGGCTTTATGCTATACTTAAATGCGTTTATAGGCAAAATTATATATGTATCCAGCTATTCAGTGAATAGCTTTTTTTCAGGGATCAAGAGACTTAAAACAATGTATAGTCCATTCTTAAGAGGATGGTGTAAATACATTACACATATTCAAAAATCCATTTAAAAGAATAAGAAAAAATTTGTTATACTGATATATAAACAACTCCAACATTTGCTATTAAATAAGTTCTGTGTAAACAGAGAAAGTGTTCTATCATTTCTGTAAAAAAGCAAAAATAAGATGGCAATATCTTTTGAAATGAGAATATATTAACTATTTAAACTAATAATAAAATACAGTTGTAAGAAATATGTGAATATTAGACATTACTGTTCTTTAAAATACTTCCGCCGTTCTTCTTCTGAGAAGCAACTTTCCCCTCTGCTCTCCTTTTCACTTCCAAACCCAGTTTTTCCCAATTTAAGAGGAGTAGGGTTAAAAGATAAGGAATGACACAACATTTCTTTTATTTTCTTACGATAAGAGTTCAATTCTAAATCAACATTATAGACTAGCCTCTGGATCTAACTTTGTACATCAACAAAGCATTTATTAAGGTGATGTGTTAAACTATATGTAAACATTACTCCTTTGATCTTCTTTGTTAATTTTTTTAAAGAAAAGTTTACAAAACTATAATTGTTCTTAATTTGTACCAAATAAGTACTTTGTTTGCATTTTCCTTCTCATTTAACAGGAGGCCATTAAAAAAAAGTTTCTATTATATGATTTTTAGTTCTGGATTCTGTAACATTTTTTAGTAATCATAGAATAACTTGTAGGCTAATTTTAGAAAATGTTTTCTCCAGCTGTACCCAGTTTGTTCATTTTTTTCTGCATTCAGTGCCATCTCTTGCCATTAGGTAAGCCTGCCCTCAGTCTTGCATTTTGATAACCACTGTTGAGATCTAGGCAAATATGTTGATTTTCTTACCTTCTCCATTGATTCTTCCACTCACTCTCTGAAGCCTAGTAGGAGTGAAAGAGAAGGAAATGTGAAGATTTACAGTATAGCTCCCATTTGGGCTTTTAAACACTGAAATTTTTAATTACAGTCACCCGAGGATGGAGAAAAAGACTGACTCAAACTAGAAGGTAGATTGGGAGTAGACAGTAGACATATTTTAAGCAGAGAACAATGGGGTTGCTGAGCAACCTTCTAAATGAAAAATTCTCAATCAAAATGTTACAAATTCCCAGGATATCTTCACGTGTAAATGCAAAATAAACCACACACTTCAAAGCTAAGGACAGATTGTTGTTATTATACACTTTGTCAATAGATAATCTACAGCAAACTATATATTATAAAAGAATAGGCTTATGAGCACCATATGGTATCTGAAATCTTTTAGTTAAGCCCTAATGCTATCTACAAATGCTAACTATGTTTTTATCCTAATAATTAAAATCATATTATAACAATCAATGGCTCAGCAACATTTATCAAGCTTTTCCTTTGTATTGAACCCCTGTTATAGAAGGTGTGAGTGACAGAATAGAAACAGTCCTCTGATAAATTATCTGCATGACACTAATGTAAAAACATGCATGTGCACGCATGCACACACATGGAGCCACTTATTGACAAACATCTGTAAAAAGAGTAAATTGCAGAGTGAGATACAAAGTAAAAGAGTGATTCATGTCAGTAGATAATGAGATGAAAATTATCCTGTAAGCTGTTAAGTTTTGACGCCTGTGTCATGATTTAAGAAAAGGATAACAGAGAAAAAGATAAATGAAGATGGATTATTCAGAAAAGGAGATGGCAAATTTATTAATGGGGAGAAAATGTAAGAAGTTGTAGCAAACTTTGAACTTGACTGAAGTGAGAATATCAAAATGGAATTAGTTCAATGGGACTTCAGTCTAGTCATGTTTAAAAAATGCACTGGTATACTTATAGCCACTAAATTTATCCTGAGTCTTTCTAAGGGTCATTTCCAGTTATATTTGTATATGGCTCATTACAGCTTCACAAAGTCTACTTACATTTTCCCCTTTTCTTGACTCAACCTAAATTTCTACCTTTTATTGCTAGGTTAATTTTTACCTGTCTTCAGAGTTTTCATTATAGACAATAAAGGTGTATATCACCTTATAGGTATTGTTTTAATATTGTCCTATTGAAAAAGTAACATAGAATACTTCAATATTTGAAAAATTAGGTTTATGAGATTGCCATATTGGAAATTGAAAAAAAACAAGTCATTTTTTACAAATTTATGATAAAGTGAAAAAATATTTTTACAAGGGGATTATTTGATGACAAATCCTCTTTCTTATTTTCAAGATAGCTTTCTATTGTGAGGTCTTATGCAAAATTTCATTTAGAAAGGACATCAAAACCATAAATGTCAGAAGAATAGAGAAACAACAGAAATAATTATGGAGGATGAATCAAAGTCAGATAACAGGATGGTTCACACACTGTTCAGTCTATGTGTAATCACAGCCGCATAGCGTTCCTTCATAGTCATTCTGACATTTATGAATTTGCTAGTATTTCATGATCCTAATTTAAAAGACTGATCTTTTTTTTCTATACTAAGACTATGAAAAACCATCTTTTGGTTTGTAACTATTACAATTATTTACAGAGTTTTATATTCACAGCAGAATTGAGTGGACAGTACAGAGAATTCCCATATAGCTTCTGCCCTCACACATGTATAGCCCCTACCACTGCCTACACCCCACACCAGAGAGCTTCATTTCTGACAATTAATTAACCTACACGGACACAGTATTATCAGCCACAAGTCTCTAGTTTACATTAGGGTTTACTTTTGGTTTTGTGTATTTTATGGGCTTTGACAAATGTATGATGACATGTATCCCTCATTACAGTATCATGTAGAATAGTTTTACTGCCCTAAAAATCCTCTGTGCTCTGCCTTTTCACATCTCCCTCTCCACTAGCCCCTGGGAAATCACTGAACTTTTTACTGTCTCCATAGCTTTGCCTTTGCCAGAATGTCATATAATAGGAATCATAGAGTATGTGTCTTTTCAGATTGGCTTCTTTCACTTATCAATACATGTTTAAGGTTCCTTCATGTCTTTTTAGCACTGAATGCTTTTTCATTGGACCTATCACAGTTTATTTATGCATTTACCTACGGAAGGACATCTTGTGTTGTCAGTGTTCTGGATTTTGGCCATTCTAATAGTGGTGTATCATTGTTATTTTAATTTATAATTCTCTGATGACACCTGATGTTGAACATCCTCTCACATGCTTATTTGCCATTTGTATATCTTCTTTGATGAGGTGTCTGTTAAGGTCTTTTGCCCGCTTTTAGATCATTTTCTTTTTGTTGAATTTAAGAGTTCTTTGTATATGTTAGATAACAGTTCTTTATCAGATTTGTCTTTTACAAATATTTCCTCCAGTTTGTGGCTTCTCTTCTCATTCTCTTGACAGGGTCTTTTGCAGGGCAGAAGTTTTTAATTTTAACAAAGTCCAGCTTACTAATTCTTTCTTTCATGAATCATGTTATTGGTGTTATATCTAAAGCATCATCCTGAAATCCAAGGTGACCTAGATTTTCTCCTATGTTGTCTTCTAGGAGTTTTACAGGTTTACATTTTACATTTAGGTCTGTGATCCACTTTGAGTTAATTTTTGTGAAGTTTGTAAGATCTGTGTCTAGATTAACTTTTTTTGCATGTGGATGTCTAGTTGTTCCAGCGCCATTTGTGATAAGAACTCTCTTTGGTATACTGCATTACTTTTGCTCCTTCAGCAATGATCAGTTTACTATATGTATGTGAGTTTCTGTTCTGTTGATCTATATCTCTTTTCTTTCACAAAGACAGCACTGTTTTGATTATCTGAGCTTTACAGTAAGCCTTGAAGTCAAGTAGTATCAGTCCTCTGACTTTGTTATTCTCCCTTGTTATTGTGTTGGTTATTCTGGGTCTTCTGTCTCTCCTTAATAGATTTTAGGTCAACTTGTTGATACCCACAAAAATAACTTGCTGAGATTTTGGTTGGAATCCTGCTGAATGTAAAGATCTACTTGGGAAGAACTGACATCTTGGCAATATTGAATTTTCTCATTTATGACCATGAATATCTCTCCATTTTTTAGCACTTTAATTTATTTCTTCAGAGCTTTGTAATTTTCCTCATGTAGAACTTGTTCATATTTTGTTAGATTTATACCCAAGTATTTCATTTGGGGAGATGTTAATGTAAATGGTATTGTGTTTTTAATTTCAAATTCCACTTGTTCATTGATGGTATATAGGACAGTGATTGGCTTTTGCATATTAACTCTATATCCTACACCTTCATTATAATCACTTCTTAGTTCCAGAAGTTTTTTGTTGTGGATTTTTCTGAATTTTCTGATACAATATCAATTGCAAACAAATACAGTTTTATTTCTTCCTTCCAAATCTGTACACCTTTGATTTCCTTTTCCTGTCTCATTGCATTAGATAGGACTTCAAGTTCAATGTTGAAAAGGAGTAGTGAAATGTGACATCTTTGCTTTGTTTCTGGTCTTAGTGGGAAGACATTTAGTTTTTCACCTTTATATATGATGTGAACTATAAGGTTTTTTTTAGATTTTAAAAATCAAATTGTGGAAATTCCCTTTTATTCCTAGTTCGCTGAGAATTTTTATCATGAATTGGTGTTGGATTTTGTCAAATGCTTTGTCTAAATCTTTTGATAGGATTTGTGATTTTTCTTCTTTAGTCTGTTGATATGATGAATGACATTAATTGATTTTCAAATGTTGAATCAGCCTTGCATACCTGGGATAAATTCCACTTGTTCATGGTATATAATTATTTTTATACATTTTTGGGTGGTTTGGTTTGCTAATATTTTGTTGATGATTTTTGTATTTATGATCTAAGAGATATTAGTCTATAGTTTACTTTTCTTGTAACATCTTTATCTGATTTTGGTATTAGGGCAATGTTGGTCTCATAGAATGAGTTAGGAAGTATTCTCTTTGCTTCTATCTTCTGGAAGAGATTATAGCAGACTTGGTATAATTTCTTCCTTAGATGTTTGGTAGAATGCACAAACCATCTGAAACTAGTGCTTTTTGTTTTAAAAGGTTATTAATTGTTGGTTCCATTTACTTAATATTATATTTGCCTATTCAAATGGTTTATTTATTCTTGTGTGAGTTTTGGAAGATTGTGTCTTTAAAAGAATCTTTCCATTTCATCTAGGTTATCAAATTTGTGGACATAGAGATGCTCATAGTAAATCTTTATTGTCCTTTTGATGTTCATGAGATTGATAATGATGCCCCTTCTTTCATTTCTGATATTAGTATCATTTATCTTTTCTTCATAGTTAGTTTGGTTAGAAGCTTATTGGTTTTATTGAACTTTTCAATGAACCAGCTTTTGGTTTCTTTGATTTTCTCTATTGATTTCCTATTTTCATCAATCTGCTCTAATTTTTATATATAGTCTTCTGCTTACCTTAATATGTAATTCTTTTATTTTCCTAAGGTGGATGCTTAGGTTATTGATTTTTAGGCCTTTCTTCTTTTCTAAAATACGCATTTGGTGTTATAAATTTCCCTCTAAGCATTTCTTTGGCTGCATTCCAAAAATTTTGATAAGTTGTATTTTCATCCTTATTTATTTCTAAATATTTAAAAATTCCTCTGGAGATTTCTTCTTTGACCCATGTTATTAGAAGTATGTGGTTTTATACCCAAGTATTTTGAAATTTTCCAGCTATTTTTCTGTAATTGATTTTTAGTTTAAATCTATTGTGATCTGGGAGCATACACTGTATGATTTCTGTTCTTCTAAATTTCTTAAGGTGTGTTTTATGGCCCAGAATGTGGCCTGTCTTGGTGATTGTTCCACGTGAGCTTGAGAAAAATGTGTATTCTGCTGTTTTGGGGTGAAGTCGTCTATAGGTGTTGTTTGTATCCAGTTGATGAATGGTGCTGTCAAGTTTGACTATGTTCTTACTAATTTTATGCCTACTAGATCTGCCCATTTTTGATAGAGAGGTGTTGAAGTCTCCAACCATAATAGTGAATTTATCTATTTCTCCTTAAACAATTTTTTTTTTTACTTTAGGTATTTGTGTTTTGTTGTTAGATATATACACGTTAAGGAATCTAAAGAAAAATACAAAAAACTTATTTACAAAACAGAAACAGACTCACAGACATAGAAAACAAACTTATGGTTACCTGGGGTGAAAGGGGTGGGAAGGGATAAATTGAGAGTTACAGATTTGCAGATACTAACTACTATATATAAGATAGAAAAACAAGTTTATACTGTATAGCACAGGGAACTATATTCAATAACATGTAGTTGGAGTTGATTTTTATCCACTCTGACAATCTCTGCCTTTTAATTGATGTATTTAGACATTGACATTTAAAGTAATTATTGGTTAAGTTGGATTAATATCTGCCTCATTGATTACTGGTTTCTATATGTTGCTCTTGTTCTTTATTCCTATTTTTATCTTCCACTCTTTCCCTGCCTTTTGTTGTTTTTTTTTAATTACTGAAGTACAGTTGATTTACAATGTTTTGTTAGTTTCAGGTCTACAGCAAAGTGATTCATTCATATATGTATATATTTTTCAGATTCTTTTTCATTGTAGGTTATTATAAGATATTGAAGATAGTTCTCTGTGTTATACAATAAATCTTTCTTGCTTACCTATTTTTTATATAGTGATGTGTATGTTAATACCAAACTCCTAATTTAGCCCTCCCTCCCTTTCCCCTTTGGTAACCATAAATTTGTTTTCTATGTCTTTGAGTGTATTTCTGGGTTGTAAATAAGTTCATTTCCACTATAAGTGATATCATATGATATTTGTCTTTCTCTGTCTAACTTACTTCACTTAATATGGTAATCTTTAGGTCCATCCATGTTGCTGCAAATGGCATTATTTTATTCTTTAAATGGTTGAGTAGTATTCTACTGTGTATATATACTACATCTTCTTTATCCATTCATCTGTTGATGGACATTTAGGTTGCATTCATGTCTTGGCTATTGTAAATAGTGCTGCTATGACCACTGGGATGCATGTGACTTTTTGAATTAGAGTTTTTTTCCAGATATATGCCCAGGAGTGGAATTGCTGGATCATATGATTACTTTATTATTATTATTTTTTAGTGTTTTAAGGAACCTTCACACTGTTCTCCATAGTACCTACACCAATTTACTTTGCCACCAATGGTGTAGGAGAGTTCCTTTTTCTCCACACCCTTTCAAGGATTTATTATTTGTAGACTTTTTAATGATGGCCATTCTGACTTGTGAGGTGATACCTCATTGTAGTTTTGATTTGCATTTATCTAATAAGTAGTGATATTGGTATGTTTTCTTGTGCCTGTTGGCCATCTGAATGTCTTCTTTGGAGAAATATCTGTTTAGGTCTTCTGGCCATTTTTTGATTGAGTTGTTTGGGGTTCTTTTTATATTAAGCTGTATGAGATGTTTGTGTATTTTGGAAATTAGTCTCTTGTCAGTTACATCATTTACAAATATTTTCTCCCATTCTGTAGATCATCTTTTCATTTTGTTTGTGGTTTCCTTTGCTTTGCAAAAGCTTTTAAGTTTAATTAGGCCCCATTTGTTTATTTTTGCTTTTAATTCCACTACTCTAGGAGATGGATTAAAAAAATATTGCTGTGATTTATGTCAAATAGTGTTCTGTCTAATATTTTCCTCCAGAACTTCCAAGATTTCCAGTGTTACATGTGGATCCTTAATCCATTTTGAGTTTATTTTTGTATATAGTGTTTAAAAATGTTCTGATTTAATTCTTTTACATGTAGCTGTCCAGTTTTCACTGCACCACTTATTGAAGAGACTGTCTTTTCTCCACTGTATATTCTTGCCTCTTTTGTTGTAGATTAATTGACCATAAATATGTGGGTTTATTTCTAAGCTTTCTATCCTGTTCCATTGAGCTATGCATCTATTTTTGTGCCAGTACTGTACTGTTTTGATTACTATAGCTTTGTAGTATAGTCTGAAGTAAGGGAGCCTGATTCTTCCAGCTCCATTTCTCTTTCTCAAGATTGTTTTGGCTATTTGGGGTCTTTTGTGTTCCAATACAAATTTAAAAATCTTTTGTTCCAGTTCTGTGAAAACTGGCATTAATAATTTGCATTGAATCTGTATATTGCCTTGGGTAGTATGGCCATTTTAACAATATTTATTTTTCAAGTCCACGAACAATATATTTTCCATCTAGAATGCTCTGAATTTGGGGTATAGTTCAGGGGTAGAGCATTTGACTGCAGAATGCTCTGAATTATTTCAAAATGATTATTTTTCCCTCCTCCTGCCTGAAATATGAGGGGATTTTCTATGATATTCAGTGTGAGAATCTGACAGATTTCCTGGAGGTAAAGCTCACAAAAATGTGATAACTTCCCCAGAACTGATACATCCTGGAGTTTTTAACTTTCAGACTTGTCCACACTGAGCCTCTGGCAATTCAGTCACAATTCAGATTTTCCTACCTCAGTACTAGTTTCCATGGAGGTTTCTGCTGGTGGGTTTCTGTTCTGGTAAGTTGTGATTCTGTATATTTGTCTGTGTCTCTTCAATTCTGGGTACAGCAGTTTGCCTCGTGACCTCATGTCTCTGGTGGATCTAAGAAAAATTGTTGATTGTTTTAGTTTGTCCAGGTTTTTACTTTTTGTTAAAATGGAATGCCAGCTTCCAAGCTCCTTGTGTGCCATATTGGAAAGCTAGATTTATTTGACTCCTTAGACTTAATTATTACTAAATTTTCATATTAGGCCCATATTTGAATCCATCTAGAAAGACTTTTTTCATTGTTAAATGAATGAGTTTCCACTGGTTTCTGTTTTTAAGTAAACTTTCTACCTCATAGGAGAAAATCAGGCCTAATTTTAAGTGGGTGACATACTTAATAGTTTCATTAAAAAGCATAAAAATCACATTTTGTCTATGACTTGACTACTTATGTTAAATTATTTAGAAGACTAGAAAAGGAAAGAAGGATTTCTTAGTGTTTTGTTAACAGTAGTTTTTTTTTTTTTCCTTTTGCAAAATTAAGTAATGCCTGTACTTGGATGATGGCCCTTTTGAGACAAAAGGTACAGAATCTCTCCAGAACAAAAGATATTTGACCACAAACTTTTGTTTAAAATTTGTGTCATTATAAGTGTGATGAAGTCTATGGAATCCAGGTAAAACGTCTTGATTTAAAATGATTTCTTCCTGGATCTTACAGATAATCACCACAATTTCTAGTATTTACAGTAGGTGTTTTCTTTACAACTCTTTATTCAATTGAATATTGCTAATTGGTTTTTACAACTCTTTCATATATGATTTTCAAAGTTACTTTTTTCTAACTTTTATAATTTCTTAAACAATCTTTTGTCAGTTAACTATCACCAAATCTCTATTTTTAGTAGAAAATATTATGCAATTCATGAAATTCTGTTACATACATTTACATTTTCAATCTAGATAAAGTTATTTAAGACATATTTACACATGAGTTCAAATCCCCTTTTTCCTGTTCACTGTCTTTATAAACTTTGGGTAAATTACTGTACCTTTCCTAGTCTTGGGTTCATCTCTAGTAATATGGAGGTTGGAATGCCTACATCATAAAATGGTTGTAACAAGTAAGCAGCTAACTTAAGGACTTCTCTTAGGGACTGCTCCAAAGAATGCTCTCAGCAATTTTGAGCTTTTAATCCCATTTTCTTTACTTACAGTTACTCCAGGTTATGTTTATCTATACAAATATCTGGTGCCCCTCACTGGCAGCATGTAGCATTGGGTAGAGTTATAGTCCTAGAGTATCTGATTGCAATTTATCCCACAGTGACAAATAACGTCAAATTATGCTTGTAGGACACCTGTCTAAAATGCTTTTCAAACTAAAGTTGGCATCTGTGAATTGTCCCAGGCTGGCAGCCATAAAAGGATTGAGCTCTACACTCTCCCTAAAGACCTATAGAATATCTGAAACTAAATGCCTCGTGTAAGTAGCAGAAAAATTCTTTCCACGGAGTAGGTAAGCAGAAAGCACTGGCTTCTTTATAAATGTGGAATTTTTCCAAATCAAATATAAGGAAGAAGGAAAGAGAGGGAAACGACCAGAGAATTTCAGTGTCCTACTTTGTACTTTACAGAGGAAGAGGTAAAAATGCAGAAACAATTTGAAAAGAATATCATAATTTATCAAATACATTTATACATTAGCTCCTTTGAACCTGATAGATAGAACTGTCACATAGCAAAATGGTAGGTATCTGTATCTTCCTCTGCAGATGAGGAAAGAATCACAGAGTGGCTAAGTGACTCACTGAATATACAGGAATCACTGATGGGACTTTCCATTACTCAACCCTTTCTTATACCATTTAGAAATTTCTATTATAATAACTATGAAAGTAAAGGGAAACCTCATTTAAAATGGAGTCAGAAAGCCCTGAAGGAGGAGCTTTCTCAGACCTTCCTTGTAACCGTCTGCGTAACCAGCAGAAAGAAGGAAGATCAGAATTATTTTAACAAGGCCTGTTTGTATAGAATTCTTCATATAAAATTCTCTCACTCTCAACTTCTTATTTGTGATGAGAAAGATGTTACTTTTCTTCTGGTGCAAGGGAGGGCATTTTTCATACAGGAATTTTGTCTCCTGTTTTTAAGAAAAGGAAGGAAGATCCTTCTGAGCCCCAGCAACAACAAACCGACCACCTCCTGCAGCCAGTAAGAAACTGCCACAACTTCGAACTTGTTCTTCTCCAGTGAATTTTATTCAGAACAACCCTCTCCAATCTTCTCCTAAGCCCTAGTGAAAACTGACCTTCCCTTTGCCTCTTTGGGCTTGCCCATGGTTCACCAAAGATTACATTTTTCAAATTGCAATTTCTCTTCCATTTCAGAAAAGCCTCATTTTGCCGGTAAAATAATTGGCTATTTTGTTTTTAAAGTTGACATAATATGATTTCTTCATCCAGTTTGCTTCCTGGCTATACTCAGTCACTGATTAGCTCTCAGTTGTTTCCTATTGGTGCTTTCCTGAGAGGTTGTTTTTTTTTTTTGACATTCTTGGTAACTTCTCTGTTTATTTTTGAATGAGTATATTCATATTTTACTGGAGAGATTATGATTTTACTCACTGTGAGAATACTTCAAATGACTCAGGTGGCTAATATCAACAGTAGATAGTTTCAATCATAGATTTACTGGAAATCCATTTTTCACCATACCCTATCCTACACCTTAAATACTTGTGATATCAAGTTATACGGATGCAAAACACTTCTTGGATCTTTCATTTTATTTTTGTTACAGAAATAAAAATATGTGGAAATTGTGGATAAATAAGAGTAATAGCCTTTTAATTTGGTTCTGTATCTTCCCATTATTCTTCCAATAACAAGGTAATCCTCAGAGGTATGATATGCATGTAGACAGATGCTGTACCATGTCCTCCGTTCCTGGGCGTATCTGATAATTGGCTACATACAAAGTGAGCATCTTCTTTTTTTTCTCTCAAGCATTAGAGATTAGAGCCAAGAATGACTGTGTCAGGGAGGTCAACATATTAAAACTTGTCTTTACGTATTTGACCATTAAAGAGATACTAGAATAAATATTACAAAAGAAAAGAAAATAAACAAACCAAGGAAGAAATGGAAATTTCTACTCTTTTACTTTGGCGGTTCTGGTGGTGTGGGAGTTGGGGACTGCAGCCTGTCTGGGAGTATATGAGCCTCTTCATTCTTTTTGCGCCATTTGGTGAAGCCATGTTCTCTTCCCTTCTCCACTTTTATCCTCTGAGTCATGGTCAAGCATGAGCAAAGGATTCCTGAAGAATGAACCCTGCAGTAATCTCTCTGCTTTATAAGTTGTAATGGTGGCCCAGGTCATAATTTTTACTTAAATGGGCATGTTTCTTTTGGAAAACCAGGAGCTTTTTCCTCCTCTCCTGTAATATGTTCACTTTTATGTTGCATAGGAAATTAATGTCTATACTTATCGAAAACTCCCAATTTCTCAGTATATGTAATGAAGATTTATAATGCCAGATGCAAATATTATAATTAGAAAATAGGAGAGAATTTTAAGTTTAGTGGCATAATTTAATATATATGCAATAGTAGTCTATTCATTTTAAAATGTAAGATCTTTATCACACTGCCTAAGTCCATTTTCTGTTTAAAATTTATATGGTTTCCCAGCTAGACATTATAAATTTCCTTTCATTATCTAATGGGCTGAAGAAGTGGGCATAGATAGCATGCATCCAGCCAATCTCTTCTAATTGGTTCCAGAACTAGTGCTCATTGAGTGCCTGCTAGAAGAGGGACCCATTATGCAAATTTTACTTACTTAAGTCACACAAAATCTCCATCAAGCATATCATCCTCCAAAAGAAAATGACAAAGAGGCTACACAGCTAGCAGTGACAAGATATAACCCAGAGTTCAGGTGTTACTGACTGTTTCTGAATTCCAAGCAAATCATTATTTTACCTAGAAATGCCGGTATATAGTTTTTACCTCCCAATAATAGTAGTTGAAATGCCTTTCCTTTTCTTTTTTTCCCCTTTTTTCTTTTCTTTTCATTTCCTCTCCTTTCCTTTCCTTTTCTTTCTTTCTTCCTTTCTCTTCCCTTCTCTTCCCTATTATTGATGTAACACAAAAGGCACAACAAGGGAATTCAAACTTGGAACAGGGTTTTGAGAGGAGATATCAGGGTCACACTGGCAATGTATGTAGCTACGTACAAAGAGAAAGGAAATATGCAGACCAAAGGAGTAGAGGTTGTCTCTTTGCATGATGGAACTTCAAAAGTCCTATATTTTGATCAAACATTTGGTTTGCTATTTTATATGGTTTGGAGGGATATGTAGCCATACCTCCACAAAGCACCTTTCACAATATTCAAGGTTCAATATACTTCTTTGTATTTTAGAAAAGTGATTGCAGTTTGCTCATATGCTACCTTGGTTTGACATTAAATTCCAGTGTAACTGAGTCTAAATTATATTTATTTCAGGGCACTTTCCAGCTGATAGCTCCAGAATAATCTGCAGTAATTTAGGTAGGACATTGTTTTGATAGATCAAATGGTCCTTTCAACTTATGCTAGGTAATAATCTTGATACTGTCCTTGCAGGGGTCAGTGAAACTGAGCCCTGACCATTCTTGTTGATAGTTGAGTGTTTACTAAGAACCCAGTGAAACTGAGTCAACTCCAAGACTCATGCATTTTACTTATATTTTACTTTTTCTGATATTCCCACTTGGTTTGGAAAATGTTCCCATGTTTTATCAGACATTTTAAAAAGAATTATTATGATGAAGGCAATATATGTTCGATATAAAGTAAATCAAGCTGCACACACACACAAACACACACACCACTTGTAAAACCTCCAGCTCATATCTCAGTTTAAATTTGGGTGTTGACCCCTGGATTTTAATTTCATCCAGTATGCATCTCTCTCTCTCTCTCTCTCTCTCTCTCTCTCTCTCTCTCATTTACTTTGTCTTCTGTGTAGCAGGCTACTCTATAAATCTCATAATATTAAACTTTTTGTCCATAGTCTCTTCCCAAAATACACAATGAGACAAAATCACTCTCTGAGCTCACACACCCGTAGTAGTCTGCATGTTGCTCTTTCAGTGTCCTTGTTGAGTTTACAAAACTCTCTTTTAATCTTTACAAGTGATCTCCAGCTTCTCAATTTTTAAGGCGTTACCCCTTGGGAAAAGTGATTTCTGCCAGTTTGGATCTGCTATATATTTTCTAACCGTTCATAGGTTTGCCGTGTTTCATATCTCCTAAGCAAATCAATAGGGCCTATGAAATTGAATCCTTCCCAAGACAGATTCTCCGATCTCACCTCACTATTCCAAACTAGTTCACATGATCCTTTGCAATTGATCCCTTCTCAAGATCAGGCGGTATTAGAATAAGGAGAGTGTACAATGGCCTCAATTCTTTTTTTCATAACTTGGTGGGACTAGAGGAGAAGAGGGAGGAAAATGAGAGGCACTACCCCAGCTTGTATAATGAGTTCTTCCCATGGGCCTGCTGTTCCTTGATTCTCTCAGGAGGAATCATGCCACACTGGGAAATATAAACCCTGGTTGTTTAGTGGTCAAGTCCCTTTAGTGCATAAATATTTTATACACAAATTCTTGAATGTATATTTATAAATATATTATATATAAGATTTTAATATAAAATGCATTTTATAAATGCTTTATAAATATTTATAAATATTCCGCAAGGGCCTTGGTAATGGGTATAGGAAATCAGGAAGATGCTAGAATACACTTCATGGCCACAAGCTCCCCCAGTTTCACTCTTCTTATGTTCCTTGCTCTAGGGTTGCCTGGCAGGTATGTTCAGGTAGCACAAACATATTGAAGACTTTCATTCTAGCATCTTCCCTAAAGTTAGAAGTTGGGGGTGCCATCAGACAAAATTAGGCTAAGGCTTTAGTCTTTATTCTGAAGGAGCCAATCATAATATTGGTGTTATGGGTTGGTCCAAGGCCTTCTATACCATTTTTACCCCTCTGCTTACAATTATAAGGCACTGTTCTAATCAAATACTTAAATGACACATTGAGGCAAGTATCACCATTGTCTTCATTTTACAGAGTATGAAACTGATACACACAAAAGTTAAGTAATTTGCTCTAAGTTACAAACCTAGTATGTAGTAGTGCCAGGATTCAAAGGCAGCATGGTTCCAGACTCTGGGCTCTTCAACATTACATGTCACTTCTTCTAGTAATAGATATTGCTATACTATATTTTTATTGTATGACCTTCTTCTACTTTGGAGGGCTTAATTAGCTTTATGTGAACCTGTGGAATGAAAATCGTGCTACTGTGTTTTCAAAGATCAGTAATGGTGTAGATGCTGCACAGAAAGCAGAACAAACTGTAAATGATAATGCAAACATCAATGAGTGGGAAAATATTAAACAGAAGTGCTTAAGGGCCCCTGGAGTATCGCACAGGCAAGGAACAAGAAAGAGGAGGGTACTGTATGCTGACAATATGGAGAATAATTTTATTTTTTAGAAAAGTCATATTAGGGATTTGCCTTTCCTTTTTCCTTGTAGTATACTCTGGCCTGAACAGTATCTCTGTTCACCAGTCTGCTGGTTTCAGATGTCTTCAGTTTAGATCTTGTCTTTGTTACCTGTCTAGGAGCTCTGAACCCAGCTGCAGAGGAAGAGAATTTACTCACCAATGGTCTAATGATATATGTGGCAAGTCTACCATAGGCTCACAACTGTAACGGGTTCCCTTGACCTCATTGTGTTTAGAGATAAAAGGAGACCAGAAAGATTTGTTTGACTGACTCTAGTCCTAGTGGACTCCATTCTCCTATCAGACAAAGTTCATCAAAGGGACAAAGCATAACTGAAAACAACTAATACAGACTGACTTAGGATGTGAGCTCTCTGTCACCATGGTGTTCTACCCCTTATCCTCCTCCCAAAACATGACTTTGTTATATTTTCCCATCAGTGTATTTCCTCTTCAAATGAGATTGTTTACTTTCTTACATCTCACATACAGACTTCTTGGAATTGGGGTCGATGGGTGATGAGAAGGAACTGAAAAGGAGGTAGGAGACAAATTCTATCTAATTTGAAATTCTTCTGTGGACACCTACTCTCCAGAAATGGAAACTTTTATGAATCTGTTACAGTGCTTCCCTCTTCATTTTGGCAGCTGTTAGATATTGTGCTGGCTATGTAAAGGAACTCATCCTTTTAAAACCTTAACCACAGAAATAAATTAAGGCAATAAAAGCTTAGGGAACCTGATTGGCAAGTGAATAGGTAGTAGCACATAGAGGAAATTTAAGAACTTCAGGAGATCCTTTTTGGCCAAAAATAATCTAGGTCTTATTGCTACCAGAGTAGTTGATCACCCACCATTTTTCCATTGTTTTCTGGAAATACTCCTAGACAGAAAAAAACACATCAAATCCATTACAGCATACTGTGAACAGTGGCCAGGGACTCTGAACTTACTAGTACCTGGAACAAGTAAGGTGAAGTGTTTGAAAGAAGTATCACTGAAACTGTCAAATCGCTAGAAGAAAGCACAGGGGACAAGATTCATGGCATTGGTCTTGGCAATAATTTCTTGAACATGACACCAAAAGCACAAACAACAAAAGCAAAAAAAAAAAAAAAAATGGACAAGTGGGACTACACCAAACTAAAAAACTTCTACAAAGAAAAAAAGCCCCACAATTAACAAAATAAGAAGATAACCTATGGAATGGGAGAAAATATTTGCAGACTGTTCATATGATAAGATGTTACTCTCCAAAATTTATAAGGAACTCCTACAACTTAAGAATACAAATTTAAAACCTGATTTAAAAATGGATAAATCATTTGACTAGTTATTTCCTCAAAGAAGACATACAAATGGCCAACAGATATATGAAAAGATGTTAAACATCATTAATCATCAGGGAAATGCAAATAAAAACCATAATGAGATATCACTTCATCCATTAGCATGGTTATTATCAAAAACAAAAGATAATAAATGTTGTTGAGGATATGGAGAAATTGGAACCTCTTATACACTGTTAGTGGAAATGTAAAATGTTGCAGCCATGATAGAAAACAGTATGGAAGATCCTCAAAAAATTAACAATAAAACTGCCATATAATCCAGCAATCTCACCTCTGGGTATATAGCCAAAAGAATTGAAAACAGAATACTGAAGAGATTTCTATGCCCCTTTGTTCATTGCAGAATTATTCACATTAGCCAAGATATAGAAACAGCCTGAATGCCCATCAACAAATGAATGGATACAAAATGTGGTATATACATACAATGGAATAATATTCAGCCTTAAAAAAGAAGGAAATCTTGCCATAATTGACAACATGGATGAATCTGGGGCTATCAGTCTAAGTAGAATAAGCCAGTGACAGAAGAGCAAATACTTCATGATTCTGGTTATACGAAGTTCCTAAAATACCCAAACTCATAGAAACGGAGTAGAATGATGGTTGCTAGGGGCTAGGGATAGGGAGAAATGCAGAATTGCTGTTCAATGGGTATACAATTATAGTTATGCAAGATTAGTAAGTGCTTTGTACTTATATTTAACACTGTATCGTGCACTTACAATTTGTCAAGAGGGCAGATCTCATCTTGTGTTCTTACCACAATTTAAAAAAGGAAAAGAAAAGGTATGTAGCAGCATCCTGAATTGAAATGGGGCCTCCTCTGATAAAATTCCCTGAAAGGAACCAACAAGTGATGCTGAGGTACCTGGAGACTTACACAGTGGGAAGCCATTACTGCCTTTTGGCCTAAAGAGGCAAACAGAGGAAACAGTGTTACTGAAGTCATGTGAGAGCCAAAGACAAGGAGAAGCACTGCCTAGCAAAATCGCAGTCAGAGGAACACAACCAATGGATAAACCGTGGAACTGAAGCATGAAGGGAGTAGGGGAAGAAGTGCACTAGGTCCTCTCTGCTGGTGTCACCTGGACTTTTGGCCTTTTGGTCCCGGCGGAAACCAGGGAGCAACAATGCCTGAGTTCTACAATGTATGGTGCTAGTCTCCAGGGCAACACATGGGGCAGTGAGGGGGGACAACGAATCTGGAGGGAGCAAATGGAGAAAAACCAATCCAGAGAGAAACGAAGGAAGAGATGGCGTATTAAAGACAAAAGCTCCTAAGGCACGTAGACCTAAGAAAGAGTTCCTTCATTTTCCTTTCCGATTCTATACTTGTCTCCGCGTACTAACGCCATTTAGTTTTTAGTTAATGCTACTATTTTAAAGAATTCCATGTGATCATGAAGCATTTTGAGTGTTCTTCATTACTCTTGGAATGGAGTGAAAAGGAAAAGGTGAATCCTTGAAGGATACTTCTGTGATGCTATCAGTATTCAGTCTGTGAGAAAGTTTTCAAGGGCTGAAAGGGATGTCCTCAAGAAAATAAGCACACAGGGCATTTCGTTCCAAGAATTCTACCTGTTTACAGTTCAAGTAGGCAGAGATTTGTTCAGAAACCTGACTCTCTTTAGATATTCTCCCTTTGAAGTTTAAGAGCAATTGTGGAGTGATTAATGTGCTATTAATGATGAAGGAAGCAAGTCACACATCTCTCTTGAGGAGGACTATTTTGTGTTTGATTCTTCTGAACAAACGGGTGGGAACGGAGATGAGATATGTTTGAGAAAGCTAAATTTCAGATATTAAATGTTATTCTACTCTTAGTTTTAAAGCTACTAATATGAGAAATGCTTCACAACTTCATAGCAACTGTGAAATACTTTATTGCCTTCACATTCTTTTAGCTATGTGTGTGGCATTTTTAAGAGAAGTTTTTGTGGAAAAAGCATAACGCTTGGTTATTTAAATGAATATAAAATCTAGCTGTTAAAATTTCAGCTTATATTTTCAAGCATTCAAGATTAGTTTTACTTTTTTTTTCTTTGAACAAGCAAAACGCAGTTTATTTGACTAAAATAAGAGAGAACCCAGCATAGAAGGATTCTTAGTAGAGTCTCAGAAAGAGGAAATGAGGGAATGAGAGGGATAGGTCTTGTGGCTTAGATTGGGTGATTTTTTTTTTTGCCATTCTTATATTTAAAATTTTTTATTTTATTACTAATTAATTCCATAAATATTCAGTGATTAAATTAGGCCTATGAGAGAGAAAACTGAATGTCTTTAAAGAAAAGACACAAGTATCAATGAGTGTTCAGAAGGAAGCAGGTAGTTCAGTAGGAACGAGGAGATAGAAACGAGTTGAGTGAACAGACTTTCTCTCCATGGCACAGAGACAGAGCATCCAGGGTAACTGATGAGTTGTGGTGAGGATCTAATGGCTAGAAACGTTGGAAAGCCTTTATCATTACTCCTGAGACTAAAGAGGTGAGGAGAAGGAGCAGTCATTGAAAGTTTATGAGAGCAGTAACTTCAGGAACAGTACATCTGCCCTCAAATGCCTTTTGATCAGAGAACGCCACCTCTGCTAACCCTCAGCCAAGCAAGGAGGGAGTCAGGGGACCAAACACTCCTACGCCTCACTCCTTTCACCTCCCTTGTCTCCCGTAGCTGAACCAACTGCAAGTACAGAGAAAGAAAGTCATAAGGCTGTGATCTATAGAGACCGTCTTGGGTGTAGAACAGGGTAGGAAATGCTGGAGAAGTGTAGGGAATTGATTTGGGGGGAGCAAATCTAAAATGTACAGCATAAGATGCATGCTTGGAAGCAAGGGGACCCTACAGCTCTGATAACGTCTACTAGAGTTAAAGTTTCTGCCTGAGGTTATGTCTCAGAATGGAATTTATTGCCAATATTGGCGGTAAGGCAGGGCAGTGAAAACAAACGGATTTTTGAATTCAGTTCACCCTGAGTTTCGAAGTTTTATCTTGGGCTCTACATTGAAGACAGCTACAGTTTTCCATAGGTAACCATTATTTTATATATAAAAAACAAATATATAAAGAGTAGTGGTTCTGTAGATAGATGCGTTATTACATAACAACTGGGCAGCAGAGCCACAAGGCAACCTCAAACATTACTTTTTCAATGTAATTGCCAGCAGAACTCCAGAAATTTAGATCAAGTAGTGTCTGGAGAAGGCTTCATTAGAAATAAATGATGGAAAAGGAACACCGCCAAGAAAAGATATCAAGGAAAGAAATAAGAAAATATTTTAAAAAGTAAAAACCAAGAAGAGACTAAAAACAAATAAAGCAATCCTTAATTTTAATCAGGTACAAAGAAAATGTCAATATAACAAATCAACTAATTTCCATTAATTGTCAATATTTCTACTTCTGTTGAAGAGATCCGTGGTATTTTGGGTTGTATATCTTTGTGTTCCCTGTGTGTGTGTATGCACACACTCGCGTGTGTAACTATCATCTAGAAGATGGGATAGTTCCTGTCACCAGACAATAACTAGCCATTAGTTTGTGTCCTTTAAATAAAACTTTTCATTTTATATGGACCAATGCAATGTGAAAATTTCACACCTTAATTTTGCAATTCAAACACTCTATATCATATTGCCAAGAATTCACAATTGTGATTAACCAATAAGTAAGTTCAGTTTTAGATGCTGGAAATGTTTAAAAAAAAAAAAAAGAAAAAAAAAGTTAGAATTTCAGCTCTATCTTGAAGTTACAGAGGCAATTATGAAATAAGGAGCCAAAAATGTAATAAATGCTTTTGGAATTCAGAAGAAGCAAAGAAGATTAGAGTGAAAAGGATAGCCCAGGGAAAGAGTCAGAAAGTCAGCAGATCATGAGACAGATATTAAATTGAGTGGACATTGGGAGTGTGATGTGTGTGGGAGTTGAAGGCATTCCGGGAGAAAGCTCTACTTAGAGCAATCTTGAGGAAACTGAAGTACCAAGGACTTCCAGTAGGGGGTGACTGTGCTTAAAGCACTGGTATAGGAAGGGTAGTTTGTAGTAGGAAGGTGGAGAATAATAAGATTATTCCTAGGCCTATTCTTGAACTCACACTTTTTCAGATTTGGGAATAAGCAGACCTGTTTCAGGACATTGTTGAAAAGAGTAAATAAGTTAACACTAGCAAGCAATTAGCATAGCGCTTGGCATTGCAACCAGCAAATATTACTTATGGAACTTCTTTCTCTGAGGCTTATATTGAGAGGATGGAGCAGAGGATGAGAAATGATGATGGTGAAAGAGAAGTTCCAGTCCGGGGTCAAGGATACTGCAGTCAAATTTTTGTGAAGATATTAATGGGCAAACTTCTGCTCCTGCTAGCTATCCCTAAAACTCCAAGGAGAGGAAAAAGATGGTTTGCTTCATTTTTAACTTGTACAGGTTCCAAATTCAATGGAGGACCCCAGTCTATGGTTTGGAATTTATCTAATTCCTGCTGAGTTTCACACACACCCCTTAAGCAGCCTAACTTATTTTTTTCTGAAGGTGCCATACAAGAAAGAATCCAGAAGCTGAGAGCTGAAATTTCATCTAGCACTGGGCACATCACTGTCACAGCCCATGGTTTCCTTCATCTCTTGTACCGATGGCTGGTGATGGCTTTCCTTAGGTACACACCAAAAGGAATAGTCTACCATGAATGTTTCATCCCAGTTGTTGGCTATACCAGATAAAAGAAAGAAGGGTGCATTGGTGACAGAAGCATGTGGAACTGCACAAAACGAGGGGAGTGCAGAAGACAGGGGAAGATCCAGATTAGGGTAAGAGTCTACTGCTTCTTACCATGTGAGAAAACCCACCATGAAGTGACTAAAATAAGCAAGTGAAATCTTTACCTGGGTACCTATCCTCAGAAACATAGATTTTCCTCCTCTTGTGACATCTGCAATTGTCTAAGTATATAGTACTTTCTTGGGAATTACAATTCTTCTCAGATGCTGGTAGCTTCTGCCAGCTTATCAACTTTTGTTTTTCTTTTTTTGCTCCTACAAGCTTTTCATTGCTCTTCCGTTTTTATTCCTTTGCCCAAAGTTCCTTGTAAAGGAGAAGGTCCTTTTATCACCTTGTCCAACCGTCTAACAATCTGTTCTTTTCTCCTCTTCTTTACTCTCCTATCATTCCTTCCTTGATCTGTAACGGTTCCTTCTGATTGTGATTGGAGAGTCAGCTAACTCTGGAATATGCCTGTGTTCAATGTTATCGAGTATCCCTTAGTCAGCCCTCAGGAATATGGCTTTTCTTTGTTTGTTATTTGCTCTCCTTTTCCAAAAAGGATTGATTTTTGAACTGTTGTCCTTCACATTCCAGCCAGTCACCATACCTATTTATGAATATTATTTTCTGAGTATTCACTGAAATATAAGATTGTTTGCAGCCATTGTGAATATTGTTCATGATTCTTTTCTTGAGATAATAATGTTAGGCAGATTGTTTTTAATATCCGTATTTGTTGGCTTATACTTGTGCCAATATTAAGTTCTTATTACATGCCCCCATATGTAAAATGTGAGATATATGTACTTGTTAAAACATGAGATTTGCCTAAATTAAAACTCTAATTGGATTAAGCGCATCACTTTTTTTTAAACAATTATTGTTTAAAATTTTATAATTCACCTTAAGAAGTAATAAGAGAATTTAGTCAAGGATATGTCCTCTTGGAAGGACATGAATCCGAGACAGATCAACATGGATTCTTTTTCTAGATAGATTATTGTCCAAATAATTTAACATGAATCCATTTCTGTAAAATGGGCATGCTGTCTCCTTATGTGTTGCAATATTTAATTAATGATTATGTGCTTTTGCATAATGTGTGTTCATATATTAATAGGTTAATAATGCACATTCTCAGTGTACTTTAATAAAGGACATTGGGAGCTAATTAAAAGGAATGTAATTTGTGCTTTTGGGAGGAAACGTGTTATCTAAGTGTAAATTAGGGAGGGAAGTGGTGGTTAATTCTATACAACGTATCTATTACCACACATTCGAGGCTTAACTCTAATTACAGATTGGACATGTGAGCAAACAGCATCTGGGAGACTTCTATTCATTTCAGAAGGCCCTTCTTCACTTTTGTTACAGAAGGCTATTCTTTTAATAACCAAGATTATTAATAAGCCACTTTCTGCCCAGAACAAAAGGTTAGAGGGAAAAGACCTCTTTCAAAGTCAGCATATTGACAGTATTTATTGTTCTCTTTTGTAGACACTATCTGCCCAACAAGTGTCATGAGAAAGGCGTTTATTATTCAGTCCCTTAGATAGAATAAAGCGTTTTTGTAGCTTGATAACTCTACCCGGAAGAAAGGGCATTTACACCTGATGGAAGAGGAAAATTCTGCAGACAGATTTGTGCCTGTCTTCAAACCTTTCACCACCTGAATAACCCCTGAGGTTAAATAGCTGGTAGACATCTGTAGGCAGAAGTAAGAGAAATGAGATCATCAAGGAACGGTGTCGTGCTTACAACATGTGGCGAAATGAGGGCTCTTCACCATCTGTTATTTGTGTGTGTATTTTATTATGTAAATATTCGTACACACTGCATTCTAAACAAAGGAACATTACTTCCACTTTGTTGGTGCTGCCAAGCTTGCGTATGTGTCCTGGAAAAAGAAAGTGGCAGACAGAAAACTCAGGGTTCATCTCGCCACTTGTGTCCCCACTCTTTTCACCAAGAGGGTGAGAGACTCTAAGTAGGTTTGATTCCTTTTCGACATCCTGTTCACAAATACAAAGCTCGACTGTGAATGGAAAGCAATGTCCTAAATACTGCAGTTATGGTCTAAAGCTGCTTGTGCTGGCGTCCACGGGAAAAAGATACTGGAAGCTAGGATGCCCTGGGATGGTTCCAATGTACACTCGTGATAAATCCAAGCTCGAAAATACATTTGGGCGGAGGAAATAGGCTCTGTTCAGTTTTCTCTCATCTGTTTAATTCCTGGCACACAGCTCTGGGTCATGGGAAGGTTCTGGTGGGCTACTGTTATTGTCTCCCCCAAAACAAGAGGGGTGTGTGTGTGCATGTTTGGGAGGAATGAAAGTGAAGAGATTTGGGCGACACATATCCTGGTTTAAATTTTCATAAAATTACCAATTTAAATTGAAATGTAATTATCCTAACTGGCATCTTTTTGGCAGCAGCTTAAAAAAAAAAATCCCTCGGCTTTACTGTACCAAGCAAAAGCCCAGAGGAGTCCTGACACTGGCCTTTAATCAAAAGCTGAAAAGACACAAAAGCTTTCAGATAATCTATGCCAAGCTATCTTGGACAGCACGGAATTGCCTGGAGCACCCTTCTGGTGGCATTTAAAACACCTGGTGCCCTTAGAAAAAAAATACATCTGCGTCTGCAGTTTCTCCTTCTGTAATTCCCTTCAATCTCTCTATCTCAACTCATTCTCCTATCTTTAAATGGAGGGATGCTGCAGTGACAGTAAAATAAAGCAATTTTATTTACCTAGAGAATGATACTTGTCATTGGCTATGCCTGGAGGTGACAGACTCAGGTGCCCATCTGCACAAACACTTCCTCACTGTTTATTTCATGTGGATTAATATAATTACACTATCATTGTGCTCACTGATTCAGCTCAAATTTTAATTTGATAATTGGGGAAAAGGTGTGCATTTGAAATGGAGGCAATTAATTGACACTTTAAATGCACTTGAATAGAAATAATTTAAGTTACACCATACTTAGTGGTGACTTACACTGTTGTGTTTGTGCAGATTCTTTTATTTCGCTTCTATCATTAATAGACAGAGATAAATCACCTTACTCAGCCTCAGACCTTTTGATACCGGCAGTCTAATTCTGCAGTCTGAAAATATTTTCACTGCCCCAAACAATTCCATTCATTTCATAGTCACTGGCTTTTTGAAAATAAAGACATTCTAACTTTGAGCAACAATCGAATCATTCATAACTAGTCTCACATATATGCAACATAATTATGCAGATTGTCACATAGTTTTGTCAATAGACAGCGTGATTCTCATTCTAACAAACATCTTGCACAAAGAAATAATGAGAATAACAAAGACACAATTTCTCAATTATAATACCCATCGTTCCCAGGATTTGGGAAGAAAAAGAGCTAGTTCAATACTTAATTTTTCTCTCGTACCATTTTTACTTTGATTTGTTCCAAGGGAATTTATATATTTTGGTGAACTTACTGAAACTTAAGAAGGAAACATATTTATGGATAAAGCACATTTTTTTTGTGTTAATGATCTTCCATCTGGAAACAAATATGCTTTCATATTTTTTAAGGATTTAAGAACAAAAGCTAGTTTCTTTTAGCAACTTGCAAAATCTGCTTTCTTTCTTTTTTTTTTTTTTTTAAACTGGAGCTCTTTTATTCACAGAGCCTGAAATAAATACTTTTAATCAAAACCGAAGCAAATTCAATTTTACAAAATGTTAACTACCACAAATTATACCTGTAGTAAATAAGGTTACTTAACAAGAATTATTAGTTGTTTGTTTAGAAGCCCTGAGAGGGCTTCTTCTGAGTATAAAATCTTGGAGGAACTGCTCTGCCTTTTAGATGAAAGCTTATGCTCCCACTTCAATCTATTATTCAATATTTTTAATATGCAGTGTAACCATGGATGAACCTAGAAAAGTTCTGGCAGGTCATTTCAGTTAAGAAACCACACTCTTTTTATTAAAGCTGGAAACCTCATTAAAAAAAGGCTCTGTGAAGATTTCGTAAACTCCAGCTTCAAATCAAGGTTGGCAATAATGCTCCAAAAATCTTTTCATGTAAATGTGGTTCTTCTGGCACTTTTAAGTTTCTGGAAGTGAGAAGTGCTAAAGAGCCAAAAAGCACGAAGCGAAGAAAACAAACGAACACACAAAATGCACGCACATAACACACACGCTCACATTCGTAAACGTGGTGACTCCCAGACAAATCTATTTCTCCTTTTTTTCTTTTCCTATTATCTACTTTTAGGCAAAGTTCTGCAAAAAAAACATCTTTCCTAAATCAGTTAATGTAATAAAAAGAAAGAAAAGCATAATCCTAAATATAACCTTTAACCAAACTTAAAAGGCGCCCTTGGTCACCAAGAAGAATTGAAGTCTTCTGAAAGATGAGAGAATTTTCAAGCTAGAAGGGGAACTGATAGACCACCTGATCTGATAACTCAGCAGCAGCAAAACGGACTGTGGGCCAGAGAGGAACAACTATGTAAACTCCAACATCTCGCCAGTGGCAGGGGCCAGGATTATAAAGCAGATCTGTGGGCTCTCAGCTGAACACTAATTCTATATGGTATTGTCTGTTATTTCATCCCTGGATGAAGTGTCCATTTGACAAAAAAAATCTGACATCTAGTCTAGTAAATCTATTCATGATTAGAAGAATTTTGTTTTGTTTTGTTTTTTTCACTTTTGTTTTTGTTTTGCAGAAAAGCCAAATTTTACAAACTTAGGGTCTAACATATCCTCATTTTTATCAGCTCCTTAAACATAAAGAACATAGATAGATTGCTGTTAATATTCTTCAAAATTTGAATTCATCAGTAATCTATTTTTTAAATCTATGTTGTTTGTTAATTAATTCACAGAAAGAGCCTTCTCTTTATCTCCAGCATTTTCTTCCCAGTATTGAGAACATTTTTTTGAAAACTTTTTAATCACATAGAAATACAATTTAGGCAAGTGAAGATATTAACCCTTAACTCACAAATAACAGCTAGTTCATAGGTAATTTTTCTTTGGTTCAGTCTCAATGTCTCATGAAAATAATTCTTCTTTTGCAAAATAGAGGATCAGTTTAAGTGACCAACATATTTTGTTGATGATTATTTAAATGGGGCAAAGGCCATCTCTCATGAAAGAAACCCTTTCTTAATTTGATTTTAGGTCAGCTCAACAAAGTTAGTATTTGGGTTTATAAGAAAAAAGAATATGATGGAATTATTCATTTCAAACCAGTTGAGCAATTCATATACATACCCAAAACCTGCTACAACATTCAAGAAAGGTACAAGATAGAAATAAAAGTAGTTATATGTGTCGTACTAGTAACAACAGGTGTTAAACTTTTTTATCTGTGGAATAATTGAATGTGTTTTGCATTTTCAATTTTTTTTCGCCAGACTAAATAGCAAGATAAATTGTGTGAAGAATGTAGTTTCTGGTTCTGCTAAATAAACACTTTCTGGGGCCACTAATTGCCAGGAACAGTGCCAGGTGAGTAAAACACAGCGAGTTTATTGAGAAGCTAAAAACCTACAGTCATAAACATGCTTGGGATGGAAAGCTAAGAGCTGGGTTCCTCATACTGTACAGGGGTAATTGAGTAAGATGCTTTTGAGCTATGAGGATATTTGGAAATGAGCAAGGAGTAGGTAGAAGTGGCTTAATATAAATTTGGCACCTGGAATAAGACATAAAGATACTGAACAATTTACATATTACTGGTTGATATCAGTAATAATTTAAGAAAATATTTGGAATGGCTTTTTTCTAAAATTGGAACACACGATGGTTTCTAAGAAATCCTAGACTTATTTACAAAATTATTTCTTCCACTTAGGAAAAAATAAAATAAAAGGAAACTGATATACTCAGCAAATCGTGATTTCAATTTTCAGTGTTGGAATAACCCGAAGGTAAGATGAAACAACTCATTGTGGCCACTAAAAGATAACTGGCGATCATGTAAATATTCCCCTAATTTTCAAACCCTTGACTTTTAAACAACAGCTTTTACTTAGTTTCCTCTCTTCTCCTCTCTCTGCATATTACCGTTGGCCTGCTGTTTTACAGGCTTTCCAAGTGTGCAGGAAGTTTGGCTGAGTTAGCAATTTTGTTTTAATATATTCCTGGAAATTTTATCTCCAGCAGTTCTGTGTGCTTTCAGCAAGTGGCTAAAATGGATGCAAGTTTTCTTAGCCTGATGAGGTCATGACTATTAACACCATCGGTTGCAAGAAAAGTCAAGCAGCAGCAGGTCGAGATGGCACACGAGGAATGGCGTGTGTCAACTTGCCATCTTCCCCCAACTCTTTTGCATTAGCTTCATTGTAATAAAATCAGAGGGAAGATCCTGGGGCACCGAAGCTACCCAAGCCACTTTTGAAAGCCTTAATAATTGCACTGACAATTTAGAGGCCTATTAAACCAAGACAGGCAATGCCTGCTTGACTCCTTTTCTAGAGGTGTGCCAGGGGCAAGGACCGATACTCTGGAAGGCATCACAATGTGAGCAGTGAAACTCCTCTGACCAAGTGTTTGTCCACTGACCAGCATTTCTGTGGTTATCAGAATACGTTTATGTGCCATCTCAAGGAGAGCTTATCAAAATGAACGCAAGGGTAGCACTCAGTCTGCAGGCTGCAAACTACATTGAGGTATGGTGCGGGCTTCACTCTAACTTACGCGCTCAGTATCCAGTTCAGAGCTGATGTGATTTGTTGTGACACTGAAAGCAACGAGAGCCATCTTGCCTCAGAGTCCTCGCAAGAAACCGCTAGGACAGTTTCCCGATGGGCGAGGTCAGCCCTCGCCAAGGAATCGGCATTCCTCTCCTCCAGTTTCCCTGTCTAGGTCCACCTTCAGTAGGGTAGCAGCCTCTGCCTGCTGGAATTTGGCTTTTGTTTTCCAGGTGGGAAAGATACTGCCTTGGCCACATCATTAGAAGAAAGGCACCCAAAGTTTCCACTGAAGTTAAGAGTCTGAAAAGCTGAAACCGACCTGCAATTTAAGTTTTATTCCCAAAGAGTTTAGATTTAGTATGTTTTGTTTTAGACTGAGAGGCAGAGGCAGATGAAAGCTGTTGTTCTATGTGTTAATAAGGGGAAGAATGGGTTTTCTGTAGTTAATAGCACTCCTCTGAATCACTGCCTTATTTACAGTGGAGGAACGTCGTAGATATCATATTTCATCAGCAATGATGGCTTGAATATGTTCCGTGAATAATTACAGTATCTTTTCATCTCCTTTTTGTTATAGGAAACCTTTATAGTAAAGGCTTTTAAATATGCAATGAGAATGTGTAATCCAAGTATCAAGTCTAACGAGAAATTGTTTTGGCAAGTTCAGAACCCTCTCAAAATTCATGGGTTTGGAGTTTCATATCTAATTGGAAGCTTTTAATGTTGGAATAGATTTGCTCTTACGAAAACAGCATAAAGCTTTTAAGCAGGGGATGGGGGAGCCCTTTAAGAAATGCTCAGCAAGATTCTGTGACATTCAAATTATGCTTATTTAAAAACAGAAACTCCTGTGTTCTGGTGTCTTACCATAGAGACTCAAAAATAGGAATTATTTACACAGTTACAAGAGTTAGAAGGCTTTGAAAATTTGCTTGTGCAAAAGGCTTTGTGAATTGCTATTGAGCCAAATCATTGAAAAATACCTTGAGAGTGTCAGGGATGGAATAAGGGATTCCGGTCAACATGTTGCTGTTTGCTAGAAAGTTTCTCTCGAGAGTGCGTGGCAGCTGTATGAAGACCTAATTCAGGTTTTTACTCTCCTAACTAGACTGTCCTGAGATCATTGACTGCTGCATTCCTAGGTTTTCCAGTGCAGAGAACCACCTTCTCCCCTTTTTTGAAATTTTTTTCTAATCCTCGCTTTTGAACTTTCATCTGTACCACAAGGTAGATACATTGGTCATGCTAAGTGGCCAAACAAACAAGCAAACAAACAAACAAACAAACAAAACCCCTAGAACATCTACCCTTCCTCGTCTCCTTCCAGTCTCTCTAAGTTCAGTGCAGCCCATGTGGTTTAACCTTAGTGACAATGTTATGTGTATCGAGTAGGAAGAATTCTTCCTAAACTTTAAGCTTAGAAGGAAGTTGTTAACGTAAAGCATCATAATAAACAGATAAACCTAGCTCAAGAAACATTACTTCTTGTCAGGAGCAAGCAAAAAAAAAATCTTTGGCAGCATTTACCAAATTGGGTTTTTGGAAAAATAGTTCTCAAAGATGGAAAGAATTACAAAGAATGTCTGGAGTGGAGTGGCTCCCTGGTTATACAAACATAAACTTGATGCCCATTTTGGAGCTTCATGTTTTAATTTTGATCAAGTTTAACTTAGCCCTTTTTAAAAATGATTTGAGCATTTTACATTCTATTGAAGACATATTTACCTATCTCAAGGACACAAAGACTTACCTTCCTCATTTCTTTCAGTTTTTTAGTTTTAATACTTAGTAATAGAAATCCTTTTGGATTAAGAGTTGAATATAGTGTTGGTAAGGATCAATGTTCACTTCCCCATGTGAATATCCAAGTTGTTACAACGTTATTTTGGAAAAGGCATTTTATTCCCTCATTGAAAACCTTTATGCTTTTTTTTTAAAGAAAATCACTTGGCCAGTAATGTTTGGATCTACTTTTGGATTCAGTTCTCTTACATTTATTTATATGTCTGTTTTTTCTGCAATAATATATTTCTTGATTACTGTATATTTATAGTATGAAATCAGAACATTTAAGTTCTCCAATTTTTTCCTTCTTTTTAAAAATTGCTTTGGCTATTCCTGTTCATTTGCATTTCCATAAAATTTTTAGAATCAGCTTGTTAACTTCTGCAAAAACATGCTGAGATTTTGGTTGGGATTGCATTGAAATTATAAATTTGGAGAAAACAGAATTCTTAACAATACAAACATAATTATATATGATTAGCAAAATCACAGTATGAATATTGTTATGATACAATTACCTAATCCACAGATCTTATTCAAATTTTATCAATTTCTCTACTATTGTTCTCTTTCTGGACTTCCGATGCAATACAGGGTCATACATTGCACTTAATTGTCTTGCCTCCTCAGTCTCTCTTATTCTGAAAGAAGCTCAGTCTGTCTTTGTCATTCATGTCCTTGACACATTTGAAGAGTATTGCCCAGTTATTTTGTAGACCACCTTCCAATTCTGGTTTGTCTGATGTTTCCTCATGATTAAATTCAGATTATTAATTTTCAGTAAGAAAACCTTAGAGGTGACGTTGTGCTCTTCTCGGTGTATCATATGAGGAGGTAGAAGTTGTCACTGTGTCTCATTATTGGTAATATTAACTCTATCACTGGGTAAGAGTGTGTCTCCCATCTTCTCCACTGTAAAGTTAACTCCTTCCTTTAAATTAATAGTTACGTTGTAGGGGATATCTTTCTTCAGATTAGATGTGTTTTATTAATACATTTTCAAATTTAGTGGCCCTTTTCTCTCTATGTCTTTGGAGCCTATCCAGTGGATTTTTTTTTGAAATTTTCAGTTCTAAAATTTCCAGTTTTCAGTATTTGCACAGATACCTTATGTTTTCATTCATTACAAGGCTAATTTTCTTTCTGTCACTGAGCGTATTTATTACTGCTTCTTCAAAGTAATGTCTGATAATTCCAACATCTGCTAACCTCAGGGTTGGCATCTGTTTGTAGTTTTTTTCCCTTGAGACTGGATCACATTTTTCTTGCTATTTATATGCGGATAATATTGGACTGGATCCTGGGCGTTCCGAATGCTAAATTGTGGAGAATCTGGATTCTGTTAGATTGCTCCAAAAAGTGTTGATGCTTTTGTTTTAGCAGGCAATTAACTTGGTTAGACTCAAAGTGCAAACAGGCAAGTGTGTGGTGGGCAGCCGCTTAGATCTCAGATCGGTTCCTTCAACCGTAGCTATGAGCAGCTTTCTGTTTGCCCCATTCAATATGTGGTTCAGTGGTCAGCCAGAGACTCGGGCCAAGTTTTCACACAGAAATTGGGATACTGTTTCTTTGACTCTCTACTTTCTGATTCTCATCTCACTCTCTGGTAGCTCTGGTTGCTATGTATTTCCTGCCCTATTTCCTCAGCCAGTAAGCCAACGGGCTTTCTGTCAGCATTTGAATTGTTCCTACACCACTGTCACCATGACTGAGGCTGCCTCAGGACAAAACTGTAGAAAAATGAGGAACTCAATCTGTCTAATGGCTTTGCCCAACTTTTGGCTCTTTTCTAAAATCTACCAATCATATTCAATCTCTAGAACTCTCAGGTAGTTATGACTGTACCTTTTCTAGTGTATAGATTTTTTCCCCCCTAGGAGGATGGATTTGTTGGATAATCATTTCTCCATTAACATGAACACTTAAGAGATGGATTGGATACAGGATTTTGGATGGTGAAAAGATATTGCCCAAAAAATTATAGTAGGTATCAAAAGTAAAGTACTTGAGAAGGAGACTTTTAGATAAAACTTCACTTATATAATACAGCAGACTCCTTAAGGTATCTTTTAACTCATAATTAACCACTTAATTACTCCCACTTACTTCAGACCTCCTTATTCCCTGCTGTTAGCACCTACCAGCCATATTTATACAATGGCACCAAGAGTCCCTGGCCAGAGTTAACTGGGAAATAACTGGACACCCCACCTGGTCTGGGCCAAGTCACTTCCTTGAGAATTAAGCAGGATCCCAGAAAGTCTGTCTCTCCAATATGGCTTGACTTGTACCATATATTGTGTCTCTTTTTTTCCTGCCATTTTGTGAATTCAAGAAAAGAAAGCAGCATGCCAAAAAAACAGAGCGATGAAGTAAATGCACAGAGAGAAACAGAATCAAGAGATGATAAGAAAGTGGTCCCAGTAGCCAATAATCTTCTAATGCTCCTTACAATCCTGCCTGGCATCTGGCTGTACTATTTTCTTTTAACTACCCTTGGTGATGAGAAGTCCCCTCTTTTTTCTTAAGCTGCCTTTTGTAATTTGCAACTTTAAAAATCCTGATGCATCTATACACCTTCCACATTACAGGCATTGTGAAAAGGTTTATATAACTGTAGTAATGAGTATACACAGAACAAAAGTGTCAGAGGACATTAAAATGGCAAGAAACAGGCTAAAATTTCTTAGTGTTTAAAGTGAGATAATTTTTAAACTATCATTTTGTTAAAATCATCATGTAGGTCTTAGGCAAAGATCCTATCTGTTAATTTGAATGTAATCAGAAGAAAATAGAAGCTGTGGATTTCCTCCCTTTTTAAAAGTAAATGCTAAATAAGATAATGTGGTTAGTTATAAACTCGGTAAATGCAATATTTGTGTCCCATCCTGGTACTCATTCTCCACTTCAGGGTCAATCCCATTACTATAATTAAGTTTCTGTTTAATTAATTTTATTTCTGTACTTAATAAAAAGAGGCAATTTTTTCCTAGAGGTTCTGTTTTTCCAATAATATAACCACTAAGAAATCAATTGCTTAACAAAAGTTAAAGTAATATGATTTGGCCGTGAATTTTACTCTAACAGAAGGACATAATAAGTCAGATGAAAAATCAGAACCTGTCTCTCCATCCCCGCAAATAAATAAATAAATCTCAGCAAAAGCAAATCTTGGGATCCTTTGGATTTGTCAAACATTTCATGGATCTTCCAAAACATTTTGGCAGGATAATTCCCTAAAGTGATTCATTATCCGTCAATTCATATTTCAATGTCACTTAATATTTGTTGAATATTCACAACATGCTAGCATTGCACAGCTGCTGAGAACATGCTTCTCTGTCTCTCAGCCTCACACTGCATGTTTTTTTCAACATAACATATATTTTAAATTTTGTCGAGGGGATAGGAGAAAATTGGTCTAAAAACAGATCAGCACACACAGCCTTCAAGAATTAATCTTCATACCCATATTAGGAAGATAATCATTGGTTCTGTAAGCACAAAAGTGTGCCCCTTATATCCATTTATATCTATTATACATTATCTTATTTATATACAAACTTATATACATATATTCTTATTTATCTGGAAATAAAATTTTTATTTAATTTTTATGTTACTTTTATGTATCTATGTGTATATTAACGCTACTATTACTTCTAGAGAAATTTGCTTTATCCACAATCTAATTTTTATCCACAACGTGATTTTTAAATCTCTATTTATAGATATATGGGTTTTCTATTTCTTAACAGTGAAATTTTCTGTTACTTGTTCCTTATTTGTATTTTATTCTTAATTTGAAAATTGTTACCTATATGCATCCATATTACTTTGGTTTCCATAAGGGAAGCTCTTCATCTCCACTGGCCCTATAAATCAACCAGCTCCACTCCCTCACTTCATCTAAGTACCTGCTTAGAGAGGTCTCCTCAGAGCCCGCTAACAAAAATAACATTGACGTAACTCCTGGCCATATTCTTGATTCTTAGACTTTGCTTTATTTTTCCTTCCCCTGATATATTGGAGTTTTGGTTTATTGCTTTTTTCCACCCCCTATAATATAAAGTCTGTAAAACAGGGACATTGTTTTTATTCTTTTCTTCACCTACACAGAGTAGAAATGTGGCCAGCCCCTGTAGGGGCTTCACAAACTTTTTTGGGGGGTGGTGGTGGTAATTAGGTTTATTTATTTATTTTGAATGGAGGTACTGCGGACTGAACCCAGGACCTCCTGCGGGCTAACCATGCACTCTGCCACAAGCTATACCCTCCCCAACTCCGACAAACATTGTTGAATGAATGAATGAATTCTCCAAGAAAAAAGTGTTATTTTCCTTTTATGCGAATCTTAATTTCAAGACAGAACTCCATGTGCAAATCAGCCTATGTGCTGTCCTCTACCTTCTAATTTTTCCCTCCCTTTTAAATTTAGGATTTCTTTCTTTCTGCCAAATGTTCCCTCCATGGTGATCATACAGGGCTAGCAATGTCCGTGTTTGTGAGAATATTATGACTTTTTTCTGGTGGAAATCCTCCTTAATCAATTTTTTTTTTCTTTATACTCAATTCCTTCACCAAGACTTTTTTTAAAGAATGTACATGGTGAGTGTTGAGAGTATAAGATAAATAAAATACATTTCCTGGAAAAAAATGTTTAGACTAAAGAGTTTAGATACCACAATAACATGCTGATTCTGGTGTAGTTTCTCTAATATTTTGATGGATTCTAAAAGGCTTCCTTTAAGATAAAATGTTAAAAAAATTTTTTTAAATGCTCACTTAAAATCTTTTTTTATTTGAATGAATATTAATGTTAGTTATATTTCATTGACCTAAAAGATAATAAGGGGTTAGAGCAATATTATTAGCTATTACGCAGCGTCATTCACTGTTATTTTTGTCTTAACACAAATGGAGACTTATAAAGAACATGAATCCTGCAAGAAGGTACAATGTTGGCTTTGGGAAAAAATAATTCAGTTTGTTTGTTGCAGTGATTTCATTGCGAAATAACTCTTCAGTATGGATTCAAAACATCCATCCCATTCACTGTTTTTTCTGCTTGAGAATAATGGACCGCTACTTCCCTCAAAACAAGAGGAAATTACGCTCTGGCAACTGGTTGCTTTCCTTTTGTTTCTTTCAAATAAAATCTAACGTATTTCAGTCCAAAATTTCCTTAAAATGCTGTATTTACCAATGTGCTTTATAGTGCCCAGCATATTTTAAATTAACATTAAAGGGAAACAACAGTGATCAGCATCATAATTATTCAGTAATAGCCCAAACAGCTGCCTGACTTTCTTTTTTGTACTTGCTTGGAATTTCTTTTCATGTTTTCAAAGAGGAAAAGTGTGGAAAATAACATCTTTGATTGAAGATGTGTGTTTTCTGAAGGTAGGCATATAAATCATATTACTTGGAAATTTAGAAAACAGCTTCTCACTCTGTTTTCTCCAAGGAGTATAGAAGAATAATGAAAGGTTATGGTAATGATAGCAACACATTTTTGTTTTTCTGAGAACAGTGTACTACTTCCCAACAGCCTTTTTTGCTGATAGAAACAACTTAAGGTTATGGTAGTTTTACTATAATCTGTACCAACAACTGTTTTTTTAAAATTCGTTTCTTGACTGGAAAGCCTATGTAATAAGTGATCATTTGACCACAGGTAAATATTGTTCCTGTATACTTTCATCACACCTTATGTATAACCTTCATCTCAGTTCCTTCCTTTTTGAATTGTGTTGACCCATTTATGGATTGCACCCTCATTAGACCACGTACTCTTAGAGGGTAGGGTTCATGGTCACTTAGCTTTTCACACTTAAGCACAAAAACAGGATATGGATCATGGAGTCACTGTGCTCACTGAAACAGCATGCTGTCTGAGGCTTACATGTTTCCTTCCATATACCTAACTAATAAGTAGGTGAAAGAAATGAGAAATTTTATCCTAGACATTTAACCATTGAAGTTTCTCCAAGATATTTGTAAGCACTGTCAACCACTTATGTCTCTGTGATGATGTTTCCAAAATAATCTAGACAATTTCAACCAATCTTGTACTCTGTATGTGAGGTAAGCAAATAACTTGGGAGTTAATTTTCTCTTTATTTTCATGACCAGTATTAGAAAGGGCATTGGGCTGGGAGGTTATGAAATGTATTTTCTACTTTCCGTTTTGCACATCTGCTATGTCATTGTGGGAAATCGGTAAACTTCTGTAGGCTTAGCCCTTTCCATCTGGAAACTGAGAAGTGGGTTTATGCTGTCTCTATGGTCCTGTTCAATTTCAACATCTCAGATTCAAGTTCAATTTATTAGTTATCTTCCATAAATTTTTTGCATTTGAATTCTCACTACTTCATTGCAATAGATAATTCACGTCCAAACTACCTTTCTCTGACAAATTAACTTTTTTATGACCTTAGAAACCACCATCTTCTATAGATAATAATGGTAATAGTAATAATGCTAATAACAACAATAATAAATTACCTCAGTCTGTATTTCATTTTGTTTCCATAAATCATATTCAGGTTGGCTTTACAAAATTAAACAGGGTGATTTTACCTGTGATTTTAAGTGAAGACTTAAAAATGAAAGTTCAATATTAATGCTATTAAGAGCTACTATATAGTGATTGCCTAAGTGATAAGGACCGTGAGGTGACTTTTATATTTTTACTCTCACAAATACCAGTTGGAGGTGGGTATAACTAGTTGGAAACCAAGGCTCAAAGAAGTGCATTCATTAACTACATTCCCAAGGCTGTGAATCCAAACCTATATGTTGAAGTACAGATTAAATCCAGCTCTTGTTTTTCTTTTCTCAAATTAAAAAAGAAAAAAAAAAAGCAACATCTTAAATCTAAAAGTATGTGTCACATGGGCAGCTAGAAGTCTACAGAATAAATAATCTATTTACAAAAGCATCACATAAATCAACAACTGTGAAGGAGTCATTCAAAATTTAAAGTACGGAAGTGGAAAGCCTGTAAAAAGTGAATTTTGACAGAGTTAGGGAAAAGTATTTTTTCCAGCCTTCATTGGCGTTATTACAAACAACAAAACTGTCATCACGTGTACCACTCACACTATCACCTTCCATTTTGCAGTCCTTTACAGATAACTGTGCCCGTGATTTCATGTGCATCTTTGACCAGCCCCCTTTCATGAAGTATTTATTTTGTACCTATTATTCCTGAAAAATAGTAGAGGTAGCATTCACCTCTACAGCCACCTCTATAAAAATAGTTTTATATCTGTATAAAGATGTATAGAAAGATAAATATTTTTAAACATATAATGATCAAAGCTCAGTCTTCACTACTTACTGCCTTTTTCTTCAACCATCTTTTAAGCCATAATTCAAATAAACAATTTCAGCTAGAAATCACATATTATTTCAAATGGCTATTTTGTTTTTATAGTATGGCTTGTTTCCATCCAAAAATGATTGATTGCCCCAAATTATTCTGAAAGATATTTCCTAAGGAGTTGAAAAGTGCTCACATTTTATTTTATGATACAACAATTCATTAATACTGTACTGAGTAACAGCACAGTAATATTTTGATGATTTTGCATAAATTTGCAGCAGTGGGGAGAGATGTCAGGTGTTCCAAAGAGACAAGAAAGTAAAACATTGAGTTGGATTAGATGTGAAAAGTGAGAAAAAAGGAACTTTGAAGGATAAATTTTGGGTTTCTTGTCTTTGTAGTTGGATACATGGTGATGTCATTCAAAAAGCAAAGAAATATGGAAGACCAGATTGAGGGCAGAAAAACAGGTAAATATGGGTGTCAAATATTGCTCTATTTTTTTCTTGTATTTGATTTTTTTCAATTTTCTTGTTCTAGTAAAATATACATAATATAAAATTTACCCCCTTAACCATTTTTAAGTGTACAGTTCAGTAGCATTTAAATACATTCATAATGTTTTACAATAATCACCACCATCCATCGCTATAACTCTTTTCATCTTGTGAAACTGAAACTCTGCATCTATTAAACACTAATTCCCCATTGCTCCCTCCCCACCAGCCCCAGGCAACCACCATTCTACTTTCTGTTTCTATGGCTTTGACCAATCTAAGTACCTCATGTAAGTGAAATCACACAGTATTTGTCTTTTTGTGACTAATTTATTTTACATAGCGCGTCTTCCAGATTCACTCACGTTGCAGCATGTGTCAGAATTTCATTTCTTTTTAAATTCATAATATTTAATGAATAAATATTTCATTGTATGTATATACACATTTTGCTTATTCACTCACCTAATGATAGATTGAGCTGCTTTCACATTTTAGCTGTTGTGAATAATGCTGCCATGAACATGGGTATAAAAATATTTCTTTGAGACTCTGCTTTTAATTCTTTTGGGTACATACCCATAGGTGAAACTGCTGGGTCAAATGGCAGTTTTATTTTTAATTTTTTGAGGAATCATCGTACTATTTTCCAGAGTAGCTGGACTATTTTACATTCCTATTAACAGTGCACAAGGGTTCCAGTTTCTCCACATCATTGTCAACATTTTCTATTCTCTGGTTTTTTGTTGTTTTGATAGTAGCCACTTAATTGGGTGTAATGGGTACTTCATTGCAGTTTTGACTTGCATTTCCCTAATAATTAGTGATGCTGAACATCTTTTTATGTGTGTATTGGTCCTTTGTATACCTTCTTTGAAGAGATGTCTGTTCATATCTTTTGCCCACTTTGAATTGGGTTGTTTGGTTTTTTTGTTGAATTTTAGAAGTTCTCTCTATATTCTGGATATTAATCCTTTATCAGATATATAATTTACAAAAGTTTTGCTCTATTGAGCTATCTAAATTGAGGTGTTGAAAAGACAATTATATTGGTGGTTCTGAACTGGAGAGGGATGTAGGGAGAGTGTCTTCAGGAAATCGAGGCTCAGTTAAGACAAAGATGTGCTGAGAACGAATGTGAAGATGGTGTGAAGACCAGGGGGCAGAGCAAAAGGGCATCGTACACATGCTCTGCCTGATTTCTTTCCTAGGAATGAATGACCTTCATAGTCATAAGAGCCTAGAGTGGCATAAAGTTTATCTTTTTAAATGTTATCTAGTATCTACTAACTTTTGTGAACTAGGCCTGAAAATTCCACATTAGAATTAACAGGGGACAGTTGCCGTACTGCATGTGACTGAATGGAAAATACAGTTCGCAGCAACTACAAGTGTTTCCTCTCTCTTGCTCTCCTTTAAAAATGCATCTCAACTTTGGATGTGGAAGGAAAAGGAACAAGAACAACTCTGTGGATAAAGAAAGTTTTGAGCAAAAGTAAAGACTTTTGAAGATGGACTATGTCTCTCTAATGCTTTTAATTAAAACATAGACCTCACTGACCTTTCAGGAGTGGGAAAATAACTAAAGAACTGATTTAAAACAAAAGCTATAAATAAAAATCCTTGCTACTTACAATCTGTACTTCTTTTTTACTACCCTAACTTAGTCCCTTAAAATAGTTTTACATTTTCTTCAGACAAATTCTGCTGTATTCTTACTTATCCAAATTCACTCACATATGCTTAACTATTAGCTGTCAATCAATGTAATAAAGTAGCATTTAAGAAATACATTGCCACATGGGATCAGTGATTTTCCCATGTAATCCTGTCAGCAAAATATAAGGCCAGCTTCCTTTTAGAATCAGTTAATGCTAAATAAACTATAAACACTGTGAATGACTGGAAGTCACCTTAAATGATTAACAGATTGGCTAACTTTTTGGCTCACTCTACACTTGCTATCATCATGAAATCTCATCTAAGTTGATTTAGGAATGACTTACTCCCTGGTTAAGTAAATTATGCCATTATAAATTATAAATTCAATGGAACACTGTGCAGGCATTTTAATGAGATAGATATTTATCTGCTGGCATAGAAAGGTACTCATGATATGATCTTTTAGGTTAGATTTCCAGGAAACATACTCTGAGGAGAGGCATGTATAGAATGTTTACTGGGGAGTGAGGGAACGAGAAAGACAGGATTATGTACAGGGACAATCTGACCTGTAATGTAATAATAACTGAAAGACTGTAATTGATATCACAGAAAACGTGGACCTGGGATGATCCTTCAGAGTTACACAAAGTGTGGCAAAGTGGAGAAGGGGGATTGTATTCCTGCAGTATGCAGTCCTTCTCCATGGTTTCCTTGACAGGGAACACTGAAGGGATTTCTCTATGACTGAGGGAAAATCCAAGTTTGGAGTGGAGCTAAAACTGTCAATAGCTGATATTCTGGGCCTCCATGGGTGAGTTCTTTCATCTTGATGAGGGATCTGGCCAGTGTCCCACGCTATTCACTGCAGTCCTCTCTTTGAGTTGCTCAGATCTCCTTACTTGTTATGGTAAGTTCACTCCATTTGAGAATCACTTCTTCAAGATTATGATTCACCAAATTTCCTAGGAAAGCTTATAAAAGAAGAGTTAAGAGAATGAATTGCAGTCCTCAAAGAGGTGATTGATTTACAGTTCAAATTCTGAGATAGGAAATTGTATGCAGCACATTAATTTGTGAGTGATCTCAGGATTTACGTCTATAAGCATAAAGTGAGTGAGGGAAACAGGATTGAGCAAAGGGAAAAGCTGCCTCATAAGCTTACAGAGAGCTCTGGACCTGGGATAACCCTTCAGAATTGTCCAAATTGAGGCTACAGAGGCTGAGCATTTGTGTTCCCACATCAGCCAGTAATTAGTGGTGGAGTATACCCTCAAATCTGAGCATAACTTTGTTCATAACAGTTCCATGTGTCCAAAGGATAACCACCAGTAAAGGGCATGGTCACGTGGTCATAGGTCATCAGAGTGTCCTGAAGAGGGAATGTGGACAGAGTGCCACATCAGTGGTACCACATCACTGTGTGATGACGGAAGTGATTACAGTGATGTTGATGATGATTATCAACATAGCAGCTGAGACTTTTACAGCACTTTGATGCTCCACCACTATCCTAAGATCTTGTTTGTTTAGTTCTTATAATGACTTTAAGAAGTAGGTACCACTGTTAGCTCTGTTTCTTGATGGAAAAACTAAGGCATAGAGAATTTGAACAGCACAACTTAAAGTTACACAGGTAGTAAGTGATGGAGCCAGGAGCTAACCCAAGGAAGTGGGACTCTATTGAATGAAAAAAAGGAAATGTGCATAAAATTAGAAAATATGAACCCATTTGCATCAAAAGTGTTTGTGTGTGTCTAGATGTAAATACACATTTATATCAGTAGCTATATGTGAACTAGAAACATATTTGAAATATATATGTGTATATATACACATATGCATATATACAGTTGACCCTTGAACCATGCAAGTGTTAGGGGCAGTGACCTTCTGCACAGTAATTGTGTAGTACTGTGGTATTTACTACTGAAAACCATCTGTGTATAACTGGACCCATGCAGTTTAAATCCATGTTGTTCAAAGGACAACTGTAGATGTGTGTGAATTTGGCATACACAATGCCACAGTTGTAACGCTGCTTACCTATTAGAGACTAGGACCGGGGTCTAAAATAAGGGATTTTTTACTCATAATTTTGGAAACTTTTTACAATTAGTGAATTAGTGTATTTTATTTTTGCGAGGATTCGACCAAAACAATCACTTAAATCCCCAAATTCAGGTTTTGTATCTGTTACTGGGCTAATGGTGCAGCCCTCTTCACGTAGTTCATCGAGGGCAAAGATATATTTACAGATATTGGGAAAAAAATTTTATATTTTGATTCTTACTTTTCTTTTTTATTCATTTTATCAAACATTTTAATATCAACTCTGAGTCTTCTACCCACAGGGGTTTTATTTATTTATGAGCTCTTGTGTTTACAGCATGATTCACTGTCACTGGTCTTCATTTTTCCATCTGAGCTAATCTGTACATGAATGTAGGTCATGAGGATTTAACTTCTTGAGCAGTGAGGAGATCGATTGCAATGCCGTCATCGTGCCTTCTTCTCCATGGAATTTGGGTCTCTTCTGAATGATGGCAGTTGCCCACAGTGAGGGTGAGGGATGTCTTTGCAGGGGTGTTGGGGTTATTACTCATGACTCTGCAGGAGGAGAAGGGCTAAAGGGAGTTGTGAAAGCAGCAGGAGATCATGTGGCAGCTTTCTGAGGTTGGGGCTGGAGGAGTGTGCAATCCTTTTTCAAATTCAAATGTCGTGTAACCAGACACCTCTAAGTTTAGTGCTTACCTACTTGACCTTGCTGACACCTCATTATTGCAAGTTCCCATCTTTAAGAATTATGTGCACTTGGTATTTTGTGATCTCACTTCCTCCTTTCTCTTTTTTTCTCTTACTTAAGTTGTTACTCTCTATCTTCACACTCAGGCCATTAATTTCCCTCTGTAGAAAGGTAGTAATCTATCACCCTAACTATCACAGTAAAGGAAATGCCAAAGCAAAACCGAGCTGAAAGAAGAGGAGGAGAATATGAGGGTCCATGATTAACTCTGAAGGCAGAGAAATATCCAAGACCTTTTAATTTAACTTAATTTATGCCATTGGGGTTTCAAAGCTCATAACAATAATTATCACTTTGCAAAAAATTTTGCAAAGAAAGAATGTAAATTATTGGAGAAGGGATCAATTTCAGTAATTATCTCGTCTATTTACTTCATTTTACAGATGAGAAAATGGATGTAGAAATATCAACCAAATTTATTGTTGCCACACAATCCTACAAGGAAAGAGTTTTATAATCTCTTACATAAAATAGGACTGGGAGCTGGCGTAGCAGCCAGTGAGGTCAGGCTCTCAGAGTGACCTTTGGGGTCTGGGAGATATAGTCCACCGAGGCAGAAACAGTTTAGTGTTCTGGATGAATCTGTGGGCCAGAGAACTTCCCTAAATTCATCCTCAGGGCCACAGGCTTTTGTGTTTGTCCACACTCTGGAATTTCCTAGTTGATAATGACCCTGGACTTCATCTCCCAGATTAAATCCTAAATGTTAAAGAAAGCATCCCATTCTACACAAATCTTTCCAGTGATGCTTTTTTTTTTTTTTTTAAATTGAAGTAGTCAGTTACATTGTGTCAATTTCTGGTGTACAGCACAACGTCCCCGTCTTGTGTGTGTGTGTGTGTTTTCATATTTTTTTTTTCCATTGCTGCTTAGGAAAGTACCTTTTTAATTGGGGGTTCCATCTTTGGGGTAGGAATGGGAGGAAGAGAGAGAGAGAGAGAAGAGGAGGGGAGGGGAGTAGAGAGACCTTTGGTTCATGGACAGTTCATTCTTGGCATGTTCCCTGAAAGAAGGTACATGAAAATTATCCAAAGGACTTTTTCAGACCACCCATAGCTCGCTCATAGGTGAGCTCTCTTCTCTTCCATCAGTGTTTCTCAATCCTGGCTGTACATTAGACTCATCCAGAGGCTTCTAAAGTAACGCTGATGGCCAGTCCCCTCCCCAGACAAACCAAATTAAATTCCCAGGGATGAGATCGAGATACTAGTAGTGAACATTACAGATTGCTCATGTGCAGCCAGAGTTGAGAATTTGAGAATCCCTTCCTGGAGGAACATGTATCAAATAACCCCCCTCATCCCACTGAGAAATCCTAGCCATTTTGAGCTATCGTTACTAAGAGTTGTGTTGGAAAAATGTGAGCACCATCACTCCTGCTGTTTTTTTAAGGACAGGATAAGAGCCTGACTTAGAGCTGGCCCAGTGATAACCAGAAAGTGGAATTAAAACTATAATTTACCTCATAATTGCTATTATTGTAAAAAGCAATATTAATGAATAGTTATTTCTCTCTTATTTGTTAGAATTAGTATAATTATTTCACCATTTTAATGACGATTTATTTTTCACAAGTAGGTGAAAATTATAGTTTCTTGAAGTTATCATAAGGTCATTATTGAAATTAATTGATATAAATGAAAAAATTATAATGAATTTAAAGCATAAACAGTAACAGAAACTATGCTGTTTAAAAAGGTATAGATAATGGGACACCCGCACAATTCAAATTCATAAAGTCCTACATGAAAATAGAATTATTTAGAATTTGCCTCTTAATGTTATGTTGGAGGATCTCATAATGTGGAAAACAACTTTGTCTAAAGCAGTAAATACATAAATACATGCTAATAACTGTGGAAGTAGTTTGCTTAATAAGATTTATCCTTGTTATAAATACTTTCGAAAAGCCTACAATTGGAAAATGCATTTCTAAAATTTAAAAATAGAAAATTATCATGAAATAAAAATTACATATTCAGGATGTTATTTTATGTTTCTTTTTTTTAAAAGCGGTACTAGGACTTCTCCCACTTACGTGATACCATCTCTACCAGTGGTTCAGAAATGGGGACAACTTTATGCTCCCCCAGGGGACATTTGGCAATGTCTAGGGACAGTTCTGATTGTCACGGCTTAAAGAAGAGAAGTGTTACCAGCGTTTAGTAGGTAGAAGGCAGGTGTGCTGCTAAATACCCTTACAGTGTGGGCAGCCTCCCGTGGGGAAGAATGATGTGGTCCAAAGTGGCAACAGTGTTGAGGTTTACTGGTTTTAAACTAACTCGTTAGAAACTTCACCTTTTCTTTAAAAAGGCAATAATTATGGACATTTTCATTGATAATGTAATTCAGTAACTCTTTATAAATGTCAGAAAGGGTCAACTTGAATCTCTAAGATAAAACCTTTACTTTGTTATAAACCCAAATAGAAATATATCACGTACCTGCTAGGGTGTCCATACCTTGTTTGTGATGATCAGAAGTCCCGTACGTAATCTCTTTTCATTGGTAGAGAAGAGCAGGTGCATGTACTCGCTCCACGACCACGAATGGGCGCCCTCAGCCAGCATCCAGCCTCCTTTTAGCATGTGGAATCTCCACTACGCCTTTGCAAAGGGAGTTTTAGAACTCAAGTTCACTCGGATAAAACTCACATTATAATTTCTTGAATTCTTTTCAAGAATTCATCAATCATCCAAGAACTCAACAATCCATCCTTTTTCTTTCACCTTTATTTCCCTAGCATTTAAATAAAGTGTCTTGGATATAGTAAGACTGCCACAAGGCATGTTAACTTTAATCGGGAGGGGAGCACTTTTCCAATTTACACTTTGCCTTGCTCAGACTACTTTTCTTCATAATTTACTCCTGCTCTGCTTGGTCTAACCAACTCAGGAAGGAGGGAAGTTCCCTAAAAGGTTTTCATGGTCTTTAATGAAGCAGCCTTCATAGTTTTTTGTTTTTTTTTTTTTTAATGCAGCAAAGAGGTCTAAGAGAGAGTTTAGTTGCAGATAAAGCAGGAACAGAAACCATATGGCAGTGTGGAAGAAATTGGGGAAAAGAAAACATGTGCTTTGGATGTAAAGTCTTTCACATAATTTTGTCAGCAAATAATTCTAGACTTTAAAATAAATTTGTCAGCAAATAATTCTTTCAGCAGGAGGAAGGTAGCTATTGGAAGCCACAGGTCAAGGGACATTTATTTTTAAGGAAAATAGAACGTAGAAGGAATAGTGCTGAACACACACTACAGAGCTGGAAGTCAAAAGCATAGAGACAGAATTTGAAAATGTGTAAATGGAAGAACGACTTAAATAGAGCAGAGGGAGAGAAGAGCAGAAAGCCAAGGATTGTATCTTGGAAATGAGAAAAAGAAGGTCTGTTCAAGGTGACAGAGGAAAAGCAGAGAGGATCTTTGAAGTATCTTTAAAAATTACTTTAAATATCCCTGGGGCCAGAACCTCTGGCATTCACGTGATCAGAGAAAGCACAATGATGTGATGTGTATTGCGGGCAGATGTAATTTCCAGGGTCAGACAAAATTCCATCAGTCTCCCACTTCGCTTCCTTTGTTCTTTTTCAACTTAAAACTCCCACACATGACCCGTACTTACATACTCAGTGTGTGCCTTCTCTTCCAAAGTTCTGTAGTTCTTCTCCTTGTGAATCTGAGTCCACTTCCAGACAAAAGCCCCCTGAGCGCAGACTAGGCTGTGCTGCAGTGTCTTCACGGTCCAGGCCGCAATCAGGAGAGAGGCCAGACTGCAGAGATTAAGGTCGATCAAATGCGAGGAACCTAACGGGAGTGCCTAATAGCCAAGGCATAGACCAGCCAACTGAGCCACAGTTCAGAAAGGAGACATGCACACAGAATTAAAAATCCAGGAGAATAGAAGGAGTGTCTTTAAAGGCAGAGGACTAAAAGAGAGATTATGACTGGAAAAAAAAAGGGTAAGTCCCTTTGTAAAGAACACTTGGGGCCTCTGGCATGGGCCTACAAGGAGCTGCTAAAAGCTCAGACTCTGAGCTGTTACCCTACTGTGTTTCTTGCTCCAAAACTGACTATTCAACCCTGCTCCTCTCCAATTATTTCAGCTTTGTATTAGGAAAAAAACAAACAAAAAAAACTGCTTAGGAATATCTGATTAAATTTTATGATAGATTCAACCTCCCCAAGGAGTAATTTGTAAGTTTAAAAGGGGTGCTTTTTTTTTTCCCAAACCCAAGCGAACCTCTAATCAGTAGAATGTGTTGGAGGAAGTAAAACCATGGCCTGAATGTTGGTAAATCACCAACCAGTTAACTTGTGGCTTCAATTTAGCTAGGTTTGGATCGGAAATCTGTATCTTATTAGGCTAAGCCTTTTCTAATTTTGCGTTTTCTTTATTTTCCTTTACTTTCTTCTCAGTTCTTTATTTTCCATTCTTAGCTTTTCTTTGTTAAGTATGGCGCAAGATGGGAAAGGGGTTTTTGTCCATTTCTGGGTCTGGCAGCAAGGAGACGACTATGTGTCCATGGAGGCTGAAGTCAAGACCAAAGAGCCAAGAGGGAGGTGTAAATCCTTGGAAGAGAGAAACCATTCCTACAGACATGCTATTTTGCCTGTGAGGATCTGTCTTATTCTATTCAGGCTTCTGTAACAGAATACCATAGCATGGGTGACTTATAAGTAACAGAAGTTTATTTCCCACAGACCTAGAGGCTGGAACATTCAAGATGAAGGGGTGGGCAGACTCTTTTTCTGGTGAGGGCCCACTTCTGGCTCATAGATGGCTGTCTGTGGTCTCACAGGGTGGAAAAGGGCAAGGGCTCTCTGGGGTCTTTTTTTATAAGGACACAAATCTCCTTTATGAGAGCTCCACCCTCATGGCCTAACCCACCCAAAGGACTCCACCTCCAAATACCATCACACTGGGGGCTAATTTTCATTATGTGAAATTTGGGAAGGGGACATAAACAGTCTATAGCAATCTCTCATATAGACCTTTCTCTTTTCTTCACAGAGTTTTTGTATATTTATTTCTAAACCGTAGCTCTCTGTAATACTATTTTAAGAACCTGGCTGCTGAGTCTTGCTAAAATAGCATCTCCAAGATTAGGGCTCAAAATCTGCATATTTATCAAGCTCTTCCGATGACACTTAAACTGCCAGGAAGCATGCTCAGTGTGATACAGTGAAGTAAAACTGTACTCTGAATGAATCTTGTTTTGTTTTTGCATTTCCATCAGACTCTTTGAAAGTTGGAAAGGATTCAACGTGAAGAGTGTAAGACTTCAGTTCTTTCATAAGGGCTAGGAATTTCCCAAACAAAAAGATATCTCTCTAACCACTTTATCACTGACTGAAAAATTTGACCACGGTTGATTTTTTTTCTTCTGTATTAATTTTTCCAATTTTCTTCCAAATGGTAAAGAAAAAGAAATACATTAAGTTCAAATAAAGCTTGTAACTCAGTTAACTAGATAGCTATCTGCCATCACACATCAGACATGAGAAACTTGAGATTTCAGGGCTTCCTCTATACTGAATGCTCACCAAACATTTGTCTGCTGACTGATGAGAAAAAGGAACATTTTATAAAGAGGAGGAGACAAAATTGAGTTATATGATCACTAAAGTTTTAATTTTGTTCTGACCTTCCCAGAAATGTTACAGTGTGTGGCTCTTTAGTAGTTTCTTGACATATAATTTTACTTCCTATTTAAAAAAAAGTTTGAGATGTAATTTTTACTCAGTGGAATATGCTAATCTTGAGTGGCGAGTGTATGAGAAATACACCTGTGATAGCCACTCCCCTATCAAGATAAAATGTTTCCGTCACCCCAGAATTTTTTTCCCTTTCCCTTCTCAATCAATCAGTCCCTCAGAGGTAATTCTTTTCTGATTTCTGTCATGATGCATTAGTTTTGAAAGTTCTAGAAATTCATATAAGTGGCATACTTTTTGAAATCATCCAGGTTCTTGAGTGTATCAACAGTTCATTCGTTATATTACTGAGTAGTATTCCATTGTATGAATGCACTGCTATTTGTTAATCCACTTTACTGTTGATGAACATCTGTGTTGTCTCTAGCTTTGAGCTGTTACGAATAAAGCTCCTATGTACATTCTTCTAGGAATCTTCTGTTTGACACATATTTTCATTTGCTTGAGTAAATACCAAGGAATGGAATTGCTAATTGAAAGGATAGGTATATGTTTAATGTCATAAGAAATGTCCAAATGGTTTTCCACCAGCAGAGTATGAGAATTTTGGTTGCTCCAAAAGTCAGTATTTCAGGTTGTCAGATATTTTAGCTGTAACCATTCTGGTTTGTGTGAAGTGCTATCTCACTGTGGTTTGATTTTGTGTTTGCTTGCTGACTAATGATGCGCAGCACTTTTTCACATGCTTGTTTGCCTTTTGTGTATCTTCCTTAGGTTCTTTTGCGGGGTGTTGATTCATGTGTCATGCTCACTTAAATTTTTTTTTGGTTCTTTTATTGTTGTTATTAAATTGTAAGAGTTTTTTGTATATACTAGATTTAATCCTTTGCCAGATACAAGTGTTCTGAATATTTTCCCAGGACTTTTCACTTTTTTAACAGATGTTTTATATGAGCAGCTGTTTTAATATTAATGGAACCCAATTTATCTTTTTGTTCTTTTTGTTATTAATGCATTTTGTGTTCTACCTAAGAAACTTAAAAGGCTTGAGGAAATTCTCCAATAATTTCTTCTATAAGCTTTATGATTTTGGTGTGTTCTTTTAGATCTATGATCCATCTCAAATTAATTCTTTTGTATGAAATAAGATAGTGGTGTAGCAGTCAATGTTCACTTTTTCCGTATGAATGTCTGCTTGTTTTAGCATCATTTGGTGGGGAGATTTTTTTTTTAACATTTTTTATTGATTTATAATCATTCCACAATGTTGTGTCAAATTCCAGTGTTCAGCACAATTTCTCAGCCATTCATGGACACATACACACTCATCGTCACATCCTTCTCTCTGTGAGTCATCATAACATTTTGTGTATATTTCCCTGTGCTATACAGTGCAGTCTATTCTACAATTTTGAAATCCCAGTCTATCCCCCTCCACCCTCCACCCCCCCGGCAACCACAAGTCCGCATTCTCTGTCTGTGAGTCTATTTCTGTCCTTTATTTACGCTTTGTTTTTGTTTGTTTGTTTGTTTTTGTTTTTGTTTTTTAGATTCCACATATGAGCGATCTCATATGGTATTTTTCTTTCTCTTTCTGGCTTACTTCACTTAGAATGACATTCTCCAGGAGCATCCATGTTGCTGCAAATGGCATTATGTTGTCGGTTTTTATGGCTGAGTAGTATTCCATTGTATAAATATACCACATCTTCTTTATCCAGTCACCTGTTGATGGACATTTAGGCTGTTTCCATGTTTCGGCTATTGTAAATAGTGCTGCTATGAACAGTGGGGTGCAGGTGTCATCCTGAAGTAGGTTTCCTTCTGGATACAAGCCCAGGAGTGGGATTCCTGGGTCATATGGTAAGTCTATTCCTAGTCTTTTGAGGAATCTCCACACTGTTTTCCATAGTGGCTGCACCAAACTGCATTTGGTGGGGAGATTTTTATTCTCCATTAATTTGCACTTACTGTTTGTGTTGAAAGTCAATTAACTGAGTGTACATATTGAGTCTATTTCTCAACTATCTCTTTAGTTTCATTTGTTCATCCTTATACCAAGCTAAATTGTTTTCATTAATGTAGCTTATACTAAGTCTTGGAGTCAAGAAATGTAAATCTTCTAAATCTATCTTTGTTGAGATTATTTTAGACCATCTAGATACTTTCTATTTACATACGCAATTTAGTATCATCTTGTGAAATTCTGCAAAAAAAAATTGCCAAAATTTTTAGTGAGATTATACTGAATCCAAAGGACACTTTGGGATATTTGTCACCTTAGCAATATTAATCCTTGTAACTTATTAATATATGTTTCCATTTATTTAAATACTCTTTAATGTATCTTCAGCGAAGTTTTTGCAGTTTTCTGTGTATAGGTGTCACAGGTCAGACTCGGAGACAGATCAGCTTGCAGGAATTGTGTTGCAGTGCTCTCCTGGAATAAACACCTACCTATGGTGAAAGCCATGAGTGTGGGGTTAGTTAGAATTTGGTCTAAATGCAGTCACAGCAAAGGCTTCAGCTGATCTGATGGGAATATCAAAATCTGGGATAGACTTCAAAAGTCTTGAACTGGAGCAAAATGATTGGACTTTCCATGGCCCCATTTCCATCAGTTATTGGTTTTGGGTCACAGTGGGAGGATGTATAGCTTTAGATGAGGTGGTTCTCTTTAGCTGAGAGCAATTTGCAGAGACAACTCTGCAGATGTGAATCTGAGAGCTGTCTGCCAACAACACTTCCAACAGCTAGGAGAATAATTCCTTCAGTCTTAAAGGGCTGAGGTGCTGGGTTGTACAGGACTGCTTCCAGTATATTTCATCCTTTGTGCCACTTGGGTCCAGTTGATTCATAAAATTCCTGGGAACAGATCCGTCAGGACACTGGTGGGCCTCATTTCCCAGAGGAAGCATGTAAAATAAAGTTTAGTGGGATAAACTATGGCCTCTATCCCTGAAGTGAGCCTTTTGGCCACAACTGATACCCATTATCTCCATCCTCCACTAGCCATTCAAGATTCCTCTTACCTTTGGATAGCAACTGGAATCTTTTAGGAGGTTTACTTGGTAGCATAATAAGGAACCTTATATCTGATGATACTGAGAGCCTGGTCACCAAGCCATTCTTTGGGTGTGGCTGCTACACTCATTTGTTAATTGGTAAAATTGTGCAAAGGAGACGACAGAAATGTTCAGGTATGTCATCCGAGTGCCAAACCTATTCCTTTGTTGTGTAACAGCAGCTCTGTCTCCTGTTGATAATCAGGGACTTACCCCTTCAGATCAGGGACTCTTCTGTGTTTCAACTTGTTTCTTGACATGAGTTGAGAGTGGCCAGAGAATATTTCAGAGAGTTAAATATATTCAGACTGTTGTTGGCACCACTGGAGGAGTTAACCATTTGGATAAACAAGATCTCCAAAGACCTTTGCAGAATTCGGTGTTACAAGGACCAGGAGCATGGATTAAGAAAAGTGATGGTAAACAGGTAGATACTTTCATTTTCACATCTTGGTTTTTGGACCCATGACTTCTATAAATTGAAAGCACAGCACCATATATTGGTTATAAATTAAGCAGATATCTTGCATCCTTGAGGGTGGTACTCATTCTCACATAGTAACATATATGAGCTGGTGCCTCATTTGCAGCTTCAGTAAGGCATTCTATTGGAAGGTGGGTCTGGCAGCTTCTGGGAGGTGTTGTATGCATCAGGACCAGTGGATCCAATTGTTGTGTACCCACTGCCATACCTCTTGCTATAAAATGAGTCCCTTGGTTTCATGCAGTCTTTGTGATTATAGATAATACTCTGTAAATGCTTGGATGTTGGTGCTGGCTGAGGTCCTGTGAAGCAGAAAAGGCAAAGCTATACAGAATATGTCAGTTCCAGTCCAGATGAATCATTCAGGGTGAAGGGGGTCTAATGTTGTCAAATTGACACTATATAACTGTTTGGTCTTCTCCTGAAATGGTGACATACTGGGAGCTGAGCGTTGTTCCGTGTTTCTGGCAGGTTGGATATTATCTGTTAATTGGAATGTCTAGTCTACTTGCATTTAATACAGTTATGATTATTATTTGGTTTAAGTTTTCATCTTGTTATTTGTCTTCTGTGGTACCATTTGTTCTTTATTTCTTTTTTCCCTATTGTTTGTTATCAGGAGGTTCCTGCCTCATTAAATACACTGCCTTCTGTTGGATTATTCAGATACATTTAGGAACCCACTTTACCTCCTACATTATGTAATTAAATACACCTTCATCATTTATTTTTATTTTCAAAGTAAGTTACATTTTAAACTATCACTATCTGCCTCAAAGTAATATTCTATTACCTCATACAATCTAAGAATCTGATGACAATATTCTTTTCCTTACCTCTTTTCTATTTTTGTGCTATTATTTCATATCATTTATTTCTAAATATGTTATAAACCTCAAAACATATTTTTATTAATATTTATTTTAAACAGTCAACTGTGCTTTAAAAATTAGGAAAGTGTAACAGCATAAATGATGTTTAACCACATATTAATCATTTCTGCTCTTCATTCCATCAAATAAATTTGAGTTTCCATATGGTATCTGTTCCTTCAGAAGAACTTTCTTTAACATCAATGGAATTTTAAGTCTATTGGTGATAATTTCACTCATATTTGTTTAACAAATTTTTTTTTATTTTTGAGGGTTTTTTTGTGCAATGTATTGAATTCTATATTTACATACTCCTAAAAAATACCAGCATTTAAAAATATTCCATTGGTTCCCATCTGGGGACACTTTAATATAGTTTCCTATATTCAGTGATTTCTCTTGTTACATTTTTCTTGTATAAAATGTTTTTGACTTCACTGCCTTTATGACTTTTCAATTTATCTTTGAGCTTTAGCCATTTGACAGTGATATGCCTAAGTATGCTTTTCTTTGTGTTTATCCAAATTGTGTTTTTTCTTATGTTTTTGAATATGTGGGCTAATTTTTAAAAAATTTTATACATATTTACCTGTGCTTGATATTGACCTTTACATCACTGAGACTTGTTTTTGTTTTTTTTTTTGTTTGTCTGCTTGTTTTTTTACAGTATGTGCTTCAGTTTGCATGGTTTTTATGGCCTATTTTCAATTCACTGATAACTTTCTTCAACAGCACCCAATTTGTGATTTTTTAAAAAATTTCAGATGTATTGTTTAATTTTTAAAATATCTTTCTATAGTTGTCATTTTGCTAATAAGATTTTTCATATTTATTAAATCCATTTTGTCCTTTAAATCCTTTAACGTATTTATCAAAGCTATATAAATGTCCTGTCTCATAATTCTACTATCTGTGTCATCTCTGTGTCTGTGTCTATTGACTGTTTGTTCTTTTTTTCTCTGTTTATTCACATGTCTAGTATTTTTATTTGTATTCTGAATTTTATGAGTGTTACATTGCTCAAATTCAAATTATGTAGTCTCTTTTAAAGAATATTGTTTTGTTCTGGAAAGTGATTAGTTTACTCACTGATAAACTTGATCTTGTCAAGGATCAGGCAAATCTAGAAAAGCCGTACTCTAAAATGTTGATCTTCCTGAAGTCTGAAATGGAAGTCATTGGTTTTTTAGTAATGATTATCTACTATGACTGGTTAGAACTCCAGTATTCTCAGCACTGAGAAAACTCTAAAATTTTTGTTTGGCTTCCATTTAGATCTCTTTCAGATTCCACAATGTCACACCCTGTGTAAATGCAACTTAGATTTGTAGAAGAATCAAGAGATACCTTGTGTAGATTTCTGGATTTTTTTTTTTCTCTGTGTATGTCTCCCCTCCCCAGTATTCTGTTTCATAAATTTCAGCTACCTCAATAGCCCCAAATCCTTCTGATCTCTGTTTCTCTGCCCAGCAGTACTGTTGCTCTGTATTTATCTCCAGTTCTCTATGGCTCAGTTTAGAAACTGAGCCTCCAGATGGGAGGCTGAGGTAGGTATGGATTCCACCTGGCATGTGTTCCTTTTTTAAGGATCACAGCTCTGCACTATCTGTGAATGACAATACCATTTTATTTCTATTTATGGTAAGAGTAAGTCAACACCTGCTATTCTGTATTGACTATAATCACAATTTCTCTCCTTTCTCTGTAAAAACAAATAGTTACCTTTGCATTATTTTTAAAGCAGTTTCATACATTATCTCATCTTATTCTCAAAGAGTTATCAAATGAATTAGCACTAGTGATGATAATCAGGAAAGAAGGGAATTTTTAAGTTCCATATTTCTGATAAGGATAATAAGCTTCAAGGAGAGTAAGTAATTTTAGCCTAAACTATATGGATTAATGTCCAGTTTTCTAATTTTTATTTTGGTACTCTGTCCATTGAGAAATGCTCTCTCAAGGGAAAACAAAACTCTTTGCTCTTTATGTTTTCTGGGTTTATTATTTTTGTATTTTGTTTAAGCATATGCTTTCCTTTTACAAGTTATAATTTATCAGAAATATAGAGATGTTTTATCATGTTTTCCCTTAGGCTTTTCCTTTTCTGGTTTTGCTTCTTTCACACATTCTGAGACACTCATAGCCATTTATGTCTATTTTTATGGCTGACTGTATTAGAAAATTATATGAAAACATGAATGACCACTAGTTTTATTAGTGTAAAATTACAATTTTGATATGGATATTAAAAATACCAGCATAATTTCAGATATCTGTAATGTAATTATTATGTCCAGAGAAAGAAATTTCATACCTATTCTGATTGTAAACTTACCACAGTTGTAATTTAGTATTTATACCATATTTGACTTCAAGCCTCCTAAGGCAGGTAAAGGCTACCTGTCTTGTTTAACCACTGGTCCTCACTACAATATCTGGCTTATAATAGATGTTCATTAAATATTTATTGAAAGAATGAACCATACATGCTAATTAGTTTTTAATGGAAACTTTGCATTTCATTCTAAGGATTACAATTTAACAGGATTATGACAAATTGGATGAAATAAAGGGAAGAATGGCCTGGGTGAGGAAGGATATACAACTAATGGTTGAAATTGGAGATATTAAACTGAAAAGAGGTCCCTAAGAAGGAAAATAATGACTGCTTTAAAATATTTGAGGTTATCTTCTGTAAGTTAGGTGGTAGATTTTCTCTGTGTGCTTCACAGAAAATCACTAGGCCTAATGGGTGGTGTTTTGGAGAGGTAAATTTTCAACTCAGTGTAAGTAAGAATTCTCCAGATAAATGTATACACTTGGAATCAAGACCTTACAAATATAGGGGGACCCATGCTTTTTCTTGGTTCTAGAGACCGAATTTGTCAAGTTAGGGAACATAGAAGTAATTTCTGTATCATCTTGGAAAACAGATCAATTGAGCTTTCAATTTAACCCCTAATTAAATTTATAAAAATATGATTCCATCACTCAACAAATGTTTATTGAGCTCCTAGTATGTACAAACCTCCAGGATGTAATTTACACTATAAAGAGGGTTTATTTTCAAACTCACTTCACAAAGAATTCAAAAATTCTTTTCCCACCCCCTTATTTGGAATTGTGGCTTCCTTTGAGAGATACTTCTTCTAGAAGTGTTTGATGCAAGTAAGAACATGCATGCGCGCGCACACACACACACACACAAAGCCACAAATAGCAGAAAAAAAGGGACAAAGAAGGCTCAAAAACAGCTGTTGACCTGGCATGTTCTTTGCAGAGAATTAAAGTAATTATATTTTCAAAGGATTGTCACATTTCAGAAAATAAATTATTAGGGCAAAAGATAGTTGAAACAGAACTCCTGGAAAGCATAAAACACTTAGGTAAGGAAGGATTGCTTCTCTTGGCTTATGCTGAGAACAATCCACAAATCATATTTTGGATCAGTTTTCAAAATATAATCTTTCTAAAAGTTTTCTATCCCCTGGTATGCTTTGCAAACAATTTATGGGGGAATCAAATTGCCCCTTTAACTGCCAGTAACAAATATGCTGCATAATTTAATACGAAATTACCTATATGTTTGAAAATAATGACACTAGGAAATATGAACTTTCCCAGCCTCGCCAGCTGATGAGTATACATGAGGTCATATACATGCCTAAATTAATAAGAAAGCTAATTATCCTCATCTACTAATCATGCATGTATTTTGCTTCCTGCAAAGACTCTGGATTCATACATGCTGGTCTCCAAGGGTCCATCACATGTTCTAAGTAAGCACACATGTACAGAAATAACTGGACAATGCCAAAACTGCTCTGCATGGCATAGTTGTTCCTTGCTGCTGTGGCCACTGTCCAAGCCTGGGGGTCCTCAGATGTACAATGCTCTGCCTCTTCTCCTTGCCCCTGCTTTAGGCAGCACAGCTTATCCCCTGATGACTGCTCCAGTTCCACCAGTCATAGAGCATATACTTGCCGCTCTCCGGGTGTGGTGGGAACGTTCGCTGCTATGTGCTAGCAGATCCAGAATCTCCCATCCGATGGCTGCCTCCCCTCTGCCAGCAAAGCAGACCCTGTCATTCTTCTTGATGTAGCAGGCACTGGCATGACTTATTTTCCACTTTAGAGTGTGGTCGTTGGTTTTGTTGCTCTGCTAGGAGGAGACATTCTCTTTTAGTGGTTTGGGGTCCCAAGGGATCCCCAAAACTGTGTGGCAATTATAGAGGAGATTATAGAAAAAAGCTCTCTCTCTTTTGTGAAGTTCAAACACAGTGTTTCTTGGGCACCGGTGTGTGACAGAGTTCAGCAAATCTAGCCTTTTAGTACGCTTTTAGGCTTCCCTTTCCGTAACATGTGAATTTGCATGCAAGGGCTGGGGCCAGCATCAGATTTTTACAAAAGCTGTCACACTGTACTCAGAATCTCTATTCCCTGCTGATAATGGAGGTCTTATAACTAGCTCAAGTCGTAGTTCCAGGATCCATGATTCCCCAGGAATAGATTTTCCCTAGGAGTATTCTCACTCCCCATTAAATTGATGCTGTTTTGTTTTGTCCTGTTTGTAATCCCCCAAATGGTCAGTTACGTCTGAATGTCCAGGAGTAAACACAATATAGATGTACATGGTAAGGCAGGACACAGGACACAGTAACATGCTTGGAAGAATCTCTGAAGTTTGGAAAACATTGCTAGAGTACTTGATTTTCCTGGTGCACATTTCAGAAATAATCTGTAAAGCATAAATAAAGCTCAAAGGAGCGATAGATTTCACATTGGAAAAGTGGAAAAGTCAAACAATCAGGACTCACTCTATAAAAGTAACCATACACTGACGTTACATTTTTTTCATCCTTCTAGACTATCTGCAGTGTTTCCTCATTACTTTCTAAAGCAAGTACTAATTGGGTGAAGAAACAGCTGTTTCCTATTCTCTGTGACTCTTGTAATACGCTCACTGTTTGGGAAGATAATCTTGGACCCACTGACTCTCTATACCACGTGTGAATCATGGCGCTAGGTCGGAATCTGATCTTCCACCAAATGATTTTCCTACGTAAAATTCGGACACACTGAATCTTGATAACACCCTTTTTAAAATAAAACTTGTATTCATTATTGGGAGATTTTATGAGTGAAATTAAAGTTTGGATCCATCCAGTCTCTCTCTCTCAGTCCTCTGGAACATAAATGACTGTGATGAGCAGAATCCTCATGCTAACTGGCAAGGCACGAACGAGGTGAGTAGAAACAAAAACTTTTGTTATGAGAAGCCACTGAGATTGAGGTGTGCTTGTTAGTGCACAACCTAGCCTCTGCTGATTAGTATGCTCATTAATGTAAATTAAAAAGCTAGTTTCTTGGCGTATGATCCCATTTAAATTACAATCATTTATTGAAATTCTCTGTGCATAAGGAATAGCACTAGGTATTTATCTGGGATGCAGATATAAAAATTAGCAAGACTCCTTGCTCTCTTTAAGAATTTATTCCCATGAGAGGTTCATCCTTAATAGTAGGTCACAGGTCATGTTATGCCGGGCAATTGGATTCTGTATGATTGTGAAATCAGCATAAAAATTATCAAGAGGCAGAGTATTCTCTCGTGTGTGTGTGTGTGTGTGTGTGTGTGTGTGTGTGTGTGTGTGTGTTAGGGAAGGAGGTGGTTTTTTTCTAGAAATCAACTCCCAAAGTACAAAGTATAGGAAATACAAAACCAAATGGTCCAATATCCAAGGTGCTGAAACCAAAGCAACAAAGTAGGAAGTAGCAGAGGACACTACTAAGTGTTGGATATCTCCCTGGGCAACATGATGCCAGTAAAGAATCCCCAGGGCAAGGGGAAGGCTGAGGATACATAGATGAGACTCTCAGTTGCTTCAACTTGCAATATTGAGGTTCAGTGAAAATGTAAGTGTAAAAAGAGATCTGAGGTGGGGACCAGAGATCCAGAAAAAAGGACAGTTCTAGCATCTTCCATAGACAGGTGAGTGTTCCATAGGGAAGCTGCAGCCCAAACTCACAGAAGCAGTACTCCAGGCAAAGAGAGATCACAGGCCCATGTGGAGACTGGGCATCCAGTCAGATCCCTACAATATGTGACATTAATATGAAAAATGGAGGTTCTGTCTTGGTACTACCACTTCTTTGTTATGCATGTTACATAGCGTCTATGTGCTTTAATGCCTTAACATGTACAATAAGAAGAACTTAATTTCTCCTTCCTCATAATTGTATATGAGCAATAAGTGAATAACCCTATACATTTTATGATAGTGTCTGGCAGATAATATATGCTTCACACATGAAAAGATACTCAACATCACTAATCATCAGGGAAATGCAAATTGAGCCACAATGAGAAATCACCATATACCTGTCAGAATGGCTTGTCATCAAAAAGACAAGAAATAACAAGAGTTTGCGAGGATGTGGAGAAAAGGGAACCCTCCTACACTGTTTGGGGATTGTATATTGGTACAGCCACTTTGGAAAACAATATGAGGGTTCCTCAAAAAATTAAAACTAGAACTAACAGATGATCCAGCAACCCCATTCCTGGGTATATATTCGAAAGAAAACGAAAACACTAATTTGAAATCATACTATGCACACTAATGTTCATAGCAGCACTATTTACAATAGCCAAGATATACAAGCAGCCTGAATGTCCATCTGACAGATGACTGGATAAAGATGTGGTGTGTGTATATATGTATATACACATACATACACACCCGCACACACACACACACACACACACACACACACAAATAAAATATTTCTCGGCCATAAAAAAGAATGACATTTTGCTATTTGCAACAACATGGATGGACCTGGAGGGTATTATGCTTAGTTAAATAAGTCAGACAGAGAAAACCAAGTAGTGTATATTTTCACTTATATGTGGAATCTAAAAAATAAAACAAATTAGTGAATATATCAAAGCCCAAACAGACTCACAGATACAGAGAACAAACTATTGGTTATCAGAAGGGAGAGGGTTGGGGGAAGGAGAAAAATAGGTAAAGGAGATTAAAAGGTACAAACCATTAGGTATAAAATAAATTAGATACAAGGTTGTAATGTACAGCACAAGGAATATAGCCAATATTTTATAATAATCTTATATGATATAATCTATAATATACTGAATCACTCATAATTAGCAAAAATAAACTATCATTTTTTATTATGGCTATCATTACGTGATTATCCTTTCCCTGGAGTTTCATGCAGTGAGTGTACTGGTTAATGAAATTTGGGTGATTCCATTAAAAATAAACATGTAAAATAACACTGAAGCTTGGCTGGCTTATTGGAACCAACATGCAATGTTAAGCCTAGTAACTAAATAATTATTTTTTCTTTATTTGCTTTGGTGTCTAGTTTTATTATTTTGGTTATATGAAAGTATAATTTTGACTTTCATAAGAGGACTTTAGCAATTCTCTCTAAAGGGAAAAGAAAAGCTTTTGGTGATGCCATTACCAACAGTTGCTTTTTCTGATTTTTATTCCTTCCTTTATAATCCATAATGCTTTTTTTTAATTCATTCAGTGCAATTTGGTTAAAATTCTTTTTCCTTCTTCCCTCTTGCTCCCAAAAATGCCTTTGCTATTAAACTCATTTTGTAAATGTGGTATATTGGTATGAGTTTCCTTCACAGTTTTTATGATGCTGACACCAGCAAAAGCTAAGAGGAGATTGAAACTCTTGGGGCTTTATGTGATTTTGATGATAGATATTTTTAAGGCTCTCTTTTCTGCTGTCTGAATTTGAGCAGTGTAGCATTCCCCACCCCACCCCCAATGTATAAAATAACTTTCCTGCAATGTTAAGGAAAGAAGCAGTGATTAGAAAGATTAAGCAGACACCCTGGGTCTAAGATAGAAAGGCCTAAGGAAAACAAAATGCACAACTTAGATTTAGCAAGGATATTTCAGGGCTCTTGAATGTTTTTGTCAATGATTATTTGGATAATAAATACTTTATCTTCTCTTATAACAAAGCCAGGTCAGCTTCTGAGTTAGATACTGTGGTAAACAATGAAGAATTTTTAAACATTTTTTGCTTTCTTAAGGATTGTAAAAAGGAAAATGACATATACATCTTTGCATATATTTAGTCTGAAGCCATACTACAGAAGGCTAGTATTTGGAGTAATAAGGGATTCCTAGAAAAGGAAGAAGACCAGGAGAGAATTATGGTGAAGAGGTAGAGGCTAACTAATTTGTGCAATAAGGAAAACACTAATATTTAGCAATGACACTCATATTTTCAAAACTGTATTCCTCTTATGCCTATCCTCTCTCTTCTTTCTGAATATTAGTCATGTACATTTGTTCATGTGCTGATTTAAAATTCTTTCATTTATTTACAAGAATTCCCCACCCCTCCCCCACCTTTTCCCTACCCACCCAGTCCACTCGGATGTATTGCATGCCTGTGAATTATACCCCAAGTGTGACAGACGATGACTATTTAGAGGATGCCAAGTAGCGGTTGCCCTAGCAACAATAACCAGGGGATGCTTCTCAGAACTTCTGCCTGCTCTCTTCCTCCATCATTTTCCCTGTTATGAGAGTTAGACAACATGGTTACCGGAATTGGTTGAAGCTGCTTCCTACTCCCCGACCCAGCATAGTGAAAGAGAGAAAACTTAGAAATGTCTGCTTTTTACTTACTGTCGAGGGAAATTCAGCATGTCTATGCCATCAAGACTGAAAAGAGGGGCACTCTTAGGGAGAAAAGAGCTGGGTGCTCTCATACTAATAAATGCTCGATGGTGGGAGAATTGATTGTCAGAACTGCTACTGCGAACCACTTGTGAGGAATGAAAAAAACCATTGTTGAATTTCCACACGTGGGCTAAAAGAACAGTATGTAAATTGGATTGCAAGATGCTATGTTCTGTGAGTGGAAATTTCTCGTTTGTTCTGAATCTGATATAGCAGATTTAATTTTACTTTCTTTGTCAAATGAAGAAAATCTAAAAAAAAAAATGGGAGTGTAATCTAGACAGCAAGATGGAAAACTTTTTTCAATTACCTATGACTTTATTGATATTTACATCTCCTCTCCTAAATAAATATTCAGGTTAAAGCAGACAATGAAGTTTAAGGGAAATTCTGTTTGCTAAGAAAAGCAGAGTGGATTTCTGTGAAGCAAAAGGAGCTTAAGCTTCAGGGTCTCCCACTTGCAAAGGCCCCTTTGAAGGCCCTGTATCTCAATTTGCATTTGTATGTATATTACTTTTATTCTTAAAAAGCCACTCCCTGATTGTATACACTTTAAGATACATAAATTCTGCATCCACTCCTCAAGAGAGAGGGAAATAGAAGTGATTTATTTGTATCATTTTTTTATGACATTCAGATTTCTAGTCTTGTATTTCTGTTTTGAGTACTCATTTCTGTTTTTCCCTTTTTCCCTCTTGCTTTGGGGATATTATAGAGCTTTCATGGATCTCAAGTTTGCTTATGTTTAAGCAACAATAACAAAAATATGTAGTTTGTATGCATCACTGTCCTTTCAAAATCATTTAATAAAACTATGAGTAGAAAATGAAGTGGTCACTAATAGAAGATAAACAGAACACATTGAATTATTTTAAAATAGTTAATTTATCTGCAAACTGTGTTATTGGGAATGTATTCTATGTTTTTGGGGGGGAAACATTAGATTTCTGACTGGGAGTTTTTGTATAATCTTAAGAATAAATATAATTAAATAAAGGCTTAAAGCAGATTTCCTTGGAATTTCTTTTCCATATATTTGAATGAATAGTTTTTATCACGTATATGCCAGTAATATTTGAAGAGTCTGTCCCTCAATACCTTAGGGATTTACTTAAATAAACAGCATTTTATAAACAATACAGTAGAAACTTTCAGTAATTATTTAAACCCAGTAGTTTATGGTAACTCTGGAAGAATTTTGAAAGGTATAGTGAGACTGTAAAGTCCTTGTTCTACTAATTACATTTATCACCATTTACCTTTGATGGAAATATCCAGTTCCTCTTTGAGATAGATGTATTCTCTGAAAGGCCTTTGTTTTAATTTTATATCCCAAGAGCACAGCACCTTGAATCTAATAGAGTCTACCATGTATTATTTTAATTGGACTTGCTATAATCAATACGTTTCTCAAGAACTTTATTCTTGGACCCTGTAGCTTATAGGCTAGTAATATGAATTGCACAGTCGAGACACTATGAGGAATTTTCATTTTTCTAAAAACATTTACATATTTAAAAACACAATGTATTTGCATAATTCAAAATTTACAAGATACAAAAGGAAATATGTTTATAGGAAAAACTCTCCCTCCCATTCCACTCTCAGAGCTATTTTGGGCATATACAAACAAAAATATACACCCTTTTTTTTAGCATAGCATGTAAACTGTATGGTCTTAATTATTTTCACTTAATACTCTTATAGATTGGCCAGTATCTGCAAGCAAACAAAAAACTGTGTTCTCCTTCTGTTTTATGGCTATATTGCATTCTAATTTATATATGTAGTATAACTTATTAAACTGCTATTTCATTGATGGATGATTAGATATTTTCCAATCTTGTTACTAAAAACACATTACAATAAATAACTTTGTACGTGACACCATTTTGCACAAATGAGGAAGTATGTATAGCCCATAGTGCTATTTCTGAAATGAGGGTCAAAAGTTATGTTTTTTTTCTATATTGATAAATATTGCCCAATTACTTTCCATACAAGATGGATTGATTGACATTCATGATCAAAATACCCTTTTTTTCACTCTTACCTATAGAATGTGCTATCACACTTTTCAGTCTTTATCAATAAGGTGGGTAAAAAACACTATCACTGTAGCTTTAATTTATTTTTTTTACTTTTTGAGTTTAGAATTTCTTTTCATATGTTTAAGAACATTCAAATTTCTTTTCGCTTTATCATAACCTTGTTTTTATCTTCTTCTTTGCATTCAATACAATGTGTAGGTTATTTTATTCATTTATGTGTGTCTTTGGTCATCATTTGTCTCTTCAGTTGTTGTATAGGCTTCTTGAAGGTCAATATTTGGCTTTCTTGTTCATCATTGACTCGTCGGTTCCCAGCATAACACCTTCCTTAGCAGACATTCAGTAAATATTTGTTGAACAAAAGATTTAAGGGCGTAACATGAGGCCACCAGGAGGTCTTTAGGGGGCCGCCACAGAGCTCTGCACTTGCTTCTGTGCCCAGTTACTTCTGAGTCTCCTAAAGCAAGTGTATCCTTTACTATTTTTTGAAAGCTTGCTGAGCTATTTGAGATGGAAGTTAAAAGCACAGCTCTTAGAGAGACTTGTGCTTCCTTGTGGATTCTCCAGAATATCTAAATTGCAATCATGGTTTAGTTTTCCATAACGGAGAGGGCTCTCTATTGAAAATTCTGGGTTCACTTAATTTTCAATACTATCATAGAAAGGAAAACAAAGATGAATCTAGGAAACAGAGAAAGAATAAATACATTTCTTTATAGACCCCAGTGGGACCTATTGGGAACTGAAAAACTTTACTGTTAAATGGTACACAAATTTTGCTACACTGAACTTTATCACTGCCTAAGAATGTAGAGTTTTCAGGAATGTAATTATTTTAAAAATTAACTATCAATTAAAATATTGGATTCCAGTCATAAAATGGCTAATGATTTTAAACTCTTTCCACAGAAGTATGTACCCTGTACTGTGTGAATTCTTTCAGCAATTACAGATGCATAGGAATTGTTGAAATGTAAGGTAGTTTTATATTGTATTTGCATGAGTAACACCAAAAAATTGATAAATTGTACTGCATTTTTGAGCAGAATTCAACAAATAGTGTCTTGATTTTTTTCTCTCATTTGAATATTAAAGATTCCAGTGTAAAGAACAGGTAGTTTCAGGGTCTACCTAGTCTGCTAATCATATTAGATTCCTAGAAGCCTAGAAATAAGTCTTTGTTTTCCTCTGCAGTGCACTGGAGTTATAAATCTTAGTAAGACCCAAAGCTTACTCTGTAGGACATGTTTGAGCTGAGTGGGTTTAAAGGGCCTTATCAATTATATAAAAATCTGGCTTTATTTAGATCAGGGCCACACCTCTGAGATGTTGTCATGTTAACTAATTTTGGGGTTTGCAGTGGGGAAACCAAAGAAAAGAGGTTGGAGATCTCTGTAGTTGGGAGGGAAGGATATCTGACTCCAGCAGAAGGTAGAAGGGTCTTATAAAATGGCTTGGGCAGAAAAGAGCCAGCGTAGGGAATATATTTCAGGGGACATGTTACTTTATAACCAATTTTAAGTTTATTTTTCTGCAGTGTAAATCTTGATGCAATCCTTAAGGCTTCTGTTCAATTTGTTAAACCAGCACAATCTCAAGTAAATTGTTGTAGGGAAGCCAAAGTACATATCCATGGGTATAGATCCAAGTCTTGGGATGAACCTGAATGGGCAGAATGGGCTCAGCAAAGAGATCCAAAAATGGGATGGACAGAGGCAATAGCTGAAGAACTCTGGCCGTGTAGTCAAAACTGAGTGGTGACAAGTGAGAGTCTAGGATGTATAAGTGCATCCATGTTGTGGGGGCCTCAACAGCTGAAATGGTGCATGGACTTCCTGTGTTCATGAGGGTGGGACTTGGATTATAGGTAAACGGTAACAAGTAAGCTCAGAAGACTGTGAAAATTAGGGGATATACAAATGGCTTAGAGAAATTACTTATGGATATTTGTTACAAATCTTCAGTGTAGTTCAGGAGTGGTTCTTGCCTCATATTTCAGCCCTTGCATTGTGCACTTCTAAACATTGATGGCTATACATTAGTGTACATTAGTATCTTCTCCCTGACAAGATTATAAACTCCTTGAAAATACGTTGATTAATTCATTTACATCATGTTTATCTCTCATAGTATCTAATTTGGTACTGAGCCAATATTGTGCTCAGAATGTATTTATTAAATGGAAACTTTATTGGACATTTTATATAGCCTATAGTCTCAAATGACTGTAATCACATAAAACGGGATCTTAAGTATGTTTTCTTTCTCTTTTCTTTTTGGAATGTGGATTTTTTTTTTTTTTCACTTTTGATGCATTTGCTTTTTCCCTTTCATTACCATATTCACTGCACTTTGAATATCATACGCTCCTTTAGTAACACCTGATTTTTAGGGTTCCTTGTAAAGAACAAGATAACTGAGCCAAATTCTTCTCTTATGCTAAAATAAAATCAACGGTTAATTCTCATCTCAAATGCATACTCATATTTCAGGCATAATTCATGAATGCTGAAGTCCATATGTCATGGGGCTGTCCAGCTATTTATACAAACATGAAGTACAAACATGTTTTGAAGCTCTGAGCAGACCTGTGACCAGCTGATACATCTAAAAAAAACCTTTTTTTTTTTCTCCAAAGGATCTTATTTTCCAAGTTTTATAAGTTTAACTTATATAAGTATTCTCAGTTATGTAAGTTAAACTTTCTTTTTATGACTATGAAAGCCTACAGATGAACAAGTGTCAGGACAGCAGTGAATAAATAACATACATCACACCCCTTTCTGGGTGGGAAGGACTGAGAAGAGGAGGAGAGGAAGAGGAAGCAATTGGTGCCCCAATCCCAGGTGCACAGTCCCCTCTCTTATGGCAGTGGCGAGTGTGGTGAGCAATCCTGTCTGCTCCAGCCCCTGAGTTAAGAAAACAAATCACCCACAGGATGGTGCTTTTCCAGTCTATTTCAGGAATAATACAAGTTCTTCCAGTCAGGCTGGCCATTTCTGGTGGCTACATCATGGTTTTGAATAGTGCATTCTCAGGATTGGTAGTTCAGAAAAGTTCTTCTCAATAAAATATTTAAAATGGGGGATGGGGTGGTGGAGTAGTTGTTTCCTCTGTTGCTCCTCCTGCTTATGCACGGCACGTTCCCAGAGACCGTGCAGCTGACGCACAGCAGACTTTTAGTTTTTGTTCAGGTCTGGTTTTGATCTGCAGTGTTCAGGGATGAGCAATTCCTTTCAAGTTATTTGCAAACCTTGTCAAAGCTTGATTGCAGCATGACATTGATGACAGACTGATTATTACTTGTCTCAGAAAGCAGTGTAAGAACATATTGGCTTTCATGCAAACATCCAGCTTGTCATTAGCGTACAGTGCAAATGGCAGCGGTTTTATACCGGGAGCACAGCAAAAAGAGGCGTCTCTTTCTATTGGTCCTAGAAGGATTTCAACAAAATTTTAAGGACAATCTTTGTGAAGTGAAATTCCTACAGTAAGACAAATATTCTAGCTTTGAAATGTCCTTGGTTATCTTGAGGGACGTTTATTCCAGTAGGCTAGACAGAAAAAATAAAGACATATAAAATAATATTAAAATATAAATAACTTTATTTTTCTAGTAAAGCAAATCTACTGAAGTTTAGAAGTGAATTCAGTTTCAAAGTTCTGCTTACTTAGGAACACTAAATGCTAGCTGAGTTTTGATAATTTCTTAGTATCTTGAGCCAGATCCACCCAGATGAATAAATTAGCTACTTGAGATGTGAATTAGATTTGCAAGAGGTACTTTCCCTTTTAAACCACAGGAACTCAATTGCATTAAAGAAGCATATGTATTGTGAAATCCTTTCCAGGGATTAAAACCTCTATAATTTCAATTATATTCAAGGGTCACAAAATTTACCTACATGTCTACTTGATACTTAGGAAAAAGTTACTGGTTGGCAACCAATGGTATCAATAATCAGAATCTTTTATTACCTCCTGATATATGTTCCTTTTGTTCTTTCTTGCTTTTCTAGGTAGAAAAGTTAGGGGATGATCCCCTTCAGCCACAGCTATATTCACAAAAGAAATAACCACCTCATTTTCTTTTAAAAATATTAACTCTGTTAAGGAGAGGATTTATTTAAAGTTAATTGGAACTTTTAATTAAAAATATATGTACATGGCAAAATTTAAATAAAATGCGTAAAAGGATATTTAATGAAACATAAACCTTTCTCTCCCTGCAGATTCCCAATATTTTATCCCAAGGAGCAATCACTGATACACATATACGTGTTTATTGTCGCCCATTTTTTACATAAATTGAAACAAAGCTTAACGTAGTATTATTATCTGTGTTTTATTCTCTTGGCAATATTGGAAGCTATGGAGATAGGACTTCAGGCAGTCCTGAATTTCTATCTTACTTAGGATGGTCAGAGCCCAGAGATGACAGGGATTGAAATTTGATTCATGTAAGTCTGATATATTTGCTCATGAATGTCCTTGAACTGGTCCATGTTAGCCCACAGACGTCTAAAAGAGGCAGAGGTAATTTAAAACTCTGACACATTTGAGTTTCAGTTTGTGGCAGTCAATTCTGAGCTACAAAGAATAAAGGACACTCCCTCCTCACCCTGAGCAGTACCTCAGTTGACCTTTCTATGATCCAAAATGATCACTACTGTCTTCAGGCAGCTCAATCACCAACATCCACAGAAGGGAAACTTGAAGGACAGGGGGCTTGTACTTCCAACATGGAGAGTGAGGCTGAACCTCTAGCTATGAGCAACTGGCTTAATGTAATTAAAATCTCACTTCTGATACCTGCATGAAAGACCTAATATACTCTGCCCATTGGCGTCTTATGAGTCACCTTCATCTCTGTAATAATTCAGATGCTATACTTCTAAACCAGTTTCTTCCCTAACCAAGAGTATAAGATAGAGGCTTCCAGTTCAGGGTGGTGTACTCAGTATAATATCTAACTCCTTATTTTTCTAAACCCCATTAAAATAAGAAAAAACTATTCAAAAATCATAAATATACTTATAGCTTGAAAATAATAAACTATAAGCCAGACTGGATTCTTTCTGAAATCAGAATTACATGGTTTTACATTGATGGAGGTGATGGTTAATTTTGTGTATCAAATTGGCTGAGCCATAGGGTGCCCAGATATTTGGTCAAACGTTATTCTAGGTATGTCTATGTTTTGGGGTGACTTTAACATTGAAATTGGTAAACTTTGAATAGAGTAAATTGCTCTCTATAACGTAAGTGAGCCTCATCCAATCAGCCTAAGTAGAACAAAAGACCAGCCTCCCGCAAGCAAGAGAGATGCTGCAGAAAGAGGATTTGGACTTGAACTGAAACATCACCTATGCTTGATTTCTGCCTGCTAGCCCACCCAAAAGATTTTGGACTTGCCAGTGTCCATGACTGCAGAAGCCAATTCCTTAGAATAAATGTCTTTATATATCTATATATCTATAACTATATGTAAATATATGTGTATACACACACACACACACACACACACACACTTATCCTATTGGTTCTGTTTCCTGGAGAACTTTGGCTAATAAAAATGGTCAAAGCAGAGTTAGCAGCTATCTTAAACACGCACAGTTTAAGTTATGCTTAAAGTAAGCTGGTTTTTTTTTTCCATTAAAGTTAAGAAAAGTTTTTAAGTATTGAGTTGGCAGATAGAGACTAAAAATGGACAATAATATCAAAGTTCAGACTTGGTAATCAAAATGATAGATTAAAAGTATGCTTACAGTCCAACTGACATAGTTAACTGTGTGTGTGTGTGTGTGATTGCTTATTTATCTGAGTATCCATCTACTATTTATTTATCATCTATATAAAAAGCTAACATTTGAGGGCTTACTGTGCTGGGTGCTGTATTTGATACATTACATAGATTATTCCATTTAATTCTCACAACTACCCTATAAAGTAGTACTATTATTATGTTTATTTAACATATGAAGATAAATTTTAATATAGTGAACTAAATATTTAACATAGTGAATAATTTTTTCAGGCTCACATAGCTTGTCTCGACTCAGGTTTCTGACACTAATGCCTAGAATTATTTGGTCAAAATTACACAGCCAGTAAATGAAGGAGCTAAAATTTGAACTGAGGCCATCAGAGATTGTGCTGTTAAATCACCATGCTCCATGAAGAATGTTACAAAAATTACATGGGGCCAGCATATCTTTGATAGCAAACCCTGATTAGGACATTATGATGAAAGAAAATTACAAGCCAAAATTTCCTATGCACTCTTTCGCAAAAAATCTTAGACAAAATATTAGCAAACTGAATCAATCTATCTATCTATCTATCTATCTATCTATCTATCTATCTATCTAACTACCTATCTATTTATCTATTATCTATTTATCTACCTATCTACCTAGCTATCTGGTAAATAATAACATAGTGTTGTCATTCAGAGGATTAAAAAGTTGATTTTTAATATTAAAAAATCAATCAGTGTAATTCACTACACTAACACCAAAAAGGAGAAAACAATGTGATCATCTAAATCCATTTAGAAAAAACATTCAATAAAATTCAATATCCATTGATGGCAAAAACTTAGCAAATTAGAAGTGGAATGGAATCTTATTAATCTAATAAAATATATCCAGAAAAGTGAACCTATTACATAGTAGCAAATATTGTTGTCTTTTCTCTACAGGTGGAAAACAATTGTCACCATTTTAAATTTTATTCAGCATTATACTGGAGGGCCTACCAAATGCAATAAGGCAAGAAAATAAGTGAAAGAGATAGAGATTGAAAATAAAGCTTTAAATTGTCATTATTCGAAGAAGTCATAACTATGTACTTAGAAAATCCAAAAGAATCTACAAAACATTAGAATTAATGTCAATTTTGTAACTCACTGGATATGTAATCAATATATAAAAATTAATTGCCTTTCTATAAATTAGCAGCAAATATTAAAAAAGAAATGGATAAATACCATTCATAATAACACAAAGAAAACCCTTAGATACTCATAAATAATTCCTATGAAATATATCCAAGTTCTCTACATTGTAAATAGCAAGACAATGTTGAGAAAAAAAGATTTAATCCAGTAAGTGGAGAGGTAGAACATGTTCTTACATTGGAAAACTCAATATTAAGATGTACGTTCTTCTGAAATTGATCTAGATACTCAATGTTATCTCAACCAATAACAGAAGGATATTTTATTTTTCTTTTTTCAGTGGGAGAGGGGTGACTGGCCTATTGATACTAAAATGTATGGAAATGCAGAGAGCCCAGAACAGCATAGCAATCTTTAAAAGAGAACAAACTGACTGAATACTAACAGAGATCAAGTCTTACTATAAAGATGTAATGATTAAAACAGTGTGGTGGTGTAAAAATAAACAAATAGACCAGGAGACGAAAATATGGTATCCAGAAACTGACCCATACATATGGTCACTTGACTTGTCACAAAGATGACACAGCAATTCTGTGTGGAAAAGATAGTTGTTTCGATAAAGGATTGAGTCAATTGGATATCTATTTGAAAAATAAATTTATCTGTACCCTTCCTCATACCATTCACAGAATTTAATTTGAAATGGATTTTAGTCATAAATGTAAAAGGCCGAATAAAAACAATTCCAGAAGAAATCATAGGAGAATACCTTTATTATGTTGTGGAAGAAGGATTTTTTAAATTGGACGAGATTATTAACTATAAAAGAAAAGATTAATAAATTGGACTTCTTTTAAATTAGTTAATTCTGTTCGTTAAAATATAGCATTGATAGTGTGGAAAGTCAAACTAACAAATGGGAGAAAATAATAATTTATTTTATATATACAAAATCAAACAATCCATATGCAAGATGGATAAAGAATGCCAATAAATCACTGAGAAAGAAAATTTTTAATTAGCAGAGTACTTGGTCACTTAAACAAGAGAGGATACGGAAGGATACCCAAATGATCAGTGAGCACATGAAAAGATAGTCAGAATCTTTAGTTATCAGCTAAATACAAATTTCAGCCACAATGAAATAACTTATCTCAAGCAGAATGACTAAAATTTTGAAAGACTGAAAATATCAAGTGTTAGTAAGGATAAGAATCAAATAGAATTCTCAATATTAATTAAGAATATTTTTAAGACTTAATTAAGAATTAATTGAGCTAATATTCCAATTGGTAATCACTTTGTTGGAAAATTGTTCAGTAGTATCTACCAAAGCTAAATATACACAAAACCAACTCTGTTGAGTTATATACACAATAGAAATAAATGCTTATGGCAACAAAAAGCATGTACAGTAATATTTTCTAGCTTTATTCATAGTGACCCGAGACAGGAAACAACCCAATTATCCATAAGCAGAAAAAGAAATAAATACATGATGGTTTATTTATGTAATGGAATATTTAGCATCCATGAGCACATAAGATTTTAGCACATAAAATTACAGTGAACACTGGTAATGCAGAAGGAAAGAAATTGCTTGATAGAAGTGAGAGAGTCAGCAGGAAGGGTTAGAAGGAATTGGAATTCTAATTTTTCATTTGCATAGCAGAGAGTAAATAGACATTTTCTAATATTGATGCATCAATAAAAGTGAGATGTAAGAATATTATTTAGAGTAATTACTAGAAAAGACTAAAAACAACTGATTAAGTGGGAATTGTAATCCTTTATTTCTTGTTTTTAAACAATAGGTATGTATTGTTTTGTAAGGAGCATTTTAAATTTGTAAAACGTATTTCCTGTTCGAGCTTACTGCATATGAATTAAAAGCTGCAGGACTCCGATTTCACTAATGTTGATGTAGATACAACAGGACAGCCATTAAAAATAAAGCAGAAGCCAAAACCTGTCCAAGTCAAGACTTCAAATAGGCCACAGCTGAAACTCTTCTCACCTACCAGCCTCAATAAAGACCATTCCCTGGAACCTTACACAAACAAGCATATGCATTAGTCAGTGCGTGAGATTCAGTGGAGAGGACTTGGCAGAAAGACAAAAAAGAGTCTCCAAACTTCTTTGGAAAGTGTTTTGCCACTTATCCTAAAGCTATAGCTCTGCCAACTGGAGTCAGTGGGCTATTATAAATTTATATATGCATTTAATCTGCCTGGAGAATTTTTTTACTTATATGGTACATCAACATTTCAAAACAACCTTTTAAGATACAGAATCTTCCAAGAGGAAGGCTCTTTATATGTGAAAGGCAGCTTTCCTTCTGAGGGACAGCAATGACTAGTTTGTTTGAGTACAAAACTGACAGTTGGGAAAGTCTGAAATATAATTCTGGCTTTTCTACTCCCTTAGGTTGGCCATACAGAATAAACACGAACCTGTTAAGCAAGCAGAATTTTGGAGGAAGTACATATACATATTAATGAACAGCTAGAAACTCTACTGTAATTAAGGTTAGAGAAATCCCTTGACCGCTATCTGAGTGACCATGTCTGATTGGGTTTGGATGGAAACCACTGGCAAAATTAGCCCACAGACTTCATGAGGCTTTACAAAACGAATGAGAATGAGATAAAAGGATTCTGTAAAAAAAAAAAAAAAACAAACACAATTCTCTGAAATTGTTTTGCATTTATAATCTGAAAAGAAAGGCATTTAAAATATTGCAAATGAGTGATTTGTTGAAATTAGTGAAAATTAAAGAAAGAATTAATAAGATAATGAAATAATGCTGTAGCCTGAAAGAAAAATCCTTATAAAAATCCATTTTGTTGCATTCTGTTAGAGGAATCTTATCTTTTGATAAGTCTGCTCTATAGATAATATCCTCGAACAGGATATCGCCTTTAGCCTTTGGCATCTCAGAGAGATTGTGACCACTAGTTGCTGGTTGAGGTACACTCTGCAAATAGTATGATGAGTTATTTATGGAGCATATTTGCAGTCCTTTTAAGTTGACTTGCTGTAAGGGATCAAAATTCACCATAGAGTCTGAGAAAATTTACTTCAGACTGTATCTGATGGAAAAAGGGAAATCAAACAAAAGGACCCAAAATCTCAACAGCAAGCAACTGAGGGATTGCAGGATTAAATAGAGGATATGGTTAAGTGGATAGAGATGTCAGCAGAACTATTCCAGTATTAGGGAGACCCCTTTCAAATGGGCCATCTAAATCCTGGCTTGGGAATTGATGGGATTATGAAATTGATTAATCAGTTAATGAGATTATTTGACAGGGATTCGAACTTCTCCAAAATGGAAGCCTAGTCCTTTAAGGGATGGTTAGCAAATTCAGTCCTGAGCCAAATTTTTGAAGTGGGCTAAGATATTGGAACAGGAAATGAAAAATAATTAATGTAATCATGTATGATTTTACTAGTTCTAAAGCCCATAACTTAAATAAGTATATCTGTGACCATTTCAAAAATGCTGAAGTTAAATATCATAACTTTATTGAGGAAATGTAACAACTTAGAGAATCTTTGTAACTTGTAGGAAAGTTAATGATGATGATTAATCATGTTGTAGAACTTGATCATACAAGAGTGATTCCAAGCTCTTTATTGTTGTTCTTTTATTGTGTCCATTGCAAGAGGATTTGGTAGAACATTAATACCAGGTTTGAAATATTTTATCCATCTGTAGGGTGTTACCTGATCTAAAATACCTTGGGCTATGTTGGAGTATGTTTATGATTCATTTCTAAATTAATTTACATTGTAGGATTACCCTAGGCCAAGATTTCCAATTTCCATCTTTCTGATGACTTCAAGTCTCTGAGATCTAACCAGTGAGCCTCCGACCGTCCGTTAAACTATTAGCATCTGCACTTAGATATCTCAGAGGAGTGACTTCAGATTCCTGATGTCCAAACTGAACTCACATTTTATTCAAACCTTGTCCTGTTCCTAAATTCCTTATCTTAGGGGCTTAGGCAGCCACTTTCCGACTACTTGGAGAACATCCTTCTCTCCTACACTACCTTTCCCACCTTATCTACATTCTTTTCTGTGACATGGGGGGACTATAATGATTAAATGGGAAATTAAACACTTCATTCACTTTGAAGAGTTCTGACAAACTCTTTTATTAGACATACACACACATGTGCATTTCCCAACATACAGACACACATAGTGTATTTAGTGAAAGAAAAGTAACCAAAATACCATTCATTAGCATAATCAAATTTCAAAAGTGCTATGGGCACGAGAAGTCTTTCAAGGAAAATTCTAACTTGAGGAGGATGGAAGTCTTTACAGGGTTTTAGCAAGAGAGGATCAGGTGAAGTTCAACTAACTTACAGAGAAAAGTTAAGCAAAGATGGTTCTCAGAAGAGGCAAGAACTTCTCTTGGGGAGGAAGAATTGGAGATTAACATTGTGTGCAAAAGGGAGTGAGCAAGAACATCACAGGGACAATGACATGTAAGCGCCACTGTGGAGAAGTCCCTCATCCCTTCACCATTTCCCAGTTTCAAAGAAGAGAATAATAAAAATAAAGGAATCCTGAATAACCTCTGTATTAAAATACAACTAGCAAGCTCACGATGTCTGCTTCTGCTGTTGTATTTCCAGTGTTTCTGATTTGAAGTCTTCCTTGATTGCAGCCCTCACTAAACAGGATATGCTTGTATTTATGTAAATATATTTAAATTGCTTAAATATATCTATTTATATCAAAGAATCATGTTTCAAAAACATCTCCATAACCTACCTTTCAACAGAAGCATCAAGTAGTAATTCAAAAAGTATATTTTTATGAATTTTTATAAATGTTTTGGTATTTATTAACAAAGCCCTCTAATATATCATTGTACCTCTCAATCTAAGTCTAAAGGTGGAAATAAAGCAACGTCTTATATGGTTTCATTATTTTAAGAAAAGACATCTGAAAGATCCTACTCCCTTTACTTTTATTTAAAATGTATTTCTGGTGGGTGTGGGATTACGTTAAAGAATTCCAGAATTTGTAGTAGCAAAGCTGGTATACATACTCAAAAAAAGACATCTAAACTAAAGGAATAATATATAACATGCTGAAACAACTACAGTAAGAAAGGGGAAACACAACTAATATGGAAACTCCTCGACAATATCAATACTGAAGTTAGGAGAGATTTCAACCAAAAACTAGGATCTAGAATTGAATGAGATACACTGAAAAATAATAAAGAAATCATGAGTAAGTTAAAAATGTTGTCAGGTTAAATATCTGATAAAATAAACACGGTACTGGATTGTGTGTAGTAGATAGAGGGGTTAAAAGAAGAAAAATAGGGAAAAAGTGTTTAATAGACTTGCCATAGTTTTTAAGTGAAATCAAATATTGTATCTAAGCAGAAAATCTGGAATATTAATATTGAAAGCAAAAAGAGAAAAGATTTAAGAGTAGAACTATGGTTTTCTGTCTGTCCAACCTGCCTTCCATTTCTGATCTCTTTCTTAGTTGTCAGATCTCAAGCCCTTTCTTCCAGTTATAGTCTTCTCACAGTCTTAAGTTTTATGGCTGTGCCCTCAGGCACAGCCTTTTGGAATGCCAGCAGACTTTGGAGAGTCCTCTCTAGCTGCTTCATCTTACAACATTTCAGCAGGTATGCATTTTCTAACACATGAGACCGAAATTTCTCTAAGATGAGCCACATGTAAGTGAGGATGATTTCTTGGCATCCAGATCACTGAGCTAGGAGAGGAGTCATTCATTCAGCTTTGGAAAGAGTATCACAAAAGTGATAATTACATTCTTCTTAGCACATCAGATTGGGGGCATGTGATGGTGTTTTGTCCTATATTGAAGACACTAACTTTGATCCTTTGACTAAGCCCTCTAATACATGCTTGTACCTCTCATTCTAAGTCCAAAGGTGGAACTAAAGCAAGGTCTTATATGATTTCTTTATTTTAAAAAAAGACATCTGAAAATCCTACTCCCTCTTCTTTTATTTAAAATGTGTTTCTGGTGGGTACATCTGCTAGGTTTATCCGAAGTGAAATTGCTATTTTTCTCTTAGAGATTAAGAAGTAATTTGTGGTGAGATTCTTGGAGACTCTGAAATGTCCTTTATTTTTTAAATTAAAGTATAGTCAATTTACAATGTTGTATCAATTTCTGGTGTATAGCATAATGTTTCAGTCATACATATACATGCATATATTCATTTGTCATATTATTTTTCATTGTAGATTACTACAAGAGTGCTACACAGAAGAAACTTGTTTATTTTATATATAGTGGTTAGTATCTGCAAATATAGAGCTCCCAATTTATCCTTCCACCTCTTTTCCCCTCTGGTAACCATAAGTTTGTTTCTATGTCTGTGAGCCTGCTTCTGTTTCGTAAATAATTTCATTTGTGTCTTTTTTTCCTTAGATTCCACATATGCATGATATCATTTTTTTCTTTTTCTGGCTTATTCCATTTAGAATGATGATTTCCATGTCCATCCATGTTGCTGCAAATGATATTTTTTAATTCTTTTTTTGTGGCTGAGTAGTATTCCATTGTATAAATATACCATAACTTCTTTATCCAGTCATCTGTTGATGGACATTTAGCTTGTTTCCATGTCTTGGCTATTGTAAATAGTGCTGCTATGAACATTGGGGTGCATGTATCTTTTCAAATTAAAGTTCCCTCTGGATATATGCCCAGGAGTGGGATTGCTGGATCATATGGCAAGTCTATTTTTGGTTTTTAGGGAGACTTAGCAACTTCAAGGGCCAAACTGTTTTCCATAATGGCTGCACCAAATTACATTCCCACCAATGGTGTAGGAGAGTTCCCTTTTCTCCACACCTTCTCCAGCATTTATCATTTGTGGACTTTTTAATGATGGCCATTCTGACTGGTGTGAGGTGATACCTCATTGTAGTTTTAATTTGTGAAATTTCCTCTTTTTTAACCCATCTTTCACACATTATTTTAGCATCCATTAATTATCAAAGATTGATTATTAACATTATCATTATATATTTATTAGTTGGTATTCTACTGTAAAGAAAAGTATTCTACTGTAAGGAAAAGGCTGGGTTCCAGGACATCTGGAACCCAGCCCTCCTGCTTTCTCCTCCTCCCTTCCTTCCTTCCTTCCTTCCCAACTCCCCACTCCTTTCTTATTTCAGTATTTTATTCAATGAGTTAATTATCATTATGTATTTTGAGCTCAAAATAGTCAGACTTGGTTCCTTTAAGTCCTTCATCCTCCTGATACATTCACATTTTTTTAATTGAAGTACAGTTGATTTATAATGTTGTGTTAGTTTCTGATGTATAGAATAGTGATTCAGTCTTATATATATATTTTTTTCATATTCTTTTTCATTATAGGTTGTTGCGAGGTGTTTATAGAATATAGTTTCCTGTGCTATACTGAAGGACCTTGTTGTTTGCCTATTTCATACACAGTAGTTTTTATATACTAATCCCAAGCTCCTAATTTATCCCTCCCCCTGCCCCGTTGGTAACCATAAGTTTGTTTTCCATGTTTGTGAGTCTGTTTCTGTTTTGTAAATAAGTTCATTTGTCTCATTTTTTTTAGATTCCACACATGAGTGATATCACGTGGTATTTGTGCTTCTCACTTTCAGATCACTTTTGAGCATTCCCCTATTTTCTGGGCACAAAGATATCCTTAGAAAGAGTTCTCTTTGGCTGAGATCTCCTGGAACCCAGCCTGTCCTCGCCACTTGGAGTTAAAGGGGGTGAGGTTCTGCTGGGTCTTCACCATCCCCTTCCTCCTTGATTTTATGCTGAGTCTCAGCCAGGAGATTCTGAATCAGCCCCTTATGTATCCATTGATAGGAAATCAGTTATACTCAGTCTGGCATATTCCTTAAAGAACCTGGAAGGTTTTTGACAGCTCTTTTAATTTCTGTAGGCCATGCAGACTTCAGTCATTTCCATGATCTCCCAGCCTTTGCCGTGGATGTCAAAGATGAAGGCATTTGGACAACCTTGCTCACAATAGCCCTTCTACTGGAAGCCCATCAATCACTTCATGGCTATCTGGTGGGCCATTTTATTTAAGTGACCATTAACTTAAAAAAAGTTGCTTTCTTTATTATTTAGGATCCTAGCGGGGCACCGCCATTTGTCTCAGATGGTTCACATGAAAAGTTTTAAATAAAAGAATAATGTACAGAGTTGTGAGCAGGGATAAGAGAGCAAACAGGAGTTGGTGAGGGACCCAAATTCCAGCAATATTAGGGAGACTTAGCCACTTCAAGGGCCAAATGAATAGAAGAAGGACACAGAATTATGGTGGACCACTGGAGTGAGGACCATGGAGGGAAACATCCATTATATAGCACAGCTACCGCCACACTTGTGGCACCAAAGCAGGAAGAAAAGGGAGAGTAAGTGCAGATTTCTCTCTCTTCCTACTCTCTTCTCCTGCTGATGCTCTCATTGGTCAAACCTAACTGAAGGTAAGCCTGCAGGAGAGCCAAGGACATAGACAGGCGTCAGTGTCCTTGCAGCCACGGAGAGTGCAAGGACCTGGCAGCTCATAACAGTCACCTGTAGGAGCACTGTATTAGGGGTCTCCAGTCAAACAGAACCAATAAAATCCATCTGTCTATCTATCTATCTATCTATCTATCTATCTATCTATCTATCTATCTAGGAGAATTAGTTATGTAAATTGGCTGACATGATTATGGAGGCCCAGAGGTCTCACGATCTGCTGTCTGCAAGCTGGAGAGCCGGGAAGGCTGGTGTAATTCCATTCAAGTCTAAATAGGCCTGAAATTGGGAAAAGTTGGAAGGCCTGATGGTGTATGTCCCGTCTAAGTCTGCAGTACCAGTGTCTGAGAGCAGGGGGAGATGATACAGGAGGTAGATGTCACAGCTCAAGCAGAGAAGTGAAATCACTTTCCTCCACTTTTTGTTGTGTTTGGGCCCCTAAGTGGATTGAACGATGTCCACCTGCATTGGGGAGCCCATCTCTCTGCTTTACTCAGTCTACTGATTCAAAAGCTGATCTCTTCCTGAAGCACCCTCCTAGACACTCCTAGACACACCTAGACATAATACATTACCAGCTATCTGGGCATCCCCTAACACAGTCAAGTTGACACAGAAAATTAACCATCACAAGCCCAGAGAGGTCAGAGAGGGCAGGGAAATGGGTTCTAAGGGCAAAGGCACAAGAGCCAGGGCACATGCTCAGAAGTATTTTCTTTGCCATCAACACGGAGCTTGGTGCAATTTATTCTTTAGCAAGCTTGTAGATGCCGAATTTACCATTCTTACTGCTTCAAAAATGCACTTTTAATTTGGTGCAAAAGATTCTTCCATTCACAAGTGGTGTCATATTTACTTTATTAGAAGGAGCTTGTACCTTTCTGCTGCTCTTGAAAAATCCAATTTGTTGTTCCACTGAGAGAAAGCGTGTCAGGTGCATGGGTGGATAAGGCAGTCATAAACAAGAATGCATTCAGCTCACACAGTCTAACCCTGTTAGAAGCTATCAGTTAGGGTATTTTCAGGGGGATTGAAGTTTGTTATGAGAGAACAAAAAAGCGAAAGTCATACTACATAATAAAAATGGAAATTAGTTTAAATTCTCAGTTCCATTTCCTGAGCCAATGAACATAAAGTTCATGTTTTGCACATCTGTTTGCTGAGATGGATCTATAGTTGTGTCAGGGTAAACTAAAATCAACCCCAGATAGGTTTCTAGGGTCATCCTCTAAGCTGAAAATATGTATCTCGGTCTCTCTGTGGGCAGATTTGGGGACGTACTCCTTGGGGGTTTTGTGCATGTTGTGATTTCCTCATTTTTACAAGAACTATAAAATTACAGTATTTTCCCATTATATTTTCCCTTTTAAGCTTGGCAAGCAAGCTGCACTGATCTGGTGCCAACATTACATCCATGAGATACTTAAGGCCAAATGTCTGCATTTTAGAAAACTTAATTATAAGGAAGAGAAGAATTTATAAAAAGCCTGCTACTGATAGAAATGTTTTCATTAAATATATTTTCATCCAATTGTGAACCAAAGCAGTTTTTTTTTTTTCTTTTTCTTTTCCTAAATCGTTTTGCTGCCGTGTTTACAGCCTGGTGCTGTAGCGCTGTGCTAGCCAAGGAGAGGGCGACTAGGAAGCAGACGTGACCAGACACAAAGGTGATAAAGGCTTGTCTCATTTGAATGTTCAACCAGAACGGAATGCAAATAGCAAGCAGTGCATGACAAAAGTAAATTAGATCTTGAAAATCCTTCCTTTAATAATCTTAGATGATGCTGGCAGCTCAGGTAAGGCTTTTCTACGAATATAGGATTTTTAGCTCAGCAAAATCGCCTTAAAAGCCAGATAAGGGGTAATATAGTTTTGTCCCTTCAATAGAAATGACATTTCTTCCTTTTCCACACTGCCTTTTAAATGCACAAACACATACTATATTTTTCTGATGGTTTCTCATTCTCATATTTTTTAATTATATACTCTCATAGCAAATGTTTTTAGTAGCTACTATGATAGCACCCCGACCTGGGCACTGGAAGCTCAAAGGTCAACATGATACAGAATGTCCTTTCTGGACAGTCACAAGTTGCCTGGAGGAGACATACACAGAGACAAACAGCCCAGGACAACATGGGGAAATGACCTAACACAAGTTCAATACTGTGTTGTTGGAGCACCAGCAAGGGAGCAACTGGTTCTGCCTCTCCGAATTAAGGAGTTTGTCGAAAAAACGTATCAGAACTAGGCTGTGAAGGAATTTGTCAGACGTGATAGAGGGAAACACTTTCCTGGTGGAGGGAACAAAATATTCAGAAACACAGAGTCCTATGATGATAAAGTTCCTTCTACTTTGCATCCATTTTGTTAATTTCACAATGGTGTAATACCTTCAAGAAGACTGGACTAGTTCTTTGCACTCTCTTGAGTTCAGGTCAACAGAGCTTTCAGACTGGCAGTGAAACATACATTGAGGTTGACCCGTGTCTGGATTTTGATGCAGCCTTGGGCCACCTGGCTGCTGAGAGCTTTCGTGTTTTAGTTTCAGAAATAGTCAGAATAATAACCCATTAGAGGACTCATTTTGTGTTGATTAAGTGATACAGCTTGTAGAAGCAGAGGGCACCTGAGAGACCACTGCAAACTGACTTATTTGTGAACAAAGTTGATTTGCAATGGTTTTGAATCAGATGACCTTGGTTTCTAAGTCTCCCTCACACTAATCAGCAGAGGGAGCCTGAGCAAGTTAACTAGCTGCTCTGAATGTCCATGTTTTTATCTGTAAGATGGGCTCAGTTGGGTTTGGTAGCACTGCTGGGGAGGCTGGAAATACGGACCTGGAGGTAGGGCTTCTAGCATGCTGCCTCGCCCCTAGTAGCTGCTCAGTAAATGAGTGAAGGGAAAACGTTTGATTTATCCTAAAGCATTGATGCAGGAAAGAAGGGCAATACTGTATTTATAAGAGAAATTATCCATTCCACTTTGTAGGGAACCCACGCCATCCTACTGCCTTTCTAAAATAATATTTTGTAGCCTCCAACACTTCTGCGATGGCATTTAGTATCTGCCTCCTCTATTTTGGTTTCTGGAGAAGATGGTGATGAGGAGAATGGTAAGTACCAAGTGGCAGGTGGAGGTAAAGAGGCAAGAGATAAACAGGAAGTTCTTGTTTTTGCCATCCTAGAGCGTTCTGCCTCCATCCTCGCCTTCAGCAGAACAGGTTTCTGACATAAGAGTACAGTAGGGAGGCACACACGTGAGGGCACAGTGAGAAGGTGGCTGTCTGCAAGCCAGGAAGAGAGCCCTCACCAGGAACCGAAGGGGCTGGCATTCAATCTCAGACCTGCAGCCTCCAGGACTGTGAGAAAGAAATGTTTAAAAAAGTAGAACACAATGGAGATGATATAAGAGGTTCCTAAAACATGTGTCTGGGGTAGATTAAAATCGATGTGAGGATCTCCTCTCCTCTTTCCCTCTTGGAGCAGATTTCTTTGTCTCCTGCAGCCATGCTCAAGCTGAGCTTGTCAGCAGTGGCAGGGGAAGATTTGTGATCTGAATCTCGGGCTTGGAGTTGTTTACTGTTGACTATATTCAGACACCATCACATTTTCTTCTCTCTTTAATATGTTATTGGCAGTCGGGTGGCTTAAAGCATTTCTGTCCAAATGGAAGCTTTTTTTTTTTTTTTTGTGCTTTGTTCTCCCTTCCCTCTGCCTCAGACACATGGCCACCTGGCATATGCTGTGTATTTTATGTGCAGAGACTGCCAGCTCACAAACAAAGCCGGGGTGGACACGCACGGCCAGAGCAGCCACGATGGCTGTCAACTCAGTCAAACCACTGGTCATTCGGTCAAACATTCAGATCGAATGGTTTCTTTGACTGAATTAACCATAGAAACAGTAGACCCTGTCTTCATTTAGACACAGAAAAGAACAGTAGTTCACAAGTTTCTTTTCAATGCCCCATGTCGCCAAAAGACAATTCCCTAAATACTTTGATATTTAAAAAATTCAAACTAGATCATTACTGGCCAAATGAACTCCAATTACTTTAGAATTTGCTGAGGAAAAAAAGGAAGAAAAGCCAGAATCATTAGTTTTAAAAGATAGTCCCCATATCTCCCTAGAAATTGTAAGGATTTTTAGAAAGCTTTGTCATAGCTATTCTAGACATAACAGGCAGTATTCAAGATTGGTATATTTCAGGAGGTAATTTATCTGTGTCTAAATTCTAATAAAAACCGTTTGTAAAGAAAAGGGAACAAACTTACAAATAAAAAAAGCTACAAGGATTTTTTTAAAGTGGTAGCCACCCATATTTTTGGAATTCTTTTTATCTCAAGGTGTTACTTTATACAGCACAGCTTGCTTTTCAGAGAGAGAAAACTTAAGAAAGAGGGCGTAAAAGATTCAGTATCTTAATTCTGTTGTTTTTCTAAATTTAAATTTCACTATTGAAAGATAAATACAGTATTTTTTTGGAGCTTTAGATGGATGCACCATTGTTGCTATTTTTGCTAAGAATAATTTGTTAGCAAACATGGTACGTACGTCTCACAAAGTTAAGCATAAAACAATGTATTTACTGTTACCATAAGACAGTGCTTCCTCAAGCTGGTGCCTTTTTTTTTCCTTAATGTGTAGTAAGATTAAAAGGCAGGGGCCATTGAACTATATAAGAACATTTTGGTCCTAGGTCTTCGAAAGGCAGTGTATGGATTTGATTTGTGGCCAGAATTTATGGGATAAGCCACTGACAGTTACTTCTAACATAGCCATGCCCCTGCCATGGCCCAGAGAATCCAAATTTCAAAGAAAACAGTCACATGCTATAGATGGCAGCAGCTGTAGACAGGAGATCACATTAACTATTCAGCTGTGGTCAGAGCAATTCAATTTTATCTATTACCCCCAAATTGACCACACCCTATGTTGAGTGGTAGGGTTTCTCAAAAGGTAATGGAGGGCTTTACCTTCAGGAAACTTGTCTTGCTTATGCAAAGAAAGCAAGTTAATAGTCATAATAGAAAAAAAGATAGCAGATCCATAGGTTCTTTGACTCATCTCTCTCTGCCGTCTCTCTTTCCTTTCCACTACTTCCATTTCTACCAAGGAGCCAAGGAGATAGGTTATGTAGGTTGCCTCTCCTAGAATTTTATATACCCTCAATTACAATTATCCAAGATCAAGTTGTCAAAATCCTTCTTCTACTCTGTGTCAACATCTTACTATTTCATTTCTTGGCCTTAAATTTGCCAGAATATCTATGTCAGTGTCTATATCTCGGCCTGTATCTGTATCTGTATCTGAAGCTGTATCCACGGCTCTGGCCGTAGCAGTATCATCTATTTTGTTTTCTGATTGAAGCCTAGTCAGTTGCAATTTGTCAGTTTCTGGTGTGTAGCATCATGTTTCAGTCATGCATATACATACATATGTTCGTTTTCATATTCTTTTTCATTAAAGGTTACTACAATATTTTGAATATAGTTCCCTGTGCTATACAGAAGAAATTTGTTTTTATCTGTTTTTATGTATAGTTTTCCTTTAATATATCCATATTTTCTATAGAAAAAACATTGTATGTGAACTTTCATAATACTTTCCTAAGCTAACTTTCCTACTAAAGTTATTATAATTTCTTTTCCTGACAGACTGTATGTGTATCTATTTTTGTGTGTAAAGACAGCACTCCATCAATATATCCCTAGTTTATTTCCTAGAGAACAAAACTTGAACTTACACTCTTTAGCCAGATATTCATAATCTCTAACAATCTATTCTCCATGCTGACTTTCCTACTTCATTTATTAGAGTCCTCTATCTCACATCCATTCTCAATGCAGGCCAGTTCCTCATTCGTATGAAATATAGTTCCGTCTTCATGTTATTGATCATGCCATTCCCCAAGCTAAGCGTTTTCCCTTTCCATTTCCATGTTTGTCAATTCTATGCATCTTGTGTCTGACTCAAGTATAACATATCCTAGGAAGCCTTTCCTGATTTCTCAGCTTGACATACTGTCTCAACTTACATGTAATTATTCTATAGCATTTTCCACATGCTGCTTTAGGTTATGACTTTATAATTGTATTTTTAATTCAGTATTTGTTGCGAACCTACTGTGTGTCTAGTGCTGCAGCAAGAGCTGGGATATAAAAATGAAAAAGAAACTCATGTTGTCTCTACTTCCAAGATGTTCACAGTCTAGTGGTGAGACAGACATGAGAACAAATATAACATTGTGCTGAAAAGTCTCTGGACCCTTCAACATAGTGCTATGATATGAATATATGAACAACAGATGTTATTGTATGAATAAATGGCTATATTATTATTTGAGGCATTATGAAATACCACTTTGACTGAAAATAAAAGATGAGGAGAGTTCACAGAGAACCACGTCAGGTATACAGTGCAGTGGCTTAGCGCATTCCAGATGGATGAACATATGAAAAGGCCCATGTTTAATCGCATATTTGAGGACAACTAAACAATTCCAATGACTGGAACTTAAGTTGCACGGAGGGAACTGGTAAGAAGTAAGGGGAGAGAGGCAGTGAGGAGTGAGATGGCAAAAGCCTTATCTTTTACAGACAAGAGCTTGGAGCCCAGCTTGTAGATTACTGATAAGGAATATGATTAGATGTGAAGTTAGAAATGTCATTTTGAAGAAGCTGTGGGATGAGGGGAACTGGTCAGATAGTTATTTGTGGGCACGGGAAATGAAACTGTTTTTCAATCTAAATCACGGGAATGGGGAAGAGCGGCAAAGCAGAGGCAGGAGTCAGGAAGGTCGCCACGTATCTGTCTTCGGAGGTGCTATTACTAAAATGAGAGAGATATGAGAGAGGCACAGGTTCTGATCCAAGGGAATGAGGTTAGCTCCAAATTAGGTGCGTTCATTTTTCACTGCTTATGCAGTTGTTTGTAGAGAGTTAGTACCTCTGCTCTTAGACTATTAGGTCCTTCAAGGCAGGATCTGTAGTTTTTTTTATCTACAGATTCCCACTGCATGTAATCCAGTCTTGCACTTAGCAGTTGAATTGGGAATAAGCAGACCTGGAAGAACTTCATGCAGGTCTCAGAAACTGTTCTAGTGTGGCTGCTTCGGGGCCCTCGGTCTGCAAACCTCTACATCTTCAGGGGCAAGGAAGGTTTAAGAATATATTCCGTTCTGCCTGAGGGGTGTCAGGTGAACTCGGTGATTGGCATGAAGATGTTCCAGATAAGCTGAGTTCTCTTTCAGACAGTGTAGAGTCCCTGGAAGGCTTTTGCTAATTCGTGCATCCTGTGAAATAAAACGGTTGGTGATCAATTATGATTTAGCTACGACAGCTCCCAAGGAAGATCCCAGGAAGTACTGAGTGGTTCTGAGTGATAAAATATTAATGTACCAATGCCACCAAGGCTTTATCACCTCTGGAACCAACAGGGTACTTAGGTTTAAGTTAAAAAATGCCTGGAAATATACATCATAAAAATTTCCCAAATATTTTCTCCCAAAGATTTTCTCAAATATTATTTGAGCAACAAAACCACAACAGTTTTCTACTGAGGTTGGAAAATAAGGAAGCATTAGAGATATATCCACCACAATACGTTTTTCAGTTTGTGTCCATCTTATACTAATGTCATGATTCACTTATGGGTCTAACATAATATTTTATATTTTAAAAGTCAATTCAGTTTTTCTTGTGTTTTCTTTTGGTCTACTTTGGAAAACGACTGATTTTGTTTCTCATATCAACTCTCCAGTTTTAGTAGCACTGCAAAACAGCATTTTCGTTTCAGCTATTTCTCAATAATGAAAACAATAGTTTTCTAATTGGTGGGATTTCAATTTCCTGAGAACAATTAATCCAAATTACAACTTTTAAAGCATTTTTTTTCTTACAAAGCTGCTTATTCAAATAAAGATATTTTCTTGTTCAAACTTCTGGTATGTCTGAATGCTGGGAGCAAGAAGAAGAAAACAATTAAACAAATTGAGGTGCTATTTTTTAGTTTTAGTGGAAATCTTATGTAAACTTGAGAGAAAAATAACTTGTGAAATTATTATTGCAGTATTACATTTTTTGGAATTGTTTGTAATAACATTATACAACATTCTAGTTTGGATATAGCTCTAATAGGTCTTTACATAGCAACAGTATGTTAATTTAACAATAGAAAAGAATAGAGAATACAAATAGAAAGAGAGTATTTAGATACATTTTACATATCAGTGATGTGTAATATGCAGACACAAATCTATAATGGAAAATTAGTCAAGGAGTAAGAGTGAGAAACTCAAAACAGGTGATATCCATGATAATTGAGGGTAATTTGGACAGAATTCTTGAGTAGAGCTGCCCAACTTTCTGTTAGCTCACATGCTAAAACAGCTGTTTCAGACCTACAAACAAGTAAGATGCAGTTTTATTGACATGACTGAAATTTGCTTTTTGGCCCCTCTCTGGCCAAAAAAATGATCACTTCTACCACTCTGATTTTAGGGAGTTATACAGTTTTATTAGGTGATGCTGATGAAAAAAATCACAAAACATTTACTTTCAGGTATGGGGAAAAAGATTGTGTATAAACTTGTAATCATACAGGGGTGGGAATATGTGAGACTGTATTTAGGCAAGGAATGCTGATTCGGACTACAGTGCAAGATTTCAAATGGTTTTTATCATTTCCTAGATTAAACAAGTCCTGGTTTCAGGAAAGTCTCCATGGGAAAGCAGAGTACCTTTAGATTAATGAAAAAAGAAACTCTACCAAAATGGAACACCTGTCATATTTCACGTTTCCACAGGATATACGGAGATTGTACTGAATGTTGCCATCTTGCTTTCAAGGAACTTCATTCAATCTGCATTTTGAGGCAGGTTTATTTACAAAAGTCACTGTCATCCCTTTGTTGCTATTAAGGGAAATATCTGGGTGTCAAATGCTTCTTGGATCAAAGAGCAAAAAATACCATTATTTTATTTTGTGACCACACAAATATTTTTACTGTATAAGTGGTAGGATCTTATAGTTGGACATTTTTTTTCTCTTTGAGAAAAGCTGTTGACCTAGTAGACATGAGAGACTTTGCTTACTTGGCCTATTTGATGATTTGCTCATTTGCATCAAGGTAGGAGAATTTAGAAGTCATTCTCTGAAAGGGCTATACATGACCTTTCACTTCATGTCTTTCTTCATATCGTGGATCAGTCAAGATAGAACCATATTTGAACACATATTTGAACACACTTCTGCAGAATGTGCTGTGGGAGTTTTCAAGGAAATAAAATCTTACTTACATAAGATCTTACTCTATGGAGTTAATTCCATAAAATTCAGAGACAGGAGTTAGAATCTAGGCACATTACTGTAAGACTAACGTAAATCATATCACATCATGAACTGCCAAATGACATAGAGAAAGGAATATCTCACCCACAGTTTTAATTGAGCTTAATCTTAAGATGAACAGAAAATTTCCTCGGGCTTACCCCAAAGCTATGGCAATCTACAAGAGAAGAAAAAGGTAATTTTTGCAGATTTATATTAAATATATATTAAAATATATTCATGATTTTATTATGATGATGATGAGGCCAGAAGGGATAGTCTGGTATTATTTTGAGGGGGGTGCAGTTTTTCTATCGTCGTTTAGTTTTGAATTCCTTTGAAAAAAGTGCTGTTTCATGAGTTTTCTAATAGTTATTCTTTATGTGATTTGATTTATGTGATTTTAGTGTTAGAAAAACAGTTGTTCATTATTTGTGTGTTGCAAGGAAGCAGAGAACTGAGTGCTGATAAAAAGGTTGAATAACGGCTAGACTCCAAAACTATTTTCCTAGGCCACAGTTTGGTGAACACTGTATTAAATCACAGACCTACAGAATATTAAAGGAGGAAGGAATCTGAAGTTTGCTTAATCCAGCTCCACCATTTTTACAGATCCAGAAACTAAGCCCAGGAGATTAAGTGGCTCATCCACAGTCGCAAGCAAGTTAACAACTGAACCTGAACCAAAACCCAAATAGTCTGTCTTATGTTCAGTTTGTTTCCCCAAATTGTCCTGGTTCCCTAAACAGTATATTTTAAATTTTTTTGAAAAGTACTGTAAACTACATTGTTCAAAATGTACAGGAGATGTAGAGTGAAAAGTGTGGTTTTTACTCCCTGCCTCTTTTATCTATTTCCCATCAGCCGCTCTCTCCACCTTCCTTTATCCAGGTTACCTCTTTCAAAACATTCTCAAAAGCACCCTTTCATTGAGGTTTTCCTCGGCCATTCTAATAAAATTGAAACTCACACCCCAGAACTCTAATTTCTCTGTAGAATCGATCATGTTCTACCATGTGGTACGTTTTACTTTTTTCACTTACTTTTTGTCTCTCTACAGTAGGACACGAGATGCACAGAGGGAGGAGTCTTGGTTTATGTCTTTAACTGCTGTATTCCCAGTGCTTGATGGGAGCTCAGTATATATTTTCTGGATTAAGTTAAATTGAGTAACTGTGTGTCTAACTGCTGGTGAGTTTAGTACACTTTCTGCTTGAATATTCTATGATTTCTGCCTTCTGAATAATGGTGTTATGCTATTTGGTACATGGATGTTCATAACGATTCCATCTTCATGTGAAACTGTACCTTATATAATTATCAAGTTCCCCTTTTTGTACCACTTTATGCTTTCACCCTGAGTTCTACTTTAGTTGGTAATAAAATTATGCCTGTTTCTTTTGTTTTGCATTTGCTTAGTGTACTCTTGTCCATCTTTTTAATTTTCATATTATCTTGTTATTTTTCTGTTTTTATGGCTAATGTTTTTTTGTACTGTGTGGCTTTGATTTTGGTTTATTAAGAGTGTGTGTGTTTGTCTGTGTGCATGTACACATGCATTTAATGTTTAGAAATATTTGGTGGTTTTTCCCCATTGCTATACTTATAATCCTAAAATCTCTCTTTTTTTAAAATTGATTTAGACAGTGTTGATTTGTTTTCTATAATAAGAAAATTGGTACTTTTTTCTCTCTCTTCCCTCCTCTCTCTCTTCCAAGGTTTTATTATTTTTCTTACTTTTTACCTTCGTACTGTTAAATATGCATAAACTTACATCACTTGACTTGCCAAATTCAACCAGTATATTTAGCTTTCAGTTAAAGGTATCTTAAATGAGACAATCAGCAAAACTTACTGTGCAGCCAATTCATTTTCTCCATTCCCCTATGAGTGTTTGTGTCACATTTATTACAGGAGGTTGGAAAATTAGTGAGAAAATAATGATATAAATTTGGGAAATTAATAACCCATGTGTGTGAATTTTCTATTGCTGTTGTAACAAATTACCACACACTTAATGACTTAAGCAACCCAAATTTATTACCTTACAGTTCTGGAGGTCAGAAATCCAAAATCAGTCTCACTAAAGTCAAGATTTTGATAGGACTGCTTCCTAAGGGCAGTTCTTTGGAAGAATCTGTTTCCTTGCCTTTTCCAGCTTCTAGAGTCTGTCTTCACTCCTGGGCTCATTACTTCTTTCTCCATTTTCAAAGCCAGCAGAATAGTATCTTCAAATCACACCACCTTCTCTGACTCTCATCCTCCTGCCTCCATTTTATAAGGACCCTTGTGCTTGTTTTGGACACACCTAGATGACCCAGGATAATCTCATCTCGAGATCCCTTAATTTAATTACATCTGCAAAGACCATTTTGTTATCCAAGGTTAATATCCTCAGGTCCTGGGATTAGAATGTGGACAGCTTTGAGCGGACATTATTCAACCTAACATCCTATGTTGCACAGTTGCAAAATATTTGGTAAAACTGTCCCTTACTGTAAGTTAAAAAAGTTTAAATGTACCCAATAATGGGAATAAAATTCCATGTTTGCATATTTAAATAATTACCTGTAATTTTTATACTTGAGTACAGCTGGCTGAATGTAAAATCCATGGTCCATGGTTTCTCTCCTTAAGTATTGTTTAGATATCGCTCCACTCACTTCTGGTATTGAAAGGTTCTGTGGAGAAATCTGAGACTAGCTTGATCTGGTTTTCCCTTTACATGTGTTGTGAGACTGTTGCCTCTCTCTCCATCTTCAGTTTCCAATGTTTTTAATGGACTGTCTTGGCCCATTCTAGGTCAATTCCTTTACAACAGAAGATGTTCCTTTTTGTTATGAAAAGATAAGTCCTCTTTCATGATTTTTTTCACTGTAGTAAAATATATGTAACATAAATTTTACCATTTTACCATTTTTAAGTATACAGTGGCATTAAGTACACTTACATTGTTGTGCAACCATCACCACCCTCCATCTCCAGAATTTTTTTCATCTTCCCAAAATGAAATTCCATACCCATTAAACAAAAACTCCCCATTCCCTCCTCCCCGCCACCTTTGGCAACCACCATCCATCATCTTACTTTCTGTCTCTGAATCTGACTATTTTAGACACATCACGAAAGTGAAATGATACAGTATTTGTCCTTTTGTGATCTTTCATGAATCTTTAAAAATTATATCTTCAAATACATTTTTCTGGGTTTTTTTTGTTTTTGCCTTCCTCATCAGAGACTCCAATTATGCATATATCAAGGGTATTTCACTTTTACCTAATTTAAAGAGCTAATGTTTTAAATTAATTTAGTCTTTATCTTTCATTTTTATCTTTTACTCTTTGCCTTATTTATTACCTTCTTTTTTAGTGGCCAATCTTCATTGTAGCTTTCATTTTTTCCTTTGTTTCTGCAATTACTTTTTCTACTTCTTTTCTAAGATAAGGCAGTTCATGTTTCAGCTCACACATTTTCTTGACATCTCTTACCTGAGTTCTTTATTTGTGTGTCTAGTCTATTGTTTTAGAGTCTCTTGTTTCATAAGGTCGTAATTTTCAATCCATGCTGAAATAGTTGTTCAGATTTTTCATAGGCACTGTGACAGTAGGTTTATTCTGCAGTGTAAACCATTACGTCTTGTGCTTCATTTTGTCTGTTGTCCTTGTGTAGGTGCTGTTCTACACAAGGTTGAATAATGTCCCCTCAAAGATGTAGATCACATCACTGAATAAGTTGGAGTTTTCCTGGACAAACTATTTGCAGGAATTTTCTGTACTGTTAAAATCCAAATTTTCTCCTCTGACAATTATCTATAGACTGCTTTGTGCTAAAATTTCCCTTCTGGGAAATTATTTTTTTTAAGCCCTCTCTTCTCTCCTTTTATCCGAATACAAATGGTTTTTGCATGATTTCTAGGAAAAGAAAAGGAACTTATGTGTGGACTCATTTGGGAAGATTCTCAGTAGTTTCTTATCTGAGCTCCAAAAAAATCACGTAAGTTTCAAATTAGGAAATTAATAACTTTCATATTATATTATATAGTACTTGAAGTTAGATTCCTGACATTATCTGTGGTGTGCTTCTTGGATCACTTCGAATATTATCTTTGTCCTTATCTTTTTATTTATCCCTGTATTCCAGAGTGCTTACTACAATATCTGTCACATAAGAAGTGCTTAACCAATGTTTGTTAGAATCTAATAGTTGAGTGACTAGTGGATATTTTGTATCCAACTGATGCTCTTCTTACTCAAAGTATGAGAAATTCTCTACTGACCGGAGAATCTTTTGCCTAGTGAATTATCTCTACCTAACCAGTCAATGCTTTATCTACCCAAATATTTCTTAATTGATTTTAATTTAAATTGTAAAGCAATAATTTTAAATATGACCATTGATATACTACAAATTTAGACAACAATAGTGCTGATATACAGGGATAATTCCTATGCACTATGAGAACTTACCATATAAGTTTAATTTGATGTGCCAAATGAAGCAATAATATAGCAAATGTTTTACATTTTTATCTGGATCTGAGAATTAGCACAATATTTATTTACAACTTTCAAATGTATCTGTTCTTTTTCACCTAGTTCAATAGCTTATAAAGTTTCACACTATGGAAATGAGCTGATCAATAAGGAATTGAAAAATCTTTGATATTTTTCTGATAGAGGAACACTACGAACTTTTCTCCAGCAGTTAAGTGATTATTTATTTTAACTTTTCAGTTTTCTTGCTCTATCTTTATGTAACATTTAAATTGATATGATATTAGACAGGCAATTTATGTAATTACAAAGAGTTTTTCTAATCTCTGGATTTATACTGATATGTAATCTTCTCAAGATGAAATAAAAGCCTTTGGTTAGTGTGCTGGGTAAAAAGATGTCAGTTTTCAATTATAATCCAGTTTAAAGTAACCCTACTGAGCATGAACACTATATTTTATGTTAATTATCTTAATTTAATTACTTTTTATTAATCTTAATACTTAAAAAATGGGATCATATCTGCAATGAATTTTTAAGAAGCTTTGTAGAGGTTTATCATAACCCTCCTTTTGAATTTTATTTTAACAAATATGATGTAAAAGCATTTTACATTCTTCACCATTACAATTTTTTTTCCTGAGGTGCCAAAATTACTTTAGTGGAGTTTTGGGCTGCCTTATTTTTTTTTAATTAATTTTTAATTTTTAATTTTTTTTCCTTTTTCAGTTTTATTAGGTAGAATTATTACAGTTTGACTGCACATACACATTATACTGCATGTAAATACACATATAGAGTATACTGCATTTTTTTTAGTTTACATATATGTACTAATCATTGTTTCTAAGAACAGATTAGATCTTTAGCTTTTTAAACTTACATAGTTATCAAAGGGATAAAGCCAACTACATAATAAGAATCAATAGAATGTGGTAATCCAATCATAAAGGACAGTCAAATATGCCTACACATATTTAAGAAATCAAAATAATAATTAGTTCATTTGTGTCATTATTATTGTTACAGTTTTTTCAATTCCTCATATAAATGATGTCATATGGCATTTTTCTTTCTCTTTAATGACACCATTGCATATTTAAAAAAAATTTCAATTCTCATTTTTTAAGAATAAAAATGTTTCATTGGTGAAAGCTAAGAATATCAATCCTAAAATATAATATAATTATTAATATCTATTATTCCTATAACATTTACAGTGTCCAATACAAAGGCATTGCTTGACTTATTTCTATGTATGAAAAAATACTGTATTTTATCATACCCCATTTTGCCATATGGGATTATATGAATGCATGTACATTTAGCTGAATTCCCAAAATAATATGTTTCCAGTTGAGGAGTAAATAACCCACATGTTATAAAAGAAACTTATTAATGAGTTCAAGTTCCATGACATTTATCTCTGTATCCCACAGAGTGCTAACCGCAACGTGTGTGTGTGTTTATATATTATATAGAAGTTTAATATTGATTATAACCCCAAAATTTATAACTGGGAGAATTTATGTACCCTCATAAAAGTTACATTAACATCATTAGGGACTCTTTTTTTAATTGAAATTAGTTGATTTACAATATTGTGTTAGTTTCAAGCATACAGCATAGTGATTTATTATTTTTATACATTCCATTCCATTATAGGTTATTACAAGATAATGGATATAATTCCCTGTGCTATATTTATTGCTTATCTATTTTATATATAGTAGTTTGTATGTTAACCCTAAACCCCTGAGTTATCCTTTCTCCTTTCCTCTCTCCTTTTGTAACCACAGTTTTGTTTTCTGTACCTTGATTACTGTACAGACAGCCTTTAAAATGGCTCCCAATAATCCCTGCCTCCTACTATTCACAGATTTGTGTAATCCCCTCCCCTTGAGTCAGCTGGGCTTACTGATTGACTTTTTAAAAATTCTTATCTCTTTTTTTATCCTTATTAAAGTATCATTGACAAATGAAAATTGTATATATTTAAGGTATACAACTTGCTATTTGATATATATATATACACACATTGTGAAATAATTGTCACAATCAAGCTAATTAACAAATCTATCACCTCACATATTTACCTTTTGGGTGATGAGAACACTTAAGATCTTCTCTCAACAAATTTCAAGTACATAATATGGTATTGTTACCTGTAGTCACATTGTCGTACATTAGATCTCCAGGGCTTATTCATCTTGCATAAATGAAACTTGGTACCCTCTCATTTCCCCCTCCTTCCAGCCCCTGGTAACCACCATTCTATTCTCTGCTTTTGTGATCTTGACTATTTTAGAAGTGATAGGATGGCACTTTCAAGATTAGGTTTTTAAAAGACTGTAACTTCCATCTGTAATAGTCTCTCTCTCTGTGTCTCTTGCTCTGTCTCTCATATTACTTGCACTGGGGGAAACAAGCTGCCATGCTGTTGGCAGTCCTGTGGAGAGGCCCCTGTAGCATGGTGAAGAACTGAAGCCCTCAATTCAATAGGCTGCAAGATATGGAAGCTCTCTGATAACCACTTGAGAGAGCTCAGAAGCAGACATGTGAGCCCCAGTTGAATTCTGGGACGTAGCTCTGACCTACAGTTTGAAAGCAGCCTCAGGAGAGATGTGAAACTAGAGGCACCAGCTGAACTGTGCCCAGATTTCTGACCCACAGAAAGTGTGACATAACAAATGTTTGCTGTTTGGAGCTGCTAGATTTGGGGATAATTTGTTATGCAGCAGTAGACAACTATGACAATTACCAATAATCTAACCTCTCTAAACAAGTAATTTTTCTGATACAAGATACTATGCTAACTTTTCAGAGGCTATAGACAATAGTTTCTTCACAAATATGAGATTAAATGGATTATTTATGCTAAACATTCATAATTTTAAAATGTATGCTCTAAGATAAATTTGGAAGTTAATAAAATGGAAATAAAAAGCCTATCTTTTAGCACTTGAGATTATTATGAATTATTACAGAAAAGTGTGTGTGTTGTATATAAATATATATATTTCCTTTGATGTGTAGCTGGCTTCAGAATTGTACCAATAAAATAGTTTATCTTCAGCTCTTTTTTTTTTTAAAGCTCTAGATCCATATATATAGTCACCAACTCAACATCTCTACTTGAATGTTTTAAAATTATCTCAAATTTAACATGTTTGTAACCAACATGATTATAACATGATCTTTTCATCTTCCAAACGTGCTCTTCTACCATGTTTCTTCCTATAGTGATTAGCCTTATTGTACCTCCATTTCTGCATTCCAGAAAGTGTGGAGTCATCTGTGACAGTCCTTATAGTAAGAAGGAGACAGGTTGGCTTGCTTCAACAAATTGTGCCCAATTTACCATAGGTTAAATAACATTTCTCTTTCACATTGTTTCTAAATAAGTGGTCTAATTAAATAAGTTGTTGGGGCAGCCTTGCTATCATCAGTATATGACTTCCATTGTGGGGTTCAAAGCAGTATTTCAAATGCTGACCATCTCTTGGTGGGCAAAGAGGAAAGGCAGGGGAATAAAACATGTGCTCAAACAGTAGCGATACCAGAGCTTAGTCACAAGAACACATCAAACTGCAGGGGAGTTGCAATCCGAGAATGTAGCCTGAGCTGACTGGCCATAAACCTAAAATTCAAATGGGCTAATATGGTTTGGGATTATGATTATAGACTCACAGGGCAGACAGCCTGGCTTCAAGTCCCTGGTCTATTACTTACCGAACTGTGATCTTGGCGAGGTGTTTTGCTTCTCTTTGTGACAGATTCCTCATGTGGACAATGTGCATAATCTCATCTACTTCACAGAAAAAAATATGAAGTCTTTAGGACTGTGCCTAGTACACTTCAGTGTTTTTCAGTTAAAATGAGTAATATTAAACAGGAGACAGTAGATATTGGTGGACAGCAAGCACTTAGTTTCAGTCCCTTTCACTTATTCTTCATATTTAATCTATCACCAACTTTTGTTGATTTTTCTTCTTAAGCTGTCTCCTTGTTGCCTGTAACCTTCTTGAATCTACTCTTCCTTCCCTTCATCCTAAAATCTGCTCTCCACACTGTGAGAAGGGATCCATTCAGGAGGGATCCATCCTCATAACTTAACCACCTCCCAAATGCCTCACCTCCAAAAGCCATTATATTGGGGTTAGGATTTCAACATGTGTATTTGGTGGGGGGACCTAAAGACTCAAACTGTAGCACCAGACATGTGTATGAGGCTGTTTTGAACTCTGCAGATAAGCCCACCTGCCAGATGACTGGCACTGGGTGACCACCATATGTATCAGAAGAACCAACCAGCTGAGCTCAGACTAAATTCTTGACTCATAAATTATGAGCTATTATAAAATGATGGTTGTTTTAAGATGCTGAGTTTCAGGGTTATTTGTTAAGTAACAATAGCTAACAGGTACCTAACAGTAAATATGCTTTTCTCAGAATTGTCTTGAAACTTCTAATCCTTGTGTAATAACAGTAGGTCATTATTCACCTAAAATTTACAACACATGTTTAGTAGAACCTACTAATATGATACAAGGATATAATAATTTAGCTCTGCCATTTTTTCCCATCTGAAAAAAAAAAAAACTTTCTAACTTTTATTCTAGAGTGCACTGATAACTCGTGTAGTTAACTACATTTTTGTGAATCATACTACCAGGTTTCCTCTTTGTTTCCAAACTCCATATAGCTGTACAGCTTATCCTTGAACAAGGCAGAGGTTAGGGGCCCCAGCCCTCCCTGAAGTCAAACATTTATGTATAAGTTTACAGTTGGCCCTCGCATCCATGGTTCTACATCCATGGAACTCCATGCAGGCATTAAGGAAGACTGGACCCACACAGTGGACCCACACAGTTTAAACTTGTGTTGTTCAAGGGTCAACTGTATTGTAAATACACATTTGAGTGGACACTTTGTAAAAATGTCTATTCTGATGAGGGTCAAAGAAAGATGGAGGGAAAGAATTAAAAGCCAGAGAGATATTAAATGTCTAGCAGTTAACTTCTAGACTGCTTTATGCTGCTTTAGGCCCTTATACGGGCTTCTACTTGCTCCAGCTTCCAAAGTTTAACTAACTTCATCACATGAGTAAGTGTTTTTTTAATTTGTGAGAAAAATGAATTATTCTAAAACTTGAATTTTTTAAACATTTTTCCCATGAAGGGCTAAGTTCCACTTGGAGGATATCAAAGGGTTAAAGGTTGAAAAACTAGTCAGGTCAGACATTTTTCATGGAGTTTTATCCAGGCCAGGAAGTGAGAGTTCAGATAAAAGAGATTCTTTACAATATCCAAGTCTGTGTATCGTACTCCACTGACAAGATGTTCTGGTGCTCTTAAGACTCCTTTCTCTGATGCTTATCCAAACAGACTGTTCACTTCAGTATCTGAAAATATAAGCATATACAGAGCTTTCCTTCTAAATTGTCCCTTACAAGTTTAATTTTTTTTTCTCATAATCATCAAAGTTATTCTCTAAGCAACTGAGGTCAGTTTCTTCTCTGTGCCATAAAAGAGCCGAACATTTCATATTTCTAAGGGGAAACTAATTTCTTTGAGTCACAAGTATATTGTGAATCCTTGTCTTACAGTATCCATAAAAAGATGCTATAAAAAGGTCCTCTTTTTTTATCCCTACTTCAGGTGCTATTTCCTGAATTTCCAACAGCTTTTCTTTTCTTTTTTTCCCCCCTCCATTTCTTTGCATTTTAAACAATGTCACCCTATGAATCTGGTGACCAAGCATAGCATAACCAAAGTACAAGGTATCTGATTCTCTTTCAAACAGACAAGAACATATTTCTTTTTGGAGTGATCAAAGGGACAGGGCAGTTGGCAAATTTCATAGCATGATTATGGGTTAAACATTACGCTGTTCCCTCTAAAGCCAGCTGCTGAAAGAATCCATTGGCTAAGAAAGAGTCTGACTTTTTTGGATAAAGTTTTAAATGTTATTTATCTGGACAGTTATAAAATGCATTTTTTTTCTTGTGGTTTCCAAACAATAAATTCTATCTATCTATCTATCTGTCTATCTATCTATCTATCTATCTATCTATCTATCTATCCATCTATCAATGGCAGAATGAAAACATTAAAACTTATTATACATTTTCCAGGAGCCAAATAGCTGGCAGCCTGCTGAGGTATCCACAGTTAGAAACCACAACTGAAAGGTCTGTGGTGATTCCCACCGACAGCAAGTGCTAGCAGGTTTTCTGTCCAAATGTCCCTCGTAAAAGAGCCATGGGGCACCCTATAATTGTAGATCCCTGATTGCCTTCCAACAGAAGGATCTGAAAAGCACCAGGTTAGCACCTATAGCAAAAACAGTCACTTATCTAATTTATATGATTTAAAAAACCCAAAAAACAAACAACAAAAAAAACCACCTAGTGAGCTTCCAAATGAGTCAGCTACATCCCATTTTCAATAGGAAGGCAGCTAACTTCCTTCTTCTTTTAGTTTCTGGTAATATTTTACCTCCACTCATGAACTAGGAGAAAGAAAAAGAGCATACTTGGTTTAAGTCTAAGTTAGTTGTAGTTGCTAAAAAATAAAAACAGTAGAGTACAAGTAGGCAGGCCTGGAATTGCTGCTCTATGGAAATTCATTTACAATGGTTAGATAGCTTTTAACTCACTCTGTGTCTGCTTAGAAAAACTAGTATTAGTTGCTTAAGGCATTTTGGTCAGGTAGCAAAACAAGTCTCTTTCCCACTGTGTAAAGCCTAGGCTTTGAAGCTATGGGAGCAACAACAACAACAACAACAACAACAAAAAACCCCAAAATAATCTCTGCCCTTGATATATTTTAGAAGAGAGAAATCTCTATAGCTGACAGTACATAGGAGAGGTTTTGCATGGTTGACCAGTTCTCTCAAAAACAGAAATGCCTAGAAGAAGGCAGAGATGTGAATTGCATTTAACCTGGACTAATGTCTTTGGAGTCATAATAGCCTGAAATAAAATCCTGGGTAAACCCCATAGCAGCTGGCGTTGCCTTGGGGCCTGTTACTTAACTTCTCTAAGCCTCACTTTCTTTACCTCTTTAGTGGGGATCAAAGAACACATTTCTCAGGGTGACTGTGAATATTATATTACAGGAATAAAACAAATTCTGAGCAACATGTTTTACATTACCAACTTTGACTTTAAGTTATATAAACTTTTATTTTAAATGAAGGTATTTTACTGAACTGGAACTGACAACACCTTAGTAAAAATTTAATAGCTAACATTGGAATGGGAGTTTCCTTAAATGGTAACATTTCCCCAAACAGAACTTTTGCTAAGCTTAAATTGTCAAGTTATTAAAAAAAAAAAAAAAAGTACAGTTGGCTAACTTACACTAAAATTTAAAACCCAAACTTGAAAAATGTTTCAAGATAATTCAGTTTTATCTGATTGCTTAGTGGGGCAATTTCAGCTATCATGGAGTGTTAAATTGGAGACATAGATAAGTAGTACCTAGTGCATGCCAGTGACAGATGTTTGTAATCAAACTAAGCTAACTGCAACTTTCTGAATTTCCTGGATGAAATGTATTTTATTTGGAAAAACAAATCTGAGACCTTGTTAAATGTGTGAGGATTATTTGGAGTGATATGAAAGGGCTAACAAAATGTAATGGAACTATGACACTGTAATTTGAATAAGTTATAGCTCAACTGTGCTGGATCTTCTGTATATTGGTACTTAAAATTGTAATATTGTAAACTTTTTATAGAATGTATAAAACATTGTTGCATGTGATCTTCAGGGTGGATGTTTCCAATTGTCTGTTATATATCTCTTCTTAATTATTCTTAGTACTAAACTTGTTGCATGTCACCTTTAGTTATAAGATTATTCAAAACAGAGGTATTGAATATCTGTGTGCATATATTCAAGCTTTCTAAAGGATCAGAATTTAGTAGTGGAAGTTGCTGGGATAAAACAATATTAACAACAACAATGACAACAATGGGAAAAGCAAAACATAAAAAAAATAAGGGACTTGATTTACAGGAGTAAGTTTCTTTATATTCATTGTGCTACTTTGTGATGGGAAGTGGCTGGAAGTGCTTTTTCAGGGAGCTTGTTTCTGCTAAAATAATGATAGCTAGCGGATTCTTCTGGTCCTTTACCTAGGAATCCCTCTATGTTGCTTTAGTCACCAGTCAAGAAGAAATAATATGCAAGCATCATTCAGTAATAGCATACTCTACCCATGTAGTGTTATCTAATTATAATCCTTGTTAGCGTACCACTTTTCCCCAAAGCTAGAATGGGATAAGAAACAGAGATAGGGGAGGAGGATGACTAATGAACCATAAAAGCTCCTTTATGGTTTATTCAAATAAAATCTAATCTTATAACAAAAAATTAAAGTTTCTAGATCTTTGGGGAACAGCTGTCATTTAAACACATGGCTAAGAGTGACAATAAGTAGCACGGGGGATAGAAAAAGAAAATCACGGAGATCAAAAAGATGATGAGAATGAATTTTTAAATCCATTAGGAAAAAGAAAGCAAATGACACAGAGAAACAGCAGTCTGTGACTTTAAAAACTGTCATCACATAAAGCACACTGCTTCTAGGATTACTCACCTACCAATTTAGCACCAAGATGTTGATCTGTTGAATAGTACGTCCCTGAAAGGGACAGACTTTTTGTTTGTTTGTTTTTAACAATTATCTGCTAAAAACAGGAAAAGAAACCAGCCTAAACTAGATTTCCAAACATAGTGAAGATCTAATGGTAACAAGTTAAATATCAAAAGTTTGATTTTGGTCAAAAGGAAATAAATAAATGTTCAAAAGCTTTGATAGTTAAACTCACATGGTGCTCTGGTTAACACTAAGCATATAAAATGTTGTTGTAATATAAGGAAGAAAATGACCAAAGTGAAACGTGTACATATCTCATTAATTTCAAAATAATTGGGAACATTGAAGTACAAAGGTGTTCTCATAAAATTACATTCATATCCATCTATGAAATATAGATACAGTCTTATCTGCATCTGTGTAAGTAAGTAGGGATGGATATTGGGAAAAGTAAATATGCAAACTAGTTCCAGAAAACATAGAAAATGAAGTCAAGAAAGAATGATCGCCTCCGGTGGCCACACACAGTGATCAGATGGGAAAGGGTCTGATCATGTGTAGCAAGATGATGAATTAGCTGCTGTAGGAAGAAGGTGGCTATCTGGACCCTAACTAATCCACCGTCCTCAAAGATGAACCTTCTGAATTAACGTGGTTATCATAGGGAGATGTTAAGGGAGTTAAATAAACAATAAACTGAAGTGGGCGTTGTTTGAGCAGCTGTTGATAGATGTGGCAGTGACAAAAGGAGACCTAGGGGAAGAGTGGGGACAGAGATGGAGAGAAATACAAGTGGAATTCCTTACTAGCTCAGTGGCTTCAGAAAGGTTTTCATCTCCCAAGTGATTCATGGAAAGAAGTCAAAGTGACTGCTGCTTCCATGCCTTTTCTGGTTAGTAGGGAAGATGGCTGACGATATGAGGGACAGATGGGAAGCGGTCTTTATGGCAGAACTGATTTGGTAATAGTAGCTTGAAATTTTGTAAGGGTTTAGTGCATGGAAAATATATCAAGGTAAGGAGGGTCAATGAGATCATTTATGAAACATTTACCTATTTACCTCAATTCCTAGAACACGATAGATAATTACTGTTTAGTTCTTTTTCCCTTTATACATGTGTGTATATTTTAGTCATGTATATATATATATTTAGTTGTGTGTGTGTGTGTGTGTTGTGTGTGTGTGTGTGTGTGTATATATATATATATATATATATAAAAATTTTGTATATAAATATGTATATTTATTTCTGGGCCAGTCACCTAATCTTATGATACCTAAATTTCCTCATCTGTAAAATGATGCTAATTTATGGTGCCTTTTTGAGGTATCAAATGTTTGGCAATTTTTGAGTCACCTCTACTGTAATTAGAAATCGTGACTGAAAATGGGTTCTTCCCAGGAAAGATTCACTTTAAAGTTAGCATTGCTTCTATTGTATCTTTAAAGTGCCTCTGCAGGATTTTATATAATCCAATGTGCTGGGAAAAAAGGAAGAATAATGACCTAAACAGGAAAATAGCATTTAAGTTTAGCTCCATTGCATTACTTAAGGATTCTCTAAGAATAATAGACACCAAAATAGTACAAAACTACCTCGACTTTAAGAGATCATACAATATTCATTACCCCAGCTAAAATAACGCATAATAGAAGCATTCAGCACTTTCTAAACCATTTCACTTTCGGTTTGGCTGATGGCTTTCGAGCCATTGTTTATGTTAAGTGTAGCAACGTTGAGGGAGATAATACGTGTTATTAAACCCTTAACTGTGTATCTGCATCAGCCATCCCCTCTTGAAAGGTCTAGCAGTGTTAGGCTTAGACATTTCAATTAAGTTAACCATTTCGTGTCCTATTCTACATAGTAACTATTTGAAATATCAAAAACTGAAAGTTTTATTTTAAATCATCCTTTTACTTTAAAAACAAAGAAACCAAATGGGGGCAATTCTATGTGATCGACATCCTTTGGCTCACTAGTTAAATAACCAGCAGGGTCCAGCTCTATTCGGATACAACGTCGCCAGATGCTAGACATAAAGGGGGCAAAAACTACAAGCAATTTGATCCTCACTCTAATATACCAAAAGAAAGTCATAATAGAAGAAGCAAGCAGAGTCAAATGCACAAAAGCATCTTGCTGTCTGGCACAAATTGTGTCATTACAGCCAGTAAATAATGATGACTCTTTCTTCCTTAAAATCATGGAATTATAGAATGAACTGTCATAGCTTCTGTATTTGTCACTTACAGAGTAAACTTCTTCGGTGACTACAGACACGCTGAAGTTTCCATTGGGCTTGGAATCAGTTCCAGAATATCAAATACATTTGGGTCCAGGTCCTATTTTTCAGCTAGAGGGAATGGAAGGGGCAAAGATATGGGGTTTATTTTTTTTAACTGGATGTAGCCCACACTTGTTCTGGACACTGCATAATGAAATAGATGCAGGGAAGGAAGTTCAAATAAAGAGATAAGAGTATAAATGGAGATGCTGGTGATATTGGCAACCAGTAGCACTTGAGAAGGAGAACCAGGAATGAGGTGCAGAGCAGCTGGATCAGGCATTTCAGGGTCCAAGTCTATGACTCTGGGCCTTCGCCCTATGCTTGACACAGCACATCTAGAAAGGATTAGGGTATCTCCTCTTTTAAGTGTAATTAAATCTGATCTGCACTAGGAAAACCAAACTTTTAAAAAATATAGAGAATGCAATATCCAGTGACAACTTAATCTAAGGGAGAGATTTGTGCTCAGTTAATGAAAAAAAAAATAGGTAAAATCTAGAAGACATAGAATAGTGGAGAAAAAGAAATTTAAGTAGAAATTGACAACATTACATATTAGGTTTAGTCAGCATTCTAGTGTCAGGATATTTGACTCCAGTAAATATTAGAAGTATTGGCAAAATTTTGCTGTATGTTCAAAATTTATGTACAAATACTCATATGAATAACTTTTTAAGGAGAGTGAAAAACGCAGTATGTATCTTTATATAAGATACCAAAACTCTGACAGGATTATATTCTTTGATTCTAAATTCTTTTGTCTTTTATTACAAAATTAATATCAGATCCTGGACTTCCACAAAGACTGTTTGTATTTGTTCAAGAAACCTCAAATTCATGACTGCTAATATGGCATGTAACTGTCCGCATAAAATGGAATAAAACATTACAGAAATGTTTAAGTGATCCTTCAGACACTTAATGAGAAATCCTGCTTAGTTGATAATGTCAGTGTCAAAGAAGTTCAAGAACTCTTGGCTGAATTCAGCTGAACCCCAGCAAAAGTGTGTGTTGAACAATCTCATTTATCTGCTTAAGTGACTCTTTTTTGCATACTGACCTTTATATTCATGGCTCAGCAAAATTGCATATTACAAAATGGCAGCAGCCTCTGGAATTTGTTTTGAAAGTTCCACCCAAAGATTAAATTGATGAATGCTGTGGTCTATCTGCAAAGCATTATAATTTGGAGAAATTTTATAAAATTCCATTTTGCATCTCACAAATCTGTTTCCCATCAAATTAAAACATTCTTTGGAATGTCTTATACTATAGAGTAAGAAATATGTGTTAAAATTATTTCCTGAAAGAGATGTGGGGTGCACTGTATATCAGCACAATACTTATTTAGATATTTAATAAAATGACCTGGGTAACATTGTACCTATACATTATACAATATATACATACAATATATATACACATATATATGTACAATACAATACTACACATACACTATATATATATATAAAATTTTTGTTGGATATATCCCCAGTTTTTTTCTGTAATCACAGATGATGCTTCTGTCTGTATATAACCTTAGGATGGAGGAGGGATCTTAAAAAGGTTACCCAGTATATTGTCACCTACAAAGATTATATCACTTATTCCAGGTACAATAGCTACAATATCATAGACATCTGGAATTGAAAATAACATGTGACCCATTTTTGCCTGTCTGAATATTGAATCATCACTGCAACATTCCAAACAGATTTTAATCCAGTCTCTGAACATATCCAATTTGTTTTTGAGGAAAATGGTGTGTCCTTTGAATCTGAAGTCCAAAAGTCTGAATGAGGTCCATCCTTCCTTCAATCTCTCGGACTTCTGACCTTTTCCTCTTTGGTATAAAGAGTGTACTGTCAAGACAACCACTGAGATTTTGTATGACTCTCAGGTTTTATGACTATCTCACTCTCTGAGAGCCAAGGGATCTTTTCAAATCCTGCACTGCTCTTGCTGTTTGAGGGTATTCCTTGGGTCCAGCCGAGACGTATCCCTGTGTCCTTTCAGCATCCTTTCTCTGAGTCATCTCTCTTAGTCTTCTGAGTCTCAATTAGGATCTGCATCCTTACACTGCTCAGGAACAAGTCCTAAATTCTAATACTCTTTAAGAGCCAGGGCTTTCTCATTTGTGTGTGACAATATTCTTTTTGATGAAAGTGAAGTCAGTCTTTGGCTCTCTTCTTAAAGAAGCTAAAACAAAAGGGGCCATCAAATACACTCTCTGCTGGATTACACAAACTATTATGTATGATGGAGTGGACCCCCTTCAGTAGGCATGGAGATCACCTGGAATGTCCAGATGGTTCCTCAGAATGAGGGTTTTCAAAAGACCATTGCGAGACATATGTGTCTGGTTAGAATGTTTAACCTTCATGGTCTTTAATCATGTAGCATTATGTGAAATGCCACTGGCTGAATGGCTTGATGGAGTGTTTTGAGGCTGAAGAGTTTCCAGTCTCCTGGCCACCACCAGAGGCCCTGCAGACACTGGGAACGTGGTTCCTGCAGTCTGAATGCCTCACTGTTGGTCTATGAGAAAAGAAGGCAGATGGGAGCTGGTTTTCACATTGTGCAGCACGGACATAAGGGATGCTGTGATCAGATAGTGAATGAGACAGACAGACAGACAGACAGACAGAGACAGATAGAAAGAAAGAGAGATCGACCCCTGAGGTGGGTCAGGAAATATCTGTCTCCATTCTTCATTAGTTATTGATCATCTCAAAGATATGTTTCCCTCAAAATTAAGTTCATATAAAGAAGATACTTTGGGGGAATTTTAATTCTCTGAGGGCAAAAATACCACCTGTTGTGCAAGTTCATTACTCTGCACACCGTAAACACGGATGGAACTAGAGAGGATGAAAAGCCCATAGCTGTTCACTTTAAGGGCAGCTGATGTGTGTGGGGAGTGGTTTCACAATGGGAGGCATTTGCATTGGCCCATCCTCACAGAGAGTGTTGACTCCGCTACTATTAGCTGGGGCGAGTATCTGAATGTCTCTGAACTTCAGTATTCTCATCCATAAAGTTGGAATAATTTCTGGGTTATGGTGAGAATTAGATAAAATACACCATGCAAAGAGTGTGTCACAGTGCCTGAAACTTACTCAACTCGTAAAGCAGGCTATTACTAATTCTTCAGTAGGATCTTAATGCCCAGAGCATGCTTGTTAGGAATGGTGATAAAGTTTTAGCAGCAGAACTTAACCTAGGACCCTTCTGTGTATGCAAATGCCTTGTCCTGTACTTGGTGATGATGTAGGCCGTTTCAGTGTTCATCTCTCTGACACGAAGTTTTTATGCTTCAGATTTTATTTTTCAAAAACGTTGGTTACCAGACCTTGCTCTGATACTTCTGAAGAGCATTGGGTCTTGATGGCAACATCTCTGCTTGCTTTGCAGAGTCCCGATTCTATCCGAACAGGAGCATCTGAGCTCTCTTTCATGTACTGGGGTGGGGGTGGGGGTGGGGTGGCATGGGGTCAGCATCTTTGTTGTTGTTGCTGAAACTCTGGAAAGAGAGCTGTACGTGGAGCTGTGCTGGCCAATTTGGCAGCGTGCTTTTTTCAGCCCACTTGGCTGTGCACAATATTCTGTCTGAGTTTGGGAAGATCTGTCTGCTTTTTTTCCTTTGTAGAGAGGCTATGAGAAATGAGGCGGTGGATTTGTCTTATACAACAGCCTGGAAAAATAGGCCAGGGCCTAACAAATAAGAAGAGTTGCATGGCCTCATTCCAGAGAGTTCCTGGCTGGAGACCGGACGACAGGTTGAGACGCCTTCTGATAGATTTTGCACTAACTGCCCTCTTTCCCGAAACAAGTCCTGCTTAAAATAAAAGGTGGGGGGTGGGCAGGGGGAGGTGTGGATCCTTACATAGTGTGAGATCCCTTTATGAAGAATCAATATTATGCAGATTTAGAGGCCGCAGGTCGAATCACGTATCCCAAAGCCCAGCAGTAAACCCTGCAACCCGCGTGTACGGCAGGGAGCTATGAAAAGGCACAGGTGTGACCTTGCTCCCCTCCCTCCCTCCATGTTCCTCATTTGAGAATAGCCTAAACCAGCTTCATGCCGTAGAACCTCAAATGACCACACACTGTCCCTTTCTGCTGTGTTTATCGATGCAAAGCCCTGTGTCCTTGTAGGGTCTGCCTGTTCCAGGCAACTTCTTATATTTTCCTCCTTGTTTTATTTTTCAGTTAGTGAGGGAGCCCCAGACATGAACTGTAACTGAGGTTTCTCACTGTGTACTCTGCCCCCCTCCACACACACACACACACACACACACACACACACACTCTCTCTCTCTCTCTCTCTGCTGTTTGAATTACATTTTCCAGTAATGACTGAGTGAGGTCTTTCCTATCAGGCACCCTTGGTTATTTTGGTTTGGAATTCAGGGAATGGGAGAGGCTGGAATATCATCAATCTCAGAGGCAGCTGATCTGACTCAGCGTCTGCATCAAACATATTGCTCTGGAAATGCAGTCCCCTCCTCACTGCGAACACCTCCAGTTTCTGCCTTCCCTGAGCGTCGCTTACTTAACTCCGTGACTGCTTGTACGGGTTCTGATGGCCGTGGACTGAAGCTCTGTTTCTTCATCTCAGAATAATGCTCCCAGAGCTGCTTTATGGAGCCATTCACAGAGAAGAGCAGTAACGAGCCCAACGGCATGGCTTCCTTTTCTGTATTCTGTAACGTTCTTGTCCCAGCCGACTGTGTCTGGCAGCCGCACAATGAGTCCCTGCATGTGTCAGGGAGATGGATGAGACCTGCAGTGTCTGCATCTCAGCACTGGCTCTGTGAGCTCCTGATGAACCTTACCTCGGGGATGCTAGATTCTGTGCCATTGAATTAGAAAGGCAAACCACCCCCTTCCAAGAAATGTCTTATTTTCTCCCAACACAAAATGCTTTAATGGAAATAATGACACGCATTAGGTCCTTTGATGGATAGCACAGTGTACTTTCGTCCTCAGTATTTCTGATTATAGGACTCTCTGTTTTTGCCTCGTTGCTCTGTTACTGTTTTTTTGAAGCTAAAACAAAAAAGAGGCTACTGGTAGAGATGGTAGTTCCTCCTAAGCACTTCACACATCTTTGCTCTCAGAATGGAATCAGAAAAAGTAAGTTGCAAAGGATATTAATGAGCCCCCCTCATTTCCTTATCAGGGAAGTAGCCAGTTAGTTTGGGGAAAGTCTGTTCTGATCTAAATTGACTGGTTTTTGTTTCAGCACGAAATCGGTTCTGAACTGTGCACGAATGTGATGGATTATTAGTAAGGTCTCAGTGCTGCTAGAACCATTCAGGCACATCCGAGCAGAATGGGATTATGTGGGATATGAGCCAAAGGACAAACAACAATGACTCCTTCTACTATCTGTTTTCTAGGGCTGACTTCACGTAACTTGCACTGTCACACAGGGCCCTGCACTTAGATGGGCAGTTTAATGCTCTGCTAGCATTGTATCGTCTCGAAATTCTTGATAATTTGTGAACAATAGGACCTGAATTTAATTTTGCACTGGCCCAGAAAATTATGTATGTAGTGTTGGTGCCAGGCACCGCTCTATGCTTTGTGACTGATAAATAACAGGATTCCTCCTTGGTGTTCCTTCCTTCTTAGTTTTGACTGAGAAATGCAGGACAGACCCCAGCGTCGGTGTCAGGACACCAACGTGAGCCCGAGCAGCCTGCCCACCCACATGAAAGCTTGCGCTGGAAGTGGTCACGAGAAGTTGTTCCGTATGCCTCGGACCCTTCAGCCAGATCAATGGTCTAAATTAAGGATTTGAGAGAGAAGATGTGTGCAGATACCTCTTCAAAGAGAGCAATTCCCCCACTATGAGTTCCCCCTCCTGTTCGTGGTTAGGAGGATAAGGACCTTTCTCTTGCCTGAGAAAATTACAACAGACTATGGCTTAGATCCAACTCATACCTGGAAATTTATAAGTTAAGGGAAAGATGAAATAGGGGATCAAAAGGAAGTGATCTAGTTTTCTGGAACAAGGGATGATGCATGAGATCTGGCTGTGGGCCACGTGGAAGAGAGCCTTGGTGTAGAATCATCTTAGGTCTTCCAAGGCCTATCTTGTGGCTTCTGGAGGCACGAGAAGACCCCAGGGAGAGGATGTTCAGCTGGTGAGTAGTAGCTAATTTGGGAGCCTAAGCCCTGAAATAGAAAGGTATTTGTTGAGACCAAGGGAACCATGAGAGAGATTGGCCAAAGAGAACATTCAGAAAGCCCCCTAGAGCAACCATGAGGACAGAGGTCAGCTGTGAGCATCTGCACAGCCTTCCGCTAAGAGCTGCCACCTTGAACTATCTGACAGACCAGAAAGCATCGAGCCGCCCAGGTGTTACTTCTTCTCTCTCATTCCAGCTTTGATCCCAAAATGAAGCTGGGGCCTGGGAGAGATGGTGAACTGGAAGGGAGAAGGCACCAGAGCCCTTGCACCACTGTAAGTGCCAGCCTAAAACAGGTGCCAGCTGGTTGAGGGTTTCAGTTGCATGTTAAATCAGATTTGGAGTTTTCACTGTTATATCAGAGTGAACATTCTGGTGACTGAAAATTGAGCCTGTGTTTCCATTGCAAGTAATAGTCATATCACCTTTTACTCAGTAATGAGAGGAAAGGCAGAGAAGGCTGTCTGAGTGTTCCCTCCAGGGACACGAGAAGGTTATATCTTCTCCCACTTTCTCTTTCAGCTTTATTCAGTGATCACAGTGCACACACATCATGCTTGTTGACACATCAGTCACATCTTTATTACCCAATTAGTCACCCCAGTGTTTTGCAGAAAGTTCTATCCAAATGTTGGACAGGAGAAAAATAAGAAATGCAGAGGCTGAGATCCTAGCAAATCGATAACTGACAAAGCTAGAATTTAAAGCCTGATTTGTGTTTCTTAAGGTTTATTCTTTCAATCACTAATTCTCTCTCCTAAATTAGAAAAAAATACCATCTATTAAGTGCCTACTAAATGCCAGAAATAGTGCTAATGGCCTCACTTATATGATTATGTTATTACTCCTTACATAAAGCATGCGTTAGATGTTTTCCTTGTTATTTACAGGAGGAAACTGAGACTTAGAGGGTTTTAGTCACTGGTCAGTAACTAGTCTGAAATTACATGCGTATCTCTTGTTCACCTGATCCAAAATTTGTACAGTTCATTCAGAGAAACAGAAGGAGAGAGCAAAAGAAAGAGAGAGATTAATTTCTCCCTACTTTTCTTCTCCAATAAGTCATATCTTTGCTAAAATAAAATGCATACAGAGGTCCTCCTAATTACACAGCCAGAGGTAGTCACAAAAACAACAGCATAACTGTTAGCTAGACATGGTCCCATGAAGAGATACCATAAATACAGGAAAAGAAAGCTAACAGTCACGGCAGCTTTAGCCAAGAATGAGGTGGCCGGCTGTGTTACTCACTCTAAGTGAACCTGTAACATTAGAGAGAGGGCTGCTCTGTCCTGTTTCCGGGAATAGCCAGAGAAGTTTCAGGGAAAAGCTGAGTCATTAATAATAGTTCTGTTTAAACAGTTCAAGAACAACCACCCAAAAAAAGCATCCAGGTTGAGGGGTGGCAGCAATCACAGAACTGGAATAAATATAACCAACAGAGGGAGGAAGCAGGGAAAGAGTTTTCTTTTCAAAAGACTGCTCTGTGTTCTAGAAGAGCAGGATAAATGTTGTGGCTACATTATTTATGCAGAGAGCCGAAGTCAGGCTGTTGGATGTGAACGTGATATGGTGGGAAATGAGAGTCCACGGCAGGTTCTTCATCAAGTGATTAAGCAGTGAAAGTAAAGTTTTAGAAATACTTTTCTGAGAATGGTATGCTGGCTGGAGCGGAGTGAAAAAAGAGAATAATGTCAGTGGGAATGACCAGAAATTGTTTAGTAAAGATGTCCCAGTACAATAGGGGACCTCATTTTTGCCTCTGCAGAATGGACTTTTGGAGTCAGCTTTCTTTCTTGAACGAGAGTAGAAAAGAATGGGGGTGGAATGCAGATACATAGATTCCAGATATTCATGTATCTGCAAACTCCACGCACGAGAAGAGCTGTAGCCCTGAAACAGTGTGGGAGTTTTGATCATTGTATATTAAACAGTGCATGTAGAGCTCACAGTTCAATGAACGAAATGAGCAAAGCACATGGCAAATTTCCAATGTCTGTTACAGTGTGGAGAAACATCAACATTGTGGTACTGGGACACGTGATGCGGTAGAAATAGCAGTGACTTAAGAACCAGAAATTTGCATTTTCTTTGGAAGCACAAAGGTGCTATAGGGAGAAAAATTGTCTTTCCTCTTCTCTTAACGTTTTAAAATTAGCATACAATTCCAGTTTGTTACCTGCTGGGCTTGGAGACAGTGGAATAGTCAAAGGAAATCCTGAATATACTGAGCACTTAAGAGTAATGACTTCTATTTAAGATTCCCTAACATACTTTCTGGAGTTGGAATGCTGCATCAGATCTTATCATCAAAGGCTTTCTTGCAAAATGCCAGGATGCTATTGAATAAGGTAACAATGAGGCAGGGAGGGGACTCTTAATTTGCCCGAAACTTCTCTTACAGTATCTTGGTAATAGGCTCTGATGCACTCTTGGAGGGGAGGGAAGGAGTGGCGGGAGTGGGGGAGTGTGAGTCATTGATGTGGTGCATTTTCCCAATCTCTCACTGGCAAGATCCATACTGTGGTTTCTGTTCGAAGTGTTGACAATGGAGGAAGCATTACTAAGAATGGCTGTCGTGGGTCAGCCAGTAAAGCTCCACTCGGCCTTTCCTCTCACATCCACTTGTCTACTGTGTCTCTGACATGAAACAGAATCAACTCAGAAGGGGCGAAATCAGGTTACCTAGGATCCCGGACAAATTTCTTTTAAGTTTGGCTTATTCCTTTGAATGATTTCTTAAAAATTGACCTTTCTGTTGAGGCATTTTCTAGAACAGTAGGATATCTTATTGAAGCATGCCTGTTGAGAGTCTTTGAACGCCCTTTTTTTTTTTTCCCTCCCACAGCTGCCCAAGTCTACTTCGGCTTTGGACCAGAAAAAACAATGTAAATTATTTTTCCTCTTCTCCGAAATATTCAGTCTCTTTTCTCATGAATTATAATTTATGTGAAGTAATGAAATATAAATGTATCTTTGAAATCAGATGTTATTTTGTGTTCTCACTTTCAAAAACACTTTTTTGTTTGTTTCTGTACAAATTATCGGTCACTTATATTCCTGTGGGTATAATGCACAGATGGCTGAGTTCTTCAGGGATTTATGTCTGGAATAAATACATGCCATCCTCACAAACCTACTTCTGGATTGGTAATAGATATATTCAACCATTTGGTTAAAATCAAAACTCTCTCAGGAACATCATCTACAATACTTGGCAGGCAGCTTTACTTAGGCTGAAATCATGCATCTCTATGAAAAGCTTCTAAAGGGCACCCACACTTTGCTCAAAATGTAGGGCTGTATAGGACTTATTTTTGCATAGTTTTTTTTGAAATTTAAACAAGTCAAGATGATTGAAATAAATATTGTTTGAGAAATCTCCCAGTGCAAGTAAACGTGTAAATAGCAAGTGGAAGAAAAGAAGTTGGAATAGCAGTGAGAGAAGTAATTGTTCAAAAGAAAAGCCACTTTAGAAGAAATCCCCGGCCTGACTGACACCCTTTTGACCATAAGCTTTGTTATTGTCACTATCTCAATTCATTCTCAGTAACTTAAAATAGTTTTGTCACTGTCAGTAATCTGTACTGACACAGAGCTGCTTCATCTTGTTTTTTGTAATTACTCTCGAGCCAAACAGAAATTATGTAAAAACTAGAGGATTGATGCTATTAGCATCCTATAATATAATTCTCTTCCTATCATTCATTTCCTTCATGTTTTCATATACTACGACTGTTCTCCTCCCAAGATTATTACAGATGCAATGTTTGATGCTAATAATAGTCATTAGAAGTGGCTAATTATATGACTCAACAAGATTCTGAGTCACCCAAAATTATAATGGTAGAGAGAAAACTTTAAAAGTGACGTTCATTTGAGTCATTCTGATTTTATGAAATCCTATTTTATATCAGTCAATATAATTTTATTTGATAGCTATCCAGTTATACAGATATTATGCATATAAATATGCTGTTTTATTGAAATAGCCAATATTTATTGTACTATGTTTCGCATAATAATGGCTATGAACAGTCCTAACTCCCTGGATCTAGTGGTCTCTTTAACCCTCCTTATGACACAGGCAGGAATATTATTAACTGAAGTCAGAAATCAAATAGCTTGCCCAGGCTTCAGAACTAATGAGTGAGTATCCGAGACATTCTTACTCTGAGCTCAGAGTTATAGTCAATACACATACGTTTCTCAGATTGTGTTCTTCCAAAATAAGCTCCACAAAAATGAGTTTGTATTGCCCAGCAGCATTAGAGACATTTTTGGCTTCACCTTCTTTGGAGAAGATTCAGAGCACACATTAGCACATTAAACATGCTGAGAAACAGTTCAGTAGAGAAGCATTGTTTAATTCAGTGAGTCCCAAGCTGGTAAGCATCTAACTGCATAGTTTTTAAACACAAAACATCACACATACTTTCAAGGGCCAGGCTTGTGAGTACATTTTCTTAGTCCATTAAGTGAGAGGATTGTCAAATCCATTTGGCCTCCTTGCCTGGAATTTCCTTGGCCGGAGGGGTACTCATTGCCATCACATGGTACCTCAGTGTTGGATAAATCTCAGAACAGTAAAGTATATAAACTGTTTAAACTGTGCATATAGCCTTCTTTGTTTCTTTGGAAAGGAAGAAAAGGTCTTTAAGAATTATATTTACTATTTTTAATATTTAATATTTTATAAGGAGTTCAATCCTTAAAATATTGTATGATGGCACAGTATTTTATAACCACACCACAGATACTCAACCTTCTAGAAAGAGATGCCTAGAATTAATTACATTTTGGTTTCTTCATCATTTGGATGAATGGGTGCATAAGAGGAACCCATGTCTTGTGGAATAATGCTATAGTAAGGCATTAGTATGCATAACTTTATTCCATAAACTCATCCCAATGTTGCTGTCATGCAACCTTTATAAAAGAACACACTCATGATAATTTGTATCACAGTATTTCCTGGAGATGATGAGGTACCATTCCCAATGAAGCTTGCTGTAGCAAAGTTTAAGTGTAATGTAGTATTTACCAGATGTATTAAATTGCATAACTTATTTTTAAATCGCTTTATTGAGCTATGATTGACACATAAAAAGCTGTAAATATGTAAGATATACAACTTGGTGAATTTGGGGATAAGTACACACACAGGATACCATCTCCACTATCAAAGCCATAAAAATATCCATCATCTTCCGAAGTTTCCTCCTGCATCCTTTACTATTTTCATTGTGTGTGTGTGTGTGTGATTGAGAGATAAGAACACAACATAAGATCTACTTTTTTAGCAAATTTTAAGTATACAATACAGTACTGTTAGCTTTAGGTACTAGGCTATATACTTCATCTCCAGAATGCATTTATCTTATATAACTGAAACTTTGTACTCCTTGACCGTCACCGTCTCATTTTTCCCTCCTCCGACCCATGGCAATCACTATACTACTCTCCCCTCTGTGAGTCTGACTATTTTAGACTCCACACATAAGTGTGATCATATATTATTTGTTCTTCTGTGTCTGGTTTATTTCACTTAGCACAATGTTCTCCAGGTTTATCCATATTGTAAAAAATGGCAGGATTTCCTTTTTTTTTTTTTAATAGGGGTACTGGGGATTGAACCCAGGACCTCATACATGCTAAGCATATGCATTACCACTGAGCTATACCCTTCCCCCAGGATTTCCATCTTTATTAAAATTCCATTGTATGTATATACATTTTCTTTATCCAGTCACTCATGGATGAACATTAACTTGCTTCCATGTCTTGGCTATTATGAATAATGCTGCAATGACATAGGAATGCAGGTATCCCTTTGAGACCCTGATTTCAATTCTTTTGGATAGATACCCAGAAGTGGTATTGCTGGATCATTTTGTAGTTCTATTTTTAATTTTTTGAGGAGTCTCCATTTTGTTTTCCAATATGACTGTCCCAATTTAATTTCCCATAAGAAGTGTACCAGGGTTCCATTTTCTCCACATCCTCACCAACAGTTGTTACCTTTTTTTAAAAGTCATAACCATTATAAAAGTTGTGAAGTGATACTGTGGTTTTGATTTGTATTTCCCTGACGATTAGGGATGTTGAGCACCTTTTCATATACTTCTTGGACATTTATTATGTGTCTTCTTTGGAGTGATGTCTATTCAGACCCTTTGCCCATTTTAAAAAATCCATTTATTTATTTGTTTTGCTATTGAGTTGTAAGAGTTCCTTACATATTTTGGATATTAACCCATTATCAGATGTATGGTTTACAAATACTTTATTCCACTTTTCAGGGTGTATTTTCATTTTGCTGATTTTTTTCTTTGCCATCTGGAAGAGTTTTAGTTTGATGTAGTCCCACTTATTTTTGCTTTTGTTGTCTGTGCTTTTGGTGTCGTATTTAAAAGATCATTGCCAAGACCAATGTCAGGGAGTTTTCCCCTATGTTTTCTTTTAGGAGTTTTATGGTTTCAAGTCTTACAGTTAAGTCTTTAATCCATTTTGAGTTGATTTTTGTGTATAGTGTAAGATAAGTTTCCAATTTCATCCTTTTTGCATGTGAATATCCAGTTTTCCCATCACCATTTATTTAAAAGACTATTCTTTCATTTTGTATTTTTGGTACCCTTGTTGAAGATTAGTTGAGCATATATGCATGAGTTTATTTCCTTTTTCTCTATTTTGTTCCATTGGCCTATGTGTCTATTTCTATGCCCATATACCATGTGGCTTTGATTACTGTGTCTTTGTAATATAGTTTGAAATCAGGATGCATGTTGTCTCCAGCTTTGTTTTTCTTGTACAAGATTGTTTTTGATATCTGGGGGTATTTTGTGGTTCCATATGAATTTTAGGATTTTTTTCTATTTCTGTGAAAAATTCTATTGGAATTTTTGAAAGAGACTGCATTCTGTAATCTGCAATCTGTAAAATGCTTTAGGTATGGGTATTTTGGCAATATTAGTACTTCCAACTGGTGAACATGGAGTATCTTTCCATTTATTTGTGCCTTAAGTTTCTTTCATTGATGTTTTATAGTTTTCAGTGTACAGATCTTTCACCTCCTTAGTTAAATTTATTGCTAAGTATTATATTGTTTCTGCTGCTATTATAAATGAGATTATTTTCTTAATTTCTTTTGCAGATAGTTTGTTGTTTGCATATTGAGACACAACTGTTTTTTGCATGTTGACTTTGTATCCTGTAACTTTATTGAATTTGTTTATTAGTTTTAACAGTTTTTAGTACAGTCTTTAGGGTTTTCTATATATAAGATTATGTCATCTGCAAACAGAAACAATTTTATTTCTTCCTTTCTAACTTGAATGCCTTTTATTTTCTGGAAATACAGCATACCAAAATGTGGGATGCAGCAAAAGCAGTTTTAAGAGAGAATTTTATAGTGACAAATGCCTACATTAATATAAAAGAAAGATCTCAAATAAACAATCTAACATTTCACCTCAAGAAACTAGAAAAATAACAAGTCCCAAGCAGCAGAAAGAAGGAGATATTAAAGATTAGAGCAAAACTAAATGAAATAGAGACTAGAAAACAATAGAAAAAATCAATGAAACTAAGAGTTGGTTTTTTAAAAAGATCAATGAAATTGACAAAACTTTATCCAGACTAAGAAGGAAAGAGAGAAAACTCAAATAAATGAAATTGGAAATGAAAGAGGAGAACTTACAACCAAAACCCACAGAAATACAAAGGACTATACTAGACTACAATGAACAGTTATATGACAACAGATTGGATAACTTAAAAGAATGGAATAATTTCTGAAAACATTCAACTTACCAAGATCGAATCATGAAGAAATAGAAAATCCTTACAGACCAATAACAAGGAGATTGAGTAATCAAACACTGCCTAACAAAGAAAAACCCAGGACCATGTGGCTTCACTGCCGACTTCTATGAAACATTTAAAGAAGAATTAATTCAATCCTCTCAATCTCTTCCAAAAAATTGAAGAGGAGGGAAGACTTACAAGCTCATTTTAGAAAACTATCCTTACCAATACCACAGCCAAGTAAGGACACTACAAGAAATGAAATTACAAGAAGCAAAATTTCTATAAAGCTACCTTGAGTAATGGTAACTAAGATATATATGACCCATGATCACACTTGATTCTTTAGCATTTTATTTACCTATAACCTTTGAAAAAAAAAGCTTGAGAAAAAAATTAATCATTATCTAATGGACTAATACTGTGATTGAAATACCCTAAATGGTCAATGAGTCTATATATAAGATTGTGAGAAATACTCAGTTTATTCAGAAACAGAGACAATTATGAGTAAACAATAGAAAGAGAAATGCTGAAAGCCCAGGGCGGCAAAAAGTGTGTTGACAAGAAGGAAAACAGACAGATCAGCTGCTGGTGAGGCACGAGATGTTAAGCAACTAATTTCCTTAAGCATTTCCAACCCCAGTTTCCTTATCTTTAAAGTGTGGATATTAATACAACTCTGCTTAACTCAGGAGTACTGGGAAGAAAAATTAGGTTAACTTATGTAAGACATTTTGTGGTCAAAAATTATACTCTTAAGGTCATTCTGTTAAAGAAGCAGAGGCAAGCAGTTTCACCAAATTACTCCATGAAAGCCATTCTACCTCTTAATAGTTGAGGGGCTAATGGAAAATTGTTAGCAGAAGGACCTATGTTACAGCTATGGTATTCTCTGGTAGCCAAAACAAACAAAACAAAACAAAAACTATGGTTTAAAATGATAGAAGTGTATTTATTGTTCACATTATAAATCTAACATAGTTCAGCAGCGACCTCTACTCCACATAATCACTCAGGGACTGGTCTGATGGCCAGTATGACATTTTAGCAACAGAAATCTCAGGAGCAGGGAAGAGACTGTAGAATTGTAGATGGGATTCTCACTGCTGGCCTGCTCACAGATCCGCTGGCCCTTAATTGCACTGGGGCTAGGAAACATAGGAGAGCAAATGGAATTTGTTAAGCATTACAGTTTCTACTGTGGTACTTAATTTACATTAGTGAGAAAGAGGAAGAAAGGAGGAAGGTTTCTAATAACAGTCAAAAGAGCATTACAATTCTGTGATTTGTTGGTTCTCCAATATCAACTGAGTGTCCAACAATTCAATTTAATTCTGGCACTTGCTGTCTGGAATTAGCATAGTCCTCAACGCTTAAGGACTTAGGCCCACAAGACTGCCCACACTTCAGGCACCAAACACAAATTCCAGGAGTACTTCTCACTGACCAGCAATAAATTTGACAGTGTCCACAGTCCCCTCCTTAAGTTTGATAATTTGCTAGAACAACTCACAGAACTCAGAAAAACACTTTACTTTTGCTTACTGGTCTATTATAAAGGATGCAACTCAGAAACAGCCAAATGGAAGAGATTCATTAGGCGATGTACAGGGGAATAAGGTGGGTGCATGGAGCTTCCAAGTCCTCTGAAGACACATGACCTTCCAAAGCACATCAGTGTGTCGTCAACTCAGAAATTCTCTGAACTCTATCACATAGAGATTTTTATGGAGGCTTTATAACATGGGTTTGATTGAATAAATCATTGATCATTAGTGATTGAACTCAATCTTCAGCCCCCTTCCCTTCCTGGAGGTTTTGAGGTGAGGCTGAAAGTTCCAATTCTCTAATCATGCCTTGTTCTTTCTGGAGACCAGCCCTGTTACTGAAGATGTCCAGGGGCCCCTAGTCACCAGTTATATTATTAGCATACCAAAGACACTCCTGTCACTCGGGAGAGTTCAAGAATTTTAGGAACTGTGTGCCAGAAACTAGGAACAAGGACAAAAATGTATTTTTAAAAATTATTCTACACATTCTAAAACAAATAGAACTCACTCCGCATACAAAAGTTAATTCAAAATGGACCAAAGACTGAGCTATCAGAACTGACACTATAAAACTCTTAGGAAAAAAAGCTAGGCATACAAATTTATGACTTTGGATTAGATAGTCATTTCTTAAAAATAGTACCAAAAGCACAAGCAGACAAAAGAAAAAATTGATAAATTGGATATCATCAAAAGTAAAAATTTGTGCTTCAAAGGATACTATCAAGGAAGTGATGTGATAACCCAAAGAATAGGATAAATTTTGCAAATCATATATCTGAAAAGGTACTGGTATCTATAATATACCAAAGAGTGCTTACAACTAATAATAAAATGACAATCCCAATTAAAAGCGAGCTTAGTATCCGAATAGGTATTTCTCCAAAGAAGATACACTGGTGGGCAATTAGCATATGAAAAGGTGCTCAGCATCATTGGCCATCAAGAAAACACAATCAAAACAAGATGAGCTATCATTGTACATCCACTAGGATGACTATAATAAAAAAAATAATAATAACAAGCATTGGTGAGGATCTGAAGAAACTGGAAACTTTATACAGTGCTGGTGGGAAAATATTTTTTAAAATGGTAATTTGACAGTTCCTTCAGAGGTTAAACATAGTTACCATATGGCTCAATAATTCCACTCTTATGTATAAACCCAAAAGAAATAAAAACATATTTCCATACAAACATTTGTGCATGAATGTTCATAGAAGTATTATACATAATTGCTAAAAAGTGTAAGGACCCAAATGTCCATCAACTGATGCATAAATAACAGGGGTATATACATAAAATGGAATACTATTAGGCTATAAAAAGGAATGGAATACAGATACATGTTACATTATGGATGAATCTTGAAAACATGTTAACTGAAAGGAGCTCCCTAAAAGGCCACATAGTTTATGATTCCATTTATAAAGATGTCCAGAATAGGCAACTAGAAAGAGAATATAGATGAGTGGTTGCCTGGGGCTGGGACAGGGAAGAGGAGGAGTTGAGGGGAAATGAGGGTACAGGATTTATTTGTGGGATGATGATAATGTTCTAAAATTGATTGTGATGATGGTCAAATAACTCTGTAAATATACTGAAAAGCATTAAATTGTACATTTTAAATTGATGAGTTGTATGGTAGGTGAATGTCTCAAATAAAGCTGTTTAAATAATAGTAAGCACAGGAGAGTTAAAAGAAAACACTGGGAAAATTTGTGTGTGCTCTGAATTCTCTTCCACAATTTAGTATAAGGGTATTTTTCAACACAGCCTTATAACATCCTTTGCAGAGCATAATGCAGGTATTAAAAGAGAAATTATTTTAGACCAATGGTCTTCAATATGATATAACAAAACAAAACTTTATATTTATTTTATATTAAAATAGAAAAGAAGGAAGTCCAGTTTTACTGAAATTTAATGTACAGATTGACATGTGTGCTCCCACTTGTCCATGGGTGGTCTGAGGGTCTCAGGCACTGACTGACGGCATTCAGGATATGTTGGAGGAAGAGAGTGTGGAAGTTCAGCAAGTCAGTGGCATCCACTTGATTAACCCGGCTTCTGCCCCCTATAATAAATCTTAAACTATACGTTTATCACCTGTTTTTTTTAAAACTGCCTTTCTGCAATCTTAAAAAGTAAACTAGATAACAGAATTTTGTAACTGATTTTCCAAAAAGTCTTCCAAGTGAACATCTTCATTTGAGTTGGTGAACTGAGTCACATCCATGGGTGCCATGGGTGAAGGTGTGGACGGAAAACTAGAGAAGTAGAGAAAGGAGTGGGAGAGGGGGAGACACAGACAAATAAATAGATTGCTGGAGAGAAAGAATGTGTTTAGAAGAACAGCAATGATTCAACACATGTGATTCAACTGCCTCTTACATAGAAATGCAGTGTGAAAGTTTTGAGGCTATAGAAAAGAACACAAACTTTCTGCAAGTTATGGAATACATGGTTTGACACACAGGTTTGGGCTTCCCAATAATGAAATATTATCTATAATCAAGTAATTATGAATATCTGGTTAATGGAAATAAGAATTCACTTTGCCTGGAGAGGTCCAAATAATGGTGAAATTAGAGTTGGCTATTGCTGGTTGTGAAGTTTTCTAGACTGAAAAAAAAAAAAAAAAAAGGCATTGCCAGGAGAGGGATTTACTGTGTGCAAGTATCAGAGGTAGAGAAGAGGGTATTTGGTGGTTATTTTGGTGTAGTCAGAGATCATGATACTTGATGGAAGAGATAGAGATTCTGGGGTGTTCCACATATTATGGATTAGAAAATAGTTAGCATTTCTCGAACACTGAAAAACCACAACAGGAACAATCTACCAGAGTCAAGTAAATTGTCATATTCTACCAACTCCTTATGAATAAAACTGCTCTTTGGCCCTGGAAACGTATTGTTTCAAACTTTTACACTTGACACTGCCTACCCTTTATTTCTGAGTTCAACAAATCATTTGATTTTAGCTGTTTTCTTCTACAGTATATTCATTTGCAGATTTTTATGTATCAGCTTGCATTCCAAATATTTCACAGCTGTTTAATTCCATCATTTGACTTAAAAAGTTGCTTGACCTTAGAGGGAGAATTTCAGCTCTCAAAAACCTGTGGTCTTGTAAAGAACAATCCGTTTCTAAGACAGCTACAACCTGTTTGTCTGCAGTTTTTTTCCCCATGGATAAATGGGTTACTGTAAAAAAAAAAAAAAACAAAACCCTGCAATAATAGCTATCTAAGGTAAATATTAATCTTAGAAGTTAAGCTATTTTACAACCTAAAAATAAATAAAATGTATAGAGAAGCAGCAGCAGCCACAGTACACACACACACACACAGCATTCACTGTTCTAAAATTTTCCAAAGAAATTATTTAACTTACTTCGTAAAGTTCTTCTTTTAGGTCAAATATCCTGATTATTTGTAGCTTGAGGAGGCAGGCGAAATGTCCCAAATCGTCACAATTATGAGCTTCAGTCTGTCTTGAAGCAGGAAATTTGTCTCGACCTCTGGCACCAAAGAGGATTTTGTAAGAAAATATGTTGTCTGGATGTCACAACTTTGTAATCACCTTTCAAATAATTGTAGTAGCAAATACGAGTTATAGAACTAACTCAGCCGAAGGGTGGGAGAGGTCCTGCCTTCTCCAGGGTGCGTGTTCTCCCAGCTGTCCTGCTCTTTCCCCTTGGCGCAGGTCAGATTCATAAGAGCATCTTCTGGGACATGGAGTTGCTTGGCATTGAGAAATCCATCAAGCCTGGACAACTGATTTCCCTCCCATGTCAGGATTTAACACTGAGAATACAGCTGCTGCCTCACAAAAAGCAGAGCAGATTTTTAATAAATATTTAATTATTGTGTCAATACTCTGTCTCCTTTGCATGGATACTTGAGAGTGAGTATTTGAACTCGTTTGAAAGTAATTTACTCTATGAATGGCTTTGCTATCTCATATGACTGTACTGAATTTCTGGTAGAACACTTCAGAGACTACAGTAAAGACTGTATTCTGTGTTTCTGAATTTAACTTTGACTACCAGTAAGTGAGAACAGAGTTTTTGAATAATCAATTGTTTTTTAAGAATCAAAATGAAATGAGGAGGTTTTGTTTTATTTTATATATATAAAAGATGAAAAATAAAAAAAAGATTTCTAACACATGGAAATACAAAATCTCTAAATTACATCAGGGGAGATTTCTATGGTGAATTCAGAGATGAAAATATAGCTGTTGGGGAAAACAAAAACACATTTAAGTTGCTCTGTGGTTTGCAATGGACTTATTTTGCAAATTATAACCACTATATATAAAAACAGACCAAAACAAGTTTCTTTTGTATAGCACAGGGAACCATATTCAATATCTTGTAATATCCTTTAATGAAAAAGAATATGAAAACAAATATATATGCATGACTGGGACATTATGCTGCACACCAGAAATTGACACATTGTAACTGACTATACTTCAATAAAAAATTAATTAAGAAAAAATAGATGGGCTTATTACCATAAGAGTACTCTCTCAGAATAGTAACATAACAGCCACAGCTTCTCCTTTGGCCTTTACAAAGAGATCAAGAATGAACTATTTTATCGTCTTCCAATTTTCATTGAATTATAACACTTCAAAATTGTATGGAGGAATTGTGAGGAGGAAAAAAAAAAACATTAAAACAACAGCTAAGGATCAAATTAACAGTGTCTCTTTGAAAAGTACTGCCCAGAGCCTGTGACTTCACCAGGGAAAAGCAGAGATGGAATAGCATTTGAGGTAAAAATGATGCATTTTATTACCTTTGTCTCCCCAGAAGCTCCTTATTGAAAATCCACTCAAAGGAAATATATATAAAAACCAGTAAAGCTACAATCCTTTAGAAATGTTTGTAGTACTACCTAATAAAATTTCCACAGGTCCAGAAAGCATTTTGTCTTATACAAAAATGGGACAATAAGCAAAAGCTTCATGAAATTTATAGCATCAGGCAATTTACCTGAGTTACTCATTCAGTCAGGAAGAGGAAGCACAGGGTTCTTTCTAGCAGGAGGAATTAATTAAGATGACTCAAGTGAAATCCTGTGAGGGGTCTGCGGAGATGGCTGATATTTGAATAGGACTTTTCTCAATAGCTAAAAGCTTTATGGTGCACTGTGTGATAAGTTGGAATGTTTAGTCCTTGTCGTCATGATCATTTCTGTATTTGCATGTGGATGGCTAAACTTAATCTATTTAAACACACTACCAATAGTTTAACAGGACCAAAATGGTGTCTCAGTTTTGTCAATTTAGTAACACTTGTCTAACTGGAATAAATTGCTCAATTGGATCAATCTGTGAAATAATACAGAGGCAGTAGAGGGTAGTAGGGTTAGTATAGAGTAGAGTGGAGTAATGGACTGGACTGGATGGACTAGAGTAAAGTCGTGAGCAGAGCAAGATATCTGTTATAAGAATGGGCAAAACCACCTACCTAATATTTGTGGAGTCTGAGGCAAGAGTGAAATATGGACACACATACATCTAAATATCTAAATATTTACAAGTTACATTTCTAGCTAACCAAATGTTAAGCAACATATTTTATCATAAACAACTGAATAATAGCAAACCAGAAAATATGTTTAAATCTATGGTTTTTGAATGACTGAGTCATCCAAATACTAGAAATTGCTAAATTCAATTTTTAATGCATATAGCTGGATATTCTGTTGATTGACTAAGGATATCTGGGTAAGTATGAAGTCAACATGTATAATTCATAAATTATTATATTTGTATCCCATACATAAAATTTTTGCCTTTGTTTCAGGAAAATCATGAATTGTGGTATTATTACAAAGATATTCACATAATTTGTGTTCTAATGACATCTAATGATCTAACGAACTAAAATAATAATATTTAATTATATTCAGAGTTCACAATAGTTGAATTATTTTCATCAAGAAATATACACTAAAGCAAAAATAAAAATTAAATCACATTGTCTTTCATATATGCTTCAGAAAGTTATTTTTTCCTCTAAAACACTTGTATATGCATCAGAAAGTTATTTTTTACTCTCAAACATTTCTCTACTGAAACTATGGGCAAGATACAAATTATACTGATGAATATAATTTTAAATCTAGATTTTTTTTTATACAACTGAGTTTTTAATTTAAATATTTTGTATTAACTTTGGAGTATAATTGATAAAAATATTAAATTACTATTCTGTAAACCTGAAACTAATATAATTCAACTATACTTCAATAAAATTAATTGAATTCTACTAAATTATTTTATGAAAATAAAACTATTCATGATTCTAACATTCAGTAGTAATCCAGATGGCCATGTGGCAAACAACGTTACATTCCACATACACCTATTGCAAATATGATCCGTCTTGAAAACCCCCATACTATAAATTGGAATACTGAGAAATTATTTTTTTTTAGGTAAGAATTTGTTGCAATCCTGTTGAGAGAAGCGTTTTGCAATTGTCTTTCTCTTTTCCCCTCGCCTACGTGCTTCAGCTGATTACATTCTCCCTAGTCTGAGTCATGTCTGTCTCCTGTGTCAGCAGACCGACAACCCACGATCATGGCTTTGGAAATAGGACGTAAAGAAAAATGTGTACAGGAGCATTTTTCTGAGGTCCAAGCAGTATACGGTCAAGAGAGCAGTTGTTCTGGATTGTAAGTGGTGCTGTTCCAGAAAAAGGGGCACCCATGTGTTTTTAATAATTTATTTTGTGTGTATCTCTGTGACGTGTGTCCTACCAAGGCATTGGGCAAGGGCCACTGTTGCCCAAGCCAAAGGGCGGCACTATATAGGATCTGGCCTTGGACTGCCAGCATTGAATTAGGGTTTCACCGTTTTATTAGAGGAATACACCGGGCTTTCGTATGCACCTTTGCTGACCCTTCCAGCCACACCTTCCCTGGGGCCTTTGGCAGACGTTTCGTCCGAACCACGGCCATAGCAATGGTCTGCGCATGCGCACGGGCTTCAGCTGCTTCAGAAGGAAGCAAATCAACTCTACCTGGAGTCTTCCTCCTGCAGTGCCCTCCTCTGAAGTATTCCTGTTGATGAAAAGACATAAAATGCAAGGGGATCCTTTGGACAACTGTGCTTGCCCCCTACAGAAATAAATGTAGGAAAAAATTTGACCCATGAGACATATGAACCCGTGAATAATTCTTCCCCTCTCCTCTTCTTCAAAGGATAGATAGTCCTGAGATGCATTCATTGTAAAGCTTCTCAGAAGATGCCTGAGGGGCCCAGACAGTTGCACTTGCTGGCAAGTGCCGACCAGCTCAGCAGCGCTACCTTAAACTGACTCTCTCCTTCCAGTCTCAGTCCTTTTTCCTAATTCCTGTTGCTTCGGTTTTGTATTACCTGATAAAATTTCAGCACATAATCCTTTACCTCAGACTCTACTTTTAGAGGAATCCAGGCTAAGAAACTACATAACCTTGGGTAAATAAACTCCTCTGTATTTCAATGTCCTGATATGGAAATGGGTAATAATGGCACTCATCTCTTGGGGTAACTGCACTGCCCAAATGCATTTATAATAAAAAAATTCTTAGAACATTTCCTGACACACAGTAAGCAGAACCCGAGGCAAAATTTTATGTACCAATCATGTTTACATCTCCTTTTCCCAGTTGCAGAATTTTTTTTTTTCACAGAGAGGCCAATATTCCTAGTTCCATAATGTTTTTTTTTCATTCACGTACATATGGTGAGCATAATACTTGCACTAGACACTATGCTGTATACCAGAAATTTTGATAAAAAATACAGCCTTTCTTTTAGACAAGATCTTAGCCTTGTGGAGGAGGCAGAGAAATAAAAAAGCAATAAATACAGAGCAATAAATACTGACAGAGATAGTCACAACACTATGGAAACGAGAGGCTTGAAAACTCATTTTAAATGAAACTGTAGCTTAGCTAAATTTTCAGGATCACACAGTAGTTAACTGAAATAAGTAAAGTATTGAGATTATTTCAGAGAGAAAGCAATGAATGTATAAGCATTGCAGAGATATGAAAAAGAGGAGTACATTCAGGTACTACAAGAGTATAGGCAGGTATTTTTATATGTAAAGCTCAAAATGGGGAGAAGGAAAAAGTAAAACTGAAAAGTAGCAAGGGCAACATTATGAAGAGTTGTGTATATTATCCTAAGATGTTAGTTTTTATCTTAAAGACATTCTGGAGCCATAGAGAGAATTTAAGTAGAAGAGAGACTTTTCGGGGAAAAAAAAATCCCTCTGTGATGGTAGAATGAACTGGACGGGGCAACACAGGAGGCTGGAGTCAGTGACTCAGACCAAAAAGTGACCTGAACCCAAGAAGTGGCAAAGAGGGTAGGGATGGAGAGGAAGGAACTGATTTGAATTTTATTAAACAGCTAAATAGACACACAGGTAAACAGATAAAGGTATGATAGATAGGTAGGTAGATAACAAATAAATAGGGATAGGTAGGTATTTATGACAGGTATTAAAGACAGATAGGTATTTATGTATACATAACTATATACAGATGTGTACGGTGACTTATGGAGTGGTAGATTGAGAAAGAATTCCATACCATTCTCAGATCTTGGCTTCGAAGTGGTAGAAGATGGTACCAATAATTAGTTTAGGGCACATCAGAGGAGGGGTCATAGGGAAGAGAGTGGTACTGTAAAAATGTTATCAGAGGCTTTGAAGAAGTTTTTTGTTTTTTTTTTGAAAGTCTATTCATAGACTTTAATATATAACTAAATACAAATAAACACTAGCTTTTTAAGTTCTTTGACCTTATACATTCAGCCAAGAAAATCGGAACAAATTTGCTTTGTTTTCATTACTCTTTTCTAATTTTCCACAGACTCAGGAAAGAGAAACAACTTCAAAATGTCAATAAACAATTATCTGAATTACAAAGAGGAAAAACAATAGGAGCACTTGACAGTCTCCATATACTTAGAGCCTTTAAAAATGTGTTAATGATAGATATCATAGATGATAAATATATTACAGTGATTTAAAATAATTTGACATAGAGAATGTTCTGTTGGAAGCTACAGAGATCCTTCAGGAAAGGACACCTAGGAATTTAAGCTGATATTTAAGCTGAAATCTGAAAGATGAAGAAGACGCAGCCATGTAAAGGCAAGGGAATTTTGTAGAGAGTCATGTTATATAGACAATTTAACTGAAATATCTCTAAAAACATACTGTTCTATGGAAATTATAGCCTCCACAAGGAAATGCTTAGAAATTATTTCAGTAGCATGGCTTCTAGAAACTGAAGCCAAGCGCTCAAAAATAAAATTCACCTTCTTAAACACATTCAAAAATTGTACGCTTGGGCAAAAGACCAACTTAGAACTGGATCCCCAGACTTTGGTTAATTATGAAAATGTCAGAGTTCCATAGACTATGGCACAGAAGTCACCCACGGAGTTCGTTAGGCTAACTTGTGGTGTCTATTAGGCTACAGAAATGTCTCAACAGTGTGGGAAAATACAAGTTAAACATATTTTAAGACGTATAATTTCATATCCCAGAGTACATGCTATGGATTTCATTTAATCGGTATCAAAACCAGAAGGCCATTATCAAATGAAAATAAAACTCTGTGCCCTGTATAAATTCTGACTCTTACACAAGCAGTATAAAAACTTAAATAAATGTATTATAGCCCTGAGTTCATGGGAGCCAAATGAACTGGCTGTTTGAAAATGTGCAAGTTTCAGCACTGCCATCTTCGATGGGATCAGTTCTAAAATAAATACCAGTTAACAGTCTCCCCTATTAATCTCATGTGTAATCACCAGCTGTTGGTTGAAATTAACATCTATTTTCTTTTAGTTTTCTATGCCCCAATCTCAAAATCACTGAAATAATTGGAAATAACTGAACAAAGATAACAGTAGTAAAACACTCATATACACAACCTATCAACATAACTGCAAACAGCAGAGCAATATAACCTACACGCTTCTAACACCTATTCCCTGTCTAGCTCCAAGTTCACCTGGCGACTATTGCATTAACATGCACGTATTACATACCTAGCACATTGTGGGTATTTGCTGAATGGATGATTAAGATGGAAAACACACAATAGCAGCCCTCAAAATACTTTCAATCTAATAAGCTTCATTCGAAGTTCTTGAGGCGAATTCTTATAAATTTAATGATAGGCTACTCTTTTAAAAGCTCATTAGTTATTACAGACATATTTAGAAGCCAATGGATATATTTACTTAGATACTGGTCAAGTGGCTGAAATATTGAGAGAATCTGATTAATTAAGAAATCTGAAGCTTGGAGCAGGGTAGAAATGCATTATAAATATAGGGGTAGTGAATATTAATGAATCTGTGTCTTAAATTTTTCCCAGTATGAGAACCAGCTGCAGTATGCATTAATATATATACTATAAAAAAATCTTGGTCTCAAAAAAAAAAAAAAAGAAATAGTCAAACAACTGAGTTTTGGATTAAAAAAAAAAATTGATCTCCATAGAAAAATCCACCCCACACACCAAAACTAATTTTAAATTTTTATGAATTTTAGTATTTTCTCTTGTTGCTTAAAAATGACTTCTATGATGTAGAGTAATTTTAGATCAAAATTTCATTTTAAAAAATTGCAATCATCTTTAGAGTCCTCCTTTGTTAAACCTTCCTGGCAAATTTTTCTGAACAGCATTCTCTTCTTTCCTCATCCTGTACTACTTAGTTTTTTGTTCTGTTTGGTTTTGGGTTTGGGTTTTGTTTTTTTTTTTAACGGCCTAAGCTAATACTTACATAATGCCTCATCTACACCAGACACTGTTCTTTAAGTATCTTGATTTACAAATGTGAATCATATTGATTCATTTAAGCTTCATTTAGATTATAAAAGGCAAATGCATTATTTTTATCCCGGTTTTATAGATGAGGAAACTGAAAGGTGGTTTAAGTCCAGAGGTACCCAGATTGTAAGTAGGTGGTAAAAAAAAGGGTTTGACTACAGGAGAATGGCTCCTAAATCCACATGTGAATCTACTACGCTCTACTGCCTCTTTTTGAACCTTGTAATTGCTTATGAACCATGATACTATCTTTTACATCATGAGTTTCTCTTCTACACTGGAGACTCATGATAAAAACTTGCATTTTTTCATCTTTGTCTTCAGAGCCAATTATGATATCCTATGATATCCATTACCTTGTAGGTAGGCAAAAATATTTGTTAAATAAATGAATTAATAACTTTGACTGGAAGGAGCATCCTTGTCAAGAATACATAGTTTATATATATGTATATATATTCTTTTTTAAATCGAAGTATAGTCGGTTATAATGTGTCAGTTTCTGGTGTACAGCACAATGTGCTAATCATGAGTATACATACATATATTTGTTTTCATATTCTTTTTCATTAAAGATTATTACAAGATATTGAATACAGTTCCCTGTGCTACACAGAAGAAATTTGTTTTTTTTTTATCTATTTTTATATATAGTGGTTAACATTTGCAAATCTCAAACTCCCAAATTTATCCCTTCTCACCCTCTTTCCTCTGGTAACCATAAGATTGTTTACTATGTCTGCGAATCTGTTTCTGTTTTGTAGATGAGTTCATTAATGTTCTTTTTTTGTTCTTTTTTTAGATTCCACATATGAATAATATCTGTTTTTCTTTCTCTTTCTGGCTTACTTCACTTAGAATGATACAATGGAATGCTACTCAGCCATAAAAAATAAAATAATGCCATTTGCAGCAACAAGAATACCTAGTTTTTAAGGTTTCCATAAAGAAGTGAAATTTGCAAATATGATAATACTATCAGACTAAGTATTGATTCTTGAAACTTTCCAAAATTGTCATCATATACAATGGTTATTTACTGATGATCAACTTTCTGTAAAAGGAATAAAATGTGGCAGAAGAAAAAGTTCATTTGCTAGATAAGCACTATTTCCTATTCTTCTAAATATGGAACAAGATTTTTTTGAGTTAAATTTTCAGTCTGACATGTACTCTAATTCTTTTCTTTTCCTTAAATTCACTGTGAGTATAAATTCTGCTCAAGAGAAGCTACTCTATTTTCAACCACTGAAGCCAGATTCCTTTTTTGTTTTGTTTTGTTTCTTTCCTGCCATTGTTGTTTTCTCAGCAGGTTACAGTTGGCATTTTGTTGCTTTCAGCTATAATATAAGTTGTCTGTTTCCCAAACCAGTTTTTCTCACTCTTTTAACCATGGGTTTTCTACTACTTTTCATGCCTTAAATATAACCTGCTCAGATAAACTGCATACGTTCTTGACCCTCAGTTCTTTGTTATGTGAGACCTTTTGGATAAAAGAAGCAGAAATGGAAACAGAGGATAGTGCACCCTCTGGGCGAGTGCCATCAGGTGACATCAGGGTCTGGTCCAGGTTAAGTGATTCCAGAGTATCTGTAACCACAAAGTTTCCTCTACATTCTTCCAGTACAGGGCACTACTCCTTTCTCAGGAAACAAATACTTCCATAAGTAAGATTTTTTTTTCCCATTCAAAATGTGTTGAATGACTGCTTAATTTTTCTCTTCATTCTCTGTTTTATTTCTGGCTCTTCTGTTTCTCCTGGTTGTATCAAGGAGAAATAATTCAATTCAATTCAATTCTGATGGTCCCCAAGTACACAGTGTTGCTTTGTAGGATCACCAGTGAGAGATGGGGAGGGTAGAGCTGAGGCTGCTTCACCAAGTTAGAGAGTCAGATTTGTAATGGGCCTTTCAGGTATACATTGAATATTTGGTTAAGAAAAATATTTTATGGTGAATCTGTAGTTTACAAAACCTGGACAGACTCATGGAGAGTGGGAATATAGAAGAAATTCTAATTTAAAAAATTTTACCTTGACTTTTTAGTTACTAAAATGCTACATGCTCTTTGTAAAACATTTAGAAAATATGGAAAAGCAGAAAAGAGAAAATGAAGATAACCCATAATCCTCCTACCCACAAGTAAACACTGTTAATATGTTAATATAAACTTTCAGATTATTTTGTGTGCATATACAAATGATTAAGACCTGTAAACATTTTTATTACCTATTTTGTTTTACAATTATGAACAATTTCCCAAAGCATTCAATATTGTCCTAAAGCATATTTAAGTGGCTGCAAAATACTTTGTCATATAAGCTATACACTGTAATTACCAAACTCTACTTCTGTGTGTATTTGATTTATTTGGTTATTTCCCAGTTTTTGAACATTATTTTAAAATAACCACCATAATGAAGGTCTCAAACACCTCTGATGTTCCCCCCACCATGATCTGGATCTCACTACTGATTCCAGCAACAACTGTAATCAACAGTTCTGTTTGGGCTCCAGTTTGCTATAGGCTGATAGTATCTCTCCTAAAGCAGCAGTCTTTTTTATGACTGTGAGGCCAAGGATGCCCAGAAATTGGCACAATCCCTAAAGACTGTAGAGGGATGGAGAACAGAGGTAATAATGCCTGCAAAGTAGCCCTCAACCAAATGGAGATGAGCCGTCATGGATGGGCGCTTCTCCCAGCTGATCCTTGCGAGAACTCTGAGAGGTACTCTACTGGCTCTCGAAGAATTCCCAAGTGGGAGGAAGTCCTAGCTGGTGACCTTGACAACAGACCCTGAAAGCTTTTTCTCCATCCTTCATGTTCTCCTCCCCTACATTCCTGCATCCTAGTTTTACTACACAAACACAAGTCCTGTTCTCAGGCTCTACCAGGGGTAAGGAGAACCAGGCAGTTCAACTTGCATCCTCTCTACAATTCTTTGTGCGTATTTCTAATTATTTCCATGGACCGATTGCTACAGATAGAGTTGCAGAGGTGAAAGCTATGAACAGAACTTAAAACCAGAATTTTGATACATATTACACATTGGTAAATTTTAATGAAACAGAAAAGTACCCATTGCCTAAAATATTTCTCTTACATTGATTTATTTTTATTTTTATTTTTTAACTTGAAAATGTTACTCTGTATTTATTCAGCAAATATCAATTTTACTATCTTTGGGGTAATCTTTAATCTTAGAAAAGTTATCCAAGGAACAGATATTTGCTGTCTAAACTCCATGACAATGCCTCTGATTTCTATGAAATGTTTTTCTCAACCAAGAATTTCACTGACCTTTCAGACTCAAACATAATTAATCTTCTCAGAAAGAATAAAATGCCACAATAAAAGTTGTCAGCATTGCATTTCTACTCTTTTAGAAAATCGGGAGAATTCACCTTTGTTGAGAGATACCTATTAGTAAAATTTTCCATTGCCAATTCTCAATGACTTACTATCTGGTTTA